>NC_090440.1:1304024914-1305232807 GCF_031143425.1 Pleurodeles waltl | reverse complement strand
TGAGTTTCACAGCTTTATTTAAAATATTTTAGTAAGTAAATATTTATTGTTCAGCCACAAAATAATCAATCATATGTTAATCAATATAAATCATCAGAGCAAGTGCATAAAGGAGTTCAATAAAGACAAATTCCCTATTCTAAGATATAGAGAATGGGGAAAAACATTAGTCAAAACCCCAAAAAAGCTCTAAATTCTAAAGGTGAAAGCATGACACTTTTAGCATAAAACCTCAAATCATATGGTAAATGTTGCTGCCAGGGCTCACTCAAACTGCCAGGTTTTGAGCCCCTCCTGAGTTCCAGCAGGGAGGGTGAGGTCTGTAGGGCAAGTGAGAGGCTGTTCCGAGATTTCACGGAAAGGTAAGTGAAGGAGCATCCTCTGCTCTCACTGTAATGTATGCAATGGTGTGGGCGAGGAAGAGGGAGGTGGAGCGCAGGTGTTTGGACAGGAGGTTGAAATCTAGTCAGTGGTTAATGTATGCGGGCCTTTGGTTGTGGAGGGCTTTGAAGGAATGGATCAACATCTTGAACTGACATCTCTTCTGCACGGAGAGCCAGAGCAGCTTTCTGAGGTGAAGGTAGAGTGGATCCGCTTGAGGAGGTCAAGGATGAGTCTGGCTGCGGAGTTCTGTATAGTCTGTAGTTTCTTGAGGAGTTGTGTGGTGATCCCTACATAGAACGCATTGCCATAGTCCAGTTGGCTGGTGATCAGGGCTTGCATGGCGGTATATCTGGAGTCAAAAGGGAACCACCTAAAAATCTTGTGGAGAGTGAGGAAGCAGGAGGAGGAGACTGCACTGATCTGTCTCTTCATGGACAGTCTGTCATCCAGGATGATGCCAAGGTTGCGGGCGTGACTGGTTGGTGTTGGCAGAGTTCCTAGTTCTGGGGGGCACCATGCATCATTCCACAGGGAAGTGTTTCTGAGGATTAGTAGCTCTGTCTTGTCAGCGTTCTGTTGGAGACTGTTGATTCTCATCCACTCAGTGATGTCTGGCATGTACTTGTGGAAGTTTGTTAGCATGGTGTCGGCGTCTTCAGATAGTGAGAGGATGAGTTGGGTGTTGTCAGTGTTGGAAATTAGGTTCAGTCCATGAGATCTAATGATACTGGCCAGGTGTGGCTGAGGGATGAGCCTTGAGGGACGCCAGAGAGGATGTTCTTCAGTTCCGAGGTGAAAGATGGGAGGCATATTCTCTGGGTTCTCTCTGTGAGGAACAAGGTGATCCACTTTGAGGGCACATGGTGTCATCACGGGAGCTGCATTGAGTGCATGGTGTCATCATGGGAACAGGAAAGCTTCTGTCATCTAAGCAGTCAAAAGACAATAGCTCACAGATATTAAACTTTTAGAAAGAAATGTGATACATTTGGTGAGTCACAGATCGGTTATCACCATTTACTTACTATAAGAAAGCTACCATTCATGGTTAGGCCTCTACTTTGCACCATCACCTAATAGGTTTCCCATTCATTCTAACTAACAGTACTATTGTTAATACAGAAACATTCTGTGGAAATGAAATTCAACTTTTTAATACATTATTTTTATTTAAACAAACATTTTTAATACAGTAATGTATGCTCTGAAAACTATGTCTATGGGAAGGTTGAAATCTAACATTTCCTAATAAATCACTCTCTTCTCAGCACAATTGCATCATTGACAGTTTAACATCTCACATTCCTGTACTAGGTCAGGGGTTGTGAAAAAAAGAAAAATGCATTCTGCAGCCTTTTAAACTTAACATTGGTGAATACAGAAGCCTAGTGCTCTCAATGCTTTCAAAATATGGCTGTTCGCCCCAGGCCTACATGGTATTATTACATTTTAATTACATTAATTTTCAACAATTAAAACTGACTCACAGTGACCACCATAGTTCTTCCACAGCCATAGAGGACAAGAAGATTTTGACCTTTTGGGCTCAAATCTCTGATTGCTGAATCCTTGGATTGGTGCCCTATCTCTCAACCCCTGGCAAAAGCAAAATACAAACCTTCAGTGCCACTCGGGTATCCTACCCACACACCATTCTTGTTCACCTCCCATCTCAGCGATTGGGTGGGCTCAGTCTTCTGCCACACCTCCTCGGACAATGCTGAGTTTCTTGCCAGTGGATGGTAGAGAAGCAGGCCTCAAAGCACATATGCATTCATCTCCAGTTCAAACCCAGCTGTCAAATGGTGTTATCAGGATTCACAGGTGAGTAATCAGGTGAAAACAGATACTTCACTGCTGTCTTCTTTATTATCAATAGACTCTCTAGTACATCTTGTTCCACTACTTCTGGGCAGCAATATTCCATTCATGCTATCCCTGCTCTCCTGTAAAGTGGAATGCCTCCCCACACTTCCCATCCACTTTCATCAACACAGCACCCAGAATTGGTGAATGCAGATGGTTGAACACCTAAGTAAAACCATAGGGCCCTGTGCTTATTTTTATTAGAAATTATCATCTTGTACACTACTGTGTTCCCTTTGATTACTTATTGAGGAGCATCCAGCTCCTCAGACAGGTATCATGTTATCCTACTTCACTTTCATGGACATTGAAAATAAACCTCAATGAGTTTAATCACCACCATCCGGGTGGGTAAAAGGAACCATCCATTCAGGATACTACCTTGAGTTTTTTTTAATGTCATTTGGCCAGGCATCCTTGATCTCTTCAGGACTTTGAGATATGTTGTCTATTTATTTTTTTTCTCCTTTTTTATCAATAGTCTATTCTTGTTTTTCTCTTCCATGGAATTCCATTCTGCAATCTAGTGGTGGGGTATAGATTGCGAATTTGCACATTTGTTTACATTTGTTTACCTTGCGAATTGGATGAGTTAATGAGAGTTGCTTAGCGGAAGGACGTGAGTGTGTCGATTGGCTTTGCAAGCAGGTTGTCAGCAGCTTGTATTTTTTAAAGTATGGCAAAGCTACAGGCACTTTGGGACAAGACAGTAGACTGTTGTATTCTAATTATGATGACACCTAGGCTGAGGTAGGAGATTGTGGCACATCCACATGATCTTCCTCCGAGTTTAGGAGGAGATGCTTGGCAAGAAGGTGCATTAGGGGAGAAGTAGTGACAGGGTTGTGTTGTTTTGTTCCGCGTACAAGCTGCTTTCAGTTTTCCGGTGAAAGATATTTACACATGTTAGATGAAGATATGTGAGTTAGAGATATGTGTTCTGGCGAGATATATTTGATAACAAGCGAAGAGCATTTCTTAGAAAGTATTTAGGTGCTCTGAATTTAATCTTCAAAACTTGTGTTTTGGTTAAAAAAAGAGCTTTCTATGATCCAAGGAATATTTGACTTAGTTTAATGCTCTTCTATCTAATAAAGCTTTTTCTCAAGAAGGTCACATGGTATAAAGAAATGCCTCTTTTTGCATGATCACCCCTAAACGTTTGGACTGATACTGCTGGTTTTTTTACTATAAAGGTGCACCAAGTCCTGCCAAACGGGCCTCAGTGCCATTGCTCTGACTCTTAAAAGGTATATTTCTGACTCATTGACCCACAATTGGCATAAGGTAACTGACTTATAAGTGCCTAGTATATGTTACCCAGAGTCTGTAAGTTAAAGTGTCTCTTGTGAACTGCAGCACTTATTATGCCACCACAAGTGAGACACAGCAAACTATGACACCCGTCCTGCCATTGCAGGCTGGCAGAGCAGTTGTGGAATGCTAACTTGACTTTACCATTTAAAGTAATGGTAAAGCCAAAACATTCCTTTTTAGGGTCGATCCTGCATTGCATGCGCTCGCGCATGCGTATCGCAGCGAGACGCTTTAGTATTTAGAAAAGGGCTCGGAGCCCTGTCAACTTCACGTCAGTGTTTTTTTTGGTTCGTGGGCTTGCCTAATAAAATCTGCTTGCTTTCATTAGTCAAAGGCACGCATACGTCATGCCTTTTCCGGTGGCTAGCCCTCCTCGAGCGCAGCGACCAAGTACAGAAAACATGCGAGGCTCGCTGTTTTCCATCGGGCTCGTGAACTTCTTTTTCTCTAATTTACGAGCGCGATCTCGCTTGGCAGAAGTCGAGCGCTTTACATAGTTAATTTCACTTTTTCGGGTTATGTACATAAATGCACTTTTGCCCGATAGGTGAAAAGTCGGGTTAGGAGTTTACAACGCGATCAGCTCTAACATGAGCAAACACGAGACCCGTTGCATTGTAAATGCTTGTTAATATTTATGAGTCATCCCCAAGGTTCATTATATTTAAAAGTTGGAAATGTGTTTTCTAATTTTACATGTCCTGGCAGTACAAAAAACACCATTGTTGTTTTTACTGCAGAAAGGCTAGTAGCCCCATTGTCAAGTAGAGTTATACGCTGACAACGTAGTAGTGCAAACGTATGACTTGGACTGCTAAATATGATACTTCACGTTATCAAAAATACCATTCCATTAAACCCAACCTGGTGGTCAAGTCATATTTAATGTAACTTTAGCCCAAATGAGAAGTTTAGTAAATAGCCACTTTCTTGCTCAAAGTTTTCCAGTGAATGTTTACGATTCCTTGCCCCAAGACAGCTTTCTACCCTCCGGAGAGGGACATATAAAAACTCTCAGGAAGGAGGGCTTGCCATGGCAGGAAGACCAAACAAGATGTGCACCCAAAAAGCGAGCTACAAAGGGGAACTGCCTTTGAAGGACAAATAGTGGACACACACATGAGTGGGTCTACTCTTTTGTTTTTGTAGACATGTTTGCATCAGGTACACAGAGGGGAAAGCAGTTACCAAACCCACTTTTCCACTGGCTTGTAGCCCCACAGTTAGCCACACCTCTGATGTGGGCTTTGGATCTCCACACACCATGAGAGGATTCTGCAATCTTTGAAGTGGGCCGAAGAGTATATCCTGGACTAGCTAGATGTCACATTTCACAAGAAGTCATCACTGGACATGAGGGGGCTTGGTAGCTAATTGGCTAGTAGTTGCCACACCCCTCAGGGATCAAACAGGGCATAAAAGTGACACCCCTGTTACACAGACCTTAGATCATGTCTGTACTGAAGAGTGGACCGAAGAAAGACTGTCTTGCTGTTCCCTGGACTCAGCAAAGAGAGGCTGCACCAACACGGAACTGTACCTGCTACTCCTTATACTTTCAAAGAGAGGACAGTGCCTGTGGTGCCCTGTTCCACGAGTCAGTTGGCTGACTTTCGGTTACAGTTACAAGCGTACCTTGGCAAGTTGGGAGCCATGATTGCCTGACCACCGCTGACCATTGTAGTGTAGCTGGGAAGATTAAGTTCCTGCTCTCAAAAGCTGCATCCAAGTCTCCCAGACCTGGAAGAGTTATTGGAGTGCAATTTGGTTGCCTAAAACGGAAGCTAACCCCAGTTAAAAGAAACTGCTGGTTTCACTGTAATTGGAGACCTGTAGGCCAGCACCAAGAGGTTTTTGGCTGGACTTTAACTGGACTTTGAGGAACATGACCCTCCATGGTCAAAGCCGCTCTGCTATGATTGTTGACCATCGACCCCATCAGTGGATCACCCTCTTCAACATCCTCATGCATCTTCAGTATCCTATTTCCCTTGCATGAAGACCACTCCATTGAAGTCTATGGCAATTCACCCATAGAACCTGTAACTGAACTGGAGATTGCTTTGACTGTGAGGTAAGTTTCCAACCAAGCCTCATTAGCCCCTGAGACTCACTCTCTGTCAGAGCTGGTTGCCCAAAGCAGACCAGAGTAGAAGCTCACAACTTTATAAACGTTTTCCAAAGTTTTGAAGTTGAACTGATAATTTTGGTATTTGCTAATGCTTGTTTGCGTTGTAAGTTTGAGTTTGCATTTTTAGTGAAACGCAGTGATTTGTTAGGTGGTTGATAATTTATATCTCTGCAACTCTCTGGTGGATTTTGTCCACTTTGGTGTCTTTGATAACAGTAAGACCTATTTTTATAACTTAGTATCTGATTCTCTTTGTATGGTGTTTTTATTTTGTTATTCAACTTTTTTGGTCCTTCTAAATGTTTTGCTCTTGTCCCTTTGACAAAGCCTGACTGTTTGACGCCACAGCTACCCAGGAATGAGCTAAGGATTTGCAAACGATCCTGACTGTAATCAAGATGGGCTTGCGAGTGCATGAAATGTTGAGGTCGTACAACCACACCATATAATAACCTGCTTGCCACACACATCGTCGGATTTTTATTTCTCTATACCATTTATCAAATCAAGACTTAACATTTCAATGTGTGATTGGCAAAGAAGCCTTCATTGTGTGTAGGAGCCTGGCCTGGTTTGTAGTGGGTACCTAAGGTACTTACACCTTATACCAGGTCCAGTTATCCGTTATTAGTCAAATGTAGTCAGTGTCTAGAAGCCAGGCTGTCTCGAGGTAGCTGTAGGCAGAGCATCCAAGGCTGAACTAGGAGACATGCAAAGCTCTTGCAATACCACTGTAGCCACATAGTACTCAAACACAAGAAAGACAATACTCAGTGTTACTAACAATAAAGGTACTTTATTTTAGAGACACAAGGCCAAAACTATCTTAGAGGCTATACTCTCTTAGGAGGTTAGTATTATACATAAAATATACACGAGTAACCAAAATCAGGTAAGTAAACAGTCATAAAATAGTGCAAATAGTGAAAATCACGATAGTTTACAATGGGCCTAGGGGGACACAACCATATACTAAAATAGTGGAATGCGAGTTTCCACCTAGGGAAGAGTAGTGTGTAGAGGGGCACTGGGAGTGTAAGAAAACACCAAAGGTAAGTAAAGTACCCCACCCCAGAGCCCAGTAAAGCAGGAGTAAAGTACAGCAATTTTCCTCAGAACACGCTAGAAGTTGTGATAAAGAAGTATGCAAAAACCAAGCAAGACTGCTAGACACCAACAATGGATTCCTGGACCTGAAGATCTGCGGAGAGAGGAGACCAAGTCCAAGACCAGCTGAAGAGTCCAGGAGTAACAACAGCCTCTGCTAACCCAGATGAAGGTGCAAAAGAGGATTCTCCGGTTAGAAGAAAAAGTCAGAAATGCACCAAAGAAGACAGCTGTGGGTTCCTGCTTGGTGCAAGAGATTTCCCACGTCGAGTCGATGGATGCAGGCTGATTTTCATCATTGGATTCCGTTAACAAGCCTTGGCTCACGCAAAAGATGCATTTGGCAGAAAAAGGTGCTACCTGGACCTAGAAGGGACCTGAGGGTCTCAACTTAGACTGAGGAGATAGAGGGGGCTCTCAGTACTTCAGAGAGCCCTCAGAAGACAGGCAGCACCCACAGACGTCCCAGGACATGGGGACAAAGAAGTTGTAAATCACGTCATCACAGCACTACACAAAGGGATCCCACGCTGCCCGGGAACAACTCAGGGAGCTGAGCGTCACAGGAAAGAGTGCTGGGGATCTGAGGTATGCTGTGCACAAAGGATTCCTTGGAGAAGTGCACAGAAACCCTAGGAGCTGCAAAACACGCAGTGCACAGGGGTACTGTCTGGCTCGGGGAGGCAAGCTTTTACCTCCACCAAATTTGGACAGTTGGACCTTTGGACAATTTGCGTCACTTCGGTAACAACCACCTGTGTTCAAGGATTGATGCTCTTCATCAGGAGAGGGGACCCAAAGTACCGTCGTCGCTGCATAGAGGTGCCTGCTGAAGCAGGGAAGTGACTCTGTCACTCCACAGGAGATTCCTTCGGTCCTTCTGGTGCAGGATGAAGACACAGTCCTCGGAGCATGCACGACCTGGAAACTGTTGCAGTTGCTGGCAGGAGCTGAAGTTACAGAGTTGCAGTAGCCTTCTTGGATACTTTGTCGCAGTTGTAGAGTTCCTGGAGCAGTTCTGTGGTTGATCCGATGGTAGAAGGTGAAGCAGAGGTTGCAGAGAATTCCTGCTGGAGTTTTGCAAAACCGAATCTGAGGAAACACCCAGAGGAGAGTCCCTAAATAGCCCTGAGAGAGGGATAGGTCACCTAACCAGGTAAGCACCTATCAGGAGGGGTCCCTGACGTCACTTGCTGGCACTGGCCAATTAAATGCTCCCAGAGTTCCCTGACCATCCTGACAAGATGGCAGAACCCAGGGACACTCTGGAGGAGCTCTGGGCACCACCCCTGGGGTGGTGATGGACCGGTGAGTGGTCACTCCCCTTTCCTTTGTCCAGCTTCATGCCAGAGCAGGGACTGGTAGACTGAATTATGCGAGGAGGGCACCGTTAGTGCCCTTCAAAGCATTTCCAGAGGCTCTGGAAGGATAACCCTCCCATCCCTGTAACAACTATTTCCAAAGGTAGAGGGTGTAACACCCCTCTCCTAAAGGAAATGCATTGTTCTGCCTTCCTGGGATTGAGCTGCTCAAGGCCTAGGAGGGCAGAAGACTGTCTGTGAGGTGGCAGCAGCTGGGGCTGCAGTGGAAACCTCAGAGAGCTGGTTTGGCAGTACTGGGGTCCATGGTGGAGCCCCCAGGGTGCATGGAATTGGTCCCCCAATGCAAGAACTGGATTGGGAGGTACAATTTCTAGTTCCTAGACACCTCACATGTCCATATTCGGGGTTACCTTTGTGAAGCTACATATATGTATTGACCTATATGTAGTGCACACTTATAATAGAGTCCCCACACTCATGAAGTCTGGGAAAATAGGCCTGGACGACGTGGGGGCATCCCTGCTAGTGCAGGGGTGCCCTCACACACAGATACTATGCACCTAGCCTTCAGGGCCTGAAGGTTAAATACATAGGTGACTTATAAGTGACCAGGTGCTGTGAACATGGCTGTGAAATAGTGCTTACGCTATTTCACTCAGCCTGCAATCGCAGTCCTGAAGAAGTGTTTGTTTGAGCTCCTTATGGGTGGCAGAAGAAATGCTGCAGCCCATAAGGATCTCCTAGAACCCCAATGCCCTGGGTACCTAGGTACCATATACTAGGGACTTATAAGGGGGGTGTCCAGAATGCTAATCTGGAGTAAAATAAATAGTCACTAGACTATAGTGACAAATTTGGAAACAGAGAGAGCATAAGCACTGGAGTTCAGGTTAGCAGGACTCCAGTGACACAGTCAAGCATACTGACATGTAGGCCACAAACCATAAGCACTGGGGTCCTGACTAGCAGGATCCCAGTGACACAGTCAAAACACACTACAATCAGGCAGAAATTGGGGGTAACATGCCAAGAAATATGGTACTTTCCTACATTGTGCTATCAGCTGCTCTTAACTGTTCAGAATGTGTGTTGTTGTGCTTAAGTAACCCTAAACATTTAGCATATTCACAAGTATTGCAATTTCTGAGGCTACAGAACCAATCAGAGCTAATAAATAGTTATGCACTCTATTATGATCTTGTAAGAACGCCTTCAACGTAACGTGTTCTGAACCTGCATGTACTGTATTTCAAATATCCTTTGCACAGGGTGGGGACAGAGGAGAGCTCAGAAGGCGACCTCAGTTTTCTGTTGAGCATTGTTGTTTTACTGAAAAAGATATTTAGGTCTTTATGGACAGAGTCTGCTAAAATGTTTATCTGACACACAGTAAAAGCACAGGGTGCTTAACTCTAAATAACAGATTTCTTGCTTTGACAACTTTGAATGTATAGCTCCTATTTCCATGGTTCATGGAGAACATTTTCTCATGTGGTGGATCTAACTGAGGGATACCCCAAGTTTTGAACTTAAGCTCAGCTCACATTTTTCACCCTTCCATTATTCCAATCTATGATCCATCTGTAAGATCAGGTCTACCAACTCATCACAAACTATTGGTCAATTTGGCATTTGAGCTAACATATCTTTTAGTTAACCATTTAGGGCCAGATGTACATACACTTTGAATTGCAAGTTCCTAATTATGATTCTAAGTGAAATCACAATTTCAAATGTTCGAAACTCGTTTGAGTTCCATTTGTGATTCCCAGTGTGCCACAAATAGACCTACCATAATAATATTCATGAGGTAGGAATCGCTTTGTGACCCACTGGGAAACGCAACAAATCACAGGAATGGTGGCTTGCTGGGGTCAGCAGACCACCCTGTCTGTGATTGCTTTTAAATAAAGCAATCTTTTTTTTTTAAATGGAGCCCGTTTCGCTTAAAGGAAACCAGGCTACATTTAAAAAAGACAATTAAAAGTTCTCTTTTCATTTTTTAAGAGTAGGCAGTGGGCCATAAAACCACTAGAAATGCTAATACAGACATTCACAAAGGGGTAGGAGTCCCTTGGGGACCCCTTCCCATTTGGGAATGGGTTACCACCAATTTGAAATTGGTAGTAACTTGCAAATGTTTTGTGACTGCATTTCAGTTGAAAAACATTCAAACATACCACTGAGATTCAGATTTAGGAAGGGACGCTCTAAACAATCCCCTTCCTAATACCGAATCGAAATGCCAAATTGTAAGTTACCGAACCACAATTTTGCATTGGAACATGTCAAACAGCATTTTAGTGGTCACAACTGGCTTGATTCTGTGAATCAGACCATTTGTGACTGCTAAAAAACTTGGATCATCTTGCCCTTAGTCATTTAAAAAAGAAAGTAACTATTTTGTCATTAGGAAATCCTGTTTCCAACTGTAATCATTGAAATTGAGCTCAATAAGTTGACAGATCTCTTTAGCCCTGTTTTAGAACCTATACCTCAATGGACTGAGTTCTTGAGCTTCTGTCAAAATGTGCTTGTAGGACATTGAGTTACTGGTTGAGGGGATGATATTCTACTCAAGCAGGAACCACAATCCTTGTCAGGGTGAAGTCGCAAGTAAACCCAAAACTAACTTGTGTTCAATTCTAACTTGACACCAAGCAGCTAGACTTAACTTAGAGGCAATGTGTAGAGTATTTATTCAGCACTTCAAACAGTAATAAAGTGAAACACAACATAAGAAAAATTCCACACAGATTTAGAAAAATATAGTCAAATTTAATAAATAATGTAAGACCAATACAAGAAAAACCCAATCAGTAATACTGGAGATATGCACTTTTGAAGAGTTAAGTGAAAATACAGCCACAAACACACAAAGCTCCAACTGTGGTTATCTGATCATGCAGGACTGCGAAAGGCCGACTGCTTTAGAGTGTAGGCCAGCACCAGGGCCTCAGTTAGGCCAACTGAACAAACTACCTTAAATCCTGGTTACTGAGCAATACTGAGTCAATGCATCATGCAGCAGTATTCCAAGGAGCTGCAAGGCTCCAGTGCGAGGTACTGTATTGTCGTCGAGGATGCCATTGATGAGGGGCTTACAATGTGAAGTCCTGCATCAGAGATACGTCCCACGCTGGCTGGTTGTGAGGAAGCTGCAGGGCTTACGATGCGGAATCCTGCATCGTCATCAAGGATGCCTTCGACGAGGGGCTTGTGGTGCGAAGCTCTGCATCTATAATGCATCAAGCAGCGGCTATTGTCTGACTACCACTTTTAATGTATACCTTACTGTGATGGGGCTCTCAGATTGTACACAGTGGCATTGCAAGGTTGCCATGTGTTCTAAAGCTTGCCCTTGATCCCACCTCATGTGTCTCCCACCACCTTCCACTTCCTGTCTTAATGTCTTACTTTTACAGGTTAGTTTTGATCCCTTCAGTCTACATTTGTCCCTAGTATTCTTTCTCTTCCTCCTTCTTTCCCTTTTTTCTGCCTTTCACTCTCTTGCTCTGTGTCAATGTCTGATGAAGAAAAATGGGTCTAAGGCTCTAAACATTTCTACGGGTGACCCTCACCAGCAACCACTTGCACAAATTAAGGACTACCAATCTCAGATATTGACTAAAGTGAAAACTACGAAAGCAACCTTGGCATAGAAAATGGGACAGACACATTACTAGTGAAATTGGGCGAGCCAGAACAAAGTGCGATGTTAGCAGAGTAGTGGTCAAGAGAAGTGACTTGACCTTGCATGGAAGGGAGATCCATATCTTCTCTGATTTGAGTTGTATCCCATTATTGCAAAGGCTTGATCTAGGTTTGGTGATAATCACTCTACGCTCTCTTTCACCGGATTGGCTGTGTTAGTTGGAGAATTCTTCTTGTTTAGACACTGGAAGAGAAGAGTGGAACTGATATGTCATTCCTGTTTCTTCCTTGAGATGGCATAGAAGAGCTTGTAGAGTATTAGATGTAGTTCATTTTCACACTGTTGAAAGCCTGTACTTGGGCACCACTATTGCTGTGGGACTGTGGCGTCTGGGGGAGTGTAAGTGAGGTGTGATTTTATGTATGGGCTTCTTTTATGGTATTTTATAATCTACTTTATGAGGCTGGATTTTCTGGCACATTTTAACTCTGGCTACTGAGAGCCAAGCACCTCAAAATGGATGTGCTCTGACCACCTACCAAAAGGCAAATAATTGGTTAACCTAAATTGGCATACCTGGCCTCTTTGTATAGTTATGGTAAGGATGTGCATTAATGGCAAAAGTGGCATAAAAGATGTCGCACATAGGCCTCATTGTGGATTTGCAGAGCTCACATGAGGAACATTAAAAACCTCGCACTAAAAAATCACATGGCAGCCGTGACTACTGGCAACTACTGTAAGCCAACGCTGCATTAGCCATGTGGTGAAATTAGGGGTCATGATATTGCAATTGCTTCCCCCAAAATGATATCAAATGTAGGGAAACATGAAATTCTATGTAAATGATGGGCAATACACTTTGGGGTGTTTCAAGTGAAAATTGAACATGAGAGCATACCTCAGGTTCAAAAGTCATGGGAGATATCGAAATGGAAAGGTTCACAAGAAAAATGTCTTGCGACATTTTTTGCTCAAGCTTGAAACTTTCTGCTTGAGATAGTGTTCTGCTGCAAATAATTGTGTGGACGTTTTTTTCTAAATGTGCAACTTTTTATGACAAATTATTTTTGAATACTATTGAATTTTATAATGAATTTAGTTGTAACCTATGAATTCTTATCGTTGCGATTTTTATTAGTCACTTAGAAGTGTCTTTAATAATGTAGGTTAGTTGTGCCACACTTTTGCAGAGACACCATTTTATTATCATGGGCGTTGAATTGGGGTTCTGTTCATCTTGCTCCTGCTCAATACCCCTCCCCGTGAAGGACTCCTTGTGTGTCTTCTCTCCCAATAGTCTTTGCAGAGCACAGAACACTGTGACAAAAGTGGTTATTTTCCTTAGACACCCTGTATTGTGAATGAAACCTGTTTGTGTACTGAATGTTTCAGTCCTAAGGACACTTCTGCCAGAAGTTCTGAAAAGGGTCTACTAGAATACACTAGTGCATGGGTCTTTGTTTGAAAAATGTTTCATATTGAGTTGTGCATCTCTCAACAGCAACAGCATAGAACCTGCTGGAGTTTACCTTTCTTTAAAAAGGTGTTAGTACTATATATCTATTTGTGACTGTATACATTTTGATTTTCTCAAAATGTGTAAGCACTAGTCATGCTGCAAGAAAATGGGTAGTTAGTTGAAAGAGGTGTGAATCTTCCTCAACCATCAGCCCCATTCCCCATCAGAGTCAACCACTAAAGTCACTAAATTAACCTGTGTGTAACCCTCTGGTAGATTGGCAGTAAAGTATGTATGCAGCACACAAACTCTAATAAAGTGAAAACCCAACACAGGAAAAATCCCAAACCAATTTAGTAAAGCTTAGTAAATTATATGACACTAAAATGACAAAAATCCAATCAGTTTAATCAGAGAAATGAAGTTTTAAAGATTTTGGGGAAATTAAGAGCTATGAAGCAAAAAGCCCCAACCGGAGTGATCTGGTCATGAAGGACTCGGTCCAAGTCACAAGATCAGGATGACCACGATGGAGCACTGGCTGGATACAAGACTGAGCTCAATCTGCTGACAAAGTACCTTGTGGCCAGGGCAACGAGATCCGAAATCCTTCAGTTGAGCTACATAGGCTGGTGTCAGTGAGTTTTCAACGAGGAGCTGCAAGGCAAGGGTGTTGTGTCAAGGTGCATCATGTAGCTGCGGAGTCCATGAAGTCTTTGATGGGAGGTTGTGATGCAAGAACCTAGTTAAAGAAGCTGTCAGAGGGAGCTTGCAAGGACTTGTGCTGTGATGCGTCAGCACTGAGGTCGAGATGTGTCATACTGGGCTTGTATCAGTGGTGAACTGTGCTACATTGTGTCAAGATGTGTGGAGTTGCATCGGCGCTGAAGAAGCCTGTTATGTCCCTGTGCTGTGGCTTTGAACAAAGGGCCAGCTACTGACCCCTGGAGGTTCCCAGGAGTCCCGGGTCCACACATGCAAGCTGGATTCAGTAGGGCAGCTCACAGTAGCAGAAGCGTCCAGGTGCCCCTACAGCAGGCCTTGGGCAGCAACGCAGTCCTTGGTCAGCAAAGCAAAGCTTAGGCAGCAATTCGGACTTCACAGCTAAGCCCTTTTCTCTGGTGGAGTCCACAGGCCCAGAAGTGACCTGAAGAGTTGATCTAAGGGTCCAATATTTATACTTGGTGCCCACTTTGAAGTGGGAGAAGCTTGAGGAGTTTCCCCCCTACAGAGGTGACTGGAATTTCCCGATCTGTGCCCTGGTCTAAGTCTGTCTGGGGTCGCAATAGGTTAGTGTGAAATCCTTTTTGTGTTATCTGATCCAGTGCCTTTGAAGTAAAACTGTGGTAGGTGACTGCTGCACCTGCCTATCAAGTCCAAAATACCACCTTCTGCCATCACCTAGCCTCTCTATTGTGATGCTGTTTGTGAGGAATACACAAAGGCCAACTGCCAGCTACTCCTAGTCAGGTGGCCCAGGAACACGCTGCAGGCAACAAATGGTTAGGATAAGACAATGTCAACTTTCTAAAAGTGTCACTTTCAGAATTGTGACTTAAAATCAGACTTACCCAATAAAGGTGATTTTAAATTACAGTATCTCAGGTATCAAACATGACTTTCCCATATGTTCCCAATCAAAAAGTAGCACTTATTTAATGTACTAAGGTAACCCAATGTTATCCAATGGTAGAGGTAGACAGCACTGTAGTTAAAAACGCATTTATGAATTATTTACTACTGGGATGTGGGAAATGTAAAACTTAAAAGTACAGGTCCAACTTTTTAATTACAAAGCATCCTGCCTTGTGGGCAGTCTAGGGCTTACCCTAGGGGTGACGTATGTGTAAAAAAGGGAGCATTAGGCTTGACAAGGGGATTATATTGCCAATTCGAATTGACAGTTTACGATTGCATACAGGCTACAATGGCAGACCTAGGCCTTTTTCAGGGGTCCACTTGACTGGGTGGCACAAAAAGTGCTGCAGCCCTACTAGTGATATTGAATTTACATTACCTTGGTATATGACATACCACTTTACATGAGACTTATAAGTACATTAACAACATCAATTAGGTGTAAGCCAATTTTACCATGTTTTAGGGAACCACAAATACTTTAGCACTGGTTAGCAGTAGTAAAGTGCATAGTGTAGTAAGGCAGCAAAAACAAATTCAGAAAAATAGGGAAATGAAGTTAAAACATTTAGGGGATAACCACTCTAGGGCTGACAAGTCTAACACATGCCATACTGAACTTGCAATTTATGCTGATCACCTATTCATAAAATGCGTATACAATCCCTGGTTTTGGGGGTGAGCAGGACACTTTTTGTGTTCTTCACAATACTCTGTCCATTTATTTGAAGACTTCCCTTTCTATTAGAGATGCTTCTATTTTCTTTGTGAATCTGACAGTAAGAATATGTATGATTCCCCTTTTTTACCATGGTCTCTGTCTATTCCTCTTATGATTTTGCTATTGTTAAGAATACACTATTCACTTCAAAGATTCTTCATAAACCTTTATTAGCTACATAACATGTTTATCCAATCTCCTCAGGCAGCGAACCAATCGTAACTGACCACATTCAAATCTCCCCCAGAAGCTTGACACTGCCTGGAATGCTGTGACCTCAAAGTGATTGTCACCGCATTCCAGCTAAGTGATCTATTGGAAACCACAACATATCTCCCTCCCTTATAATATCATATCAGAATACAACAGTTAAAATCAACATTAAAATAACAAGCTTCTAATGTAACAAATTACATCATGGAAATCACGTGTACAAAAAGAAAATGAAACATATTATATACATAAACTCACTTTATGTATGACAGTAGAAGGTTCCCTTATTTAATGAAATTCTTCCATTTTATGGCTTAATGAAGTCTGTAGTTTGTAACTTTCTCCATTACGTAGTCCTTGTGCCAAGTAGCTTTATATCTCTCTCTTCTTAACAAAAACTCTTTATCATCATTCAAATCCTCCACCCCATGGCTCTCTTTTAGCATAGTTTCTGAACCAACCTCATATAGTTTTGTTAATCTAGATACACTACAGACATCCTCTGAGTCTAAAATTGTGACATTCCTTTTAAGAGAAGTTATCACAAAATGACCCATGAATTTAGAACAACCTTTATAATTATGTTAGGTCTTTTCATTAAAACTTTCACCGACCTGAATCTTTCATTCATGTGAACAATTCTTAGCATCATAATGAGGTTTATATTTATTTTGATGTACCCTCCTGCTCAGAACAAGCTCATCATTTGGAAAGTCCACATTCTGTTGTCCACTTATTTTGAACCACATAAGATTTAGTTTACAATATGGGTTCATGCCCTTAAGTAAATCAAATGGAGATATAGATATCACGCTATTAGGAGTGACATGGTGCGCCCACCAGGTTTCTCTCAATACTTCTTTCAGGGATGTTTTATTCAAGAGCACACACTGTGCACAATGCTTTATTATCTTATTCATACTCTCTGCCAAACCAGTGGCTTGAGGTGAATAGAGGGCTGTCTTGAAATGAGCTATTGACAATTCTTCAAGATATTTTTTCATTTCCTGGGATACAAACTGTACCCCATTATCAGTTATAAGAGTTTTGTGAACACCCTCCCTAGAAAATTACTATTTAAAAAATGTGATTACTATTTTAGTGTTTACCATAGCCACACACTTCATGACCACCCACTAAGACGTATAGTCTACCAGCAGCATAACATATCGTCCATCATAGGCTAGAAGATCAAATGGCCCTAGTATATCTAGACCTAGCTTACTCCATGGCTCGACTGGAACCTCAACAGGTGACAGAGGAATTATGAGAATTTTCTTTGTTGTGGCATTATTGGCACAATGCCAACAATCCTTTACCACCACTTCAGTCTCTTGATTCATTTTTGGCCACCAGTACCATTCACACAAACAAGCCTTGGTCAAATTCCTCCTTAAATGTCCTTCCTGAACCAAGTTAATTAACTTCTGTCTCAAAACATCAGGCAGTACCACCTGTTCCCCCCTTAATATCTTCCCATCACTAATGCTAAGTTCATCTTATACACAAAGAAATCCTTCCACATTAGTTGGTATATTTTTCTTGTTTGGCCAACCATTTACAATGAGTTCCTTTAATGTCGATAATTCTAAGTCGTTTGAAATAGTATTATCCCACTCACTTTTCTCCGGGGCTGACTCACATACCCAATCTACAGCTACTTCTTCACACACATCTACCCTCTGGTTGATCGGCAGTCTAGAGAGACAATCTACCATTGTATTCCCTGCTCCAGTTATATTCTCAACTTTAAAACAATAGCTGTTCAATCCATCTGACCCCTTCCTGATCCTAGCATCTTTGATTAAAGCCAGAGTTTCAGAAATATTTGGTAATGGTTGACGATCAACCCAGCTAGAACTATGGGGGACAACCACTCTGAGCACTCAATTTCTTCAAATAATCCTCTTTTCTTCAATTTTTTATATCTTGTTTGAGTGGTGCTAACATCATATGAGGAACTTTCCTTACTTTAGACACACATGATATTGCACCATTCTTAAGGACAATTCTAGGTTTAAAATTCTTTAGCAACCCTAAATCATCCCCAAATACTTTAAGAGACCTAGGGCCAGATGTAGCAAAATAACATTTTGCGACTTGCAAATAGCGAGTCATTGCGACTCGCTGTTTGCAAGTCGCAAAATGTTATGCAGAACGGTGTCTCAGACACCGTCTGCAAGTCGGTATGGGGTCGCAATGACCCACCTCATGAATATTCATGAGGTGGGTCGCAAATTGCGGCCCCATACCGACTATGGGCACTCGCAAACATGGAGGCCTGCTGTAGTCAGCAGACCTCCGTGTTCGTGACTGCTTTAAATAAAGCATTTTTTTTTTTTTTAAGTGTAGCCCGTTTTCCTTAAAGGAAAACGAGCTGCACTTAAAAAGAAAACCGAAACCTTTAGTTTCGGTATTTTTTCAGGGCAGGGAGTGGTCCCTTGGACCACTCCCTGCTCTGAAAAAATGTTTTTGGGTCCAGTCACAAACTGGAAGGGGTCCCGTGGGGACCCCTTCCAATTTGCGAGTGGGTTACCATCCACTTGAAGTGGATGGTAACTCGGTCGCAAATGGTATTGCATACCACTAGGAATCGCAAATAGGAAGGGAACACCCCTTCCTATTTGCGATTCTGAAATGCATTTTGCGAGTCGGTCCGACTCGCAGAATGCATTTCTGCATAGGAAAATGTGATTTGCAACTCGCAAACGGCAGTTTTTGCCGTTTGCAAGTTGCAATTCCTTTCCTACATCTGGCCCCTAGAAACTAGCTCATTTGAAAATCCGTCATTCGCCATTATTAACACTTCCTGTTTGGAATTTGGATTTAATATTATCCCCATGTCCCTTTAATTTCTCCAACCTAAAAGGTTATTGCCCCATTTCGCTACATACACTTTCCCAGTTGTTTCACACTCATCAAGTGATCAAATTGAATTCTCGTCACCGAATAACCCAAAACATCTATTTTCTTGCCTTCATACCCAACAAGATTTATATCTGATGGTATTAATGTAATTTCTCCATTCCCAAATATTGAGTTCCAATTCTTGTCACCAATCATCGTGTATGGTGATCCTGAATCAGCAAGTACATCAACTTTTTTTTCTCCCTCCACTATTTCCCATTCTGGCATTTCTATTGGATCTGCGTCCACACATCCATCATCCTTTATACTGAAATACATTTTTCTTCAAATTGTTCTTCTCCTTCAGTTTAACTCACCGCCTGTTGTTTAGTCCTTCTATACACCCTGGCATAGTGCCCTTTCTTACCACATCTCTTGCAGACTGCTAACCTTGTGAAACATGCAGGACTATTAAAAAGATGTCCTTCGCTCCAACATCTAATACATCTCACAACTCCATTTTTTGTTGATGTTAGAGTATCGTTATCAGAAAATTTCTTGTACTCAAACTTTTTATCTCCCTCCTTGCTCTTTATTCTCTCATGTTTGTCTACTTTCTTCCCTTCATTTCTACCATCTCCTCTTACTCCATTCACAGACTCATCCACAAGAATGTCGCCTTTTTCATCACACATTTCATGCACCCACATACTAGTATTCTTCATACCTTGAACTATAGCTATAGTCTCTTTCAGAATGGAATTTTTTGCTAATGATTTTTCTTGTCTTTTTACATTGTTCGTGCACCTGACAATCTGGTCTCTGAAATGAGAATCAGTCAGTTGTTCAAATTCACATATAAGAGCTAATGTTTTCAAGGCTGCAACATACGTGCTAATTTTCTCCTGTTTCCCCTGCACTCTCATGAAAGATTTGTACTTTTCTAGTACCACATTAATCTGTGCACCAAAATGGTCCTCCACCATTATTACAGACATGTCAAAAACATTGTCTGGTTCACCCTCCCCATAACCAATGCTGATTTCTTCCACATTCTCATACACATTTCTCCCTTCTATTCCTAAATTATGTAATAATACAGCTTGTTTGCGAACTACTGAAAACTTATCTCCCCCAATCGCCAGTAAGTATGAATCAAATATCTGTTTCCATATTTTCCATGGCAAAATAGGATTGCCCTTATCTGAAAGGAAATGAGGAGGTTCAGACATATTATCACCTTCCATAATGTCTGAATACTTGAACTGTTAGTAACACTAGAAGTACTTTGGGCTAACAACCTTCTTCTCAGTTGTTTAACACGTTGGACAGAATGTCATGTGCTCACAACGTCAATCATGTTGAAGGGAACCTCTCTCCCGACTCAGTGCCTTCAACTAGTTGCACACGTGCCAAAGTTCCGCTCACACCTCGGGTCAGCAAAAACATACACAGCGGTTCCACTCTCTCTTGATGGCTCCCCTCTCACCTGGGTGTCCACAATTTCACTTCAAAAGGCACTTAAAATGGGTTGAGTGGGTTCCTACTCATATGGAAGGTTGGCAACAGCTTCTACTTGTCGCTAGTGTTAAGAATACACTTTTTACTTAAAAGATTCTTCATAAACTTTTATTAGGTTCGTAGTATGTTTATCTAACCTCCTTAGGCACCGAACGGATCATTACTGACCACATTTAAATCTCCCCCAGAAGCTTGACACTGCCTTGAATGCTGTGACTTCAAACTGATTGTCGGTGCATTCCAGCCAAGTGATCTAGTGCAAACCACAACAGCAACGTACTGGGGCTTGGAATAATTCTGATTTCTGTCTGTGTACTTTGCATCTGATCCTTAATGGCATGTATTTTGCATTTCTCTGTAATGCCTATTTTGAGATTTTTGTACAAAAAAACATTAACTTTTTTATGATCTAGTTCTCAGTTATTGAGTGGTACCACTTATTATTTTTATTGCTCTGCTAAATTAATGTTGGGTCTGAGTTGAGGATGGTGTTCTTTAATGCTAGATCAGTGCCATGCAGAGCTGAATAAATAAAGGTAATATTTCGGGTATCTGAGGTTTTGGGGCTCTGGGTTCCTCTCCCACAAATAAAGTGTTAGTGGAGGAAGGTTGCAGAAGAGCACCTTCTCCTTTGCAAGTGTCCTCACAAATATTTTTCCCTAGGTTTCCCAATCCTTAATGCCCAGTGCGAGGGAGAAAGGAGTTTTTCGAACTTTTTCCAAAATTTCAAGCATTGGAGCCTGCCAAGAAGTGATTTGAAATGCTTCCCTGAATAATTTGTAATGGAAGTATGAAGTGATTTATGTACTTGTGATGTATGTTGGAATATATATTTGAGAGATTGATTTCTGTTTCTGGTGTGAGTTGTTTTGATATGCGATGATGATTGTGGGTTCAACTGGTGGATTGATTACTGTTGTGTTGATGTATTATTCATATTAGTAAAGTCATCTGAAGTTCTATTTGTTGGTTTGGTTATCAGATTTTGAGATAGATTGGTCTTACTTGTCTGTATAAAGTGGGCTGTAGAGCAAGGTGCAGCATACACATTGATAGGGATTCTAACCTAATAGGTCTTCTTTTTCTGGTTGCCTGCTTAATGTGGGTTTGATGATTCTTGCTCTTTAGTGCACATGAGCAAGCATACTGACTAGGGTGCAGTGCTGATGAAAGGGAGTCTTCCTAGTAGGAATTGTAATTACGGGATATTCCGTTCTTGCTTTTGAAATGTATTCTTGTTGCTGAAGTTTCATGGTTTTGATCGAATTTCCTTACTTGATTTACCAGCTTTTCCTTCCTACCTGGGGTAGACAGACATGGGTTTAATAAGTTTATTGATTAAAGAGGTTTTGCAATTGTTTTCCCGTTCATGCTGCAATTGGTAGTCAGCCAGGGTGCTGGGACTGGTAAGACGTCACCACAAAGCAATGCTCTGGTTAGTTGGTTGCTGACGAAGCCACACTGTGATAGGTTGATCTTTGACAGGCCCGTGCTGTGATTGGTTGTTTTTCACTGGTTCGTTTGTTGTCATTTTGAGTAGATTGTTTATTTTGTTGTAAGTAGAAATAATGGGGAATGTTTTGAAAAAGCTTGTCAGTTGTGCATCTTATAGAGATTCGAAAAATACCTGCAGAGGCAATGTCTGCATTTGAGCTGATGAGGAATATTGAGGTTTCATAAATGTACCTGGATTTCAGAATGGCTTCTGATAAATATTTAGAGTTCCCTTTAGAGGGTACTTGTAATAATAGAAAGTTAGATTTCCTTTATGAGACTATGGGCCTCATTAAGATCTTGGCAGTCTTTAGGCAAGACTGCTGCGGTGGCAGCCGCCAAAAACAGCCACATTTCTGAAACTGAAAGGACACTAGCGGGTGGAAAAGAGTCGGTCCCACCACCAGCACCACCAGCCCGACACAAAACGGCCCACCAGATTGCCATCCACATATCAGCAGAGTGGTACTTCCATTGTGGAAAAACATTGGCCGTGCAACCCGGTGCGGTCAGAAACCACCACTGACAGAACACAACTCCACCTTGGACAGTTTGACACACATCCACACACCTGACACATCTACACACTGCACTATATAACACACCCCCACACAATCCACAATCCTTTGCACCAAAACGTCATACAGAGACACTGAGAGCTATCACATACACAAAGAGAGCACCCTGACATTATAGGCACATACACATCACGCGCATCACACATCTAATAAATAAGCACAATACACACAACCAGCACACACATTCCACTACAACTGCCCATCCCTCACAATGCCCTATCCACACCCCATCATTCACCCAACCCTGTACCCTTTGATACGCAACACCCCCACACCATAAACACAATACCAAACATGTCCCCACAAAAGCACCCAAGATTCACTGACAATGAGTTGAGGGTCATTGTGGATGAAATTGTCAGGGTAGAGCCACAACTGTTTGGAGCACAGGTCCAACAAACATCAATTGCCAGGAGAATGGAGTTATGGCAAAGAATAGTTGACAGGGTCAACTCAGTGAGCAGCCATACAAGCATAAGGTAGGACATCAGGAAGAGGTGGAACGGCCTACAGGGGAGGGTGCATTCCATGGCATTGAGACACCATATCAACATCAATGTAACATCAATGTAACACAATTGTCGTGTCCTGCATGCTTCCTCACCACCCAAATACCCCATAATCCACTGATTTACCCACTGGACCTACCTGTCAATCACCCAAAGACCCTCTCCTGCATGCCACCACACCACACAACCCTACTGCCCACAGAGCCCTTGGCAAGGGCAGGGATACCACAGCCTAATCCTATCACTACGACTTCCACAATGCTCCAAACCATGAATGCGAAAACCTGCAATGTGCACATCAGGTCACATTTCATGCATGTATGACTATTGTACAACCTGCACCATCTAGAATGTACAACTGAGGACAAGTACATGGCAATGACAGCAATGCAGTGGCACACCACAATGGCAAGTAAGGCAAAACAAAGCAACAGCCCTGTAACTATTCAAAAGGGACAGTGATCCATATCCCCAAGCCTGTAAAGGACTGACCAGGGGTTGGAAAGTAAGATGCCAGACTCCATGTACACAAACACAAGATCCAGAGACAGGGGTATGAGCTTTGCATTCCCACATTCTCTGTTCCCTATGGAATATCATAGGGCAATGTTCAGCCATTATGTGACACTATTACCAAGCCTGACTAGTCACCAGGTACCAGAGTCTATTGGTCATGTCAAGTATCAGATAGTTTCAAAACCAATCTGCAGTGCCATATGTACCAAACATTGATAACAGCACACAACATGGAGTATGGCACTCTTCTCATAGAATCCTATGTACCACCAATCTATGTTGTGCAGCAACTGTGATTGTCATTGCTGGGAATCATGCTAAGCCATTGTTTGTATCACACAAAGAGGGTACCAAACATACTTTCTTAACTTTACCCTGTGTCTCACTCCATCCACAGTTAACCCTGGAGAGGACACCAGACACTGCCAGCCCTCCTCAGGATGAAGGTCCCAGCGAGGACAACATGCCTGAACAGTGACGACGTACCTGGCCAATCCAGGACATCTGGTCAGTCGACGACTCCAATCTTTCCAGGACACGATCGGCCAAATCATCACCATGTTGGAGGAAAATCAAAGGGTCCAGAGGGAATACCATCAGGAGGCCATGCAGCAGTGGCAGGCACACAATGCCACCATGACCTCCATAGCAGGGGTACTGAGAAACATAACACCATATATAGCTGATATAGCTACCCACCATCAGTCCCATTCCACTGGCAATGTTACATCTGCCCTCTCTACTTCAGCAGCAGCTAGTGGAATGGAGGCCCTGCTAGGGGAGCCCCAAGCCTCAGACATTCCTCCCTCTGTAGCAGAACAACCCCCACAAACCTGCAGACATCCAGCTGCAGTAGATGTCAAGACTAAACCCACTGACAGGAAGTGAACCTCTCCTTATTTGTCACTCTTGTGTGCCTCTGAGACACCCTGTTGACTGTTCTGAATCCTAACTCCATTTTCTCGTGGGACAAGGACACAGGACCTGTGTGACCAAACGTTATAGCAGCTACTCCATCTCTCATGACTTCACTCATCACCTGCGTATTATGTTGTACACTTTGATTTGACTAATCACGAAACTGATATGCACAATAAATCACTTATGGACACAGCTACTGTACATGTGTGTTTAATAGTACAACAACATATGTCCTTCAACACAAATGTGGTCTGGTAATGGCCCCCTGATTTCAACTGGTAATTTAAGGGCCATCAGACGGAGGCCCCTCAGGAGGACACACATGGTAACAGTAATGTCACTGGACAGATGTCACAGTATGATATTTTGAAATCCACAGCTCAGGGTTCAGGGCTCAAGGTTCAGGGCCTTCCTAATATCATGTTAACAAGCTATCTGTTCTGAACACCTCTCAGAACTGTACTCCATAACCATTGACTACTGACGATGTATACCCCAAGTCCTAGGTAGCAGACCCACAGATGATATCAACATCTTGTGGGTGGGAGGAGCTGGCAATAGGAGAATACATAAATTTAGCTCAAAACTGGTCAGTTCACGAGAGAATAATCAGTTGCTACAACACATGGTAGGGCAGAACCACTAATACTGTTTTACCAACATTCCTTCTGTCTGCTACAACAACTCACACAAAGACGCTGGACATCATAACACCATCACATTTCCCAAAGGTCAGGATGTGTAGTGTCAGCTATCCACTTCTGATTGTGCTCTGACAAGACATGAAAGGGTTCACCCCACATATGTGTCTGTCACTGGAAGTACTGATTGATGAGCTCAGTCCTACAACCAACAGCTCCTTTGTCCCCTGGCTCTTCATCACTTTCTATATCACCATTTGCAGGCACAGGTACCTCTGCCTCACCCTCATCAGCTAGCAATGGTATCCGACACCTTGGCTAGATTGTGGAGCATGCAGCAGGCAACGATAATCTGGCCAACCTTGTGGGACAAGTAGAGGAGGGCACCTTGAGATAGGTCCAGGCATCTGAATCTTGTCTTCAGGGGGCCGAAAACATGCTCTAGTACACGCCTTGTCCTCCCGTGGGCCTCATTGAAACGGAGTTCCTCTGGCTTGGCTGGGTACGGCACTGATCCAGGAAACTTGGCAGTCACTTGGGAGATATACTGGTCTGCCAGACACACCACCTGCACGTTGATTGAGTGGTAGTTCTTCCTGTTCCTCTGTACCTGTTCATTGACATTCGGAGGGACCAGAGATAAATGGGTGCCATCGATGGCCCCTACTACATGGGGAATCAGTCCCATCTGATAAAAGTCACCCTTCACATTGGCCATATCCGCTCTTTGGGGAAATTTGATGTAGCTGTGATGCAGGTGTTGCAAGAAAGCACACAGTACATTACTCAAAACCTGAGTGAACATGGGCTGAGACATCCCTCCTGTTAAGGCAACAGTATGCTGGAATGAGCCAGTGGCCAGGACGTGTAGCACTGACAATACTTGTACGATGGGCGATATGGAATATGGATTACGATTGCCTGGCATCAGATCTGGCTCCAACTGCCTACATAGATCCATGATGGTCTGGCAATTCTGACAGTAGGTCTGGATGATATGCCTGTCCTGCATGGTTGCCAGGTCTACCAGTGGATGGTACACTAATGGTTGTAACATTCCCCTCATGGCAGGATATCTAATTTGTGAGGAGACAATGTACAATAAGACATGCAGTTGGCACTCAACAACAGCATGTTGTATACTTGCAGACACCTACACATGTCTAGGGGATGCAGAGCAGTATTGACATAAATATCATAGACCATAGAAATGCACATCAGACACAGCCATTGCAGCACATTGGCTAGAATGTCAGGCGGATAGAACAAGTGACACATATGTATGTGAAAATGTGTGGGTGATTGTGCAGTCCTACACAGATGACACATATGTTACTAAATTAACCTATTTCTATCAGAGTAGTTACACTGACCTATCCACATATATTCAGGCTCAACAGGTCACTTTTTCATGTTTGTCCCATTATGTAGCACTATCATGAACTCACTGCATTCGGTGACATAGATTTCTGGTCGATCAGGTGTATGACACACTTATTTAAGAACATGCATTGAGTACATGTGCCCAAAATGGCAGGCACCTGACCTACTGTTCTGGACAGTTAGAAGTGGCCTAAGTCCACTGGTGGAAGTCGTCATGGAGGTATGTGGTCGCAACTGCTGTATAACTTGTCATAGGTTAACATTGCTGCCTTGGTGGACTTGGGCCAATGGCAATGACCGCCGGCGGTGACGGTCCTGTACGTCGCCATTTTCTGCAGTCTTGTTCACTTGGCTCCTGGCACTGTTGCTAGAAAGACCTCCAATATGTGAGCCACTGTGAACTGCCTCTGGGAGCCATCATGCCAGGTCATGCAAATGATAGGGCCCCTTCCATCACAAAGGAAGAGCTGGAAAAGCTGGAGGAGGTGTTACCCCAGTATGGACAGCTGTATGGGGCACCAGAGGAACATGTGAGTCCAATGGGTGATTGGTGTTGTGTGTGACAGTGAGTTGGCCATGTGAACTGTTGTAGGTGTAGATGCATGCATGTGGCATACCGAATAAATGGGTGGGCAGGGAGGATGGGTACGTGTACCCACTTGCTGTTACAGTTGTGTCATATACTGTTGGTATGGTGCATGTGTACAAGACTTTCTCCTTTTATCGGTGACATCCATGCAGGTAAACACCCATCAGAAGAAAGGAATCTGGCATGCGATTGTCAAGCAAGTGTGGACCCTGGGGTTCCGTGACGGTGAGTTGGCCATGTGAACTCTTGTTGGTGTAGATGCATGCATGTGGCATACCGTATAGATGGGTGGGCAGGGAGTATGGGTATGTGTGCCCACTTGCTGTTACAGATGTGTCATGTACTGTTGGCGTGGTGCATGTGTACAAGACTTTCTCCTTTTATCGGTGACATCCATGCAGGTAAACACCCATCAGAAGAAAGGGATCTGGAATGCCATTGTCAAGCAAGTGTGGACCCTGGGGTTCCGTGACAGTGAGTTGGCCATGTGAACTCTTGTTGGTGTAGATGCATGCATGTGGCATACCGTATAGATGGGTGGGCAGGGAGGACGGGTACGTGTGCCCACTTGCTTGCTGTTACAGTTGTGTCATGTACTGTTGGTATGGTGCATGTGTACAAGACTTTCTCCTTTTATCGGTGACATCCATGCAGGTAAACACCCATCAGAAGAAAGGGATCTGGCATGCCATTGTCAAGCAAGTGTGGACCCTGGGGTTCTGTGACGGTGAGTTGGCCATGTGAACTCTTGTTGGTGTAGATGCATGCATGTGGCATACCGTATAGATGAGTGGGCAGGGAGGATGGGTACGTGTGCCCACTTGCTGTTACAGTTGTGTCATGTACTGTTGGTATGGTGCATGGGTACAAGACTTTTTCCTTTTATTGGTGACATCCATGCAGGTAAACACCCATCAGAAGAAAGGAATCTGGCATGCCATTGTCAAGCAAGTGTGGACCCTGGGGTTCCGTGACGGTGAGTTGGCCATGTGAACTCTTGTTGGTGTAGATGCATGCATGTGGCATACCGTATAGATGGGTGGGCAGGGAGTATGGGTATGTGTGCCCACTTGCTGTTACAGATGTGTCATGTACTGTTGGCGTGGTGCATGTGTACAAGACTTTCTCCTTTTATCGGTGACATCCATGCAGGTAAACACCCATCAGAAGAAAGGGATCTGGAATGCCATTGTCAAGCAAGTGTGGACCCTGGGGTTCCGTGACAGTGAGTTGGCCATGTGAACTCTTGTTGGTGTAGATGCATGCATGTGGCATACCGTATAGATGGGCGGGCAGGGAGGACGGGTACGTGTGCCCACTTGCTTGCTGTTACAGTTGTGTCATGTACTGTTGGTATGGTGCATGTGTAGAAGACTTTCTCCTTTTATCGGTGACATCCATGTAGGTAAACACCCATCAGAAGAAAGGGATCTGGCATGCCATTGTCAAGCAAGTGTGGACCCTGGGGTTCTGTGACAGTGAGTTGGCCATGTGAACTCTTGTTGGTGTAGATGCATGCATGTGGCATACCGTATAGATGAGTGGGCAGGGAGGATGGGTACGTGTGCCCACTTGCTGTTACAGTTGTGTCATGTACTGTTGGTATGGTGCATGGGTACAAGACTTTTTCCTTTTATTGGTGACATCCAGGCAGGTAAACACCCATCAGAAGAAAGGAATCTGG
Source organism: Pleurodeles waltl (assembly GCF_031143425.1). NCBI lineage: Eukaryota > Metazoa > Chordata > Amphibia > Caudata > Salamandridae > Pleurodeles > Pleurodeles waltl. Next base: position 1,305,204,308 of record NC_090440.1, on the reverse strand, counting down.
CATGCCATTGTCAAGCAAGTGTGGACCCTGGGGTTCCACTGCCAGCAGAGCACCCACTGTTGCAAGCAATGGGAGGATCTCAGATGCTGGTCCCTGAATACCGTGGAGGCCCTGCTGGGTATGTCTTCCCAATGAGGGAGGGGTGCCCGCTGGACCCTGACCCCCTAATGGCCTGCATTTTGTCAGGGGCTTCCCGTGAGGTGGATGGGCATTTGAGGGCAGCACAGCAGCCAAAAGGGGGTAAATACTGACTGTTAGCTGGTACTTGGCTCAAGTTGAATGCTGTTTGCTGTCTCACTTTCTAGTGTATGAGATGTGGAGCAGCTGTCATGGTTTGCTATGTGTGAGTTTTGGATTTATGTATCATGACATCATTCTTACTGCATGTGTGCCAATGTCAATGGCACACGTGTTTCACATCCTGCCCTTCCTATGCATGTGAGCTGATGTTTCACCATACCGTTTTAGCCTATATCGGACCATCCCTCTGCATAAGTCCGTCAGTGGCTCTAAGGTGTCTGTCCACTCCCATCTGTGCTGATCACCTGTTGTGGCACAGGTTGAGTCACTTATTTGGTACAGGCTCTGAACATTACCTTTTTACTGCTAAAGGTCTGGACTCCATGTGAGGCTGCCATCTCATGTACAACATAGATATGGCCTGTCTAGGCAAGTACATATCTGTGTTTGTCTTTGTAACTCCATTGTCTGTTTACCTCCATTCAATGGGGTATGTGAAGTTAGCAACAAAGGGACATTCTGCTTTGGGTGTGTTCTTTGGGTATTCGTAATACAATTGCTTTTCCATGTGATTTGCATGTGAGCATTTCATCCTTGTCTCAATGGGTGGGTAATAGAGAATGTTAGTGGTCTGCCAGAGCTTGCCTTATACAATATGTGATGTCAATGGTATGTGTGGAAATGTGACTAATTCCTTTGTAGCCTTGGTAATATGCTGCCTACATCATGTTTCAGTGGTTAATTGGAGGCACACAATGTGGAGTAGGGCAATTTATGTTAACTTTGGCCAGAATATGTGTCCAGTCAGGTGAGGAATATATATTACATCACTTATGTGATTACAAAGTGATGGGCTGGTTGTACCACTATGTAGAAAGCAGTGATGTACTGAAAGATGTATTTCATGCACTGGCAGTCGCGTAGGGCCATGTGTAAATCATGTGTACATGTGATTTCCATGTGACATTTGTGTAGTCTGGAGTTAGATATATGTAATCACATGTCAGGTACGGTGTGCCTTTTAATGCATGCCGATGCCTCGATTTTTCCAGTCCCCCTGGGGTACCGCTCTGACGGCCCAGGGTCTTCCTCTTCTTCTACGATGGGGCCCAGCGCCCCGTCACATTCACTTCCCCTTGTGATTGGCTGATTCAGTCAAGTGTCCATTGGATGCCTCAAGAGATAGTCAGTGTTGGTTAGATGGGAACCAGAAGTGTGTTGGATCTGAAACACAAAAGGTTGGAGGGCTAAAAACCATTGCAATACTCTAGGGTTTGTATCCCTATGATGGGCTAACCACGTCAATGGGGCATGGCCTGAAAGCAATGTAAAGGTACGTCCAAGCAGATGATATTGTAAGGCCACGACAGCCCACTTTATAGCAAGGCATTCCTTCTCCTGGGTGGGGTAATGTTTCTCTTGAGGTAATAGCTTCCTACTGATGTAAACAACGAGGTGTGAACTCCCTTCCTCGTCATCCTGAGAAAGAACGGCACCTAGTCCCAGATCTGAGATGTCTGTCTGTAAGGTAAAAGGTTCTTAAAGTCAGGACATCGTAAAACAGGGTTGGTGACCAATAGCTCTTTGAGTTTCTCATAGCTGTCATACCGTGGGCCAGTCAACTCGGTTATTTTATTTGGTTGACCCTTTTCTAACAATTCAGATAGAGGGGCAGCGTGAGTTGAATAATGTGGGATAAACCTTCAGTAATATCCTACCATTCCTAGGAAGGATCGTATATCCTGTTTTGTTTTAGGAGGTGGTATTTTTCTAATTTCCTCAGCAGTGCCCAATTGAGGTCGTAATTGGCCCTTTTCTACGACATACCCAAGATAGGCAATAGAACTTCTGACAATGTTACATTTATCTGAATTTGCTGTCAATCCAGCATCTGTTAGGGACTGAAAATAATATCATAGAAAAGTGTTCTAGGTGTTATTTCCAAGTGTGACTGTCGATGACAATGTCATCAAGATGCGCTGCAGCATATCCTATATCAGGTCTCAATATGTGATCCATAAGGTGTTGAAATGTGGCGGGCCCTATGTAAGCCAAAAGGCAAAACTGTGAATTGGTATAGTCCTGAAGCAGTGGAAAATGCTGAATTTTCTTTGTTCCTGGGATTCAAGGGGATTTGCCAATAGCCTTTTGTGAGATCCAAGGTAGATAGATATGTTGCTTGTCCTAACTGTTCTATCAGCTTATCTACCGGGGGCATTGGAAATTAATCAAAGCTAGATATGGCATTGAGTTGATGTAACGCCGCGCTCTGATGCGGCGTCTCTTTCTGTCCTCGCGGGTGGAACACGCTACTGATATTCGGAGCGCCGTTCTCCGCGTTTTTTGACTATGCTTTCTGGGAAGCATATATTTCGCTCCCGGTCCCGCTACACTTACTTGTAGCCTTTTTTCTTCTTTTATTGTTGGTGGTGGGTTTTTGTTGGGCCTTTTGCCTGTCTCTATCCATGTTGTGTCCATCTTGTCTTCTTCGTGTTTTTGTCCCAGCATGCTCTGTTTTTCTTTTATACTACTTCCTTTTTCCTATACTGGTCTATGGGCTTTTCCCAATCCAAGAAGGTGTTACTTCCCTTTCGTGTGATGTCACTTCCCTTTTCTCAGTATATAAGTCAGTCAGTCTTGTTCCTCCTTGCATTGCAAACACTTGCTTCTGGTTGTGCTGTTCGCTCGTGTTCTTTGTTCCTGCTTTTTTGCCTTGGGAGATTTTTGCCTGTTCTTTGTTCCTGCTTTTGCCTTGGGAGATTTTTGCCTGTTCTTTGTTCCTGCTTTTGCCTTGGATATTTTTGCCTGTTCCTTTTTTCATGCCTTTTACCCGGAATATTGCCTATTTTTGTTTCCTGTTGTCAAGTCCTGTTTTTTCTTGTTTTCCTTCAGGAGTTCCTGTTAGAGGTTTTTTCCCCAGTGTTGGGGTTTTTCCCCTCTGGGACTCCTTCTGGAGGATACGGTCTGCTTTGGTGTAGCCTGTCAAGCGGCACCGTGGCTACTAGAAGGGGTCGCCCTTATCTGGGAACACCCAGGACCTCTAGAAGACTTGGTATATTCGCCAATCCGAAATCCAGAGGTGAGAAGTCCAGCGCAGTACGTGACAGATTGCAACGCCAAAAAGATTCTGCGTTGCGAGAGCGCCATGGAAGATCCACAGGGAGAGGTGTCAGAAAATGCTCAAGCTATGTTACAGACTGTCCAACAACAAGCCCAAGATTTACAACAGTTACGGTCAGAGAACACTGCGCTACGACAGGTCTTGTCTTCCTGATCAATGGACATACCACCCGTATCTGCTACTATTCCTCGATATTCCGGAGATCCTTTAAAGATGAAGGAATTTTTGGACGCCCTGACGGTTTTCTTTGCCTTTTGCCCACTCCAGTTTTCTTCAGATAAGACTAAGGTGGGCTATCTGATCAGCGCCTTGTCTGGTCCAGCGCTTGCTTTGGCGACTCCTCTGGTTTCTGCAGATGACCCAGTCCTGGCTAACGATTCCGCTTTCCTGACTGTTTTCAAACAAATGTTTGAGAGACCTGGGGTAGAAGCAGCAGCTGAAGAAGCCTTATGTGACATTCAGCAAGGTAATCAGGATGTACTGCAGTATATAACCCGCTTCAAACAGCTGGCAGCTGAAACCTCCTGGGTAGAACGCACCTTCGTAACCCTTTTCCGCCGAGGCCTGCGTGAAGAAATTAAAGATGAGCTTGTACACTCTTCCCCTGCTTGTTCTTTGAAAGAATTAATGGATCAATCTATGAACATCGAGTATAGACTTCGAGAGCGCAAGATGGAAAGACGTAGAACTAGAGCTCCATACCAGCCCGGTACCTTCCGTGCTAGCAGTCGGCGAACGGAAGATAGTCCATCTGAAGCCTCTCCACCTCCCCATGAAGAGCCCATGCAGATAGATCTGGTTCGTGTGCCATTGACGGAGTCAGAAAGGGAGGAACGACGACGAAGGGGACTTTGCCTATACTGTGGTAAGGCTGGCCACCTGATCCGTAGTTGTCCGGTACGTCCCTCAAGGCCTGCGGGAAACGCCAGCTCCCGTCCCCTGTAAGGAGGAAGGAGACTGGAGGAGCTGAAGTACCATCAATATGTTCCTCCAAAGAAAGCATGTCCACCCTGTTTATCCTCTCGGTCAAGTTACAAAGTTCACAAGATCAAGAAGAACATCTTCTGGCTCTCCTTGATTGTGGAGCCAGTGGACTCTATCTGGATGAGACCTGGGCTACTAGTAAAGGAATTCCCCGCATTCCTAAAGAAACCCCTGAGCAGGTTCACACAGTGGATGGCTCTCCGTTAACCTCAGGACCTGTGGTGGCCTCAACTCCTACTCTTTGTATGACATTTGGGGGGCATCAAGAACACGTTGCCTTTGATCTCATAGCCTCACCAAATCACATCATGATTTTGGGAATTCCCTGGTTAACCCGACACAACCCCTATATCAATTGGGAAACACGAACTATATCCCTAACGTCTTCATTTTGTCAACAGAATTGTTATTCTACTACTTCTTATTGGACTCCAAAAAGGTCCTGTCAGTCAACTAAGGATAACACTAACTCTATCAATACTATCCAGGGGGTTCCAGATTGTTATCAGGAATATATCAGGATTTTTCAGAAACCTAGTAATCCTATTTTGCCACCTCATCGCAGTTATGACTGTGCTATTCCTTTAATTCCTGATGAAGTCATTCCCTTCGGTCGAATGTATTCTCTGACAGACCAAGAAAAGAAGGTGTTAAGGGAATATTTAGACGACAACTTACACAACGGTTTGATTGCTCCTTCCACGTCCCCCGCTGGGGCTCCTCTCTTCTTCGTCCCAAAGAAGACTAAGGATCTGCGTCCTTGTGTGGATTTTCGTGAACTCAACAGAATAACGATTAAGGATCGATATCCACTGCCTTTAATCAGAGATATACTGGATGCCATTCAAGGAGCCAAGATATTTACTAAATTAGACTTACGGGGTGCCTATCATCTCCTTCGGATCAAGGAAGGAGATAAATGGAAGACTTTTTCCGTACCCCTTTTGGGCACTATGAGTATCGTGTTATGCCCTTTGGACTGACCAACGCCCCTTCTGTTTTTCAACGATTTATGAATTCAGTGTTCTCTGATGTACTCAATCAATATGTAGTCATTTATTTGGATGATATCTTGATATATTCCCGTGATCCTGAGCACCATGTAGATCATGTCATACAAGTCTTGGAAAGACTCAAGAAAAAACAATTGTTTTGTAAACCTGAGAAGTGTGAGTTCCATAAATCTGAAGTAAGGTATCTCGGGTTTTGTATTAATCAACACAGAATATCCATGGATCCTGACAAGGTCAGTGCCCTATTAGATTGGCCTTCTCCAACGTCCATTAAAGAAACGCAATGTTTTCTTGGGTTATCAAACTTTTATCGTCAGTTTATTCAGAACTTTGCCCACCTACAAAGTTTCATAACACAAACAATTAAGAAAGAGAACCTGAAGAAGGGTTTCATTTGGACCAAGGAGGCTGAACATGCGTTTCAAGAATTTAGGACAGCCTTTACCCAAGCACCCGTGTTGCGTCATCGTGACAATACCAAGAAATTTATCGTCATGACTGATGCCTCAGGCAGAGCTATTGGAGCAGTTCTGCTGCAGAAGCAAGACAATGATGGATTGGAACATCCTATCTTTTATTTGTCGCATATTCTATCAGAGGCTGAACAAAATTATTCTGTACTGGAACGAGAACTACTCGCTCTCAAAGTAGCTTGTAAGGAATGGAGGCATTTCCTGATGGGTTCCAGAGAGCCTTTTGAAGCTAGGACTGATCACCGTAATCTCCAGTGTCTTCGGAGCTTTCAGTGTCGCAACAGTCGTCAGGCTCGATGGGCTTTCTTCTTTAGCCAGTACGATTTCGTGATCACGTACATACCTGGTTCCCAGAATTTAGTGGCAGATGCCTTATCCCGCAGATATCCTGACATAGCCCGGAACTCCTCTCCACATCTTATTGAGTCTAGCAGGATCATCGGAGCTACTCAATCTTTTCAAGAACGCGTTCAATCCGAGTACCAGTTTCTGTCTGCTTCAGAATGGGATAAAGTGACTCCTTTTTTGCAGAAGAAGGACAACTACTTCTATCATCAACATGCTCTCTTCCTGCCTACCAAGAAAGTGCAGACAGAAGCCCTGCAAATGTGCCATGATTTTCCTATAGCCGGTCATCGAGGTATCAGGAAGACCCAGGAACTGCTTCAGCGATCTTTTTGGTGGCCTTCGCTAAAGACAGACACTGAAACCTATGTGTCAGCATGCCCAGTCTGTGCCCAGACTAAGACACCCCAAACTAAGGTGGCAGGTTTATTAAGACCTTTACCGGTTCCTTCCGCTCCTTGGTGTACTCTATCCATGGATTTCATATGCTCTCTACCTACTTCCTCTGGTAACCAAGTAATCATGGTAACCGTAGATTCATTCACCAAGATGGCCCATTTTTCAGCCTTGAAGAAACTACCAACGGCCCCAGAAATGAGTCGCATTTTTCTACAAGATATTTTTCGCCTCCATGGTCTTCCTCTAGAGGTCATTTCGGACAGAGGGCCTCAATATGTATCACGTTTCTGGAGAGCCTTTTGTGCCTTCTTTAACATTGAGATTTCTTTATCCTCTGGTTTCCATCCACAAACGAATGGGCAAACTGAACGAGTGAATCAAGAACTTCAGCAGTATCTGAGATGTTACTGTAATGCCACACAAAGCAATTGGTCGGAATATCTTGCTCTTGCCGAGTTCTCCTATAACAACACAATACATAGTGCGACCAAGACCACACCCTTTTATTGTACTTATGGATTTCATCCGAGGACTTTCACTACTGTTTCTCGAACATCCTCTTCTGTGCCTGCAGTCACTTCTTTTTCACGACAGATCCGTCGAATCCAGGGCCTACTTCACACTACTCTCCTAGCTTCGAAACAAGCTATGAAGCGAAAGGCGGATCGTTATCGGCAAGCCGCACCTTTGTATCAAGTGGGCCACAAGGTATGGCTTTCTTCCAGATTTCTACCATCCCGGTTTTCCACCAATAAGTTCAAATCATGTTTTTATGGACCCTTTCGAATTTCCCACATCCTGAATCCTGTAGTTGTGCGTCTCCGCTTACCTCATACCTGGAGGATTCATCCTGTTTTCCATGTGTCCCAGTTAAAACCCTTTGTTCCTGATCCTTACCATCTCCAGTTCCAATGTCCACCTCCTCTTTCTATCAACGGACAGCCTGAGTATGAAGTCCAGGAGATCTGTGATTCCTGAATTTTTCGACACAAACTACAGTTTTTGGTCCACTGGAAAGGATACCCCCTCAGTGACTGTTCGTGGGAAGATGCTTCCTCCGTCCATGCTCCCCGTTTGGTTCGCCTGTTTTTTGACAATCATCCTGACAAACCTGGAGCCTCGGGGAGGGGACCTACTGTAACGCCACGCTCTGACGCTGCGTCTCTTTCTGTCCTCGCCGGTGGAACACGCTACCGATATTCGGAGCGCCGTTCTCTGCGTTTTTTGACTATGCTTTCTTGGAAGCATATATTCCGCTCCCGGTCGCGCTACACTTACTTGTAGCCTTTTTTCTTCTTTTATTGTTGGTGGTGGGTTTTTGTTGGGCTTTTTGCCTGTCTCTATCCATGTTGTGTCCATCTTGTCTTCTTCGTGTTTTTGTCCCAGCATGCTCTGTTTTTCTTTTATACTACTTCCTTTTTCCTATACTGGTCTATGGGCTTTTCCCAATCCAAGATGGTGTTACTTCCCTTTCGTGTGATGTCACTTCCCTTTTCTCAGTATATAAGTCAGTCAGTATTGTTCCTCCTTGCGTTGCAAACACTTCCTTCTGGTTGTGCTGTTCGCTCCTGTTCTTTGTTCCTGCTTTTTTGCCTTGGGAGATTTTTGCCTGTTCTTTGTTCCTGCTTTTGCCTTGGGAGATTTTTGCCTGTTCTTTGTTCCTGCTTTTGCCTTGGATATTTTTGCCTGTTCTTTTTTTCCTGCCTTATACCCTGGATATTGCCTATTTTTGTTTCCTGTTGTCAAGTCCTGTTTTTTCTTGTTTTCCTTCAGGAGTTCCTGTTAGAGTTTTTTTCCCCAGTGTTGTTTTTTTTTCCCTCTGGGACTCCTTCTGGAGGATACGGTCTGCTTTGGCGTAGCCTGTCAAGCGGCACCGTGGCTACTAGAAGGGGTCGCCCTTATCTGGGAACATCCAGGACCTGTAGAAGACTTGGTATATTCGCCAATCCGAAATCCAGAGGTGAGAAGTCCAGCGCAGTACGTGACAGTTGATGGAAGTCGATGCAGAAACGAATCGACCCGTTCGGTTTGGGTACTAAAACGACTGGAGAACACCAGGGGCTCTTTGATGGTTCTATTATGCCTGTCTTAAGCATTTCCTAGACTTCTTGTTCCACGACTTGTCTACGGGCCTCTGGGATGCGATATGGTTTAAATCGGACTATCTTTCCTTCCTTCGTTTTAATGTTATGCTGAACCAATGTGGTTTTTCCAGGGTTTGTTGAAAAGACTCCCTGGTGTTGATTTATAAGCCATACTATCTGAGTTTTCTGCTTCTCCGAAAGGTCTGAACCTACGCAGGCTAGTATATTTTCCTTTCCCTTTGACGGAGGTCACAGAGAAATTTCCAGTGGTTTAGTCTTATTTATAAGAAGGACAGTACCATCAGTTGCGGGTGGAGTCTCTTTGTCTTCCCACTCTTTGAGGAGGCCAACGTGATATATCTGACTTTTTTGGGGGTTATGCGGTATCTCCACTCTATAGGTAACCAGGGTAACCTTTTCAATGATCCTATAGGGACCTTGACATTTTGCTAGCAATTTGTTCTCGGACGAACGTAAGAGAACTGAGACCTTGCTCCCTATAGGTAGTTCTCTCTGTTTTTTCCCATGTTATGCTGCTTCGTCTGGCTCTCTTGGGCTTCTTCTAGATGCACCCTCACGTCCTCCCATATGGAGTATATGTTTTCTTTTAATTGATGGGTATATTCAAGTATATCTTGACATTCTTCCTCGTTTCCCTCCCACTGTTCTGCTGCCATGTCTAGGAGGGTTCTGGGTTGTCTACCAAAGACCAATTCAAAGGGACTATGCCCGGTCAAGGCCTGAACATGAGTCCTAATGGCATACAGGACCAGCGGTAGCTTTTTATCTTAATCCTTTCCTGATTCTGAAATCGTCTTTTTGAGGAGGGTCTTGATCGTTCTGTTATATCTTTCTACCAGGCCGTCTGTTTGTGGATGATAGACAGACGTACGGATATGTTTTACCCCTAAAATTTTACACATCTGGGACATAAGGCGGGGCATAAAAGGTGTACCTTGGTCTGTAAGTAGTTCCCGTGGAAATCCCACCTGGAAAAAAAAAACAATCATAGCATGGGCCATATTTTTGGTGGTCATGCTGGTGAAAGGAATGGCTTTGGGGTAACGAGTAGCATAATCTACTAACACCAGGATGTATTGATATCCTCTCGATGAGGACAAGAGGGGACCTACCAAATCCATTCCTACTTGGGAAAAAAGTACTTCTTTGATGAGTAGGGGAAATAGTGGGGCCTTTGGGACTAAAGATGGGTTAACCAGCTGACACTTAGGGCAATGACTACAGAACATCCATATGTCGGAGAATACCCCTGGCCAATAGAAGTGGTGCAATAGGTATTCTTCCATTTTTTCCCGACCTTAATGCCCACCACCCACTTGCCCATGGGCTAGATGCAGTACCTGTACTTGGAATGAGGTAGGGATCACCAGCTGAGTTTTTTGTATGTCTTTTTGCTGCAGGGTTCTATACAACAAAGCGTTCTTTATTAGAAAATAAGGACCCACCTGACCTGTTGGTTCCGAAATGGCAGAGGCCCACGAGTTTTCTAGGGTGGGGTCTCCTCTTTGGCATGCTCTAAATTGCCCAGGAGCAGATAATACCATCCTCTCTATAGAAAAAAGAAGGAATAGGTTCTGGGATTATTTTTGTTTCATAGTGTTTTCTTTGCTCTCTTTTTTTCTCGCCTGCTTAATCTTGGTCTTTCCTTACCTGGATCAATAGTAGTGTTGGAGAAAGGGGTCTCCTCTGTACAGGACTCCACAGGGTCGGATTCCCTTACACTATCTAGCAGATTCTGGAAACCATAGTAATCTGTGCCTGTAATCAAGTCTTCCACTAGCTGGGGTGCTTCTCCGACTCGTAGCTTTTCTTCCTGACCTTTCCATTCTATCGACACCTCCGCTACCGGATACTTTTTACTATCTCCATGTATGCAACAGATGACTACAGACTCCCCTACCTGCCATTGGCTATTGGTTATCAGGGGCGCATTAACCACGGTTTGGCTACATCCGGAGTCGATTAATACCCTGGTGGGTTTTTGGTTTACTTTCACTGTTTTCACATAGTGCGGTGTTTTCCCGCCTGTCCATAATACCCTGCCCCTTGTTAGTCCTATTTCCATGGGTTCAGGTTAGGGGAATTTATAAGGACAGTTATGTGCAATATATCCCAACTCTGTACAATTATAACACTGAGGGTTTTGACTTGGTTCCTTCGCAGGGAACCGTATACTCGGGTTACCCTCAGGTGGATTTTGTGAAAGAGTCCTCGGGATGGGTGAAGTATTCTTTACTGATGATGGTGGTCCCTTCACTGGAGTTAGTCTGAAGTCGGGGGCTCTATGGTAAGCACATGCTAGTTCAATTGAAGATGCCACAGTGGCGTCCCGATGATGTTTAATCCAGTTACGTGTCATAGGTGGTAGTGCCTCTAGGAATTGTTCTAATAATATTGTTTGGATGACATCCTCTTTTGAATTACCTACAGGGTTTAGCCACTTCAAGCTCAAATCCTGGACCCTATAAAAGAGAGCTCTAGGGTTCTCCAAGGGGATACATTTTGTTCTAAGAAACTTCAGGCAATAGTACTCTGTGTCAAACCTTACTCTCTCTAAGATTGCTTTTTTAATGTCCCCATAAGGAGTATTCCTCCTGGATTCACTGCTTGGTAGGCGGCTTGTAGGGTACCGGTCAATAGATGTGCTATGTATTGCCCCCATCTGTCTTGAGGCCAGTTTGCAGAGGTAACTACCCTTTCAAAGTTGGTAAAGAAAGTGTCTGGGTCTTTCCCTTCCTGAAATTTCTGTAACACCGAGCTTGGTACGTTTGGATGGACTCGGGTGGTGGCTATGGTGTCTGTCAGTTTTTGCAGAGTGGTCTTGTGAACTAACTGGTTGTTTGCTATGATGGTGGCTTGACTCTTTAGAGCATTCTGTAAGGTCTTCCTATCCATCTGGGCTTCCCTTAATTGCTCTTCCCACACTAATTACAGTTGTCATTGTCCTTCGTCAAGTTTATTTATCAAGTCTTCCAGGGTAGGTTTTGCCTCCATGGTCCCCTCGTATTGCCCTAAATCCCACTTCTGACACCACTGTACAAGGGTCACCAGGTAGGTCCCTAATCATATAATGTTACTATTACACACTTAGGCCAGGTGACAGAGTTCTTGTGGTTTGAAAACTGAATTTTATAGAAGAAATCTATTGTTTTGTCTTATATAGCTTGAACTTTAGTACAGTCCATCACTCTGCTTTCTTTCTTGCTCCTCTTTCAGGCTGCTCTCGGGTCCTTGAGATGTGTCCGCACTCGGATATATGGTACCAAGAAAAGAGAGGACCAACCTCAGGTGTATTGTTTGTTATTTTCTGTTTGTTCTTTCTTTATATACATGCAAAAAGGGGAAGGGGTGGATCCCAGGTGAAGAGGCGTTGTATCAGTGGAATGGGGAAGAAGAAGAAAGAATAATGGTGATTGCATAAACTTGCTTTACGTGACTTCCAAACCGCACCAGCCAGCATGCGTCCCCAACATTTACTCTGGGCTCTAGTGTTGGCCCTGTGACTTCACCTCCCTTTCGTCTTGAGGGAGTGTGTTCTTTCTTTCTCATCATGTCTCCCCTACTCCACTCACCCTCCTCCAGAATGGTGATACTGGACCCCGCAATCGGGCACATACCTGGGAAAGCCACGTCCCTCCAGGGACATGGTGGACTTCTGGGTCTTGTCTCCACGAATCTCTTCGCTCCTCCGTTTTTTCCACTCTACTTGTCTGCTTCCTTGCCTCTCCATTTTCCTCTGTCTTAATCCTCACCTCTCCGCTCTCCCCCGTCTGCTTCCTTGCCTCTCTGCTCTCCTCTGACTGCTTCCTCACCTCTCCACTCTCCTCCATCTGCTTCCTCACCTCTCCGCTCTCCTCTGTCTGCTTCCTCTCCTCTCCGCTCTCCTCTGTCTGTCTCCTCGTCTTTCCGTTGTCCTCTGTCTGCTTTCTCCCCTATCCATCTCCACCCGCCTGCTCGTCTCCCGGTCGTTGTCCGTCTTCTCTTTTCTCCCCATCCTCATCGTCAGCACGCTTTTAATGTGTGCTGATGCCACGATCTTTCCAGTCTCCCTGGGGTACCGCTCAGGTTCTTCCTCTTCTTCTACGATGGGGGCCAGCACCCCATCACACACCCACAACTCCAATCCTAACCATAGTCAGCACAATAGCAGACCTGCAGGCATCCACCCCAGTCACCATATCTGCAGCCACCACAACCACCGACACACCCACATGCAGCACATCCCCCATACCTGCCAGTCACCCATCCAGCATGGAATCTCCCAGGTCCTCCACCCCCTCTCAAGACACATAAACGCCCGCACTCATCAACCCAATAGACACCCAGCACACACAAGCATTCCTTGCATACACCTGTTCCCAAAACATTTACCAAAACACTTCCTACAAGCACTCCCTCTCCCTCCACTCCCAAACCCTTTTGCCATGAACGTTCCCGTGTGTCTAAGAAGTTTTTCCTCTCAGAGTTAAACCTTTTCCATACTCCGCTTCCACCATGTGTGATCCCCAAAAGATCCATTTTCCTCCCCAAGTCCAGCACTACCACCTCCAAGCCATCCCCTGCCTCCCTGCAAGTACCCATGTCCCTCACCCCCACCAAGAAGTCGACCCCTCTTATGTGTTTCCAACCATCCAATGAGCCACGTTTGAAGCACCCACCTCTTAAGCCCGAAGACCACCATCCCAAACCAAGACCCAAACTCCCACCACTGCCCCCAATCCCTGAGTTGCCTGTCTGCCCCCTTCATGCCCCTACCCGTGGAGGTAATTTAGCAGTCAGGAGTGAAATTGGGGCAGTCTAACATGCCAGCTGTGCATGTTGTATTTTGGACTCTGGGACTAGCCTATGGCCATTTATATTTGTAAATAATGCAATATAAAATAATTTTTATTTTATTTATACATACACCTGGGCCAGCCAGTTGTTGGTTCCAACGTTATCATCTTTGTCCTGCCTTTCATTCCTCATAGCTGTTATGGTCTTGGATGCTTCATATTGTGTTGTGTGTGTGCTGGTTGTGCTACCTGTTGTGTCTGAGCTGCTTGTCTGATTGTGTGCTTTTCATTTCTCCTGCAGTGGTGGCTGGGTGTGGTGTGTTGTGCATGTATGTGTGTGGCACATACAATTAGGTTGCTTTGTGTGGATTGATTGTGTTGGCTGTGGTGATTTGGAGTGCGGTGTGCCCTTGAGTGATTGTACTATGTGTGTATGTGTGTGTGGTGATTGGTATGTCTGAACCACTGTGTGGTGTGTTTGCATGGTGTGACGTATGCCTCATCATATGGCTGTGTGATTGTATGTCTTGGTACAATGGTGTTGTTACGTTGTGTTGTCTATATGTATTGTCAGGTTGGCGTGTGAGTTTTGGCGTTTTAATAGTGCATTTGAGGAGTTGTGGTTGTTGTGTAGTTTGGTGGTGTTGTGAGTTGTTATGTTTGACAGTGCTAGAGCTGTGTGTCTGTTGCTCAGTATGTGTTTTGGTAGTGTGTGTTGCTCATGGTGTGTGTCTTAGGTCTGTGCGTGTGTGTATATTGCAGTGTGTGACTGTGCGGGTCGTCTGGATGTGTATGTTGGGTGTGCAAAGCGCCCTTGTTATTATGCAACGGTGACAGGTAAGTATGTGTACTCACGGTTGCTGCTGTTGTCGTCGTCTCTGGTTCTGGAGTCCTTGGGTGTGCAGGAGCATTGGGAAGACGTGTTGTTCAGGTTTCTGATGGCTGTGACTTCCTGAAGGTGGGTGTCTCCATTTATACTATTGGTTTCAGACAGGGTTTCTGTGATGGTGTGACCGCTGTGGAAATCTTAGTGGTCTGCAACTTCATAATCTATCCGGCGTAAACATGGTCTCTGCCGGTTTGAAGGTGCCTCCCGCCGTCCGTGGTCGTCTGACCGCACTGGCGGTGCCGGCGGTGGATTGACTCTATTCTGTTTTGAATACTGCCATGGTCATAATTTGGCCGTCTTCTCTGCCAGCCTGTTGGCGGTATGATCGCCAACATCATAATGACCCACTATGTGTGCATGAAGCCAATGCTAAGACCATCTAAATTTGAGGCTCTAAACAAGTGGGACAGAATGGCAATATAGAAAGAGAGAGAGAGAGAAAGAGAATGGTAAAACAAGTAAAGTGCTCCTTCCAACAGGAGCTTGAGAACAAATCGGACAGACAAGAAATATGTTGACAGGAGGGTGCAACTGAATTTATAAGAGCCTTTCCTGCTATAGCTAAGGAAAGACATAAGATAGACAAGACAAATAAAAATGTGAAGCAGAATAATGATTCTGGTGAGGAGGATAATCTTTTAAATTAGCTTTTAAATTGTAGACCTCCTCCATGCAAAACAAGACCAGTTGGGATAAGTAACTTTAGAGCAAGATGTGTAAATGAAGCACACAATAATTAGAAGAATTAGCTGATGAAATACAGATAGACATCAGCAAGATGATACATGTGAAATGAAATTATAAAATTAATTGAACATGTGATGAAATTAAAGAGATGGGTTTAATTGCTTTCAGAGTTCATATTAAAGATTTAATTGTGAAAACATGGGATTGGAGTGACTTGAAAACATATTGAGAAAATAAAATAAAGGAACAGCAAATTAAAAGAAAATTTAAGGGACTAAAAGTAAGTTGGGAGGTGTTAGAAATGGGGTCTTTGGTTGGCAGTCAGGTTACCCCCTGGCCAAGCAAGGACCCTCACTATAGTCAGGGTAAAAGAGAATCACCCTCAGCTAACCCCCGCTCACCCCCTTGGTAGCTTGGCACGAGCAGAAGGCTTAACTTTAGAGTGCTAGGTGTAAAGTATTTGTACCAACACACACAGTAACTTAATGAAAACACTACAAAATGACACAACACAAGTTCAGAAAAATTGAAAATATTTACCTAAACAAAACAAGACCAAAATGACAAAAATCCACAATACACAAGTCAAGCTATCAATTAAAAAGCAAGATGAGCCTTCATGTAGTTTTAAACAGAACACTAACGCTGTTAGTTTGAAAATGTACCTTGGGTGCGTAAAAAATAACCCAGCACGGGTGAGTGTGCATCAAAACGGGCTTGCGATGCATCGATTTCACTCACAAGTGAGACCTGGCATCATTTCTCCTTCAGTCGGATCGGCGTGCGTGGTTTCTTCTCTCCACAGGAGAGCGATGCGTCGTTCCGGTCAGCACTCTCAGGTCCAGCAGGCTTTGCATCGTTTTTACATGCCCTGCAGTGTTTGCATCAGAAATTCAGCCGCACGATGGTCCGAAAACCACACAGTGCGGGTTGCAATCTCACCAGCCTCCGTCAGTGATGCTTTGCATCGTTTCTCCAGCCACGGGCTTTGATCTTGTGGTCACATTGCAGACGAGCATCGATTTTCAGCAGCAAAGCCGGCGACGCGTAGATTTTTCAGCTGCAGATTGGAGTCGCGCCGATCTTTTCCCCACACAGCGGTCTGTGCGTGGATTTCTCACTCTTGGGCTGCCAGTTTCTCTTCTCAGGGTCCCAGGAACTGGATGGGCACCACTTGGCAGAGTAGGAGTCTCTCCAGAGGCTTCAGATACTGGCAGAGAGAAGACTTTGCTGTCCCTAAGACTTCAAACAACAGAAGGCAAGCTCTAAATCAAGCCCTTGGAGATCTTCACAAGAAGGAAGGCAACATAAAGTCCAGTCTTTGTCCTCTAGCACAGGCAGAAGCAGCAACTGCAGGATAGCTCCACAAAGCACAGTCACAGGCAGGGCAGCTCTTCTTCCAAAGCTCTTCAGCTCTTCTCCAGGCAGAGGTTCCTCTTGGTTTCCAGAAGTGTTCTAAAGTCTGTGGTTTTGGGTGCCCTTCTTTTACCCATTTTGCCCTTTGAAGTAGGCTTACTTCAAAGGAAAGTCTCTCTTGATTGTGAAATCCTGCCTTGCCCAGGCCAGGTCCCAGACACACACAAGGGGGTTGGAGACTGTATTGTGTGAGGGCAGGCACAGCCCTTTCAGGCGTGAGTGACTACTCCTCGCCTCCCTCCTAGCACAGATGGCTCTCAGGAAATGCAGACTACACCCAAGCTCCCTTTGTGTCACTGTCTGGTGAGAGGTGCACTTTCTAAAAGTGGCATTTTCAAACACACAATCTTAAAATCAACTTTACTAACAGATGTATTTTTAAATTGTGAGCTCAGAGACCCCAAACTCAACATGTCTATCGGCTCCCAAAGGGAATCTACACTTTAATCATATTTAAAGGTAGCCCCCATGTTAACCTATGAGAGGGACAGGCCTTGCAACAGTGAAATTTTCTTTTAGCAATATTTCACTGTCAGGACATATAAAACACATTACTATATGTCCTACCTTAACCATACACTGCACCCTGCCCTTGGGGCTACCTAGGGCCTACCTTAGGGGTGCCTTACATGTAAGAAAAGGGAAGGTTTAGGCTTGGCAAGTGAGTACACTTGCCAAGTTGAATTTACAGTTAAAAACTGCACACATAGACACTGCAGTGGCAGGTCTGAGACATGATTACAGAGCTACTTATGTGGGTGGCACAACCAGTGCTGCACGCCCACTAGTAGCATTTGATTTTCAGACCCTGGGCACCTCTAGTGCACTTTACTTGGGACTTACTAGTCAATCAAATATGCCAATCATGGATAAACCAATTAACAGTGCAATTTACACAGAGAGCATATGCACTTTAGCATTGATTAGCAGAGGCAAAAAGTTAAGGGAGACCACGCCAAGGATGAAAAGTCAAACAGGAAGTGTCACAAGTGATTCAGAAGTTGGGATAAGAGCAGTTTTAGAGTTTCATTTAAGTGAAGATTATTGAGAGAATTGTGTGCATGTGATACGGATTCAAGCTGATTTGTATGCATTTACTAATAATTTCCCGAAATTGAAAGGAGGTCCTGGAAAATGGTATGGTGAGATACGCAAATTGACACATATTTCTCAGATGCTGTGGACTGATTTGAATATGCTTTTTGAAATTGGGGTTCCAGGAGATTTATTAATTTGCATGTAAGGCTTTTGTTGGGTGGTCTGTACGAGAAAGGGCTAGGATTACCTCAGTGGTGCTCCTTCCTGAAGAAGTAGATACTAAATATCCAAATGTGATTGAATATTTGAAAAAATGAGTTCCTGAGAGCACATAAATTGGAGTGAAAGCTTGAGAACTTTGCAAGAACTGAAAAAGTCAGTTCATTTTTTATGAGATGCTAATGCAGACCCCCCCAATGCAACAACCCCAAGAAAGGTGGTGCTAGTAGATTTGTGTCTGCTTTCATGATGGGTCTGAGGGCAGATATTACTAATCACATTCAGCATAGTGAATTATGTTGGCAAACAAAGAATATAGATTACATTTTTAAACTGGCAAAATAGTGACTCTATTGATATGGAACAGAGAAGAAATAAGGAGAAGCTAATGATGTCCCGTCAAAAGAATCGGAAAAAGGATCACAGAATTAAATGGGTTCACATATGAATTTTGTTTATTCTGGTATGAATGGAATGAGTCAGATGCAGATGCAGATCCAAGGTGGTCGTAAGAGTGATGGTATGAATGTGAATGTTGAAATGATGAAAAATATACAGCTTGTCACTTCTGTGGGAAGATTGGGCGCTAGAAGAGGGAGAGTTGTCAGGATCCTAACAATATTCAGGGAAATGTGGAACAACTTCCACAGATGTAGAGTAAAAATGGATAGTCCTGAATATGTAGAATTCAGAACCGGGTGTGCACAGTCAGAAACCATTTTGAATGTCAATGCCTTTAGCCCCAGTGATGCAGCAAAGTGTGAAGAACAATCTACCCTATAGCACAGGGCACCAGCAAAATCCATTGATTCTGAAAAATTAGTTGGTAAGGAGTAGTTCACAATGATGGTGCCAGAGGGGGAAGGAGGATTGTTTGATTGGAGCAGTCTTGAAGATAGACCAAAGTGGCCCATATATTGATGGAGAACTTAATATCCATCCTGTTTCATTTTTACTTGATACAGGGGCTACCCGGTCTACAGTATGTTCTGTGGAGGTCCCAAACCTACCTCTATCTGGAAGAGAAGTCTGAGTTGTAGGGATCAGTCATAAACACATTTATAATCAGGTTACAGCAGATTTTCCCGTTAAAATTCGTCAGGTGTAGAACAAGTGCCAACTTGTGTAATTCAAGTCCTGTGAACTTGTTGGGAAGAGACTTGCTCTGCAGAATAAATTGTGTGATTTACTGCACACCCGGATGGTGTTGCAATACAAACTCAAGATGAGGATTCCATGATTAAGATAAAATCATCTGATTCAAGAGGTGAGTTATTCCCAGTTTTAACCAAAGAAGTCCTACCTCTGGAATTAAATTATACTCCCTGTTTGCATTGCCCTGGAACAAAGTGAAGAGATTGTCATCGGCCATACTTTCATTTTATATACCCCACATTCAATTGAAATGATTTTGACCATAACAAGGACAGAGCATATAACTACTAACAGCAGACTGACTCGCTTGTGAGCAGGCCATACTTGCAGCAGGGAACATGTTGTTTAGGATATGTAATGTTTTTAATTCCAGCTAAACTGCTTCCAGTTTTAGACAAGAATTGTGAAGATTGGAAAAATTATGAGACTGATGTTGAACCAGATCACAATTGTGTAGAAGTGAGTTATGTACAACATGAAGACCAGACATAAAAGAGACACCTTTTGAAATGGCTGATCTGACATTGTTGATGGTTCTTGCTTGAGGGACCAGCATGAAGCATTGAGAGCTGCCTGTACAGTATGCTCCACAAATGAAAATTTAGAAGCATCTTCTCTGCCAAATGTAACTTTAGCACAAGTGGCAGAACTTGTAGCATTGATGAGAGCATGCTGTGTATCAGAGAATTTGGATGTGACTACTTATATAGATTTTGTAGATCTATATATATATAAAGTTTTGGAGTTGTCCATGACTATGGTCAACTATGGTCAGAAAGGGGTTTATGCTATCCTTAGGAGCCCCTATAAACATAGTGCTTACGTGTTCAATTTGTTGAAAGTCAATAAAAGCCAAAAGGAATTGTGAAATCCATTGCCCATATAGCCAGAATGATATAGCCACACTTGGAAACAAGTATGTGAACCAAGTGGCAAAATATTGTATATTACAAGAAGAGACAGTTGTAAAGGAGAGTGAAATTGGAGAATTGAGAACTAATTCAGTGCAGAATGCCAAAATTGTAAGTTGTTTCTTTATGGATTTAATATATATACCCCAGATGATGAGAAAAGAAAAAAGGGAGATACTTGGCTACAAGAAAAAATAATCAAGATTTGTATGTGAATGTCAAGCATAAATATGTCCTGTCTGACTCTGTGCTATATCCCATGTATAAATATTCACTTAATAGGTCCCACCTAGGTAGAGACAGTCTGATTAGAATATTCGAAAAAACAACAGGGAAAATACATGATTTCAAATTGTTGCTGAGGATGTTTGCACTGGATGTCTGATATGTAATTTGAATAACCAAGGCAAAAATATAGTTATTGTCATGAACCATATTGGCAAATCAGAAGGCCCATTTAAGGGCTTCCAGCAAATTGTATCAAGATGCCAGATTATAATGGTTTGAAGTACATCTAAGTCGTTTTCTGCTTGTTTTGTAAATGGGTTGAGCCATATCCCACCAGGAGATCAAATAATCTTAGAGTAGCCAAATTATTATAGAGGGAGTTAATACTGATAATTGGACTTCCTACTTTTATTGAGACTGATTGTGGAACTCATTTTAAGAATGAGAGTTTGCAAATAATCTGCTCAGCATTGGTGATAAATCAAAAGTTTCATTTCAGTTGTTGACCATACATTTCTGGAATTATGGAGAGAGTGAATGGCATTCTCAAGAATCAACTGGCAAAAGTGTGTGCTTCAAATGGTTTAAAGTGGATTGATGTCCCTCCTTTTATTCCAACATGAGACAGGTATATTGCCCCATGAGATTAACATGGGAAGAGCAATGCGGCTTGCATACTTTCCTTCAGCTACACTATTTTCAATAACTGATGACATTGTGCTAGATTATTGCAAATGGCTGGCTGATATGGTTGAATTTGCCTCCTATCTGGTGAATGTAGCAACAGAAGAATGTAAAGATATTGCCTACCGTAACCTTAGACCTAGAGACTGGATGCGATCCAAAAGCATGTCATGAAAAGCTGCCTTGACGAGCGTTGGAAAGGACCTGATCAGATAATATTGATGACCAATACTGCTATAAAGTGTGCTGGTGTGCCATAGTGGATCCACGCTGCTGAAGTAGCGAGTAAGGGTAGCTGAGACACAGGATGAGTCAGCTAGTACAGAGTAAAGTATACAGAGTAAAGTGCAGAATTAAGCTCAAAGTCTAGCTCAAGATAGTAGAGTGAATCAAGAGGTGGGTGAAGAATTTTGATATTTTGAAAAATTTGAAACTGGTCAGAACAGGTTTTGGAAGACAATCAGAGACTAGGTCTGAAACAGAAGAAGAACCACTTAGATCTGAATAAAGATACTTTTTGGAATACATTTTTTGAGGCTGCTGTGAATGAAGACAAAACTTTTGATAAAAACTGAGATAATTTAGAATTTTTCATTTGCTTATTGTTTAGCAAAATAAGAAGAGAAGGCGAAAAACTATTGGAACTATTGATCTAAAGAACCTTTTTGATGATTTTTGAATTCTTGCCACAGTGTTTTTTTGTCTCATTTGAAGATGTAGTGCAGCAAATGCTGTAAAATTGTGGGGTTAGTGTTGTTAATAATAATAGTTTTAGTGGGAATGTTGTTCTGCTTACTTACTCCTGTGAGATACACTTCAGATCACGCTAACAAAGCTAATGCTGAGATTACTACTAAAAGAAAAGAATTGAAACATGTTGTACCAGCACATAAAGAAAATCTGCTTAGTGGATGTAAGAATAATAGGTATATATGAAAATTATTAGAGAGCTCTAATTAGAGCGAAATACGTGTCAGGGGTTGCTTTTACTTATTCCAGGTTGGCTTGGAATGGTATTTTACCAGTCCAAAGCTGTAATACTGTGCCTGGAGTGGTAAATTGCTTTTACAGCTCTGTTGACACTGTGTCAAACCTATGCTTAAAGACTTTGCTGTACAAATGGCAAAAGACTTTGTCACTATCTAGCTCGGCATGGATAGCACTGTGCTGATCCTATGCTTAAAAACTTTGCTAGATAAACAGATGTTTGAGGTGGGCAAATCTAGAGTGTCTCTGGTGTTGCAGAGTGCTCCTTATTGGAGATGCTCTCCACCTAAATTTGGGAGCTACCCAGAGTTCTCTCTTCTTTTTTGTATAATTTATGCATCATTCTAACCCTGAAAGGGAATTGTTTTGACTTATACTGGGTGCTTCCTTGTGTCTGGACAAAGCTAAACCTCTCTGAAGAGCTCTGAGAGTGAAGCAAGTGTCAGGGGTTGCTTTTACTCATTCCAGGTTGGCTTGGATGGTATTTTACCAGTCCAAAGCTGTAATACTGTGTCTGGAGTGGTAAATGGCTTTTGCCATTTTACAGCTCGGCAAGGTTGACACTGTGTCAAACCTATGCTTCAAGACTTTGCTGTACAAATGGCAAAAGACTTTGCGAGAGATAATTTAGCACCCTTCACTCCATTTTGTGTGTAAAAGGCCGCTTTATTTAAAACAGGTGCACTCAGAGTATTTTATCCCTTGGCCTTTGCCTTACAAAACTAAATCCTCACTATACATAAACTCTCCTGCCAACCGCTCCCCCCTCCATTAAGCCCCCCTCCACCCTCCCCCCTCCCTTTACCCTCTTTATACTTGCAGCTCATTAGTCCAGTCCTCCTTATCTCCCGCTCCTGTTTTATCTGTCTAGTGCCTTACTAGTCAGGTGCTATCGTCTTGAGCGTGCAAGTCACCAGCCCCTAAATGTCCATCTTATCTTCGTAGCCCTGCTACTGTCCCTCCTCTTCCAATCTGTGTTTGGCTTGTCCTATTTTCGCCCCGCCCGTTCTCCTCTGTCATGTGCCCGTTCTCGGTCTCCGCTATGCACCTGTACCAAGCGACAGTACATCAAAATCCCCATGCCCGTGCACCCTTTTCAAACAAAACAAACCCAAAATTACCATTTTCGCAGCCCAAAAAAAAAAAAACAACTAAACAGAATAGCATCCGTCCCCACCACACAACTTAGATCTGGGAGGGAGGGTGGGGAAAAAGCCTGCCGCACTGGCAAACTACCACTACAAAATGGTGGTTCCACAAAATGTCTGTGCCTCTTTATAGGTAGCCCAGCTACCCAATTCTCCCAGCCCAAAGACAGCCCAACAGCGCCCAAAACGGCGCGAATGGGCTAACCCACTCTCGCAAACTCCCCGGGGGGGAGACTGCCAAATATGGCGCTCCCCCCCAAAACCACCTTGCGAGAGATAATTTAGCACCCTTCACTCCAGTTTGTGTGTAAAAGGCCGCTTTATTGGAAACAGGTGCACTCACAGTATTTTATGCCTTGGCCATTGCCTTACAAAACTAAATCCTCACTATACATAAACTCTCCTGCCAACCACTCCCCCCTCCCTTAAGCCCCCCTCCCCCCTCCCTTTACCCTCTTTATACTTGCAGCTCATTAGTCCAGTCCTCCTTATCTCCCGCTCCTGTTTTATCTGTCTAGCGCCTTACTAGTCAGGTGCTATCGTCTTGAGCGTGCAAGTCACCAGCCCCTAAATGTCCATCTTATCTTCGTAGCCCTGCTACTGTCCATCCTCTTCCAATCTGTGTTTGTCTTGTCCTATTTTCGCCCCGCCCGTTCTCCTCTGTCATGTGCCCGTTCTCGGTCTCCGCCACCAGGAAAGAAGGGGATCCGGCCCGCAGGGACGTCCTCTTCTTTTCTGCCCCCCCAGCGTCTAAGGTCACTTCTGTGCATCTGCCTAAGGTTCTCTGAACATTGCTCGAAGAGCTTCCTTTAATTGGAGCAGGTACAGTTCCATGCCCATAAAGGACAGGTGTACTCCATCGCCCCTGAAAAATTCCTTATCCTCAAATCGGATATCTGAATGTTCCAGATATTCCAAACTCTGCTCCACACAAAAGTTACGCATTTCTTTATTAATCTTCCTCCTCGCTTTTTCTATGGCCCCCGGTTTCCTCGCCCCTCTCCAAGCTAATCTAGGAACAAATGCTGTCCAAACGACATGGCACCCATGCCACTGTTGTCTCACCATGACCATATCCCTCTTCATATCCTTCAAAATGTCTAGTCCAGTCCGTCTTACCAAGTCGTTCTCACCCAAATGAATTATCAATACGTCTGGGCATGGGCCCCTCCCCTTCAACCTTTCCAAAGTCCCCACTAATTCTTGCCAAGACATACCTCCCTTTCCTTCCCACCGTACCCTATACCGCCCTCTATCTAATCCCAGATTGGACCCCAAAGTAGTTGACTGCGCTTGCTTCGCCGCCCACTTCACAAATGAGTGTCCCACCAGCCAAATCGACAAGGACTGCACAGCCGGCCCTGGAACCGAACCTGCATCGAGAAGAAAAATTGTTACTGGCCTTCTCCCTAACTCCATTAACGCACATACCTCCTATATGCATCTGACTTCCATCTTCCTAACTTTAGAACAGCCGCTTTTTGCCAGCCCCGCCGACCTGCTTCTGTCGCCATGCCAATCCTGAATGAATGAGTGCCATATTGCGCCGCGTTTAAACCTAGGTATCGCAAGCAGGCCCTCAAAACTGACATTAACTGGTAAGCTGACACCGCTTCCCCACCCACGTGACGAAAAACCAGACCCTCTTTGCCAGCCAAATTTTGTTGCCATCTTAAAGCTAAGCGCAGCGGGCATAACTCCCCCTTTGGGTAAGCCCTCAAAAATGCTTGTCTCCCTTTGCCTTGCTGATCGGTCTTTGACCGTACCAACGATATTGCCACCCCACTAGGGGAGAGATAAACATCCCGCAATAAAACCCCCGTCCAATACACGGAACCCAATCGCTCAGACACCCTGAAAGCTCCAAAGAACATCCAAGACATCAATGTCTTGAACAAGGCACATTCAGCCGCATCCTTACAAACCTGATCCGCCGCCTGCAACAGCTTCTCTAGTAACTCCAAAGTAATAGGTTGTCTCTTCTTAGACCGATTCCCTTGTTCCCTGGCCCAACCCTCCAAAATGCGCTGCCCCAATTCCCCTGCTGAAGGAGCATAACCCCACAACAGCTTACCCATAAAAGCCACTCCAGCCAACTTCCCTGCCATTGATATTCTGGACAGTCCTAAATCCACCATGTCCATGATGAAGTTAACCACATCATCTACCCGTTCCTGCTGCCGTCGCCGACGACGCGCCCCCGAATCCAGAAAAGCCCGCCAGGCCCTTACATACGTGCGTTGCGTCGACGGGGCCAAGGAATTCACCACCAATCGCAGAATCCTCTGCTGCCTATACTCCAGAGCGCCACTGGCATCGCCGTCCTGCTCACCCGCTCGTCCACGACCAACCCACGGAATCTCTCCCACTGCGAACGAGACAACGCATCCGCAATGTCATTGTTTACCCCTGGCACATGTTTTGCCCTGAAATAGATGTCGCAGCGCAAACATTCTAACACAAAAACACAAAGTAGGTGCAGGACCTGCGTATCTCTAGCCGATTGCCGGTTGACCACCTGCACCACTGCCATGTTATCCACTCTGAAAAGCACTCTTTTGTGCTGTAGATGCTGTCCCCAAATACACACTGCAACCACCAATGGAAATAATTCCAAAAAGGCAATGCTCCTCCCTCCTGCGCGCCACGCTTCCGGCCACTGTTCCGTACAGTATTTCCCCTGCCAGTAAATACCAAAGCCCGACGCGCCCACCGCGTCCAAAAATATCTGCACATCCCAATCGCATAGCGGCCATGCTTGAATTGGAATGCCGTTGAACGAATCCAAAAAAACACACCACATCCGCAGGTCCTCTTTTGCCCCTGCGCTGAGCCTTACGTGATGGTGCGGCATAGTGCCTCCCGACAGGTCCATGCCAAGCCTCCTGCAAAATGTCCTACCTGCTCGTACCACCCGGCACGCAAAGTTTAAATGGCCCAACAAAACTTGAATTTCCGTCACTGTCGCCTTCTGTTTCATCACCACGTGTCTCACCATGTCCAACATGGCCCTCTTTTTATCCTGAGGCAACCTGGCCATCATATCCACTGTATCCAGTTCAATTCCCAAAAAGGATAAGGCCGTGTAGGGCCCCACCGTCTTTTCGGGGGCCAAGGGCACTCCCATGTCCCCCATGATGCTTTGAAATGTTTGCAATGCCACCTTACAGGACTCGGACTCCTTTGGTCCTGCAAAGAAAAAATCGTCCAAATAATGGGTCACCGCCCTATGGCCCGTGACCGTCACAAAAACCCACTGCAGAAAGGTGCTGAAGCATTCAAACAGTGCGCATGAACTGGAACACCCCATGGGCAGAGCCTTGTCCACATACCAGCTGCCCTGAAATTGGATGCCCAACAACTCAAAATCCCACGGGTGCACCGGTAACAGCCGAAAGGCTGACTTGATATCCGTTTTTGCCATGAGGGTGCCCGGACCCAGATCCTCCACCAATGCCATTGCCACGTCCACTGAGGCATATGACACCTTCGTAAATTCCTCCGGAATGAAATCATTCACTGATGATCCTTCCGGCCATGACAAATGGTGAATCAACCTATACTGACCTGGTTCCTTTTTGGGCACTACCCCAAGAGGCGACACAATCAGATTTTCCAGAGGCCAATCAGAAAATGGTCCTGCCATTCTTCCTTCCGCCACCTCCTTAGCAAGTTTGAGCTGCACTAGCTCCTCCTTGCCATTTACGGACCGCAAATTGTCTGCCCACTGACGCTGCCGCGGACCCCGGTATCCCAGCTCAAACCCGTCCGAAAAACCACGCAACAGCAATTGTCCCTGACTCTCGGTGCCGTAAAAACCTACCCAGAACGCCAACTTGTCAAGTTTAATTGGCGTAATAGCTTTTTCCCAACAGTGGCCCCTTCTGTTTGGACTGACCCTGATTTGCACTGGCCCCACCCCCACCCGACGCTGACTGTTGTCCCACACCGGCTCCTCCGTAACAACTGGTAAGTGGGTGCCTTCCCGCACACTTGGAGCACTCATGCCTGAACTTACAGTACTCTCTTGTGCATAATCCCTTGTTAAAGTCCCAGCATGCCCCAGACTGCTTCCCCGAACCCGTTGCCCCGGACGCTCCTCTGTCTCCCGTGTTGCCGGTAAAATTGGCCCCACCCTGGGTGGGGCGATCCCGAAAGGGCCAATACGTAATTGGTAAGCCACTGGCTGTGAAAATTGTTTTCCCGAATTTTGCGGGACCCATCGTATGTTGCCAAAGGTCCGCGTCTATTTCGCCCCATTGGGCTTCTTCATCCGCGGCCATACGCGCCCGAAACTCCTCATCATACTGGGCCCACGCATAACCCCCATAGTTCAAGTAAGCCTTGCGTATCACTTCCATATATTTTAACAGCGCCACTGACCGCTCCGGGAACTTCTCACAATAAACGCTCGCGAATATGAGGAACGCCGCCGTCCAGTTCTCGATCGTTACTGGTACTCTAGGCCTCTTGGCCAACTCAAACTCCTCCTCCTTCGAACCCTCTTTCGCCCAAACCTCTCGGTGTAACAACTTTAAGATCTCAACATACTCCCCTTTCCATATTTTTTCCTTTGTCGCCTGCATGAGATGGGCGCCAAGAGGCTTTGCCGTCCCCATATACGGCAGCCTCTTACATTTGCCCCCAACTTTTCCCACACCGTGCTCCGACTCTGTTTTTCCAGCCTCCTCCCCCTTTTTACCTTCCTGTTCCTTCCCTTCCTCCGTGGTGACCCCCATATCTCTTACATAAACACCCTTTCGCAGCCACTCCCCTTTAATTGCATCCGTCCCCGCTGCCACCCCTATTGATTTTAACGCTTTCTGCTCATTACCTGTTTGCAGCGACGGCGTGCATTCCGCCTCCCTCCGTTTGGATCCTTTCTTCGTCTTCGCCTCCGACACCTGTAACATCTCACCACAAGAATTAGACTCCCCCCCCCCCATCGCCCACCATGCCTCCTCATCATGAATCTCTCCCTCCTCCACGCTATCCTCGTCGTAATCCATCCGTACCTGCCTCGCGCTGTCCTCCCTGTCACCCCACTCCACCCTTGTCCCCCATCGCACCTTCTTCACCAAATCTTCCACCAGCGCCGCCGCAACGTACGGTCGCCGCGAAGCCGCTGAGCTCATTCTCCGGTGCGCCGCCAGGCCAGGCCGCTCCCCCTTACTCACCAACTTCCTGGAGGGTGCAACACCCAATCAAGGCTGGCGTTGTTGCCCTAGTACCTTGGCCTGTCCCGTCGAACCTCCAAGCTGATAGTCGATCCAGCCAGCCGCGCTGGGCCCCGCCTTCTCTTCTTCCCAGGGTTCAGAGCCCGCCCATGGCTCCCCT
The DNA here is from genome assembly GCF_031143425.1 of Pleurodeles waltl. Classification (NCBI taxonomy): domain Eukaryota; kingdom Metazoa; phylum Chordata; class Amphibia; order Caudata; family Salamandridae; genus Pleurodeles; species Pleurodeles waltl. The sequence goes on along the minus strand of NC_090440.1, from coordinate 1,305,176,154 downwards.
GGGTCCCCCTCCTCACCACTGCTCCTCTCCCCCTGCAACATTGCAAAAGTGTCAGTAAGCAGGAACCCTTCCACTGACCCCACCCCTTCTAACCTGTCCTTGTTAGCTCCTCCCCTCCTAGACTCTTTCTGGACTACACTGCCTGCGCTGGACCCTGCCTGCCCCTTCCTTTCACTCCTGGCCCCCCTGTATGTCCGAAGAGGCGGCCGCACCTTAAGGGTAATGCCATCCTCCTCTACCTCCTGGCTACCCTCCTCTTCCTCCTCCAGACCCTCATCCTCACTCCCGTCCCACCGAAAGCCCCATCCACCTTCTGGATCCAGGCCCCCCTGCCCCCTGTCTCTTACTTCCATGGGTCATCCCCTCCCTGCACCTCAGGTAATCCCCCTGGCCCCCCCCTCCTCCCCCCCGTTTGTACTTGTTCCACCTCCCTCCCCTTTTTTGCCGCCCCCCCCATCCTCCTCCCTGTCCTGACCTTCTGCCATACTCCCCCCCATCCCCCTTTGCACTGCCCGTGCCACTACTACCTGGGTCGCTCCCCCTGCCTCTCCCGGCGTATCCCCGTTTGCTTTTTCCTCCCTCCTTGCCCTCTGTACGCGGCCTGACCTCGCGGAGAGGCCACCACGCATTTGCCGCGCCCCAAATGGGCGCGGCTCGCTTGATACCGCTCCTCCAGCCCTGTAGGCTGGGGGCGGATCGATTCCGATGCCGCCCCCAGCCCCGCCATACGCTGCCTTCGCTTGCGGCCGCTCCCCCAAGGGGCCCGGCCGCCTCATTTTGGGCAGCGCCACTCGGCGGGCAGGCACGCCTGCCGTTCCTGTCTGCCCCCTTCCAGCCCCACTCCCCCTTACCTGAGGGACCCGCCTGCTCCTGCACCCTCTGCCTCGTGGGGGGGAGCATGCCGCCACCGCGGCCGCCACCCCGCTTGCCGCTTGACGCACTGGGCGCTCGCGGCGAGCACCGTCCTCCGCCAGCAAGTCCAGCCGGCCCGCCTCTTCAAGTAATCGGAGTGCCTGACGGACGCGAGGATCCATCGCCTCAGGTAAGCTAACTGTCGTTTGCCCCCTTTTCTCTAAACTACTTCAGATGTTTCCTGCTTATATATATATATATATTTTTTTTTACGTTTGCCGCACTGGCAACACGCCGTAACCACTAAACCTGTCCCACTAGGTAAAGCCTGCCTCCCAAAACGCCTTCCGCACTAACAGAAGAAAAAGCCTGCCACACTGAAAAAGCCTGCCGCACTGGCAAACTACCACTACAAAATGGTGGTTCCACAAAATGTCCGTGCCCCTTTATAGGGTAGCCCAGCTACCCAATTCTCCCAGCCCAAAGACAGCCCAACAGTGCCCAAAACGGCGCGAATGGGCTAACCCACTCTCGCAAACTCCCCGGGGGGGAGACTGCCAAATATGGCGCTCCCCCCCAAAACCACCTTGTCACTATCTAGCTCGGCGTAGATAGCACTGTGCTGATCCTGTGCTAAAACCTTTGCTAGATAAACAGATGTTCGAGGTGAGAAAATCTAGAGTGTCGCTGGTGTTGCAGAGTGCTCCTTATTGGAGCTGCTCTCCACCTAAATTTAGGAACTACCCAGAGTTCTCTCTTCTTTTTTGCATAATTTATGTGTCACTCTAACCCTGAAAGGGATTTGTTTTTATATATATATATATATATATATATATATATATATATATATATATATTCACTGAAAAAAACAAAGGTTACAGTGACGTTATAGTTTGGCTCACATTTCAAGAGCATAAAACCATAGAAATTCAGCAGTTACAGTTAGAGTTACCTCAAGTAACTATAACTTGTGCCCTAGGGTAACTATAACTCGAGCCCCCGCCATGCACAGTTTATTCCTAAAATATTTTACTGTAAATATTACATTGATATTATCAAGCATATTATCAAATATGCCATCAGTGCCACAATTTGTGGGTTAATTAGCAGTGCATTGTGAGGGTACAAGTTGAGTTTTTTGGGAAATTTTCATGAAGATTTGTCAAGCAACGCAAGCACATATATATATACACACACACACACATACGTGAATTTTAGTTACTTTAGGGCGCGAGATATAGTTTCTTGAAAGAACTCTAACTATAATTGCTGATATTAACAGCTATTGTATTGTTGCGTGCAGTTTGCGTTTAATAAACAGATTTAAAAAAAAAAAAACTATAATTGCTGAATTTCTATGGTTTTGTATGAGTAAATTCAGAACCTAACTATAACATCCATGTAACCTTTGTATTTTCCAGTGAATATTATATAATTGTATAAATAGATATATCAAGAAAGTGAATAAGAAATATATATATATATATTTGAAAAAGGCTGCTTCAATAGCCAAAATGCTTCAAACCTGCAATAAGCCTGTCATTTAGTTTGAATGGATTTAAATAAAGGCCCACTTGATTGACTCCAAGTGTGCTGGTGCTCGTTTTTCTATTTTGACAAGAATGTTCATATATGTTGTTTCAGTTTGTGCTGGCAATGAATCCGACATGCCCTTTCGGTTTGGAGCACCCCAGTTGCCAGCTCAGCGGAGGAAGGATTGCTGTATCAAACGTAAACACTGAGGAGCCCCCCAACCGCTGAACTTTCAGCTGCATTATACTGCGGGCGGCGGCAAGTGTGAAATGAACATCGGAGGACGTCTGAGAAGCACGGTAAGCCTGCTCTTATTTTCATTTATTTATTTGTTTTTGGGGAGAGAAGAGAGTGGTATTTCCCACGCAGAATGGAACATTGTAAGCAAAGGGTCTTTCCATGGCAGTACAATGCCATGTTGACAGGGAGAGTGCTGCAGAGCGATGTTTAAGGATGACTGTGAAGTGGAAATTGACTTGGAAAGTGCACAAATACAAGGAGTGTGCTCTATCGATGTCAGTTTTGTTCAAGCAACTGGAAAGATTGCACAAAAGAGAAATTGGTGGGAGCGCAAATCTCTCAATGGCTACATGGCTGTTGGACATGTCCAGAGAGAGCTCGTATTCTAATTGCATCGACCTATGAGCATCCTAATATGCTCAAGGAGTGGGCTGAGAACAATTTAGAGTCCTGGAGAAGGATGCAGCTTCATGCTTTCTAAAGCATTTCATCTCTGTCTCCTGCATGTGTGCCGGGAACATAGATGAAAGCTCCACTGTTTGACAGCGGGACCTGCTTTACAGTTTCCTGCTGTCAAACAGCAGAGTGTTTGCAGTGGCTTGGCTGCAGCTTCAGAACTATAACGACCCTTTAACCTTTGTTTTTTTCAGTGAATTTCTATGTTTTTGTTAACCTATAGCAATTTTCATTACTATACATTGTTCCATCTAACACCAAGTATGGCCTTTGGCCATGCGTGGCAGCAGTTGGCCACATGAGGCCAACCCTCTATAAGCACCCAACCTTGCATCATGTACGACATTCACCTGTGCAGAGCAGAGGTTGCCCACAAGACCTGGCCTGCAGCCAGACCCTGCTACTAAACCCCTAACCACCCAACCCCATGCTGTGCACAGCCCTTTGGCCATGCGCGACCGGAGTTGGCTGCATCCTCTCTGGGTGTGAGAATAGGTGAGAGAGGGTGTACCTGGGGGTGAGAGTGGCTGTGAGAGTGGCTGTCTGGGTGTGAGAGTGCGTACATCAGTGTTTTAGTGGGTGTGTGAGAGCCTGAGTGGGTCTGTGAGTGGGTGCATAACTATCTGAGTTGATCTGTGAGTGGGTGTGTGAGGGTCTGACTGGGGCTGTGAGTGGGTGCACAAGGATCTTAGTGGGTCTGTGACTGGGTGCGTGAGTGTCTGAGTGGATCTGTGAGTGGGTGTGTGAGTGTCTGAGTGGGTGTGTGAGTGGGAGAAATTGATTGAAAGAGAGACAGAGAATGTGAGAGAGAGAGAGATAGGGAATATTTTAGGCTTTGATGTATGATATACTTAGAATGAGACATTTCTGCACAAATTAAAATTAAAAAATTTATCTGTCAATTTTTAAAATTTAAAATAATTTGTACTTTAAAAAAAAAAAGAGGGAAGCGAGTCCGGCTGGACTCAAACTCTGAATGCTCAGTGTGAAAGTCACAGACCTTCACACTGAGCTGTTCTTTCTTTTTTTTCTTTTTTTTTTAGCCCTTTATGGGTTATCTGGGACCACAAGGGAGCCCTCAAGGGCTCTCCCAGTCCCTACACATTTATTCATTATTTGTTTTACATTATTTAGGAAAATGCTCTTTACGGGCTACCTGGTACCGCAAGGAAATCCTTAAGGCTTCCCTCGCAGTGCCATTGCTTCAGCAAGCAGGAAGCTGTTTTAACTTTCATTTCAAACTAAACAGAAACAAACAGTTCAGCAGAATAAGAACGAACATATAGTGTTAAGAAAGGATATGGAAAATCAATTAGACAAATATGAGGAGGTGGTGCAAGACAGAAAAAGGACCAAATTTGTGAGAGATGAGAGAGATTATGAACAAGGAACAAGGAAGATAATTAACATTTGCCAGAAGATTTGATAATTTAAAACAAGAGCTTAGAGCTGGTGACAGTAAAAGATCATGTCTCTCCTCTGTGGACACCTTGAGTGAATCTGAAGTGGACCTCAGTGAAGGTGAAAGTTCAACTAGTTCTGAACCCATTACTAAGGTGTCTTTTTTATCAGAAATTAAACTGATGTATTTGGCCAAAACAGAAGACATGTTGCTGAAAGAAGAGAAGAATGCAGAGAACACAAATAAAAATAAAAATAAAAAAGTCCCTATCCTCTCAGGAGCCAGAAGAAGAAACTTTAACCAACAATGTTGATTTAGTAGTAAATTTGTCAAATTATAACCGTACCTCTATGGAGCAACGAGTGTTGAATAAGGGACTATCTTTTTGTCTGGAAACTCATTTCAACTATGTAAACACTCGTATAGATATGTATAAATTCACGAGAAAGCTTAAATTGGCTAAATTCCACGCAATCCATCCATGTGTAGAAGAGAATAGTAATGTGGACATGATGCAATTGGAGACCATGGATTTAAATATTGAACAAGTTTCAGATTTGAAAACTATGTTTGATTTATATCATAATATAGATGTTGATGACTTAACGGAAGCAGAAATATTAAAAGAACTGGATAGTGACACCAATAAACAGGAATATATTCAAGTTAAGAGTAAATCCAGATTCTGCCGATTTTTACCACCTGGTAACAAAATTGACATCTTTTTGGAACCTGTACTTGCAGATTTAGAGAAAGTGAAAAAAGTGAGACATCAAAGTAAAAAAGAGAATCTAACTCGAGGTGAACTCATGGCATTGAAAAAACTGAAAATGAGAAAATCATTATAAAACCAGCCGCTAAAGGAGGTAACATAGTGGTACTAAATACACAGGATTCCATGATAGAGGCCTATAGACAATTGAATAATGAAAATAATTAGGAAAAATTACAAGGGGAATCCAATGAATCGGATAGTTCATCTGGTTAACTCTAATCTTCGGGCATGGCATGATCAACACCTTTTGAATGAAGATGAATACAAATTCTTGAAAATTGAAAATCCAACAATGTCTGTGATTTCTTTCCTCCCCAAGATACACAAATCTATGGTGAATCCTCCTGGCAGACCCCTTATTTCAGCTTGCAAATCACCTTTTGAAAAAATCTCAGGTTATGTGGATTATTATGTGGCACCCATTGTTAAGAGATTAAGGGGGTCATTACAAGATTGGCAGGCGGCTACTGCCGCCCGCCAAGCGGTAACCGCCGTGCGGCCGCCGATGCGGCCGCACTCCCGCGCACCCCATTACGACGTCCCCGCTGGGCCGGCGGGCGCAAACCAAGTTTACGCCCACCGGCCCAGCGGGGATGAGGCCGCCACATAGGAGCCGGCTCCTAATGGAGCCGGCGGTGTTGCGGCCGTGCGACGGGTGCAGTAGCACTCGTCGCGCTTTTCACTGTCTGCTATGCAGACAGTGAAAAGCTGCCCGGGGCCCTGTTAGGGGGCCCCTGCACTGCCCATGCCAGTGGCATTGGCAGTGCACGGGCCCCCAGGGGCCCCAGGACACCCCTTACTGCCAGCCTCTTCCTGGCGGTGCAAACCGCCAGAAACAGGCTGGCGGTAGGGGGGTCATAATACCCAGGGCAGCGCTGCCCAGGCGGATTATCACCGCCGGGGGTTAAAATGGCAGGAAACCGCCGGCCCCGGTGGTGCGACCGCGGCGCTACCGCTGCGGTCGTAATACGGGTCTCCGTACCGCCACACGGACGCCAATGATGATGGAAAGATCAATTTAGAAACTGGAATAACAATAATGTAGGTGGTTTGGCCACAAGGGAGTGTGTATCCCAGGATATGAGTTGAGATGGCACATCATTAATCGGTGTGTTAGCCGTCACAAATGATTATTTTCTGCAATGAAATCAATTTCAATGCATTGTTGGGGGAAAAAATGTTTTGATTAGTAAAACATTTTTTGATTAGAAATATTTTGATTAAAAAACTTTTGGAATAATATCCAATAATTAAGAATCATTTTATACTGAATGTAATTAAATTAAATGTTGTTGTATGTTACTATTTAGCAAACTCACAATCTATAATATAAATACACTCAGTTATATGTATATTTATATTGAAGCTGCAATGTTCCAAGATGTCCGACACGTTTCTGTATAGTATAAGCTAACATGTTTGTCTGTCTTTTATGTTAATCATGGTGTTGGAGTTCCGCTTAGAAGTTGACATTAAGCAATGAATGATTTTCATGTATTTACATCCATGAGCAAGGAGCGTTTGCTCCAAAACGAGTAGGGTTTACGCTGTTATCTGCTTTACAATAAATGCTGTGTTTACTGGAGCCGCGGCACATGGTCTATGTCTGCCGTTTCATTTCGGAGGTAGGCGATGCTGGTTGTGGATTTGATAGGGTTCGCCACCCCACCGCGGGCTTGCCTCACGGAAGTGGCCAGAATTTGGCGATTTATAGAGACTATTATTGATGAAGTTCTGGCCTGCCCCCACAGTGGAGTAACTTATACTCAGCAACTTTGAAGAATGAGAGTTACTAACGAGGCACTGTAACATAGATGGATTTTAAGCCCGAATCCGGGTTTCATCTGCGTCGAGTTGTTGGGTGAGTGCATGCTTTATGAGAACTCTCTGAATTGCTCAGAGAGTGCGTGTATTTAAAAGGACTTAAGTAGAGAGGCTAGAGTACCTGACTTCTTAGATATAATGATATGAAGTCAGATGTCACAGCATTCAAAATATAATATGAAAATATGAAAATAAGTTTATAACCTGGCATTCAGGCATAAGCATGATGGCAGCTACTAGAGAAACCAGAAGGAAGGAAGCAGCTGACAACTTTTTTGCAGATACAATTGGTAAACAGCCAGGCTCTGATGCTACAGCAAGTCAATATGAGGAATTTGTGAAAAAACAACTTTGGGACAACTTGTGGAAAATATCTTAATGTGAGCAAGCTAAATGGTGGGAAGCTACAACATTACAAAAGTATGATGAGTGTGACAGAATTCCAAGAGTATTAAGAATTTTTATTTTACCAACTATAATTAATCCAGATCCTGACATGATTGAAGAATGGATGGCCAATAATCCTAATTGTTCATTAACAATGCTCAAAATATTAATCAAATATGATAGGAAAGATGTTGAGAAATCATTACAAGAAATAGACAAATGTATGGAAACATAGAAATAAAAATGCAGTGTTGAAGGTTATGATAAAGAAACAGAGAAATTGAACATTCAGTTGAACAAATTGGAGGGAGAAATAATGGCTAATAAACAACGAAAATTTCATAGAGATGAGGTAGATTATGAAAAAGGCCGGATTTTGACTTTTGGACGCAAATTTGACCATTTAAGAAGAAATGTAAGAATGCAAGGATCAGGAGAACAAGTATCTCCAGTGAATATTACATCAACTGAATCTTCACATTTGATGGCCAGTGGAAAAGGAATGCAAGAAGTTTCTACTGCCAGTGACACTAGCGAGAGTGATGTTTCCAACCAGTCTGAGGTGGAAGTAGTAAAATCCAATATTTTAAAGGAGTTCAGCCTTATGGCAGAAAGAAGGATAAAAGCCCATGGAGGCAGAGGTGCACACGGTTACAGAGGTCATGGAAGAGGAGGAAAAGGAGGCAACAAAGGAGATGGAATAAAGCAAACAGATATTAAAAGCTCCATGGGAATTCGCACGAGGGGACAAACAGCATTAAATCAGTGAATAACTTGACAGTGGTTAATTTATCAAACATTGTTCTTACGAAAATACAGGAGGAAGTTCTCTCTTTAGGACTTTCCTTCTTCCCCACAACATTTTTCGATTATACATCAAGTAGAATTGATTTATTCAATTTTATTGGGAAATTGAAGTTGCAATATTGGTATGCAACTAGGTAATCAAAAGAGACAGTAAAAGCTAAAAACACTCCTTTGAATTTATTAATAAGTGACATAGAAGTTCTACAAACAATGGGGGAATTAACAAGAGATAGTAGTTGGGTAGATAATCCCATTACTAATTTACTCAATGAAGGTTTAGAAATGAATCTGCAATGTGAAACAACAGGTATTTTCAGACCTAAATCGATTTTTTGTCCCCAAGTGAAGCATGGATCCATTGATACATTTAGAAAACTGATGGTAAAGGAATTTCACAGAATTGATCAGAAAAAGAAATATGGATATATGAACCTAAAGAAAAATCAATTAGACGCTATTAGGGAGTTAAAAAGCAATAAGAATATTGTCATAAAACAATTAGATAAAGGAGGCAATGTGGTGATTTGGCCCTTAGAAAAATATCTACAAGAGGGGCCTAGACAACTGAAGGATATTAGTCAGTATGAGGTAACAACAAAACAGAAATCCCTAATTGCTAATAAGGAGTATCTTGCTAAATTAAGTGTCTGGAAAAATGAGGGATTAATTGAGAATGATGAGTATCTCTTTCTGAGCTGTGAGTTTCCGAAATTACCTGTATTATGTGTGTTGCCTAAGTTGCACAAGGATCCAACTAATCCACCTGGGAGGCCGATTGTTTCTTCCAAAGATAGTTTGTTGGAAAACACCTCCAAGTATGTGGATTTTTTCCTCCGACCATTTGTACAATCTTTACCATCATACATTCGAGATACAAGTGATTTTTAAAAAAAGAGTCAATAGTATTGTATGGGAAAGTCAGTATCTATTATTATATTTAGATGTAGAAAGTTTATACACCTGCATACCACATGATTTAGGCATCAAAGCGAGTCAATATTTTTTGAGAGCCAGATCAATATCTTTTTCACGACATACGGAGATGCTTCTGCAGATGATGCATATCTGTTTGCCTAATAATTTCTTCATTTTTGACAAGAAAATCTATAGACAAACACAGGGGACAGCGATGGGCACTTGTTTCACCCCCAGCTATGCAGATCTTTACTTGGGCTGGTGGGAGGAGCAGATAGTATATAACATCCGTCAGTTTGACGAACACGCTGTTCTCTGGGTTCGCTATGTTGATGACATTTTTTGCATTTGAAAGGGTAGTGAAACTCAGGCCTCCGATTTCGATAAAGCATTGAATGATTATCAATTGAATCTAAGATTTACGGCTCATATTCATGCATCTAATATTGAGTTTCTTGATTTAAAATTGGAAGTCCATGGCTCCAAATTAGTTAGCTCATTGTTCCGTAAAAAAACAGCAGGTAACAGTTTACTACATGCAAAGAGTTGCCATCCTGAGAACCTTATATGCAGCATTCTTTATGGGGAATTGCTTAGAGCTGGAAGGAATTGTAGTGAAGATATAGATTTTTTACATGAAATAGAGATAATGAGGAATAGATTCCTAGAAAGAGGATATCCACGTAAAGTTATTGATAGTGCATGTAAAAAAGTAATGGCAATTGATCGAGAAGATTTGTTGATCTCACATGTAGAAACAACAAGTAATGAGACGCAACCAGTCAGGTTTATTACAACCTCCCATAATCAAGTCTGGGAAGTGAGACGCTGTCTACATAAACATTGGGATATATTAAGAACAGACGAACATTTGGGTGATTTTATTGGAGATAAAACCCAAATGATTTTAGAAGATGTATCTCACTGAAAGATCAATTATGTGATAGTTTAGTGCAATCAACACAAACTGGTGGACAAACATCTATACAAGGCTTTTTTACGTGTGGTTCATGCAAAGCTTGTAAACATAGTAGCAGTTGTCGTGAAATACAGTTATTTAAACAAATGAAACCATTCATGATAAAAAAACATTTGACTTGCAACACAGAATGTAGTGTGCATGCATTGGGCTGCCCGTGTGAGAAATATTACATCAGCAGCATAATCCATAGAGCTAAAGTACTTGAACACGAGAGCTGTTAAGAATGAGGATAAAAATATCCAATCGCTAGACACTTTGGCCCTCATTACAACATTGACGGTAAATTCCGCTTATTGCCGTGCTGACGGCCGCCAACATACCGTGACCCCGGCGGTATACAGCTACGGGTATTATGACCCACACATAGTAATCTGCCACTATACATACACACACACAAGTCCGCCAGACCAAAGGTCGGTGATAAATTGGCAGTACCAAAACCCACACCGTTACGCCAACACAAATACGCCCAGAGTCTCAGGACCCACGAATCACTGCAGCAGTCTTTCAACCGCGGTAAACCATTGGCAGTGCACACCGCCGTGCTCAAAATACTCACACACTAACAAAACTACACCACATTGGACAATTCAAACTATACACACCTGACACACATACACACACCAAACCCACACCACTATAAAACCCCCACCCACATTACCCACAACCCTTTCAACAAAAAAAAAGATTGCCAACTGGGAGAGAGGCAAGCCAGGAGCACCCACTCAATCTGAGCCACAGAACACCATCACCCATACACCATCCACGCACCTCACAGCACACACCCCAACACAGCACCCAATACACCCTCACACATACCACTCACACCACATCCATGGCACCCCAAAGACACCCCAGGTTTTCAGAGGAGGAGCTAAGGGTCATGGTGGGGGAAATCATCCGGGTAGAGCCACAGCTATTCGGATCACAGGTGCAGCAGACGTCCATTGCAAGGAAGATGGAGCTATGGCAGAGAGTTGTGGACAGGGTCAACGCCGTGGGACAGCACCCCAGAACAAGGGAAGACATCAGGAAGAGGCAGAACGACCTACGGGGTAAGGTGCGTTCTGTGGTTGCAAGACACCAGGTAGCTGTACAGAGGACTGGCGGTGGACCCCCACCTCCTCCCCCACAACTAACAACATGGGAGGAGCAAGTCTTAGCGATCATGACTCCTGAGGGCCTCGCAGTAGTAGCAGGAGAGCTGGACTCTGGTAAGTCAAATCTTTACTATTATATCCCCCACCCTACCTGCATGCCATCACAAACTCCTACCGCTATCCTCACCCCATCACTCCACCACCTCACATATACCCCACTATTACAATCCACCCATCACAAAACCAAGCCCTGCATGCCACACCAATGCATGGACACCCATCACAGACCTGCATGGACACCCATCACTAAAGCATGCACATTAGAGAGAATCACAACTCGCACAAGGCAAAGCTGACAGGGCAATCACAACCATACAGAGAAACACACCCATGCACAAGATGGCACATGCAGATACAATAACCCTGCATTTACATCCCCACAGGATCCCCACTTAACGTCACCGGGGAGGAGGTGCCACCAACATCCAGTCCCCCCTCAGAAGAGGCCCACAGTGATGACAGCAGCTCTGCACGCCTGGATCACAATGACCAACGTGGCCCATCAGGGACCTCTGGACAGTCGGTTACCCAGCCACAATCCCAAACCAACACAGAGCCTCCCTCCTCAGGAAACACCAGCACAGCACCCACCCAGCGGGCCCATACCTCTGTCCCCAGGACACGTCAATCAGCAGTGTGTCCACCACTACAGGGACCCCAGGCAACCCCACAAACCCAAGACAATCACAGACCTGGTGTCAGTGGGCACACGGTTCAGGGGACAGAGGCACAGGAAACAGGGAAACTGGGAGGACTGCTGTGTGCCAGAGGGAGGACAGGCCCAGGGAACCCACTCGCCACGAGGCCCTTGGAGGGATCCTGGGAGCATACCAACATTCCCAGGAGACCTTGGGCCTGATACTAGCCAAGTTGCAGGAGACCCAGAAGCTGCAGGAGGGACAGTACCTGTGGTTCAGGGAGGACCTCAAACACATCCACACCATCCTTGTCAACATTGCATGGGTGCTGGCTGACATGGCCAACACCATGAGGGAGGCAGTGGCACACCAACGGGCCCCTGACAGTAGTCACACCGAAGAACAGTCCTCCACCTCCGCCGCCGCTAGTGGACAGGAGGCCCCGCCACAGGACCAACAGGCCACCAGCACCCCACCACCTGCAGAAGGAGAATCTCTACACAAAAGGTCCCTGCGATCCAGGCAGAAGCCAGAGAACATTGCCTAGACCCCTGCCAGGGAACAAGACTCCTGAATGTCACCCTTGTGTCCCGCTCTGTCACCCTGTCCACCTTGAACTGTCATTGCTCCGCTTTCTATGCCCCCTTGGGCAATGCACCTGTGATACAAAGAGACTGGACTCTATCTGGACATTCCTCCACCATCACACCAGCCCGTTGCACATCCCCCTCCACCTCTTAGCATTTAAATAAACACCCTTGGGACAAATACAACTATGGAGTCTGTCAATTGATTGAATTCTGTATTAGTTTAACAAGTTGTAAACATTTCAAATCATATATACAGTAATATATACATTGGTATGACCTGTAGTGGGCAGCACTAAACACACCAGGAGCCAGAGTGGGCCACGGAGATCTGAAAATAGAGATGCCAAAGGGTACAGTAAGAGGTCATAGACATAGGGAAATCAGGCTGCCATGTCCAATGTCTAATACAAAACTGCAATTGAAAGTGAAGCTACAGTGTCTTACCTGTGTGTCACTGGAAGTACTGTTGTATGAGTGAGCTCCTGTTGTCCACATCTTCTTCCTCTGCCTCTTCTTCCTCACTGTCCACAGGTTCCACCGCTGCCACAACACCATCTCCAGGCTCATCTTCCTGCAGAAAAGGCACCTGGCCTTGAGACGCAACATGCAACATGCAACGATGATCTGGCACACCTTCTTGGGTGAGTAGTATAGGGATCCACCTGTCAGATGGAGGCACCGGAACCTGGCCTTCAGGAGGCCAAAGGTTCTTTCAATGATACTCCTTGTTCGCCCAAGTGCCTCGTTGTAACATTCCTCTGCCCTTGTCCTGGGATTCCTCATGGGGGGTCAGTAGCCATGAGAGGTTGGGGTAACCAGAGTCACCTGCAAATATTTGAGGGATACCTGTTAGACATACAGTCACCCTTAGGGACAACCCCACATACCTACATCAACTGGGTGGGGACCCTGGGCTCACCTATTAGCCTCACCCGGTGCCTCTGGAGTTGAGCCATCACATATGGAATGCTGCTATTCCTCAAGATAAAGGCATCATGCACAGAACCAGGATACTTGGCATTCACATGGGAGATGTACTGGTCCGCCAAACACACCATCTGCACATTCAGAGAGTGAAAGCTTTTTCTATTCCTGAACACTTGTTCATTCCTCCGGGGGGGGGGGGGGGGGGGGGACAAATGCTATATGTGTACCATCAATGGCACCAATGATGTTGGGGATATGTCCCAGGGCATAGAAGTCAGCTTTTACTCCTCCACCTGGGGGAATACGATGTAGCTGCGCATGTGTTCCAGCAGGGAAGACAACACTCTAGTCAACACGTTTGAGAATATAGACTGTGACATCCCTGATGCCATGGCCACTGTCGCTTGGAAGGAACCACTTGCCAGGAAATGGAGCACTGACAGGACCTGCACTAGAGGAGGGAATACCTGTGGGCTGGCGGATAGCTGAAATCAGGTCTGGCTCCAATTGGGCACACAGTTCTTGGATTGCGGCCCTATCAAGTCTGTAGGTTAGGATAATGTGTCTGTCCTCCATTGTTGCCAGGTCCACCAGGGGTCTGTACACGGAAGGATGTCTCCATCTCATATTCCTCCTCAGCAGTTGAAGTCTAGGGAGAAAATCGGTGAGCAGAGGGACATATTCACACATCTATTGAATTAATGATGCATCTCGTCCTTTACAGAAACAGTATGTGAGTTTGAGAGTCAGTTGATGTGCCAATGTCTGCTGTGACGCAGTTAGGTGCCATGCCCTGTGCCCCCCTGAAATGGCGGCTGCCTGACCTCTGTGGAGAGACAAGTGGAAATGAGGTAATTCTGCTGGCGTTGTGTGCCGTATCGGTCGGCGGTCGACGACTGCCACGCAACTTTGCATTGGTTAACATTTGGCCCTATAGGTTCCAGGAACAAATGGTGATGTACGCCGGCGGTGGCAGTAAGCACCGCCACTGACGTGACCGCCATTTTCTATCTCTTCACTCACTTGCTACCTGACCTTCAACAGGAGAGGACCTACACTGCAGGTGCTGCTGTGACCTGTGTCTGGAAGTGACAATGGCTCAAGTGTCCGGGGAAAGGGCCCCTGCCTTCAGTTTGGAGAAGTTGGAGAGACTGGGGGATGGGGTCCTACCCCAGTACACTCTACTCTATGGTCTTCCAGACAAATAGGTGAGTACACTGCGAGCATGATGCATGGACCATGAATGTATGGAGTGCTGTGTGTGTCAGCCGCATGTAGGAGGGGGGGCTGAGGGGTCCTGGGTAGAGTGCTGCATGTATGATGGTCAATGTCTATGCGTAAGGGGATGGGAGGGGTATGGTGGGCCAGGAGTATGACAGTCTGGACGGTATGACTAATCCTTTTTCTGCTGGTATTTGGCGTGCCATCACCAAGGAGGTGCGGACCCTGGGGGTCTTTGACAGATGGAGCACCCACTACCGCAAACGGTGGGAGGACCTGCGCCGCTGGGCAAAGAAGATGGTAGACGCCCAGCTGGGGTTGGCCTCCCAACGAGGAAGGGGTGCCCGTCGTACCCTGAGCCCCCTGATGTTCCGCATCCTGGTGGTGGCCTATCAGGAGTTGGATGGGCGCTTGAAGGCATCACAGCAGCCACAAGGGGGTGAATACAGATTCCTGGCTTTGCACGCATTAAGGTTTTACCTGGGTGGGGGATGTGGGCTGTGGGTGCCCCTAGGCCAGGAGCGAACATGGCAGGGTAGGTCCCTTGTTGGGTAGGCTCTGAAGCACTCCAACCCCAATAGTGTTAGTGGCCATCTACTACTGGGCAGAGTCCTATGGGTTCCAATTGTGCAGCTAATGGTGTTAGGCATTGTACCCCATGGGCTGGTGACAAGCTGTGTAACTGGTAGTGCATGGTCTAGTGCATAGGGCTGCTCCTTGTGTGTTGTATACGCCAACAGTAGTGGTGCTTCTGGCATTGACCAAGTGTATCCTCCGTCTCTCTCCCCTTTTTGTTTTGCCATCCTGCCCTTGTGTGCATTAGCATCATCTGGCGGAGGAGTAGAGGCGCCGGCGACGGAGGGAGCTGCATCGCACATGGGCCTGGAGGCCGAATCCACCAACGGTGAGGGCACCAGTGGGATGGAGTGCGAGGGGAGCACCACGACAGAGACAGGGCAGCGAGTCCTCCTCCGATGGAAGCTCTCTCGCAGTGGCGGACACCTCTGTGTCCACCCCAACTACAGGTACGGCCGCCACCCCGTACCAGCACCGCCCTCCCAGCAGCCCCTCAGCGTGTTTCCTGTACCCGCTCACCCAGGAGGGTGGGCATCTCCTTCGCCCCTGGCACCTTAGGCCCTGCCCCAGTCAGCCCTGCTGCCCTTAGTGAGGAGGCTATTGACCTCCTGAGATCCCTCACTGTTGGGCAGCCAACCTTACTGAATGCCATCCAGGGTGTCGAGAGGCATTTGCAACAAAAAAATGTATACCTGGAGGGCATTCACTCTGGCATGGCGGCCCAACAGAGAGCATTTAAGGCTCTGGCCTCCACACTGATGGCAGCCATTGTCCCTTCTCCCCCTCCAACTTCCTCTACCCAGTCCCAATCCCCTCAACCCCAGCCTATCCCAAGCACACCTTCAGACCAGCAATCACCAAAATCAACACACAGAAGTGGCTCAGGCACACACAAGCACCACACTTCATCTCACAGGCACTCACACAAGCACCATACCCATGCAGACACACTAACATCCACTGCCTCCACTGAGTCCCCCTCCTCCTCGTCATCCACCTCCCTCCCAGTAGCGTCTCCACTCACACCTGCATGCACTACATCCTCATCCACTACCTCCATCACCAACACGCCTATCACTACACACCCCTCACTGGCAGTCACCACCCCCACATCCATGCACACGTTCCCTGTGTCCTATCCCACTGTGTCTGTGACCCCTCCTCCCAAAGTACACAAACGCAAGCACACACCCACCCAACAGCCATCCACCTCACAACAGCATCCAGCTCATGCACCTGCTGTCACGACTTACGTGCTGCTTTGACCTGGAGTCCGCAGAACGAGTGCCGTGGATCTTGTTCTTGAATGTACGGCCTTGGCCCAGGTAGGGGTGATTCTTTCTGGCAGCCACGGTGCTGCAGGCAATGGGTACGCCAAGAGCAGGCCGTGTCCCTCAGAAGTAGTGCCAGAGGGAAAAAAAAAACCCTGAAAAGGGGAAAAAAAACTCCAAAAGATAGGTTCCAGGTGTAGGAAGTTGGCTCTGTATGCACTATTTCAAAGTAAGGAATAGTATGCACAGAGTCCAAGGGTTCCCCTTAGAGGTAAGATAGTGGCAAAAAGAGATAATACTAATGCTCTATTTTGTGGTAGTGTGGTCGAGCAGTAGGCTTATCAAAGGAGTAGTGTTAAGCTTTTGTTGTACATACACACAGGCAATAAATGAGGAACACACACTCAGAGACAAATCCAGCCAATAGGTTTTGTTATAAAAAAATATCTTTTCTTAGTTTATTTTAAGAACCACAGCTTCAAATTCTACATGTAATATCTCATTTGAAAGGTATTGCAGGTAAGTACTTTAGGAACTTTGAATCATTACATTAGCATGTATACTTTTTACATAAAACACAATAAGCTGTTTTAAAAGTGGACACTGCAATTTTCACAGTTCCTGGGGAGGTAAGTTTTTGTTAGTTTTTTTAGGTAAGTAAATCACTTACAAGTCTCAGGTTTGGGTCCAAGGTAGCCCACCGTTGGGGGTTCAGGGCAACCCCAAAGTTACCACACCAGCAGCTCAGGGCCGGTCAGGTGCAGAGGTCAAAGAGGTGCCCAAAACGCATAGGCTTCAATGGAGAGAAGGGGGTGCCCCGGTTCCGGTCTGCCAGCAGGTAAGTACCTGCGTCTTCGGAGGGCAGACCAGGGGGGTTTTGTAGGGCACCGGGGGGGGCACAAGTTCACACAAAAAGTACACCCTCAGCGGCACTGGGGCGGCCGGGTGCAGTGTAGAAACAAGCGTCGGGTTTTCAATGGAAATCAATGAGAGATCAAGGGATCTCTTCAGCGTTGCAGGCAGGCAAGGGGGGGGCTCCTCTGGGTAGCCACCACCTGGGCAAGGGAGAGGGCTTCCTGGGGGTCACTCCTGCACAGGAGTTCCGTTCCTTTAGGTGCTGGGGGCTGCGGGTGCAGGGTCTTTTCCAGCCGTCGGGAAATGGAGTTCAGGCAGTCGCGGTCAGGGGGAGCCTCGGGATTCCCTCTGCAGGCTTCGCTGTGGGGGCTCAGGGGGGATAACTTTGGTTACTCACGGACTCGGAGTCGCCGGAGGGTCCTCCCTGAGATGTTGGTTCTCCACCAGTCGAGTCGGGGTCGCTGGGTGCAGTGTTGCAAGTCTCACGCTTCTTGCGGGGAGTTGCAGGGGTCTTTAAATCTGCTCCTTCGAAACAAAGTTGCAGTCTTTTTGGAGCAGTACCGCTGTCCTCGGGAGTTTCTTGGTCTCTTGGAAGCAGGGCAGTTCTCTGAGGATTCAGAGGTCGCTGGTCCTGGAGAAAGCGTCGCTGGAGCAGGGGTCTTTAGAAGGCAGGAGACAGGCCGGTAGGACTGGGGCCAAAGCAGTTGGTGTCTTCTTTCTTCTTCTGCAGGGGTTTTCAGCTCAGCAGTCTTCCTCTTCGGTAAGTTGCAGGAATCTAAATTCTTAGGTTCAGGGGAGCCCTTAAATACTAAATTTAAGGGCGTGTTTAGGTCTGGGGGGTTAGTAGCCAATGGCTACTAGCCCTGAGGGTGGGTACACCCTCTTTGTGCCTCCTCCCAAGGGGAGGGGGTCACATCCCTAATCCTATTGGGGAATCCTCGATCTGCAACATGGAGGATTTCTAAAAGTTAGAGTCACTTCAGCTCAGGACACCTTAGGGGCTGTCCTGACTGGCCAGTGACTCCTCCTTGTTATTCTCATTATTTTCTCCGGCCTTGCCGCCAAAAGTGGGGGCCGTGGCCGGAGGGGGCGGGCAACTCCACTAGCTGGAGTGTCCTGCGGTGCTGGCACAAAGGGGTGAGCCTTTGAGGCTCACCGCCAGGTGTGACGGCTCCTGCCTGGGGGAGGTGTTAGCATCTCCACCCAGTGCAGGCTTTGTTACTGGCCTCAGAGTGACAAAGGCACTCTCCCCATGGGGCCAGCAACATGTCTCGGTTGTGGCAGGCTGCTGGAACCAGTCAGCCTTCACTGAACAATTGGGTAAAATACAGGGGGTATCTCTAAGATGCCCTCTGTGTGCATGTTTTAATAAATCCAACACTGGCATCAGTGTGGGTTTATTATTCTGAGAAGTTTGATACCAAACTTCCCAGTATTCAGTGTAGCCATTATGGAGCTGTGGAGTTCGTTTTTGACAGACTCCCAGACCATATATTCTTATGGCTACCCTGCACTTACAATGTCTAAGGTTTTGCTTAGACACTGTAGGGGCATAGTGCTCATGCACTGGTGCCCTCACCTATGGTATAGTGCACCCTGCCTTAGGGTTGTAAGGCCTACTAGAGGGGTGACTTATCTATACTGCATAGGCAGTGTGAGGTTGGCATGGCACCCTGAGGGGAGTGCCATGTCGACTTACTCGTTTTGTTCTCATCAGCACACACAAGCTGGCAAGCAGTGTGTCTGTGCTGAGTAAGGGGTCCCCAGGGTGGCATAAGATATGCTGCAGCCCTTAGAGACCTTCCCTGGCATCAGGGCCCTTGGTACCAGGGGTACCAGTTACAAGAGACTTACCTGGATGCCAGGGTGTGCCAATTGTGGAATCAAAAGTACATTTTAGGTGAAAGAACACTGGTGCTGGGGCCTGGTTGCAGGGTCCCAGCACACTTCTCAGTCAAGTCAGCATCAGTATCAGGCAAAAAGTGGGGGGTAACTGCAACAGGGAGCCATTTCCTTACACCAGGTAACAGCAGGAGCAAAATACAGGAAAATACACTGGAACCGACGAGAACCACCACAGGAAGACAAGGAAGTAGGAGCGCATACACCATCCAAACAGAAAGTGTTGCAGCGCAAAGAGAGAAAGAATCACAGCCCTTAAATACCAGGAAACAGAAAGAGACCAACAGGAAGTACAAGGACACCATATTAGATAAGAAAAAAACACATGGAACAGAATGGACTAGGAGCCATAGAGAGTAGGGAACAAGGAATGCTGGGAAGAGAAGGGTAATATGGAAAAAGGGAGATAAAACATAAAGGAAGGCACAACCAGATGTCCAGAAAAAGAAGAAAAAGAAAAGAACAGGTGAGTGGGGGGGTCAGACCTGCCTGTGAGCGTGATGCGCTAAAGAAGAACGAGGCCCCATGCCCAATTTGGGGCCTCTGAAGGTGCAGAGCAGGCTGGGGACGCGGCGCGTCTTGGGACCGGGTGCCGCGGCCCAAGCTGAATGCTCGACTCGTGCCGCGTGCAGCGGCGCGACACCTGCACCCAAACACAGCAGACTGACACCACCTACAACCACCTACAACCACTCCCTCTTCCTCCACTCCTACACTTTCACCCTCTTCCTACCCCAATGTCCCTAAGAAGCTTTTCCTAGCCAACATTGACCTGTTCCCTACTCCTCCCCCCTGTCCTTTACCTCAGGCCGGGGTGGCCAGAACCCAGCCCAGCACCTCAGCCACCAAGTCCACGTCTGCTGTTGTTTCGCCAGCTGTCAGAGGCTGTAAGGGGGCATCCGTCATGCCAGCCAGTGTACCACCAACCCCTGCCACGGGCAAGAAGATTCCACCACGTGGCAAGGTTAAGAAGGGGACAGCATCCAGCAAGGAGAAGGAGCCACATCCACCCAGCAAGGCCACATCAAAGACTCCAGCTGGCAGACCCAAGGTGACACCACCATGTGGCAAGGGCAGGAAGGGGCACAGAACACCAGCCAAGACACTTCAGCCGTCCAAGCCTGCAGGTGAAGGCCTGGTGGCTACCAGCACAACCGCCAGCACCGCCACCTGCACCACAGCTAGCACCGCCACCTGCACCGCCACAAGCGCCACTACTGTCAGCCGCAGCAGCCCCAGTGGGCAGCCATCCAAGGCTGCAGGGGAAGGGCTGAAGCCTCCCTTCACCACTGGCAGCACCGGCACCTGCAACGCGGCCAGCACCGCCACCTGTACCGCTGAAAGTAGCACTACTGTCAGCAGCAGCAGCCCCAGTGGGCAGCCGTCCGAGGCTTCCGGGTGAAGGACTGTAGCCTCCCCTCACCACTGGCAGCACCAGCACCTGCACCGCAGCCAGCACTGCCGCAAGCACCGCCACCTGCACCGCTGAAAGTAGCACCACTGCCAACAGCAGCAGCCCCGGAGGGCAGCCGTCCGAGGCTGCAGGTGAAGGGCTGGAGCCTCCCCCTACCACTGGCATCACCCCCACCAGCACCGGCACTACCACCACCACTGTGCAGCCGTAGCAGCCAGTGGATGGACTGTAGTCCTGCCTCCATGGAGTATCATGCATCCTGGCCCCTGCAAATCGCGTGGCTCTGACATCCAGGAGAAGGACTGTGACCTGGCACCCCCCAAGTGCTGCATCACTGGGCACAAAGCCTCCTTCAGAACCAGTGAAAGAAGGCATCCACTCACCATATCCTTGGCAGGATGAAGCACACAGGGCACCAAGCCCCCTCCAGAACCAGTGGAAGAGGCATCGACTCACCCTATCCTTGGCAGGATGAAGCACACTGGGCACCAAGCCCCCTCCAGAACCAGTGGAAGAAGGCATCCACTCGCCCTATCCTTGGCAGGATGAAGCACACTGGGTACAAAGCCCCCTCCAGAACCAGTGTAGGAGCCACCCACTTGAGAGACTGTGGCTTTGCACTCCTCAGGACCAAGCAGTGGGCAAACCACCCACTTGAGAGACTGTGGCTTTGCACTCCCCAGGACCAAGCAGTGGGCAAACCACCCACTTGAGAGACTGTGGTGTTGCACTCCCCATGGCCAAGCAGTGGTCATGGAGACCACTCCAGGAGCAGTGGCGTTGTCCCATCTTCCGGCTGAGGTGCCCCCCCTTCCCCGTCCCCCTGAGGTGCCTGTGTGTTTTTGACCTGATGCCCTGCAGTGTTCTCTCCGTATTGAGGCAGGAGTCAAGTGTGGGCTTGGCCTATGTGTTTTGGCCCAGTGGCCCACGGACATTTTGAGTGGAGATTGTCCCGCCTTTTGTAAATATTGTATATTTTGTAAATACTGTTTTTGAGTTCTAAATGTATTTATAACTGTTTCTAATATAACACTTATTTGACTCAATTCCTTTTGTCCTTGCGTTATTCCTGAGGGTTACAGGGTGTATATGTAATGTTATTGCATCTGTGTGTATGGTGTTGGGGGTGAGGGTGGGGGTGGGGGTGTTGTGTATGTGTGTCACTCTCTTTTTCTTCCCCCCCTCCCCTGTGTGCTAGGTGCAGTACTCACCATGGTCGTCCTCGCCGGCATTGATACTCCTGGTATATGAGCAGATACACTAGCATGGGAAAGACGTGCAGCTTGGGCTCCATGGTGTCCTGGTTCTTCGTTGAGTGTCGAGATGTGAGTCGATTCCCTTCAGAACACTGCTTCCGGTGTGCTTTTGATGGCGTTGGTACTACCTCGGAAAAGATGACTGATTGGCCTCTCATAATATAGTGGGAGGTACATTGTCTTCCGCCTGGCTATTGGCGGTTACCACCGTGGTGCTTGTTGCTACCGCCGTGGCAGTCGGAGTGTTAAAGTGGCTGTCTGTGTTGGCGGTTTCCACTGGGGTCATGATTCTATGTTTTTTTTTACTGGCGGCCTGTATGCAGTGTTACCGCCGCCTTAACACCAACCGCAAGGATTGTAACTAGGGCCTTTGTGTTATATCATCATAAAGACATGAATTTGTTAAAGTTTTGTGTCTTAGACAGTATTCCGATTCACATAAGAGGTGGCAACAGGGAGCAGGAGTTGAGGAAATTGGAATCTAGATTCATTATTAAATATAGAACTCTTCATCCTGGATGATTGAATTTGAAAGAGGAGTTTTCGGTGCATCTAGGTTAGAAAAATTTGGAACTGCAAAGATGTTTCGCAAGTGCTAATGAAAAACATTTGTTTCATGTAATTACTTTGAAGGTGGGTGGATTTCATGTTTTGGTGTGTGTATTCTGTAGAAACAGGACATTCATGTTGATTTGCTTTTATTTATTATAGGGTAAAGATTTGGCTGTGATTCAAATGTTGAATGCAGGAGAGTTATTATATCTGAACCCTTATATTCGGTCGGTGGAAGTTGCAAAAGAGTGGACTGAACTGCTAAGTAGAAATCTGATTTTTCTTTTCTTCATTGGTCTTTTTCCTTTTAATAGTTGATAATGGGTATTTCATTGCTGTAACTGAAAAATGAATGATGTTGGGAAGATCAATTTAGAAACTGGAATAACAATAATGTAGGCGGTTTGGCCACAAGGGAGTGTGTATCCCAGGATATGAGTTGAGATGGCACATCATTCATCGGTGTGTTGGCCATCACGTATGATTATTTTCAGCAATGAAATCAATTTCAATGCATTGTTGGGGAAGCATAGTTGGGGAAACAATTTTTTTGATTAGTAAAATCTTTTTTGATTAGAAAAATTTTTTTGATTAAAAAACTTTTTGATTAATATCCAAAAATTAAGAATCATTTTATCCTCAATAGAATTAAATTAAATTTTGTTGTATGTTGCTATTTAGCATACTGCCAATCTATAATATAAATACACTCAGATATATGCATATTTATATTGAAGCTGCAATGTTTCAAGATGGCCGACATGTTTCTATATAGTTTAAGTTAACATGTTTGTCTGTCTTTTAAGTTAATCATGGTGTTGGAGTTCCGCTTATAAGTTGACATTAAGCAATGAATGATTTTCATGAATTTACAACCATGGGCAAGGAGCGTTTGCTCCGAAACGAGTAGGGTTTACGCTGTTATCTGCTTTACAATGAACGCTGTGTTTACTGGAGCCGCGGCACGTGGTCTATGTCGGCCATTTCATTCCAGAGGTAGGCACGCTGGTTGTGGATATATATATATATATATATATTCATTCTCTAAAAAAGCAAAAGTTACAGGAACATTATAGTTAGGTTGATGTTTTACACATACAAAACCATAGCAATTCAGCAGTTATAGTTATAGTGTATACTTATGTTAAGGAACTATCACTCGTGGCCTAAAGTTACTTAACAGCACAAATTATAGGTTCTTCAGATAGGTGTAACTATAAGTATAACAGCTAAATTTCTATGGTTTTGTAAGGCGTTTAAACGTCAGCCTAACTATAACATCCCTGCAACCTTTGTTTTATTCAGTGAATTTGTAAGTTTATTTTAACATAATGTAATATCTAATTACCACACATTAATACAACCCTCGCCCCTCAGGCCCTATGGCCAAACCCAAAGGCTGATATAATAGTTTTGAAACTTTCGTGAAGGTTTGCCAAACAGTGCCAAAATTACAGGCAAAACAAAAAATGCTTTTACTATGCAAACTAGGTCCTAACTATAACTACCTACTTGCTTTTGCCAGTAGGTAATATAGATACAGATTTAGATATAGATATATTATGTATATATTACCTAGAGGTGGTTACCATTAGGTTGTTATAGTTAGGCCTGCTTTTCCATAGAAAGAGCATTTTTGGTTTGCTAATAACTTTGGCCTCATTTGATGAATCTTCACGAAACTTTTTTTTAAAAAGTTCATCCATCTCAGCTCCTCCCTGGAAAGTTTCTGGTTGTTCTGTTAAGCGGGGGCCAAGAAAAAAGGGACATCCCAAAATGCAAAAACCCTCTGCATTTTCCATAGAGTTCTTTAGACATGGCTTTAGCAAAAACTACCAAACAGAATTACACCAAATTCAGGAGAAAGCTAGACCTTGGTCCACAGATTAAGTTGTTAGCGATTTGATGTAAATCCTTTCAGTAGTTTTTGAGAAATTAAGGGTCAAAAATAATTTTAGATTTTGGCAGTTGGGCTCACAAGAGCACTGTGAGCCTCCCGTAAGAAAGTAAAATGAAGACCTGTGATTGGTCGAGGGGCCCATTTATTCTGTGAGCCTTCACATTCTCATGGGAGCAAGAGGCTCCTGCGAGTCCTATGAGTGCTCTGATTGGCTTGCTTTTGGAATGTAAGAAATAAAATGGCCATCATTATTGTTTATTGTGAAAAATGTTAGGTGTTGTGGGAATTAAACGAGAAAGCTATATAAGGGGGCAGCAGAAAGGCATGCTGCCCCCCTAAGTTAAAAAAGTGTCTAAGGGATTACTCTAGTGAAGAAAATGAATGTTTATTGTTTTTAAATATTTTTTTCAATCATGTGGGACTCACTCTGGATCGCAAATAGTAAAAAAGAGTAAATGAGTTCTCAATACTCTCCATTAGTAAGAATGCATATGTGGTACTTGTTTTTTGAGAGGAAGTGTGTAAGAGATATGTACTGTGATGAGTAGATGCTTAATTCTTATTTTCACAAAAGTTATGATGTTGCAAGACTCTCATAGGATCATGACAAGATTAAAAGAATACACTGTAGTAGGCACACTTGCTACTATGGGAAGGTGTGTTACTGCAGATGCTGTTTATCAGCATTTAGAATTTAGGCCCATCTGCTTTGAAAGAGTTGTGAGTATAGTCTTTTCCCACACCATACTATGCACATCCATTATCAAAAAGAAGGGTGTTAGCAGGGAGGACAGTCCCTGGACAGAGTATACTATGCACAAATGTTATCCAAGAGAGAAATCTTAGTGGAGCCTAATAGGCAAACCCTTCATTTGAGAGAGAGGTCTGTAAGGAGAGGGAAGTCTGTGTACACACCTTATTACGCACATCTGTCATCTGAGCGAGAGGTCAG
Organism: Pleurodeles waltl; assembly: GCF_031143425.1. Taxonomy (NCBI): domain Eukaryota; kingdom Metazoa; phylum Chordata; class Amphibia; order Caudata; family Salamandridae; genus Pleurodeles; species Pleurodeles waltl. Next base: position 1,305,150,767 of record NC_090440.1, on the reverse strand, counting down.
ATAGGAGAGACCAGTTCATGTACACACACAAATATGCACACCCACCACCTGAGAGACAGGTCTCAAAGAAGAGGCTAGTCCATGACGGGTGTGCATTCTAACATCTCAGATAGATGTCTTAGCAGAAAGAGCAATCCCTTTTAGCTCTCCCTACTATGCACACCTGTCATGTGAGGCCGAGATCTGAGTGGGGAAGCCAGTCTCTCTCCTTATACCCTACTAAGCACACCCATCATCTGAGCGAGAGGTCTGGAAAGAGAGACCACTCCATGTACTTACTCTACTACACACACAGGTCATCTGAGGGGTAAGGGCAGCCCCTCTCCCCTCACTAATATGCACACCTATCATCTGAGAGAGATGTCTCAGCAGAGAGGTCATTATCTGTTCCCACATCCTACGTGTTTCCATCATCTCAGAGAGAGGTTTCAGAGGAAAGGGATATCCCTCTCTACTCACTACCTGTCACCTGAGAGAGAGGTCTTAGTGCAGAGGCTAGTGTCTCGCCACAAACCTTACTAGGCATACCCATCATCTGAAAGAGAGGTCTGACAGGAGAGGCTAGTCTATGTATACACCATAATATGGACAACCATCAAATCAGAAAGAGGTGTTATAGGAAAGGGAAGTCCCACTGAGTTCACTACAATGCACACCCATCATCTGTGAAAGAGGTCTTAAAGGAGCTCCCAGCCTCTGCCCACACACTCCACTATACACACCTGTCATGTGAGAGAGCGATATGACAGGAGAAGCCAGCCATATACACACCATAATACGCACACCTGTAAGAGAGAGGTCTGAGTGGAAAGGGCAGTCTCTCTTCTCTCCCTACTATGCACATTCGCTATCTCAGAGAGAGGTCTTAGTGGAGAGGCCAGTCTCTCTTCACAAACCTTACTATGCACACCCATCATCTGAGCACAAGGTCTGAAAGGAGAGGCCAGTCCATCCGCATACCCTGGTATGCAAAATCGTCATTTGAGAGAAAGGTCTGAAAAGAGAGGCCAGTCTATGCATATGCCCTACTATGCACACTCCTCATCTGAGAGAGAGGTCTTAAAGGAGAGGCCAGTCTATTTATACACACTTCCTTTATATCTTCTTATAGTACAGTACATAATTAATTTTCTACTTTAAACTTGTGTAATGTTCTATTTTGTTCCAAATTTTTGTAAAACACTGCAATTAACTTAATTCTAAGTGTATGTTGTCGCAAGTGGGGGAAAGCTGACCAGGAACATCCAGCTCCTGCAAGCATCTCGTGAGTGCCATCACTTAAATTTGTTTTAAAAATAAATATTAACTCATGTTTTATTCACTATTCTATTATAGGGTAGCATTAAATAAATTAATTTAAATTAAAAAAAAAATAGAAATTCACTAAAAAAACTCAAGGTTAAAGTAACGTTATAGTTAGATGTAATAAAAATATCTGTTTTCATTTTTTTTTAAAAGCTTTGAAAATCACAGAAAAAAAACAAAGGTTAAACTAATGTTATATGTAGGTGAATTTCTCTGTGACTGCGTTAATGTTTTGAACTAAAATTTTAAAAAACACAGAAATTTACCAGTTACAGTGAGCAGCACTAACTATAACTTGTGCCCCTGCTGTGCACTGCTTATGACTTCACATATGACAGCACTCATGAATTCCTTACTCATCCAACACAGGTGCAAAGCTATTAAACGCATGCACTTTAGAACCAGCTCACATTAATTTTTTCCTGCCCTGGAAACATACAAGGTGAAGGTGCAGAATGCTGCTCTTTACGGAGCAGAGTTGTGGGGCTTTCAACAGTTTAAAAAATTGGCTATTGCAGCGAACAATATTATGAGATCTCTCGTCTCATCTCCAGTAAGTACATCTGTTGTACCTTTGTTCTTTGACACTGGACTAAAAACAATATCTGATCTAGTAAACCTAAAGACCTCGGTTTATTGGTTGAGGCACATTTCCACTTGGCTCATTAAACTGGGTTTTAATGGTATGTGGGGCAACCGTGAAACCAATAGAAGAGCAGATGTAGAAGTTTTAAGTCATATTATTGGACCTTTGTTTGCAACTATTGTTTTAAATACGGACACTAGAGATTTACCTATCCAATACTTTTATTTTTAGCTTGTCCCTCAGTTTGAAACATTTTTAGATAATATCTTTCCCCCTCTTGTCAAAAGATTATATATAAGATTTTGATTGGGGAACTTGCTACTTAATGCACTTAGGGTGGAATAGCAGAATTGTCCCACACTTAACACTTGCCCTGCTTGTGATACTGGGCTGAAATGGAGGCACATATATTAGTTTGTTGCCTGGTGTACTGCTGTGAATGATGGAAGTGGATTTGGTTGATGTGTTTGAACCTAAGGGCAAGGATGTATTATGATGCCCTTAGAGTACTGAAATCTGATACCTCTGACTCTACAGTATTCGCAATGAATCATTTTCAGTTAGGTGCGCGGTATAAGAGGGGGAATTCTTAGTCTACTATGCAGCATAATTCTGGATGAAGGTATGGATTTTATAATATCTCTATGACTCAGAGCTTTATAACATGTTTCCCTTCCTTGGGCCACCATGCTTGATTAGGATTGTATACAGGCTGCCTGTGTTTTTTTAGATACTTTGTCTGACACTGTTTCTGCCTGTTTAATCAAATTATGTGCCTTGTGCGTTTAAAGGTGTATTCAAACACTCACACTAGATTAACTATAAGCATATTTTTATATATGCTGTATGAATGCATATAGTTTCAATAATTTATGTTTTTGCGAGAGTACTCTAAAATTATTGATGAATTGCATTGCATCTATAATCGCTTGTATTTTACATTTTGTGCATTGCACAATGCATTTGGCATTGGTAACATAAAACACTGGTTTTCTGAACAGGCTGGCAATGTGTACAAATTGTATATACATGTTCTCCATTCTCTAACCTTATTTTTATCTAGTTTAAAAAAAAATGTATTATGTATTGCAGTTGGTTCTATTATACTTTGATGGTTTTATAACCACAAAAAGTATTAGATAGGCAGACAGCACTTTTGACATGTTCTATGACATTATTTATGGCGTTACTGATGACATCTCAAATGACATAATTGATGACATTACTGATTACATGACTAATGACATCTCAAATGACCAATGATGACATCACTTATGACATCATGCAAACTTCGTTTTACTGCATACAGGTGTATAAATTACTATAGCATTAGAGGTCTGTCAGTAAGTGTAAGAAAGCTCTGAGGGAGCTAGAATGCGTGCTCCCGCCATGCACAGTTTTTTAATTCATAATTTTACAACAAATGTTAGAGTGATATTATCAATTATGCTATAAAAGATGTCATGATTGCTCTGATATCTGGGGTAATTAGTAGTGCACAGCGAGAGCGTGAGTTATAGTTCCCTTAGGGCACAAGTTTAGATAACTCTAACTATAACAGGTGAATTTCTATGGTTTGGTGCATTCAAAATGTAAGCCTAAATATATCGTCCCTGTAACCTTTGGTTTAGTAAGTGAATTTCTTTTTTTTTTTTTATTTTGTTTCCAAACTATAACGTCCCTGTAACCTTTGTTTTTTTCAGTGAATTTATATGTTTTTTTTAATGTAAAGTAATTTTCAGTACTATACGTTAATACAACCACTGCAGCGCACAGGCCTTCAGCCATACACGGCAGCAGTTGCCAGCAGGGCCTGGCCAGCGTCCACACTCTGCGGCCACCCCCCTAAGCACCCAACCCCACACTGCGCATGGCCCTTAGGCCATCCACGGCAGGAGTTGGCCACGGCCTGTCTCTCTAAGTGTGAGAATTGGTGTGAGAGGGTGTATCTGGGGTGAGAGTGGGTGTGAGAGTGGGTGTATCAGTGTCTTATTTGGTGCCTCAGTTTCTGTGTGGGTCTGTGAGTGGGTGTGTGAGGGTTTCAGTGGGTCTGTGAGTGGGTGCACGAGGATCTGAGTGGGTCTGTGAGTGGATACTTGAGGGTCTGAGTGGGGCTATCAGTGGTTGCACAAAGGTCTGAGTGGGTCTGTGAGTGGATGCACAAGAGTGAGTGGGTCAGTGAGTGGGTGCATAAGAGTCTGAGTGGATGTGTGAATGGGTAAAAGACTGAAAAAGAGAATTTGAGAAAGAAAGACTATGAAAGGAGAGAGAGATAGTTTTTAGGCTTTGATGGATGATATACTTAGAAACAGATATTTCTGGACAAATAGAAAAGAAACATGTATTCATCAATTGAAAAGAGTGAGATCACCTTTCAGTATGAACCTTATACGTTTGAAGTTTAAAAGAAATTAAAGTAGGGAAATGAACACCTGGACTAGAACCCTCAACTTTCAGTGTGTTGGTCTGTGACCTGAACCATTATGCCACAGGTGACAACTTACTGTAGTCATTGCATTGAGAGATTATTGCAGTGACTATCTCTTTCTCCCTCTCTCTCTTCTATCCCGTTATAGGATGGAAGAGAGAGAGAGAGTGTGACAGGACTTTGGAGGGAGCCTCAAGGCCCCCCACAGTTCTAGCTGGCTTCCCACGTCCTGTGGAAACCAGCATTGCTCTCACAAGCAGGGAGCTTCTTTAAGTGCAGCTCCCAGTTGGTGGAAGCAATGTTTTCATCTGTCTTCCCTGCTCACACATTTGGATGCAGGTAAGACAGGGGAAAACTCTGCTTTCTGCAAGGGAGAGCTGTTTGACAGCTCTCTCTTGAAGAAAGCGGACTTTGTTTCCATTTGCTTGGTGGGAGCTGTCAAAGCCAAAGATCAAGTGTGGTGCAGGCTTGAGTGGTTATAGGAAATAGGCCGTGCCCTGTGGCCAACCCCCTCCATGCACTGCCAAAGGTCATGCACTGCAGTAGTAGGATCAACGTGAAGTAATTAGAATTACTTAATGTTAAAAAACCCATAGAAATTTACTGAAAAAAAAGGTTACAGGAATGTTATAGTTCGGAAGTAGAATTTTTTTTAAAACATAGATATTCACTTAAAAAATAAATGTTATAATTAGGTTCCGAATTTACTCACCCAAAACCAAAGAAATTCAGCAGTTATAGTAATGGTTATCTCAACTAACATTATAGTTATGGTTATCTCAACTAACTATAACACCTTGAAGAAACTATAACTTGTGTCCTCGCAATGGACAGCTAAGTAGCCAACATATTACATTATTGATGACACCTTCTATGGCATCATTGATATTATCAGTGCAACATTTGCAATAAAATTATTGATAAAAAAACTGTGTATGGTGGGGTCGTGAGTTACAGTTACATTAGGACAGCAGTTACAGTTACTTGAGATAACCATAAATATAATTTCTGAATTTCTATTGTTTTGTACAAAGAAATGCAGAACCTAACTATGACATCCCTGCAACCTTTGTTTTTTAAGTGAATTTAGATATATATATGGTGACCCAGTCCAAAGCTTTCTGCCGACATACGTAGTCCAGTTTGTAAGTAGCACCTTGTACTTTACCCTTTTGTGATGAAATAAGAATAAAAATCTTTTTGAAATGAAGCATATATATATTATCATCCAGATGGTCAGAGTCATTTTCTTAAAGGCTCACTCAGCTGCCGGTGCCGGTAACAAAGGAGACCACCCTCGAAAAATGCTATTCTTTTCAATAAATCTGCCTAAAGGAACTTTGGAGTGCGGTAAATTACTTTTTGGACACAATACATATATACGTATATCAAAACGATTCCTCTATGTAGCGTACATCTATTAATGCACAAGAGCCCTCAGTAAGACTGAGATTATTAAAGTGCAAATGGGATACCCATCAAACAGCTGCTGGCAATGCGTTTCGGCCAAAGCTTTCAACTGGCAATTTCAGGTGATTCAGTGCACACATATTTAAAGGGGAGGATTGTTTAGCCACTTCTTCTATTGTCTTTTTTTCTCTCTCTTCTCTCTTGTTTTGCTCTTTCTTTCAAATTTCTAAAAGAAACACAAAAGTAAATTATGACAAAGAGAGAAATATCCATATAAATTAAAACACATTATATCACCAAACCAATGAAAAGGAAAGGGCATAACTTCATTTCCTATCTCTTCTAATTTGGTATTCTTTCTCCGATTTTTAGGGAAAACAAATTTGTAGTCATATAAATAGGCGTATTTGTTTAACTGCACAAAACATGACAGTAAAGTACTATCAAATATGCATATTACAAAAAGTGCAATGTGTGTTTAATTCCCAAATACTTAACAGTAAAGTACTTTTAGATTATAATCAATATTCCATTTAGGTCCTTGCATCTATGCACTTAAATGTTCATGTTCTAAATTACTACTACAAACAATCTCTTACTTTTCCCTCGATTATATTGAGTAAATAATCCCTATTTCTCATGATTAACAAGTGCATATTATTAAATCCAGAAACAATAGCCATCAATTTACCAAATTGAAATGACATCATATTCATTTTAAACCTACGAGCACAAGACATTAACCATAAATGTTGAAAAGTTGAAAATTGAGTTATATTAGTTTTTCGCCTACAACTAGGGAAGGAAAAAAGTTCACAAACATTTCCATCTGATCTTTTTTGGGGGAAACAATTTTTCAAATCATCATAATTTTAAATGTCATTTGAGATATACATGATTATAAATATCCATGGAGTTCTGCATCTTAATTCAAACCCCAAGGGTGTTCAGTATTTAAAAGGATAATCCACCTGGATTCTGATTGTCTTAGATAGCGTTTACGGTTTCCACCTCTGTTTTTTTTGCTAACATGTTGGACACCATAGTACAGGAGGCCCGATGAGTCTCCATTATGTTTCTCCCAGATATGTTTCACAATTGCATATGTCATGTCCTTATTTTGTATTGTTCTCAAATGCTGTAGAATTTGTAGTTTCAGTTTATTAATAGTGCTACCCACATATTGTTTTCCACATTGACATTCTTTTGAACTTTTTCCCCTCCACGATCTGAATTCATTCATATTTCATGTAATCTGACATCCTTTACACTTATAACATTGCCAAAAACCTTTCTGTTGAGTTCGCAGCCAGTGAGTTGTTTCTCTATTACTTATATGTCTCATATGGCTGCTAGTTAGATCTTGTTCCAATAATTTAGTTTTTTGGTATGTTATCATAGGATGATCTTTCAATTTATCTTTTATGTCAGTATCCAAAGTTAGACTTTTCCAATATCGTTGAAGTGCTTGTTTGATTGATTCACTAGAAGCATCAAATTCCATAATATATCTAAATATTTGATCTTTTTCTTCCTTGTCATCTTGTAATTTTTTGGGACAAGGAGTTCATCTCTCGTACGTAACCATGCTCTTTCCATGGCATTTTCTACAACACTCCGTTGATATCCTCATTCCATGAATCTTGAACAGATGTCCTTTGCTGCCTGATGAAATACTTCATCCTCTGTACAATTTCTCCGGGCCCTAATTAGTTCTCCATATGGTATACTCAATTTTAGGGCTAATGGGTGACCACTGTTGGCATGCAGTAAATTATTACTACTTGTCGGTTTCCTATATCGTCTACTACATACTTTATTATCTTGTGTGTAAATCATCAGATCTAGATATGTTATACTGTTGGCATTAATATCATAAGTAAATTTAAGTTTATAAGGGTTTCTCTCCCATGATTTTATCAACCTTACCAATTCATGTTCCTCACCATCCCATATGATGAAAATGTCATCTATAAATCTCACCCATAGTATTACTTTCTGCACAAGATCCTGGTTATCCTCTGTCCATAATACCTCCCATTCCCATTGTCTCATCAAGAGGTTTGCATATGTTGGTGCAAATGAAGTACCCATCGCAGTTGTATTGTATTGTATTGTATTGGTTCATTTATAGAGCACATTCCGGCCAAAATATCAAATCGCTAGTCCAACCAAGAGCTAGGGTAAAAGCACAAGCTACCAACAGGAATACCTATTGAGCAAAGAGACAGGTTTTTAGGCTTTTCCTAAAAGTAAAATGAGTCACCATTTGTCGGAGCGTAAAAGGCAGGACGTTCCAAAGCCTCGCCGCTTCCACCGTAAAGGCACGGTCTCCCCACCTAGCCTTGTTACAACGAGGAACCGTGATCATAAATTTAAAAGAAAATCTCAAATATCTAGTCGGTTGATAGAATTTCAGAGCAGACTTCAAATAGTCACGGCCGTCCGACTGTAAGGCTCTATGAGTAAGACAGAGTGTCTTGAAAATAATTCTCTTTTTAATCGGCAACCAATGGAGAGATATCAAGCAGCCGCTAGCTGATGCGCACATACTTCTAGGTAATATTTATTATGAAATAGGAAACTGTTATGCATTAAACAAAACTCCAGCATCTCTATTAACATATTTGTGTGTTCTAAGAGACTTGTTGATCGAGCTCATAGATACTGCTTGCACGCTTTTATCTCACCCATATGTTCAATAGAGCTATAGAGGGAGACTACATCCACATTCGCCATTAGGTAATCATGTTTCCAGGGGATAATATTAATGCAACTTATAAAATCCATGGAATCTCTCATATAAGAAGGTAGGGATGGAACAAAGGGGAACAGAAAGATGTCTATGAATCTGGACGTGTTTTCTAGTAAAGATCCAATTGCACTCACTATGGGTCGTCCAGGAGGATTTGTTTTATTTGTATGTGTTTTTGGTAGAAAGTAAATTGTTGGCATAACTGGATGATCATTTTTCAAATACTTATATTCTTTTTCATCGAGGAGACCTCTATCAAACCATCCTTTTAATTTGTGGTGAAATATAATTTGATCTTTAGTTGTGGGATCTTCTTCCAATAATTTGTAGTTCTCCCTTTCCTCTATTTGTTTCATGGCCTCTTTAAGATAGTTCCCCCTGTCCATAATAACAATATTGTCTCCTTTGTCTCATGGTTTAATAATTAGCTGTTCATCCTGTAATTTTGTTAACGCTTTCCAATCTTTCTGTGTCATATTTCCTTTTTGGGAATGGCCCTTTATTTTATGTTTTTCATTTTTATAAATTCTTTCTAATTCCTGTATCATAATTTCCTGAAATGTATCAATCTTATTACCCACCGATAATTGTGAACAAAAAGTGGATTTTAGTTTACAGCCAGTATTTGATGCTTGATCTGTTTGTATACCAGATTTCATAACCAGAGAGAGTTCTTGCAGATAAGGATTGAGACATGTTAGATTCTACTTCCAAATCATGTAGGTCCTGTAATGTATCTAACTGATTAATTGTTAATGTTGATAATGTTTGACAATCAGATATCTTTCGCCTGGACCATGCATTATCTTTTTTCATTGCAAAATATGTATATGTAATTTCAATTTTCGTCAAAATTTGTACAAGTTTTCTCTGGCATTGGGGAGATTCATGTTGGCAAGGGTAACATATGTTAAACCTTTCTGCAGAAGTCTCACATGACGTTCTTCTAGTTGTTTAGTGGAAAGGTTAATTATTATCTCTTTTCCTTGGTCTCCTACTGTCTGTTGAAATTCCTCCTCCCCTCTCTGCGTTTGCCTCTTCCTTTTTGTTCTTCTTGTACGTCGACTCTTTTGATTTTTCTTGTCTCGTTAAATTTATTTATTACATTTATTTCTCCAACGGAGACATTCCCATTAGAGGGTTTTCGTCCCCCGAACTTGGTCCTGAACTCTCAATACTTGATCGTGTTGCATCCTTATCTGTGATTATATCCATAGCATGTCGTTTATAGGCCACATCAAATTTTCTCGCAAGTTATAAATCCTGCCTGTTTCATAATTAATTTTATCATGCATACATTTCTTGGCTTTACGTGCTTGTACTTCATTTTCATGTTTGTCTACTTTTAAATTTATCTCATTCACTTATTTTTAAGTTAATCTTTCTTCAATAGTTTTTCTAGAGTAGTTTCAATCTCTTCAATCCGTTTTACTGTTAATTTTAAGTGGCGTCCAGCTTGAATTATTAATGTTCTCATTAATTTCATTGAGCACTCCGTTGTATCTGTATTCCACTGATTTAATAAATCAGGGTCCATGTTACTTAATGTTGGCAAAACAAATATTCTCAGGCCCCTTGGAATTCGTTTCACTTCGATGTATTTCTTTAAAGATGCTACTTCCCACCATTTATTGATTTCCTTGATACATGCTCGTTCTAATTCTTTTAATAGTTTTTTTGGGATTGTTTCTTCCTTATTTGTTTCCATGTTTAAGTTCATTGCCCTTTCCATATTTTCCTCAAACAAGGTCTTGAGTGCTTCTGCCCTCCTTGTCTTACGATCCATTTTGGTTAATTTCGCACACTCAAAACCTACCGGGTATCACTTCTTGGTCACAATATCTACATATATTATCACTTAGAGTCTTTTATATTTGAACGGAGAAATCACGATTATCATTCCTTCATTCATCATTTCAGTATAATTGTCTCTTTAATCGCGATATATGCCGGAAAAAGGCTTAGATGGTGGCCGCACAGTCCTTAATGGTTTCACAATCGGGAATCCTCCTTCTCACATATATATGTGTGTGTATATATATATATATATATATATATATATATATATACACACATATATATATATATATATATATATATATATATATATATATATATATACACACATATATATATATATATATATATATATATATATATATATATATATATATATATGTATTTATTGATATATATTTATTTCCTGGGAGAAACTGCCCAGATCAACAATCCATTTGTTCGGAGCAGAAACAGGAGAACAGCACAAGCTGTACAAACTTGGTTTTAAAAAATATATATATTTTATTTTGTTTTCATTTCAAAAATGAAAATTGCGAGGTCATACAAACAAATCAGCCTACGCATTTCAGCAAAAAGCCTCCAACTGGGCCATCACGTGATACAGTGACAAGTACCTCTTTCAAGGAGACTCCTCCTTATACCCATGCCCATTTTTTGTGCAAAAGAAAACATACATACCACATATGAATTTAATTCAAAATCTATAAACACAATCTTTAGATTAAAATTATGTTTTTGATACTGTCGTAAAAGTAATGTATTTATAATATATGTCATCAATTGTTATATATATATATAGGTAGTTATAGTTAGGACAACGTTTCAATAGAAAAAGTGTTTCATGACTTGATTGTATCTTTGGCACCGTTTGACGAATCTTTTTGAAATTTTGCAAAAAAGGTACCCTGGTGATTCATGTTGTGCACTCAAAGTTTTGGGGTGATTTTTCAAGCACGGGTCGAGAAAAAAGGAGGGGTGGGGTCAAAAAAGTTGCATTTCCCATGTTAATTCCTATAGGTCTTTTAGACACGACTGCAGCCCGAACCACTGGACAGAATTACACCAGATTTAGCAGAAAGTTCGCTTTTGGTACACCGATTACGCTTTTGCTTAGTTGGTGTGAATCCACTCAGTAGTTTTTAAGATATTAAAGGGAAATCAAATGTGTATATCTGAGGTTGCGAACTCTTGGCAACAACTTTGTGAAGATTAAAAGCTTGTTTCGGGAAATGCACAGCTCTGATTGGTTGCTAACACTTCAAGAAGGAAGTGTAGGCAGCCGTATTGGGACTCAGCTTCAGTTCAGAGCTGTGCATCAAAGAAAAGTGTAAAAATAAGAAAGGGGGAAAGGATAGAGCCCTTAGCTCTGGTGCTTAGGTCCCAGAGGTACCCTGCCAGGGCAGAAAGCATTTTTTTTAAAAAAAATGTTTGCTACTTGTGAGAAAACAGGGCTGATGCCGAGGCCCCCTAACGTTTTGCCCCTATTTTTCACTTTTTGCTGGTGTTTTCCTGACTCTGATGGTGCCCTGGGTACTGGTAACCTTTCCCAGGGCCTGTGCTCTGTGTGAAATCAGTATGCAAATGAGGCTAATTATGATTGGCTTTGTCAACCTACCTATAAGTCCCTAGTATATGGTAGGGCATGTAGGTTTAGGGACCCCATCATAGGTGGTGTACCCATAGGTGCTCTGCTGAGGGGCCCAGGGTCATTTTAAAGACAAGCCTGTCTTACTGGCTGCAAATTTGACTTTGGAATTAAAAGTACTTCCAAGGTCTTAACCTGCCTTATTGTTGCATATAAGTCACCCCTTGGTTGTGCCCTAAGTGCCCCTAGAGTTGGGTACCATGTAACTATAAGCAGGGACCTTATAAAAATGTTTTATAAGCCCTGTGAGGTAAAATAGCCAAATTTGGTTTTCCCTCATTGTTGTGAATGGGCTCCAAAGGCTAAAATGGGGAGATTTTATTTTAATTAATAAAGACCCCAAAAGAGCCAGATATTTTGAGTTTGTGATCAAATTAATTGTTATAATAAATCTCACAACTTGCCATTGTTGGATTTAATATAACTAGTTTAGGTAAAGAGTTTTAAAACTCTACCTGAAAGTTGCCAACTTCAGCTCTGTAGTGTCCTAGCCTTTGGCAGCCTGGCCAGGCTACCTTGAGTAGGCGTGAAGTGGCCTGGGCGGAACACAAAAGATGTACATGGGGGAGGAGATCTGCCTCAGTAGATGGTAAAACAGTATGGGGGAGAGCAGCCAAACTGGTCTCAGAGGAGGAAAGGACATTTGGAGCAGCCCAGGACCTCCCCATTTCCTGCAACCCCAGACAATTAGGTGCCCTCTTGATTATATTAAGAGAGGACAGGAGAGGGGTGTGTTTAGGATTTTTAGCCACACCAGGTTTTGGATTTTTGAGGAATGTTGCTCCCTGGGGCTGATTTTTGCCACACTTCCTAGAAAGTGGTCATCCAAGGGGGTAATGGCTTTGGTTGGACAGCCGGCCCCAACTGCTTTTCACCACAGGAGCAAGGATAAATATGGCACAGCTGCACCCACACCTGAGATCCCTACAAAGAAGAATTAGAAGACGAAGGACTGCCTTGCTGGACCCTGACTTACACCTAGACACTGCACTCTGAAGGACTGCACCAGCTGCACACTTGGCTTCACCACAAAAAGGACTTTGCCTGTCTCCAACTGATTCAAGAAGGGACCCCCTGCTTGCTACAGGTGAAAAATAGCTAACCAGAGTACCATGCATCAAAACCTGAAAGAACTGACCAGCTGAACAATGGCTAGTGGCCATTTTTGGATTTGAACCAGGTGCATTCTGGGAGTTGGTGTCCTAACCCCTCAAGGAGCAGCTCAGAGCTTCTAGAACCTTGGGGTGAGCTGTGGAATCCCAAAGGACCGTCTAAGACCTTCTGGAAGAAGATCCAGAAGATTAGAGAAGTTTGGAGAACTTTTGGAAAAAAAGCTCCATAAGGGACCAACCCACCGTTGAGAGTCAAGGCAGCATACTTCAACCGAGACCTGTTCTGACTTGCAGGTTTTGCCCCCTGAAAAGCTTCGGAGCCCCAGACTTCTAGGATTTCACCGGGGACTCCTGGAAAGGCAATCCGATGATGTTGACTCAAAATCGGCTTGCTTTAGAGAGAAAAAGCTTTGGAAAAGTGACTACATCTGAAGGTAAAAAGTTTACCAGGACTTGCCAAGCACCGTATCACGAGGAGGGCTCCAGGGACATCGGATCAAGATTTACTTTGGCCCAGACGAAGATCTTCGTTCTGAAAAATCATCTACTTCCGAATGTAGAATTCTTCACAGAGGTCTTCTGCGATCCGTATCCAAAGATGACTACAGGGAGGTCTGGTTGAATTGGTGACTTTTTCCCGCTGAAGAAAATTTTCAAGAAAAAGACTAAGTCCGAAGGTAAACGTTTGACCGAGGCCTCCCGCTTGCTGTAGCCAAGCAGGGCTCCATTGCAGTCGGCCTCAAACTTTGACTTTGCCCTGGTCTTGCGTCACCAAATGACCAGATTGGTGCTTTTAGTTTCTATGCACTAGAAAACATTAATTCTTAAAAAAATTATAGCTCCAGTTCCCTTTATCCGATTTTAATCATTTTGGTGTCATTTTAAAGATATAAATTAAATCTATTTTTATTAATTGTTTTCGGATTTTTTATTGCGTATTGTGTTTTACTTATTTACTGTTTTGTATTTTTTAATGCTTAACATACTTGAATTCTAAATTAGACTTGTCTCTCGTTGCCAAGCTACCAAGGGCTGAGCTGGGATTTATTTTTTGAGACCTAACAGGGCCTAATGCAGGTTAGTGGTCTATTGCGAAGTATAGGTAATTACCTGCCCTTAACAATAATCCACTGTCCACCACTGCTAAATCGCAAAATTTGTGGCAATTTCTTTTTTTTAAAACAAGCGTGGGCTCCCGCACTTGTTTTTTTTATAGCACCTGGATGGGCCAGGTCTGGGGGCATGTGATAAATAAGGAGGCGGGTGCACGGCCCTGGGCTTTGTAGTGCCGCGGGGAGGTGGCCACCTCCCCGGGGCTTATTTTTTGTTTAATTGTGGGGGTGCTGCCAGAGCCCCTGGGACTGCCACCTAAAATTTTATTAACTGTGGGGAAGGGCTGCCTGACCCCCCTCCTGTAGCCCCGAGGCCCACCACCTTCCCGGGGCATTGCTGTAATATTACGTAGGGACCACTTGGCTCCCTTCAGCTCTTCCTCGCTGCAAGCAGAGGCTTCCTCTGTCTTGCTCCCACACAGAGTTTCTTGCAGGGAGACAGAGGAAACAATTGCTCTCACAGTGCTTTAGCAGCTCCCTGTTTGTGACAGCAATGCTGGCTCCAGCAGGAGGCAGGGTAGCCAGCTGGGACCATGGGAGCCTTCAGGCTCACTCCACGGTCCTCAACATTGTGAATGGGTGCCCTGGGTGGCTGAGTCCTGGGGGTGGGGTCCTTGGGGCTGAGATCGGCCTGGGGAGGGGGGCCTTGTGCCCCCCCCAAAATGTAATGTTTACACTGGCCTAATCTAAAAAAACAAAAACAAAACAAAGGCTAGGCCTTGGGGATGGAGTCTGCAGGGCAGAAATCAGCCTGGGTAGGGGGGCCACGTGCCCCCCACCAAAAATAATTAAATGCTTAGGCCGGGCTCTGGAGGATGGGGTACCCGGGACCAAGATCAGCCTGGGGAGGGGGGGGGCACATGTCCCCCCAAAAATAAAAAGTTAAATGCTTAGGTTGGACCCTGAGAGATGTGATCCCCGGGGCAGAGAATGGCCTGAGGTGGAAGAGTTATGCAGGGTTGGGTTGGTATAGGGGTAGGCAGAGGGACTGACCACAAATCAGGTGCTACAGCCAACCCCTGCTGTGCATAGCCAAAGACCGTGTGCAGAACAGGGTTGGGTGGTTATAGGGGTTGACCTCACGGCCTGCCACAGGTCAACCGCCGCCATGCACGGCCTTTGGTGGTTGGATTATCGTATAGTAATGAAAATTACTTTGCGTTAAAATAAAATAGAAATTGACTATAGTTACAGGGACTTTATAGTTAGGTTCTGAACTTACTCGTACAAAACCATAGAAATTCAGCAGTTAGTTATAGTTCGTTCAAATAACTATAATTTGCAACCTAAGGTAACTATAACTCGTGCACTCGCCATGCACTGCTAATTATCCCAGATGTTACAACAGTCATGACAACTTCTATAACGTCCTTAAAAGCATAAATGATATATTAGCCATCAAAGTTTTGAAGAAAAAGCTGTGCATGGTGGGGTGTGAGTTATAGTTACCTTAGGGCGCTAGTTATAGTTACTTGAACTAACTTTTACTATAACTGCTGATATTCTATGGTTTTGTATAGGTAAATTCAGAACCTAACTATAACGCCCCTGTAACCATGTTTTTTTACTGAATATATAAATGTAGATATATATATTATATGAATTTAGGGTTGCGGGATAGAGGTATAGGGTGGTAAGGGTGTTTTTAGGTGTGGGTAGGGTTATATGGTGGTACGAACAATTTAAAAAAGCATTACAGTTACATATATATGGGTTCAACTTATCCTAAATATAAGTACCTTGCACTGTAATAGCATGCATGATAAAGGCATATTCGTGGTAAGCACATAGAGATGCGGGGTAAAGGCTTTGAGTTGTAACGGCATTGGGTGGTAAAACATTTGTGGTGAAGGCATTCGCTGTAAAGGTATGGGTTTTAACTTTGTACAACCAACTTAGAATGGGCTTCACTAGGTTACAAGTGGAGCACCTCCCATTTAACTCGGAGACGGCGCTGTTGTGTTTTTATTTGCTCCACAATAGCCAACAAATTTAACAACAGAATCGCTGATTTAATATCGCTTAAATCCATGCTCAACTAGACTAGAAGAGTTTTGATGTTGGTCACAGTCTTAGCAGAAGGTTCAGGAACATGGTCGACAACAGGTTGGGTCTTACTAAAAGGGCTCTAAAGGGTGACGAAGGGGTTACCATATGCTACGATAGCTGTATGAATTTGGTGACCATTCTGCTGGGAGGGTTTAGGTTCTCGAGTGAGTGACGCTCTGTCTTTAGACACGGCGTTCAGATGGGCGGAATTACATCACTTCCTCTACTGGGCCTGAAATGCCAGTTTCGGGGGTGAGCGGCACTGGTCGATTTGTCTTTGCTTCAAGGGCGTTGCGTTTAAAAGTATCGTATATAGCAGTAACTATTCCCTTGTAAAACGGTGTTATTTTGTTTTTGGGGGAATGAGCTCTAGGCTGTTTTCTCTCATTACCGAGAATGTCCTCTGCCTCCTCTATCAAAACATTAATATTCTGGAGTGTACAATTATATGCCACGTGTCTTGCCGCCTTAGGCTCCTTCCTCCCCACCGACGGTAAATCGGTCACTATTCTCTTCCCCATGACTGTACTATTTATTCAACAACTAGTCCAAAATGTAGGGCGACTTGTTCTAGAAATGCAATGGCACTCTCCTGTCCTTTATGTCTATATGTCTCTCCTATCTCTACCCTAGTCTCTTCCTATGTATCAGCCTTTCACTGTGTCCTCTTGTCTTGCTAGGTATTTCTCTGTCCTCTCTCTCGTTCCATGTTTGTGTCTATCTCTGGCCTCTCCAATTCTCTTTCTTCTCATTTCCCAATGTCTATCCAGGCTTTTTCTGTCTCTAAATTTCATTCTTCCTCTTGCTGCTTCTCCCTCTTTCCCGTGTCCTTGCTCTGGGTAGTTGGTAATGCATCAGACGAACTACAGTTGGCCCACTGATAATTTGAATGCAGACAAGTTTCAGTTCTTGATGCTGTGGGATGGCTTAGGCCTTAGAACTGCAAAGCTTTCCATTTGCACTGCATTATTTTCCTATGTCCTGCAAATTGCAGATATTCATTTGTAACATTTTGTGAATGACCAAGGACCTTCTTAATGATACCAGGTGTGCCAGGTCATTGGCTGCATCTGCGAGGGGTGGGGAGTGTGTTTTGGACGCCTCTTTCTCCTGCATTTGCACGGACAGTACTATTCACTGACTGGGTCACATCCTATTTTTATAAATTGAGGAATGTTGCTCCCTGGGGCTGATTTTTGCCACACTTCCTAGAAAGTGGTCATCCAAGGGGGTAATGGCTTTGGTTGGACAGCCGGCCCCAACTGCTTTTCACCACAGGAGCAAGGATAAATATGGCACAGCTGCACCCACACCTGAGATCCCTACAAAGAAGAATTAGAAGATGAAGGACTGCCTTGCTGGACCCTGACTTACACCTAGACACTGCACTCTGAAGGACTGCACCAGCTGCACACTTGGGCTTCACCACAAAAAGGACTTTGCCTGTCTCCAACTGATTCAAGAAGGGACCCCCTGCTTACTACAGGTGAAAAATAGCTAACCAGAGTCCCATGCATCAAAACCTGAAAGAACTGACCAGCTGAACAATGGCTAGTGGCCATTTTTGGATTTGAACCAGGTGCATTCTGGGAGTTGGTGTCCTAACCCCTCAAGGAGCAGCTCAGAGCTTTTGGAACCTTGGGGTGAACTGTGGAATCCCAAAGGACCGTCTAAGACCTTCTGGAAGAAGATCCAGAAGATCAGAGAAGTTTGGAGAACTTTTGGAAAAAAAGCTCCATAAGGGACCAACCCACCGTTGAGAGTCAAGGCAGCATACTTCAACCGCGACCCGTTCTGACTTGCAGGTTTTGCCCCCTGAAAAGCTTCGGAGCCCCAGACTTCTAGGATTTCACCGGGGACTCCGGGAAAGGCAATCCGATGATGTTGACTCAAAATCGGCTTGCTGTAGAGAGAAAAAGCTTTGGAAAAGTGACTACGTCTGAAGGTAAAAAGTTTACCAGGACTTGCCAAGCACCGTATCCCGAGGAGGGCTCCAGGGACATCGGATCAAGATTTACTTTGGCCCAGACGAAGATCTTCGTTCTGAAAAATCATCTACTTCCGAATGTAGAATTCTTCACAAAGGTCTTCTGCGATCCGTATCCAAAGAGGACTACAGGGAGGTCGGGTCGAATTGGTGACTTCTTCCCGCTGAAGAAAATTTTCAAGAAAAAGACTAAGTCCGAAGGTAAACGTTTGACCGAGGCCTCCCGCTTGCTGTAGCCAAGCAGGGCTCCATTGCAGTCGGCCTCAAACTTTGACTTTGCCCTGGTCTTGCGTCACCAAATGACCAGATTGGTGCTTTTAGTTTCTATGCACTAGAAAACATTAATTCTTAAAAAAATTATATTTCCAGTTCCCTTTATCCGATTTTAATCATTTTGGTGTCATTTTAAAGATAAAAATTAAATCTATTTTTATTAATTGTTTTCGGATTTTTTATTGCGTGTTGTGTTTTACTTATTTACTTTTTTGTATTTTTTAATGCTTAACATACTTGAATTCTAAATTAAGACTTGTCTCTCGTTGCCAAGCTACCAAGGGCTGAGCTGGGATTTATTTTTTTAGACCTAACAGGGCCTAATGCAGGTTAGTGGTCTATTGCTAAGTATACGTAATTACCTGCCCTTAACAATAATCCACTGTCCACCACTGCTAAATCGCAAAATTTGTGGCAATTTTTTTTTTTTAAAACAAGCGTGGGCTCCTGCACTTGTTTTTTTTATAGCACCTGGATGGGCCAGGTCCGGGGGCATGTGATAAATAAGGAGGCGGGTGCACGGCCCTGGGCTTTGTAGTGCCGTGGGGAGGTGGCCACCTCCCCGGGGCTTATTTTTTGTTTAATTGTGGGAGTGCTGCCAGAGCCCCTGGGACTGCCACCTAAAATGTTATTAACTGTGGGGAAGGGCTGCCTGACCCCCCTCCTGTAGCCCCGAGGCCCACCACCTTCCCGGGGCATTGGTGTAATATTACGTAGGGACCACTTGGCTCCCTTCAGCTCTTCCTCGCTGCAAGCAGAGGCTTCATCTGTCTTGGTCCCACAGAGAGTTTCTTGCAGGGAGACAGAGGAAACAATTGCTCTCACAGAGCTTTAGCAGCTCCCTCATTGTGACAGCAATGCTGGCTCCAGCAGGAGGCAGGGTAGCCAGCTGGGACCATGGGAGCCTTCAGGCTCACTCCACGGTTCTCAACATTGTGAATGGGTGCCCTGGGTGGCTGAGTCCTGGGGGTGGGGTCCTTGGGGCTGAGATCGGCCTGGGGAGGGGGGCCTTGTGCCCCCCCCCAAAAATGTAATGTTTAGACTGGCCTAATCTAAAAAAAAAAACAAAAAAACAAAGGCTAGGCCTTGGGGATGGAGTCTGCAGGGCAGAAATCAGCCTGGGGAGGGGGGCCACGTGCCTCCCACCAAAAAAAATTAAATGCTTAGGCTGGGCTCTGGAGGATGGGGTACCTGGGACCAAGATCAGCCTGGGAAGGGGGGGGGGGGCACATGTCCCCCCCAAAAATAAAAAGTTAAATGCTTAGGTTGAACCCTGAGAGATGTGATCCCCGGGGCAGAGAATGGCCTGAGGTGGAAGAGTTATGCAGGGTTGGGTTGGTATAGGGGTTGGGCACAGGGACTGACCACAAATCAGGTGCTACAGCCAACCCCTGCTGTGCATAGCCAAAGACCGTGTCCAGAACAGGGTTGGGTGGTTATAGGGGTTGACCTCACGGCCTGCCACAGGTCAACCGCCGCCATGCACGGCCTTTGGTGGTTGGATTATCGTATAGTAATGAAAATTACTTTGCGTTAAAATAAAATAGAAATTGACTATAGTTACAGGGACTTTATATTTAGGTTCTGAACTTACTCGTACAAAACCATAGAAATTCAGCAGTTACTTATAGTTCGTTCAAATAACTATAATTTGCAACCTAAGGTAACTATAACTCGTGCACTCGCCATGCACTGCTAATTATCCCAGATGTTACAACAGTCATGACAACTTCTATAACGTCCTTAAAAGCATAAATGATATATTAGCCATCAAAATTTTGAAGAAAAAGCTGTGCATGGTGGGGTGTGAGTTATAGTTACCTTAGGGCGCTAGTTATAGTTACTTGAACTAACTTTTACTATAACTGCTGATATTCTATGGTTTTGTATAGGTAAATTCACAACCTAACTATAACGCCCCTGTAACCATGTTTTTTTACTGAATATATAAATGTAGATATATATATTATATGTATTTAGGGTTGCGGGATAGAGGTATAGGGTGGTAAGGGTGTTTTTAGGTGTGGGTAGGGTTATATGGTGGTACGAACAATTTAAAAAAGCATTACAGTTACATATATATGGGTTCAACTTATTCTAAATATAAGTACCTTGCACTGTAATAGCATGCATGATAAAGGCATATTCGTGGTAAGCACATAGAGATGCGGGGTAAAGGCTTTGAGTTGTAACGGCATTGGGTGGTAAAACATTTGTGGTGAAGGCATTCGCTGTAAAGGTATGGGTTTTAACTTTGTACAACCAACTTAGAATGGGCTTCACTAGGTTACAAGTGGAGCACCTCCCATTTAACTCGGAGACGGCGCTGTTGTTTTTTTATTTGCTCCACAATAGCCAACAAATTTAACAACAGAATCGCTGATTTAATATCGCTTAAATCCATGCTCAACTAGACTAGAAGAGTTTTGATGTTGGTCACAGTCTTAGCAGAAGGTTCAGGAACATGGTCGACAACAGGGTGGGTCTTACTAAAAGGGCTCCAAAGGGTGACGAAGCGGTTACCATATGCTACGATAGCTGTATGAATTTGGTGACCACTCTGCTGGGAGGGTTTAGGTTCTCGAGTGAGTGACGCTCTGTCTTTAGACACGGCGTTCAGATGGGCGGAATTACATCACTTCCTCTTACTGGGCCTGAAATGCCAGTTTCGGGGGTGAGCGGCACTGGTCGATTTGTCTTTGCTTCAAGGGCGTTGCGTTTAAAAGTATCGTATATAGCAGTAACTATTCCCTTGTAAAACGGTGTTATTTTGTTTTTGGGGGAATGAGCTCTAGGCTGTTTTCTCTCATTACCGAGAATGTCCTCTGCCTCCTCTATCAAAACATTAATATTCTGGAGTGTACAATTATATGCCACGTGTCTTGCCGCCTTAGGCTCCTTCCTCCCCACCGACGGTAAATCGGTCACTATTCTCTTCCCCATGACTGTACTATTTATTCAACAACTAGTCCAAAATGTAAGGCGACTTGTTCTAGAAATGCAACGGCACCCTCGCTGTCCTTTATGTCTATATGTCTCTCCTATCTCTACCCTAGTCTCTTCCTATGTATCAGCCTTTCACTGTGTCCTCTTGTCTTGCTAGGTATTTCTCTGTCCTCTCTCTCTTTCCATGTTTGTGTCTATCTCTGGCCTCTCCAATTCTCTTTCTTCTCATTTCCCAATGTCTATCCAGGCTTTTTCTGTCTCTAAATTTCATTCTTCCTCTTGCTGCTTCTCCCTCTTTCCCGTGTCCTTGCTCTGTGTAGTTGGTAATGCATCAGACGAACTACAGTTGGCCCACTGATAATTTGAATACAGACAAGTTTCAGTTCTTGATGCTGTGGGATGGCTTAGGCCTTAGAACTGCAAAGCTTTCCATTCGCACTGCATTATTTTCCTATGTCCTGCAAATTGCAGATATTCATTTATAACATTTTGTGAATGACCAAGGATCTTATTAATGATACCAGGTGTGCCAGGTCATTGGCTGCATCTGCGAGGGGTGGGGAGTGTGCTTTGGACGCCTCTTTCTCCTGCATTTGCACGGACAGTACTATTCACTGACTGGGTCACATCCTATTTTTATAAATAGCATGACAAAAGGATGCAAACCCTTCAATGCTGTGATGGCTTCCATCATTACAGCTCCATCTATAATACATGTCACATTGGAAAGGCTTCCTAAAAGCCAATATATAATATTTTCTTAGCCGACAGGATAAAGCCACGGGAGAAGGTATTGGTGGGTAGGTCCCTATTAGCCCCTTCGTGGGATCCAGGGCCATAAATGAAATGCTCTGTTCAGAGGGTTCCTTAATCCCTATTCAGTTCTCTTCCTCAGAATGAAAGTCAAATCAAAATAATTGCTGTTGCACTTTATGTTGTAGTTGAATAAAGAATTGAAAAGCTATATGTCTGCAGTGGGAAAAAAAGAAACTGCTTTACACAGGAAATCAGAAGAAACCTTGAAACCAGCATTATCATGTGAGCTGCTGCTCTTGCTTTGAATTACGGTTGGCCTTCTACACATTATTATGTCTAACAAGAAGCAAACAAGTTCATGGAATCAGCAATAAACAAGACCACATAAGATATGATCCCATATGCCTGCATCCCAAGTTCATGCACAAGTAGCTCATCCAGTCCAGGTGTTTGTTTACATCCTGGGAGTTGTACTCCTGATAATATAATGGCAAAACCGACAACATCTACTTTTGCATGGACATGTGAAGCTTGAGAGCTCTGTACTGAGTGCCCTAACCTGACACAGCTTAGAGCTGCAATTAAGGCAGTGCGTTGAAATGCCCAATAAACACCATCTCTGGCAACTGCACAAGCGCAAATACTACTTAAATTATTTGTGTATGCTGTGTATTTTGGGGAATAGACTCCAAAGTTGTAAGAACAATTCAGAAGTACAATTACATATATCAAATGAATTCTCTTGGAATTATTACTTTTTTGTGACCGATGCATATCTTAAATTGAGAAATAAAACGTTATTCACATTTCGCTTAGATTACTTTAATAGATGGTGCATTCCTTTTCTGGATGGCACTACTTTGATTGGAAAACGCAGGAAGTGCCAGAGAATATTTCGAAACCTAACAAGAAGCAGGTAGACTTCAATAGCAGACCCTCAAGCCCGAGTCTTGACAGCTGTCCTTAGTTTATAATTTCCCATTTTCGTCCAATCCACTAACAGTCATCCCATTCCCCTCGTATTTACATACTGCATCACTGCTCCCCTCTCAGCCCCATCCTTGCCAGTCCCACCACTACCTTGCCCCCATCTTTGTGCTTATTTACTCCTCTTGTTCTAGTTTGCATCCCTTACACTGCCTGCCTCCACATCACCACTCCTCTTCACTTTGTATCTTCTTTCATACCTTTCTCTGGATTTCTACCCCTCGAGGGTTTGATATCTATCCGATTTCCACTCATCCCTATCCTGATCCATTTAACTTTGAAGTTTATTATGCAGGTTGACCCCTGGACGCACCAACACACACTCAAAGAATTGGACGGTGAAATGATTTGCTGGCTAATCCACCCAGTACATACATATTCAATGAAAATGTTGAAAAAATTGACGTCACACAACATACAAGACCAGAGCCGATATCACGTAGTGGCTGCACTGTACCTGTTTGCGCACTATGTTCCCTACTACAAGTAATTAAGATGTGCCCAGGACATCTGCAAACTTGCGCTATTCAGAAGGCATCACATTAGTGTTATACAGAGCAACTGTTGAAACCCATCTTTATTTGTGCAGGCAGACCTGTCTGCACTGTAAAGAGGGGACAGAGATC
Organism: Pleurodeles waltl; assembly: GCF_031143425.1. NCBI lineage: Eukaryota > Metazoa > Chordata > Amphibia > Caudata > Salamandridae > Pleurodeles > Pleurodeles waltl. The sequence goes on along the minus strand of NC_090440.1, from coordinate 1,305,126,990 downwards.
TCCCTGCAGGCAAGTGCAATGAAAGACTGCACCCGTCTGCAGGGGAATTTCTGGGGAGTTTATGGGACCCTCTTTCCTCTTGCAGGGTTGTACTCAGCGTGGGGAACTGACTGTGCACCAGGTTTTTGTGGCACCCAGTCAGTTCCCCTCCTGAAGGCCTCATTGTCTGTGTACTCACATTCATAATTTCCCTCATTAGCCATGGCCTCATGCTAATGAGGCAAAGCCCCTTGAAAATAGCACTGGTGCAATGTGTATTACAGAAGATTGCGCACAAGAAACTGCACTTCCTCTGTAATGCTACAGTACTCCAGGGATGTAGAAAATGGATGAACATGCAATGTGGCCCATGATGTGTGCATGCATGCTTTTAATAACCTTCCGCTGTCCACCTGCCCCATGAAACAAGCAGCAGAAGTAACTATAATTTGAGAAATATGCATGAAGTCATTGACCTTCTTCTAGCACAAATAGTAATACAATGCTTAAAAAGGTTTCAATATGTGGCCACCTTAAGGATCTCCAACACCCCGAGAGTAACAGCATAGACAGTAAAAAATGTCTAAATATGCAAGGAATATATTAACATAACCCCAGACACACAATGCTCCATGACTCCTGGGAAGCACTGTAAAATAACTAAGATATTGAGGAACTATTTTGTGGCCATCCTGAGCCCAAATACTCCAAGCCACCGAGCACACAAATGCATAAAGCATTGAGGAAATCAATGATCACCCACAGGCTTCCCAACACCACCAGGATCCTGGCACACCCATCAGAAAAATATGTACAAATTCATGTACTACATCTTTAGCCACTTTCCAGTCTCTAACTCCTCAAAAGATCTAGGCCACACAATGGAAAACAAAATAACTAAGAAATCAAGCAACAAACTTGTGGCTGCCCCAGGAATATGACACCACCAGACTAATTGCACACAAAGTAGAAAAACAATAGGGAATCAAGTAATAAACCTGTGGCTACACATACGTCTTCAAAAAGCTAAAACTACTAGCATACACATTATAATTTGCATAGGAAATTGACATACAACATGCTCAAGCCAAGGTCCCCAATTCACCACAGTGCCAGAGAATCTTTTTCAGATCTAAGATGCTATACTTTTCAAACATAGATGTTTTCAATCCATGATTAATTTATGATTCATTTACACAACATTTAATTATCAAGTCAAATTGATCCATCAATTTTTTATTTTCCCAAAAATAGGTGTTAATAACTTAATTAAGAGCATGCTTTGAAGAATTATAATAAGTATAAAATCAAACTAGACAAACTGTTTACACTCACTGTCTGTTTCAGCTCATCAGTCTAAATCCTAAATTGCCAAAGTTATGAATGGAAGTTATTTTTGTAAATACATGCCAGGCATAGACTCGCTCATCCATACTGTGTGTTCACCACCATTACATGTAAAACTCTGTTTATATTCACTTCCATTATTTTATTAATTCTTGTTAGTCTTGGTCAGAAATTCTTTCAGAGGGACAAGGAGGAGCTACTGGACCTAACCATGGGAGTTGTAGCCTTTTATTCCTAATGTCCAGGAGAAAGTTTTGAGCTCTCTAGGCAGTAAATCGCAGAGCTCAAACACATCTCGCACAGGCCTGTGTCCCCTTCTTTCTCCTTCTCCCAGTTGTAGTCTTCATGATAATCCAGAATCTGTGTGCTTCTCTCTCCCACACACCACAATAAGTAATTTGCTTTGTTTGTGAGACCTCTACCCAGACCGGTGCTTTGTTACCAAACACCAGGCACAATATGCTAAAATGGCAGCCACGGTTCAGAAGCTTTGACGGTCCTTCCCGGAAGAGCCCAGTCCCCACACAAAGCATGGTCACTCTGCTAGCAATGGCTGGAGGACATTGTCATATTACCCACATTTACTGAGTGCTGCGCTCTGATAGGCAACTGCTGCCATTTCGGATTGAAGAGGTCTGGCAGCAACATAGTGAAGAAACTATCACCCCCCGGGAGTGGGCCTGAATACATGGGGGAGTCAGGAGCACAGCTATTTGTGCTCGGTTCAAGCAAATACAATACAATATTGTTCATATAACATATCTCTCACCACACCGCCTTCATCACATATATCCTTCTAGGAAGAGCACTTGTCCTGGATGTTGGGTGCTAGAGGCAGACGTCTTGCACATGGTATGGTACTGCCTAGGGGTGAGGGACTTTTGTGGGGTGGTCCGGGAGGTGCTGAGGGAGGTGACAGTCTGGGAGATTTCGCAATTGATTAAGACTTGTCTTTTGGGAATACTCCCAGAAATTGGAAAAAAAAACTAAGAAAGCGTAATGCGATACTGTGTCTCATAGTAGCCAAATGGCGTAGAGCCATTCACTGGATAAGCCCTTGCCCACCAACAAAATTAAGCTGAGCAAGAGATTTAATAGAGTGGGCAGGAGTAGAAGAAGCTCATATGTGAAAAACCAGATGGGACACAAGTGCTCAAGAGAGCCTCCTAACGTGGGCAAATGTGACCCAAACCCTAATAAAAAGGACTAACATTACTCAGGGTGAGGAATGGTCAAGGTTCAAAGTATCCAAGCAACAAGCGGTAGAATACACCTTAACTCAACCACCTGGCTGCCCAACGCCCAATTACCCACTTCAATAGGTGGCACCAAAGGCTGGGTACGAGAACAGTGCTGTCCACCAACACATACTCTATGCTGGGGAATGAGGCGTAGCAAAACTAGAAAGGAGGATATGCCGAGTACACCAGGTTGCCCTTCTACAGTTTTTCATCATATGGCTGTAATGATGTCTAGAGTGCATCCCCAGCAGACTAATAATGGACAAAGAATTGTGCATGTGTATGTTTGATCAATTGTACTGTTTTCTTACATATTTCCTAAAAATAAATAAAAAAAGTAATTTACTTCACCCTTTCTGGGGTTGGCAGTGTTCGTGCACTGAGGTAGTCTCAGATGGTGTTGGCTTCTGCATGCAATGGCTCCTTCTTTTTCTTGATCCCTTCCGGTAAGTCAGTGAAGCAGCAATGTCCCTACAGATGGCTTCTAGACGTGTTCCTTAGTCCATCTCTTGGTCCTGGTGACTCCTCTGATATGGCAACACAAGTAATGGTCCTAGGCCACGCATACGGGGGTCACAGATATGGGCAAAAGTTCCAATCTGGTTGTATCCTGTGGGTGATAGCCCCAACAGTCTCAACAGGTCTGTCTTGGTACTTGGGGGTCACAGACAAGGGCAACGACCCAGTGAATTTCACAACACCACGAAAGTCCTTCAATTGCACAAAAGCCCAAATGGGGACTGCTAACTTCTGCAAGAGATCGGATGTCTCTCGAAACACTGCTCCTGAACGAACAGGGTGCCTCACACTCTGCTGTCTGGGATCTAGTTATCAGGATCCTTACTAGGCCTTGCCCCATCCAGGCTCTCCCTTCTACCTCACAGGGCACACCGGTCTTGACAGGCAGTCAGAAGGCTGGTGCTTCATGCACAGGGCATTCTTAACTCATGGGTGATGGCCCATCACCCAGATGAAAGGATGGTAGACCTTGGTCCTGATTCCTGGATCCAGCAGTAAGACGTCTTAGTGATTGTTCCTATCTTGATGAGAACAGGCTGTTCAACAAAGTACGGGGCTCATACTTCCACCTTTATAGTCCAAATCCAGACGCATATGTTACTTAGTGACTGGCCTTTGAAATTCACAGTGAGGGTGTCAACTACTTTGAACAGCTATTCCCTCTGCATTGCCCTTTGTCAAATGGACAGTCTGCCACAGCAGGAATGACTCAAATTCTGACTGGCTTAAAACACAGATCAAAAATACAGGGGATTGGGAGGATTAAAGGTCCAGTGTATACCCTCCAATGAAAGTTACTGTTAATGCAATACACTGTTCCTAAGAGACCAGGGAGAGAAAGGGAAAGTGCTCTAGGATCCTATTTAGTAGGAGCAAGAGTCCTCACACACCCAGTTGGGTGTCATGCTTCATCATCGGACAAGCTCCTCGTCAGACCGGCGCTGCAATGTCTGACGGGCACCACCCATCGGGGGGCTCTTTGCCGGAGATCTTTTCTCGATGATGCCACACTATCCCGCAGATGAGTAGGGAGAAAGAAAAACGGGGAGAGTTCAAAGAAGGAAAGAAAATAAAATTGGCTCAGGACCCTTACTGAGTGCTAACTTTATTCTGTCTGTGTAGGGTGAAGGCCAAGGTTAAAATATCAATCACGAGAGTGAGATAGAGATGATGCTCAACCACTCTCTAACTGTATGTATAATAACGGGGGTTCAGGAAACTACAAGACCCACCTCAAAATCGGGTCGACATGTTTTGCGTCTCAGCGGTCCAAAATGGATCCAATGACGCTTCCTCAGGCCCTAATGTAAAAAAACTTCTCCAATTTCAAGCTAAGTTAGCTATTACATATCAAAGCTGACAGTCAAAAGGTATTGTCAGTCACTTACACGAGTCCATTCTGACCCTGTATTTAGTTCCTATTCGTCACCCCTCCGGGAGCGCGTCCAGGGGTAGGTTTAACCGCCCTCCGCCAGGTCCATACAATGTGTTATGCCGATCTGGCTTATGACCCGCGTGATCCCATGAAGCCCTGACTTAATTTAGGAGGGGTGACGAATAGGAACTAAATACAGGGTCAGAATGGACTCGTGTAAGTGACTGACAATACCTTTTGACTGTCAGCTTTGATATGTAATAGCTAACTTAGCTTGAAATTGGAGAAGTTTTTTTACATTAGGTCCTGAGGAAGCATCCATTTTATGTACCATCCACAGGCACACAAAGGCAACCTAGTATGCACATGCAAGTATCATGGATGTCTGGAGCTACACACAATTAATGTAGCTGAAGGGCGAGTTAAGTTCACAGCCGCAGCATTTTACATGAGTGGGCTAGTAAGCCCGACTCCAATGACACATAAAAAGGCTATGACATTACTGATTTTGCTGAACACAAAACAAGTATGCTGCTATCACTGTGCCTGTGTCACTTAACTCCAGTAAGGGTGGTAGCCCTGTACCTTCACATGGGTAGACCTCAGTGCGTCCCTCTCCAGATCTAAGTAGACTGCATTACCACAAAAGATGTCTAGGTCTTGGCGCACACTCATGATCTGTGTTCGACCCATGACCAAAAATCAGGGAACCAGTTATTGATGCAGTTGGGGCACTCGAGGCAGGGGTGCAAGTCCATCACCATGCATGACACTTTTAATTCCCAACAGTCACCTTTTGCTAACACTCAATACCAGAATATTTAAAGCATTTACTTAACCGCACTGGGGATACAGTATTCAATTTTCCACTCAAAAAGGCATCTTTATCCACTTTCATTTTGTAAGACCAGTCAGCGCTTGGTGTGGTTTCCCCTGTACTTTTTACTTCTTACCTCCTGTTTTTGATCCTGTGCTGAATTAATACTATTACAACCTTGTACAGACCGTTTGTTAGATACTTTTACCAGTTATGCATTGCATATACTTTAGTAATCATATCTATTTACCGTTTTGCCCCTATAGCCAGACCATCTTTCTCTGTCACACTAGATGTGGCCATGCCCACATAAAGGATCGGAACAACTAAGTGATTACAGCATTGTCTGAATTACCAACATAAGACAATCTAAGTAAGCTAGTAAATATTTGTCGAACAGAACTAATTTCACAATATGCATGGATGCATGTTCCCACGGACATGGAATAAAAGCTTTAAGTACCATCGCATAAAGTACCACCTCATTACACTTTAAATATTACATATACTTTAATTACTTTACTAACTAACATAACCAATTTAAATCTTGACAACTATCTACCTCGATTTCTACACCCATACCCTTATGGGTCCTTCTAGATATCATTCATTTCTATTCTTCTATTTTTCTAATTTCAATTTTTAATCTTTATCTTCACTCTAAATTTCAAGCTTGGTTGCTCTTCGATCTTTACTTTAAACTAATAATGGGCACCTTTATTATATACCTTTATGCGTAGATACATAATTTTGCATGCGTAAGTAAAAAGAGATAACTTTAGGATAGCTAACAATACCATAAAAGTATATAATCTTCCATTTTCTTTCTCATTAGATGACATGACTATGTGACCTCAGCACATCAAATATCCAATGTCTGATTAATTAATTTGAGAACCTGGCTGCTAGAATCCGACTTTTGTCGTCTTTTGTCGTCTCTTACCAATGGGAATGGCCCTGAGGAAGGTGACCTATAACCATTAGGAACACCGAAACGCGCGTAGGCCGTTGGTTCCCACAGCACACCCTTGCTGTAGCGACATCACTCTGATTCGCTCTCTTTCCAATATAGATTATTTTTGTATTAGATGGCCGTTGGTTCCCACAGCACACCTTTGCTGTAGCGACATCACTCTGATTCGCTCTCTTTCCAATATAGATTATTTTTGTATTAGATTATCACTGATGTATATTTATTCATCTACTTTTTGAGTATTGTCTTTACATGTCTGTATTTACTGTATTTTTCACGTATTAGTTTATTAATGTTGTCATACGTGCAAGAAAATTTTGATTTGATCATATTGTTTTTTGTCGTTTAGTTTGACTGTGGTGTGCCTGAATTAGAATATTAGTGTTTTATAAATTCATATTTTTATATTTTATTATTATTTGTCTATTTATATCATTCAATTAAAGTTTTTCTTGTTATGATTCTGTTCCCTGTTTTCCCTTGTCATTATTTGATTTTGTCTAGCAGTCCGGCATCATTTCTTCTAATGATCTTAATTTATCAGTCTCTATTTATCAGTTCCTACAGGGCTTTATCTCTGAAGGTTATTAGATCTTCAGACATTATATTATCATTGTATCTCACATCGTAGTTTCTCCTACTCATATTTTCCCTGATTGAGCTACTTGCATTCCTTTAGGGAACCCCTTTATAGTTTTTCATTCACTTTGCCATGCTGGCCTACTGTTTGCTGATGCTGCCCTTGGAGCAAAAGTACTGGACCCCCTTTTCTACATCCTGCTTTCCAACATTCTACAAGGGCTTCAACTGAGCTTGCCTCCTGTTAAGAAGTCTCGTAGACATCAAAGACTTCATCTTCCAGTTCCTGGGCTCTTATGCTGAGAGGTCTGACTTGCCAACTGGTGACAAATCCAGTCCCTTGGCCCTTGGAAGTGGAAGCTGGTGACCTGAAGAAATATCTACGCACTGAGCCATAGCGGCACAAAAATTGACTCAGTGCCTGTACCGCGGCTGAAAAAGTGTTGCAGTGCCAATCTTGTGGCTGCAGATTGGATGCATCTCCTGTTTCAGCATGGATTCATCTTTGCATACATCTGAATTTTCCACGCATCACTCCTTAGCGTCATTTTCTTATCGACTCTGCTCTGCAGTAAAGATTCCACATACACCCTTTCCTGCGAGGAAAAGAAGAGACGCATCGCCAATCTGGCTGGAAAAGAATCAACGCATTGCCCATCCGGTGGGAAAATAATCAACACCTTTGAGGTTCGCATGGTCTTTGTTTTTGACACATTCAAGGTACTGTTTGTTATAAGGATACAATCACTTATTCTTCAGGATTAAGACTCTTAAATCTTTAAACAGTGATATCTCTACTTGTGTATGTTGCATTTATGTTGTTTTGTTCTTGTTTAACTCAGATAAATATTGACTATTTTTCTAAGTTGTTGCACATTAGATGCATCTCCTGCTTCAGCATGGTTTCATCTTTGCATGCTTCTTCAATGTCCAATTAAAGGCATCATTAAAAAGGAGGAGCTGCAAAAAGGAGCTGAGGGCCTGTTTGGCAGCAAAAGAGGCTGAGGGGCCCACAGAGGAGGAGAATGTTGTTGTGGATGGAGAGGAGAACAACCTGCAGGTTGATTTGTGGGAGAACCAGGATCTGCCTAGAAAGGGGCACCTTCCAGGGCAGGCAGCAGTGTTTCCTCAAAATGTCTGACCCCAGAGGAACTGGAGGACAGGTGAGAGGCCAGGCAGCTAGCGTAATTCAAATTGGAGAAAGAATTTCAGCTGGAACTGGCTAGACTCAAAAGAGAGGTAGAGAGAGAGAAAGAGAGGATCATTATGGAGGAAAGAGCTGAGTTTGAAGGAGCTGGAGCTAAAGAGTAGGTCCAGCACAGATGGTGGCAGAAGTTCTGTGGTGCAGTCTAAGGGGAGGGTGCATATACCCTCGGATGTAGTAAAGGATTTTTTGGTGGGGGATGACGTAGAGCAGTGGCTCAAGCGTTATGAGGTGGCACTGAGGATGCACAGGGTCCCTGAGAGAGATTGGGGGGCAGGCCTGTGGAAGTACTTTTCAGTGGAGGAGAGGGACACCTTTCTGGCCTTAGAAGTAGAAGATCAGATGAGGTACCCTGCCATGAAGGACACATTGACTAGGAGATATGGTCTCACCCAGAGAGTTACAATGTCAAATTTAGGGAGAGTGCTAAATTTGGGTAATAAACCTGGGTGGAGTATGGAGATTCTTTCTGCAGAGCACTGGATGGTTGGGTGAAGGACAATGAGGTAACAGGCTATAAGGGGCTACACAATTTGATTGCATGGGAGCACTCGTTTAGTCATAGTTTTCCAGACCTGCGCCAGCACTAGATTTACAGCAAGCTTACTGACCCCAGGAAGCTTGCCATGGAGGTGGACTTCTGGCTCAGCACCAGGGTTCAAAAGAAGTTATATGTGGGAGACTCAACCAAGGGTGGGCAGGGTCCCCAACAGAAGAAGGTGGGTCACAAGGAAAAAAAGTAAGGAGTTCTCTAAAGGTCCCCAAACTAGTTCCGAGGGTAAGGATTTCCAGCCCCCTGTTGAGAAAAAGAGTTGGTTCCTGCCAGGAAAGCCTGTAGGGAAGGGATCCAACAAGTCCTTTGCTTGTAATCAGGAAGGACACATCAGAGGGAGTCCCAAGTGTCCTAAGCGGGATAGCCCCCCACCGGTGGGCAGTCACTTGAGGTGGCCAGTGTAGTGGGTGGGAGCCAGCCTAGTCTCCCTGGGTGAGGGTTATCATGCCTGATAATACAAAGAAGTATAGGCAGTGGGTGACCATCAATGGGAGGTGGGTGGAGGCTCTGAGAGACACAGAAGTCAGTATGACAACAGTCCTCTGTCATCTGGTGCCTGATGAGCAGGTAGTCCTTAACATGGTCCACCAGGTTGTCACAGTAGACAATAGTGAGCGTCAGTGCTTGGTAGCTCAGGTTCCCTTTGAATGGGGGGGACCCAGATTCTTTCAGGGTTGCTGTGAGTCCATCCATGCCTGTTGACTGTCTGCTTGGTAACTATGTGGAGCATACTGCCTGGAAAGAGGTGAAGCTCAGGTCACATTTGGAAATGTAGGGATTGCTAGAGTGGTCGTGCATGATCACATTGTCCACAGTCACCAGAGAGGGTAATCAGGAAGACCTGGAGCCTGAAACAGTGGCCCAGGTGCCTGCCAAGAAGGGGAGGGGCGAGGGACATGGGAAACCTGCTCCTGAGATTCTCATGTCCCAAGAGGAGGCTGAACATGCAGGGCCACCCCGAACCTACAGTGGGCGAAGTTGCCAAACTAGAGGATCTGCCTGAGCTGACCCATTAGCAGCAGGAAGGAGGCCCCACCAGGGAGGAGTTCTGCACAGCATAGAAAGCATGCCCCACCCTTGAGGGTCTTCAGAAACAGGTCGAGGCCCAGGAAGCTTGATGTATTGGGAGAGAGATATCCTTTTTAGTGAGCCTAAGGTTGCTGAACCTGGGGCAACCTGTGTACTGGTTGTACCCCAGTGTTTCACAGCCTTCCTACTGGGTCTGGCTCATGATGTGCCACTGGCAGGTCATTTGGGACAGGACAAGACCTTTGACAGGCTTGTCACCCACTTTTATTGGCTCCAAATGAAGAAGAACTTAGATGTTTTCTGCAGGACTTGTCAGACCTGCCAGGCGAGTGGCAAATCTTGGGCAAATCTGGAGAGAGGTGCAAACCTCCTCCATTTCCTATTGTGAGCACACCTTTTGAGTGGGTAGGCTGTGACATTGTGGGGCCTCTGGATCCCAAGACAGCCCCAGGCAACAGGTTCATCCTGGTCTTGGTGGATCATGCCACCCGAACCCAGAAGCCATACCCCTGAGGACAGTGACTATACCCACAGTAACCAAGGCAATGATGGGGATCTTTACCTGTGTGGGTATCCCCAAGGAGGTAGTATCTGACCGGGGTACCAATTTCATGTTGCTGTACATGAAAGCCATGTGGAAGGTGTGTGGTGTAACATACAAGTTCACCATGTCTTACCACCTACAAAGCAATGGGTTGGTTGAAAGGGTCAACTGTACCCTGAAGGGCATGTTTATGGGCCTATCAGAACCCATGAGGCATAAGTGGGACGTCTTGTTACCATGCCTGTTGTTTGCTTACCGGGAGGTACCACAGAGTTGGTTTCAGACCTTTTTAACTTCTGTATGGGCACCCTGTGAGAGGACTTCTCAGTTTGGTGAAGAAGGGCTGGGAGCAAGCTCCCAGGAAGCCACCCCAGGATGTATTCAGCTACATGCTGGCCCTCACGAACCAGACAGCCCGCTTCTGGAAACTCACTCAGGAGAATCTGGAAGCTAGCCAGGAAGACCTGAAACACTGGTATGACCAGAATGCCACTATGGTTGAGTTTCAGCCCAGCCAGAAGGTGTGGGTGATGGCCCCGGTAGAGCCCTGTGCTCTCCAAGACCAGTGGTCTGGGCCATTTGAGGTGAAGGAGTGCAAAAGTGATGTCATCTACTTGGTGGACATGCAGACTCCTAGGAGTCCTTCGCGGGTCCTGCACAAGAACTGCCTCAAACCACATTTTAAGAGGTCTGAGTTGGCCATGCTCTTGGTCACAGATGATGGAATGAAAAAGGAGAGCAAACCCCTTCCTGACATCCTGTCTTCCAAAGAGCAGCATTGGTCATTGGAGGATGTGAACTTCTCCCCTACTCTGACCCTAGATCAGCAGAGGGACTATCACCAGTTGCAGGAAGTTTGCCTCCCTGTTCTCACTTACCCCTTAGGTCACCCACTGGTGCACCCATGACATTGATACTGGGGACCTGCCTGTTAAGCACAAGTCTTTTAGGTTGACTGACAGAGTGAAAAACAGCATCCAGGGGGAAGTCTGTAAGATGCTGGAGTTAGGCATGATTGAGCACTCCAACAGCTCTTGGTCCAGCTCAGTGGTTCTTGTCCCCAAGGCTGTCCCACCCGGTGTCACACCTGAACTTAGGTTCTGTGTTGACTACCGGGGGCTCAATGCAATTACCAGGACTGACCCACACCCAGTCCCCGGAGCTGATGAGCTCATTGACTGGTTGGGAGCTGACAAGTTCCTCAGCACATATAGGGCCTGATTCTAACTTTGGAGGACGGTGTTAAACCGTCCCAAAAGTGGCGGATATACCACCTACCGTATTACGAGTCCATTATATCCTATGGAACTCGTAATACGGTAGGTGGTATATCCGCCACTTTTGGGACGGTTTAACACCGTCCTCCAAAGTTAGAATCAGGCCCATAATCTGGTACTGGCAGATTGCCTTAACCAATGAGTGGTCTGTGTTCTCAGTGACAGACGGACATTACCAGTTCCATGTCATTCCTTTTGACTTGAAGAATGCCCGTGCAACATTCCAGAGGCCGGTCAACCAGGTCTTGGTTGGGTTAGAGAACTTCAGTGCCACCTACTTAGATGGCATTACTGTCTTCAGCTCCAACTGGGAGGGCCACTTAGACCACCTCCAGGAAGTGTGAGGGCCCTGCAGAGTGCAGGCCTCACTATCAAGGCCAATAAGTGCCTAATAGGGCAGGGGTCTGTGATATACTTGGGACACCATGAAGAAAACAGCCAGGTGGCACCCCTACAAGCCAAAATTGTCACCATTCTGACTTGGGCACCCCTTAAGACCCAGACTGAGGTGATGGCCTTTCTAGGACTTAGCGGTTATGACAGGAGATTTGTCAAGGGGTATGGCACAATTGTTGCTTCCTTGACAGAGCTGACTTCCAAGAAGCAGCCACACCAAGTGATTTGGACAGACTGCTTTGGACACCCTAAAAGAGGCCATGTGCCCAACACCTGTGCTCAAGGTCCCTGACTTTTTCAAAGAATTTGTAGAGCAAACAGTTACTTCAAAGCATGGTGTGGGAGCCGTGCTTTCACAGCTGAAAAAAGAGGGTCTAAATCAACCTGTAGCCTTCATCAGTAGGAGTTGACACCACAGGGAACACAAGGAGAGCGCAATAGAAAGGGAAGCTTTTGCTGTGGTCTGGGTGCTGAAGAAGCTAAGACCCTACTTGTTTCTCGCAGTTTTATATTTTGAATCCAATTAGTTTTAGGGCATGTTCAATAATTTAATTTAACTCAGTGGTAGACTCACCCACCAGTGATGCCTAAGTATAAATGTTAGCTAGATGTTTTTTTACCTTTGTCTCTTATTAGATAGTATTTATGACAACTGACAACCCTACAAGAAATTAGATTATTACTTGGGGTGGGTAACTACCCACCTCAAGGAACAATCATAACCCTTGTCAGGGTGAACCCTTGAAGTCACTAAATTAACCTGAGCTCAACCCCTTGTAGGTATGGCACAGAGTATATACTCTTAACTTAGGGCAATGTGCGATGTATTTATGCAGTTCCAGAACAGTATTAGTGAGAAATTAGATAGTTGGTTGACTGGGGTGTGAGCTCTGGTGAAGCACCAGCCACAATCCTTTGTGTGGTGATATACAAAAAGTCTAAAAATTAACCTGTGCTTAACCTTGGGTAGCTTGGCACAAGAAGCAGTTAGGCTTAACTTAGAGACGATGGGTAACGTTTTTATGCAGCACAAAGACAGTAATAAAGTGTCCACACAACACAAAAAACACCCTAACCAATTTGGAAAAACAGAGCACATTTTAATGAGTTATTTGACACTAAAACAACAAAAATCCAATCAGTAGAAGTAGAGTTATGAATTTGAAAGTTTATGGTTCAAAATAGTTCTTAAAAGATAAAAGTGCCAACCGCGGAAATCTGATTGCACGAAACCTGGACAAAGTCGAAAGTTAAGGCCGACCGCGATGGAGCTCCTTTTGGATACAAGAAGTGAATTGGGCCCAAGTAGCATTTACCTTTGGGCTTAAAAAAAATTAAGAGAAAAATGTCTGTGAAGGTAGAAGTTCAGCATGGCAAGATAATAGGAGTGTTTGAGGAGGGAGCTTCATCGTTGGATAGACGTGAAGATTTTTATCTTCAGACTTAGTTATTGAAATGGAAGTCTAAAATCTCCAGTGAGATGAAGCAAAAGGCTGTAGCTGACGCCAGTTCCACGAGGTCAGATACCCCTTTGGCAAAGGACTGCTGAAACAGATTTGCTGCTGCAGAGAAGAACATAGTGGGAGAAGCCGCAAAGTGAATCCAAACGGCGATGCACCTCAGGTGGATAGTCGAGCAGGTTGGTCCCGCATCCTCCGGGTTCTTACAGCACTTTTTGGCCACATTTTGTTGAAGTCCCTGTTTTTGGAAAATGGCCATCTGAACAAGTTTAGCACCAGACCCAAGGGTCTAGGAGTGGATGGAGACTACTTGGAGATTAAGGATTCACTCAGGCTGGATCCATGTGTGGATTCTTAAAGTGGCATTTCAAATTTGTACTGAAAATCCAACTTCACCACTAGAGAGGGTTTGTCATTACAGTACCATAGGTACCAAACATGACATATCTACCTCCTCTCCTTTTAGGCACTGTGGGAGGGGTAGGCATCACAGTAGTGAAAAATGAATTTGGGAGTTTTTCACTACCAGGACATGTAAAACTTAAAAGTACATAACCGAACATTTAATTACAGAGCGCCCCGCAGTATGAGGTTCCCATGGGCTACCTTAGAGGTGACTTTGAAAGGGCTGGATGGATACATAAACGTGGAGGCTGGGTAAGCTTTTGAATGTTGATGTTTATTTGGGTTATAACAAAAAAATGAAAGTGTTTTGAAAAACTGCATCCAAGGCGCAACTGGGTTAGTGTTATCAGCCCGTGGCTATACTGACTGGTTTCTGTCTCCTTTTCTCCTCAGGAGTCTTCCTTCAGGATGGCACCACCTGACGTCTCAAAGAGAAGAAAGAAGCAGTAAGGGTTTAGAGTGAATCCCTGGTTATTTCTTTAACCTCACTCTTGATTTGTGAGTTCCAGGTCCGGATGAAAACAGAAGAGAAAGTGCAATCCTCTTTTGAGTAATAGCCTGCACTCACTACTCTGGGGTGGTTTTTAGTCATATTATACTCTTTTATAAATAGGCTTCTGGTTTTCTCCTAGCGTCTATAAGTCACAGTGCTCATGGTCGAAGTCAGGTAAATGTCACCTGGGTATGAGAACTTGTTTCCCTATGAATGGTCCTTTCTAGTGCTCTGATAAGTATTGGATTCAGGGTGCCAGTTTACATTACAAAGATACTCCAGCTCCTCCAAGCCAGTGTCAAAAGGAAAACAAAGCTAGTGTGACACCAAACAATCCTCCACTGTGACCTCTCCCCTCCTCAACTCCCCTCAAACAATCACAAACTGTTAGAAATGGGGTTTCCAGTTGGCAGAGGTATACCCTTGTCCAAGTATGGACCACAATCCTGGTCAAGGTAAGCCACAACACAATCCAAATTATCCTGTGCCCACCCTCTGGTAGCTTGGCACTGAGCAGTCAGGTATAACTTAGATGGCAATGTGTAAAGTATATGTGCAGACTCTATACCAGAACACAGTGAAAACACCACAAAAAGACACCACACAGGTTTAGAAAAAAATAGAGGATATTTATCTGAATAAAATACTGTTGAAAATCCAATGTACACAAGCAAAGTTATGAATTTTTAAATATTAAATCCAACAAAAGCTCCTAGAAACACAATAGCTCCGATTCGGGCTATCACGGTATCATTGATGGAGTAGTTCCCAAAAATGAGACTCCCAGGTACAATACCTTTTGAAAACAAAGAACCAGGACGCTGGAGTTGGTGCGGCATCAGTCACTTATAGCTTCCGTGGAAAGAGGCGTTTGTTCCGCACTGCGAAGCAGGTGAAGGTGAGGCGTCCGTTTCATCCAGATGCAGGGGGAGATGATGCAGCATTGTTGGCGTGGCATCGATTACTTGTGACCCAGTGGGGTCACTGGTTCTGGTCCGTTAGGGGTGATTTATATGGAAAACAAAGGGATATTAAGGCTTGGTAAGTACTTTTAGATGCCAAGTCGGAGTGGCAGTGAAACTGCACACACAGGCCTTGCAATGGCAGGCCTCAGACATGGTTAAGGGGCTACGTATGTGGGTGGCACAATCAGTGCTGCAGGCCCACTACGAGCATTTAATTTACAGGCCATGGGCACATGTAGTGCATTTTACTAGGGACTTAATAGTAAATCAAATATGCCAACTGGAGTTGAACCAATGTTACCATGTTTTAGGGAGAGAGTACATGCACTTTAGCACTGGTTAACTGTGGCATAGCGCATAGAGTCCTAAAACCAGCAAAAACAGTGTCAGAAATGTAGAGGGAGGCAAGCAAAAAGTTTGGGGATGACCACCCTAAGACTTTTGGGTCTAACACCTTTCCCTCTGACACTCGCTCGCTCTTCGGTTCTCCAGCAGGGGGCACCAATCCTGGCTCCAGGTCTCAGGGGTTTCGTCCAGACATGGGGCATCTTCTAAGTCTGCTTCGGTGAATGGTTTCTAACTCGATCATTTCCCGACTTATTCTTCCAACCTTCCGATTTCTCTCTCGCTCTCCTGTCCTGCGGCAGCATCCTTTTCTCCTCCTTCTTGTCCCAGTGATTGGCTCTCACCTATAGTGGTTCCACCTCCCTGTCAAAAAATACAATGGTCTTTTATAAGTTTAGTTGCTTATAGGGTTCTTCTTGAATTAACCTTTTCTCTCTTTTCATTACAGGTTTTCCTGGTTTGTTGGCAGTTGGTGATATGGACTCAGGGACATTCGTGAGGAGAGTAGGGGGGCTCAGGGTCATCTTTGTCACAGTAACCTATATGTAATTAAAGGAGAGTTTAAGGCCTTTAATGCAGTGTCACACTGCCTTCAGGGTGCAATGGCAGGCCTCAGACAAGTTTTAGAATCGATGGCACAATAAGTGTTACAGGGCCACTGATAGCATTTAATTTACAGGCCCTGGTTATATGGTATACCTCTCTTCAAGGGACTTACAAATAAATTAAATATGTCAATTGATCATGTTTTAGGGAGTGATCATATGCACTTTAGCACTGGTGAGCTGTGGTGAAGTGCACAGAGTCCTAAGGCCAACAATAATAAATTCAGCAAAAAGTGGAGGGTAGATGGCAAAATGTTTGTGGCTGACCCTGCAAAGCCGGCCATCCAACAGTATTACACTCAAATTGCAAAAGTAGACACATCCTAAACTGAATTACAAGAAATAGAGTGAAAATCAATTTAAAAATGACACCAAAGCAGCACAAATCTAATAAGGGGAACCACAGATAGGAGTTTTTAAAGATTTAAGGGAAAATTGCGCTAAAAAGCACAAAGCGACTATGGTCTCAGTATCTATGTGCAATTTGAGGCTGACCATGATGGAGCAGCATCGGATACACCAACTAGGTTTGACCTGGTCAAAGATTTTAGCTTCTGACTTAGGGACTGATTTTGAGTTTGGCGCACAGGTTACTCCATCACAAACATGCCGGATATCCCGTCCTTCGTAGTACGAGCTCCATAGGTTTTAATGGGATTGTAATATGGCGGGAGTGATATACATCACATTTGTGACAAAGTAATCCCTTCTGCCAAACTCTAAATCAGGCCCTTAGTGTGTTAAGTCCCACTATACCACAGAAGTACACTTCTAAAACCTCTCAGGACCTCAGGGGAGGCATTTAAGAGACTAATAGAATATACATCGGAACAACACACGCTGGATCCATGCATGCCTGAACTACAGGGTCAGAACAACGACCGCATTGTTACCACTAATGCCTTTACCACGAATGCCTTAACAGTGATTTTTCATTATAAACGCATTCCTGGTAAAGGCATGCGTGGAATGGCATGCATGGTTCCAGCATGCGACCCCCCTGACCCTCCACCCTGCCTCTAAAACTACTGCGACCCCTGCCCATAAAATCTTAAACTACCCCAAACCCCCACCCCTAAAACTACCACGACCCCCAACCCCACCCCTACAACCTAAAACTACCCCAACCCCTGCCCCTAATAGCTAAAATTACCCTGAACCCACCTCTAAAAATACTGCGACTCCACGGCACCCGCCCCTAAAACCTAAAACTAACGTGACCCCCACCCCACCCCTAAAAATACCCTGTCCCTAAAACATAAACTACCCCAACCCCCACCAACCCCTAAACACTAAAATTACCCTGACCCCCACCCCTAAAACCTAAACTACCCCACCCCTAAAACTACCCCGCCCCTAAAACCTAAAACTGCCCGACCCCACACCCCTGCCCCTAAAACTACTGCGACCCCCACCCCGCCCCTAAAACTTCCCTGACCCCACACCCAGCCCCTACAACCTAAACTACCCCAACCTCCCACCCCTACAACTACCCCGACCCCCTGACCCCCCCTACCCTGTCCCTAAAACCTAAAACTACCCTGGCCCGCCACCCCCGCCCTTAAAACCTAAAACTACCCGACCCTCCACCCCGGCCCCAAAAAACTAAAATTCCCCCGACCCCCCACCCGTCCCCATAAAACTACTGCAACCCCCTGCTCCTAAAACGTAAAACTACCCTGACCCCATCCCACCCCTAAAACCTAAACTACCCCAACCCCCCACCCCGCCCCTGAAACTACCGCAACTGCCCACGCCCGCCCCTAATACCTAAAACTACCCCAACCCCTCACCCCTGCCCCTAAAACTTCTGCGACCCCCCACCCGCCCCTAAAACCTAAAATTACCTCTACCCTCCATCCCTGCCATTAAAGCGTAAAATTACCCCAACCCCCACCCCACCCTTAAAAACTAAAACTACCCCCACTCCCACCCCTAAAACTACCTCCAACCCTGCTCCAGCCCCACTTACCTGATCACGTCCGCCCGATCCTGAGTCTGTTTTCCTCTGCCTTAACCACGCATGTTAGTTATTTAGATATGCGCAGTTAAGGCAGAGGAAAACAGAGTAGTTGTTCAGGAAAGCATTGTTATGCTTTTGTGGACAACATCTGTCGTTGTTTAGGCTGCTTCCTGACTAATAGGGTGTCAGGCAAATGCCAACAGCAGGGTCCAGTCCAGGCCAAGTTGCCATTGTAAGCTGTATACTTCCAGGAAAGGCCTCTTGAGGCTTGTTGTCTTTCTGTAGCCGCAAAGGAGGTCATTCAACCAACCCTTGGAGTCCACTTCTTTCTCCTTGGTTCAAGAGGGAGTAGAGTCTTTCACTGGGCCAACCCTACCAACTTTGAGTATTTGCAAGATGTTGAAAGTCTTTGCCCACACTCAACCTGGGCTCTGAGGTCTGAAGTTGTGTCTGGAGAGTGTACTATGGTAATACTGGTGATTCTCCCACATCTGACTCTAAAATCCATTTTCGAGCAGGTACTGTGACAATAACAAAGCAGCCCAGGGGCAGAAGTCTGACAGGACAAAAGAAGGATCCTTCAGCAAGCAGAAGATGAATACAGAAGAACACTCTTGGCATCCTGGTCTCTCCCATTCATGTGTGTCTCAAGCATTATATGTAAACCCAGAGATAAGTCTGGTGGGACCGAAGCTGGCCCCCTCAGCAACCAGACAGAAGAAGTGCTTTGGCATCCTATTCTCTTCTTTTCAAGTGCAACCCAAGTGTTGTATGTGGACTCACAGGACTTGTTAAGCAGGCCTTGACACTGTAGTGTCAAAAAAGGGTGACCACAACCCCCTTCTTGCATATTCTGTGACGTTTGCAGAGTTTATCTCTGAATATTCAGTTCAGCTTATTGTTTGTTCCTGGAATGTATCTCATACCTGTTTTTCAAGCCTATTTAAGAATTATTGCTGGTTGGAAGAAGGGGAAAAGCTGGAGATCCAGTGCAATTTAGTCTCCAGGAACCTCATGCAGGGAAAAGGTAACTTTTTAAAAGATACTTTCCCTTATTATTTGTTAATAATGCAACTTCACCATTGATTCGAATTGTAATTAACTATTCAATAAATATAATTGTTTGGATATTTTTCTAGATGGTCCCTTTCCCAAGATAAAGTACTAATATTTCAATCTGCACTATGGGTTCATACATAGGACAGTTAGGTCTGCCACAATGAAAAAAGCTTTTTGGTCCTTGTATTACCAAGTCCATGCAGGTATATAGTAATTTTATTTTCTACATGTCCCACTTGTTAATGCCATTTCCCCTACCTTTTGGGTTACAAAGCTGGCATTGGAATGACTTACTAATATTTAAAAAGGGAATTTCTCCTGTCAACAGGGTTTTTTTGAAAGGTTGTCCTGCAGATTCAAAACAGCAAGAGCCAGGCTACAATGGAAGACCTAAAGCTATGTTTGTAGTGCGCCCGTAGTGGTGGACATAATAGGTGCTGTAGTTCACTAGTGTCATTGAACTTTCAGGCTCTGAGTACCCCTAGTACCACATACTGTGGACTTACAGATATGTTAAGTATGCTGATTAAGAGTATGCCAATTCAACCATGTTTAAATGGGGTAACCAGGCCCTTTGTTACTGAGAAGATTTTTATTTCCAATTGAAAGAAAGGAAAATCACTTGTGTTGATAAATATTCTTTGAGTTTCTGCAACCGGTGCCTTCTTCATCTCCTGTTTTTTACACCTTCTTTGTTAGTGTCTTTCCCCTTCTTTTATTTTCACCTGCAAACCACATATTAAAATAATTTATTGGTTAGTGAACTTACACCTGTTAGCCCTATTTGAGCGGGTACTTCAGAAACTGTTAGCTGGTACTTTTCATGTGGCATCTGTTCCCTTCCAGAATCATCAACTGAGCTTCTTGTGATCTCCAGAGCATCCACCCTAACATTCCAGTTGATTTTGTGTGTGTACTTTGAACCCTGAGAAAAAGTAGACATTTTTATAGTCAATTGTGCTGCAGAGAAATCTTTGCACTGTACCTTAAGCAACTGGCCTAATTCACAAAAGTGAACTTACACTTAGACCTCCCTAGCTTTTTATGTGTGGAGTTCTCCACAGCCATAAAGATACTACACGTAAAACTACACTTGTAGTTTGTGAATAGCAAAAAATAGTAAACTTACACCAAAAGTGTAAGTTTACCTTTGTGAAAAAGGCCCATCATCTTTTCCTATGAATATAATTTGCTAACGTCATCCAAAATTACTGTTAATTTGTCCTTATTCTATTGTTCCTAGAATTTTAAATTTCACTTCTTCAATTTCCGTATCCAAATACTTTAACGTATTAGATAGTCTGTGTCTAGGATTTCTAGTGCCCACTAAAAAAACTAGTAAAAAATAAAGGACTTATCCTGGAAACCCCCAACAACGCTGGAGACCTAATATATGCCAAAGAAAAATGCCTCAAAGTTCTAGGAATAAATCACTGGCAGTCAAGAAGAGTTTAATGTTCAATGCCTTCTAGCAAACACAGTAGCAAAATACCTAAAGTACTGAGAAATACCCCTGTGGTCAACCCTGTGTCTACAATAACCAGAGCACCCCAGCAAAAACAGCCTAAAATACATAAATCATCAAGAAATAAGTTGGTGGTGACATACATGTATCTCAACACCCTCTGACTGATAGCATTCACGGCATAAACATATTAAAATGAACGGACTAAATCTTTTAAAACCTCAAATTTCAAGCACTCTCAGAAGTTATCTGTCATCACTCCCACTCCCTGGCCTCTGGGCACCATGATTTATAGCACAGAAAGTACAAAATATCTAAAATCAAGGAATACAATGAGACCTGTGTACAGTAAATGGGGGATGGTGGCTCAGATGATTTACTGTTTCAGGAGAGGTACACAGTGGTAGTCTCTTGGTGTGCCTTATCAGCCTCTGGAAATGATGGAGAAAATGTGTAAAATGTGTTTTTGTGACTCCCTTTGCCCACCATAATAGGGGGTTGTATGAGGGAGCAGGAACAGGGTTGCTATATTTGGGTGGAGAGTTGCTGCCTGAAGCATGATCCATGGCTTATCCAAGGCCCTCCATGGATGTACCGAACCTGGGTCCTCACTGTATGGCAGAAGGACACTGGCTAGGGGTGTCAGGAGCTCTAAGTGGTGACCCTGTGTTACATTCTTGGGTCTGTGGAGTGCTGCCTCCTTCCTCAACTAAGACCCTAGACATGACCCATCATTGCTGTGCCAGGGGTCTGCCTTGTGCTAAGACATCCCAGTCAGACAAGCTGATATTGAGGGTTATGAAGCCTCCATATTCTCCCTGAAACAACTCTACAAACAACATTGTGGAACGGGATATGAAATTGGAAATGTTAGCTGAGGGGTTTCAGGTGCTTGTGCTGAGAATTCTCTAATGAATGAGGAGATACTGTTCCACACAGCAGTACTGAAGGTACTAGGATCTCAGGAAGAGTACAAGACCAATTTTTTATCATCAGCATATAAACTGCCATCGCGGAACCATTGAGAGTTTTCTGGCAATTATGGAACTGTGAAGTTGGTGCTGCAGTATGCAGATGTCCACAAAATACATGTTGCAGGCAGCTGTCTCCAGGAAATATATGCAATTGGAGGGAAAGCATCTGTTGCTCTATCCAAGATCTAGGCCTAAACGCACTGGAAATGAAAGGAGAACTGTTGAACATAAAAAGGTATCAAAACAAAATTCAGATACCAAGCAAGAATTGAAATGATGCTCAAATGTTGGAGACATGTCCTTTCTCCTTCGGTGGAAGCAGCTAGGGCCTTTTTATGTGGCTTCCTGGATGATAAAGACTAGATGTGCATAGTACTAGATATTCAGTGGATGGAGAGCCTTTCCTGATGGGGAGTGGACTGCCACCCCATCCTAGAGAAAGCATGGAGCAACTTTGTTGGAGAAGTGGTGGACACACCTTATTTTAAGGTTACTTTCCTCTGTTTTATCTCACAGTTATCCTCCTTTCTCCTTTTGTCCCATCTGAGTTACTGTCCATTGTTGGGTTAGGTGTACCTTGTTGATTAAAACTGGGTTTAACTTTTCTAGTGTTTGGTGACTGGAATACATTTACGAGACAGGTGAGGTTTGAGAGCGATGACAGGAGACTGTCATATTATGGTGTTATGTGTTATTGTAGCTTCATGTCCCTGAATGAATAAAAGCGGCTGGAACCTATACATCAAAGAAAATGATCTCTGCCATGCCACGCCTCCAACACCAAAGAAGTGGCATTGCGCCTTAACTATGGGTGAATGGGTAAAAGGATGCATAGGTGAGTGTAAAGATGGGTGAAAGGATGCATGTGTGACTTAAAGGGTGGTTGGGTGAAAGGATGTGCGGTTTGGTGCAGGGGTGGATAGGTGAAAGGATGCATGGTTAGGTGGATGAAAGGATAGGTGAATGGGTCAGTGGGTGAAAAGAGACAGGGTTGGGTGAAAGGATGGATGAGTGAAAGTGTGTGTGGTTGGGTGTAAGGATTGGGGAAACGCTAGGTGAAAGGGTGGATGGCTTAAAGGATGGGTGGGTGTAAGAATGGGTGAAAGGATGTGTCGGTGGGTGAAAGAATGGGTGAAAGGATTCATGGGTGAGCGAAAGGGTAGATGGCTGGAAGGGTGCACGGGTGGGTAAAAGGATGAGTTAATGGGATAAGGGGTGAAAGGATGTGTGGATGAGTGAAGGAGTGTGAGGGTGGATAAAAGGATGGGTATAAGGCTGGATGAAAAGATGGATAACTGAAACGACAGGTGGGTGTAAGGATGGGTGAAGGGTTGTGTGGGTCGGTGACATGATGGGTAAAAAGGTGGATGGATGAAAGGATGTGTGGGTGGGTGAAAGGGCAAATGGGTAAAAGAATGCATGGTTGGGTGAAGGATGCATAGGTGGGTGAAATGATGAGTGAATGGATGGGTGAAAGAATGTGTGGTTGGATGAAAGGGTGGATGGATGAAAAGATGTGTGAGTTGGTGAAAGGATGTGTGGATGAATGAGTGAAAGGATGCATGGTTGGGTGAATGGGTGAAAGGCTTGAT
Organism: Pleurodeles waltl; assembly: GCF_031143425.1. Lineage (NCBI taxonomy): Eukaryota > Metazoa > Chordata > Amphibia > Caudata > Salamandridae > Pleurodeles > Pleurodeles waltl. The sequence goes on along the minus strand of NC_090440.1, from coordinate 1,305,103,831 downwards.
GTAGTGAAATGATGGATGGGTGAAAAATTGGATGGATGGATAGATTGATGGTGAAGGATTGAACAATGGATGAAATAATGAGTGACTTAAAAAGAGAGGGATAGGGAGGAATTATGGTCCAGTGTATATCCTCCCAGTGGAAATGTCAGAAATATAAGATACACTCTTCCAAATGGAGAGAAAGGAAAATGTAGGCGGGGTCCTAAAATTTAGGAGCAAGAAACCTCACACATCCACAAGGATGTCATGCTTCATCCTCGGAGTTTGCTCCTCGTCAGACCGGCACTGCAATGTCTGACGGGGACCACCCCAGATAGGGGGGCTCTTTGCCGGAGATCTTTTACAATGATGGTGCCGTGACCCCAGAAGTGAGTAAGCAAAACAGGAGATCAAATACAAAGTGGTTAAAATTGGCTCTCAAAGCCTCCAACGGGTAAACGATTTATTAGACCAGGTGGAAGGTAGGGGCCAAGGTTAAAAAGTATAGTCATGAGAGTGAAACAGAAATAATGATCAATCACTATATATCAAAGGAAAAAGAGGGGGGGTGGAGAATTTCCAAACCAGCCCTATCACGGGTCAACATGTTTCGCATCCTGGTGGTCCATACGGATCCAGTGATGCTTCGTCAGGACCTGACTAATGAGCCACGGACCCGAGTAGGGTCCCGACCGGCAGCAGCAGCATTCCCAAACTTACCTTGCGCCTGACCATTGGTCTGTGTGGTCCTAGGAAGCGCGCTCCTTAAATTGGGACAGCCCAAGATGCTTTCCAATTGTTTGGCTTTCAATGTTGACACCCTTGCAGAGGACGCCTCTGCCTTGGGTCCTGGTCTTGACAATGCCTACATTTCAAGTATTGTTTGAAATAGACAGATTTCTATCCCACTATTTTAAATCAACAAGATCACAGTACATTATGGTCCCCTTAGATCAGGCACCTCTGACAAGAAGACTTTGAGCTACTTTGACAAACTGGGTTGTTGGTTGACTGGGCTGTGAGCCTCGTCAAGCAACAGCCACAGCCGCTTGCAGGGTGAACCACAAAAACTCACTAAATTAACCTGTGCTTGACCCTGGGTAGCTTGGCACACAAAACAGTCATGCTTAACTTAGAGCCAATGTGTAAAGTATTTGTGCAGCACCCAAACTGTAATAAAGTGAAAATACAACAGAAGAAAAATCCAAAAGCAATTTAGAAAAATAGAGTGAATTTTAATAAATTATTTGACACCAAACAGCAAAAAGCCATCTAGTCACCTTTAGCACAACAACCAAGGGTCCTGGAATGTACTGTAGTGAATCCAATTTAGCTTTTATTGGGACTCAGGAGATTAGCTTAGCCTTTGGTTTGCAGGCCTGTACCCCGTCACCTAGTACCTTAACCTTCTTAGCTTGCTCTGTTTTAGCCCATTCATTTTATAATTTCTTTTAAGATGACTGCTTTTGATTATAGTTTGAGAAATGTTTTGATTTGCATTACCAGTGCCACTCTGTGAAGGCACCACTATCAGCGTCATAATGAAGTGATGTACGCAGGTATTCACATCATGTCCCTTTCTCACTTACGTGTGACAGGAACATAATGGACACTTGTTGGCAATTGTTTAATACTTACTTGCCACAAGTCTGCTGCTTTATCAATTGTTTGGGAACATACCTGCGTCAGGGGTCCTACATGATCTATATAAATACATCTCACATAGACAAGGTTATTAGAGGGATTCTTTCCAGATGCCATCTACACCATCTATGCTGCATGTCACCTTGCTGCAGAAACTAGCCTTTATATCACCACAGAGTCTGACCTAGAGACCTCATTCCAAGGTATAGAGGTTTGGGGGATGCTTCTCATAGACATGGTACTGACAGATTAGGTTTATCACACCTAGCTCTCACTAGGTTACAGATTAGTTTCTCTATTTTAGGGATTTTACATTTCATGTTGTATTCACGGCTCTCATCTTCACAATTATGCTCCTTTTATTGTTCATTATCCTAATCATTGCAACTCATGCATTTTACCGCTGATTGCAGTCTTTTCAATGAACCTATTGAAAACTTTCCCACATCTCCTTCATTGCCTGTGTGAGACTGGCTGCTAACAAGAGAAAAGGGTAACTTCCGCTCCACTACGACTCCCCTGAGATGTCGCAATGTAGACTCCATGCGTAAGGCTCCCAGAAATCACCTTTTAGTGTTTGGGTTTTTGGTGAAATACTGCTTATGAGCCGGGAGAGTTGGGCCGACAGTTGCAACTTGTTGTAGGAGTGACTTAGTTGCCTACAAACAAAAGTGCTGTCATCCCTAAACCAGCAGTCTCACCTAGGAACGAGAGTCCAACTACAACATATGGAGATCTCTTGGGGGTTCAGGGCTCACTCAGGCTGGGTCCAAGTGATGGTTTAAGATGGTTGGAGGCTGCTATGTGACTCTGAACAGTAGGACGGCAAGCTAGCACTTGGGTTCACCTCTGGTAGTCCTGAGTGCAGGTGTAGAAGCAGGGCACAGCAGCGGGGCTATCCTCTGAGGGTTCAAAGTAGGCTATAGGCAGCAAAGCAGTTCTTCCAAGTACAGCAGTCGGCTGGTAGAGTACATAGCAGGTCACAGCAATAAGCAGTCTTTTGACAATCTGAACTGAAGTGTGGGTTTGAAGGCCCTATTTCAATACCATGGTGCCCTTCCCCTAGAAAGTTGGAGTAGTTTTTGGAAAGGTTCTTTGAAGTTCTTGGATTTTCCCGACTCCCTTTCCCTAGCTCCAATTTGTCTGCAATGAAAATACCGGGTTGCTTGGCCTATTGTGAGGAGAAAGGCTATAGCCTATTAAGGTGCAAGGAGGGCTGTGCTCAGCTCTGCCCCACCCCTATCAAGCTAGTTAATGGCCCATTGAAGAACACCTAATCCCACTATTGTGAGACTGTCTGGGAGAAATTAACAAAGTCTAACTTTCTGCTACACCCAATCATGTGACCCAAGACTGCCTGCAGGCACAAAGGATAATGGGCAGGAAAAAGCCAACTTTCTAAAAGTGGTATTTTCAAAATGGTAATGAAAACTCCAACTATACCATTAAAGGGGTTATTATTACAATTCCATAGGTATCAAACAGAACCTATTGACCTCTTCTCATTTAGGAATTACAGCTTATTAAGTGTAATAAGGAATCTCCAATGTTATCCTATGGGAGGGGTGGGCCACACAGTAGTGAAAAACACATTTAGGAGTTTTCCCCTACCAGAACATGTAAAAATGAAAGGTGCATGTCATCCTTTTATTCACACAGCATCCTGTCAAATGGGCTACCTAGGGCTTACCTTAGGGGTGACATATATGTAAATAAAGGGAAGCTTAATGCTTGGCAAGGGGGTTTGAATGCGAAGTCGACATGGCATAGTAAAACTGGCTTCAGGCTGCAATGGCAGGCCTGGGACATGTTTTAGAGTGCTAGTTAGGTGGGTGGCACAATATGTGGGACAGGCCTACTGGTAGCATTTAATTTACAGACCCTGGGTATATGGTATACCACTCTAAAAGGGGTTTACAAATAAATTAAATATGCCACATTTACTATGTTTTAGGGGGAGAGCACAAGCTCTACAACACTGGTTAGCAGTGTAAAGTGCACAGAGTCCTCAGTCAAAAATGAATTCAGTAAAAAGTAGATGAAGGAAGGCAAAAAAGATTGGGGATGTCCTAGCAGAAATGCCTATTTCCAACAGCTACTTTAGCTCTCCAGCAATGTTAAAGTAAGTTTCCTCTGTGTAGCCCAGACTACTCAGCACTACCAACAAAATAGGACCCAAAATTCAAAGAGAAAAACCTGGACTGAAGCAGCACATCATACGTGTACACCGGAAACCTAGCAACTATGCCTACTAAATTAGAAACATTTGCTTGGTTGAATTCATATGTGTGTTCCTAAACTGAAAGTGTGTATTCATGATTAAAACATGTGGATTTTCAAAGTTTATCAGCTGCTTTTTGGAGAATAATGGCTACATTTACAAGACATATTTAATGGCTATATTTGAGTGATAAATCATGTGCACCAGGGAAACTTATTACTATTATTAACTAGGGGCCAGGAGAACTGCAGCTATAAACTCTTGTGGAGGCATTATAAATTGACAACACCTTATGTACAGTACTGGTGGAAACCCTGCCTCATGCACTGACATGACTACTGCTAGTAATCTTGTTTATACAGTAACCACTAATGTAATTTTGTCTGATGTGGTCACCATTACAACACTATTAATAGCTCTGAATGATTTTCATTGAACATAAATCAGCTTATTACTGAAAGAATTGGAGACCCCTGACTTAGATGATACAGTTCCTGATATTCTGGACTTTACAGAGCTAAATTATAACGAGTGGGGTTCCAACATTCTCCAACACTGATAATGCTGCAGAATGCTGGTCCTACCAAATAACAATCCTGACAGTGGTTAAATTTGATTCATATTCATGCCTCGGTCTTTCATCACCATCTACTTCCTGCCTCTCTTTATGTGAGGCAGAAATCTCTGTATGCAGATAAGTAAATAGCATTGTAGTTCATGAGTAATACTGTTGTTACATTTACTATGCATACTACACCGTACAGTTTAAGATGAGGCATGGTACTGTTCATTCATCAAGATGCCAAAACATTTCAACCAGGTTTTGTTTTCTTCATGGCATAATTGCATTCCCCCTCTCTTTTGTCTTTATACATGCAATTACTACATTTTCAGTTTTTTCAAGGTCGGTCCTACTGAATTGTGAGACTTGTAAATACTAGTGATCAATATGAGATTGTAAACTAATAAAATGAACCTGCACAAAGGTGATCAGTTAGTTACAACTGTGAGTAGGTCGAGTAATGCTATGATATAAATAAGCAATTGGGTAGTAAATAAGATAAAGGTAAGAATTTACAGGCACATACACTTCCAAAAGCAATACGTTTTATCGCTTATGAATTGAGTGAGACACAAGTTCCATAGTATACTGGGACACTCACTAAAATAATAATATGGTTTGGCAATTCTAACATATTTTTCATGCTGATCCTAAGTCATCAAATTTCTGACTCCTAATTATTTCAGAATGCCTTAGGCTAACAAAAGTCATGAAGCAGACACAAAGGTCCTGAAGCAAGCCACTGCAATCATGATCTTTACAATCCAGGTGTAGGCAGTAAGCTAGGCAACAAATTGTGAAGTTGTGAAGTGTTTGATGGACTGCAAAGCACACCCTGAGCACATGCGTTCTAAAAGTCACTGGTACCACCATGATTAGAAAACAAAGAACTACACTTTCGTCAGGGACTGCTAACAATTCTGAGGATAGAGCATGCATGAAGTGACAGAGTGGTGAATGGGTATGGGGAGCGAACTACAATTGTAGAATACCCATGTAATTCACTGTGTTTCAAAATTCCTGGCTGCATAAGTTGTCTCAATGCAATATTCGGTCCTGATATTGTTCAGTTGTTGGAGTGCCATGGGCTCAGAGGTCTGACTAGTTCCCCCCTGTCTCTTGAGGACAGCCCCCGCCACAGACCTAAGCCTGTCACACTGGTCTCATCTTGAATTTACCCCTTGGCATCTGATAACCTCTAAGAATTTTCTCGTAGGCCTTTCAAAGTATCTACTTGGCCTAAACTACTAAATGTATCTTCTAGATAAAGGGTTACATCCTCCTGCAGCTGGTCGATGATCTGCTGGTCCCTGAGTTCCTATGCATTTAACTTCCACGTTTCATTGGCAGCAGCCCTACATTTACCAATTTCCAACAACAGTGGAAAGTTCTCTGAGATACCCCTAGCTAAAGATTTTACTTTATCTTTGGAGTGGTCATGAAAACATAATCTAATCTTGAGAATGAGGCATGGGAACGGCAGGAAATTGTGTTGTTTCTCTCCCACTACTGTCTTAAACACCAATAATGAAGAGGCCAGAGGCTCTGACAGAACATTTTAGGGACCTCAGATTTCCATTTTCCAACATCCCACTTGACAGCTTGCACACTAATAACCACATTAAATTCATCATCCATGGCATTAATGAAGCGTTAGATTTCCCAGAACAAAGGGCACATCTGTCTTCCTTTCCCATTTCAATGAAGCATACACAGAGACGACCATTTTGGTTTGCCAGCCCCACCACTAATAACCTCTGATATAACACCCCTTGTGGTCAATCCATAATTTTGACATGACAATAGCACACTTTAATCACCAATTGCAACTATACAAATGTACCATCGCCTTATCATGTCCTAAAAACATGTATCTTCCCTGTGCAAAAACTGACATTCAGTGCCCAATAAGTAAGTCTCCTTGATGAGCACTGGAAAGCCAAATCTGTTTATGGCATTACAAAATTCTGGCCTATTATAACTTATTATCAACCCTTTCATACTGCACGTTAGAATCTTTTTATTAGTCTAATTAAGCACAAAATATCTATAACCTAGATTATGATGCTGCCATACATTGGGTGTGCCCTCTCCTGGGGCTAAATTCCAAAACAAATGACCAGAGCTCCCAGGGGTAAAGCACTCTTCCCGAAACAGGATTGCTACTATTGCCACTGAGTGTTGTTTGGGGCTCACATGTTAGGCCATTTCAAAGTTTTTGGGTGGTTAATGGGCAGATGGGTAGGACCTTGCTTTTCTGGTTACTATTTCAGATTAATGTAGGTTTTCCAAATGTTAAACCTTATCCTGATGAACTATAACCAATCTTCAGTACAGACCTATACCTTTCAGCTCTACTACCCACTAAAAAGCTAAATGCATTTTCATAGCAATCAACAGTCAGTACATTTTAGTTTGTTGTATACAATTCAGCAATGTACATTTACAAGACTTCACTGAAAAGGCCAAATCAGCCAGGCTTTCTCATTCTCTGTTATAATTAACAACAAATGGCAACTCATTAATTGAAATAAATGCACATTCAAATAAGTGTTCAACAAGGAAAAATTATGGGTGCTCATACGCTGAAACACATCGTTGCCTTGATGTGTAAAGAAGGGTTCATGATGATGAACCCGTTCTAATAACAATGGAACAAACCAGTGGAGCACACCAATAAGTCTAAGTCTATACTTCATAAATAATGTAATGTCACAATGAATAAAAGCATCATAATATGTTTAACTAAACAGTTATTTTAATCCTCTCCTTTTTCTAGAATAGTGTGGAAAATCGACAACACTGACCAAAAGAACAAGACATAACACAAGAGTATTTTTATCCAATCCAAGGATATATTCATACAAATAGAACTTGTCATACAAAACAATAAAAATTTTCTTAAACAGATAAATATAAACATATATACATCAAACATATAACGAAGAAAGGAATAAAAAGCGATCAGCCGACACGTGTTTCGTCCTGAACGGACTTAAACATATATGATCATTCTCTGTTATGGCCACATCTATATTTGATAGCTATCTGAGTTCTTATATAATGTGGTGGATTTACTAGTTGGCAACAAGGACATCTGTCCTCACCTAACCCTTGTTTATGACTATGCTGCATGCCTCACTGTGGATGCTATGGTCATCTGTTTCTGGCCTTGGAAGGAGAGCTGATGAATTAATAAAGATGTGTTCTTCACCTTACCATCTTCCTTATACTGGTGACACACCCCATCAGCTTTTCCATTCCCCAGGCGCCAATGTTCCTCTGTAGAGTTGCTCTGTGCTGTTTCAGCGTGTGTGGGATCTGCCTCCTGGTTCTAGAGTTTAGGTTCAGGACATTGTGCAGATCAACTTTCACAGTCAGGTTAGGTCAGGCTAACAGAGTTGGTGAATTTGTCACGTTTAAACAAAAGACAGCACTTAGCTTGCCTGCTGCCTCAATTCTCTCATACTCTGCCCCACTCAGTTTAATTGCCTTGTGCTCTCAGCAACTGTTCTCAGATGTCAATGCATGCATTGTACACTTGTTGCATGCATAAAGGTGCCATTTTGGATGTGGCAATCAGCTTATTTCGGGCCCAGAAGAGGTTTGAGAACTCATATTTGAGTCATACATCTAATGTGTGCATGCACGTGCCATTTTGAATTGGAACCCTATTCATCCATTGACACCATATACGCACAGAAAAAAAAAATTGGTGATTAATGCTGGGCAGCAACTCACCCACTGTGTGCATAATTTGTATTTTATTGAGCATCTACAAAGGTGTATCTCCACCACCGCCTTTTGTGTAAACTTGATACTCTGTCTTTACACTGGTTACAATAGAGACTTTAGAAGCTTACCTAGATACCATTGATGGAGATACATTTACTTCCAAGAAAAAGAAACCCTTGGTATTTCACAATTTAGGGCCAGAAAGTAGGTAATATCAAAACTTTACCTGTTAAACTGATAAACTACTGTCTAGTGGAGAAGGTGATATGGAAGAGTTGATAGATAAATATGTTTTAGTAATTAAGACACTTGCTAAAAGATGTTGTCTCAAATGTAATGTTGTACTTGAAACGCACAGATTTTTACCGTGAGGACAACTTCTAGCGGAGTCCGTTGACGATTTTGTTCTAGCTTAGCGCAAATTAGCTGCACACTTTAATTATCATGATTTGAAAGAGGAGACCATTTGTAACAAATTAGTAGAGAAGGCGCATTACAAAAGAATCCAGGAAAGACTGAAGCTTACCAAAGATCCTAGTTTGGAGTTTCCCATCACCATAACAAGGGGTATTAAACAAACTGAACCATGTATGAGGGAATTATGGGGCAGATGTAGCAAAGGGTTTTTCCCATTCTGTCTCAATGGGAAAATGTGTTTGTACATATGGCCCTATGTGTTGTTCGATAAGGAACCAAATCCAAAGAAGAAAAAGTATTCCATAAAAATAACAGTGACAACTGTATGGTGAAGAGTTATTCAGCCAAGCAATTAAAAAAATCTATGATAGCACCTTCTAATGGTGAAGGAGAAAGTGATTGTTTCTGTTGTGGTAGCAAAGCACATTCCAAAACTATAAACATTGTCCTGCTTTAAATCAACATGTTTTAAGTGTAACAAGAGAGGGTAATAAGAGAGGACATTATGATTGGGTGAGTAGGGTGAGCAATTCTAAAAAGCATTATGCACTTCAAGTAGTTAAAACAGTAGAGGAGGAGTTCTATGAATGTAGTGGTGATGGGTATGTCCTGATGGTCAGAGGAGGAACATGGAGTCATTAAAGAAAACTTTGTTTTTATCAAACAAGTGTGGAAAAAGGAAACCATCTTATTGTGATATCTTAGTTAATGGTCATAACGTTAAAATTATGGCAGATTCGGGTTCGTCTTTCATGATGATAGGTGAAGCAGAATTTAAATATTACCACTAATAAGTGTTGGAACAGTCACACATCAAACCTTTTGCATGTGGAGTCAAGAGGTTAGGTTTGGAAAGTTTAAAGCCAAATTTGAGTTTGAGAACAATCAAACCGAGTTGAGGTTTATGTTGTGAGGAATAGTTTGAATTTGTTAGGTTGGGCTGATTGAGAGGAACTTAATATGATTTTTGATCCTAGTCACCCTGCGTTGGGTATAACCAAGGTTAAATTATTAGCTTCATGCTTTAGTGCTGTTACATTAAAAACTGATGTTGAAGAAGGGAAATTGATCAACAAATATCCTGGGGTGTTTTGTGATCACTTTGTTAAACTTCAGAGTTCAAGCATTGCAGTGTTTTAAAACGTAATACTGTTCCTACAGCATAAAGCCACACAGGGTACCTTTGTGTTTAAGATGGGACAAGAATTGAGGAATGGTAAATTGTGTTTAACATCCATTATTGTACCCATGGAGGGATCTGAGTGCTTATCACCAGTAGTGCTGCCACATATGGCTGTTAATCTATACATTTGTGCATAGATTCTTGTGATCTCAATTGTAGCATTTGGGTAGATTGTCAGCCACTACCTAATATCAGTGTGATGTAAGCCATTTTGAAGAATGCTGCAGTTTTTTATATTGTTGGATATGTCTGTGCGATATCAAATAGAACTACATTAATACTCAAAACATTTCATTTCATTTCTGAAACCGGAGAGTATATTTTGTTACATCCGCATGCCATTTGGTATCGCATCTGCATCCTCTGTGCTTTAGAGAGTGATGAATGTTTTAGTTAGAGAAATCAAAGGTATAGGGTGTTTCCATGATGACATATTAATTTATGGCAAGGACAAGAGTAAAGATGATGCTAGGTTGGAGCAGGTGTTGGGTATTTTGAGGAAGAGTATGATGACACTGGAGAAAAATATGTGTAAATTTGCACAATTGGTGGTTGGTTATCCTGGCCATCATGTATCTGAAAATGGTATTCCTCCCAAGTTAAAGATCTTGAGGGCTAATGAGAAAGCGCCATCACCTGTGGACAAGAATCAGTTGATGTCTTTTTTAGGCTTAGTTGATTATTATACTAGCTTTGTCCCACAGTTTTATAGTAAAACAGCAATTCTACGAGAATTGTTAAAGAAAAATGTTACATATATGTAGGGAGCGGTAAGATTTTTGATCAAATCAAAAGATGTATTGTGTCTGCTCAACCTTTGTAATCTTTTTACACTAATGATGCTAGCATTGTAATGGCTGATACCAGTAATGCTGGGTTTGGTGCAGAATAAATGCACATAGCATAGCAATGGGAAAAAAAGATTACTGCTTTTACATCAAGGGCTTTACTGGGAGCAGACGCCACATACTCTGTTATTTAAAACAGAGTAGGTGACAATGTGTTGGGGTGTGGAATATTTTAAGATTTATTTGTGTGACAATGAGTCTATTCTATGCACAGATCATAAGCCTCTAGCGGATTTGTTCATTATTTGTGGTGGTGGAATAGCTACACTTCGCATTGCCAAGTGTCAATATCATATGCAAGAGTTTCAATGCAAATCAGAACATGTATCAGGTGGAAGGAATTTTGCTGGTTATTGTTTATTGAGATTTTTGTTTGCAAATTGAAGAAAACATAATTGAAGACAACGTGAAGGAGATGGAAATTGCTTGTATGGTAAATGGTATCAATGAGATATTGGATGGTGTGTTAGGTAAGGATGAATTGTATAAGATGAGATTAGTGCAAGGTGATGGAATTTGTTGTACATGGTTGGCCCAAGATTAACTGGGTCAATGAAGAACTTGTTCCATTTGCGATATTTGCTGATTAATTATCATTGGTTACTGAAATCTTAAGACATAGGGGACTGTTTGTTGTTCCCAAGTATTTGTAAGTTAAAGATACTTGCTCTTTTCATGACGGCATAAGAGCATTGAAGCACAGAATAAAAGAGGATTTCTGGTGGCCATGTTTAGATAGAGGCGCATAATGTTTTGATAAAGATTGTAATGCATGTGTCATTAATTATGCGACTCAGGTAACCGTGCCATCTCTGTGTCTCTCCATCCATGCCTTGGAACTACCTTGCTTTGGATATTTCTGGTCCTCTCGGGGTTTTAGGTAGCACTCCCAGATTTGCTGTGGTGCTTATTTGACAAAGTGGCCAGAAGTCAAAATGGTTGAAAATTAGTCTACTTGTTCTGTTATAGAATTTCTATGTGAAGTATTTTCTCAGGAGGATTAGCCTGAAGAGCTAGTCACTGACAATTATTCTCAATTGGTGTCAGTAGAGATGAGAGACTTACTTTGGAAATCACAAATCTGTCATATCATAACTTCTCTTTATCATCCTGGAAGTAACAGCTTGATAAGAAGTTTCAAGTGTGTACTGAAGGTTCAGTTACAGTTATCCTTAGTGAATAACTGAACTGAAAGCAAGTTATTATGGACATGTTGTGAGCATATAGAACTTCTTAAGACACTTCCACAGGTGTATCACTTTTTACCCTCATGAGAGGAAGAGCTGCCAGCACTGATCTTAACAAGGAATGAATGGATCATAAAATGGTGGATGTGACATTCCTGGTAGGGTTGGATGTGCAGAAGGTACTGATGGGTACCCTGGGAGGTCCGAATGTAAGGAACAGGAAGATGAATGTGAACACTAGGGATTTGATAAGGGTGAAGAAGCCAGTTCATGTGAGAAAAAATTTGTTGAAGTTTTCTGTGCCCCAGAAGGAAATATGAGGCATGACCATGTTGTAGTGGTTGAAGGAGAAGAAATGTGTAACAAGAGTAAAGTTTCTGTAGTCCCTCCTGAGAAAGCTTCAGTAGTGCACTCTAGATATACTCATGGTAGTAGTGCAGACTTCCAAGGTGAAAGTGGGGTAACAGATGTTGTGAGTGAAACTACAGGTGGTGAAGAAGTTAAGTGTAAGGTAACTGGAGTTACACAGACTGATAAGAGTACCACAGTCAGAGATACCAAAACTAGAGTGAGGAAGATATGTGTACGTTATAAAGATTATTTAGTTGGGCTAAATATCATTTAAAAAGGAAAGAAAAGTGTACTTTCTTCATGCTTATTTATCCCCATATGTTGTATTTTATTATTTCAATTATTAATGTATATTTGCATTTTGTTCTTTAAATTGAGTGTGTATTTTGTAACTAAAATATCTTTATTCTTTCGTTGTTATGTAAAGGGAGGATATGTGTGGGGATTTCAGTGTTATGGTGGCATTCTTATATTCTAGCACGGAAGTGCTCAAGGCCTCTAGGGGCAGCAGTTGTTGCCCTGGTGGATTAGTCATGATGTGTTCTTTAACTTTCCATCTTCTTTATAATAACCTTTTCCAGTAATTCAAATATAATTAAAGGCAAAATAAATTAATTTTCATCGCTCATTTCTCGGGTTTACCTAAGCCAGAAAGTAAGCGCTGAAGTCATCCAATGATTCTATCCCAAATAAACCTGAACTAATTTTGTCATTATCTGGTTTTGGTACCACAAACCATCCAAACACTTATTGGCTGAACTGTTCCTCATCTAGTATTTTACATTGATTACCATAACTGTCTCAGGATGCAGCATTGATTGGGTAGTGGAAAATATGTGATAATCCATTACTATTAAAGGATCAATGCATGACAAATTTAGGCTGGGACTGTGTTGTCTCCAAAATAACTTCAGTGTAGGTTTTCAGTAATCCAAATGTATTTCATAACTTGTTTGTGATGGGTTTGTTAACCAATGATAATTCTATGATTATCTCTAAATAAAGTTTTGACTTTAATGGGTGCATGTATTTAGGTTCTAGCAAAGATATTTGTCTAAACCCTGAATTTGTCTGGGCCTGAGTTTTTAGAGAGAGGGCTTGGGATTACTCAGACATCCAAACATTTCCTAGGATTAGCCTCAGCCAGCCATCCAAACATTTTATAAGATATGCAGGCTACGTTTCGACTTTTAAAATGTCCTACAGCAGAGGTCAATACCCCAAACAGCAGTATAGTCTTTCTCTTTAAGTGTCCTTGGGGAAAGCAGGGCCCTAAAGTTGTGTGTGTTGTTACTCCCTTCTATCCTATTATATCTATGATAGAAGAGGCATTGTTGTGTTTAAAACATTAATCAGAGCTCTCATTCTTAGGTTTGCACATTGTTGATCTTGTATATATATATATATATATATATATATATATATATATATATATATATATACACCCAATACATTTCCCAACTTCCCTTACACAGAGAATCCATACTTCATACTCTGTTGAACTACATTGATGTTGTTTGAGTCTTACATACCCCAGGCATTCTCGTCAGTCACAGACAGATGTTACAAAACATATGTTTTGTCTGGCTCATAACACCCCATTTCTTTGTCCTCTCAGTCTTGACGCAGGGGGTAGCTTGTCTCTCCAGCCCTCAGCAACAAGCCAGCTCCCTGGATTTTCCATTTCAGGTTCTCATTGGTTCTGGAGAAATGACCTTGACTACGTGTTCCTGACTTCACAAGCCAGGAGATACACACACTCCGGTAACCTATCTTGTTGCTTCAATATTTAGTGTGAGCAAGATGTGGCATCTCGTTCTGGAAGAAATGCTTTCAAATGAGAGAAATGTGACACTGATCTGTAGAACAGTCTTTCATACACAAATGCAGTCCTATTTCAAAAGAAAATAGTAAGAACTGTTGAAAAGTTTACCCTTCTACAAGATCACCCTGGAGGTTCTGTCTTTTTGCTGGACCCTATTTTTTCTGGCTCTAGAACTCTGTGCACTTTGCCATTGCTGACCAGGGATAAAGTGCTTGTGTCTTTCCTTTCAACATGACAAAATTGGGATACACCGGAATGGTTTATTTAATGTACCTATAAGTCCCTACTATATGGTATCAAGTGTACCCAGGTCTTGTAAATTAAAATGCTACCAATGGACTGCAGCACTCATGGAGCCAACCACTGCAGTGTAACTGTGAAGCATGTCTCCGGGCTTACCATTGTAGCCTGGCTGTGCATTTTAAAACTGCAAATGTGATCTGTCAAAATAACCCCTTTTGACATCCCTAATACTCCCTTTTAAATATTTATGCACCCTGAAGTAGGCCTTACTGCTCATAAGGCAGAGTACATGGTATTTAAAAGTAGGAGATGTAAAGGTTTAAGTGTTGTGTGTGAAAACATTCACCTTTGTAGATGCCAATTGCTGGACCTAATGGCTGTTCATCAGATGCATGACTGTTTGCTGCAATACCAACACCAATAAACAAGGCTCACATCAGTAACTTGCAAATGAAGCATGCATCAGAATATTAGCTGCTTGTTACATTGCTGAGGCTTCCAGATTGACTTTCACAATAACAACTTTCACTTTCACATGAACAACTGAAAGAATGGACTTTCCAACAAAGAGGGCTCTAATTTCTTAGTCACATTCCAGGAGTGGCTCTGCCAGCCTGCTGTCATACTGAAATGTTGTCAGTTGGACGTGCATAACTCCAGAGAGTTTGAAAATGGAATAAAATAAGATGTTTGGGCAAAATGTAACAGTCAGACCTAACAACCTTGGTGTGGCCCTCCCCCAAACCTTTTGCCACTCTTGTTTTTTTAATTAAATTTTATTGGCTTTAGGATTCTGTGCCCTTTACCACTGCTGACAACTGCTAAAGTACTTGTGCTTCCTCCTTAAAACATGATAAAATTGTTCTACACCTAACTAGCATATTTAATTTACTTGTAATTCCCTAGTTTATGGTACTAACTATATCCAAAGCCTGTAAATTAAATGATACCAGTAGTCCTGCAGCACTCATTGCTCACCCACTCAAGTAGCACTTTAAAACATATCTCAGGCCTGTCATTGCAGGCTGTAGACCTAGCAAAATAAACCTTTTGCTACCCTAAACCTTCCTTTAAATGTATAAGTCACCCCTAGGTTAAGTCACAAACAACTCACAGGATAGGGTCCATTGTATGTAAAAAGTAGAACATGTTTTTAAGCTTTGCATAACTCAGTTGTGACAAATGTAAAAATTTGCTTTTTACTCCTGTGAGGCCCACCACTCCTACAGGATAGCATTGAATTACCTCATAAACTTTAATAAGTGATAAATATTGATTATGGACAGATAGACATGTAATGTTTGGACTCAAGTGAATTGTAATTTAAAATCCTCTTTAATGGTAAAGTCACATTTCAAGTCACATTCCTGAAACTGTCACTTTTAGTAAGTTGGCATTTTCGTCCTAACCATTTGGTACCAGCTACCAGTGTCCTGGGGCACATGTGTATGATTGGCTTAGCTGTTGGGCTTTGTGTATTCCTCCTAAACAATGAGAAAAAAGGAGGCTAGGTGTTAAAAGGACAGGCCATCTTGCCAGGATGTCTAGAGATGGAGTTGTCCCCTACCCCATTTACACTTCAAAGAGCTGGCCTCCAGGTCCCACAAAGGAAACTGACATCAGTCTTTTGTCATGCGAGAATTCCTGGAGGGTTGACAGGGGAATTGAAGAACTTTCCAGAACCAGATGTGGGGGCAGTATGGGGAATACACCCACTTCAAAGACTGACCCTCCTGAGCCACTCATTAGTACACTTCTGGGCCTATGGACATTACAGAAGAAGGACTGCCTTGTTCCTCAGATGTGTCAAGTAAACATCCTGTACACCAGAAGGTGAAATTCCAAGTTGGATACATTGAAATGTCGAAACACTGTAGCTCCCTGTAAGGTAACATCCACTCTCCACTCTTCCTCCACGCAACTGCCATTCACCCAGGTCTATAACAATCCCCAGAACCTAGAGAGCATGCAGTAGAACAGAGAGCTACACTAGAAAATATCAATTCCACAGTTACCTCAAGACTTAACTATAAACAGTATTGCTTTCTGCAATTTAAGACATGACACATCTTCCCTCTTTTAGTAATAAGTGACACACTTTAACTATATACAATTTGATTATATCTAGTCTCCACATACAAAATCTTCTAACCATTTAGGTTTTACAGTCATCCTTCTGCTGTGTACTTCCTTCTGATCTTTTACTGGCTTGTCCATTACATTAGTATGTTCCTGTACATTTCCATCCCCCGTTTGATTCTTTATCTGATCCCTAAGAACTTCTGTAGCACCCTCTTGAATAGTTTCTTGTGATTCTTCTTCAACAAAATCATGTTCTCCCACCAGATTATCTTTATTTATGACACTTTCATTCCTTTCCTGCACTCCAACCGCATCCTCATAAAAGATATCTCTAATTTACTTTTTTTGCTAAGAAAATAAATGATTAATAAACTCCTTAGTGTTACTTTTGAGTACAGCAATTCTCCTAAGATTCAACGCTTTCCCATCACTCAACAGAACAGCACTATGCAGCACCTTAGATATCTGTAGTGGTATAGAGAAGTGGCTTTCTCCTTTCTTTAACTTCCATGTTTTTTTGTTTTTTTTACCTTAACCCACATTCCTTCATGCACCTCTACCATATCCGAACCTCTTTTCAAGTCAAATGCTTCTTTATATTTTTGATGCCTATTAATAATTATTTTCCTGATTTCACCAAATGGTAATTTACATTCTGAAGACGGTATTAACCATTCAAAATTACATTTAGTTCTGGGAGCTCTACCCCTCATAACTTCAAAAGGAGTCATTTCTAAAGCTTCATGAATATTGCAATATGTCCACACAGTCTTAAATAACTGGTTCTCCCAATCCTCACCCTTCATACAAGCTATTTGTATAGCACCCTTGTGAGAAAGTAGCCTCTTTCTAGCCTTGTTACCCCCACTTTTGGCCTGTTTGTGAGTATATGTCAGGGCGTTTTCACTGTCTCACTGGGATCCTGCTAGCCAGGGCCCAGTGCTCATAGTGAAAACCCTATGTTGTAAGTGTGGTTGTTATGTGTCACTGGGATCCTGCTAGCCAGGACCCCAGTGCTCATAAGTTTGTGGCCTATATGTATGTGTTCCCTGTGTGATGCCTAACTGTCTCACTGAGGCTCTGCTAACCAGAACCTCAGTGGTTATGCTCTCTCTGCTTTCCAAATTGTCACTAACAGGCTAGTGACCAATTTCACCTATTCACATTGGCATACTGGTACACCCTTATAATTCCCTAGTATATGGTACTGAGGTACCCAGGGTATTGGGGTTCCAGGAGATCCCTATGGGCTGCAGCATTTCTTTTGCCACCCATAGGGAGATCTGACTATTCTTACACAGGCCTGCCAGTGCAGCCTGAGTGAAATAACGTCCACGTTATTTCACAGCCATTTACCACTGCACTTAAGTAACTTATAAGTCACCTATATGTCTAACCTTCACCTGGTGAAGGTTGGGTGCAAAGTTACTTAGTGTGTGGGCACCCTGCCACTAGCCAAGGTGCCCCCACATCGTTCAGGGCAAATTCCCCGGACTTTGTGAGTGCGGGGACACCATTACATATGTGCACTATACATAGGTCACTACCTATGTATAGCGTCACAATGGTAACTCCGAACATGGCCATGTAACATGTCTAAGATTATGGAATTGTCACCCCAATGCCATTCTGGCATTGGGGGTACAATTCCATGATTCCCCGAGTCTTTAGCACAGACCCGGGTACTGCCAAACTGCCTTTACCGGGGTTTCACTGCAGCTGCTGCTGCTACCAACCCCTCAGACAGGTATCTGCCCTCCTGGGGTCCAGCCAGGCCTGGCCCAGGAAGGCAGAACAAAGGACTTCCTCAGAGAGAGGGTGTTACACCCTCTCCCTTTGGAAAAAGGTGTCAGGGCTGGGGAGGAGTAGCCTCCCCCAGCCTCTGGAAATGCTTTGATGGGTACAGATGGTGCCCATCTCTGCATAAGCCAGTCTACACCAGTTCAGGGATCCCCCAGCTCTGCTCTGGCACGAAACTGGACAAAGGAAAGGGGAGTGACCACTCCCCTGACCTGCACCTCCCAGGAGAGGTGCCCAGAGCTCCTCCAGCGTGCCCCAGACCTCTGCCATCTTGGATTCAGAGGTGTGCTGGCACACTGGACTGCTCTGAGTGGCCAGGGCCGGCAGGTGACGTCAGAGACTCCTTCTGATAGGCTCTTACCTGTGTTACTAGCCTATCCTCCTTCCTAGGTAGCCAAACCTCCTTTTCTGGCTATTTAGGGTCTCTGCTTTGGGGAAATTCTTCAGATACCGAATGCAAGAGCTCACCAGAGTTCCTCTGCACTTCTCTCTTCACATTCTGCCAAAGGATCGACCGCTGACTGCTCAGGACGCCTGCAAAACTGCAACAAAGTAGCAAAGACGACTACTGCAACCTTGTATCGCCTCATCCTGACGGCTTTCTCGCCTGTTTCCTGGTGGTGCATGCTCTGGGGGTAGCCTGCCTCCTTCTTGCACCAGGAGCTCCGAAGAAATCTCCCGTGGGTCGACGGAATCTTCCCCCTGCAATCGCAGGCAACAAAAGACTGCATCACCGGTCCTCTGGGTCCCCTCTCAGCACAACGAGCGTGGTCCCTGGAACTCAGAAACTCTGTCCAAGTGACTCCCACAGTCCAGTGACTCTTCAGTCCAAGTTTGGTGGAGGTAAGTCCTTGCCTCCCTACACTAGACTGCATTGCTGGGTACCGCGTGATTTGCAGCTGCTCCAGCTCCTGTGCACTCTTCCAGGATTTCCTTCATGCACAGCCAAGCCTGGGTCCCCGACACTCTAACCTGCAGTGCACAACCTTCTGAGTTGTCCTCCGGCGTCGTGGGACTCCCTTTTCTGACTTCAGGTGGACTCCAGTTCACTCCTCTTCCAAGTGCGTGTTCCAGTACTTCTGTGGGTGCTGCCTGCTTCTGTGAGGGCTCCCTGACTTGCTGGGCGCCTCCTCTGTCTCCTCATCCAAGTGGCGACATCCTGGTCCCTCCTGGGCCACAGCAGCACCCAAAAACCCTAACCGCAACCCTTGCAGCTAGCAAGGCTTGTTTGTGGTCTTTCTGCGTGGGAACACCTCTTCAAGCTTCTTTACGGCGTGAACCATCCATCCTCCAAAGGGGAAGTTCCTAGTCCTCTTCGTTCTTGCAGAAACCAAAGCTTCTTCCATCCAGTGGCAGCTTCTTTGCACCCTCAGCTGGCATTTCCTGGGCATCTGCCCACTCTCGACATTGTCGTGACTCTTGGACTTGGTCCCCTTGTTTCGCAGGTACTCAGTTCTGGAAATCCACTGTTGTTGCTTTGCTGGTGTTGGTCTTCCTTGCATAAACCCCCTATCACGACTTCTGTGCTCTCCGGGGGGTTATAGGTGCACTTTACACCTACTTTTCAGGGTCTTGGGGTGGGCTATTTTTCTAACCCTCACTGTTTTCTTACAGTCCCAGCGACCCTCTACAAGCTCACATAGGTTTGGGGTCCATTCGTGGTTCGCATTCCACTTTTGGAGTATATGGTTTGTGTTGCCCCTATACCTATGTGCTCCTATTGCAATCTACTGTAACTTTACATTGCTTGCATTACTTTCTTTTGCTATTACTGCATATTTTTGGTATTGTGTACATATATCTTGTGTATATTTGGCATCCTCATACTGAGGGTACTCACTGAGATATTTTTTGTATGTCTGTGTATTGTGTTTTCTTATGATATTGTGCATATGACACCAGTGGTATAGTAGGAGCTTTGCATGTCTCCTAGTTCAGCCTAAGCTGCTCTGCTATAGCTACCTTCTATCAGCCTAAGCTGCTAGAAACACCTCTTCTACACTAATAAGGGATAACTGGACCTGGTACAGAGTGTAAGTACCCCTTGGTACCCACTACAAGCCAGTCCAGCCTCCTACAACCCTTCAAAACTTGATTAAACCTTTCAATCAAGCTGCTACCACTGGGATTATATAAGGAAGTAGTTCAATGCTTCACTCTGATTCTCTCAAAATAATTTGTTGCCAATTTAGATAAAAATTGCACTCCATTGTCACTAATAATTTGTACCGGCAACCCTTCATCGATGAAAGTCTTATCAATATATTTCAATACTTCTCCGGAATCTATTTTATCAACAACTTTGATAACAGGCTATCTTGAGAACACATCAACCATAGCAATAACATATCTTGGTGGAGTACCTATTGGTCCCATGATATGTATGGCAGCTCTATGCCACGGTTTTTCAGGAACTACAGGCTCACACATCAAAGGTTTCAAAGTTCTCAAAGCTTTGTCTGAATTGGCGCAAACAATACAATTCCTGACCATTCTTTCCATACACATATCATTACAAGGCCACCAATGCCACTTCTTCACTCTTTGTTTGGTCTTCACAATCCCACAATGCTCCTCATGACATAGGTTCATTATACAGGTTCTAAGAGTGAAAGGGGGAACAGCTCTATCACCCCTGAAAATTGCGTTCTTGATAATTGACAATTCATCTTTTATCTCCCCAAAAAGTTTTAAATTTAAGGGAATTTTATCTTTCTTTGGCCATACTGTACCCACTTAATGAGCTGTTGTAACGCATTGTCCTTGGAATACTCCTGAATCCATCTTTCTTCTTTGATACTGATTATACCCTCATCATGAATAAATGCAACTTGAAATTCATCCCAGTTGCATTTCCCACAATCTTGAATGTCTACTGGCATGCAAGAAAAAATATCAGCCAAAACATTACTTTTACCTCGAATATACACTACATTGTAAACAAAGTCCTGTAAGCGCATAGACATTCTTGCAATTCTGGTTGAAGCTTTATACATACCCTTCGTGGTTAACAATCTAACAAGTGATTTGTGGTCACTGCAGACAATACACATATTTCCCCACACATATAATCTGAAGTGCTCCATTGCCCAAACACAAGCCAGTGTTTCTTTTTCAATAACTGAGAATTTCTCCTCAGACGGTGTTAAAGATCGGAAAGCTAATGCATTTAGGATCTCCCTTCATTTCTCATCAATTTGTGACATAACACCCCTAACCCCTTATTGCTGGCATCAACCGTGACCACATTCATCAAATCAGGATCAAAACAACCTAAAATAGGTGCATGTATTATTGCATTCTTTATATTCTCAAATTCTTTTTTAAAAAATCTGACCACACAAATTTCTTTCTGTTCTTCAATAATTGTCTGATGTTATATACTCTATTCGAGAACCCCTTCACAAATTTTGCATTAGATTCTACCATTCCTAAAAATGGCCTTACTTCATCCTTACTGTTAGGATGTGGAGCCTTTTGAATTGCCTCTACTAACGTGGGTTTAGTTGCTACTCCCTCACCACTCAGAACATGTCCCAAATATATTACAGAGCTGACCCCAAATTTACACTTTGCATGCTCAACAGTCAAACCATTTTCTCCTAAGATGGTTAGAATGTCTTCTAAAACCCTGTCATGTTCTAACTTATCCTTTCCAAGCAGTAGGATATCATCATGAAAATACCTAATCTTTGAGTGCTTGCCAAATAACTTGTGCATTATCCTCTGAAAAATAGCAGCTGCAGAAGCCAGACCAAACAGTATTCTTTTATATTGAAAACACCCACAGTGAGTAATAAAAGCTGTGTATTGTCTACTCTCTTCATTTAATTTAATCTGGTGGTACGCCGCTGATAAGTCTATAGTTGAAAACCACTAGCATCCTTCAATAATGTTAATATTTCTGATATTTTAGGTAAAGGAAATGAATCTATAAATATGTTGTTGTTCAGATGGAGTAAATCCATACACAACCAAATTTTTTCATTGGACCATTTTGCCACAACAACCGGAGAAATCCATTCAGATGATTCAACAGCTTCTATTATATCTGCTTTGATTAATTTCTCCAATTCCCTTTCTACCTCTTTTCTAAGAATAATGGGAATATGTGTTGCTTTGTGCATTTTGGGACATGCATTACCTTTCATAACAATATGATGCCCTAAACCCATTAACATACCAATATTTTCACTAAAAACTTTCTGAATTTTTTTATACATCTGCTTTCCAACACCTTCTCCCTCTTCAACAATCATTACTGGCTCAGAACTGTTTGGGTTTAAAATCATATGCAAATTACAATGAAAATAGATGGTCCTTTGTTTGTCACATACTCTCTACCTTCAAACTTATATTAGGATCCTATATCTCAACAGATCTATTCTTTCTCCAGAAAATCCTTCTGGACTTATATCTGGCTCGGATAATTTCTTCCCTAACCTTTTTATAAATTTAGACTTCTACACATCTTCATTTACAATTGTAAATGGTGATTCTGAATGTAGATACAACTGAACTTGCACCCCCCCAATGGTCTTCATACAAATAGGTTTCTTCGTATTTGATTCATAATTCTCATTAATATTTAGTAGAAATGATTTTTCCAAACTATTCTCACTATAGCTAGTACTTGAATTATAATGCGTAACTTTTTTGCCACAGAAGTCTTCCTCACTAGAGCTTCTATTTTTTTCACCAGCACATTTCACCTTAAAAATTTTCTTTTTGTTACACGCTCTAGCAAAATGCCCAATTCTACCACATGCTGAACACTTTTGATTGATCCTTGGACAATTTTTTACTATATGCTAGATGAGAACTGCTATCACAACAATAACATTTTAATCCTTGTTTCTTAACAAAATCCTGACTTTTAGTGTTCCCATTTTTAATTCTAGTGACACTCTTATTTTTTATCTTATTAATAACCTCTTCACTTAACTCTCTGCTTCTTTTTTTAAAGCCTTAGCACTGCTACTTGATAATACCGCCTTCCTTATTATAGCTAATATATCTTTCAACTCAACATCTCCATTAACCAATAGTCTTTCTTGAAATGGCAGGATCATGAGTGTGCATGACTATCTGATCACGAATAAATTGTTCTGTTAGATGATCAAACTTGCAATCATCTGCTAATTTGCCCCTACATATTCATCAGTTGTTTCTCCAGGCTCTTGTTTTCTTTGAAAAAACGTATACCTTACAATTCCCAAGCAAACTTTTGGTGCAAAATGATTATCAAAATCTCTTAAAGCATCTTCAAAAACATTGGAGTCTCCACCGCCAGTCAGTTTTGTCATTGTTTCATTCATTTTCAATCCTTTAGGACCAACAGAATGTAAGAAAATCAGCTTTTTCCTTTCTGGTTTCATATTTCCTTCTTCATCAACAGTCTCCAGGAATTTTAAGAAATGGGCCTTCCATTCCATCCACTTCATAAATGGATTTCCACCAGCAGGTCAAAATGCTCGTGGAGGTTGCAGTGCAAAGTTCTGTGTAGACACGTTGGCAAGCGTCCAATCTTCAGTTTAAGGACTAGTTCGCTTATAAAACTCCAATATAAATTAACAATGAAAATATGTTTATTGAAAATCCCACAGAAACCACTGTAAGTAAATTAAATAGTTTAGAACTTGCCTGACTTTCTCCGAAACCAGAATGGCAGTCACATATAAAAACTGCAAATGGGTTCTTTTAATAAATTGCTTTTTATCCGGAAGAAATTTAAGGGGTCATTATGACCCCGGCAGTCAGCGTTAATATGGAGGAAAGTACTGCCAACAGGCTGGTGGTACTTTTCTCCATAATATTACATTGGCGGTTTGGCTAAAGCCAAACTGCCAATGTACCACACTGACCAACACAGCGGTAGCAACCGCCGGGCTGGAGACTTCACTCTCCAGCCCGGCGGCCGTCACTTGCCCACCTGCGGGATTATGACCCTGCCTACCGCCATGGTTTTCGTGGCTCCCTTACCGCCACGAAAACCATGGCGGTAGGCACTATCAATGACAGGGAATCCCTGCCCTGTCAGTGATAGGGGTCTTCCCCGCCCCCTCCTCCTCCCCAGGTTTCCCCCCCAGATTCCCCTTCCTCTCCAGACCCCCCATACACACCCCTCCCTTCACACACGCACACACACACCCATTCCAACATACATCCACGCATGCATACATCCATTCACACACACACCCGCACACACTTACATACATACACGTACACACGCATTCACACAACCCAACATACACGCACTCACACATCCATACATGTACACACACACCCGCATACACGCACGCACAGACATATACACCCCCCCAAACACACACAACACGCCCCCCCTCCCCTGTTGGAGCACCCGACTTACCTGTCGTCAGGGGGTCCTCTGGCAGGAGGCGGGGTGAGGTGCTGCTGCCAGCAGCAGCGTCCACTAGCAGAACACCACCAGGCCGTATTATTGTCATAATATGACCGGCGGCGGTCTATTGGTGTGGCGCTGCTGCACCGCCACCTTACCGCCATCCTCCGGCATGGCCACACCCGGATTTCCACCATCCTTCTGGCGGAAATCCAGCTGTGGTTATAATCCGGCGGACGGCTGGTAGCTGTGGCGACGGTCTTTTGGCGGCCGTCACCACGATGATAGGTGTTTTTTACTGCAATGAGCCTAATGAGAGCCTTAGTTCCCAGAAAAAAAAATTGCTTGCTCGTACAGAAATTACGTGTAGAAGCTTGTTGTAGATGTGCGCATGCTGAATGTTGTGAAATACGAATATTAATATTTCCAAGATGGCCGCACTTAAATGACGTGGATCATCATGATGCAGGTTGGAGTCTTACACAGTCAAAGCAATGCTGTTGTCGGTCCAGAATCCCTGTAAAATACAGCAGCGTGAGCTTCCAAATTTGACACAGTAAGATCACAAACAGCCAAAAGAAACTTTTTTTTCTAATAAAGAAATGTTGTTTAAGATCAGTTAAGCTATTGGAATAGTAGAACTTTCCAGATCCAGATGTGGGGGCAGTATAGGGAATACTCCCACTTCAAAGACTGGCCCTCCTGAGCCACTTACTAGTACACTTCTGGGCCTGTGGACATTACAGAGGAAGGACTGCCTTGTTCCTCACATGTGTCAAGTAAACATCCTGTACACCAGGAGGTGAAATTCCAAGTTGGATTTATTGAAATGTCAAAACACCGTAGCTCTGCGTAAGGTGACATCCACTCTCCACTTCAGATGACTGCCCTGATCCTGGAAGCTCGTTTTTTTACCCGGAGGACTTTCCTGCTGCTACCACAGGGCTGCCTTGCTGCTTTAGGCCAGCCTTGTACCCCAGAGGAATGTTCTGCTAGTTGAGGCCTGCTCTGCTTCCTGAGAAGGAAGACTGGCCCTACTTCCATCATCCCAGGCTACTCAAGAGACTCCAAGGATCAGTTGGTAGACCTCCTGTTCTGAGGTGCAGGATGCAACAAGCTCCAGAGGCATCCCAGCAACTGCCCAGCTAACAAGCTACAACTAGACCTGCAAATGGACCTGCTGGCTTCTGCTGGAGTGAGGTCCTGATCCCTAAAAGGTTGTTCCTCAGATCCCTGGCTCTTGACTAGCATCAGTGGGGCACCTTCTGTGAGGAAAGGAGAAATCCTGATGTTTTGTGCATTTCATGACCCAGACCAGGACTGTTCGCACTGAAATCCTGTCACCTGCTGTGACCGCCAACAAGAAGCTCTGCTGATCCCAACTCTTTGCGCTAAGGTGACAACCAGCTATGACCAGCAACACAAGAGCTGTACTTTGCCTTACAGAAACAACAGCCCATGGTGACCTACAATGTGAAGCTCCTGCAACAACCATCTGCAGCACTCAACAGGCTCTTCCCGTTATGAAGATGACAGCATGCATTGTCTGGCCTGCTTTTCGTGCTACAGCAATGACCATGCACAACACTCTCCCTGCTCCTTGTTGCCACCTCCACCTCAAAGTGGACTCTTCGGGGAAGACTTTGAGAAGGTAACTTTTTCAAAGGGACTAACCTGCTCCCTGTATCCGGTCCATACTCCATCATAGTTGGCCTGATCTTTGGACTTTTCCCGGGTCTAGCATGACGTGATGAACACACATGGTGCTTTGTGCTCTTAGGCAGTATATTTACCTAAAACTTTGAAATTTGGTATCTCCGGTTGAACTGATTGGATTTTTTTTTTTTTTGCCTCATTTTATTTCTTAAAACCTATACACGTTTACTAAATTAGTATGGGATTTTTCTTGTGTGGTATTTTCACTTTTCCATGGTTTGTGTGCTGCATAAATACTTTACACATTGCCTCCAAGTTAAGCATGACTGCTTTTGCGCCACATTACCAGAGTGTTAAGCACAGGTTAATTTAATGACTTTTGTGGTTCACCCTCAAAAGGATTGTGGTTATTAATTGAGGTTTCAACCACTCTCATCCATGAACCCAATTTCTTACAGTAACCACTTGCAAGGGCTCTGAGCTGACACTCAGTAGTTGGAGAGGAATCTTTTACACCATACATTAATTTGATCAGAATTCTTTATAATGGTTACTTAAAAAGCAATTAATTTACTTAAATCCCAATTAAAACACAAGGCCCCAGGATCTAAATCAAGTCATATAGGTCACTAATGGCCCAGCAATTGAAAGCTCAGTTTTATCTCATGATACCAAAGATGTCTTGGAGTCAGATAAATCATGAGACTGCCTGAGTCTTTCTCAGCAGACACACTCACGTCCCGACCGCCAAGCAGAGAAAGGATGCCACTGGAGCCACAACCCAGGAAAAAGACATGAGACGCTGCATGCATTAGGTTGGAAGGCAAGGGTGTCAGCTTTGAGGAGTGAGTGGATATGTTTTTTGTTTTTTTTAATAACATTTTTATTGAGTTTTTCAAAGCCAAACATTGTGCTACATACATGTATTATCAGTGACAGGATATTAGTGGTTTAAACAGATCTTTTAAATTCGCACAACTTAAAATAACCAAACAACTAAAACACATTGTACACATCCTGGTCCGAATGATCTACCCAGTATTTTTAAGTTATTGCCTGTGCCGTTAAATAGTGTATTTTGGTGCGGAGAGACTCCACGGTTGCCCGGGGTTGAGTCTTGGATTTTGTGCAGGGTGGGGGATGCGCCGGCTGTTAGGATGCTAGTGTCGAGTGATTAGGGTGTGCAGGCCAGTGGGTACTGCATGAAGCATGTGCGCACAGAGGTCTGGTGTGTTGTCAGTGGGTGTGGGGTATTGTTGATGAGGTTGGGTGTGTCCCCTGATGGGATGCTGCGTCGTGACCGGCTGCATACCAGTGACTATCTGGACATTCGTGGTATTTCGCAAGTCATGGAGGCTTCTCGTCATTTTTTGCCTCTAGTTTAGATACTAGTGTGCTCCATATTTCGCAACCCGCATGTCGCAGTCCCTTGTGCGCTAGTTTCTTTGGTACCTGGTACTCAGCGCGGGCCAATCGCAGTGTGAGGGTGAGCCAGGCTTTCAGGTCGGGCGCATTGGAAGCTTTCCAGTTCATGGCTATCAGTCTTTTGTACATTACATAAGCCAGGTCTGCAAACCTATGTAGGTGTTTGTGTTTTTTCGCCCTTGTCCTGAGACCAGGTAGGCAGGACTTGGGGTTCAAGTCCAGGGCAAGGCCCGTCAGTTCTGCTATTGTTTTTACCACCCCGGCCCATTCCTTTTGTATCCGGGGGCACTCCCAGACCATGTGGTAGAACTGTGCCTCTGGGGCATTACATCTGCTGCAGGCCAGGTCCGACCCGGGGAACATACGTTTGATCCTAGCTGGTGCTAAATATGTTTGGTGTATGTAATTGAACTGCGTGTAGCAGAATCTGGGGTTTCTTGAAACCTCACGGGTGTGGCATAAGGCTTTCGACCATTCTTCCCGTGAGATCGGGCCGGCAGTACGGCGTTCCACCTCTCCCTGGCTTTTACCAAATTGGGTTCAAGGGGCTTATTCAGGAGTTTGTATGAGTTCGAGACTGCTTTTGCTTGGGTGTCGCAGCTCAGCATGTGGTGTAGTGAAGGGGAGGTATCTGGCTCTAATTCTCCAGCCGCCCTTATTTTTCCAATTGAGTGACATATGGCGTGGTAGGCCAGGAATTGTCCCGGGCTCACCGCTGTGAGGGCTTGCATGGATTCGAACGACATTAATTTACCTTCCTCAAAGCAGTCTCCCACTGTGTTTATACCCGCATCCAACCAGGCTGCGGGCGCATGTAATCCAGTCTCAGCCCATCCGGGAAGCTGTTCCAGTGGGATGAGCGGCGAGTAGGGAAGTTCCTTTGCGTCTCTTTGGATGTACCTCCTCCAGCATGCGTGAGCCACTGCCATCAATGGGTTTTCGCATGTGCACTTTATTTGCTTATTTGTGAGCCATGCGAGCAGGGGGACTCCTTGGAGTTGGGTCGTTAGCCAGGTGGATTCCGCCGAATTAGGCCTATAGATCCAGTTCAGTATCCACTGTAACTGCGCGGCCGCATAATAAAGTTCGAAGTTGGGGGCGCCCAGTCCACCCGCGGTGTAGCGTGGTGAGTACGACCCGCCTTCTGCCCTCTCCCCACACAAGCTGCAGTAAGACAGCGTTCAAGCTATTGAAGAAGCTTTTAGAAATAATGAGCGGCAGGGCCGTAAAGTGGTATAACAATCTAAGCAGTATCAGCATGTTTGCTAAGGCCACCCTGCCCAGTGGTGAGAGTGGTAACTTATTCCAGAATCACATTGAACCCTTCATGGAAGCCACCGTTCTCCCTAGATTACCATCACTAAGGTCCTCTGTTCTGTGATAGATGTTGACCCCTAAGTATTTAAATGTGTCGAAGTACCATTTCAGGCGGCCTAATGGGGCGTTATCTTGTTTCGATAGGAGCCAGCTAGTTAGTGGGAATATACAGGATTTCCCCCAGTTTACTACTAGGCCAGAGATCCCTCCAAACTCAGATAGTAGCGACATCACCGAGGACAGCACCTCTCCACCCCTTCGTATATATATCAAGGCGTCGTCTGCGTATAATGATATGGCATGGTAGGTCCCGTTCCTAATCATCCCCCACCTTTCCTTCTTCGCTCGAACGCGTACAGCCAGTGGTTCCATTGCCAAGGCAAACA
Organism: Pleurodeles waltl; assembly: GCF_031143425.1. Lineage (NCBI taxonomy): Eukaryota > Metazoa > Chordata > Amphibia > Caudata > Salamandridae > Pleurodeles > Pleurodeles waltl. Next base: position 1,305,074,609 of record NC_090440.1, on the reverse strand, counting down.
GCAGGGAGACGGGGGCAGCCCTGTCTTGTGCCCCTGTTGATCGGAAAACTCCCTGATATGACCCCACTCGTCTTCACCCTAGCCTGTGGGTTGGTGTACAATGTTCGTACCCAGCGTGTGAATTTTGGGCCAATACTCATTTGCTGCATGGTGGCGAACAAGAAATCCCATTCTATTGTGTGGAACGCTTTCTCAATGTCAAGTGAGATCACCATTTCCTCGTATGCATGCGGGAGAGTGTCGCCCAGCACGCTCAGCAGCCTCCGGATGTTAAGAAAAGTGTTGCGTTTCGGGATGAACCCGTTTTGGTCTTCGTGTACCAGGGTGTGAATGTAGGGGGCTAACCTGTTGGCCAGTATTTTACCAAGTATTTTACAGTCTAACTTTAGTAGCGACAGGGGCCTGTAGGATTTAACATCAGTGTGGTTGCGTCCTTGTTTAGGGAGGACCACTATCATTGCCTCCCTCAGCGTTGGGGGGAGGGTCCCGCTGGCCCACGCCTCTTCGAATACTATCAGGAGATGGGAGTTTAGGCGTTTCGCAAAAGTAGAGTAGTATTCTGATGGAAGGCCATCTGCGCCTGGTGCTTTATTCCTAGGCAATTGTGCCAGGGCCATGTTAAGTTCCCCCAGTGTCAGGGGGGCCTCTAGTCTTTCCCTGTCTGCCCGTGTAAGTTGGGGCAGGGGTGAGCCCGCCAGGAAGGACATAAGTTGTTGGGTGGTACATGATGTGCGTTTGGTGTATAAGTTTGTGTAGTATTCCCTAAACGTGCCGTTTATTTCTTCCTGCGTGATTGCCAGTGTACCTGCGCCTGTCTTTATGGCCCTGATAGGTGAGGCCTGCCGGTCTTCGCGCAGAAGCCACGCAAGTAGCCTGCCCGATCTGTCGCCTTCCATTTGTAGTCGCATCAAGTGGTATTTATGATCGTGTTGGCGGAGTGTGGCGTCAGCGTCAGCATACTCTGCGTGCGCATCTTTTAGTACCGTGGATGGTGTTTCGTTGCGGGCTACTGCAGTTTCTAATGCTCTTAATTTTTCTTCCAGCTTGCTGACCTCAGTGTGGAGTGTGCGTCTCACCCCCCAGGTAGTTGAAATACAGTGGCCGCGAACCACTACTTTATGCACATCCCACTCCACTGTTCTTAGGTTTGTAGAACCAGCGTTTATTTCCCAGTACTGTTTTAGCGCTGTGTTCAGCGTGTCTGTGAATGCTTGATCCTGAAGGGCTTCCACCTGAAGTCTCCACGTGGGGATCGCTTGGCGCTTCCTGACCCAGTTCAGTGTTACTTTAAGCGGCAAGTGATCCGATAGTGTTTTAGCTAGATATTCTGTCCCGCTGGCCATTGTGCAGATTTCTTGGGTGCCCCACAGTGTGTCTATTCTGGTGTGTACCTTATGTGGTATTGAGTAGAATGAGTATTCCCTTTGTAATGGGTGTTTCATGCGCCATATGTCATGTAGACCCATATCGCTAGCCAACGCCTGGAGTGGGCGTCTGGTGTTTCTATTGGCTGTCGTTTGTGTGGGGGGGTTTGACCTGTCTAGCGCCGGGTCCGGTATACAATTGAAGTCCCCGCCCCATATGGCGGGTGCTTCAGGATTCACCAATAATGCTGGGGTGAGTGTACCGAGAAATTCAGATGACGCGTTATTGGGGGCATATATCCCTATTAGTGATAATTGTCTGCCGTCAAGCCAACCCTCCACTACCACATACCTGCCTCCCTGGTCTATCCTGTGCGATGTTTAGAGGAAGGGGACGCCCCCAGCTATCCATATGAGGACCCCTCTCGCGAAGGTCGAGTAGGATGTGCCTATTATCTGTCCCCCCCATTTGCTCTGCAGTTCTTGCAGGTCGGGGTCTCGTAGGTCGGTCTCTTGTAGGATTTGCAATGTGTATACCCTGATGCCTGAGACGTGCGTGCACCCAGGACCTTTTACTCGGTGTCCCCAGTCCCCTGACATTCCAGGTGACTATTTCATATTTATGCGTGATGTGAATTGCGGATTGAGCCATGTTTTAATTTGAGAGGGTACATCTGGCACTCTGCCACCAGTTGAGGCCCAGCCGGCTCCCCCCAATCCCGACACGTCTGCGGTCAACCCCATCAGTCTCGGCAATGTTCCCTGTGTTATGGACAGACCTGTAGTGTACAAACTAACTGTTACCCCCCTTCCCTCCCCAACTGGATCCCTTACACTACTGTGAACTTGTAACAAACTACACACCCCTCGGGAGTGTGAGCAAAACTGTGTCCATGTGGATGTCTGTGGGGGAGCAATTTCACCAACCGGATGCGGCTCGTTATGGGGCTCACATCTTTCCGCAGACCCGGTCTGCAAATGGTTTGGGGCGCTCCCGGGGTAAGCTGTTCCCTCCCCCGTGTCCCATCGTTGCCAGCAGTGCGCAGTCTGGGTGTGGGAACATTTTTCAAGAAAAAAGATACATAGATTCAGATGTGGTAGCCACCCACATCCAGTGGCGCACACAGTGTCCTGCTCTGATCCTCCGTTGTGGCGGCCAGTTCCGGCGGGGGGGTTATTCAGCGATACGCAGTCAGAGTGCATCTGCGGTTCTGGGGGTAAACTCTGGACCTTTTAGCACACCTGTTAGTGTAGAGTCCGAGCTGATCGAATCTGACTCCGAGCCATCCTCGGGCGCGACCTGAGAGCCTCAAAAGAGTTCTGTGTCAGCAGGGGGGTTTCTTTCAGGACCTTGGCTCTTTCTTCTGCGGCCTATTTCTCCGTGGGTTGTCCCCTGGTGCGCCTCTTGGTGCGTTTCCGCGGAGAGGATACTAGCCAGTCCTCATCAGTGCCATCCGCCTCCTGGGGGCGAGCGAGCCCCTTGGGGTGGATCCAGGTCCAGGCATCCTCCAGGGAGGTGAACACGTGGGTGCGTTCATCTGTTGACACTCTTAGTTTGGCAGGGAATAGTAATGCGTATTTTATGTCATGCTCACGAAGGCGCTGCTTTATTTTTACGTAGGAGTTACGTTGTTTTTGTACCTCTTGAGTGAAGTCTGGGTAGGCTCTGACAACTGAGTCCTCATATCTGAAAGGGCCTTTGTTGCGGAACTGCTGCAGTATTGCATCGCGGTCTCTAAAGTTCAGGAACCTGGCTATTAGCGGTCTTGGAAGCTGGCCCGGAGCCGGGGGTCTTCCCGGGATCTTGTGCCCTTTCCACAGAGAAGAACTTCGATGGGACCCCATTCAGAACTTCTTTGGTTAGCCAGTGTTCCAGCAAGAGTTCCGAGTTTTGATCCAGTGATTTTTCAGGGAACCCCAGGAACCGTACGTTGTAGCGGCGGGATCTGCCCTCCGCCTACAGGAGTGAGTGGATATGTCAGTGAAAAGCAGAGCAGCTACAAAAGTGGCAGCACTAGTGCCACTGTGCGCAGTGTCTCTTCTTAGATGGACTCAGGCTAGCTATGACATAGGGAGAGGGTTTTTTGGTTAGAACACATGCAAAATTACTTCATGGGGGCATTAATGCACCTATGGCCATTTTATACATTGTGCCCTGGGGTGCAACAGGTGTGTGCTCTTGCTTTTTGCACCCCCGGGGTATAATGGTATTACAGAAGGGGCTGCAGATGCTTGTGAGTCCCCTTCTGTAATACTGATAGTTCTGGGGCACATGTAGTGCCAGCATTATCGTGAGAGAGTGTTCCCTCATGCAAATGAAGGAATCACTTTGCCTCTGTGGCCGCGTTGTATTACTGATGTGAGAGCAAAGGCAAACATGCCTTTAGGAGGTGGACTGAAAGACGGGTGGCACACTTTCATTGACCCTCCCAGACATCCCCCTGCAGGAAGGTGCAGTCACTCTCTGCACCCGCCTGCAAGGGGATATTCCTCCCCTTTTGAAAGTGCAGGTAACATGCTGCATGCACTGTGAAACTCGAAGCGGCTTTGAAACAACTGCTCTGTATTTCCCTTGAATACACTGCCCCCACAACAGGGCAAGTTCACGGCTGCCCTGGGGTAGCGCATTCTGCATAATACACCACTTTCCCTGTTTGTGTCTGGCGCACCTTTTGAATGGTTGTGAAGGTAAAGTGATTATCTCTCTTGATCTTTAATGTGAATGATACTAAGAACACACATTGGCTGCTGGAGATAACCCAAAACAAACAGTGGCTTAAGGAGGCTGATCCAAAGCCCGTCTATATAGTGTTTTGTGTGCCTATAACAGGAGCTTTAGCATCCAATAAAGCTGTCTCTAGTCAGAACTAGAAGGGGTTGTTTTACATCCAAAGAAATTTCAGTATGAGAAAACATGCTGATAAGCCATCAGCCTTAAGGTGCCACATACTGGAGGGGCCAAATTGCAGTAATGCCTATTTATCCAGTGGCGTAACGAGTTTCCATAAACAGAAATGACAGCGAGGAACCCAGTCTTTCTTACACACCAGTACAAAGAAACAGCCATGAGTGACTTGCAATGGGCCCCTCGCATCTCTGGGCCCTTGGGCCACTGTGCTTGCTGCACTAGGTACAGCTACGCCTCTGCCTTAAAAAAAAAAAAAAGGTGTACTCCAAGGGGCAAAATTATTTTTTTCTTGGTGCACTGGAATTATGTACACAGACCCTGATAGTTTTTTAGGGTTTAATTTAGAATGTGATAGTAATGGAATATCTTTTTATTTTTGGAGGAATGGCCGCGTTCAGAGGAGAATCAAAATAACTATTTATTTTCACTGTGAAGATAGCTTTTTAGAGGTGAGAATAGATTCTTCTCTGGGTTTTAGCACTTTCACGAAAAATCAAAGGCTTGTCTTTGCTACCACCCTGAACGAGGCCTTGGTGTCTTCTCACCGAAAGGAAAGTGACTGCATCAGTCTGATCAAGACCGCGTGGACCGGGGAAGACAATCCATTAGAGTACTTTTAACCCCTTCGCTGCCAGGCCTTTTCCCCCTCCTGTGCGAAGCCTTTTTTTGGCTATTTGGGGCAGTTCGTGCTTAGGCCCTCATAACTTTTTGTTCACATAAGCTACCCACGCCAAATTTGTGTCCTTTTTTTCCAACATCCTAGGGATTCTAGAGTTACCCAGACTTTGTGGGTTCCCCAGAAGGAGGCCAAGAAATTAGCCAAAGTACAGTGAAAATTTCGTTTTTTTTAAAAAAAATTGAAAAAGGGGCTGCAGAAGAAGGCTTGTGGTTTTTTCCCTTAAAATGGCATCAACAAATTGTTTGCAGTGCTAAAATCACCAGCTTCCCAGCTTTCAGAAACAGGCAGACTTGAATCAGAAAACCCAATTTTTCAACACAATTTTGGCATTTTACTGGGACATACCCCATTTTTACGATTTTTTGTGCTTTCAGACTGCTTCCAGTCAGTGACAGAAATGGGCATGAAACCAATGCTGGATCCCAGAAACCGAAACATTTCTGGAAAGTAGACAAAATTCTGAATTCAGCAAGGGGTAATTTGTGTAGATCCTACAAGCGTTTCCTACAGAAAATAACAACTGAAAAACAAAATATTGAAATTGAGGTAAACAAACTGCAATTTTTCTCTACATTTTACTCTGTAACTTTTTCCTGCAATGTCAGATTTTTTAAAGCAACATACCGTTACATCTGCTGGACTCTTCTGGTTGCGGGGATAAATAGGGCTTGTAGGTTCGTCAAGAACTCTAGGTACCCAGAGCCAATAAATGACCTGCACCCTGCAGTGGGTTTTCATTCTATACCGGGTATACAGCAATTTATTTGCTGAAATATAATGAGTAAAAAATAGCTATCAAGAAAACCTTTGTATTTCCGAAATGGGCACAAGATAAGGTGTTGAGGAGCAGTGGTTATTTGCACATCTCTGAATTCCGGGGTGCCCATACTAGCATGTGAATTACAGGGCATTTCTCAAATAGACGTCTTTTTACACCAAATAGCAAAAAGGGCTCTTTCCGGACCAAGAGTTACCTTTCCGACAAATTTGGTGTAATTCTGTGCAGTATTTTTTGTGCTATCGCTGTTCATTTTTTCCTATGGGAATTAACATTGAAAATGGTCTAAATTTCAACCCCCTCTTTATCTTGGCCCACACTTGACGGATCATCCTGAAACTTCCAGACAGCAGCTCACGTGACTGTCGAATTTTTGGGGAACATTTTTGGAGTATAGTCAAGTGGAGTCAAAGATATAGGCAAGCAAAAAACAGAGTTTTTGTATAAAAACTAGGTCCTAACTATAACTAGCTAGTGGCTGCTGCCCTCGGCAAAATAAATACTGATACAGACGAAAGAAGGTCTGCACTCCTGGGTGAACCTATGTCAGTTTTATTATGGCCGTAGGATAACTAGAATTCACACCCCAGCCACGCACAATTATCTGATCAATAATTTTAGTAGGGATGTTACAGTGACATTATCAATGATGTTTTCAAAGATGTCATGACTGCTTTAATTTGACGGGTAATTAGCAGTGCATGGGCGTGAGTTATAGTTACCTTATGGCACGAGTTATAGTTATGTGAAATAATTATGACTGTAACTGCTGAATTTCCAGGGTTTTTTGTGCGAGTAAATTCTGAGCCTAACTACAATGTCCCTGTAACCTTTGTTTTTTTAAGTGAATTTCTAAGGTTTAAAAAAAAATCTATTTCTTAACTTTAACATCCCTGTAATCTTTGTTTTTTTTCAGTGAATTTCTATCATTTTCTTAAACATAAAGTAATTTTCATTACTATACGTTAAGCCCACCACCCCTACTCACGGCCTTTAGCCATGCCGGCGGTGGTTGGAGGAAGGGCCTGGCCTCTGACCAGGCCCTGGGGCCAGCCCTTATAATCACTCAACCCCTGGTTGCACATGGCCTTCGGCTGTGCAGTGTGGGTCTTGGCCGCAGGGTTGGCTGCAGGGCTCCCACTCTGTGAGAATAGTTTCCTCTGTTTTCCTGCCTGCATCTCCGCAGGCAAGGAATCAGAGGAAACCTCCACTCGCATGAAGTGAGAGCTGTTTGACAGCTCTCACTTCATCCAACCAGTGTGCTTGCTCTGACTTGGTGGGAGCTGTCAACTTCCACCAAGTCACAGCAAACCGCTATGTCCCTGGGGTGGTCAACATGGGACATAGCAGGAGCCAGCCCTGGGGGGTGGTTGTCCCCAAGGCCATTAGTGGCTCCTTGAGGGGAGCCATGTGGCCCCCTCCAGCATCTAAAAAGCCCTGGGGAGGTTGTGGTCCCCAGGGTCTGCATTGGACCTCCTAATTGTTTCTAAATTAGTCCTGGGGAGGTGGCGTTCCCCGAGGCTGTAGGGAGGGCGAGCATCCCCCGCATGGCATTTGTTTAATGTCCCGGGGGGGGTTGGTGGTCTCCAAGGCTAAGGGGGGGCCTAGTCATCCTCCCTCATCTCATTTCTTTAAATTCCCAGGGAGGTAGTGGTCCCTGGGGCTGCGGAGGGACCAGCAAACCCCCGAATAACATTTGTATAAAGCTGCGGGGGTGGGGGGCAGGCCTTGGGGAGGTGGCAGACTCCGGGGCTGTCGGAGGGGCTGTGCAGTCCACCCATTAAAAATGGCAATGCCCCCTGGACTTGCCCCCCCCCCCGGAGGCTTCAGATTTAACAAATGTGGGAGACCGCACTTGTTTTTTTTTTAATGAATTTTTTCCTTGGTGGGGGTCCCTCTAAGACCCCCCTCAATAGCTATGGGGTAAGGGTGTCCCTACCCTGGCCCCTTGTATTATTTTTTTAACATTTTAAGATGGGTGCCATCAATTTATGGTTAAAGTGTTGGCAGCCAATCAGAGCTGTGCATTTCTCTGCACAAGCTCGTTTCTATTCACAAATCCCTTGCACCTCTAGATATCTGTATTTCTTTTTCTTTTAATATCTCAAAAACAACTGAACAGATTTACGCAAAACAAGAAAAAGCCTTCTTTCTGGACCAAAAGCTACATTTCTGACAAATTTAGTGTAATTCCATTCAGCAGAAGGGGCTGGAGTTGTGTTCAAAATCCCTAAGGGAATTAACATGGGAAATGCAACATTTTTGAACCTCCCCTGTTTTCTTGGCCCCTGTTTGACGGATCACTCCGAAACTTCCCATGTACAAGACAATTCTCAGGAACACTTTATTTGGAAAGTTTTGTGATGATTCGTCAAACGGCGCCAAAGATATAGGCAAGTCAAAAATGCTTTTTCTATGGCAACATGGTCCTAACTATCACTACAAATTGGCGACGCCATATACGTATATGAAAAACTTGAGTTAAAGTAGTTACCTTAGGGCATGAGTTATAGTTACTTGAAATAATTCTAAATATAACATCAGAATTTTTATGGTTTTGTGCATGTAAAATCTGAAAATAACTATAAAGTCCCTGTTACCTTAGTTTTTTTAGTGACTATTTAAGTTTTTTAAATTCTATTTCCAAAATATAACGTCCTTGTAACCTTTGTTCTTTTCAGTAACTTTCTATGGCATCGCAATGCATGGTGGTCAAGGGGTGCATTGCTGTGGGTCTTGGCCTGGCATTGTGCTGCCCCCACCCAAGCTTGCTGCTCCTGTCCCCCTCCTCCTTCCTTTCCACGGTCCAAGTCCATGTCCTTGCTCCCTCATTACAGCCCTGGGTGGTTATTGTTCTGCCATCACCCTTCCAATAGTTAGCTTGCTTCCCTATCCACCTTCTCTGTACCCATTGTTGTCTAAGTCCATGCACCAGTCCCCGTCCTCCTGCCCTGCATGGTCCGATGTGCTGCCACTATCCTCCATTTAGCTTTATGTCCTTCCTTAACTCTGTTACCCAATTCTATGCCCCATGATTGCCTCCTGCTTAACTTCTGTGCTTATCTTGATGCTCCTACCCTCCTTCCCTCTGCCCTCTGATGTCCATGTGCATGCCCCTGCTCCTTCCTTTTTGCCCGCTATATTCCATTGACCTGCCACTCTCCCTGATATCTACTCTGAGTGTTCTATTGAGCTGCCACTGCCCCTTCCACCTGCCAAGCATGATCTGATGGCTGTTGCCTGTCCCTGCCACCTCCACTCTGCCTGTCCGAGTTCCATGCCCCTATCACCTCCTTCCTCTAATCCATGGTCCATTTGCTGCCACTCCCTTCTGCCCTCCATGCTCAGATGTCCTGTAACTGCTCCTCCTGTCTGCCCTGCGTGGTCTGTTATGAAGCCCCTTCACCTGCCCTCTCTTGTCTATGTCACATCCCAACCCTTCCCTTCGGTCCTCCATGGTCCTTTCTGCACTCCCTTCCCTCTCGGCCCTAATGGCTCTTGTGCTGCCACTAATCCTCCTGTTTGCAATGCATGGTCTTCTGTGCTGCCAGAGCCCCTCCCACCTGCCCTGTGTGGTCAGCTTGTTGCCCTCAACACCCCCTCACCTTCCCTCACTTGTCTGTGCATATGCCATTATAGTCTCACTGCTGCCCTCCATGATGTATTGTGCTTCTAATGCCCATCCCACCTGCCCTCCATGGTCTGCTTGCTTCTCCAGCCATGCCCCCTTTCTCCCATCCTACGTTGTCCATGTTCAGGCCCCTACCCCTTCCCTCCTGCCTTGTCTAGTCCATTGTCGTGCACCTTACCCCTCTCTCCTGCCCTTCATGGTTTGTTGTGCTGCAACTATCCCACCTGCCTGTCTGGTGTGGTCAGTTTACTGCCCTTTCTTCTATGCTCTCTGTTGTCCATGTGTATGACCCTGTACCTTCCCTTTTGCTTTCCATAGTCCATTGTGCTGCATGCCATCCCGCTTGCCCTGTGTGATGTAATGTACTGCTGCAACCTCTGATGCCTGCCTTGTAAAGTCGGTTTGGTGCCTCTGTCCATCTCTCTCCTGCCTTCTGTTATCCGATGTACATACCTCATTCCTCTAGCCCTCCATGATCCAATGTACCAAACTTGTGAACATTTTGAACTTGGTAAGAGGGAGATTTTGAAGAAAAAACCCTGAGGAATTGATTTCTCCATTGATTTTCATTGAAAGAGTGGAGATATTAGGCAGGAGACAGATAAAGGGGGTCATTCCGACCCCGGCGGTCAAGGACCGCCGGGGCCGGGGATGCGGGAGCACCGCCAACAGGCTGGCGCTGCTCCTCAGGACATTCTGACCACGGCGGTTCAGCCGCGGTCAGAACAGGAAAACCTTCGGTCTCCTGCCGGTTTTCCGCTGTCCTGCAGAATCCTCCATGGCGGCGCAGCAGACACCCCATACCGCCATCCTGTTCCTGGCGGGTCGCCCGCCAGGAACAGGATGGCGGTATGGGGTGTTGTGGGGCCCCTGGGGGCCCCTGCAGTGCCCATGCCAATGGCATGGGCACTGCAGGGGCCCCCGTAAGAGGGCCCCACTTTGTATTTCAGTGTCTGCTTTGCAGACACTGAAATACGCGACGTGTGCCACAGCACCCGTCGCACATACCCACTCCGCCGGCTCCATTCGGAGCCGGCTTCCTCGTGGGGAGGGGTTTCCCGCTGGGCTGGCGGGCGGCCTTCTGGCGGTCGCCCGCCAGCCCAGCGGGAAAGCCAGAATGGCCTCCGCGGTCTTTCGACCGCGGAGCGGCCATATGGCGGCTCCTTCCAGGCGGGCGGCTCCCGCCGCCCGCGGGGGTCAGAATGACCCCCAAAATAAAGTTATTTTGGGCTGAAAAACATCGGAAGTATCTAGACTGAATTGGGTCTGCTTTCATGTATGATTGTACTGCCACTCCCTCTTCCTTCTGCCCTAAATCACTTGACCCACAAATCACCACGGCGGACATTCAATGGCGGTAAACCATCAGCACTACATACCGCCGCTCTCAAAACGCACACACACTAACAAAACAGCAACACATTGGACAATTAAAACTACACACACCTGACACCCATACACACAGTACTCCCCCCACACACACCACTATAAAACACTCACCCACAGTACCCACAAACCTTTACAACTACAAACCATTGCCAACAGACTGACATCATGGATACTGACAAGTCCAGACCCACACACCACCATCACCTATACACTACCCACGCACCTTACAACACACACCCCAACACATCACCCTGCACACCCTCACACACACCACTCACACTACACTCATGGCACCACAACGACACCCCAGATTCTCTGATGAGGAGCTGAGGGTCATGGTGGAGGAAATCATCCAGGTAGAACCACAGCTCTTTGGATCATAGGTGCAGCCGATATCCATTGCTAGGAAGATGGAGTTATGGCGGAGAATCGTGGACAGGGTCAACGCCGTGGAACAGCACCCCAGAACAAGGGATGATATCAGGAAGAGGTGGAACGACCTACGGGGGAAGGTACGTTCCATTGCAGCAAGACACCAACTTGCTGTACAGAGGACTGGCGGTGGACCCCACCTCCTCCCCCACAAATGACAACGTGGAAGGAGTAAGTCTTGGCAATCATGCATCCTGAGGGTCTGGCAGGAGTAGCAGGAGGACTGGACTCTGGTAAGTCAACTCTCCATTTCTATCACCCCCCTACCTGCATGCCATCACATACCCCCACCCTCACCCTCACTCCCATCACTCCACCACTTCCTACACCCCACCATCAACTCTCACTCATCCCAGTGCCAAGCCCTGCATGCTCTACCAATGCATGGACACCCCTCACAGCCCTGCATAGACACCTATCACTAAAGCATGCACACTAGAGACAATCAGCTAGACCACCAAATAACAACTCACACAAGGCAAAGCTGCCAGGGCAATAACAAACATAGAGGGTAACCCACCCATGCACAAGATGTCACACACAGAAACAATAACACTGCATTTACATCCCCAAGGTATCCCAGCCAATGTCACCAGAGAAGAGGTGCCAGCAACATCAAGTCCCCCCACAGAAGAGGCCCAAAGTGATGACAGAAGCTCAGGTCGCCTGGATCTGGATGATCAACCTGGCCCATCAGGGACCTCCGGACAGTCGGTTACCCAGCTACATTCTCACACCACCACAGAGCCCCCCCCCCAGGAAACACCACCACAGCACCCACCCAGCGAGCCCATACCTCTGTCCCCAGGACACGTCAATCAGCAGTGTGTCCACCACTACATGGACCCCAGGCCACCCCACAGACCCAGGGCAGTCAGGGACCTGGGGTCAGTGGCAGTAGGCACACGGTTCAAGGGACAGAGGCACAGGACAACAGGGAAGCTGAATGGACTGCTGTGCGACAGGGGGAGGACAGGCCCAGGGACCTGAACCTCCAGGAGGCACTCACTGCGATATTGGGACCCTAGCAACATTCCCAGGATACGCTGGGCCAGATTCTGGACAAGATGCAGGAGGGACAGTACCTGGGGATCAGGGAGGACTTGAAGTTCATTAACACCACCCTGGTCTCCATTGCAGGGGTGCTGGCAGACATGGCCAACAGTATGAGGGAGGCAGTGGCACACCACCGGGCCCCTGACACTAGCCTGACTACTGAACAGCCCTCCACCTAAGCTGTCGCTAGTGGACAGGAGGCCCCGCCACAGGACCAACAGACCACCAGCACCCCTCCCCCTGCAGAAGGAGAACCACACCGCAAGCTTTCCCTGCGATCCAGACAGAAGCCATAGACTATTGCCAAGACCCCACCAGGAAATAAGACTCTCCTGATTGTCGCCCTTGTGTCCCACTCTGTCACCCTGTCCACTTTGAACTGCCTATCCTCCCCTTCTTATGCCCCCTTGGACACTGCACCTGTGATACAAATAGACTGAACTCTACCCTGGACTTTCTTCCATCACCAACCCAGCCCACTGCACTACCCGCTCTTATTCGTTTATCAAGGTTCAAACATTGCAATTGAGCTGTACAGTGATGTTTACATGGGAAAGACCTGTAGCTGGCTGCACTGAACACACCAGGAGCAATAGTGGGGCACCAACATCTGCAAACAGAGATGCCAAAGGGTACAGTGAGGGGGCATAGAAGCAGGAATTCACAGCCTGCCAGTGACATTGTTACACATCAAACTGTAAATGAAATGTGGAGTTACAGTCTTACCTGTATGTTATTGGAAGTATTGATGAATGACTGCACTTCTGTCGTCCTCATCCTCATCCTCTGCTTCCTCATCTTCACTGTCCACAGGATCCACTGCTGCCACATGGCCATCTCCAGCCTCCTCTTCCTGCAGAAAAGGCACATGGCGGTGCAAGGCAAGGTTGTGCAACATAAAGCATGCCATGATGATCTAGCAGACCTTCTTGGGTGAGTAGCACAGGGATCCACCTGTTAGATGGAGGCAATGAAACCTGGCCTTCAGGAGGCTGAATGTCCTTTCTATTATCCTTCTTGTTTGCCCATGTGCCTCATTGTAATGTTCCTCTGCCCTTGTTCTGGCATTCTTCACAAAGGGCAGTAGCCAGGAGAGGTTGGGGAAACCAGAGTCACCTGCAAATATCGAGGGACAACTGTTAGCCACACACTCACCCTTAGTGCCCACAACATACCTATACACCAACATCCACTGGGCGGGAACCAGGGCTCACCTATTAGCCACACCCTGTGCCTCTGGAGTTGGGCCATCATATTTGGGATGCTGCTATTCCTCAGGATAAAGGCATCATGCACAGACCCAGGATACTTAGGGGGTCATTACGACCTTGGCGGTATAAGGCGCTTACCGCCGTGCAGACCGCCAATACACCGCCGCAGCCGCGGTAGACCGCCACAGCTATTATGACACACATCTCGGAATCCGCCGAAATTCAGACACCCACACAACACCGCCACACCAAAGGTCAGCGATAAACTGGCGGAAACAAATCCTCCACCTCCACGCCATCAGAAACACGCCCATGCTATTACGACCCACGAATCCACGCGGCGGTCTTTCAACCGCGGTATTCCATTGGCGGTACACACCGCTGCGCTCAAAATACACACACAGCTCCAAAACACCGCCACATTGGACAATTACAAATACACACACCTGATACACATACAAACACCACTCCCACACAGCCGATACTATATAAAACACACACCCACATCACACACAAACCCTTACAACCACAATTTCTGAGAGAAGGCCAGAGAGAGACAGCACAGAATAGAGAACCCCATCACACAGAGGCACACTACACCATCACCCACACAACACCCACGCACAAAACACCACATACCACTACACTCACCACACTCATCAACACATACACCACCCCACACATCACACACACCACCCCATGGCACGCCAAAGACACCCCCGCTTCTCAGAGGAGGAGCTCAGGGTCATGGTCGAGGAAATCCTACGGGTAGAGCCACAGCTATTTGGCTCACAGGTACAGCACACACTGGTAAGTCAAATTTCAACTATCATATCCCCCACCCTACCTGCATGCTATCACACACCCCCACCCTCACACCCTCCCCTATCACTCCAAATCCTCACCTATCTACCCATGACACCAACCACCCATCCCAACCCCAAAACCTGCATGACCTAACTAAGCATAGATACCCATCACTAAAGCATGTCCACTGCACAGACCCACAACACCCCCCAACTATCACCACACAAGCCCCCACACAGGAATGCCTGCACTGGGGTACACGCACACCCAAACATTGCACATCATGAAACACACACATGCAATAATCATGTACTCATACCCCCGCAGTAACCCGAAGGAACGTCACCACACCAGAGGGTCCAGACAACACCACTCCACCCCCAGAAGAGGCCCACAGTGACGACAGCAGCTCTGCCCCACTGGATCTTGATGACCAGCCCGGACCATCGTGGGCCTCAGGACAGTCAGTTCCCCTTGCCCAGCCACAGCCCAACACCGAACTGCCACCCTCTGGGAACACCAGCACACCACCCACCCAGCGGGCCAAAACCTCCCTACCCAGGACAGGTCAATCAGCGGTGTATCCACCACTACAGGGCACCCAGGCGAACCCACCAGCCCAACAACAACAGGGACCTGGGGGCAGTGGTAGTGGGCACACGGTCCAGGGGACGGAGGCACAGGAACACAGGGGAACTGGGAGAGCTGCTGTGCGACAGAGGGAGGACAGGCCAAGGGAACCTACTCTCAACGAGGCCCTCTCCTCCATCATGGGAGCATACCACCACTCCCAGGAGACGATGGCAACGGTACTGGACAAGTTGCAGGAGACCCTGCGTCTGCAGGAGGAACAGTATTTGGGGTTCAGGGAGGAGCTCAGGACCATCGGCTCCGCCCTGGGCACCATTGTAGGGGTGCTGACGGACATTCAAAATTCCTTGAGGGACACCGTGGCACTCCCAGGGGCCCCTGACACTAGCCACGACGATGAAATGCCCACCACCTCCGCCGGCGTTAGTGGACAGGAGGCACTGCCACAGGACCAACACACCAGCACCCCATCCCCTGCAGACGGACCACCACCACGCAAGCGGGTCCTGAGATCCAGGAACAGGACAGGGCAAGATCCCCTCCAGGAAATAAGACCACCCTGATCGTCCTCCCACTGTCCCACTTTGTTACCCTGTCCAAATCGGAACTGCCCCAGCTCCACTTCCAATGGCCAGATGTGCAATGTACCTGTGAGACTAATGGACTGGACTCTGCCATGGACATTCCTCCACCATCACCCATCCCCATTTCACAACCCCCCTTCATTGTTATGCACTTAAATAAACACCCTTGAAACACTAATAAAACTGGAGTCAGTCAATGATTGTGAACATTGTATTGTCAATTACAGTGTTAAAAAAGATTACCCATTGGAAGGCCAACATACCAATGTCACACATCACAAGTCTTTCAAGGGTGCAAGCTGTTGACACGTAGGTTACCACAATAGTGAAACTGAAATGGAAGGGGACAACTCAGTTAACAAATAGGGAGTGAAATGTAGGTACAGGATAGAGGTAGACGTGTGAAAGTTAATAATATGTGAAACATGAAAATGTACTCACCAGTGTCTCACTGAAAATATTGCTGTATGACTGACTCCCTGTTGTCGTTTTCATCTTCATTAGCTTCCTCCTCATCACTGTCCACAGGCTCCACAGGCTCCCCCTCTGCAACAACCCTGTCATCTGTATCATCCTCCTGCAGAAAAGGCACCTGGCGTCGCAATGCCAAGTTATGGAGCATGGAGCAGGCGATGATGATGTCGCACACCTTCTTCGGTGAGTAGAATAGGGATCCTCCAGTCATATGGAGGCACCTGAACCTGGCCTTAAGAAGGCCGAAGGTGCGTTCGATTACCCTCCTAGTCCGCCCATGGGCATCATTGTACCGTTTCTCTGCCCTGGTCCTGGGATTCCTCACTGGGGTCAATAGCCAGGACAGGTTGGGGTAACCAGAGTCCCCCAATAGCCATACACGGTGCCTCTGGAGTTGACCCATCATATCAGGGATGCTGCTATTCCGCAGGATGTAGGCGTCATGCACTGAGCCAGGGAACATAGCATTTACCTGCGAGATGTACTGGTCTGCCAAACAGACCATCTGTACATTCATAGAATGATAACTCTTCCTGTTCCTGTACACCTGTTCATTCCTGCGGGGGGGACCAGAGCTACATGGGTCCCATCAATGGCACCTATGACGTTGGGGATATGTCCAAGGGCATAGAAATTACCTTTCACTGTAGGCAAATCCTCCACCTTAGGGAAAATGATGTATCTCCTTACGTGTTTCAGCAGGGCAGACAACACTCTGGACAAGACGTTGGAAAACATAGGCTGGGACATCCCTGATGCCATGGCCACTGTTGTCTGAAAAGACCCACTTGCAAGGAAATGCAGCACTGACAGCACCTGCACGTCAGGGGGGATTCCAGTCGGATGGCGGATTGGTGACATCAGGTCTGGCTCCAACTGGGTACATAGTTCCTGGATTGTGGCACGGTCAAACCGGTAGGTTACGATGACATGTCGCTCTTCCATTGTCAACAGGTCCACCAGCGGTCGGTACACCAGCGGATTCCACCATCTTCCAATATGTGCCAACTGACGGTGCCTAAGAAGTACAACAGCGAAGAAACTGTCAGCATTCCTCCAGGTATGTACCCACAGTCACACACAAGACTACAACAGACAATTAACCCATCCGGGAAAGGTTTTGAGTGTAGGCCTCGGTATGTGTGACGCAGTAGTAATTAAAGCCATGTGGGCCCCTGAAATGGCGGCTGCCTGACCTCTAAACTTGGACAATGGGATTGTGGGGTAACTGCGCTGGCGTTGGACACCGTCGCGGTAGGCGGTCGTAGAGCGCGGCGCAATGCTGCATTGGTTAACATTGGACCCTATGGGTCCCAGGAGCCAATGAACAGGTGCGCCGCCGGTGATGATGCGCACCGCCGCAGACGTCACCGCCGTGGACGTCACCACCATTTTCTATCTCTTCAATCACTAGATACCTGACCTTTGACAGGAGAGGACCTACACTGCTAGTGCTGCTGTGACCTCGGTCTGGAAGCGATGATGGCTGCTGCGTCTGGGGAAAGGGCCCCTGCCTTCACTGCACAGGAGTTGGAGAAACTTGTGCATGGGGTCCTCCCCAGTACACGCTACTCTACGGTCCTCCAGACCAACAGGTTAGTACACAGTGAGCACGTTGGATGGGCTAGGCTTGGGTGGAGAGGGCTGGGTGGATGAGGGAAGGGGGCAGAGTACATAGAACAGTTATGCATGGGGATGAATGGGCCACAGGGATAGAGTTGGGAGGGGGCCAATCACAACGACGGTGCAGTAGGTAATGACTGTCCTCTTTCCTTGTGCATGTCATGTAGGTCAGCGCCCACCAGAAGAGGGACATTTGGCGTGCCATCGCCAAGGAAGTCCGGACCCTGGGGGCCCACCAGAGACGGGGCACCCACTGCCGTAAGAGATGGGAGGACATTCGCCGCTGCAGCAAGAAGACGGCGGAGGCTCAGCTGGGGATGGCCTCCCAACGTGGGAGGGGTGCCCGTCGCACCATTACCCCCCTGATGTTCCGGATCCTGGGGGTGGCCTACCCGGAGTTGGATGGGCGCTTAAGGACATCACAGCAGACACAAGGGGGTGAGTACTACCTCATCATATGGACTTTGCGTGCAGTGGAGGTGTCTGGGTGGGGGTGGTGGGTTGTGGGTGTCCCTAGGCCAGGGCGAGTTAGGTAGGCAAGGCCCCTCCGTTATGTAGGCCATGTGGCATCTCTACCCCAGCTCAAAACAGAGGGAAGTTGATGTATAGTTGCCCCTTTGCCATCCATGTGGGCAGATTACTACCATTGCCATGTAGGCCATTTCCCAGAAATAGCATGTGCAGAGGTCAGGAGCACGGCGTAATGCATGGGGCTGCTGCGTCTGTCTTGTCCGCCAACGGTAGTGGTATGCCATGCACTAAAACTCTCTTTCTTCTGTCTCCCCCCTTTTCCTGCTCTCCCTGTCCTTTTGTACATCAGCATCAACAGGAGCACGAGGGAGCTGCATCCCACATGGCCATGGAGGGCCACACCACAGACTCTGAATTCACCAGTGGGACGGAGGGCGAGGGGAGCTTCACGTCGGCCACCAGATCACCATCCAGCGACACGGACTCGTCCGCCGATGGGAGCTCCCCTGTGGTGGCGGCACCATCTGTGCGCCCCACTTCTACAGGTACAACAGCCACCTCCCCTACCAGCACCGCCCTCCCAGCAGCCCCTCAGCGTGTGTCCCGTGCCCGCTCACCCAGGAGGGTGGGCATCACCTTCGCCCCAGGCACCTCAGGCCCTGCCCCAGTCACCCCTGCTGCCCTCAGTGAGGAGGCCATTGACCTCCTCAGGTCACTCACTGTTGGGCAGGCTACCATTGTGAATGCCATCCAGTGTGTAGAACGAGAGGTGAAACATGGTAATGCATTCCTGGAAGGCATTCATTCTGGTCAGGCTGTCCTTCAGCGAACCCTGCAATCTCTGGCTTCAGCACTGATGGCAGCCATTGTCCCTGTGTCCAGCCTCCCCCCTCCAACCTCCTCCACCCAGACCCAATCCCCTGTACCCCAGCCCATCCCAAGCCCACCTACAGACCAGCAGGCACACAAGTCAACACACACAAGTAGCTCAAGCAAACATAAGCACCACACACACCACAGGCACTCACACAAGCATCATACCCATACAGACACAGCAACATCCACTGTCTCCACTGTGTCCCCCTCCTCCTCTTCTCCCTCCTTCCTCCCAGTCTCGTCTACACACACACCTGCATGCACCACATCTACAGGCACTAGGACTCGCACCAGGACACCCAGCACCACAAGCCGCTCACCTGCACTCACCACCTCCACTGCCATTTACACGTCCCCTGTGTCCTCTCCCAGTGTGTCTGTGACGCCCCCTCCCAAAGTACACAAACGCCGGCAATCACTCACCCAACATCCATCCACCTCACGACAGCCTCCAGTACCTGCACCTGCACCCAAAACACCTAAAGTGACACCTCCTACAACCACCTCCTCTACCTCCACTCCCAGACCCCCTCCAACTACCCATCCCAGTGTCCGTCAGAAACTGTCCCTCTGTCAAATTGACCTGTTTGCCCCCCCCCTCCAGTTCATCAGTCCCGTCGTAGCGCCTCAGCCAAAAAGCCTCCAGTACCAGAGGTGCGTGTTCCAGGTTTTTGGAGTGCACTGTCCACCAGGGCAGGCAGTAGGACCCGGAGCCAAGGCACTGTCAGCCCACCCCCTGTAAAGGCACCGAAATTGGAGAGTGGACGACGGGACCGTGTCAAGACTCCTGGTGGGACAACAACTGAAATGGGATCCAAGGCGATTGGTGAGTCAGCTGTAACTCCAAAGAAGGTGGGAAAGGTTCCGAGGAAGTCTGCCCAGCCTATTGTGAGTGTCACGGCGGAGAAGTGCGCCATCATTTCCGGCGGTCCAGACACAACCGCCAGCACCGTCGTTACTGGTCAGGAGACCACCGCCAGAGTCATTGCCCAGGAGGGCCCAAGTATCGTTACTGGTCAGGAGACCAGCGCCAGAGTCATTGCCCAGGAGGGCCCAAGTATCGTTACTGTTCAGGAGACCACCGCCAGAGTCAGTGCCCAGGAGGGCCCGAGTATCGTCACTGGTCCAGAGACCACCGCCAGAGTCACAGCCCAGGAGGGCCCAAGTATCGTCACTGGTCCAGAGACCACCGCCACAGTCACAGCCCAGGAGGGCCCAAGTATCGTCACTGGTCCAGAGACCACCGCCAGAGTCACAGCCCAGGAGGGCTCAAGTATCGTTACTGGTCAGGAGACCACCGCCACCGCCGGAGTCACAGCCCAGGAGGGCCCAAGTATCGTTACTGGTCAGGAGACCACCGCCACTGCGGGAGTCACAACCCAGGAGGGCCCGAGTATTGTTACTGGTCAGGAGACCACCGCCAGAGTCAGTGCCCAGGAGGGCCCGAGTATCGTTACTGGTCAGGAGACCACCGCCACCGCCGGAGTCACAGCCCAGGAGGGCCCGAGTATCGTTACTGGTCAGGAGACCACCGCCAGAGTCAGTGCCCAGGAGGGCCCGAGTATCGTTACTGGTCAGGAGACCACCGCCAGAGTCAGTGCCCAGGAGGGCCCGAGTATCGTTACTGGTCAGGAGACCACCGCCACCGCCGGAGTCACAGCCCAGGAGGGCCAGAGTATCGTTACTGGTCAGGAGACCACCGCCGGAGTCACAGCCCAGGAGGGCCCAAGTATCATTACTGGTCAGGAGACCACCGCCACCGCCGGAGTCACAGCCCAGGAGGGCCCGAGTATCGTTACTGGTCAGGAGACCACCGCCAGAGTCAGTGCCCAGGAGGGCCCGAGTATCGTTACTGGTCAGGAGACCACCGCCAGAGTCAGTGCCCAGAACGGCCCGAGTATCGTTACTGGTCAGGAGACCACCGCCAGAGTCAATGCCCAGGAGGGACCAGGATCCCACAGCCCCGCTGGGCGATGATGGAACGTCATGCCACACCCCAATGTCCAGTGTGGAGTTCGTCATGCCACACCCCAATGTCCAGTGTGGAGTTTGTCATGCCACACACCAATGTCAGTATCTGAACCGCCATCACATGCTACCGCTGAACAGTCCATAGCCAGCCATGGCAAAGCACCACTGAACAAGGCCAAGACAGCCATGGCAAAGCACCGCTGAACAGTCCATAGCCAGCCATGGCAATGCACCGCTGAACAAGGCCAAGACCGCCATGGTGAAGACCGCTGAACAGTCCATAGCCAGCCATGGCAAAGCACCGCTGAACAAGGCCAAGACCGCCATGGCAAAGCACCGCTGAACAGTCCATAGCCAGCCATGGCAATGCACCGCTGAACAAGGCCAAGACCGCCATGGTGAAGACCACTGAACAGTCCATAGCCAGCCATGGCAAAGCACCGCTGAACAAGGCCAAGACCGCCATGGCAAAGCACCGATGAACAGTCCATAGCCAGCCATGGCAAAGCACCGCTGAACAAGGCCAAGACCGCCATGGGGAAGACCGATGAACAGTCCATAGCCAGCCATGGCAAAGCACCGCTGAACAAGGCCAAGACCGCCATGGTGAAGACCGCTGAACAGTCCATAGCCAGCCATGGCAAAGCACGGCTGAACAAGGCCAAGACCGCCATGGTGAAGACCGCTGATCAGGGCAAACACCGTGTGGGTATGAATATGCCGCCACATCAGGCATCCTTCTCCCATGTGCAGCTGGGACAGTGACAGGACAGGAACTTTCACGGGGAGACTCATTCAGTCTGGCCACCAGTCCCACCCAGTACCAGTTGAGAACTGCATCTACTTGCGTCAATGTGGCTTTGCACTCCCCAGGATGGTCCGGTGGGCAACCCACCCACTGTTAATACTTGAGAGACTGTGGCTTTGCACTCCCCAGGATTGAACAGTGGCCAACCCACCCACTGTAGAGAATTGAGAGACTGTGGCTGTGCACTCCCCAGGATTGAACAGTGTGCAAACCACCCACTGTAGAGACTTGAGAGACTGTGGCTTTGCACTCCCCAGGATGGCACAGTGGGCAAGCCACCCACTGTAGAGACTTGAGAGACTGTGGCTTTGCACTCCCCAGGATGGCACAGTGGGCAACCCACCCACTGTAGAGACTTGAGAGACTGTGGCTTTGCACTCCCCAGGATTGTTCAGTGGGCAAGCCACCCACTGTAGAGACTTGAGAGACTGTGGCTTTGCCCTCCCCAGGATGGCACAGTGGGCAAACCACCCACTGTAGAGACTTGAGAGACTGTGGCTTTGCACTCCCCAGGATGGCACAGTGGGCAACCCACCCACTGTAGAGACTTGAGAGACTGTGGCTTTGCACTCCCCAGGATGGCACAGTGGGCAACCCACCCACTGTAGAGACTTGAGAGACTGTGGCTTTGCACTCCCCAGGATACATCAATGGGCATGGAGCCCCGTCGTGGATCTGGCTTTGCAGTCATGTGGCTGAGGTGCCCCCCCTTCCCTTCCCCCTGAGGTGCCTGTAGTGTTTCAATCTGATGCCCCGGCAGTGTTCTCTCCGATTTAGGTCAGGTATCTATTGTGGGCCTCGCCCATGCATTTTTGGACTGTTGGTGCACGGACATTGTTGTGTACATATCTGCACTACTTCTTGTATTGTATATATAAATATGACAGATTTCGAGATATGATTCAGTATATTTTTATATGACATGTATATTGGCACATTACAATATTTGAACGGATCTCGCTTTGTCTTTGCATTCTTCCGGGGGGATTGTGGGTTGTTACTGTTCTTTTTGTGACTGCATTGGTGTGTATGTTGTAATATGCGAGGGTGGGGGTGGGGGCGTTTGGTGGGTGTCCCCCTAACTTTTGCCTCCCCCTCCCCGTGTCGTAGATGCAGTACTCACCGGTATGTTCTGCGCCTACGTCGCTGTTGTTCGTACAGGAGCAGAAAGACAAGGGCAGGTAGTATTTGGAGTTCGAGGTCCATGGAGTCGTCGTTCCTCGTGGAGTGTGTTGAGGTGAGCGTTTTCCCTTAGCAAAGGCTGTTTCCGCCGTGTTTTTATCCACGGTGAATCCGCCCCGGAAAAGGTGGCGGATTGGTGTGTTGTAATAGTGTGGGCGGTACTTTGTCTCCCGCCTATCTGTTGGCAGTGACCGCCACGCTGTTTGTCTGTACCGCCGTGGCGGGCGAAGTGTTTAAGTGGCTGTCTTTGTTGGCGGTTACCGCCAGGGTCGTAATTCCCTTTTTTTTTTTCGCCGGCCTGTTTGCGGTATTACCCCACCTTTTACACCGTCCGCCAGGGTTGTAATGACCCCCTTAGCATTGACGTGGGAGATGTACTGGTCCACCAGGCACACCACCTGGACATTCATGGAGTGAAAACTCTTTCCATTTCCGATGACCTGTTCTTTCTGCTTTGGTGGAAAACATGCAATATGTGTTCCATCAATTGCCCCAGTGATGTTGGGGATATGTCCCATTGCATAGAAGTCAGCTTCCACTGTGGCGAAATCCTTCACCTGGGGGAAAACGATGTAGCTGCACCTGTGTTTAATCAGGGCAGACAACAATCTGGTCAGCACTATTGAGAACATTGAACCAGTTTCCAGGAAATGGAGCACTGATAGACCTTGTACAAGAGGGGGGATCCCGGTGGGGTGACGGATAGCAGATATTAAGTCAGGCTCCAATTGGGCACACATCTCTGTGATTGTAGCCCAGTCATGGGTGAGGATAATGTGCCTGTCCTTCATTGTTGCCAAGTCCACCAGGGGTCTGTACACGTGGGATGTCCCCATCTCCTATTCATCCACAGTGGTTGCAATCTATGGGGCAAAAGAATGAGCAGCTGGTCATTATCTGTACATAGCAACCACCACAGTTCTATGCATATTGTGATTGTTACATTATTTAGGCGTGATAGGTCCAAAATGTGAATTTGTGTAATGTGACGTAGTTAGGATCCATGGCCTGCACCCCCCCCTGAAATGGCGTACACCTGTCCAGTATGGAGGGACCAGTGGAAGTGAGGTAATTCCGCTGACATTGTGTGCCATTGCGGGAGGCGTCGAGAACAGCCGTGCAACTCCTCATTGGTTGTCATTGGGCCCTATGGGGTACAGTGGCCAATGGTGATGTACGCCGGCGGTGATGGTATGCACCGCCGCAGACGTGACTGCCATTTTCTATCTGTTCACTCACTTACTATCTGACCTTCGACAGGAGAGGATCTACACTGCATGTGCTGCTGTGACCTGTGTTTGGAACCGAACATGACTCGTGTGGCTGGGGAAAGTGCCCCTGTCTTCACCTCAGCGGAGTTGGAGAGACTGGTGGATGGGGTCCTACCCCAGTACCAATTGCTGTATGGACCTCCAGACTAACAGGTGAGTACACCATGAGTATGATGCATGGGCCATGAATGCATGGAGTGCTGTGTGTGAAGGCCTTGTGTGTGGGGGGTTGGTGGATGGGCCCTGGGCATCGTGCAGCATGTATGCTGGGCCATGTCTGTGCTAATGGGGATGTGAAGGGGCATGGTGGGCCATAAGTGTAACAGCTAGGATGGTCAGATTAATACCTTTCCCTGTGTGTATTTCCCTGCAGGTCAGCGCCCATCAAAAGAAAGGTATATGGCGTGCCATCGCCAAGGACAAGTGGACCCTGGGGGTCTACGTCAGGTGGAGCGCCCACTGTCAGAAACGGTGGGAGGACCTGAGACGCTGGGCACAGGAAGATTGTGGAGGCCCAGCTGTGGATGGCCTCCCAACAAGGAAGGGGTGCCCTTCGAACCCTGACCCCCCCGATGGCCCGCATACTGGCAGTGGCCTATCCGGAGATGGATGGGCGCTTGGGGGTATTACAGCAGCAGCAAGTGGATGAGTACAGTGCCCTTCATTACAAATTACATCTGGTGGGGTGGCATCCGGGTGGGGTATGTGTGCCTTGTGGGTGCCCCTAGGCCAGGCCTGACCTTGCAGAGTAGGTCCCATGTTGGCAGGGTTCTGATTTGAAGGTGCTCAAACAAAGCTAGTAGGCATCCACTACTGGGTAGGGGCCTGTGGGTCTCGGGTATGCTGCAATTGGTGTTACGTGTCCCTATCCATGGGCTGGTGACTAGCATTGTGACAGGTAGTGCATTGCCCAGTGCGTAGGGCTGTTCCTAGTGTGTTGTGTACGGCAACGGTGGTGTTGGTGCCACCATTGACCAAGTGTATCCTTTGTCTCTCTCCCCCCCCTGTTTGTTTTGTCACGCTTTCCTTATGTGCATTAGCATCATCTGGTGGAGGAGCAGAGGCACTGGCAACAGAGGGAGGTGCATCCCACAGGACCCAGGGGACCGAATCCACCGATGGTGAGGGCACCAGTGGGATGGAGGACAAGGGGAGCACCACGGCAGAGACTGGGGAGGACAGTTCAGATGTGGATACCTCCTCCGATGGAAGCTCCCTGGTGGTGGCGAACACTTCTGTGACCACCCCAGCTACAGCCGCCACCCCTGTACCAGCACTGCCCTCCCAGCAGCCCCTCAGCGAGTTTCCCATGCCCACTCACCCAGGAGGGTGGTCATCTACTTTGCCCCAGGCACCTCAGGCCCTGCCCCAATCAGCCCTGCTGCCCTGAGTGAGGAGGCTATTGACCTCCTGCAATCCATCTCTGTTGAGCAGTCAACCATTGTGAATGCCATCCAGGGGCTGGCAGCCCAAATGCAACAGACCAAATAATTTCTGGAGGGCATTCACACTGGCTTGGCGGCCCAACAGAGATCAATCCAGGCTCTGGCCTCCTCTCTGATGGCAGTCATTGTCCCTGTTTGCACCCTCCTCCCTCCAACTTCCTCCACCCAATCCCATTCCCCTCAACCCCAACCTATCCCTAGCACACAGGCAGATGAGCATGCACCCAGAACACACAAGAGTGGACATGGCAAACGCAAGCACCACACTTCATCCCACAGGCACTCACACAAACACCATCCAGATGCAGACATACCAACATCCACTGCCTCCACTGTAGCCCCCTCCTCCTCCTCGTCCACCTTCCTCCCAGTAGCGTCTCCACTCACACCTGTATGCACCACATCCTCATCCATTACCACCAGCACACCTATCAGTAGACACCCCTCCCTGTCAGTCACCACCCCCACATCCATGCACACGTCCCCTGTGTCCTCTCCCACAGTGTCTGTGCCCCCTCCTACCAAAGTACACAAACGCAAGCACTCAGACACCCAACAGCCATCCACCTCACAACAGCATCCACCCCATGCACCTGCACCCAAACACAGCAGACTCACACCTCCCACAACCACTCCCTCTTCCTTCACTCCCAAACCTTCTCCCTCTTCCTGCCCCAATGTCCCTAAGAAGCTTTTTCTCTCCAACATTGACCTCTTCCGTTCCCCTCCCCCGTCCCTCACGTTAGGCCAGGGTGGTCAAAACCCAGCAAGCACCTCAGCCACCCAGTCCACGGGCACAGTAGTGTTCCTAGCAACTCCAGGTGGGAAAGGATCCTGGCCACCAGCCAGCAAGACGGAAAGGGTGCCTGCCCCAAGTGCTTCAAGGAAGGGCAAGGAGCCAGCCCAAGCTGCAGGAAGGAAGGGCCAGGAGCCAGCCCCAGCTGCTGCCAAAACGGCAATGAGCCATCCCCATCTGGTGCCAGGAAGGGCAAGGGGCCTGCACCAGCAGGCAGTAAGGACAAGGGGCCTGGTGCTGGGACTCATTCGGAGCCCCCACCACCAATCATGATGGTGCAGCCGCCCTAGGCTGCAGGGGATGGGCTGGAGCCTCCCTCCACCACCACCAGCTCCACCAGCAGCACCGCCACCAGCACCACCACCACCAGCAGCAGCCCCAGTGGGCAGCCGTCTGAGGCTGCAGGGGATGGGCTGGAGCCTCCCCCACCACCACCAGCTCCACCAGCAGCAAGCACCGCTACGAGCACCACCACCAGCAGCAGCAGCCCCAGTGGGCTGCCGTCCGAGGCTGCAGGGGATGGACTGGAGCCACCCCCTACCACCACCAGCAGCACCGCCAGCAGCACCACCACTGCCACCACTGAACAGCTGTCTCCGCCGGTGGACAGTGTGTAGTCCTGCATCCATGGGCTATTGTGTGCCATGGCCACTGCAAATCCTGTGGGTATGACACCTATCTGAGAGAATGTGACCCTGCACTCCCCAAGATCTGCATCACTGGGCACAATGGCCCCCTCCAGAACCAATGGAGAAGCCATCCACTCACCCCATCCTCCCCACAATGAAGCTCACTGGGCACGATGCCCCCTCCAGAACCGGTGGAGAAGCCATACACTCAACCAATCCTCCCCAGGATGAAGCTCACTGGGCACGATGCCCCCTCCAGAACCAGTGGAGAACCAATCCACTCACCCCATCCTCCCCAGGGTGAAGCGCACTGGGCACAATGCCCCCTCCTGAACCAGTGGAGAAGTCATCTACTCGAGAGACTGTTGCCTTGCACTCCCCAGGACAGAGCAATGGGCATGTTGCCCCCTCCAGAGCATGTGGGCAAGTCACCCACTCGAGAGACTGTGGCCTTGCACTCCCCAGGACAGAGCAATGGGCATTTTGCCCCCTCCAGAGCATGTGGGCAAGTCACCCACTCGAGAGACTGTATGTTGCCCTCTCCAGAGCATATGGGCAAGTCACCCACTCAGGAGACTTTGGCCTTGCACTCCCCAGAACAGAGCAATGGGCATGTTGCCCCCTCCAGAACCAGTGGGCAAGTCACCTACTCGAGAGACTGTGGCTTTGCACTCCCCAGGACAGAGCAATGGGCATGTTGCCCCCTCCAGGACCAGTGCATTGTACCATCTCCCGGCTGAGGTTCCCCCGTTCCGCATCCCCCTGAGGTGCCTGCCTATTTTTGACCTGATGCCCCTGCAGTGTTCTCTCCGTGTTGTTGCAGGAGTGAGGTGGGGCCTTGGACTTTGTGATGTGGCCCATTGGCCCTCAAACATTGAGGACTGGGCAGTGTCCCTTGATTTGAACATATGTATATACTTTTTTATTTGGATGAACGTATTCCTACAATATTTATCTTATTACACTCACTTTAATCTATTGAAGTTGTCCTTGCATTATTCCTGAGGGGTACAATATGTTATATTACTGAATCTGCTGGTGTGTATAGTGTTGGGGGTGGGGGTGTTGAGTGTAGCGTGTGTGTTCCACTCTCTTTATCCTCCCCCCTCCCCTGTGTGCTACGTGGCTGTACTCACTGTGGTTGTCTTCACCGTCATTGGTGTTCGTAGTGGAGCAGCACGTAGAAGAGCATGGGGAAGACATGCAACTCGGGCTCCATGGCGGCGTGTTTCTTCCCAGAGTCTCCCCAAGTGAGTCGTTTCCCTTCTGTGCAGTGTTTCTGCCAAGCTTTTGATGTCGTTGGTACCTCCACGGAAAAGGTGGCGGATTTGCATGTCTTAATTCAGTGGGCGGAAAATTGTCTTCCGACTGCACAACAGGAATCACCGGCACACTTTTATTTTTTTGAAATTTTGTGAAGATTCGTCAAATAGTGCCAAAGATAAAGGCAAGTCAAATAACACTTTTTCTTTGGAAACATGGTGCTAACTACAACTACTTAGTGGTGACCACCACTAGCCAATACATACAGTATATATGTTCCTTAAAGTGCATTTTTCCCTACATTTAACCTTTAGTTCTTGTTTTCAGCTCTGTAGATCAGTTAGAAGGTGCTGTCATGTACATTGATCCCAAGGTGGCAGCCAGGACTTCCTGGCCGAAGTGCTGGCAGCCAATCAGATCTCACCATCAGATCAGCGCTTGGGCTCCGCCCTAATATACACATTTCTTTTTCCTTGAATAACTCCAAAACTACTAAATGAATTTATAACAAATCAGAAAAAGGGTGCTTTATGTACTGGACTGCCAGTAGTATATATATCTCTATATATAAATATAATTCAAGATTTGTTTCAGATGTGGCATACATTTAAACAGAGGGACAGTGAGTCGAATCTCAAGTATGAACAAAGGAAAGCTTTGAAGAGTCGAATTGATGATCATAATATTGTGATAAAACCCTCAGATAAAGGGGACAATGTTGTTCTTTGGGATGTGAATCAGTATTGTAGGGAAGCGGAAAGACAACTTAACAACTCAAGGCATTATGAGATAACAACTGTGTCTAATTACAATCGTTTGATTGACCGGGATCATAGTAAACTGTTTGATTGGAGAGACAGATGGTTGCTTAATACAGATGAATATTTGTTTCTTTTGGTTAAAAAGCCGATTGCACCATGTTTCTACATGTTACCAAAAGTCCATAAAAATTACCATCATCCTCCTGGGTGACCGATAATTTCTGCTAACAGCAGCCTATTGGAACGCACATCTATTTATTTAGATTTTTTCCTTCTACCATATGTGTTGGCCTTAACCCTCCTATTGTAGGGACACCATGGATTTTATTTTTAAGATTGATGGTATTCCCTGGGAACCACATTTTTTGCTGGTTACTTTGGATGTGAAATCCTTATATACTTCCATCCAGCATGACTTGGGGATCCAAGCGTGTAGATATTTTTTCGCGACAGACCGCTTAGCAAATATGATCATTTCATGATGTTATTAGACATGTTGGATTTTTGCTTAAACAACAATTTCTTTTTATTTAAGGACACCTGGTATCGTCAGTTGGTTGGGACTGCGATGGGAAGTTGCTTTGCTCCTAGCTATGCTGGCATCTTTATGGGTTGTTGGGAGGCCACACAGGTATGGGTGGAGAAGAATGAAAAATGGACTAGGCATATATCAATGTGGACACGATATATTGATGATCTTTTTTTGATCTGAGAGGGGCCGCGTCAGGCTTTGGAGGAATTTTTGGATCATATCTCTCAGAATACCCTTAATCTAAGATTTACTTGAAAAATACATCCAACAAGAATGGAATTTTTGGATGTTTTATTGGAAATTGTTAATAATAAATTGCAGACAAGGCTATATTGTAAAGATACAGCGGGCAACAGTATTTTGCATGCAGCCAGTCATCATCCCACTAGTTTGAAGAGTTGTATTCCTTATTGTGAATTACTCAGAGTTTGAAGGAATTGTAGCACTCTGGAATTATATAAGGAAGAGGAGAGTAGGGTGGTTAAGAGATTACAAGTGAGGGGTTATCCTGAAAAGATATTACGAATGGCTTGTGAGAAAGTAACCAATATTAATAGGGAAGCTTTATTGGTTAAGACTGAAAATAAATATAATTCTATCCCTGAAATGAGGATGATCACGACTTACAACATGGCTATTCCAATGGTCAGGAGGATAGTGATGAGACATTGGCATTTGGTGAAGAATGATCCCATTATTGGGAAAACGTTGTCTCCCTGTCCTCAATTTACGTATCGTAAGGCAAAATCACTGCAAGATATTTTGGTTCATAGCTATCCACGGCAACAAGAGAATAGAAACATTAGTTGGTTCAACCAGCAGAGGGTTTTTTATAAGTGCAGTAGATGCAGGGCATGTACGAATAGTAAAAATTTTAAAATGTATAAAACAGTCTTTGGTGAGACTAAAAGTATTAACAAAGCTATTTCATGTGTCTCGGATTATTGCATTTACATATTACAATGCCCTTGCGGTTTACAGTATGTCGGCAGCACGATTGGCCCTGTTAAAAAGAGGATTTTGGAACATTACAGGGCCATTAAGAATTATGACACTTCATATCCTGTGGTGAGATATTGGTCAAGTATGCACAATAGAAATGCTGATTGTTTGGTATACTTTGGTATTGATAGAATTGAGAGGAACCCACGTGGAGGGGACAAGGAGAGGCTCCTTAGGGTTAGGGAATCAGAATATATTATTCTTCTTGGATCCAAGACACCGGGGGGCCTCAATGAGGACGAGGAGCTTCATGTTCATGTTGGACAAATGTGAATAAAAATTCATGGCAATGTCTATTGTATTTTTCTCTGTTCCCTCCCGTGAGGCGCTCCTATATTGACTATAACCTGTGACCTTTAGATACCAGTATATTATTACCTTTTTGATAATGGATATTCATATTATGAGGATTACTCTTACATTTGGTTTGGCATTACCCCAAAATTGTTATTTTGTATTGGAATTTCCAATTATGTGACATTGACAATTGTACATGGTTTGGGGAGAAAATAATTATTTTGTTTAAAATAGGGTGATTTTGTATTAATTTCCACAAATATTCCACTTAAAATGTATTTTAGTATTTACTTTGTTGCCCCCTTTTGATATAATTGTAATTATTCTATGTGGAGTAGTATTTCTTCTATGTTTATCAACATGGGGTATTTAAGTCCAGCTGGGTAAGAGTGCAGGTTTTTTCAATTCGCCCATAATGAAGACACTTTTGTGTTGAAACGCGTTTCCATCTTAGGAGAGTATATACTGTATATATTTTCTTTTTGCATCAGTTTGCTTTTTGGAATGATTTAATATTTTGCTTAAATAAAGCTTTATGCTTGAGGAGTGGACATATTGGGTGCGACTTTCTCTTTTTGCCTTTTAATGAAGTGGCAGAAATAATCTTTTTTATCTCTATGTATATATATATATATATATATGTATATATATATATATATATCTAGAGAGAGAGAGAGAGAGAGAGAGATATATAGACATATATATGTATATATATCTATATATATATATATATAGATAGATATTTAATATTAATATCAATATTTAGTACCTAGTGGCAGTCACCACTAAGTAGTTATAGTTAGGACCATGTTTCCATAGAAAAAGCGTGTTGCCTATATCTTTGCACAGTTTGATGAATCTTCACAAACTTTTCCCAAAAAAGTGTGCTCCTAGGGTACAAGTACCAATGAAATGCAGTGGGGCTACATGGCCTTCCATAGCCCCGGGGACCGCCACTTCCCCAGAGCAGGATTAGTAAATAAAGGCAGGGGTCACTCGCCTCCCCCCGCAGCCCTGGGGACCACCACCTCCCAGAGGCATACCTTTAAATCTAATGCTGGGTGGCTGCCACCTCCCCAGGGCTAAATTTAAAAAAGATAGGGGGTCCATTGTATACCCTAAGGGACCACCACCTCCCTGGGGCTTACGTTAGAGGGTGCCAAGCGGCTCTGTTTGAGGAACCACAGATGGCCCCAGGGACATCCAGCCCCCAGGGCCAGCTCCTACTATGTCTCAGGGTCCCTACCCCACAGACATAACTGTTTGCCCCAATCCCCCCCAAAAATTAAATGTATAGACCAGACCCTTGGTAATGGGGTCCCTGGGGCCAAGATCGGCCTAAGGAGGGGGACACATGGCCCCTCTACCCACAAAAAATAAATATTTAGGCTGGGCCCTTGGGGATTGGTTCCCAAATGCCGAGATCAGCCTGGGAAGAGGGGCCCCATGGCACCCAACCCAAAAAAAAGGGTCCCTAAGGCTGAGATTGCCTTGGGGAGAAGGGCTGCAGGGCCCCCCTCGAACACATTTTTAAAATATTTTGTTTAGGCCGGGTCCTGGGGTATGGGGTCTCTGGAGCCAAAATTTGCAAGGGAAGGGGGCCACACAGACTTGCAGGATTGTATTGTTATAGGGTTGGCCGCACCCCCGTCCATGCACAGTTTTCTCGGCAAACATTTTACTGCAAATATTATATTGATAATATCAATGATGTTATCAAAGATGTCATGAGTGCCATAATTTGTGGGTAATTAGCAGTGCATGGCGAGGGCGCAAGTTACAGTTACCTTAGGGCACGAGTTAGAGTTACTTGAGATAACTCTAACTATAACTGGTGAATTTCTAAGGTTTTGTACATTTAAAATGTGAGCCTAACTACAACGTCCCTGTAACCTTTGTTTTTTTCAGTCAATTTCTATGTTTAAAAAAATATCTATTTCCTAACTATATTGTCCTTGTAACCTTTGTTTTTTCAGTGACTTTCTGTGGTTTTTTAAACGTACAGCAATTTTCATTACTATATGGTAATCCAACCACGGCCACAAACGGCCTTCATCCATGCGCAGTGGCAGTTGGCCACAAGACCAGGTCCTGTGGCCAACCCCCTATAAGCACCCAGCCTTACACCATGCACAGCCTTCAACCGTCTGCAGCAGAGGTTGCCCGCAAGACCTGGACTGCAGCCAACCTCCCTAACCACCCAACCCCATGCTGAGAATTGCACTTTGGCTATGCACAGCCAGAGTTGTCCGCAGCCTCTATGGGTGTGAGTGTGAGAGGGTGTATCTGGGGGTGTATCTCACATAAGTGTGAGAGGGTGTATCTGGGGGTGAGAATTGCTATCTGGGTGTGAGAGAGTTCGTACATCAGTGTTTTAGTGGGTGCGTCAATGTGAGTGTGGGTCTGTGAGTGGGTTAATGAGGGTGTCAGTGGGTCTGTGAGTGGGTGTGTGACAGTCTGAGTCAGTGTGTGAGTGGGTACATAACTGTCTGAGTGTGTGAGTGGGTGTGTGAGGGTCCGACTGGGGCTGTGAGTGAGTACATGAGGGTCTGAGTGGGTCTGTGAATGGGTGCATGAGTGTACGAGTGGGTCTGGGAGTGGGTGCGTGAGTGTCTGAGTGGGTCTGTGAGGGAGTGCGTAAGTGTCTCAGTGGGTGTGTGAGTGGGATAAATTGATTGAAAGAAAGACAGAAACATAGAAAGAAAGTGAGAGGGAGAGAGATAGATTTTTAGGCTTTGATGTCTGATATACTTAGAATCAGATATTTGTGCCGAATTTAAAATAAAAAAAAGTATTTTTTAATTAAAAAAAATATAATAATTTGTTAATATTAAAAAAAGAGGGCAATGAGTCCAGCTGGACTCAAACCCCTAATACTCAGTGTGAAGCTCTGCGACCTTCACACATAGCAATGGGTTTTCTATTTTTTTTTTATTAGCCTGTCATGGCCTATCTGGGATGGTGAGGGAGTCCTTAAGGGCTCCCCGAAGTCCCTACTGATATTTTTATTTTTTTTAAAATATATATATATTTTTTCCCACTAAAAAAGCCATTTCCGGGCTATATGGCAGTGCGTGGGAATTCTTAAGGCCTCCATCGCAGTGCCATTGCTTCCGCAAGCATGGAGCTGCTTCGACGGCAGCTCCATGCTTGCTGAAGCATTTCATCTCTGTTCCCTGCACGCATGCAGGGGACAAAGATGAAAGCTTTGGATTTTGATAGCGGGACCTGCTTTACAGGTCCACTGTCAAAACATAAAGGCCCTCATTACAACATTGGCGGTAAATCCCGCTTACCGTAGGGCAGAAGACCGCCAACACACCGCTGCGGCCGCGGAATTCCACCACAGCTATTACGACCCACAGCTCGGAATCCGGCAAAATCCAGACACCCACACAAGTCCACAAGGGCAGCACCACGGCAGAGACTGGGGAGGACAGTTCAGATGCGGATACCTCCTCCGATGGAAGATCCCTGGTGGTGGCGAACACTTCTGTGACCACCCCAGCTACAGCCGCCACCCCTGTACCAGCACTGCCCTCCCACCAGCCCCTCAGCGGATTTCTCATGCCCACTCACCCAGGAGGGTGGTCATCTACTTTGCCCCAGGCACCTCAGGCCCTGCCCCAATCAGCCCTGCTGCCCTGAGTGAGGAGGCTATTGACCTCCTGCAATCCATCTCTGTTGAGCAGTCAACCATTGTGAATGCCATCCAGGGGCTGGCAGCCCAAATGCAACAGACCAAATAATTTCTGGAGGGCATTCACACTGGCTTGGCGGCTCAACAGAGATCAATCCAGGCTCTGGCCTCCTCTCTGATGGCAGTCATTGTCCCTGTTTGCACCCTCCTCCCTCCAACTTCCTCCACCCAATCCCATTACCCTCAACCCCAACCTATCCCTAGCACACAGGAAGATGAACATGCACCCAGAACACACAAGAGTGGACATGGCAAACGCAAGCACCACACTTCATCCCACAGGCACTCACACAAACACCATCCAGATGCAGACATACCAACATCCACTGCCTCCACTGTAGCCCCCTCCTCCTCCTCGTCCACCTTCCTCCCAGTAGCGTCTCCACTCATACCTGTATGCACCACATCCTCATCCATTACCACCAGCACACCTATCAGTAGACACCCCTCCCTGTCAGTCACCACCCCCACATCCATGCACACGTCCCCTGTGTCCTCTCCCACAGTGTCTGTGCCCCCTCCTACCAAAGTACACAAACGCAAGCACTCAGACACCCAACAGCCATCCACCTCACAACAGCATCCACCCCATGCACCTGCACCCAAACACAGCAGACTCACACCTCCCACAACCACTCCCTCTTCCTTCACTCCCAAACCTTCTCCCTCTTCCTGCCCCAATGTCCCTAAGAAGCTTTTTCTCTCCAACATTGACCTCTTCCGTTCCCCTCCCCCGTCCCTCACGTTAGGCCAGGGTGGTCAAAACCCAGGCAAGCACCTCAGCCACCCAGTCCACGGGCACAGTAGTGTTCCTAGCAACTCCAGGTGGGAAAGGATCCTGGCCACCAGCCAGCAAGACGGAAAGGGTGCCTGCCCCAAGTGCTTCAAGGAAGGGCAAGGAGCCAGCCCAAGCTGCAGGAAGGAAGGGCCAGGAGCCAGCCCCAGCTGCTGCCAAAACGGCAATGAGCCATCCCCATCTAGTGCCAGGAAGGGCAAGGGGCCTGCACCAGCAGGCAGTAAGGACAAGGGGCCTGGTGCTGGGACTCATTCGGAGCCCCCACCACCAATCATGATGGTGCAGCCGCCCTAGGCTGCAGGGGATGGGCTGGAGCCTCCCTCCACCACCACCAGCTCCACCAGCAGCACCGCCACCAGCACCACCACCACCAGCAGCAGCCCCAGTGGGCAGCCGTCTGAGGCTGCAGGGGATGGGCTGGAGCCTCCCCCACCACCACCAGTTCCACCAGCAGCAAGCACCGCTAAGAGCACCAGCAGCAGCAGCCCCAGTGGGCTGCCGTCCGAGGCTGCAGGGGATGGGCTGGAGCCACCCCCTACCACCACCAGCTCCACCAGCAGCACCGCCAGCAGCACCACCACTGCCACCACTGAACAGCTGTCTCCGCCGGTGGACAGTGTGTAGTCCTGCATCCATGGGCTATTGTGTGCCATGGCCACTGCAAATCCTGTGGGTATGACACCCATCTGAGAGACTGTGACCCTGCACTCCCCAAGATCTGCATCACTGGGCACAATGGCCCCCTCCAGAACCAATGGAGAAGCCATCCACTCACCCCATCCTCCCCACAATGAAGCTCACTGGGCACGATGCCCCCTCCAGAACCAGTGGAGAACCAATCCACTCACCCCATCCTCCCCAGGGTGAAGCGCACTGGGCACAATGCCCCCTCCTGAACCAGTGGAGAAGTCATCTACTCGAGAGACTGTTGCCTTGCACTCCCCAGGACAGAGCAATGGGCATGTTGCCCCCTCCAGAGCATGTGGGCAAGTCACCCACTCGAGAGACTGTGGCCTTGCACTCCCCAGGACAGAGCAATGGGCATTTTGCCCCCTCCAGAGCATGTGGGCAAGTCACCCACTCGAGAGACTGTATGTTGCCCTCTCCAGAGCATATGGGCAAGTCACCCACTCAGGAGACTTTGGCCATGCACTCCCCAGAACAGAGCAATGGGCATGTTGCCCCCTCCAGAACCAGTGGGCAAGTCACCTACTCGAGAGACTGTGGCTTTGCACTCCCCAGGACAGAGCAATGGGCATGTTGCCCCCTCCAGGACCAGTGCATTGTACCATCTCCCGGCTGAGGTGCCCCCGTTCCGCATCCCCCTGAGGTGCCTGCCTATTTTTGACCTGATGCCCCTGCAGTGTTCTCTCCGTGATGTTGCAGGAGTGAGGTGGGGCCTTGGACTTTGTGATGTGGCCCATTGGCCCTCAAACATTGAGGACTGGGCAGTGTCCCTTGATTTGAACATATGTATATACTTTTTTATTTGGATGAACGTATTCCTACAATATTTATCTTATTACACTCACTTTAATCTATTGAAGTTGTCCTTGCATTTTTCCTGAGGGGTACAATATGTTATATTACTGAATCTGCTGGTGTGTATAGTGTTGGGGGTGGGGGTGTTGAGTGTAGCGTGTGTGTGCCACTCTCTTTATCCTCCCCCCTCCCCTGTGTGCTACGTGGCTGTACTCACTGTGGTTGTCTTCGCCGTCATTGGTGTTCATAGTGGAGCAGCACGTAGAAGAGCATGGGGAAGACATGCAACTCGGGCTCCATGGCGGCGTGTTTCTTCCCAGAGTCTCCCCAAGTGAGTCGTTTCCCTTCTGTGCAGTGTTTCTGCCAAGCTTTTGATGTCGTTCGTACCTCCGCGGAAAAGGTGGCGGATTTGCATGTCTTAATTCAGTGGGCGGAAAATTGTCTTCCGACTGCACAACAGGAATCACCGGCACACTTTTATTTTTTTGAAATTTTGTGAAGATTCGTCAAATAGTGCCAAAGATAAAGGCAAGTCAAATAACACTTTTTCTTTGGAAACATGGTGCTAACTATAACTACTTAGTGGTGACCACCACTAGCCAATACATATATATGTTCCTTAAAGTGCATTTTTCCCTACATTTAACCTTTAGTTCTTGTTTTCAGCTCTGTAGATCAGTTAGAAGGTGCTGTCATGTACATTGATCCCAAGGTGGCAGCCAGGACTTCCTGGCCGAAGTGCTGGCAGCCAATCAGATCTCACCATCAGATCAGCGCTTGGGCTCCGCCCTAATATACACATTTCTTTTTCCTTGAATAACTCCAAAACTACTAAATGAATTTACAACAAATCAGAAAAAGGGTGCTTTATGGACTGGACTGCCAGTAGTATATATATCTCTATATATAAATATAATTCAAGATTTGTTTCAGATGTGGCATACATTTAAACAGAGGGACAGTGAGTCGAATCTCAAGTATGAACAAAGGAAAGCTTTGAAGAGTCGAATTGATGATCATAATATTGTGATAAAACCCTCAGATAAAGGGGGCAATGTTGTTCTTTGGGATGTGAATCAGTATTGTAGGGAAGCGGAAAGACAACTTAACAACTCAAGGCATTATGAGATAACAACTGTGTCTAATTACAATCGTTCGATTGACCGGGATCATAGTAAACTGTTTGATTGGAGAGACAGATGGTTGCTTAATACAGATGAATATTTGTTTCTTTTGGTTAAAAAGCCGATTGCACCATGTTTCTACATGTTACCAAAAGTCCATAAAAATTACCATCATCCTCCTGGGTGACCGATAATTTCTGCTAACAGCAGCCTATTGGAACGCACATCTATTTATTTAGATTTTTTCCTTCTACCATATGTGTTGGCCTTAACCCTCCTATTGTAGGGACACCATGGATTTTATTTTTAAGATTGATGGTATTCCCTGGGAACCACATTTTTTGCTGGTTACTTTGGATGTGAAATCCTTATATACTTCCATCCAGCATGACTTGGGGATCCAAGCGTGTAGATATTTTTTCGCGACAGACCGCTTAGCAAATATGATCATTTCATGATGTTATTAGACATGTTGGATTTTTGCTTAAACAACAATTTCTTTTTATTTAAGGACACCTGGTATCGTCAGTTGGTTGGGACTGCGATGGGAAGTTGCTTTGCTCCTAGCTATGCTGGCATCTTTATGGGTTGTTGGGAGGCCACACAGGTATGGGTGGAGAAGAATGAAAAATGGACTAGGCATATATCAATGTGGACACGATATATTGATGATCTTTTTTTGATCTGAGAGGGGCCGCGTCAGGCTTTGGAGGAATTTTTGGATCATATCTCTCAGAATACCCTTAATCTAAGATTTACTTGAAAAATACATCCAACAAGAATGGAATTTTTGGATGTTTTATTGGAAATTGTTAATAATAAATTACAGACAAGGCTATATTGTAAAGATACAGCGGGCAATAGTATTTTGCATGCAGCCAGTCATCATCCCACTAGTTTGAAGAGTTGTATTCCTTATTGTGAATTACTCAGAGTTTGAAGGAATTGTAGCACTCTGGAATTATATAAGGAAGAGGAGAGTAGGGTGGTTAAGAGATTACAAGTGAGGGGTTATCCTGAAAAGATATTACAAATGGCTTGAGAGAAAGTAACCAATATTAATAGGGAAGCTTTATTGGTTAAGACTGAAAATAAATATAATTCTATCCCTGAAATGAGGATGATCACGACTTACAACATGGCTATTCCAATGGTCAGGAGGATAGTGATGAGACATTGGCATTTGGTGAAGAATGATCCCATTATTGGGAAAACGTTGTCTCCCTGTCCTCAATTTACGTATCGTAAGGCAAAATCACTGCAAGATATTTTGGTTCATAGCTATCCACGGCAACAAGAGAATAGAAACATTAGTTGGTTCAACCAGCAGAGGGGTTTTTATAAGTGCAGTAGAGGCAGGGCATGTACGAATAGTAAAAAGGTTAAAATGTATAAAACAGTCTTTGGTGAGACTAAAAGTATTAACAAAGCTATTTCATGTGTCTCGGATTATTGCATTTACATATTACAATGCCCTTGCGGTTTACAGTATGTCGGCAGCACGATTGGCCCTGTTAAAAAGAGGATTTTGGAACATTACAGGGCCATTAAGAATTATGACACTTCATATCCTGTGGTGAGATATTGGTCAAGTATGCACAATAGAAATGCTGATTGTTTGGTATACTTTGGTATTGATAGAATTGAGAGGAACCCACGTGGAGGGGACAAGGAGAGGCTCCTTAGGGTTAGGGAATCAGAATATATTATTCTTCTTGGATCCAAGACACCTGGGGGCCTCAATGAGGACGAGGGGCTTCATGTGCATGTTGGACAAATGTGAATAAAAATTCATGGCAATGTCTATTGTATTTTTCTCTGTTCCCTCCCGTGAGGCGCTCCTATATTGACTATAACCTGTGACCTTTAGATACCAGTATATTATTACCTTTTTGATAATGGATATTCATATTATGAGGATTACTCTTACATTTGGTTTGGCATTACCCCAAAATTGTTATTTTGTATTGGAATTTCCAATTATGTGACATTGACAATTGTACATGGTTTGGGGAGAAAATAATTATTTTGTTTAAAATAGGGTGATTTTGTATTAATTTCCACAAATATTCCACTTAAAATGTATTTTAGTATTTACTTTGTTGCCCCCTTTTGATATAATTGTAATTATTCTATGTGGAGTAGTATTTCTTCTCTGTTTATCAACAAGGGGTATTTAAGTCCAGCTGGGTAAGAGTGCAGGTTTTTTCAATTCGCCCATGATGAAGACACCTTTGTGTTGAAACGCGTTTCCATCTTAGGAGAGTATATATATATTTTCTTTTTGCATCAGTTTGCTTTTTGGAATGATTTAATATTTTGCTTAAATAAAGCTTTATGCTTGAGGAGTGGACATATTGGGTGCGACTTTCTCTTTTTGCCTTTTAATGAAGTGGCAGA
This sequence comes from Pleurodeles waltl, assembly GCF_031143425.1. NCBI lineage: Eukaryota > Metazoa > Chordata > Amphibia > Caudata > Salamandridae > Pleurodeles > Pleurodeles waltl. The sequence continues at coordinate 1,305,034,276 of NC_090440.1, read as the reverse complement.
AAAAATCTTTTTTATCTCTATGTATATATATATATATATATATATATATATATATATGTATATATATATATATATATATATATATAGAGAGAGAGAGAGAGAGAGAGAGAGATATATATAGACATATATATGTATATATATCTATCTATATATATATATATATATATATATATATATATATATATATAGATATTTAATATTAATATCAATATTTAGTACCTAGTGGCAGTCACCACTAGGTAGTTATAGTTAGGACCATGTTTCCATAGAAAAAGCATGTTGCCTATATCTTTGCACAGTTTGATGAATCTTCACAAACTTTTCCCAAAAAAGTGTGCTCCTAGGGTACAAGTACCAATGAAATGCAGTGGGGCTACATGGCCTTCCATAGCCCCGGGGACCGCCACTTCCCCAGAGCAGGATTAGTAAATAAAGGCAGGGGTCACTCGCCTCTCCCCGCAGCCCTGGGGACCACCACCTCCCCGAGGCATACCTTTAAATCTAATGCTGGGTGGCTGCCACCTCCCCAGGGCTAAATTTAAAAAAGATAGGGGGTCCATTGTGTACCCTAAGGGACCACCACCTCCCTGGGGCTTACGTTGGAGGGTGCCAAGCGGCTCTGTTTGAGGAACCACAGATGGCCCCAGGGACATCCAGCCCCCAGGGCCAGCTCCTACTATGTCTCAGGGTCCCTACCCCACAGACATAACTGTTTGCCCCAATCCCCCCAAAAAATTAAATGTATAGACCAGACCCTTGGTAATGGGGTCCCTGGGGCCAAGATCGGCCTAAGGAGGGGGACACATGGCCCCTCTACCCACAAAAAATAAATATTTAGGCTGGGCCCTTGGGGATTGGTTCCCAAATGCCGAGATCAGCCTGGGAAGAGGGGCCCCATGGCACCCACCCCCAAAAAAAGGGTCCCTAAGGCTGAGATTGCCTTGGGGAGAAGGGCTGCAGGGCCCCACTCGCACACATTTTTAAAATATTTTGTTTAGGCCGGGTCCTGGGGTATGGGGTCTCTGGAGCCAAAATTTGCAAGGGAAGGGGTCCACACAGACTTGCAGGATTGTATTGTTATAGAGTTGGCCGCACCCCCGTCCATGCACAGTTTTCTCGGCAAACATTTTATTGCAAATATTATATTGATAATATCAATGATGTTATCAAAGATGTCATGAGTGCCATAATTTGTGGGTAATTAGCAGTGCATGGCGAGGGCGCAAGTTACAGTTACCTTAGGGCACGAGTTAGAGTTACTTGAGATAACTCTAACTATAACTGGTGAATTTCTAAGGTTTTGTACATTTAAAATGTGAGCCTAACTACAACGTCCCTGTAACCTTTGTTTTTTTCAGTCAATTTCTATGTTTAAAAAAATATCTATTTCCTAACTATATTGTCCTTGTAACCTTTGTTTTTTCAGTGACTTTCTGTGGTTTTTTAAACGTACAGCAATTTTCATTACTATAAGGTAATCCAACCACGGCCACAAACAGCCTTCATCCATGCGCAGTGGCAGTTGGCCACAAGACCAGGTCCTGTGGCCAACCCCCTATAAGCACCCAGCCTTACACCATGCACAGCCTTCAACCGTCTGCAGCAGAGGTTGCCCGCAAGACCTGGACTGCAGCCAACCTCCCTAACCACCCAACCCCATGCTGAGAATTGCACTTTGGCTATGCACAGCCAGAGTTGTCCGCAGCCTCTATGGGTGTGAGTATAAGTGTGAGAGGGTGTATCTGGGGGTGAGAATTGCTATCTGGGTGTGAGAGAGTTCGTACATCAGTGTTTTAGTGGGTGCGTCAATGTGTGTGTGGGTCTGTGAGTGGGTTAATGAGGGTGTCAGTGGGTCTGTGAGTGGGTGTGTGACAGTCTGAGTCAGTGTGTGAGTGGGTACATAACTGTCTGAGTGTGTGAGTGGGTGTGTGAGGGTCCGACTGGGGCTGTGAGTGAGTACATGAGGGTCTGAGTGGGTCTGTGAATGGGTGCATGAGTGTACGAGTGGGTCTGGGAGTGGGTGCGTGAGTGTCTGAGTGGGTCTGTGAGGGAGTGCGTAAGTGTCTCAGTGGGTGTGTGAGTGGGATAAATTGATTGAAAGAAAGACAGAAACATAGAAAGAAAGTGAGAGGGAGAGAGATAGATTTTTAGGCTTTGATGTCTGATATACTTAGAATCAGATATTTGTGCCGAATTTAAAATAAAAAAAAGTATTTTTTAATTAAAAAAAATATAATAATTTGTTAATATTAAAAAAAGAGGGCAATGAGTCCAGCTGGACTCAAACCCCTAATACTCAGTGTGAAGCTCTGCGACCTTCACACATAGCAATGGGTTTTCTATTTTTTTTTTATTAGCCTGTCATGGCCTATCTGGGATGGTGAGGGAGTCCTCAAGGGCTCCCCGAAGTCCCTACTGATATTTATTTATTTTTAAAAAATATATATATATTTTTTCCCAATAAAAAGCCATTTCCGGGCTATATGGCAGTGCGTGGGAATTCTTAAGGCCTCCATCGCAGTGCCATTGCTTCCGCAAGCATGGAGCTGCTTCGACGGCAGCTCCATGCTTGCTGAAGCATTTCATCTCTGTTCCCTGCACGCATGCAGGGGACAAAGATGAAAGCTTTGGATTTTGATAGCGGGACCTGCTTTACAGGTCCACAGTCAAAACATAAAGGCCCTCATTACAACATTGGCGGTAAATCCCGCTTACCGTAGGGCAGAAGACCGCCAACACACCGCTGCGGCCGCGGAATTCCACCACAGCTATTACGACCCACAGCTCGGAATCCGCCAAAATCCAGACACCCACACAAGTCCGCCACACCAAAGGTCAGTGATAAACTGGCAATAACAAAACCTTCACCGTCACGCCAACAGGAATATGCCCACACTATCACGACCCACGAATCCACGCGGCGGTCTTTCAACCATGGTAAACCATTGGCAGTACACACTGCCGCGCTCAAAATACACACTCACTTACAAAACACTACCACATTGGACAATTCCTAATACACACACCTGATACACATACACACACCACTCTCACACACCCACACCACTATAAAACACCCACAAACCCTTACTACCTAAAATATTGACGAAGGCCAGAGAGACAGCACAGCAAAGACAACACCACCATACAGAGGCACACAACACCATCACACATACACATCCATGCACAAAACACCACAAACCCCTAATCATCACCCCACACATCACAACACACACCACCTCACACATCACCCACACCACCCCATGGCACCACAAAGACACCCCAGGTTTTCTGAGGAGGAGCTCAGGGTCATGGTGGAGGAAATCATTCGGGTAGAGCCACAGCTATTCGGATCACAGGTGCAGCACACCACCATAGCTAGGAAGATGGAGCTATGGCGCAGAATCAAGGACAGGGTCAACGCAGTGGGACAGTACCCAAGAACACGAGATGACATCAGGAAGAGGTGGAACGACCTACGGGGGAAGGTGCGTTCCATGGTCTCAAGACACCACATCGCGGTTCAGAGGACTGGCGGCGGACCCCCACCTCCTCCCCCACAACTAACAACATGGGATGAGCAGGTCTTGGCTATACTGCATCCTGAGGGCCTCGCAGGAGTAGCTGGAGGAATGGACTCTGGTAAGTCAAATCTATAACTACTTCATCCCCCACCCTACATGCATGCTAACGCATACCCCCACCCTCACCCTCACCCCCATCACTCCAACTCCTCACAAATGTCCCACTGTCACAAACCACACATCCCAACACCAAGCCCTGCATGCAACACCAAAGCATGGACACCCATCACCAATGCATGTCCACTGCACATACCCACACAGACCCCTAAACAATTAGCACACAAGGTCCTACACAGGAATGCAAGCACTGAGGTACAGGGTCACCCACCCATTGCACACAATGCCACACACAGATACGAAAACTATGCCTTTACACCCCTGCAGGACCCCTACCCAACGTCACCGGAAAGGAGGTTCCAGACATGTCCACTCCCCCCATAGAAGAGGCCCACAGTGATGACAGCAGCTCTGTCCAACTGGATGTAGATGACCAGCCCAGCCCATCTGGGACCTCGGGACAGTCGGTTCCCCTCACACTGGCACAAGCCGCAGCAAAGCCTCCTCCCTCTGGAAACACCAGCACAGCACCCACCCAGTGGGCCCATACCTCTGTCCCCAGGACACGTCAAGCAGCAGTGTGTCCACCACTACAGGGAACCCAGGCTAACCCACAAACTCAAGAACAGCAGGGACCTGGGGGCAGTGGTAGTGGGCACACGGTTCAGGGGACAGAGGCCCAGGAACACAGGGGAAATGGGAGGGCTGCTGTGCGACAGGGGGAGGACAGGCCCAAGGAACCCACTCTCAACGAGGCCCTCTCTAACATCATGGGAGCCTACCACCAGTCCCAGGAGACTATGGCAACGGTACTGGCCAAGTTTCAGGAGACCCAGCGGCTGCAGGAGGAACAGTATTTGGGGTTCAGGGAGGAATTCAAATCCATCAATACCACCCTGGGCACCATTGTAGAGGTGCTGAAGGAACTCGTGACCACCAGGAGGGACACTGTGGCACCACAAGGGGCCCCTGACACTAGCCTGGACGATGAACTGCCCACCACCTATGCTGGCGCTAGTGGACAGGAGGCACCGCCACAGGACCACGACACCAGCAACCCACCCCCTGAAGATGGAGAACCACCCCGCAAGCGGTCCCTGAGATCCAGGACAAAGACAAAGAACAATGCCAAGACCCCCGCCAAGAAATGAGACCACCCTGATTGTCATCCTTCTGTCCCACTTTGTTACCCCGCCAATCCATCGACTGCCCCAGCTCAACTTACTATGCCCCTTTGGACAATTCACCTGTGAGACAAATAGACTGGACTCTGCCATGGACATTCCTCCACCATCACCCCTGACCATCTAACAACCCCCTCCACTAATTAGCACTTAAATAAACACCCTTAAATCACAAAACTATCTGGAGTCAGTCTGTGCTTTCACAAATGTGTATTTGCAATAACTGAGGGAAATAGCAATATCCATTGTATTGTCAACATACCTATGTCACACAGCACTAGTCCATGAAGAAACATAGCAGAGGTCACACAGTGGGACCCATATCTGTGAAATCGAAAGGGAAAGTGACAAATCAGGGTCCATACACTGGGTGAAAGTGACAGACAGATGAGAGGTAGAGCAAGTGTATCAGACGTAGCACGCCGTGATGTCTCCTTACCTGTGTCTCACTAGAAGTACTGATGAATCACGGTGTTTCTGTTTCGATATCCTCTTCATCTGCTTCCTCTTCTTCACTGTCCACAGGCTCCACAGCTGCCACAACACCTCCTTCAGGACCATCCTCCTGCAGAAAAGGCACCTGTTGTCGCAAAGCCAAGTTGTGCAGCATACAGCAGGCCACGGTTATCTGGCACACCTTCTTTGGTGAGTAGAATAGGGAGCCACCCGTCAAAAGGAGGCACCTGAACCTGGCCTTCAGGAGGCCGAAGGTCCTCTCTATAACCCTCCTAGTTCGCCCATGTGCCTCATTGTAGCGTTCCTCTGCCCTTGTCCTGGGATTCCTCACTGGGGTCAGTAGCCATGACAGGTTGGGGTAGACAGAGTCACCTGCAAATGTTGAGGGACAACTGTTAGACACACACTAACCCTCAGGGACAACCACATACACAGACAACTATTCACACTGTATAGGGTCCATGTCCTCACCTAATAGCCACACATGGTGCCTCTGGAGTTGCCCCATCACAGAAGGGATGCTGCTATTCCTCAGAATGTAAGCGTCATGCACTGAGCCAGGAAATTTGGCATTCACATGGGAGATGTACTGGTCGGCCAAACACACCATCTGCACATTCATAGAATGGTAACTCTTCTGGTTTCTGCACACCTCTTCACTCCTGCGGGGGGGGGACCAAAGCCACATGTGTCCCATCAATGACACCAATGATGTTGGGGATATGTCCCAAAGCATAGAAGTCACCTTTCACGGTAGGAAAATCCTCCAACTGAGGGAACACGATGTAGCTGCGCATGTGTTTCAGCAGGGCAGACAACACTCTGGACAACAAGTTGAAGAACAAAGGCTGGGACATCCCTGATGCTATGGCCACTGTCGTCTGGAAAGACCCACTTGCCAGGAAATGGAGTACTGACAGCACCTGCACTAGAGGGGGTATCCCTGTGGGATGGCGGATAGCTGACATCAGGTCCTGCTCCAACTGGGCACCCAGTTCATGGATTGTGGCATGGTCCAGTCTGTAGGTGACAATTACCTGTCACGCTTCCATTGTCGACAGGTCCACCAGCGGTCTGTACACCGGAGGATGCCACCATCTCCTCACCTGCCCCAGTGGACGTGCTCTATGGAGGAGAACAGCGAGCAGAGGGTCAGCCAACACTGAGGTACGAAAACACAACTTCATTGCACAAATTTTTCAATCCGCTATTGGCCTGCCTTAATGTGTATGCAAGGTCTAGATATGTGTGACGCAATTAAAAATTATGCCGTGTGGCCCCCTGAAATGGCAGCTGCCTGACCTGTAAGGTGGGACAATGGGATATGAGGTAACTGCGCTGGTGTTGTACACCGTCGCGGGAGGCGGTCGAAGACCGCAGCGCAATCCTGCATTGGTTAACATTGGTGCCTATGGGTCCCAGGAGCCAATGACATTGTACGCCGGAGGTGACGGTATGCACCACCGCGGACGTGACCGCCTTTTCTATCTGTTCACTCACTTGATACCTGATCTTCGACAGGAGAGGACCTACACTGCAAGTGCTGCTGCGACATCAGTCTGGAAGCGACAATGGTTCATGTGTCTGGGGAAAGGGCCCCTGCCTTCACCACGGAGGAGTTGGAGAAACTAGTGGATGGGGTCCTCCCCCAGTACACGCTACTCTACGGTCCTCCAGACAAACAGGTAAGTACACTGTGAGCATGCTGTAAGGGCACTGCCTGTGTGGAGTGGTATGGATGTAAGATACGGGGGGGATGAGGCGTGCATGAAACGACGGTGAGTGTATGTGCGTCATGGCAAGGGTAGGAACGCGGGTCCAGACGGTAATATCTTCTCTTTTTCCCCTGTACTATTCCTGTATGTCAGCGCCCACCAGAAGAAGGATATTTGGCGTGCCATTGCAAAGGAAGTCCAGACCCTGGGGGTCCACCACAGACGGAGCACCCACTGCTGGAAAAGATGGGAGGACATTCGCCGCTGGAGCAAGAAGACGGCGGAGGCCCAGCTGGGGATGGCCTCCCAACGTGGGAGGGGTGCCTGTCACACCATGACCCCCCTGATGTTCCGGATCCTGGCGGTGGCGTACCCGGAGTTGGATGGGTGCTTGAGAGCATCACAGCAGCCACAAGGGGGTGAGTACACTCTCATTCAGCTGAATCAGTGCGCATTGTAGGTGTCTGGGTGGGGGAGGTGGGCTGTGGGTAACCCTAGGCCAGGGCGAGTTTTGTAGGCAAGGTCCCTTCGTAAGGCAGGCCATGTGGCACCCCATCCCACCCCACCAGTGTTAAGAGCCAACTACACCTGGATCCTGTGACGTCCATGTGTGCAGCAATCAGGCATAGGCCTTGTACCCCATGGCCCTGTGATAAATGAGGGAACTATAAGTGCATGGCGTAGTGCAGAGGGCTGCTGTGTCTGTAGTGTCCGCCAACAGTAGCGGTGTCGCATGCACTGAACATGTCTTTCTTCTGCCTCCCCCCTTTATGTGGTCTCCCTGTTCTTGTGTGCAATAGCATCATCAGGGGGAGGAACAGTGGCACTGGAGCAGGAGGGAGCTGCATCCCACATGGCCCTGGATGGCGAGACAACAAATTCACCTGTGGGACGGAGGGCAAGGGGAGCTCCACGGCGGGGACAGGAGCTGAGACCAGCGACACGGACTCCTCCTCTGATGGGAGCTCCCTTGCAGTGGCGGGCCCCTCTGTGCCCCCCGCATCTACAGGTACAGCCGCCACCCCCCTACCAGCACCGCCCTCCCAGCAGCCCCTCAGCGTGTGCCCCGTGGCCGCTCACCCAGGAGGATGGCCATCTCCTTCACCCCAGTCACCTCAGCCCCTGCCCCTGTCAGCCCTGCTGCCCTCAGTGAGGAGGCCATTGACCTCCTCAGATCCCTCACTGTTGGGCAGTCTACCATTCTGAATACCATCCAGGGTGTAGAGAGGCAGTTGCAACAGACAAATGCATACCTGGAGGGCATTCATTCTGGTCAGGCAGCCCAACAGCGAGCTTTTCAGACTCTGGCCTCAGCACTGATGGCAACCATTGTCCCTGTGTCCAGCCTCCCCCCTCCAACTTTCTCCACCCAGCCCCAATCCCCTGTACCTCAGCCTATCCCAAGCACACCATCAGACCAGCATGCACACACCTCAACACACAAGGGTAGCTCTGGCAAACATAAGCACCACACATCCCACAGGCACTCACACTAGCATCATACCCACGCACACATACCAACATCCACTGCCTCCACTGTGTCCCCCTCCTCCTTGTCTCCCTCCTCCCTCCCTGTCACGTCTCCACTCACACCTGCATGCACTACATCTTCAGCCACTACGTCCATCACCAGCACGCCCATCATCACACACCGCTCATGTGCACTCACCACCCCCACTACCATTCACACATCCCGTGTCCTCTCACAGTGTGTCTGTGAGCCCACCTCCCAAAGTACACAAACACAGTCAAACACCCACCCAACAGCCATCTACCTCACAACATCCTCCAGCCCATGTACCTCCATCCAAAGTCAGCAAACGTACACCTCCTACAACCACTACCTCTTCCTCCACTCCCTAACCCCCTCCATCTACCCGTACCAGTGTGTCTAAAAGACTTTTCCTCTTAAATATTGACCTCTTCCCTACACCTCCCCACCCCTTCCGTCCCCTAGAGCACGCCTTTCCAGGTCTCAAACCCGCACCTCAGCCACCACATCACCGGGAACAGTGGTGCCAGCAGTAACCGGCTTCTGGAGTGCGCCAAGCAGCAGGGCAGCCAGTGTGCCACGGAGCCAGCCCACGGAGAGTCCCGCACCTCAGAAACATAAGAAGTTGGCCACAGCCCAGAGGGAGAAGGGCAAAACACCTGCCACCAAGGGCTCTCCCAGGACTACAGTTGGGAGTGGCAAGACAGCTGCGCCACCATCCAAGGTGGGGAAGGGGCAGAGAAAGAAAGGGAAGTCGTCGCCAACCTGCACGGCGGACAAGACCGCCACCAGCACCGCTTCCCAGGACACTGCCGCCACCAGCACCACTGCCAAGGACACCGCTACCAACAGCACCGCTGCAAAGGACATCGCCGCCACCAGTACCGCTTCCCAGGACACTGCCACCAGCACCGCTGCCAAGGAAACCGCCGCCACCAGCACCGCTGTCAAGGACACCGCCGCCACTAGCACCGATGTCAAGGACACTGCCGCCACCAGCACCGCTTCCCAGGACACGGCCGCCACCAGCACCGCTGCCAAGGACACTGCCGCCACCAGCACACTCACTGAGCCACGCACCAGCACCGCAAGCCCATGAGTGCTGCAAGCACCACCGCAAGCACCGGCAGCAGCCACGCCACATCATGTGCCAGTGGCACCACCGCAGACATGGCTGCCATCCCCAGTGGTCAGTCGTACGAAGCTGGTGGTCAGTTTCAGGGGCCTGGCCAGCTTCCATGTAGGCCCACCGTCAGTGGAGAAAGGCATCCACTACCTCAGTCCTTGGCAGGATGAAGCACTCTGGGCACAAAGCCCCCTCCAGAACCAGTGGAGAAAGGCATCCACTTGAGAGACTGTGACTTTGCACTCCCCAGGATGCAGCAGTGGGCAACCCGCCCACTGTAAAGACTTGTGAGACTGTGGCTTTGCACTCACCAGGATGCAGCAGTGGGCAAGCCACCCACTGTAAAGACTTGTAAGACTGTGGCTTGCACTCCCCAGAATGCAGCAGTGGGCAACCCACCCACTGTAAAAACTTGTGAGACTATGGCTTTCCACTCCCTAGGATGCAGCAGTGGACAAACCACCCACTGTAAAGACATGTGAGACTGTGGCTTTGCACTACCCAGGATGCAGCAGTGAGCAACCCACCCACTGAAAAGACTTGTGAGATAGTGGCTTTGCACTCCCCAGGATGCAGCAGTAGGCAAACCACCCACTATAAAGACTTGTGAGACTGTGGCTTTGCACTCCCCAGGATACATCAATGGGCATGGAGCCCCCTTGTGGATCTGGCGTCGTGCACTCATCCGGCTGAGGTGCCTCCCCTTCCCTTCCCCCTGAGGTGCCTGTTTTATTTCGATCTGATGCCCCTGCAGTGTTCTCTCCGTTTTGGTCAGGTATCTTGTGTTGGCCTCGCCCATGCATTTTGGGCCCAGTGGTCCACGGACTATGTTTGTGCAGTACATGGACTTGACTTCTTGGTGTATATATTTGTTAATAGTGTATATATATTTTATGAGTACTGGATTTTTATTGATTACAATCATTCAACTCATTGCCTTTTGTCCTTGCATTCTTCCAGGGGGGGTTGGGAGGTGTAAATGTAATGTATCAACATGTACTTGTGCGTGTGTTGTAGTGGGTGAGGATGGGGGTGGGGGTGTTTCGTGTTGCATGTGTGTGTCACTCTCTTACCCTCCCCCCTCCCCTGTGTCGTAGGTGCAGTACTCACCGTGGTCTTCGCCGCTGGTGTTCATGCTCCTGATAGAGGAGCAGGAAGACCATGGCAGGTAGAATATGGAGTTCTGGCTCCATGGCGTCCTGGTTCATCGTGGGGTGTGTAGAGGTGAGCGTTTCCCCTTCCAAGTCCTGTTTCTGCTGAGTTTTTGTTCATGGTGAATCCACCCCGGAAAAGGTGGCAGATTGGCCTCTCATGATACTTTGGGTGGTACATTGTCTTCTGCCTGTCTGTTGGCGGTGACCGCCATGCTGTTTGTTTCTACCGCTGTGGCGGTCAGTGTTAAAGTGGCTGTCTATGTTGGCGGTTTCCGCCACGGTCTTGCTTAAATTTTTTTTACCGCCGGCCTGTTGGCGGTTTTACCACTGCTTGAATACCAACCGCCAGGGTTGTAATGAGGGCCAAAGTGTTTGCTGTGGCTTGGCTGCAGCTGCAGAGCTCCAACCAAGCCACATCCAACAGCTATGTGGCGGGGTGGGCACTCTGGGTCATAGCGGGAGCTGGCCCTGGGAAGTGGTGGTCACCAGAGCCATCAGTGGCCCCACGTGGGGGGCTGCATGCCCCTCCAATCTGCACACAGCCCAAGGGAAGTGGTGGTCTCCAGGGCTTGAGGTTCCTAAAGGGACTCCCTTTTGTATTTTAAATATTTGCCCTGGGGAGGTGGTGATCCCCAGGGCAGCGGGGGTAGCATGCATCCCCCGCAAGTCAATTACATTTTGCTGCAGGGAGGTGGTGGTCCCTGGTGAAGCGGGGGTACACGCCCCCAAATATCTAATCAAAGCCCACGCATATAAATTATAAGCCCCAGGGAGATGGCGGTACCCAGGGCAGTGGAAGGGGGCCTGGAGGCCCCACTACTTTTTATGCAAAAGCCCCTAGGACTTGGCCCACCCGGGGGACGTTCTAGTAATTCTAGTAATGAATCAAAGGGAGACCGTGCTTTGTTTTTTTTCCCACTGCGACTCCATTCATAAAGACAGCCAAAAAAAAGCTTTTTAGGCCCCGGGGGTACCTTTGAGATGGATGTATGATGGAGCAACACATGCGGGAATCGCGCATGCCTTAACAACGCGGTCGGAACAACAATTGAATTGTTTCTACGCATGCCTTCACAACGATTTTTGATTGTAAAAGCATGCCTGATAACAACATGTGTGGGAACGGCATGTGCGGTTCTATCATGCCACCCCCCACTTGCCCTATGGCCCAAAAGTACCCCACCCCTAATACTTAAACTACCCGGAACCCCACCCACCCAAAAACCAAAGCTACACCGACCCCCCCCACCCTGTCCCTAAAACAAAACTACCCCAACCTCCCCACACTCACCTTAAAAACAAAACTACCCTGACCTCCCACTCCTGCCCCTAAAAACAAAACTAACCCCGACCCCCTCACCACCACCCCTAAAAACTGAAAACTGAACTACCCCAATACCCCCACCCACCCTGAGACCTAAAACCTTCCCGACCCCCACTCTATAAAAAACTGACCCCCCCACCAGCCCTAAAAATAAAACAACCTGACCCCCCCACTCCTGCCCCTAAAAACAAAACTACCCTGTCCCCCATTCCCAAAAACAAAACTACCTGGCCCCCCACCTCCCCCTAAAAACAAAACTACCCTGACCCGCACCCCAGAAACAAAACTACCATGACCCCCACTCCTCAAAACAAAATTACACCAACCCCCCCACCCTGCCCATAAAAACTGAACTACCCCAACACTCCCCACCGAGCCTGAGCCCTAAAACCTTCCCCGACCACCCCACCCCCTGAAAAGAATTGACCCTCCACCCGCCCTAAAAAACAAAACTATCCGACCCCCCAACGAACTCTAAAAACAAAACTACCCTGATCCCCCCACCGCCCCTAAAAATTGAACTGCCACAATACCCCCATCCACCCTGAGCACTAAAACCTTCCCCAAATCCCCAACTCTGCCCCTTAAAACAAAACTACCCCAATCCCCCACCCTCCCTAAAAATAAAATTACCCCGATCACCCACCCGGCCCCTAAGAAAAAATAGCCCAACCCCCACCCAAGATCTTATTCCACCCCCAACCACTCAAAACTACCCCAACCCTTCCCCATCCCCACTTACCTGACAACACCCTCTCCCTATCCACCCTAAAAAAACAAACACCACCCAGCTCCGCCCTTAAAAAAATAGCCCAGCCCAAGCCTTTTATCCACCCCACCCCTAAATGCTACCCTAAACCCTGCGCGACCCGCCCACTTAAGCCCTACCCATAAAAAAATCCCAAACACCCTCATCCGCTTCTAAAAAAAGTAGCCCAACATCCCACCCCCACCCCAAGCTCTTTACCCACCCCACCCCTAAAATCTACCCCCAACCCCACTTACCTGACTGCGTCCTCTCCCGATACCCTTTGATTTTGTCTCTGCCTTAACCATGCATATGCGTAGTTCAGCAAATGCGTGGTTAAGGCAGAGAAAAAGTCAGTCCTTGTTCCGGCAAGTGTGGTTACGCTTGCGTGGGAACTGTCTGCATTGTTTCCAGCACGTTGTTCATGACGTTTCCCCTTTGGGACATCACCACCAGAGCTAAGGGACCAGGGCGTTCATACCCTCGCCTCTTTTCTTTATTTTTAACTCTTTTTCTTTTTTTTTTGGGACTCGCCTCTGAGTCCCAAGTTGGCTGACACCACTTCCTTGTTGAAGTGTTGGCAGCCAATCAGATCTCAGCACAGGGACAGTTGGATCCGCGGAGGATCCGTGTCCCTAGATATCTAAATCTTTTGGTCTTAAATTACTTCAAAACTACTGAATAAATATTCACCAAACCACAAGAAGTATAATCTGTGCAACTGAATCTTGCTTTGTGCCAAATTTGGTGTAATTCCTATCAGTGGTTCGGGTTGCAGACGTGTCTAAAGGTCCTACAGAAAAATGAATTGGGAAAATACATTTTGGGACCTCCCTTTTTCTCAGCCACAGCTTGGCAGATCACCCTGAAACTTTTAAAACAGAAGCTGAAGTTAGGAAAGTATAAGTTTTGACAATTTTGTGAAGATTCGTCCAGCGGCGCCAAAGTTATAGGTAAAACAAAAAACGCTCTTCACATGGAAACTAGGTCCTAACTATAACTACCTAATGACGACCGCCACTAGGTTATATATATATATATATATATATATATATATATATATATATATGTATATGGTCATACGTATTTATTTATATATATATATATATATATATATATATATATATATATATATATATATATATGTATATGTGTGTGTGTATATGTGTATACGTATTCATATATATAGATTTATGTAGATGTGTGTGTATATATATTCAGATTACATACTGGTGGTCACCAGTAGGTAGTTATAGTTAGGACCTAGTTTCCATAGAAAAATTTTTTTTTGACTTGCCTATATCTTTGCCACCGTTTGACAAATCTTCACAAAACTTTCCAAAAAAGAGCACTCTAGAATCTTGTTTTGCATGGAAATTTTCAGGATAATCCATCAAGCTGGGGCCAAGGAAAGTGGGAGGAGTTTGTTTCCCCTATTAATTCCCATAGACTCTTTAGACATGACTGCAGCCCGAACCGCTGGACAGAATTACTCCAAATTTGGCAGAGGTAGCTTTTGGTCCGCAGATGAGCCTTTTTTTTATCTATTGTAAATCCATTCAGTAGTATAGGGAAAACTAAACGAAATCCAAATTTATATATATTACATCCCAATGAATTTGCAAATTCTGCCAATCTCGTGGAGAGATCTGCTTGCTTCCAACACATCAACCAGAAAGTGTTGGCAGCTATTTTGAGACTCAGCTTCAGCTGAATCGCAAAAAAAAGAAAAAGAAAAGAATAGGGGACAGGGTACTGTCACCCTATCAGCCTAGCCTTGGTCCAGGAGCCACCCCAGGCTAAAAGGCATTTTTTAAAATTTTGGGGAAAAATCACATATATTCACAAATTTCACTGCAAATAAAAAAAAGCAAGCATGGTCTCTGGCCCTTGTTTTTCATTTAGCCCTCAGATGGGCCAGGTTCTTGGTGCATTCATAAAATATAGGAGGGGCACAGGGTGCCTCCATCTCCCCTGGGCAATCTGTAATTCTATTGTATGTGGGGCGTCAGCGTGGCACCAACCACCAGGGCCAAGTCAACATAAATCTATGCAGGAGGCCCGCACCAACCCCATACGCTGGGGACGGCCAACTCCCCAGAGCAATGAACTAATATGTATGTGAGGGGGGCAAGCAGCCTGCCTGTATCTCGGGGACCGCTACCTCCCCATGGAAATCTATGTGATGTATTTGGGGCCACATGCCGGCCCATGTCCCAGGGACCACCACCTCCCCAGGGCTCAAATAACTTAAAAGATGGGGGTATGTGACAGACCCCCGGCCCTGGGGGCCATCACCTCCTCAGGGAAACACTTGAATGAAGGGGGGGCTGTGGCTTGCCCTCATGGAGCCCTACATGGCCGTGTGGACCGCTATCCCCCCAGGCTGGCTTCTGCTACCTCTCAGGGTGCCCACCCTCAGGATGTAGCTGTTGCTTGCTGGGAGCTGACAGCTCCCTGCAAGCAAAAGCAAATATAATTTCGCTTTCAGCAAGCTAGAGCTGTCAAACAGCTCCTGATTGCTGAAAGTGGAGTTTACATCTGTTTCCCTGCACGCACACATGTGTGCAGGGAAAGAGATGAAAACTTTGCTCTGGCAAACAGGAAACTGCTATTTAAAGCAGCTCCCTGGTTGCTCCAGTAATGCCGCTCGTGCTGGATGCAAGGAGCTGGCTAGTACCACAGTGGCCTTGAGTCTCCACCCACGTTCCTTTTCTCTCTCTCTCTTTCTCTTCCATCCTGTTAGACTTGGCATCCTTGGCATGGTGTCCACTAACCGTTTGCCTCTGTTTCCCAGGTTTTTGATGTGTGCTGTACTCTGTTTTTGCTGTTTTTGATACTCTGGGTACTTTACCTCTGCTAACCAGTGCTAAAGTGCAAGTGCTCCCATGTCAAATGTATGTGCAATTGGCTTTCCATTATTGACATATTTGATTTACTATTAAGTCTCTAATACAGTGCACTAACGGTGCCCAGGGCCTGTAAATCAAATGCTAGCAGTGGGCCTGCAACTCTGGTTGTGCCAGACACATTAGTAGCCCTGTTAACACGTCTCAGACCTACCACAGCAGTGTCTGGGTGTGCAGTTTTAAGCTGTTAACTTGACTTGGCAAGTGTACCCACTTGCCAGGCCTAAACCTTCCTTTTTCATACATGTAAGACACCCCTAAGGTAGGTATGTTTAAGTTAAGACATGTACTAATGTGTTTTATATGTCCTAACAGTGAAATACAGCCAAATTTGTTTTTCACTGTTGCAAGGCCTGTCTCTCTCATAGGTTAACATGGGGGCTACCTTTAAATATTATTAAAGTGCAGATTCCCTGTGGGAGAGGATAGAATATGGAGTTTAGGGTCTCTGAACTCACAACTTAAATATATATCTTTTGATAAAGGTTGTTTTTAGATTGTGAGTTTGAAAAAGCCACTTTTAGAAAGTAGGTATTTTCATGCTTAAACCATTTTGTGACTCTGACTGTTTGTGGATTCCCTGTCTGGGTCACTTTGACAGTTGGGCTGTTTGCACCTCTCCTCTAGACAGTGACACAAAGGGAGCTGGGGTGTAGCCTGCATATCCTGATGGGCCATCTGTGCTGGGAGGGAGGGAAGGAGTGGTCACTCACACCTAAAAGAGCTGTGTCTGCCCTCATACGATGCAGTCTCCAACCCCCTGGTGTGTGTCAGGGGCCTGGCTTGGGCAAGGCAGGATCTTACAAATAAGAGAGACTTTCCTTTGAAGTTTGCCGACTTCAAAGGCAGAAAGGGGTATAAGTAGTAGACCCAAAACCCTTGAAAATTAGATACTTCTGGAATCAAGAGGAACCTTTGCCAAGAAGAAGAGTTGAAGAGCTGAGGAGAAGTGCTGCCCCTGCCTGTGATTGTGCTTTGTTGGGCTATCCTGCAGTTGCTGCTTCTGCCTTTGAAAGGGGACAAAGACCTGACTTTGTTGTGCATTTCTGTTTGAGAAGAATCTCCAAGGGCTTGAATTGAGCTTGTCTCCTGTTGAAGTCTCAGGGCCATCAAAGAATTCCTCTGCCAGCACCTGGACTCTACGCTGAGACTCCCGCCCTGTCAAGTAGTGCCCTATCCAGTCCCTGGGCCCCTGAAAGGTGAAGTTGGAAGACAAGAACTGATAACCCACGCACAGAGCAACGTGCAGGGAAATTTTTGACGCATCTTCCGCAACGTGGCTAATAAACGACGCGCCACCAGCTTCGCGGCTAAAATCGATGCTCCGGCTGTATCGTGGCTGGGAGATTGACACATCGTTGCTGAAGAAACTACGTGCAACACCCGCTTACGGAGGCTGCTAACTACGCAAACCCTATACAGTGCAGTTTTCTGATACCATGCAACCGGATTATCCACGCATCGCCCATAGATGTCCAAGTCAACCCGACTCTGCGTGGAACCGAAGTGCCCTGTCCGGAAATTGATGCATCGCTTTCTTGTGAGGTAGAAGGAAATGATGCACAGCCTCACTTGTGAGTAAGGAATCACGCATCGCTACCCTTTTCCAACACACACTCGCCCGTGCGGCTTTATTTTTAACGCTAACCAAGTACTTTATGTAACAACAGCATTATCACTGTTTTCTAAGGATTACGATTCTTATTCTTTAGAAAATTCATATCTTGACTTATGTATGGTGGATTTTTGTCATTTTGGTCTTGTTTGATTTAGATAAATAATACCTATTTTTATAAACTGGTTTGGTGTCCATTTTGTAGTGTTTTTACTGTATTACTGTGTGTTGGTGCAAATACTTTACACATTGCTTCTGAAGTTAAGCCTGCCTGCTCATGCCAAGCTACCGAGGGGGTGAACGGGGATTAACTGAGTGTGATTCTCCTTTACCCTGACCAGAGTGAGGGTCCTTGCTTGGACAGGGGGTAACCTGACTGCCAACCAAAGACCCCATTTCTAACACATCCCATAATGGGATGGAAGAGAGAGTGAGAGATTGTTATTGCAATGGTCTCTCTGTACAATAACTTCAAATGTTGCAGTAGTAAGATGTTTGGGTTCCATGTTATTGCTAGCTTTTGATGCACAGTAGAACAGAGCCACCTCTGGCCTACTAGTAAAGCTCTTGGACTGCCACTCAGTAGGTTGAAGGTTCTAATCCTGTAATTGCATAGCAATGTGTCTGTTTATTCACTCATGTTTTAAATGTTAAACATTCCTTGTGATAGAACATTTACATCTTTTTCCCCATCACCATCCTTGGCTTGAATGTCATAGACATGTCTGGACACTGCACACTAAGAAGCCGACTGTGGCATAGTGGTTAAGGTCTCAGACTCTTACAAAGAAGATTGAGGGTTCCAGGCTCAGTTCTCATTTCTCAACTTAAAATTATTTTCAAGTTCAAAATTTTAAGGCGCATACAGAAAGGTGAGCTCCCCCTTTTTACTTGTCAAATGCTTTTTAAAAATATTTGTCAGAGCATTTCTTATTGCAAGTGGCATGGGGTTTGATAGTTGTAGAGGGTTGGCCGCAAGGCTTGGGGTGCGTCCAGGCCCAGGCCATCTCCCGCCACACAGGGTTGGGTGGTTATAGGGGGTTGGCCCCAGGCCAGAGGCCAACCCCCTCTGCGGGGGGTGGTTGGATTAACATATAGTAATTAAAATTACTTTATATTAAAAAAAAATTGGAAATTCACTGAAATAAACAAAGGTCACACGGACTCTCATTTCAAACATACAAAACCATAGAAATTCAGCAGTTATAATTAAAGGTATTTGGAGTAACTATAACTCATACCCTAAGGTAACTGTAACTCGTTTCCTCACCATTCACCACAAATTACTCCAGATATTACAGCACTCATGACACCTTTTATGACTTCATGAATAATATCACTGTAACATTAGTTGTAAAAATATTCATTAAAAAGCTGTGCATGGCAGGGCACGAGTTATAGTTACCTTATGGCATGAGGTATAGTTAATTGAAATAACTCTAACTGGTGAAATTCTATTGTTTTGCATGTTTGAAAAGTGTGCCGAACTATAATGTTCCTGTGACATTTGTTTTCTTAAGTGCATATGTATATATCTATATATATATATATAGATATATACATATACATATCTGTAAAGGTAACTAAATAGTCAAACGCCGGCACTCCAAACAACTTGAATGTTTAATTGAGGCTGTTAAAGTCTTTCGATGATAACAGAGTAACAACTTGCAACGGCTACGTGTTTCAACCATTACCGTCTTCTTCATTAGCCCAAATCATTACAGAGGCCCCCTCTCCCTTAGAAAATATACCCTTTGCTTTACTAAGCATAGAAGACAGACTGATGTATAGAGGAAATACCATATAAACCCAGCATATCATTCTCAATAAACCAAAATCATGTATAAAGCACAGGTATCTAAACCAATATATTATAAATAAATACCAACATTCTATTTTCAAAATGCAATTCTAAAGTTAATTTCTTAACAAAACAAAAAAAGCCAAGTCATAACATTTTCTGGCCAAGTGGCCAACCTGTCATTTGACGCCCATAATGTCTTTTAAACTCAATCCATCAAATTGATATCTTATCTGTGTATATTCTCTGGAGTATAGGCCAACAGTTGAATTCAAGTCAAAAGTAATCCCACAACCACCAACCAAATTCAAAATAACACAATCCAATATCAAATCAAATATGACACTATTTTCATACTATAAGGTAGGTATAAGGGTTAACCTATATGAACATAAAGTTCCTCATACTTGTTCAATCCCCACGGATGTCTGCTATTTAATCGAATTATGTACTCCGATTCCATTCTTCTGAGGATCCGTTCCCTGTCACCCCCTCTTGGGGTGAGCAGCACCCCGTCAATTCCAAAAAATGACATTTTTTCAATTGTCCCTTCATGTACCAAATTACTGTGGCGGGCCACCAGATAGATTACATCATTATTTCTGATGGCACGCCAATGCTCCAAGATGCATTTCTCCCTGGAAAAAATTGTACTTTCCACATATCGAAAACCCACATGGGCAAGTAATCACATAAATGGTAAAATCAGAGTTGCAGTTCAAGAATTCTTTAATCGTGACTTCCTTTCCTGTGGGTAGTAGGTATGTTTTGCAGCTCACACTGCATTTGCTGGCCTTACATTTTGCACATTTGAAGAAACCTTGTTGCTTGCCTAGAAAAGTCTCCCTATCTGTAATCCAATAACTATGTACTAGCATGTCCTGTAGGGAGCTGCTTTTTCTATATGTGGGCTGACAATCTGGCCAATCACCCTGTCTGTCCTCACCAAATGCCAATATCATTTCAAAATCTTCCTCACCTGGTCCGAGTAGGCACTATAAGTAGTAATGCATCTCAGAGTGTTCTCACTTTCCTTCCCTCTATTTGGAATTAGAAAACCTTCTAATTTGTACCCAAGCCACCTATTGACAAGCATCCTTCATCACTTTTCTTGGGTACCCCCTAGATTTAAACCTCCTGATCATATTTGCTTGTTCACTCTGAAAGCTCTGGGACGTACTACAATTATTTTTAGCTCTGAGTAATTCCCCATTAGGTATACTCCACTTCAATTTGGGTGGGTGATGGCTATGGGCATGTAAGATGTTGTTTCCTGACGTACTTTTCCTAAAGAGACTGGTCTGAAGAGTAGCATCCTCAACTGTGACCTCAACATCCAAATATTCCATAATTTGTCTATGTGTTTTATATGTGAAACTCAGATTAAACTCATTATTGGATAACCAGTCCAAAAAGTCCTGTAACACTGCCTCTGGACCATCCCAAATTGCAAAGATATCATCTGTATACCTCATCCAGACAATTATGTGTTTGGACCATTTCTCATTTTCTTCCGATATCACATGTTGTGTCTACCACCACCCCAAAAACAGGCAGGCATAGCTTGGAGCAAAGGAACACCCCATCGCAGTCCCTGTAATCTGCCTATACCATTGATCTTCAAATAAGAAAATATTATTCTCCAAGCAGAACCTCAACATTTTCAAGACCAATTCAGAATGTTAGTATAACCTGATCGGCTTGTATCTAAAAAAAGTGTTGACTTGCCTGAATGCCTAGATCATGTGGAGTGCAGGTATACAAGGACACTACATCTATGGTCTCCAGGATATAATTGGATTTCCACTGGATGTTTTGTATTTTAGTGATGAAGTCTCTGCAATATGATACCAGGCTGAGTACATAGGGACATACAAAATAATCAAGGTATGTCGAAGTGTTCTCTAATAAACTTCCTCTCACCAATACTATTGATCTGCCAGGGGGGTTTCTACTGTCCTTATGAATTTTTGGCAAAATATAAAAGCAAGGTGCCACCGGTTTCTTGACTATCAGAAATTTCAACTCATCATCCGTGAGAAGTCCATAATTGTAACTTTCTACCAGAAAATCATGAAATAATGTTAGTGAGGTTCGATATGCTGTCACAGTCGACCTCTCACAACAATTTGAAAATAACGACTGTCTCCTCACTACCCTTTGGTATTTTTCCCGATCCCATAATACTACATTCCCAACTTTGTCTGCTGGTTTGATCACAAAAGAAGTTGTCTTGTTTAATGAAATTAATGCTCTTCGTTGACCTGGTGTTAGATTGCTAGCAAAAGTGCCCCTACTATTCTTCCATAGTTCAATCAGATTGAAAACCACCGCTTCGTGGAAAACATCAACATTGTCATTGCGGGTCGTGGGATTACATCTAGATTTTAGCTTAAATTTACTATCACTCACGCCCCCTGTTTCCAATCCCAGTTCTTTCAACAAATCAATTTCAGTGTCCCATAATCTTTCCCCTGCTTCCAGTTCTCTAAGGGTAGCTAAACCCCCAATGTCACCTATAGTCAATTCCATGGACACATCCATAATACTTAAGTCCCTTTTTGGATGTTGTGGGATATGCTTGTGTAAAGATTTTTTGCTTTCTAACATATATATATATATATATATATATATATATATATATATATATATATATATAGAGAGAGAGAGAGAGAGAGAGCGAGATAGAGATAGATATCTAAATATATATATATATTAATTTCACACTATCCAATGCATTTACCTTCGGGCTACGAAATCACCGGTGGTGCCGCACACGGCCCAGCACCTCGCGTCTTCATTAATGAAAAGCTCGACTCCTCAAATCATGAAGAAATCTCAGGACTACACCAGGAATTTATGCAGTGAACCTATTGGCCAAGGTGCCTGTCAAACATGTTTTGGAGCTCCATGCACCTTTGTCATGGTGTTTTTGTTAGTCTCAAATGTGAAATTTAAACAAAACCCATTGGTGCACTGCAGAATCAACAATGAACAAGCACAACATATACTACGGGCAGCGCCATCTTTCAGCATGTCAAAGTGAAAAAGAATAAATAACTGCACCTAATAGGAGCTCACAATGCACATACATACACAAAAATACATGTCAATTATTTGAAAACTAATCATAGGATTGAATTTCTCAGAATTTTACCATATTGGAGAAACAGTGTTCTAACTAACTTCATAATGAGCATAACTACAATGACCTCAACTGATCAGATAGTCAGATAATTTTGAATAAAGTAAACAGATTAATATTCACAACTATTGTCCTCATTTCATGTACAAAATTACTCTCATCTGAATAAATCCAAAGTAGGTAAATATAACCTTGTTCGACACCTCCATCCAACCAGTTTGTAAATACATGCTACACTATATGATAACATGGTTACCTTCATGTTTCTTGTGGCAATGTTGAGACACTGGATATGTGTGAACATTGTTTTTAGTTGCTCTCAAATGTTGAAGGATCCACTTATAGACAGGGAGGATTGAACTACCCACCTAGCTCCTAGGGCAAGGACAAGTAAGCAAATACACCACAAATTCTGTTCTCCAATTCAATGTCTTCCTTTCGCATTGTCTTTTTAGGTGTAATTTTGATATTTGTCAAATTTTTTTCATTCTCACAAGCCTTACACCTCCGGCATTTATGAAACCTAGGTATAGTTTTAAGCCAGATTTGTTTCTTTGCAATCACTTCACTTTTAACTAAGTAATCTTTCATAGACCTCACTCTCCTAAATGTGATCTGTTGTTTCTTGCCAATACTCTTTCTATTAATGAATCATTCTTAATTAAATGCCAATGTTCAGTTAAGGCTTTCCTCACACTATTGTCATGCTCTTTTTCTTTCTTCTTTCTACTCGGGCCAAAGAGCAGTTTTTCTCTCCTGCAGGTACGAACCCTAGATCTAGCTAATGATAATGTAGTATTTGGGTACCCACTAACTTGTAGCCTCGAAATAATTTCCTCTTGAGAAATCTCAAATTGTGACTGGGTACTACAAATCCATTTTGCCCTAAACAATTCTCCTTAAGGAATGCTCTGCTTTAAGGCCACAGGGTGAAAACTCTGCACATGCAATTTAGTATTACCTGCTGTTGACTTCCTGAAAACCGAAGTCACCAATTTGGAGTTTTCCACTTGTACTCTCACATCCAGGAAGTCAAATTGTTTTGTACTTATATTGCAGGTAAAACACAGATTTACTGTGTTGTCATTTATGACCTCCACAAATGTTTTAGCTGATGTTTCATCTACACGCAACCAGACAAATAGGTCATAAATAAATCTCACCCATAGCAAGATCTTCTCTGTCTATTCTTCCATATTAGTATTATGAAGAACAGGCTCCTCCCACCAGCCCATAATCAAATATGCCTAGCTGGGGGTGAAACAGGTTCCCTTTACTGCCCCCCTTTCTTGTTGGAACAATTCACCATTAAACATGAAAATATTCTGTGTTAGACACCACTCAATCATCCTAAGCAACATCTCATTATGTGCACAGAATTTCAATAGTCTTACTCTCGGAAAGTGTCTTACAGCTCTTAATCCATCACAATGATGTATGCTAGTATACAATGTGGAGACATCTAACGTTATCATAAGTATGCCCTCTTACCATGAGACATCAAACATCCTCTTTAAAAAATCTGTTGTGTCTTTAATATATTAAGGGAGAGTCTTAACCAACCCATAAAAAGTTATCAATATACCTTGGGGTATTCTCCAACAGGCTGCCTAATACTGCTATTATGGATCTCCCAGTGGGATTTATCATATCCTTGTGAATCTTAGGGACAAAGTAGAATATAGGTATTACTGGTTCTTCAACCTTGATAAAACTGTACCTATTCCAGTTAAGGAGCTCTGAATCATGCCATTCTGACAGCTGAGTCAAAAACTTCTTTTTAATTTTTTCATATGCTGTCTTTGTGATCCTTCTATAACATTGTGTGTCAGTACATTGCTGATATGCTTCCGCAATATACAAAGATTTGCTCGACAGGACCATCTTTATAAGCAACCCTCATAACACTATCCTCTGTGAAAGACCAAGTATCAACAACCTGCTTTAATTTCTTATCCTTCATCATATAGGAATTTCCTCTCCTACAAGTCAATTGGATTTTTCTCATTTCCACAAATATGCCTTCTTAGAAAACTTCAATGTTATCATGCATATTGAGGGGAACACATTTAAACTTAGACCTGCAGCTAGTATTGCTACCCTCTTAGAGATCCAATATTTCCTGTACCTGTGTATCGCATATTACAGAATCATCTTGTTCTCCCTCCTTACACAAAGATATCATGTCTTTCAAGCCCTTTAAATCGCTAACTTCTAAAACATCTAGTCAGTGTCATGTTACTACATGTCTTGGGTCATGTTTCAGTCTCTGTGCATAATATTTCTGCAACCTCAATTTACGCACAAATTTGATTAGGTCTATGCGAGACTGTACATAATCAAACTCAGCTTTAGGACAGAAGGACAATCCCAAAGACAGTATATGTTCATCATCTGGGGCCAGGGCGGAGTCTGTTAAATTAATTATGGTATTATCAGATCTGAATACTTCAGTTTGCTGCTCGTTGTTCGTCCTATCTGTTCTTACTCCTCGGCGCTTAATACTCTTCCATTGTCCCCCTCTCCTTTGCTTCCTGCTCCTCCGTCTTGTTGTTGTCTTCTTGGTTTGTGGTTTGTCTGCCTGTCCAAGCTTAAAAAACGGAATTCAACCAGAATTTTCACATTGGTCTTCCTGTCTTCCACATGGTTCCCTTCCAATTCAGATCAGGGTCAGAGCTCACATCACTCAATGGCAAGTTTTTTTATTGCCCTTAACTTTAGTGCCCTTTGACGAATCTTTATAACATTTTAAAAACTAATACAACAGTCGGTTCAGCTACTACCTTGAAAAGATGTGGGGGGAGCCTCCCAGCAATGACCGAGAAGAAGGGGGTCCAATAATGCGTTTTCCCAATGCATTTACACATAGGGATTTTGAACACATGGCAAGAGACGGAGGCTCCTATCATGCTTGTTTAATGCGAATTAATCACCGAAAATGAAGCATGTTGAACAGGTTTGCAATAAAAAGCTTTAAAAACATTATCGTTAGACCAGTCAGCCGATCTGAGAATGTCCTCCAAGCGAGAACCAGCCCAAAAGGCTTTGGAAGCCATAGCTCCTCTGGGCGAATGGGCACCAAAAGCAGAGGTATCAATACCAGCCAATGACATAACCCACTTAACCCAACAGGCTAGTGTAGAAAAGGAAACAGGTTTCAACGGTTTTTGAAAGGATATGAGCAATTGGGAAGCAGAGGATAATCTCAAATCGGCTGTCTTAAGTTCATAAATCTTTAGGCATTGGCCTACACATAACTTAGGTTGGTTCGGAAAATACAGGTAGAAAACTGTAGACAAATTAGTTTTTGTACATCATTGAACTGAAAAAAGAACACCTGTGGGGGTAAATTGACGAGCAGAAATATCAAGTGCTTTAACATCAGAAAGACGTTTTGTAGAAATAAGACATAACATAGTAGATAACATATTTAGTGAAAGAAGTGCGTTATCAGGCCATGACACAAACATATTTAACACTATGGTGGTCATTACAACCCTGGCGGTCGGTGTTAAAGCGGCGGTAAGACCGCCAACAGGCCGGCGGTAAAAAAATTGCAATTACGACCGTGGTGGAAAACGCCAACAAAGACAGCCACTTTAACACTCCGACCGCCACGGTGGTACGATCAAACAGCGCGGCGGTCACCGCCAACAGACAGGCGGGAGACAATGTACCGCCCAGACTATTATGACATGCCAATCCGCCACCTTTTCGGGGGCGGATTCACCGCGGATAAAAACACTCCAGAAACAGGAATCCTGAAGGGGAAACGCTCACCTCTAAACACCCCACGAGGAAGGAGGATGCCATGGATTCGGAACTCCAAATTCTCCCTGCAATAGTCTTCCTGCTCCTCTACCAGGAGCACGAACGCCGGCGGCGAAGACCACGATGAGTACTGCACCTACGACACAGGGGAGGGGGGAGGGAAAAAACAGAGACACACACACGCAACAACCCCAACCTCACCCACTACAACACACACACTAATGCAAATCAATACATCACAATTACACCCCCCAAACCCCCTGGAAGAATGCAAAGACAATAGAAAATGAGTGCAACCATTGTAATATATTAAAAGCATGTAGGCAGAAATATATATATATGCACCATGTACAAAATATATACTAAGCATAGTAGTCCAGGTAGTGCTCTAAGAAAGTCTGTGGAACACTGGGACCACACGGTATGGACGAGGCCCACACAAGATCCCCGACCATGACGGAGAGAACACTGCAGGGGCATCAGATAGCAACTAAACAGGCACCCCAGGGGGAGGGAAAGGGGGGGCACCTCAGCCGCTTGAGTGCATGACACCAAATCCACGAGGGGGCCACATGCCCACTGTTACATCCTGGGGAGTGCAAAGCCACAGTCTCTCAAGTCTCTACAGTGGGTGGGTTGCCCACTGCCATATCCTGGGGAGTGCAAAGCCACAGTCTCACAAGTCTCTACAGTGGGTGGTTTGCCCACTGTTCAAGCCTGGGGAGTGCAAAGCCACAGTCTCAAAAGTCTCTACAGTGGGTGGTTTGCCCACTGTTCAATCCTGTGGAGTGCAAAGCCACAGTCTCTCCAGTCTCACAAGTGGGTGGGTTGCCCACTGTTACATCCTGGGGAGTGCAAAGCCACAGTCTCTCAAGTCTCTACAGTGGGTGGGTTGCTCAGTGCCATATCCTGGGGAGTGCAAAGCCACAGTCTCTCAAGTGGATAACAGTCTCCACTGGTTCTGGAGGGGGCATCGTGCCCAGAGTACTTCATCCTGCTAAGGACAGAGGTAGTGGATGGGATACTCCACTGGTTCTGGAGGGGGCATGGTGCCCAGAGTGCTTCATCCTGCTAAGGACAGAGGTAGTGGATGACAGTCTCCACTGGTTCTGGAGGGGGCATGGTGCCCAGAGTGCTTCGTCCTGCTTAGGACAGAGGTAGTGGATGACAGTCTCCACTGGTTCTGGAGGGGGCATGGTGCCCAGAGTGCATCATTCACCCCGTGACGGACTCAGTTGCGTCAGTGCCCTTGCCGCTCATGGGCCTGCGTTGCTTGAGATGGTGGTGCCCTGTTCAGCGGTGCTTGAGATGGCGGTGCCCTGTTCAGCGGTGCTTGAGACGGCCGTGCCCTGTTCAGCGGTGCTTGAGACGGCGGTGCCCTGTTCATCGGTGCTTGAGATGCCGGTGCCCTGTTCAGCGGTGCTTGAGATGGTGGTGCCCTGTTCAGCGGTGCTTGAGACGGCGGTGCCATGTTCAGCGGTGCTTGAGATGGCGGTCTCCATTGCAGGGTCTCAGCTGCTGGCGGTCCTTCATGGCCCAGCTGGGCTTTTGCTGGCAGTCCTTCATGGCCCAGCGGGGCTTTTGCTGGCGGTCCTTCATGGCCCAGCGGGGCTAGTGCTGGCGGTGGCCTCCTGGGCAGGTAGGCTGGTGCTGGCGGTGGCCTCCTGGGCAGCTGGGCTGGTGCTGGCGGTGACCTCCTGGGCAGGTGGGCTGGTGCTGGCAGTGGCCTCCTGGGCAGCTGGGCTGGTGCTGGCGGTGGCCTCCTGGGCAGGTGGGCTGGTGCTGGCGGTGGCCTCCTGGGCAGGTGGGCTGGTGCTGGCGGTGGCCTCCTGGGCAGCTGGGCTGGTGCTGGCCTCCTGGGCAGGTGGGCTGGTGCTGGCGGTGGCCTCCTGGGCAGCTGGGCTGGTGCTGGTGGTGGCCCCCTGGGCAGCTGGGCTGGTGCTGGCAGTGGCTTCCTGGGCAGCTGGGCTGGTGCTGGCGGTGGCCTCCTGTGCAGCGGGATGATGACGGTCTTCTCCGCCGTGCTGCTCTTCCCAGACTTGCCGGGTTTCTTGTGGCCCTTCCCCACCTTGGAAGGTGTCACAGCTGACTCCACACTCCCACCGGGACCCCTGGGAGCGGCTTTGGTGGCTGGAGTCTTCCCCCTCTTCCGCCGGGCACTGGCCAACTTCTGATGCTTCACAGGTGGGGGACTGTCTGTGCTGTGGCTCCGTGCCACACTGGCTGCCCTGGTGGCTGGTGCACTCCAGATTCCGGTGACTACAGGCACCACTGGTCCCAGAGATGTTGTGGCTGAGGTGCTAGTTCGGGACCTAGGAGATGGACGGGGTGGGGGAGGTGTGGGAAAGAGGTCAAGGGTGGACAGGAAAGGTTTTTGGGACACACTGGGACGGGTAGCTGGAGGGGGTTTGGGAGTGGAGGAAGAGGTGGTGGTTGTAGGAGGTGTACGTTTGGTGACTTTGGGTGAAGCTGCATGCGCTGGAGGCTGTCGTGAGGTGGATGGCTGTTGGATGGGTGTGTGCCTGCGTTTGTGTATCTTGGGAGGGGGCGTCACAGACACACTGGGAGAGGACACAAGGGACGTGTGAATGGTAGTGGGGTGGTGACTGCACGTGAGCGGGGTGTGGTGGTGGCTGTGCTGGAGAGGGACGTAGTGGCTGTAGAGGTAGTGCATGCAGGTGTGAGTGTAGACGAGACTGGGAGGGAGGAGGGAGACGAGGAGGAGGGGGACACAGTGGAGACAGTGGATGTTGGTGTGTCAGCATGTGTGTGATGCTTGCGTGAGTGCCTGTGGGATGTGTGGTGCTTATGTTTGCCAGAGCTTCCCTTGTGTGTTGACGTGTGTGCCTGCTGGTCTGTAGGTGTGCTTGGGATAGGCTGAGGTAGAGGTGATTGGGTCTGGGTGGAGGAAGTTGGAGGGGGGAGGCTAGAGACGGGGACAATGGCAGGGCCTGAGGTGCCTGGGGCAAAGGTGATGCCAACCCTCCTGGGTGAGCAAGCACAGGGCAAAGGCTGAGGGGCTGCAGGGAGGGCGGTGCTGGTAGGGGGGGTGGCGGCTGTACCTGTAGATGTGGGGGCACAGATGTTGCCGCCACCACAAGGGAGCTCCCATCAGAGGACGAGTCTGTGTCGCTGGTGTCAGCTCCTGTCCCCGCCGTGGAGCCCCCTCGCCCTCCGTCCCACTGGTGAACTCTCAGTCCATAGTCTCGCCCTCCAGGGCCATGTGGGATGCAGCTCCCTCCTGCTCCGGTGCCACTGCTCCTCCGCCTGATGATGCTAATGCACACAAGAACAGGGAGACCACAAAAAAGGGAGACGACGACAGAAGGAAGACATGATGAGTGCATGCATTACAGCTACCGTTGGCGGACACGACAGACACTGAAGCCCCCTGCACTACGCCGCGCTCTTGGGCTCCACTGTTCAATTCCTGGGAAATGGCCTACAAGGCTATGGACGACATCTGCACACATAGATGACAAAGGGGTATGACTAGGTGTACTTGGCACTCTACAGAGGTCGGGTGGGGTGCCACATGGCCAGCCTTACGGAGGGGCCTTGCCTACGGAACTCGCCCTGGCCTAGGGAAACCCACAGCCCACCTCCCCCACCCAGACACCTCCACTGCGCGCAAAGTCAGCAGAATGAGACTGTACTCACCCCCTTGTGGCTGCTGTGATGCCCTCAAGCGCCCATCCAACTCCGGGTAGGCCACCGCCAGGATCCTGAACATCAGGGGGGTCATGGTGCGACGGGCACCCCTCCCACGTTGGGAGGCCATCCCCAGCTGAGCCTCCGCTGTCTTCTTGCTCCAGCGGCGAATGTCCTCCCAACTTTTCCGGCAGTGGTTGCTCCGTCTGTGTTAGACCCCCAGGGTCCGGACGTCCTTGGCGATGGCACGCCAAATATCTTTTTTCTGGTGGGCGCTGACCTACATGAAATGTACAGGGGAAAAAGAGAGGTTATTACTTACTGCACCGTCAAAGTGATTGGCCCACATCCCTACCCTTGCCATGTGGTACATACATTCACCGTCTTTCATGCACGCATCACTCTCCCCCCTTCCTTCTTACATCCAGCCCTCTCCACACAGGCATAGCCCATACAACATGCTCCCTGTGTACTTACCTGTTTGTCTGGAGGACCGTAGAGTAGCGTGTACTGGGGGAGGACCCCATCCACGAGCTTCTCCAACTCCTCCGATGTGAAGGCAGGGGCCCTTTCCCCAGACACTCGAGCCATTGTCTCTTCCAGACCGAGGTCCGAGCAGCACTTGCAGTGTAGGTCCTCTCCTGTTGAAGATCAGGTATTGAGTGATTGAACAGATAGAAAATGGCGGTCACGTCCGCGACGGGGCGTACCGTCACCGCTGGCGTACATCGTCATTGGCTCCCGGGACCCATAGGGTCCAATGTTAACCAATGCAGCATTGCGCCGCCGTCTTTGACCGCCTACCGCGACGGTGTACAACGCCAGCGCAGTTACCTCACATCCCATTGTCCCACTTTACAGGTCAGGCAGCCGCTATTTCAGGGGCCCATATGGCTTCATTTTCAACTGCGTCACACAGACCTAGGCCTACACTCTACACACATTCAGGCCATTTTTTGTGTATGAATAGTGTTCCGTGTAAACTGTGGGTACGTACCTCTGAGCTGTTAGACTCTGTGCTCGTTGTTGTCCTTCATAGGCACCGTCCACTTGGACATGTGATGAGATGGCGGCATCCTCCGGTGTACCGACCGTTGGTGGACCTGTCGACAATGGAGGAGCGACATGTGATTATCACATACGGGCTTGACCGTGCCACAATCCAGGAACTGTGTACCCAGTTGGAGCCAGACCTGATGTCTGCAATCCGCCATCCCACAGGAATCACCCCTCAAGTGCAGGTGCTGTCAGTGCTCCATTTCCTTGCAAGTTGGTCTTTTCAAACAACAGTGGCCATAGCATCAGGGATGTCCCAGCCTATGTTTTCCAACGTATTGTCCAGAGTGTTGTCTGCCCTTCTGAAACACATGCGAAGCTACATCGTTTTTCCTCAGGTGGAGGATTTGCCTACAGTGAAAGGTGATTTCTATGCCCTGGGACACATCCCCAACATTATAGGTGCCATTGATGGGACCCATGTGGCTTTGCCCCTCCCCCCCCCACAGGAGTGAACAGGTGTATAGAAACCGGAAGAGTTATCATTCCATGAATGTACAGATGGTATGTTTGGCAGACCAGTACATCTCCCATGTGAATGCCATGTTCCCTGGCTCAGTGCATGACGCCTACATCCTGCAGAATAGCAGCATCCCTTATGTAATGGGTCAACTCCAGAGGCACTGTGTGTGGCTATTAGGTGAGCACCTGGAAGAAAGTAAGTGGGAATGGTTGTCTGGGTCTGGGGATATCCCTCCAGGTTAGTGCGTGTCTAACAGTTGTCCGTCGCCATTTGCAGGTGACTCTGGTTACCCCAACCTGTCATGGCTACTGACCCCAGTGAGGAATCCCAGGACAAGGGCAGAGGAACGCTACAATGAGGCCCATGGGCGAACTAGGAGGGTGATCGAGCAGTCCTTCGGCCTCCTGAAGGCCAGGTTCCGGTGCTTCCATATGACAGGTGGATCCCTATTCTACTCACCAAAGAAGGTGTACCAGATCATCGTGGCCTGCTGTATGCTTCACAACTTGGCTTTGCGACGACAGGTGCCTTTTCTGCAGGATGATAGTCCAGACGGCGATGTTGTGGCAGCTGTCGAGCCTGTGGACAGTGAAGACGAGGAAGCAGAGGAAAAAGAGAAGAAGACATGAACAACAGGGACTCAGTGATCCAGCAATATTTCCAGTGAGACACAGGTAAGAGTACAGACCTGCCTACTACATGTACTTTAACACTACTACCTCTCTACTGTCTGTCGTTTTCACCCAGTGTATGGTCACTGAGTTGTCACTTTCCCTTACGATTTCAGAGATGTGGGTCCCACTGTGTGACATCTGCTTAGATTCCTCATGGACTAGAGCTGTGTGACATAGGTATGTTGACATTACAATTGAAAGAGCATATTGTCACTGTAATTGCTAATACACTATTTCGAAATCACAGACAGACTCCAGATTGTTTTGTGCTTTAAGTGTGTTTATTTAAGTGCTCAATATTGGAGGGGGTAGTGAAATGGTGAGGGGTGATGGCGGAGGAATGTCCATGGCAGAGTCCAGTCTATTAGTCTCACAGGTGCATTGCCCATATGGGCATAGGAAGTGGAGCTGGGGCAGTTTAAGTAAGGACAGGGTGACAAAGTGGGACAGTAGGATGACAATGAGGGTGGTCTCATTTCTTGGCGGGGGTCTTGGCATCGTGCCCTGTCTTGTTCCTTGATCTCAGGGACTGTTTGGGGGGTGGTTCTCCCTCTGCAGGGGGTGGGGTGCTGGTGTGGTGGTCCTGTGGCAGGGCGTCCTGTCCACTAGCGCCGGCGGAGGTGGTGGGCAGTTCATCATCCATGCTAGTGTCAGGGGCCCCTTGTAGTGCCACAGTGTCCCTCCTGGTGTTGAGTTCTTCCTTCAGCACCCCTACGATGGTGCCCACGGTGGAGCTGATGGTTCTGAGTTCCTCCCGGAAGCCCATATACTGTTCCTCCTGCAGGCGCTGGGCCTCCTGAAACTTGGCCAGTACCATTGCCATCGTCCCCTGGGAGTGGTGGTAGGCTCCCATGATGGAGGAGAGGGCCTCGTGGAGAGTGGGTTCCCTTGGCCTGTCCGCCCCCTGTCGCTCAGCAGCCCTCCCAGTTCCCCTGTGTTCCTGGTCCTCCGTCCCCTGGACCGTGTGCCCACTGCCACTGCCCCCAGGTCCCTGTTGTTGTTGGGGTGGTGGGTTAGCCTGGGTTCCCTGTAGTGGTGGACACACAGCTGATTGACCTGTCCCGGGGACGGAGGTATGGGCCTGCTGGGTGGGTGCTGTGCTGGTGTTTCCAGAGGGGGGACGGTCTGTGGTGGCCTGTGACTGGGTGAGGGGAACCGACTGTCCTGAGGTCCCCGATGGGCCGGGCTGGTCATCTAGATCCAGTTGGACAGAGCTGCAGTCATCACTGTGGGCCTCTTCTGGTGATGGTGTGGACATGTGTGGACCCACCTGTCCAGTGACGTTGGGTAGGGGTCCTGCAGGGGTATAAAAGGATGGTTATTACATCTGTGTGTGTCATGGTGTGCAATGGGTGGGTGACCGTGTACCCCAGTGCTTGCATTCCTGTGTGGGACCTTGTGTGATGATGGTGTAGGGGGTTGTATGGGTATGTGCAGTGGGCATGCTTTAGTGATGGGTGTCCATGCTTTGTTGTTGCATGCAGGGCTTGGTGTTGGGATGGGTGGTTTGTGATGTTGGGACATATGTGAGGACTTGGGGTGCTGAGGGTGAGGGTGGGGGTATGTGCTGGCATGCAGGTAGGGTGCGGAATGTAATAATTAAGATTTGTCTTACCGGAGTCCATTCCTCCACCTACTCCTGCGAGGCCCTCAGGATGCAGAATCGGCAAGACCTGCTCCTCCCATGTTTTTAGTTGTGGGGGCGGAGGTGGGGGTCCGCCGCCAGTCCGCTGAACCGCCTGGTGGTGTCTTGAGACCACAGAACACACCTTCCCCCGTAGGTCTTTCCACCTCTTCCTGATGTCCTCCCGATTTCTTGGGTGCTGTCCCACTGCGTTGACCCTGTCCACTATTCATCACCATAGCTCCATCTTCCTTGCTATTGAGGTGTGCTGCACCTGTGATCCCAATAACTGTGGCTCTACCCGGACGATTTCCTCCACCATGACCCTGAGCTCCTCCTCCGAGAACCTGGGGTGTCTTTGCCGTGCCATGGGGTGGTGTAGGTGATGTGTGGGGTGGAGTGTGTGGTGATAAGTGTGCTGATATGTAGGGATGTGTTGTGTGAGGTGCGTGGATTTTCTGTGGGTGATGGTGTTGTGTGCCTGTGGATGCTGTTGTACTTGATGGTGGTGTCTCTCTCTGGCCTTCTTTCGGAATTTTTTGTCGTATGGGTTTGTGGGTGATGTGGGTGTGTGTTTTATATTGTAATGGGTGTGTGGGAGTGGTGTGTGTATGTGTATCAGGTGTGTGAATTTGTAATTGTCCAATGTGGCTGTGTTTTGTAAGAGAGTGTGTATTTTGAGCGCGGCGGTGTGTACCGCCAATGAAATACTGCAGTTGAAAGACCGCCGCGTGGATTTGTGTGTCGTGATAGTGTGGGCGTTTTTCTGTTGGAGTGACAGTGGAGGTTTTGTTTTCGCCAGTTTATCACTGACCTTTGGTGTGGCGGACTTGTGTGGGTGTCTGAATATTGGCGGATTCCGTGCTGTGGGTCATAATTGCTGTGGTGGAATTCCGCGGCCGCGGCGGTGTGTTGGCGGACTTCTGCGCGGCGGTAAGCGGCTTTTACCGCCAATGTTGTAAGGAGGGCCAATATTCACATCCCATACAGAACTGTATCTTGGTAAAGGAGGATTACAAAACTTTACTCCCTTCAAGAGTCGGCAGATCATTGGGTGTTCACCTAATGATTTTCCGTTGACATAAGCATGAGCGGAAGAAATAGCCGAACGATACAAGTTAATAGAGCAAAAGGATTTGCCTTTGCTGGCTTTAGCTGCTAGAAAATTGACTATTGAGGAGACATCCGTTGAAAGGGAATTGATGTGCCTTCCCACGCACCAGCTATCCCATAAAGACCAAGCAGATTTGTATGCTTTTTTGGTTCCCTGGGCCCAGGATTGGTTAATGAAGTTTGTAGCTTCTTCCGAAATGATCGGGTCTGAGAGAGAATTCCCGAAATTTTCCAGGCGGAGAGAGTTAGAAGATTGTCGGTAATGAGGTTGTGAAGAAGACCTTGGGGATTGGATAGGAGATGAGGAAAAGAAGGGAGAAGGAAGGGGCGTTCTATTGAGAGTTCCAATAGAGTGGGAAACCAAACCTGAGACTGCCAGAAGGGGGCTACGAGGACTAGGGCTGCTTCTTGGCATCTGACTTGGGCTAACAATCTGCTGATCGTTATGAAAGAAGGAAAGGCGTAGTTGAGGGAAGATGACCAGTCTTGCGAAAAAGCATCTGATGCTAAAGCTAATGGATCCGGGCGCCAACTGAGGAAGAGTGGAAGTTGGGCATTGAGACGGGAAGCAAATAAATCTATTGTGAAAGGACCCCACTTGCGATGAATAGAGTTGAATATGTCGGGTGAAGTTTCCAGTCGCTTGAGTCGTGGAGATGATGAGAATACCAATCTGCTATGGTGTTTAGGTTGCCTGGTAAATATTCTGCACGTACCGAGATTCTGTTTTGGAGGCAGAAATCCCAAAAACTCTTTGCGAGATCCGCCAGGGGTTTGGACTTGGTGCCCCCCAAGAGGTTGATGTAACAGACAGCAGAAATGTTGTCCATCCTGAGGAGAATAGAACAAGAGAGTTTGTCTTTTGCCAGGCCTCTGATTGTAAAGGAGCCGGCAAGCATCTCTAAACAATTGATATGCAACCAGGACTCCTCTAACAACCATGTACCTCCAGTCGAAATCTGGCCACATCGGGCACCCCAACCTGAAAGACTTGCGTCCGATTCCAATACAAGATCTGGGGCTGAGGCAAAAATAGTTCTTCTGTTCCAGGCATCTAAATGATCCAGCCACCATTGAAGCTCTATTTGGGATTCGTGATTGAGGGAGATGACATCTGAGTAGGCAAGGCCTTTTTGAAGATGTCTGATCTTTAGTCTTTGGTGGGCTCGATAATGAAGAGGTCCTGGGAAAATAGCCTGGAAAGAAGAAGAAAGGAGACCGACTATTCTGGCTAAGGTCCTGAGAGAAAAATTTTCAGAGCGTAGACCCTGGAGGATTTCTGATTTGAAGGACTTTACCTTTGCTGAACGTAAGTGATAAGTTGCCGAAATGGAATCTACGGAGAAACCCAGAAATTCTATATTTTGTTGTGGAGTCAAAACAGATTTTTCGAAGTTCAGAACGAAACCGAGGTTGGATAGGAGAGAACAAACTAGATGGATTTGGGATTGAAGAGAGGATATACTTGATTCACAATAAGAATGTTGTCCAAATAGATTATGAGCCTGATTCCTCGGGCCCTCAGATGGGCTACCACTGGTTTTATTAGTTTGGTAAAGCACCAAGGGGCGGAAAACAGTCCGAAAGGGAGAGAGGAAAAATTGAAAGTTTGGTCTAAATGAACCATCCAATCTCCTTGTAGGAGAGATTCTCGAAGATGAAGAATAGTCTCCATTTCGAAGTGTCTGTAGACCACAAAGTGATTGAACTGTTTTAGATTGATGACTGGCCGCATCCTTTTGTTCTTTTTCTGAACAAGAAAAATGGAACTGAGAAAACCTGAATGGTCTGGAGAACAAGGGACTATAGCCTGTTTTTGAAGGAGGGATTGGATTTCAAACAAAATCAAATTTTACATTTCTGTGGAAAAACATGGAGAACAAGGAAGGGTGAACTGAAAAGGTTCTGAGTAGAGTTCTATAACATAACCCTGGATGGTATTTAGAACCCAGGGATCTATAGTTATGGTGTGCCATTCTGGAAGAAAAAAATCTCAGGCGACCTTCTACAGTAGGAAGGCCAGAAGGGAGACTTACCTGTTTGGGAATTGTATTTGGATGCTCTGTTGCCACTTCCACGGTATCCCCTGCTCCTCTGGGGGTAGAACTGTGGTCTGTACTCTTGATACAAAGACTGGAAGGAGGCACGAGAACCTTGAGCTTAGGATGAACGGCCGGCAAAGCGGTTCCTACCTCTGCCAGCCTTTACAAAAACCCGACCAGCAAACATTTTGCGTAGGGATTGTTGGGCCTTGTCCAAAGATGCAAAGGTGGCCACGTACTTGCTGAGCTCCTTAATAAAGGAGTCTCCAAAAAGCATACCTTCAGCTTTAATGCCAGGGTTGGAAACGGCTAAGTTTACCAATTTTGGATCAAGCTTTTGAAGAAGTCCTTTCCTGCGCTCATGTGTTATTGCCGCATTAGCATTGCCTAGTAAGCATACAGCACATTTAACCCATAACAAAAGTTCTTTGGGATTCACAGGAATGTTGTCTATTCTGGCCGATTCTGCCAAGTCAAAAATGCATGTCAGTGGACCAATGACATCTAGGAGTTTATCCTGACAGGTAGACCATGCCTTGTCCACTCCCTTCTGTGGATCTTTACCGAATTTGGTGAAAAAGGTAAGAAGGGAGGGTCAATATTGGGGGTTGAAGAAAGTTTGGAATGGAGGGAATGGAGGGAATGGAGGGAACATTCAGAGCGGCGCTTAGCTCCGGTTTGTTTGTATAAAGAGGTATGAAGACGTGAGGCGACATATTCGCCCACATGCTCAGCAGGAAACCATTCAGTGGAATGAGGGTGATGAATTTCAGATGGATCAAACATAGGTACTCCTTGAGAATCCGAAATGAAGAAAGGTTTGGAGTGAATTGGCATGGCTGGTTTGGACCTTTTGGGATGAGAAGCGCCAAAAGGATCCTCTGTATCATCATCAGATGTATCAGCTTCTGAGGCTGCATCACCCATGTGGTCAACTGTGTCCATTATTTTTTTAATTATTATGGGAGAGGAAATGTGTTTGGTCTTTTTATGGCATTTAGAAGACGATTTTATAGTAGAATTCCCCTCCTTTAAGGGAGGCCTGTGAGGAACCACGTCCTCTGTCATTTGTGAGGAAGTCTCACAAAGTCAAGAGCGCCGTATTAGTGGAATTTTTTGATAAAGGGCGCTTTCTGCTTTCCCCCACAGATTGGGCCAAATCGTCTTGGACACAAGAAAGATTTTTCTAATTTTTTTTTTAGTTTGTCCATGGAGGCAGAAACTGCCTGTTCCACCGAGACTTGTATAAAGTCATTCAAACTGTCTTTGACGAAATCCTCGTTATCATTCTGAATATGAGCCACAGGAGAACTGCCTAATCCATAGTAAACTAAACTGACACAGGGAGCAGGCTGAAACAGTAAAGAAAAGGGTTAAAAATGGAAGGGAGTCACCCAAAGTGAAACTCTGCCTATGGGCTGGGAAACTGGAAGGGAAATTGAGCCAAAACCGTCCAAGAGGCTTCGATCAGAGACGAGCGTGAAGAACGAGGTGAGTTGGGACCAGAAACGGGCTGAAAACGTGCCAGTAATGAGTGGAAATGAAGTGCAGCAGTAGAACGTTTTCCTCAGGCTCCGGTAACAGAAAAATGGCGACGTGTGAGGGAAATCGGTTGAAATGGAACGCAGAGCATGAGGGAGGCGCAAACAAGGCAGAAGATCAGTGCGGCTACAAGCTGACTAGGGGAGAACGTGCGAGTGTATAGTGCGATATAATTAGAATGTAAACACAAATAGCCTGTTAAAACCAAACGTTATACAATATTAGGAAGCATGGAAAAAGTACTTATCTTGACCGTGAGCAGCAAGAAAAGAGGGCTGTTCACGGACAAGATAACTACTTGGGGGACATGCTGGCCGTTCATTGGTCACTTAATGGACTACCTTTCTTTTCCGATTGGCTACTGTTCTTTAGCCTTTTGTGTGTTATAGTTTGACCGCGCTGCTATTGAAAATAAATGAAAAGAGAAAGCTTAATAGGAGCCTCCGTCTCGTGCCATAAAATTATAGTATGGTTTACTAAATGTCAACAACCACAACTATTTTAATAC
Source organism: Pleurodeles waltl (assembly GCF_031143425.1). Taxonomy (NCBI): domain Eukaryota; kingdom Metazoa; phylum Chordata; class Amphibia; order Caudata; family Salamandridae; genus Pleurodeles; species Pleurodeles waltl. The sequence continues at coordinate 1,304,995,519 of NC_090440.1, read as the reverse complement.
TTTATAACATACCCTATTGTACCCTTTACAGTTACATATTACCTATAAACATTACAGAAAAATAGAGATAATAATAACTCACTAAAATTATATCTATTCAAGCCATTTAGACAGCATAATTAAAAGCAGAAAATGAATATAAAAAAATTTGAATGAATATTTTTACACTTAGCACATCAACAGATGGGGAGTTATAGTTATTTCAAGTCGATGGAGATCCAACCTCCATATTTAGACGTATTTAGATGAATTGGAGGTTACTGTCTGAATCTCCGATCGCCAGTGTGGCAGATTCCTTTGAAGGCTAACATTACTCCATTGCTGTCAGACACCCACATACATCACAACCACACTAACCAAAGCAATGACTCAATCGTCTACACCAACACATTTAGACTCACACAAAAGAAGACCTATACACACGACAACCCAAACCAAAACCAAACAACCACACTCAGCCAAATATTACACAACAGCTTCCTCTACCTCAACCTGCCAATCCACTTACACCCCTCCTACCTTTACTCCACCTACCCAATGCTGAAGCTACCCTTACCTTGACTCCTACCTACATACTTCAACTCCTTCCAAGTAAAAGCCTTCAGGACCCTAAGATGTGCCCAATAGATGCCCCTTCCTGAGGAGGAGGTTACCCCTGGACAATAGGCAGTAGATAAGTGAAGGGTACAAAGCCAGGAGAAATTGTATCTACACAACATTGTCCACTGTCACATATGTCAGACATTGCCAACATAGGCCCTCATTCTGACCTTGGCGGTCGGCGGAGAGGCGGCGGTCGGACCGCGAACAGACCGGCGGTATTAAAAATGGCATTCTGACCCTGGCGGGAACCGCCAACACAGCCCGCCAACTTAACACTCCGACCGCCACAGCGGTACAAACAAACAGCGCGGCGGTTCCCGCCAACAGCCCGGCGGCAGACAAAGTACCGCCCACCCTATTACGACCCACCAATCTGCCACCTTTTCCGGGGCGGGAGCACCGCCGATAAGAACACGGCGGAAACAGACTACGAACGGGAAAACGCTCACCTCTACGCACTCCACGCGAGATTCCGGCAGTATGGAGCCAGAGTTACAGGTCATCCCCGCACTCCTATTCCTCCTCATATACCAGGAGCACGCCCGGCGGCGCGGAAGACATCGGTGAGTACTGCACCTACGACACAGGGGAGGGAAAAGATTACCGGCACACACCCACCCACCCACACCCACTACAACACACACATCAATGCATTCCCACAGATCACTGTCACAACCCACAAACCACCCCCCTCCGAAATAATGCAAAGACCAAAAGAAGAGATCATAAACGGGCAGATATATTGAAATATGTACGCCATTAATCCCCAAAAATAAATAAACTATGTACAAAATATATACAGCTACTAAATGTAGTCCAACCACTGTCCGTGGATCACAGGGGTCCTGTGCAAAGGGGCAAGGCCCAGTCCCACGACAAGAACTCCACGGAGAGAACACTGCAGGGGCATCAGAAAGAAAATAGGACAGGCACCTCAGGGGGAAGGGAAGGGGGGGCACCTCAGCCACTTGAGTACACGACGCCAGATCCACGAGGGGACTCCATGACCACTGGGCCATCCTGGGGAGAGCAAAGCCACAGTCCATACAGTCCATAACAGACCCCACTGCCACTGGAGGAGGCAAGTTGGCCAGAGGACATCCTGCAGCCCTGCCCGAGATAGATCCTGCCCTGGCACGTCTGCCAAAGGGCCAGCGGTTCTTGCCCTGAAGGGCCCAGTTCTGCGGTTCTTGAGACGGCGGGGCCCAGTTCAGCGGTTCTTGAGACGGCGGGGCCCAGTTCAGCGGTTCTTGCCTTGAAGGGCCCAGTTCAGCGGTTCTTGCCTTGAAGGGCCCAGTTCAGCGGTTCTTGAGACGGCGGGGCCCAGTTCAGCGGTTCTTGCCTTGAAGGGCCCAGTTCAGCGGTTCTTGCCTTGAAGGGCCCAGTTCAGCGGTTCTTGAGACGGCGGGGCCCAGTTCAGCGGTTCTTGCCTTGAAGGGCCCAGTTCAGCGGTTCTTGCCTTGAAGGGCCCAGTTCAGCGGTTCTTGAGACGGCGGGGCCCAGTTCAGCGGTTCTTGCCTTGAAGGGCCCAGTTCAGCGGTTCTTGCCTTGAAGGGCCCAGTTCAGCGGTTCTTGAGACGGCGGGGCCCAGTTCAGCGGTTCTTGCCTTGAAGGGCCCAGTTCAGCGGTTCTTGCCTTGAAGGGCCCAGTTCAGCGGTTCTTGAGACGGCGGGGCCCAGTTCAGCGGTTCTTGCCTTGAAGGGCCCAGTTCAGCGGTTCTTGCCTTGAAGGGCCCAGTTCAGCGGTTCTTGAGACGGCGGGGCCCAGTTCAGCGGTTCTTGCCTTGAAGGGCCCAGTTCAGCGGTTCTTGCCTTGAAGGGCCCAGTTCAGCGGTTCTTGAGACGGCGGGGCCCAATTCAGCGGTTCTTGCCTTGAAGGACCCAGTTCAGCGGTTCTTGAGACGGCGGACGGTCTATGGCCAACTGCTAAATGCCTGGTGGTGCCCTCCTGGGCAGCGGGGATGGTGCTCCTTCACTGCCCACCTGGGCTGTGGGTGGTGGGGCCCTCCTGGCCAGCTGGGCTGGGTCCTCCATGGGCAGCGGCTATGGGGCTGGTGGGCTCTCCCGGGGCAGCTGTGCCGGTTCCTCCCGGGGCAGCGGCTATGGGGGTTGTGGGCTCCTCCTGGGCAGCAGGCCTGCTGCCTGACCTCTCCAACTTGCTGCCCTTGCCCTCCTTAGTCGTCGGCCTGTGGCCCTTTCCTCCCTTTGGAGCTGTGGCTGGTGACTGTCTCTGGGTGGTGTCCGGGGGGGATGTAGAAGGCGGGCTCCTGCGGCGCCCCTTCCGCCTTCTGCTCCTCTTCCCAGGGGGTGGGCTGGCTGTCCCCTTGCTGCTGGGCGAAGATCCAGACATGCGGGCTGGCGGGCTCCAATACCCCTGCACCCTTGTCAAGGGGGCTGCAGGGCTGGTGGTGGCTGAGGTGCTCTTCTTACCCCGACGAGAAGGAGGGGGGGGCTCAGGGTCAGGAAAGAAGTTAGTAGTGGCGAGGAAGAGCTTCCTGGGACAATGGAGAGTGGTAGGTACAGTGGGAATGGGAGTGGAGGGAGAGGATGTGGTTGTAGGTGAGTCACGTTTGCTGTCTTTGGGTGCAGGTGCAGGAGGGATAGGCTGTCGTGAGGTGGATGGCTGTTGGGTGGGTGGGTGGATGCGTTTGTGTGGTGTGGAAGAGGGGGTGACAGACACAGTGGGAGAGGACACAGGGGACGTGTAAATGGCAGTGGGGGTGGTGACTGCACGTGTGCGGACTGGAGTGGAGGGTGTGCTGGTGATGGAAACACTGGCTGATGGTGAGGTGAATGGAGGTGTGAGTGTAGACGTCACAGGGAGGGAGGAGGGAGACGAGGAGGTGGGGGTCACAGAGGTGGTAGTGACTGTTGGCATGTCTGCATCGGAATGTTGCGTGTGTGAATGTCTGCGTGATCTGTGGTGCTTATGTTTGGATGAGCTTCTCTTGGGTGTTGAGGTGTGTGCAGGCTGGTCTGATGGTGTGGGTGGGACAGGCAGAGGAACAGGAGACTGGGAGGAGGGAGTTAGTAGAGGCAGGCAGGAGACAGGGACAATGGCTGCCGTCAGTGCTGAGGCCAGAGCCTGGAACGATCGCTGATGGGCAGCCTAACCCGAATGAATGCCCTCCAGGTACGCATTGCTGCGATGAACCTCCCTCTCCACCCCCTGGATGGCATTCAAAAGGGTAGTCTGCCCAACAATGAGCGTTCGGAGGAGGTCAATGACCTCCTCACTGAGGGCAGCGGGGGTAACAGGTGCAGGGCCTGAGGTGCCTGGGGCGAAGGAGATGCCCGGCTTCCTGGCAGAGCGGGCACGGGGCGAACGCTGAGGGGCTGCTGGGAGGGCGGAGATGGTGCGCTGGGTGGCGGCTGTACCTGTAATGGCGGGGGCACGGATGGTGCCACCCCCGCAAGGGAGCCCCCTTCCGAGGACGTGTCCGTGTCGCTGCAGGCTCCAGTCGTCCCCGTCGTGGAGCTCCCCTCGCCCTCCGTCTCACTGGTCCAGTCTGACTCTGTGGCATGGCCCTCCTGGGCCATGTGAGATGCAGCTCCCTCCTGCCCCGATGCCACTTCTCCTCCGCCTGATGATGCTGATGCACACAAGCACAGAAAGACAAACAAAAAGGGGGGGGGGGAGAGAAATAAAGGGATATTGATTACATGGATCTCCGGTACAGTTAGCGGACATGACAGACACAGATGCCCCCTGCACTAAGTTGCGCACTTGGGGTCCGCTACGCATTCCGTGGAACATGCCCTACACGCCTAGAGTTGACAACTGCACCCATGGATGACACGGCCCAGGGATGGCTGTACTGATACACTACTGAGGGTGGTGGCTGGGGACACAGGGGCTTACGGGGGTGCCCAGCCTACAGATATCGCCCTGGCCTAGGGGGACCCACAGCCCTCCTCCCCCACCCAGACACCTCCACTGCGCAACAACAGAGTAGATAATGCTTGGACTCACCCCCTTGTGTCTGCTGTGCTGCCCTCACGCGCCCATCCAAATCAGGGTAGGCCACCGCCAGGATCCGGAACATCAGGGGGCTCAGTTGACGGCAGGCACCCCGCCTACGTTGGGAGGCCATCCCCAGCAGAGACTCGGCGGTCTTCTTGGTCCCGCGGCGGATGTCCTCCCACCTCTTGCGGCAGTGGGTGCCCCGTCGATGGTGGACCCCCAGGGCCCGGACTTCCTTGGCGATGGCACGCCAAATCCCGATCTTCTCATGGGCGCGGACCTATGTGACACGTACAGGGAGGGAGAAATACCATGTTCAAGTTACTTAGCATTTTCCTTTCCAGTGGCCCAACGCCCCCCATCCCCGCCAGGCCCCCCGCCAGGCCCAACATGCCCCCCATCCCCGCCAGGCCCCCCGCCAGGCCCCCGCCATGCCCAACATGCCCCCCATCCCCGCCAGGCCCCCCGCCAGGCCCAACATGCCCCCCATCCCCGCCAGGCCCCCCGCCAGGCCCCCCGCCATGCCCAACATGCCCCCCATCCCCGCCAGGCCCCCCGCCAGGCCCAACATGCCCCCCATCCCCACCAGGCCCCCCGCCAGGCCCCCCGCCATGCCCAACATGCCCCCCATCCCCGCCAGGCCCCCCGCCAGGCCCAACATGCCCCCCATCCCCGCCAGGCCCCCAAGCCAGCCAGTGGCCCCAAATCCAGATAGAATTAAACTCACTTGTTGGTCTGGAGGACCGTAGAGTAGCGCATACTGGGGGAGGACCCCATCCACAAGTTTCTCCAACTCCTCTCCAGTGAAGGCAGGGGCCCTTTCCCCAGTCGCAGCAGCCATTGTCCCTTCCAGACCGAGGTCACAGCAACACTTGCAGTATAGGTCCTCTCCTGTGAAAGTTCAAGTCGCAAGTGGATAAGTAGATAGAAAATGGCGGTCACGTCCGCGGCGGTGCGTACCGCGGCGGTGCGTCCCGCCACCGCCGGCGCCCTTCGCCATTGGCTCCTGAAACCCATAGGCTTCAATGTTAACCAATGCGGCTTCGCGCCGCGGTCTTCGGCCGCCGCCCGCCGTGGTGTGCCACGCCAGCGCATTGACCTCACATCCCATTGTCACACTTCACAGGTCAGGCAGCCGCCATTTCCAGGGCCCACATGGCTCAATTTCAACTGCGTCACACAGGCCTAGGCCTTGCATAGCCACTCAGACACGCCATTCACTGCATAGAGAATCGTATACTGTGCTAGCTGTGAGTACGTACCTGTGGGTTGCCTGACTGTGTGCTCCATGTTGTCCTTCCTAGGCACCGTCCGCTGGGTTGGGCGAGGAGACGGATGAATCCTCCCGTGTACCGACCGCTGGTGGACCTGTCGACAATGGAAGAACGCCACATTATCCTGACCTACCGTCTTAACCGTGCCACTATCCATGAACTGTGTGCCCGGCTGGAGCCCGACCTGATGTCCCCCATCCGCCAACCCACAGGGATTCCCCCTCTGGTGCAGGTCATGTCAGTACTCCATTTCTTGGCAAGTGGGTCATTTCAGACAACCGTGGGAATTGCTTCTGGGATGTCTCAGCCCATGTTTTCAAAGGTGTTATCCAGAGTGTTGTCTGCCCTGATGAAATCCGTGAGGAACTACATCATTTTCCCTTAGGTGGGCGAACTGGCTACAGTGAAGGGTGATTTCTACGCCCTTGGACATATTCCCAACGTAATTGGTGCCATTGATGGGACCCATGTGGCTTTGGTTCCCCCAAGAGACAGGGAGCAGGTGTACAGGAACAGAAAAAGTTACCATTCAATGAACATCCAGGTGGTGTGTTTGGCTGACCAGTACATCTCGCATGTAAATGCCAAATTCCCAGGGTCAGTGCATGACGCCTACATCCTGAGGAATAGCAGCATCCCTTACGTGATGGAACAGCTACAGAGACACCGTGTATGGCTAGTGGGGGACTCTGGGTACCCCAACCTGTCGTGGCTACTGACCCCAGTAAGGAATCCCCGGACCAGGGCAGAGGAACGGTACAATGAGGCCCATGGGCGTACTAGGAGGGTGATCGAACGCACCTTTGGCCTCCTAAAGGCCAGGTTTCGCTGCCTGCATATGACCGGTGGATCCCTAATGTACTCACCTAAGAAGGTGTGTCACATCATCGTGGCCTGCTGCATGCTTCACAACCTGGCTTTGCGCCGCCAGGTGCCTTTCCTGCAGGAGGATGGTCGAGATGGTGGTGTTGTGGCAGCGGTGGAACCTGAGGAGAGTGACGAGGAGGAAGACGACGGGGCTGAAACAGACAACAGGGACAGAATCATTGAACAGTACTTCCAATAGGACACAGGTAACATTTCAAAGATAATTTAGTAAATGTTAACTACTCTGCAGCATCTCTGCTGCCTGTCTATTTGCCCCAGTGTATGATGACTGAGTTTTGGCTTTTCCCTCCCTATTTCAGATCTGGGGTCCCCACTACGAGTCCTGTGCTTCGTTTCCCCATGGACTACAGCTTTGTGGCAGCTGTTTGTTGACTTCACCATGTACAAGGACATATTTGCACTGTCATGTCAATTACAATCTATTGAAATCACAGCCAGACTCCTGATATTTTGGTGCAAAATAGGTGTTTATTGAAGTGCTCAAAATGGGATGGGTGGTTTCAAGTGGGTGGGGGCTATGGTGAAGGAATGTCCATGGCAGAGTCCAGAGTAACAGTCACACAGGTGCATTGTCCAGAGGCCTGTGGAGAGATGGAGCATGGGCAGTTCGAGGATGGACAGGGTGACAATGTGGGACAGTGGGATGACATCAGGTGGTATCCATTGCTGGCGGGGGTCTTGACATCCTACTCTGTCTTGCGAGATCTCAGGGCCCTCTTGCGGGGTGGTTCTTCTCCTGCAGGAGGTGGGGGTCTGGTGGGCTGCTGCTGTGCGGGGGCCTCCTGTCCACTAGCGCCGGCGGAGGTGGATGGCTGTTCTTGGTCCCGGCTAGTGGCAGGGGCCCTTGGGTGTTGTTCAGTGTCCGCCCTGCTGTTTACGAGGTCCTGCAGCAGCCCTACCATGGTAACCAGGGTGGTGTTGATGGCTCGGATGTCCTCCCTGTACCCCCGATAGTGTTCCTCCTGCAGCACCTGGATCTCCTGGAACCGGGCCAGTACCGTCGCCATCGTCTCCTGGGAGCGGTTGTATGCTCCCATGATGGTGGTGAGGACCTCGTGGAGAGTGGGTTCCCTGGGCCTCTCCTCCCCCCCCTGTCGCACAGCTGCCCGCCGAGTTGCCCTGTTTCCCTGGGCCTCTGCCCCCTGGCCGGTGTGCCCACTACCACTGCCCCCAGGTCCCTGTTGTTGTTGGGGTGGTGGGTTATCCTGGGTGCCCTGTAGTGGTAGACACACCGCAGATTGACGCGCCCTGGAGACAGAGGCATGGGCCCGCTGGGTGGGAGCTGTGCTGGTGTTCCCAGAGGGGTTAGGGTCTATAGTGGCCTGTGCCTGTGTGAGGGGAACCGACTGTCCAGAGGTCCCCGATGGTCCGGGCTGGTCATCGGTGTCCAGATCGACAGAGCTGCTGTCAACGCTGACGGCCTCTTGGGTGGGGGGTGTGGATAATTCTGGCCCCTCCGCCGCGGTGTGTTGACGGTCGGGTCCTGCAGGGGTATAGAGGTATGGTTATAGTTTAAATGTGTCGCATATGGGTGTATCTGTGGGTTCTCGTGTCCCCAAGTGCTGGCATTCGTGTGTGGGGGCTTTGGTGAGGGTGGCTTGTGGGGGGGATGTGTATATGCATTGGGCATGCTTTGGTGATGGGTGTCCATGCTTAGTGGACGCATGCAGGCCTAGGTTTTGGGATGTGTGGGTTGTGATGGTGAGACATTGGCGGGGAATAGGTGTGCTGGGGGTGGGGGTGAGGATGGTGTTGGGGGTGAGGATGGTGGTGGGGGTGAGGATGGTGGTGGGGGTGAGGGTGGGGGTGAGGATGGGGTTCGAGGATGGGGGTGAGGGTTGGGGTCTGATTTGGCATGCAGGTGGGGGGGAAGCAGTATTGAAGCTTCAACTTACCAGTATCCATTCCTCCGCCGACTCCTGCGAGGCCGTCAGGATGCAGGATGTTCAAGACTTCCTCCTCCCATGATGTGAATTGTGGGGGTTGAGGTGGGGGTCCTCCGCCAGTCTTCTGCACGGCGATGTTGTGCCTGGATACCATGGAACGCACCTTCCCCCGTAGGTCGTTCCATCGCTTCCTGATGTCTTCCCGATTTCTGGGGTGCTGTCCCACTGCGTTCACCCTGTCGACAATCCTCTGCCATAGCTCCGTCCTCCGGGCAATGCTGGTGTATTGTATCTGTGTGCCGAACAGCTGGGACTCTACACGAACGATTTCCTCCACCATAACCCTGAGTTCTTCGTCTGTGAAGCGGGGTTGTCTTTGGGGTGCCATGGGGTGGTGTGTATGATGTGTGGGGTGGAGTATGTGTATTTAAGTGAGTTGAGTGTGGTGGTGTGTGTTGTTTTGTGTGTGGATAGTGTGTGGGTGATGGTGTTGAGTGGCTGTGGCTGTTATGTTTTGGATGCTGGTGTCTCGCTCTTGCCTTCTTTACGAATTTGTAAGCGTAGGGGTTTGTGGGTGATGTGGGTGGGTGTTTTATATTGTATTGTGTGTGTGGGAGTGGTGTGTGTATGTGTATCAGGTGTGTGGGATTCAAATCGTCCAATGTGGGTGAGTTTTGTTCGTTTGTGTGTATTCTGACCGCGCCGGTGTGTCCCGCCAATGGAATACCGCGTTTGAATGACCGCCGTGTGGATTCGTGGGTCGTAATGGGATGGGCGTATTTCTGTTGGCGTGGCGGTGGAGGTTTGGTCACCTCCACCTTTCCGCCGACCGCTGGTCTGGCGGTCTGTTGTGGCGGTCGGATTTTCGGAGGTTTGCCTTCTGCGGGTCAGAATGACCGTGGCGGGTTTCCGCGACCGCGGCGGGATTATGGAGGATTTCTGACCGGCGGTAGGCGCCTTTTACCGCCGAGGTCAGAATGACCACCATAGTGTACAGTGAAAGAAATAGTACATGAACGGACTCTTGAGTTCAACTTCCACAAAGTATGTTCCACTTTGCACATTCCTGTTCAAGTCATTGTGTCAATGGATTGTAGGTAATGTAATAGTGAGAGTCATATTCTGACTGACATCCTTCACTGCAAAGACAACATCGCACTGATATGTCACATTTGTAAAGTTGAAACATTGACATTGCTGACAATTGTGAGGTCAATTGGGAATGGTGCAGGAATTTATTTAGGTATTGAATACTTACACTCGCAAAAAAATATTGGATATCAACAGGGGTTAGCACGTGTGTGACATTAACTTACTGACACATCTAGTGCAAGCACCTATGCATTACACAGATATTTTTACATTTTTTGCAGGACATGTATGTGAATGCATGGGTACTGAGGTACTGTTCAGTGACAAGTCAAAGTTAACGGGTAATATGAACTGCTCACTTTCGGATCCAGCGACAACAGGTCGTTCTCCTTTGTGATCAAGTGGCAGTAGCAATGGCAGGACTTGTCTGGTCAGGCTTCAGTGGGAAAGGCAAGAGGAAACAGGAAAAAGGGTAGGTTTTGTACCTCATTTCCTTTCCAATTCGCCAACTCAGGTGTGGAGGTTTCCCTGCCACTGTTGCCTTGGCGAAAAGGCAGATCATGATTGGCTTGGTGGAAACACTGGTTGGAGCCCTACCACCAGCTTCTATTTCCAGTGGCGCCATTGATGCCCGTGTGTAGATTATTGACAGATTCAGTGAGACTCGGATGATCTTTCATCTATGGCGCCACTGACATCTAAATAGGGCTCGGCAGACCGCCAATGCACGGATGGATTATCCAATGGAAAACCAACAGCAGGACAGATTCTCCCAAGATCTGAGTTAGGCCCTTAGGGGCAGATTTATACTCCAAATCTGCATCTTTTTTTCACGCAAATGTGGTGCAAAACTAACTTCATAGTTATATTTTGACATTAGACAAGTCTAACGTCAAACTAGGAGTATGAACTATTTTTTAGATGCATGAACCTACCTTGTGTCAATGAGATGCAAGGTAGGAGTTCCCATCTTAAAAATGGTGCTAACCGCATAGCCCCATATTTATCCCCCGTGCTAAAATGTCGCACGAGTAGGAGGAGTGGCTAAATAATGGTGTAAAGCTAGCTGTGCAACATTATTTAACGCCTGGGTCAGACCAGACATTAGGGGACCTGTGGACCCATTTCCATGGTTAAACACCATGGAATGGGTCCACAGGTGCCCTCCTCAAGCCCCAGGAACACCCCCACCCACACCAGAGGGACACCGAAGGATGGGTGACACCATCCCAGGTAAGTAGGGTAAGTAGAGGTAAGTATTTAAAAAAAAAAATAAAGTGCCATTGGGGGCCCAACTCGGGCCCCCTGCATGGCACAGGGTGCAATGGCCAACCCCAGGGGACACTGGTCCCTTTTGCTGGCCATTGGGGTGGTGGGCATGACTCCTGTGTTTCCTAAGACAGGAGACATGTGGTACGGATGGTTTTGCATCAGAAAATGACGCTAGACTGGTTAGAGGCATTTTTTTTTTGCCTCTAACCAGCCTAACGTCTTTTTTTTGGTGCAAAACCCCCGTTTCCCATACTGCCACCCCCACCCAGCTAACGTAATTTTTTTTTACGCTGGCCCACCCTTCGCACTGGCTTGCTCCATTCCATAAATATGGCGCCCGGCTGGTGCTCAGGAGTGGCGCAAACCGGTGCTAAAACTTTTGATGCAAAACTGTGTTTGTGCAATTTTGCATCAAAAAGTATAAATATGCCCCTAAGTCTTTAACTAAAGATAAATATAATAGCAAATTAATAATAACATTACTGCAGCAGTTAATCCCATTACTGTTACTAAACTGAAAGCCTTGAATTTCAATGTGGTTTTCCTTCTTCTTTCTTTTACACAGCTGATCATTTTGCAAATCATCAGTTCTGAAACTTTCTTTTCTTTTCATGTACATTTTAGGTTTACAAACTACTGGATAGTCTCCATGTAAAGGAGTAGGTATTTGTCTTAAATGCATATATTCACATACACAAATAAGGTATGCATTAATTTTGCTGCATAATCCAAGTTTAAACCTGTGATTAATGTATTCTCAAAGCACAAGCTAGATATAAAGGGAATTGTTCTATCCTGAATTAAAAAAATGTTCCCATTGATCTTGCAATGTTTTGGCGTCATTAATATAAATACATTTCAATATAACAAATTCTACTTCATCATGCCTTTTCAAATTGTATACATTTTACTATATGTCCCAATACTCCATTCATATGTCCCTGTTGTATGTTAACTTGCTTCGCAAAATCACACAACTATTTTTGCATATATATAGCTCTTTTTCAAATTCGCCTGTTCATGACACTGATTTCTACGTATGCAATAATTTTGTAGGTTGTGTTTTAGTTATAGGAATATTTGTTCAATGACTTTCAAATGAATCCTTGCAAGGTAAATGCACAATTTCTTGATTTTCCATTTTTATCATTTCCCTATTTAAATCATTGTATTCTTTTAGGGTTGGCATGAAACAAACAACAACTATTAGTTGTTAAAGAAGTCAATGTGTATCTTCAATTGCATGTTTCAAATTTGGGAATAAAGTGCATATCCTTCTTCTCTGAAGTATCTTTTTGGCAGTGTCTAAAACAATCCCTAGACTAATATCCTTCAAAAACTTCCCATATTCTTTGTCATCTGCTTGTCTCATATTTGGTGTTAGTTCACTGTATGGGAAATGTAGCCAATTGTTAACATTGCCTATACGATCTAAGCCGTTTCTTGTTTCTTTAGCCGTCACAGTTTTAAAAATTGGGTCTCCTTTAACAGGAGTCAAGTTAAAGTAGATCACAAAAATCATTAGCATGTTTACCGCCAAACAGATTATCATTTTCTGTCTCCATTACTTCTGTCATACACAAGTGAACAAAAGCCAACATCATGCTGGATACCATACAAACCTCGCCGATAATCACAATTTGTAGGTTTTTCAGAACTCTACAACATTTTTGAGAAGTATCACTATTTAGTTTTACATGTTCAAGCTTATTAATGTGCTCCTCTGGTCATATTAGTAATCAGTGTAATGTTATTCCTTTAATATTATGTACAACTAATCCAGTTGGAGCTGTGACTACACAAGATAAGGTCGGCTTAGTAAACTGTTGAAGGTAAGTAGTTATCACTTTTATAAGGAAATGTTTACCTGTACCTACTTGACCTGATATATATTTTAATATGTGCTCATATTAGAAACAAGTACATGAACAATGTTCATGTTGTAGTCCGTGACCAATCCTTCCTTTGATGCCCAAAAATATTGCATGTTTGTAACAATTTAACTGTGCTAACTTACTAAAAATGTTCTCCTTCCTTAAACCTTTGGCAACTTCTCTCACCCATAGCAATTGTTCCTACACAGACAATATTTGGGGCGCCAAGTGGGTCTGCTCCCTTTCTATTAGACACTTTATTTGTACTTACAGTACCACATAATATTTCCTTTTGAAATTGTATTTATCTAGCATTTCTTGCTCCAACAGCTCAATATAAATCATAACTCTGCTATTGTGGTATTTGGTTTGTAGACATAAAACGTTTTCCTATAAGATATGAATGTTCCAATCAATTCTTTGTCTTTTCTCCATGGTTTAAACAGCTGTAGGAGTGCCAAGAAATACAGTTCATTGTTTGCCGAACTATCATATGTACATTTGCTATGACTGATGAGTATAAGTTTTGAAAGATGCATTAAGCAACCGCCTTTCCCTGGACATGACATTTTCCCCTACTAACATCCTCAACAACATTATTTCTGCAAGTATAACAGTGAGCAACTCCATTTACCTTGTACCCAGACTATGGAACAACCTCCCAGTAGAACTGAAACTTCAGCACTCAAAGACAAGTTGCAGGAAGTTGTTAAAAACACATCTGCTTTAGATTTTGATCTAGGTTACTGCTGCCCGATTTTGATGTAGACAGCGCTGGGACACTTGATAGGGTAGCCATGCGCTCTATAAAAACTGAGTAGTATAGTATAGTATAGCACAGTATAGAATAGTATAGTATAGTATATAGTGATAGCTTTTCCAATAAAGAGCTTCTGTTAGGATAGTAAGGCCCATATTTATATTCGGTTTGCGCTGAATTAGCATCGTTTTTTTACACTAATTCAGCGCAAACCTAACTCCATAGTTATACTTTGGCACTAGACACATCTATGGAGTTACCGTCATTTTCTGGATGTGAAGTCCTACCTTGCGTCAATGAGATGCAAGGTAGGCATTCCCATCCGGAAAAAGACGATATGGCCTTAGCGCCATATTTATACCCTCATGCTAAAATCCAGCACAGGGGATGGGGTCCTTAAATAATGGAGCTAAGCTTGCTTAGCCCCATTATTTAACGCCTGTGTACGGGCAGGCGTTAGGGGACCTTTAGGCATATTTCAATGGTTATAGACCATGGAAAGAGCCCACAGGTGCCTTTCCTTGGCCCCACGGATGCCCCACCCACACCAAAGGGACACCACAGGATGGGGGACCCATCCCAGGTAAGTCCTGGTAGGAATATTTTTTTTCACGCTCAGGTGCCCTGATTTGGGGCCCCCTGAATGGCGCTGGCCTCAAGGCCATGCCAAGGGGACATTTGTCCCCTGGGCATGACCACTGGGGTGATGGGCATGGCTCCTGTCTTTGCTAAGACATCAGCCATGTCCATGGGGGATGTGTGCCAGAAAAGGGCGCTAAACTGCTTAGAGGCATTTTTTTGCCTCTAAACAGTGTAGCGCCATGATTCGGGACACAAGCTCCGGTTTCCCCTACGCCTCCCCCACCCTGTTAGCATCCTTTACAAGAATGCTAACATGGCATTAGCACCAGCTGGAGCCATTTCATAAATATGGTGCCCGGCTGGCATCTTGGAATGACACTAGCCGGCGCTACACTTATTCGCGCAAAAGTGCACAGTTTTGCGTGAAAAACTATAAATGTGGGCCTATGTGTCTAATAGATTTGTTTTCACAATGTCCTTGTTTTCAGGATTAAAGTGAAAAAAATATTAAATTTTGGGCAAACTTTTAAAAACTTTTCTTCATGATGAAGCTAATCCTAAACTAACCCATGTAATGGCACTATATTTAGCATGTAAACTGGAAGAGTTTAAACAGTCACACACCTCATAACTGCTAATCTCTCTATGAGACAGCATTTGAAGGCTAAATCTCTACAGCTTTTTTGTTAAAGGCTGCAGACATTTCTTCCCATACTTTCTTCATATCAGCTTTCTTAGCTTTAGTAATTTAGAATGAAAGGGTTGTAATCATTAATCCACTTTGATGCATGTCCTCTTTTTAATTGGTATGTGTTTTTTGAGGACTGTCCTTTAACAACATGTCTAACAGAAGACATAACATTATTGACTCTTCCTTTTTACAACATTGGCCTTGGGAATCCAAAGCAACATTTAGTATACACTTTTCATCTGTTTTAAAATTTCGGTAAATAGTATTTTCCACATCTGTGAATTTGAAATTTTAGTACTTGTTTTTTTTTTTCCTTATTTAGGGTTTCACAAATAACATATTGGTCTATAAAATGAAGAATAGAATCATCAGAGTCATATTCAAATGTTAGTGCATTCTTTATCAACAATAGCATTTGAATATGAGGTACATCTATTGCTTGGTACTCTCTTTCCTAGAAGAAATCAACCGCCTCTCCTAGGCTGTTTTTCTTTTTATTTGTTAGGAAATTAGGCATTGTTTGGTATTTGTGATTTGAAAATCTGCATAGGGTTGCTGGATATGAAGACCACAATGGTGTTTTCATAGACACATCTTACAAATTGTTAGCCTCTAGTAGGTAAATGTATCAGTGAGAAACCAAATAGATGGTCCCAAATTCCTTAAAATATATTTGAGTTCTCTGTGTCTTCTGAACCAGTATTCGTTTGTAAATCTTTGACATGCCATGAGATTAAGTTACATTACAGGTTCTCATGATTACTTTCAACGTTATGTAAAAAATCTTTAGCTGTTATATTATTATACCCTGTTCCAGTTTGAATGACGTGGGTAAAAACATAAGAGGTAGCAGATAATTCAATTTCATATTGTAAAGTGAAAATATAAGATATGTATTTTGCCTGATATGTGGGTCTTCAGAATATAGGGCCTGCTTTTGAGTTTGGCAGATGGGGTTACTCAATCACAAACATGACGGATATCCTGTCTGCTGTATTACGATTCCATTATATCCTATGGAAATTATATGGGATATCTGTTCATGTTTGTGATGGAGCAACCAGTCCACTAAACTCTAAATCAGATCTAATAGTCTTGAAGAACAGTCTTGTGGACTGGAATCAGATAATCATCATATTGTCCTCCTTTTCCAGTTGGAAATAAAACTAGATAACATTGATCCTTTAATGTTTTTTCCCGAAAATACTATCAGGATTTCCTGTAGCTTGTCTCATTTGATAGAGTTCTAAGGCATCACCCATCAAATCTTTAGAATGCAAGGGGTGTACATGGTAGTGCTTGTATAGATCTTCTGGCTGCTTTTTCTTCATTTTTAAACATTGCTCTTCATTTGTGTTCTCTGAAAGTTATATGTGGCTGGCCGCAAGTAAGTCCTTGACTTGGAAGTTGTTGTAGTGTATGATATTTTGTAACAACTATGAAATAGCATTTTGTATGTTTAAATGCTTGCCAAACATTTTATCTTTTGTAGGAACTCCATTAACTAACACAGCTAAAGGTTCTTCTAATTTGCGCTCTGCTCACACGTTGTCAACATTTTTCTTAAAATCTAATGGCAGGAAAATAACCTTTCATTTTAGTGCATGCACTAATTTATGTGCTTGGATTGTTCTGATTTGGGGTGTATTCTAATAATAGTTTGAAATGGATACATGGTTTTAATTAAGATACTTTTGTACAGATCCAAAGTTTGTAATTCCGAAGTAAGTTCTCCTTTTTACATCATCCATCTCTCATACTTCTAGACTACCTTTTCATTTTCATTTTTTTCAGGTAATAGTTTAAAGGTGTTGTGGTAACTTTGAGTGTACCTGTACCAAAAAGGAACAAAAGAAACATACTATTACTAATAAGTACAATTACATTTAATGTGAAGATTGAATGTACATGTAACATTGGTTTAATAATAAATATATCAGTTTCTTCTAATTTACCATAGATGCAGATGCAAAAAAGCGTTGTTATTCCCCTAACAATGGAACACTTAGAAACAAATAAGTGTATCTTTAAGCTTCCGTTCAAGTGCAACTGTAATACAGACAATGCGCACCATAGTACTTTTGGGCTATGTTGATAGCCTACTGGTAAATATAATGCAATGGGTATTAGTATTACATCAAAATGTTATTTATAATAAACCATATAATTGGATACTTTGATCATGTGATTAAAATTAGTTTGATCTGTAGGATAATTTCAAACCTACAACAAACTACATCAAAAATGATTTGTGTGGTACATTTGTAATACTGTACTCTGTTGGTGAATATGGTCATATGACCTTCATTTCTACTGAAATAGCTTTATGTAGCAATGTTAAAAGTTAACAGTCTGGTTTTTTAAAGAATGGATGGGCTTCAGTTGTACTGTTTGGACTGTTTGCTGCCCAATGTCATATTGAACCAATCAGCATGCTTCTTTCAGAAGTATAATATGAAAGGAGTAGGCTATTACATAGAACTTTCATTTTACTGTATAGACTAAGGGCCTCAATATGAGTTTGACATTCTTAAGGCCACCAGACTCATGTTGGCAGTTGGACGACTGCACTCCTGATGGTCCGATCGTCAAATTACGACCCTGGCGGTCGCACCACCAGGGGACCACCACCACTGCAAGGAACACAGTTCCCGACATGGTGGCAGCGGTCGGAGTTGTGGTCAGCAATGGTGGCGTGCTGATCATGAGTCCTCTTTCTGCCAGCCTTTTCATGGCAGGGACCCCATCATGAAAAGGCTGGTGGAAAGTCAGTGCTGAGGGCCATGGGAGGGCTCCGCATTGTCCATAACCATGTCGTGGGCAGTGCAGGGGTCCCCATGCCCAGCACCCTTGGAATGTGCACTGTTTGCTAAGGCACACAGTGTGTATTCTGAGGGTGCTGGGAGCACCCTCTGTGCAACGGCTTTGTCCTTGGTTCCATGAGGAGCCGAGACCAATGCAGCCACACTATTTCTACTGGGGTGACTGGTGGAAACCTCTGATTTCTGAGGTTTCTGCTGATCAGCCCAATGGAAGCATTGTAATACGGCCAGGGGGCAGAGACCATCAGCTCTGTGGCTGGCTCCTCGCCACTGGTACCGCCGACCCAGTAATGAGGCCATTACTGTTACTAGAAGGTATTTCATTGTGGTAAAAGAAGAGGCTTGTGTGTGGATAGTTGGACACAGTTATATGTTTTTTTGGACTCAAGAGTATGCCAACAGAAGTGTAATAGAGCATAATTTACGTGTACCAAATGTTGAAATCACATGGGTAAGGAAAAGAGTATTAAAGTGGAATAACATCCTACCTCTAATGTCATTGCTTAGCAATTGTGAGCATCCCCATTTTATAATTATTCATTTTGGAGGCAATGATGTTGGTCCCTTCACAAGTGTCAAAATCATAATTTAGATGAAAACAACTTTTACATCTTTAATGAGTTTATTTCATCACACCTATTTTCTGTGTTTGAATATTTGCCAAAGGATATCATGTAATTACTCTGTGAAAAATGCTGTGAAGTATGAAAAAACGTACAGACATATAAAAAATACGGTGTCTACATTCCTAATAATCACAACATGTCCTGCATGTATTATCTCAACATTATGTGTTATGGTGTCCATTTCACTGCAATTGGAAATTACATCTTCATTAATAACATGTGCCAACCCCTAACACAACATAGCTATATAGAAAATAATCAGATATGATAAAAGGCTCTTTTAAGAGCCAACCTAACAGGCGCATCAATATATGTCAATAAAGGTTGGTTCTGTTTTTAAAAACACTTTTATGGTTCTGCAGTAGTCTCTAGATTCTCACTTAATCAAACACCGCAAAACCTTTAGTACTCCCAAAATGAAAAATGGGCAGCAGGTCTGCAAAGTTTCACACACATTTGTTAAACGGGTGTAAGTTTATAACGGGCAAATTTCTGAAAAATCCCTACCCCTGGTCCCCCTAACTATAAATACAGAATGGCTACTTCCACACTGTAATATGTATAATATATATATATGCATATATATATATATATGTGTATTCATACTATAAACTTTGTTTTTTTAGCTAATTTCTAGAGTTATTTTAATTTAGAGTAACATTTTTTTCCATACATAGAGAAATACCTCCTTCTGTACACAACATTTGCCTGTGCATGGTGGGAAGTCAGCAACAGGGCCTGGCATGTGGAAAAACTCTGAGGCCAACCTCGCCATATGGAGTCAACCTCACTCTGTGCATGGATTTCAGCCATCTGTGGAGGAGGATTTGCTACAGATCTTGGCCTGTTGCCAGGCCCAGAGGCCAAAAACCCCCTAGGAAGTCAAGCCATTGCTGCGCAGGGCTTTTTGTCATGCTTGGAGGGGGTTCGCCACAGGAAGTGCCACCAACTCCCCATATGCAGCTAACCCCACACTACGCACGGCTTTCAGCTGCACAAACCCCAACAGGCCGCCAACCCCACACCATACCTGTAGCTGCATCAGAAAAATGAATTGGGAAAATGCATTTTGGGACCCCCCCTTTTTCTTGGATCTTTCTTGATGGATCACCCTGAATCTTTCCATGAGCACACTAGTCCAAAAGTGGCACTTTTTGGAAAGTATGTGAAGGTTCGTCAAACAGAGCCAAACATACTAGCTTCAGAACAAACTGCATTTACTCTGTGTTAGAAATGGGGTCTTTGGTTGACAGTCAGGTTACCCCCTGTCCAAGTAAGGACCCTCACTCTAGTCAGGGTAAGTCACACGCAGTCCAAATTATCCTGTGTCCACCCTCTGGTAGCTTGGCACTGAGCAGTAAGGCTTAGCTTAGAAGACAATGTGTAAAGTATTTGTGCAATAAATCATGCAATAACACAGTAGTACACCAAACAAATACACCACACGGTGTGTAGAAAAATATATAATATTTATCTGGTAAGCTCCAGGTCAAAACGATTAAGATGTCATGAATATGTTTTGTAATATCAGTGTAAAATGATACAAAGGGGGTGATTCTAACCCTGGCGGTTGGTGATAAAGCGGCGGCCAACCCGCCAACAGGCCGGCGGTCCAAAAAAAGGAATTCTGACCCTGGCGGGAACCGCCAACACAGGCCGCCACATTAACACTCCGACCGCCACGGCGGGACCGACAAACAGCGCGGCGGTCACCGCCAACAGACAGGCGGCAGACAATGTACCGCCCCCACTATTATGACCGGCCAATCCGCCACCTTTTCCGGGGCGGGAGCACCGCCAATAAAAACACGGCGGAAACAGACTACGAACGGGAAAACGCGCACCTCTACGCACTCCACGAGGACGGAGGACAGCATGGAACCCGAATTAAACATCCTACCTGCTCTCGTCTACCTGCTCATCTACCACGAGTACGAACGCCGGCGCAGACGACAACGGTGAGTACTGCACCTACGACACAGGGGAGGGGGGAGGAGGAAAGGTTACGTGCACACACATACGCGATACACCCACCCCCCCAAACCATGTACACACCAATGCAGAGCAACAAGTCACAGTGAAACCACCCAAACCCCCGTAAAAAAAGCAAGGACATAATTAAATTGTGACTCGAAATTTATGGGAAATAAAAACCACTGATAAGTCACGGTCAAATAGCAACAACAATTCAAAAATACCAATTCAATATCCAGTGCATACGATAAACCGAGGCAATAAGTCCTGCACATCTAACGATATTCCAAGTGTCCGTGGGCCAAAGTGTATCAACACAAGGGCAAAGCCCACACAGGAGACCTGAGTCCTTTGGAGAGAACACTGCAGGGGCATCTGCTAAAAAAACTACAGGCACCTCAGGGGGAAGGGAAGGGGGGGGGCACCACAGCCACATGAGTCCACGACGCCAGATCCACGAAGGGGCCACCATGCCCACTGTGCCATCCTGGGGAGTGCAAAGCCACAGTCTCTCAAGTCTCTACAGTGGGTGGCTTGCCCACTCGGCCATCCTGGGGAGTGCAAAGCCACAGTCTCTCAAGTCTCTACAGTGGGTGGTTTGCCCACTCGGCCATCCTGGGGAGTGCAAAGCCACAGTCCATCAGGTGGATAACAGTCTCCACCGGTCAAGGAGGAGGCATGGTGGGCACAGTGAACCGTGAACAGTAGCTCGAGACAGATCCGGCACTGTCATTGTGCCAGTGGTGCTTGAGACGGCGGGGCCCAGCGGAGCGGTGCTTGACAGGAAGGGCCCAGCGGAGCGGTGCTTGAGACGGCGGGGCCCAGCGGAGCGGTGCTTGAGACGGCAGGGCCCAGCGGAGCGGTGCTTGACAGGAAGGGCCCAGCGGAGCGGTGCTTGAGACGGCGGGGCCCAGCGGAGCGGTGCTTGAGATTAAGGGCCCAGCGGAGCGGTGCTTGACAGGAAGGGCCCAGCGGAGCGGTGCTTGAGACGGCGGGGCCCAGCGGAGCGGTGCTTGACAGGAAGGGCCCAGCGGAGTGGTGCTTGAGACGGCGGGGCCCAGCGGAGCGGTGCTTGAGACGGCGGGGCCCAGCGGAGCGGTGCTTAAGATGAAGGGCCCAGCGGAGCGGTGCTTGACAGGAAGGGCCCAGCGGAGCGGTGCTTGACAGGAAGGGCCCAGCGGAGCGGTGCTTGAGACGGCGGGGCCCAGCGGAGCGGTGCTTGAGACGGCGGGGCCCAGCGGAGCGGTGCTTGAGATGAAGGGCCCAGCGGAGCGGTGCTTGACAGGAAGGGCCCAGCGGAGCGGTGCTTGAGACGGCGGGGCCCAGCGGAGCGGTGCTTGAGACGGCCGGGCCCAGCGGAGCGGTGCTTGACAGGAAGGGTCCAGCGGAGCGGTGCTTGAGACGGCGGGGCCCAGCGGAGCGGTGCTTGAGACGGCGGGGCCCAGCGGACCGGTGCTTGAGACGGCGGGGCCCAGCGGAGCGGTGCTTGAGACGGCGGGGCCCTGTTCACCGGTGCTCTTCTGCACGGCGGGGCCCTGTTCAGCGGTGCTCTCCTCCACGGCGGGGCCCTGTTCAGCGGTGCTCTTCTGCACGGCGGGGCCCTGTTCAGCGGTGCTCTCCTCCACGGCGGGGCCCTGTTCAGCGGTGCTCTTCTGCACGGCGGGGCCCTGTTCAGCGGTGCTCTTCTCCACGGTGGGGCCCTGTTCAGCGGTGCTCTCCTCCACGGCGGGGCCCTGTTCAGCGGTGCTCTTCTGCACGGCGGGGCCCTGTTCAGCGGTGCTCTCCTCCACGGCTGGGCCCTGTTCAGCGGTGCTCTTCTGCACGGCGGGGCCCTGTTCAGCGGTGCTCTTCTCCACGGCGGGGCCCTGTTCAGCGGTGCTCTTCTGCACGGCGGGCCCTGTTCAGCAGTGCTCTTCTCCACGGCGGGGCCCTGTTCAGCGGTGCTCTTCTGCACGGCGGGGCCCTGTTCAGCGGTGCTCTTCTCCACGGCGGGGCCCTGTTCAGCGGTGCTCTTCTCCACGGCGGGGCCCTGTTCAGCGGTGCTCTTCTGCACGGCGGGGCCCTGTTCAGCGGTGCTCTCCTCCACGGCGGGGCCCTGTTCAGCGGTGCTCGTCCAGTAGGTCAAGGGAACCAGACCTGGCCTGGACTCCCTGCTCAGTCGCCCTCCGACCGTGCTGTTGCTGGACCCTTCGGTGACTGAGTCCTGGGCCCTTTGGTGTTCTTCCTAACACCCGGGATGGGGCTTGTGGGCCCCTCCTGCTCCGCGCTCCTGCTGGCTGACTTTTCCGCCCTGCTGCCCTTTCGCTCCTTAGATGGGGCTCTCGGGCCCTTGCCTCCCCTAGATGTTGTGGCTGGTGAAGTGGGCAAACTTTGCTCCTTGGGGGCAGCCGTGTCAGTCCTCTCACGGCGGCCCTTTAGCTTCCTGGTCTTCTTGCCTGGTGGGGGGCTGGTTGTCCCCTTGCTGATGATTGAAGTGTCACTGCTGGCAAAGGGTGGGCTCCAGAACCCATGCACCACAGTGACACTCGAAGCTGGGCTGGTGGTGGCTGAAGTGCTCTTGGGACTCTTTGCAGATGGAGGGGGTGGGTCAGTGGAGGGAAAGAGGTCAAGATTAGCAAGGAAAACTTTCTTAGGACCAAGGTAAAAGGTAGGAGAAGTGGTGATGGAAGTGGAGGAAGAGGATGTGGTTGTAGGAGAGTCAGGTGTGCTGTCTTTGGGTGCAGGTGCTTGTGCTGGAGGCTGTCGTGAGGTGGATGGCTGTTGGGTGGGTGTCTGCCTGCGTTTGTGTGTCTTGGAAGAGGGGGTGACAGACACAGTGGGAGAGGACACAGGGGACGTGTAAATGGTAGTGGGGGTGGTGACTGCACGTGTGCGGACTGGACTGGAGGGTGTGCTGGTTATGGAAGCACTGGCTGATGGTGGTGTGCATGCAGGTGTGAGTGTAAACGTCACAGGGAGGGAGGAGGGACACGAGGAGGAGGGGGACACAGAGGTGGTAGTGACTGTTGGAATGTCTGCATCTGGGTGTTGCTTGCGTGAATGCTTGTGGGTTCTGTGGTGCTTGTGCCTGGATGAGCTGCCCTTGGGTGTTGAGGTGTGTGCAGGCTGGTCTGATGGTGTGGATGGGATAGGCTGAGGAACAGGAGACAGAGACAGTCTGGAGGCAGTCAGAAGAGGGAGGCTGGAAACAGGGACAATGGCTGCCGTCAGTGCTGAGGCCAGAGCATTGAACGATCGTTGATGGGCAGCCTGACCCGAATGAATGCCCTCCAGGTAGGCATTGCTCCGATGCACCTCCCTTTCTACCCCCTGGATGGCATTCAAAAGGGTAGTCTGCCCAACAATGATGGTCCTGAGGAGGTCAATGACCTCCTCACTGAGGGCAGCAGGGGTAACAGGGGCAGGGGCTGAGGTGCCTGGGGCGAAGGAGACGCCCGCCTTCCTGGGCGAGCGGGCACGGAGCGTAGGCTGAGGGGCTGCTGGGAGGGCGGGGCTGGTGCGCTGGGTGGCGGCTGTACCTGTAGAGGCGGGGGGCCCGGATGTTGCCGCCACCGCTAGGGAGCTCCCATCCGAGGACGTGTCGCTGTCGCTGGTGTCACCACCGGTCCCCGTTGTGGTGCTCCCCTCGCCCTCCGGAACACTGGTGCCCTCGGTGTCTGTTCCTGGTCCCACCGGGGCCTTGTGACTTGCAGCTCCCTCGTGCTCCGATGCCAATTCTCCTCCGCCTGATGATGCTAATGCACAGATGCACAAGAAGACGAAGAAGAAGGGTGGGGGGAGAAAAACGAAGACCAGGTTGAGTGCATGCAATGTCAA
Source organism: Pleurodeles waltl (assembly GCF_031143425.1). Taxonomy (NCBI): domain Eukaryota; kingdom Metazoa; phylum Chordata; class Amphibia; order Caudata; family Salamandridae; genus Pleurodeles; species Pleurodeles waltl. The sequence goes on along the minus strand of NC_090440.1, from coordinate 1,304,971,396 downwards.
CACCGTTGGCGGAGAGGACAGACACAGGAGCCTCATGCACTAAGCCGCGCATTCGGGGTACACTACTCAGTACTTCGGACTAGGACAACAGGTCTAGAGACGACAAAGGCACACATGTGTGATGCTGGACCATCGATAGCTGTACTTGTCACCCTACAGAGGTGGGGGCCGGGAGCACAGGGCCATGCCTAAAGGAGAGGACTACACTACAGAAAGCGCCCTGGCCTAATGTCACCCCCAACCCTCCTCCCCCACCCAGACGCCTCCACTGCGCAGAGAGATAGCAGAATGTGCTGATACTCACCCCCTTGTGTCTGCTGTGATGTCCTCAAGCGCCCATCCAAATCAGGGTAGGCCACCGCCAGGATCCGGGACATCAGGGGGGTCAGGGTACGACTGGCACCCCTCCTAGGTTGGGAGGCCATCCCCAGCAGTGACTCGGCGGTCTTCCTGGTCCCGCGGCGGATGTCCACCCACCTCTTGCGGCAGTGGGTGCCCCGTCTGACGTGGACCCCCAGGGCCCGGACTTCCTTGGCGATGGCACGCCAAATGTCCACTTTCTGATGGGCGCTGACCTATTTGACATGTACAGGGTGGGAAGGAAAAATCATCATTTTTCTGCATGTTAGATGCGATTGCCCCCCCCTCCCCAACCTTGCCATATGGCACATGCTCTCATCTGTCGTGCCTTGCACTCCTCATTCGCCCCCCACCCCACCAACTTAGCATCCACCCCACTCCACACAGGCATAGCCCATTCAATGTGCACCCAGTGTACTTACCTGTTGGTCTGGAGGACCGTAGAGTAACGCATACTGGGGGAGGACCCCATCCACAAGTTTCTCCAACTCCTCAGACGTGAAGGCAGGGGCCCTTTCCCAGTCGCAGCAGCCATTTTCACTTCCAGACCGAGGTCACAGCAGCACTTGCAGTATAGGTCCTCTCCTGTGGATGATCAGGTCTCGAGTGATTAAGCAGATAGAAAATGGCGGTCATGCCCGCGGCGGTGCGTACCGCGGCGGTGCGTACCGCGACCGCCGGCGCACCTCGTCATTGGCTTCTGAAACCCATAGGCCTCAATGTTAGCCAATGCGGCTTCGTATAGCGGTCTTCGACCGCCTACCGCCACGGTGTGCCACGCCAGCGCATTGACCTCACATCCCATTGTCCCACTTCACAGGTCAGGCAGCCGCCATTTCAAGGGCCCACATGGCATAATTTGTACTGCGTCACACAGGCCTAGGCCTTGCATTGCCACACATACACGCCTTTCAATACATAGATAATCGTGTGCTATGCAGGCAGTGGTGAACGTACCTGTGATTTGCTTGACTCTGTGCGCCATGTTGTCCTTCCTAGGCACCGTCCGCTGGGACTTGCGAGGAGAAGGATGAATCCTCGCGTGTACCGACCGCTGGTGGACCTGTCGACAATGGAAGAACGCCACATCATACTACGATACCGACTTGACCGAGCCACTATACATGAACTGTGTGCCCAGCTGGAGCCAGCCCTGATGTCCCCCATCCGCCAACCCACAGGAATTCCCCCTCTAGTGCAGGTTCTGTCAGTCCTCCATTTTTTGGCAAGTGGCTCATTCCAGACAACAGTGGCCATGTCATCTGGAATGTCTCAGCCTATGTTTTCAAAAATCTTGTCTAGAGTGTTGTCTGCCCTGACGAAACACATGCGGCGCTACATTGTATTCCCTGAGGAGGTTGATTTGGCCACTGTGAAGGGTGATTTTTATGCCCTTGGACATATCCCCAACATAATTGGTGCCATTGATGGGACCCATGTGGCTTTAGTACCCCCAAAAGACGATGAGCAGGTGTACAGAAACAGGAAAAGTTACCATTCGATGAACGTCCAGGTGGTCTGTTTGGCTGACCAGTACATCTCCCATGTGAATGCCATGTTCCCTGGGTCAGTGCATGACGCGTATGTGATGCGAAATAGCAGCATCCCTTATGTGATGGAACAGCTACAGAGACAACGTGTGTGGCTAATTGGTGACTCTGGTTACCCCAACCTGCCTTGGCTATTGACCCCAGTGAGGAATCCCCGGACCAGGGCAGAGGAACTGTACAATGAGGCCCATGGGCGAACTAGGAGGATCATTGAAAGAACCTTTGGCCTCCTGAAGGCCAGGTTTAGGTGCCTGCATATGACAGGGGGATCCCTGATGTACTCACCAAAGAAGGTGTGCCAGATCATCGTGGCCTGCTGTATGCTTCACAATCTGGCATTGCAACGTCAGGTGCCCTTCCTGCAGGAGCATGGTCCAGATGGTGGTGTTGAAGCAGCTGTGGAGCCTGCGGAGAGTGAAGAGGAGGAAGACGAAGAGGACGACCCAGACAACAGGGACAGAGTTATCCAACAGTATTTTCAGTAGCACACAGGTAGGAATCACCCACGCCATTTAACATTTACTGAAAGCCCCCTGCATCTTTACTTTGTGTATTTCCCCCCAGTTCTTTTAAACTGAAGTTTGATTTTCCCTTCCCTTTTCAGTGCTGTATGACCCACTGCGTGACTTCTGCTTGGTTAGCCCATGGACTAATGCTTATTGACATCGGTATGTTGTCCACACATAAATAACAGAACATTATTGATAAGTAATGTGTTATACATTTGTAAATAATACAGGCTGACTCCAGAATGATTTCTGTGCAATGAGTGATTTATTTTTAGTGCTATATATTGGTACATGATATTAAAACGGTGATAGGTGAGGGTGGAGTTATGTCCATGGCAGAGTCCAGTTCTCGGTCGCACAGGTGCATTGTCCATATGCCTGTGGAAGGATGGAGCAGGGGCAGTTCAAGGTTGGACAGGGTGACACTGTGGGACAGTGGAATGACATCCGGGGGATATTAGGCTGGCGGGGGTCTTGGCATCCTACTCTGTCTTCCTTTGAGATCTCAGGTTCCTCTTGCGGGGTGGTTGTTCTTCAGCAGGAGGTGGGGTTCTGGTGGCCCGTCGTTCTGTGGGGGCCTCCTGACCACTAGCGCCGGTGGAGGTGGTAGGCTGTTTCTGGCTAGTGACAGGGGCCCTTTGCGGTGCCACATGGTCCCGCAATGTGGTTTCTATCCGGTTGAGGGCCTGGACTATGGTCCCCATAGCGGTAGCGATGTTCCGGAGTTCATTGCTGAACCCCATGTACCGTTCCTCCTGCTGTGCCTGGATCTCGTTGAACCTGGCCAGTACCATCGCCATCGTCTCCTGGGAGTGATGATATGCTCCCATGATGGTGGTGAGGGCCTCTTGGAGAGTCGGTTCCCTGGGCCTGTCCTCCCCCCCCTGTTGCACAGCAGCCCTCCTAGTTGCCCTCTTTCCCCGGGCCTCTGTCCCCTGGACGGTGTGCCCACTACCACTGCCCCCAGTTCCCTGTTGTTGTTGGGGTGTTGGGTCAGCCTGGGTGCCCTGTAGTGGCGGACACACCGCTGATTGACGCGTCCGCGAGACAGAGGCATGGGCCCGCTGGGTGGGAGCTGTGCTGGTGTTCCCAGAGGGGTTTGGGTTTGCTGTGGCCTGTGTTTGTGTGTGGGGAACCGACTGTCCAGAGGTCCCCGATGGTCCGGGCTGGTCGTCAGGTTCTAGGTCGACAGAGCTGCTGTCCTCGCTGGGGGCCTGTTCTGGGGGTGGGATGGACAAATCTGGACCCTCCGTGGAGGTGTGTTGGCGTTCGGGCCCTGCAGGGGTAAAGGAGTATGGTTATTGTTTCTGTGTGTGCCATGGCCCCCAGTGCTGGCATTCCCTTGTGGGAGGTGTTGTGAGGGTTGGGGGGGGGTGTATGGGTATGTGCAATGGTCATGCTTTGGTGGTGGCTGTCTATGGTTTGTGTTGGCATTCAGGGGTTGGTGTTGTTTAGGGTGGGTTGTGCTGGTGAAACATTGGCAGGGAGGTTGTGTGCTGGGGGTTTGAGATTGGGGGTGAGGGGGGGGGTTGGCATGCTGGTGGTTGGGGGGGGTGAAGTAGTTGAGATTCGACTTACCAGAGTCCATTCCTCCGTGTACTCCAGCGAGGCCATCAGGATGCAGGATGTTTACCACCTCTTGCTCCCATGCTGTGAATTGGGGTGGAGTGGGTGGGGGTCGCCGCCAGTCTTCTGCACAGCGATGTTGTGCCTGGAGCTCATCGAGCGCACCTTCCCCCGTAGGTCGTTCCATCGCTTTCTGATATCTTCCCGATTTCTGGGATGCTGTCCCACAGCGTTGACCCTGTCTACGATCCTTTGCCATAGCTCAGCCTTCCTTGCTATGGTGGTGTGCTGCACCTGTGTGCCGAAGAGCTGGGGCTCAACCCTCATGATTTCCTCCACCAAGACCCGGAGTTCTTGGTCCGAAAACCTTGGGTGTCTTTGGGGTGCCATTGGGTGGTGTGGATGAGGTGTGGGGTGGTGTTTGTGGTGATGTGCGTGGTGATATGTGGTGATGTGTGCGTAGATGTGGTGTGGGTGATGAAGTTGGGTTCCTGTGTGTGTTGGGGTTTTCTATTGCTGTGCTCGCTCTCTCTATCTCTATCTCTCTCGCTCTCGCCTTCGCTCCGATTTCCAACTAGTGGGGGTTTGTGGGTGATGTGGGTGTGTGTTTTATAGTTGATTGGATGTGTGGGTGTGTTGTTTGTATGTGTCTCAGGTGTGCGTATTTCAAAATGTCCAATGTGGCTGTGTTTTGGAGCTGTGCGTGTATTTTGAGCGCGGCGGTGTGTACCGCCAATGGAATACCGCGGTTGAAAGACCGCCGTGTGGATTCGTGGGTCAGAATGGCATGGGCGTGTTTGTGTTGGCGTGACGGTGGAGGTTTGGTCATCTCCAGTTTTCCGCGGCCCACTGATGAGGCGGCCTTCCTTGGATGTCGGATTTTTGGCGGTTTCACAGTTGGTGGTCAGAATGACCGTGGCGGTTTACCGCGGCCGTGGCGGTAGAATGGCGGACTTCTGACCGGCGGTAAGGGCCTTTTACCGCTGAGGTCAGAATGACCCCCAAAGTGTCTTTAGTTTCTTAAAAGCAACAGATGTCTCTTGCAAGCACAAAGTACCTGGTTTGCGTTCAAAATCTCCGCAAGGAACCACAGAGGAGGAGATGCGTGGAAAACAGGGAAGTGTGCGTCGATTTCTCAGGCCGCAACTAAACCTACAAGATGTGGATTGTAAGGCACAGAAGGATTTAAGTGCAGAGAAATGCCCACTTTCTAAAAGTGGCATTTCTAAAATAGTAACATTAAATCCAACTTCACCAGTCAGCAGGATTTTGTATTACCATTCTGGCCATACTAAATATGACCTTGTTACTCCTTTCAGATCAGAAGCTACCACTCAAACAATATATGAGGGTAGCCCTGATGTTAGCCTATGAAAGGAGCAGGCCTCACAGCATTGCAAAATGAATTTAGGAGTTTTACACTACCAGGACATGTAAACTACACAGGTACATGTCCTGCCTTTTGTCTACCCAGCACCCTGTTCTATGGGTTACCTAGGGCCTACCATAGGAGTGACTTACATGTAGAAAAAGGGGTGTTTTAGGCTTGGCAAGTACTTTTAAATGCCAAGTCGAATTTGTAGTGAAACTGCACACACAGACCTTGCAATTGCAGGCCTGAGACATGGTTAAGGGGCTACTTAAGTGGGTGGCACAATCAGTGCTGCAGGCCCACTAGTAGTATTTAATCTACAAGTCCTCAGCACACGTAGTGCACTTTACTAGTGACTTATAAATAAATTAAATAAGCCAATTGGGTATGATCCAATGACACCATGTTTTAAGGGAGAGAGCATATGCACTTTAGCACTGGTTAGCAGTAATAAAGTGCACAGAGTTCTAACACCAGCAAAAACAGTGTCCAAAAAGTGGAGGGAGGCAGGCAAAAAGTTAGGGGTGACCACCCTAAGGCTTTCATGTCTAACAAACTGCAACATTTTTCTTCATATTACAGGTAGCCAATTAGTGCACGTGCCTGCTGCGGAAGCATGTTTTTCTGTCAGGTCTAACACTGTGGAGATGTGATCCCAACTATAACTTCCCAGTGACAATTATATATTGTTCGAAATGGGGTCTCTGGTTGGCAGTCAGGTTACCCCCTGTCCAAGCTAGGACCCTCACTCTAGTCAGGGTAAAAGAGAATCACCCTCAGCTAACCCCTGCTTACCCCTCTTGGTAGCTTGGCACTAGCAGTGGGCTTAACTTCAGAGTGCTAGGTATAAAGTATTTGCACCAACACACAAAGTAACTTAATGAAAACACTAAAAAATGACACAACACAGGTTTAGGAAAATAGAGAATATTTATCTAAACAAAACACTGTTAGCGTGAAAATGTACCTTAGGTGAGTCCAAAATAACCCTGCACAGGTAAGTGTGCGTCAAAAAGGGCTTGGGGTGCATCGATTTCACTCACGAGCGAGACCTTGCATAGTTTCTCCTTTCGTGGGGTCAGGGTGTGTCGTTTCTTCCCTCTGCAGGAGGGTGATGCGTCGATCCGGTCAGCACCCTCGGGTCCGGGCAGGTCTTGCCTTGGTATTACACGCCCAGCGGTACTTGCGTCTGAAATCCAGCTGCACGATGATACGAAAACCACACAGCACGGTTTGCGTTCTCACCAGCCTCCGTCAGAGATGCTGCGCGTTGTTTTTCCAGCTTCGTGTGTCGATTCTTTGTCACGTTGCAGGCAAGTGTCGATTTTCAGCCGCGAAGCCGGTGAAGCATCAATTTTTCAGCTGCAGTTCGGAGTCGTGTCCATCTTTTATGTGCGTGGATGTCTTCCTCTTAGACTGCCATCTTCTCCTTTCAGGGTCCCAGGAACTGGATGGGCACCACTTGGAAGAGTAGGAGTCTCTCCAGAGACTCCAGGTGCTGGCAGAGAGAAGGCGTTGCTGTCCCTGAGACTTCAAACAACAGGAGGCAAGCTCTAAATCAAGCCCTTGGAGATCTTCACAAGAAGGAAGGCAGCACAAAGTCCAGTCTTTGTGCTCTTACTCTTGCAGAAGCGGCAACTGCAGGAAAGCTCCACAAAGCACAGTCACAGGCAGGGCAGCTCCTCTTCCTCAGCTCTTCGGCTCTTCTCCAGGCAGAGGTTCCTCTTGGTTTCCAGAAGTGTTCTAAAGTCTGTGGTTTGGGGTGCCTTCTTATACCCATTTTCTCCTATGAAGTAGGCCTACTTCAAAGCAAAGTCTCTCTTGATTGTGAAATCCTTCCTTGCCCAGGCCAGGCCCCATACACTCACCAGGGGGTTGGAGACTGCATTGTGTGAGAGAAGGCACAGCCCTTTCAGGTGTGAGTAACCACTCCTCCCATCCGTCCTAGCACAGATTTCTCATCAGATTTCTCATCAGGAAATGCAGACTGCACCCCAGCTCCCTTTGTGTCACTGTCTAGTGTGAGGTGCAACCAGCCCAACTGTCAAACTGACCCAGACAGGGAATCCACAAACAGGCAGAGTCACTGAAATGGTATAAGCAAGAAAATGCTCACTTTCTAAAAGTGTCATTTTCAAACACACAATCTTAAAATCAACTTTACTGAAAGATGTATTTTTAGATGTGAGCTCAAAGACTCCAAACTCCACATGTCCATCCGCTCCCAAAGGGAATCTACACTTTAATCATATTTAAAGGTAGCCCCCATGTTAACCTATGAGAGGGACAGGTCTTGCAACAGTGAAAAACAAATTTAGCAATATTTCACTGTCAGGACATATAAAACACATTACTATGGGGGTCATTACAACATTGGCGGTAAAAGGCGCTTACCGCCGTGCAGAAGAGCGCCAATACACCGCCACAGCCGCGGTATACCGCCACAGCTATTATGACACACATCTCGGAATCCGCCGAAATTCAGACACCCACACAACACCGCCACACCAAAGGTCAGCGATAAACAGGCGGAAACAAATCCTCCACCTCCACGCCAACAGAAACACGCCCATGCTATTACGACCCACGAATCCACGTGGCGGTCATTCAACCGCGGTATTCCATTGCCTGTACACACCGCCGCGCTCAAAATACACACACATCGCCAAAACACCACCACATTGGACAATTCAAAATACACACATCTGACACACATACAAACACCACTCCCACACACCCAATACAATATAAAACACACACCCACATTACCCACAAACCCCTACGACCTGAAATTCTGAAAGAAGGCCAAAGAGACAGCACAGCAATTGACAACCCCATCACACAGAGGCACACAACACCATCACCCACACAACATCCACGCACAAAACACCACACACCACTACACTCACCACACTCATCACCACATAAACCACCCCACACCTCACCCACACCAACCCATGGCACGCCAAAGACACCCCCGCTTCTCCGAGGAGGAGCTCCGGGTCATGGTGGAGGAAATCATACGGGTAGAGCCACAGCTATTTGGCTCACAGGTACAGCACACATCAATAGCCAGGAAGATGGAGTTATGGCGCAGAATAGTGGACAGGGTGAACGCCGTGGGACAGCACCCAAGAAATAGGGAGGACATCAGGAAGAGGTGGAACGACCTACGGGGGAATGTGCGTTCAACGGTCTCCAGGCACAACATCGGAGTGCAGCGGACTGGCGGCGGACCCCCACCTCCTCCCCCACAACTAACAACATGGGAGGAGCAAGTCTTGACCATCTTGCATCCTGAGGGCCTCGGAGGAGTCGGTGAAGGATGGGACACTGGTAAGTCAAATCTTAGCTATCATATCCCCCACCCTACCTGCATGCTATCACACACCCCCACCCTCCCCCCTCCCCTATCAATCCAAATCCTCACTAATGTACCCATGACACCAACCACCCATCCCAACACCAAGCCCTGCATGACACAACTAAGCATGGACACCCCTCACTAAAGCATGCCCACTGCATATACCCAGAACACCCTCCCAACCATCATCACACAAACCCACACACAGGAATGCTTGCACTGGGGTACACAAACACCCACCCATTGCACACCATCACACACACAAATGCAATAATCATGCTCTTATGCCCCTGCAGGAACCCGAAGGACCGTCACCACACCAGAGGGTCCAGACAACACCACTCCACCCCCAGAAGAGGCCCACAGTGATGAGAGCAGCTCTGCCCTACTGGATCTTGATGACCAGCCCGGACCATCGTGGGCCTCAGGACAGTCGGTTCCCCTTGCACAGGCACAGCCCAACACCGACCTTCCACCCTCTGGTAACACCAGCACAGCACCCACCCAGTGGGCCCAAACCTCCCTACCCAGGACAGGTCAATCAGCGGTGTGTCCACCACTACAGGGCACCCAGGGTAACCCACCACCCCAACAACAACAGGGACCTGGGGGCAGTGGTAGTGGACACACGGTCCAGGGGACGGAGGCACAGGAACACAGGGGAACTGGGAGGGCTGCTGTGCGACAGAGGGAGGACAGGCCAAGGGAACCAACTCTCCATGAGGCCCTCTCCTCCATCATGGGAGCATACCACCACTCCCAGGAGACAATGGCGACGGTCCTGGACAAGTTGCAGGAGACCCTGCGCCTGCAGGAGGAGCAGTATTTGAGGTTCAGGGAGGAGCTCAGGGCCATCGGCTCCGCCCTGGGCACCATCGTAGGGGTGCTGAAGTACATACAGCAGACCTTGAGGGACACCGTGGCACTCCAAAGGGCCCCTGACACTAGCCACGACGATGAAATGCCCACCACCTCCACCGGCGCTAGTGGACAGGACGCCCCGCCACAGGACCCCCACACCAGCACCCCACACCCTGCAGACGGACAACCACCACGTAAGCGGTCCCTGAGATCCGGGAACAGGACAGAGCAAGATGGCAAGACCCCTGCCAGGAAATGAGACCACCCTGATTGTCCTCCCACTGTCCCACTTTGTTACCCTGTCCATATTAGAACTGCCCCACCTCCACTTCCTATGCCCAGATGGGCAGTGCACCTGTGAGACTAATAGACTGGACTCTGCCATGGACATTCCTCCACCATCCCCATCACCATTTTATAACCCCCCTTCATTTTTTGAGCACTTAAATAAACACCCTTGAAACACAAAACAATCTAGAGTCAGTCTATGATTTGGTAATTTGTATTATCAATGACAGTGTCATAATGGCTTTACCATTGTAAGGCTAACATACCTATGTCACACATCACAAGCCCTTGAAGGATGCAAGCAGTTGACACGTAGGTAACCACACCTGTGAAACCGTAATGGAAGGGTACAACTCAGTTAACAAATAGTGATTTAAATCGAGGAACCGGATGGAGGTAGACGTGTGAAAGTTAATGTAATGTTAAACCAGAAAATGTTCTCACCTGTGTGTCACTGGAAATATTGCTGTATGACTGACTCCCTATTGTCGTTTTCTTCTTCCTCAGCTTCATCCTCATCACTGTCCACAGACTCCACAGCTGCTACAACACCGTCATCTGGGTCATCCTCCTGCAGAAAAGGCACCTGGCGTCGCAAAGCCAAATTATGGAGCAGGCGATGATGATGTTGCACACCTTCTTGGGTGAGTAGAATAGGGATCCACCTGTCATATGGAGGCACCTGAACCTGGCCTTCAGGAGGCCGAAGGTGCGTTCGATCACCCTCCTAGTCCGCCCATGGGCTTCATTGTACCGTTCCTCTGCCCTGGTCCTGGGATTCCTCACTGGGGTCAATAGCCAGGAAAGGTTGGGGTAACCAGAGTCCCCCAATAGCCATACACGGTGCCTTTGGAGTTGACCCATCATATCAGGGATGCTGCTATTGCGCAGGATGTAGGCGTCATGCACTGAGCCAAGGAACCTAGCATTTACCTGCGAGATGTACTGGTCTGCCAAACAGACCATCTGGACATTCATGGAATGATAACTCTTCCTGTTCCTGTACACCTGTTCACTCCTGTGGGGGGGGGGACCAGAGCTACATGGGTCCCATCAATGGCACCTATGACGTTGGGGATATGTCCAAGGGCATAGAAGTCACCTTTGAATGTCGGCAAATCCTCCACCTGAGGGAAAATGATGTATCTCCTCACGTGTTTCAGCAGGGCAGACAACACTCTGGACAAGACGTTGTAAAACATAGGCTGGGACATCCCTGATGCCATGGCCACAGTAGTCTGAAATGACCCACTTGCAAGGAAATGGAGCACTGACAGCACCTGCACGTCACACGGGATTCCAGTCGGATGGCGGATCGGTGACATCAGGTCTGGCTCCAACTGGGTACATAGTTCCTGGATAGTGGCACGGTCAAACCGGTAGGTGACGATGACATGTCTCTCTTCCATTGTCAACAGGTCCACCAGCGGTCAGTACACCGGAGGATTCCGCCATCTTCTCATATGTCCCAGCTGATGGTGCCTACGAAGGACAACAGCGAAGAACCAGTCATTATTCCTCCAGGTATGTACCCACAGTTACACACAAGACTACACCACTCACAAAACCCTTCCTGTATGTGTGTTGAGTGTAGGCCTAGCTATGTGTGACGCAGTAGTAAATGAAGCCATGTGGGCCCCTGAAATGGCGGCTGCCTGACTTCTAAACTGGGACAATGGGATTGTGGGGTAACTGCGCTGGTGTTGCACACCGTCGCGGTAGGCGGTCGTAGACCGCAGCGCAATGCTGCATTGGTTAACATTGGACCCTATGGGTCCCAGGAGCCAATGAACAGGTGCGCCAGCGGTGATGATGCGCACCGCCGCGGACGTCACTGCCACGGACGTCACCGCCATTTTCTATCTGTTCAATCACTAGATACCTGACCTTCGACAGGAGAGGACCTACACTGCAAGTGCTGCTGTGACCTCGGTCTGGAAGAGACAATGGCTGTTGCGTCTGGGGAAAGGGCCCCTGCCTTCACTGCACAGGAGTTGGAGAAACTTGTGGATGGAGTCCTCCCCCAGTACACGCTACTCTACGGTCCTCCAGACCAACAGATTAGTACACAGGGAGCACGTTGTATGGGCTAGGCCTGGGTGGAGAGGGCTGGTTGGAAGAGGGAAGGGGGCAGAGCACATAGAACTGTAATGCATGGGAATGAATGGGCCACATGGCCAGAGTAGGGAGGGGGCCACTCATATTGAATGTGCAGTTGGTAATGACTGTTCCTCTTCCCTTGTGAATGTCATGTAGGTCAGCGCCCACCAGAAGCGGGACATCTGTCTTGCCATCGCCAAGGAGGTTCGGACCCTGGGGGCCCCCCAGAGATGGGGCACCCACTGCCGGAAGAGATGGGAGGACATTCGCCGCTGCAGCAAGAAGACGGCGGAGGCTCAGCTGGGGATGGCCTCCCAACGTGGGAGGGGTGCCCGTCGCACCACGACCCCCCTGATGTTCCGGATCCTGGCGGTGGCCTACCCGGAGTTGGATGGGCGCTTGAGGACATCACAGCAGACACAAGGGGGTGAGTACAACCTCATTCTGCAGACTTTGCGTGCAGTGGAGGGGTCTGGATGGGGGAGGTGGGCTGGTGGTTTCCCTAGGCCAGGGCGAGTTAGGTAGGCAAGGCCCCTCCGTAATGTAGGCCATGTGGCACTCAACCCCACCTCAGCAGAGTGGCTGGTCGAGGTATAGTTGCCCCTGTGGCATCCATGTGCGCAGATGTCCACCATTGCCATGTTGGCCATATCCCAGAAATTGCGTGTGCAGAGTGCAGGAGCACGGCGTAATGCAGGGGGCTGCTGTGTCTGTCTTGTCCGCCAACGGTAGCGGAATGCCATGCACTAAAACTCGCTTTCTTCTGTCTCCCCCCCTTTTCCTGCTCTCCCTGTCCTTTTGTACATCAGCATCAACAGGCGGAGGTACAGTGGCACCGGAGCACGAGGGAGCTGCTTCCCACATGGCCATGGAGGGCCACACCACGGACTCTGAATGCACCAGTGGGACGGAGGGCGAGGGGAGCTTCACGTCGGCCACCAGATCACCAGGCAGCGACATGGACTCGTCCACCGATGGGAGCTCCCCTGTGGTGGCAGCACCATCTGTGCGCCCCACTTCTACAGGTACAGCCGCCACCTCCCCTACCAGCCCCGTCCTCCCAGCAGCCCCTCAGCGTTCGCCCTGTGCCCGCTCACCCAGGAGGGTGGGCATCACCTTCGCCCCAGGCACCTCAGGCCCTGCCCCAGTCACCCCTGCTGCCCTCAGTGAGGAGGCCATCGACCTCCTCAGGTCACTCACTGTTGGGCAGTCTACCATTGTGAATGCCATCCAGGGTGTAGAACGAGAGATGCAACACGGTAATGCATTCCTGGAGGGCATTCATTCTGGTCAGGCTGTCCTTCAGCGAACCCTGCAATCTCTGGCCTCAGCACTGATGGCAGCCATTGTCCCTGTGTCTAGCCTCCCCCCTCCAACTTCCTCCACCCAGACCCAATCCCCTGTACCCCAGCCCATCCCAAGCACACCTACAGACCAGCATGCACACAAGTCAACACCCAAAAGTAGCTCAAGCAAACATAGGCACCACACATCCCACAGGCACTCACACAAGCATCACACACATACAGACACAGCAACATCCACTGTGTCCCCCTCCTCCTCTTCTCCCTGCTCCCTCCCAGTCTCGTCTACACACACACCTGCATGCACCACATCTACAGGCACCATGAGTCGTACAAGGAGACCCAGCACCCCAAGCCGCTCATCTGCACTCACCACCTCCACTGCCATTTACACGTCCCCTGTGTCCTCTCCCAGTGTGTCTGTGACGCCCCTCCCAAAGTACACAAACGCCGGCAATCACTCACCCAACATCCATCCACCTCACAACAGCCTCCAGTACCTGCACCTGCACCCAAAACAGCTAAAGTGACACCTCCGACAACCACCTCCTCTTCCTCCACTCCCAGACCCCCTCCAGCTACCCATCCCAGTGTTCGTCAGAAACTGTCCCTCTGTAAAATTTACCTTTTTGCCCCCACCCCCCCTCCAATTCATCAGTCCCGTCGTAGCGCCTCAGCCAAAAAGCCTCCAGTACCAGTGGTGCGTGTTCAAGGCTTGTGGAGTGCACCGGCCACTAGGGCAGGCAGTAGGACCCGGACCCAAGGCACTGGCAGCCCACCACCTGTAAAGGCTCTAAAATTTGAGAGTGGACGACGGGACCGTGTTAAGACTCCTGGTGGGACAACAACTGACATGGCTTCGAAGGGGATTGGAGAGTCAGCTGTGACTCCACCAAAGGTGGGGAAGGGCCAGAGGAAGTCTGCCCAGCCTGTTGTGAATGTCACGGCGGAGAAGTGCGCCATCATTTCCGGCGGTCCAGACACAACCGCCAGCACCGTCGTCACTGGTCCAGAGACCAACGCCAGAGTCACAGCCCAGGAGGGCTCAAGTATCGTCACTGGTCAGGAGACCACTGCCGGAGTCACAGCCCAGGAGGGCTCAAGTATCGTCACTGGTCCAAAGACCACCATAAGAGTCACAGCCCAGGAGGGCTCAAGTATCGTCACTGGTCAGGAGACCACCGCCAGAGTCACAGCCCAGGAGGGCTCAAGTATCGTCACTGGTCCGGAGACCACCGCCGGAGTCACAGCCCAGGAGGGCTCAAGTATCGTCACTGGTCAGGAGACCACCGCCGGAGTCACAGTCCAGGAGGGCTCAAGTATCGTCACTGGTCAGGAGACCACCGCCGGAGTCACAGCCCAGGAGGGCTCAAGTATTGTCACTGGTCCAGAGACCACCGCCGGAGTCACAGCCCAGGAGGGCTCAAATATCATCACTGGTCAGGAGACCACCGCCGGAGTCACAGCCCAGGAGGGCTCAAGTATCGTCACTGGTCAGGAGACTACCGCCGGAGTCACAGCCCAGGAGGGCTCAAGTATCGTCACTGGTCCAGAGACCACCGCCAGAGTCACAGCCCAGGAGGGCTCAAGTATCGTCACTGGTCAGGAGACCACCGCTGGAGTCACAGCCCAGGAGGGCTCAAGTATCGTCACTGGTCCAGAGACCACCGCCAGAGTCACAGCCCAGGAGGGCTCAAGTATCATCACTGGTCAGGAGACCACTGCCGGAGTCAGTGCCCTGGAGGGCCCCGGCTGCCACAGCCCTGCTGGGCAATGTTGGAACATCATGCCACACACCAATGCCCAGTGTAGAGAACGTCATGCCACACACCAATGCCCAGTGTAGAGATCGTCATGCCACACACCAATGCCCAGTGTAGAGATCGTCATGCCACACACCAATGCCCGTATCAGAACCGCCATGGCAAAGCACCGCTGAACAGGGCCAAGACCGCCATGGCAAAGCGCCACTGAACAGGACCAAGACCGCCATGGCAAAGCACCACTGAACAGGGCCAAGAGCGCCATGGCAAAGCACCACTGAACAGTCCAGAACCGCCATGGCAAAGCACCGCTGAACAGTCCAGAACCGCCATGGCAAAGCACCGCTGAACAGGGCCAAGACCGCCATGGCAAAGCACCGCTTAACAGGGCCAAGACCGCCATGGCAAAGCACCACTGAACAGGGCCAGGACCGCCATGGCAAAGCACCGCTGAACAGAGCCAAGACCGCCATGGCAAAGCACCGCTGAACAGTCCAGAACCGCCATGGCAAAGCACCGCTGAACAGGGCCAAGACCGCCATGGCAAAGCACCGCTGAACAGTCCAGAACCGCCATGGCAAAGCACCGCTGAACAGGGCCAAGACCGCCATGGCAAAGCAATGCTGAACAGGGCCAAGACCGCCATGGTGAAGACCGCTGAACAGGGCCAAGACCGCCATGGTGAAGACCGCTGAACAGGGCAAGCACTGTGTGGGAATGAATAGGCCGCCACATCAGGCATCCTTATCCCATGTGCAGCTGGGACAGTGACAGGACAGGAACTTTCACGGGGAGACTCTTCCAGTCTGGGCACCAGTCCCACCCAGTACCAGTAGAGAACTGCATCTACTTGAGAGACTGTGGCTTTGCACTCCCCAGGATTGAACAGTGGGCAAACCACCCACTGTAGAGACTTGTGAGACTGTGGCTTTGCACTCCCCAGGATGGCACAGTGGGCAAGCCACCCACTGTAGAGACTTGAGAGACTGTGGCTTTGCACTCCCCAGGATGGTACAATGGGCAACCCACCCACTGTAGAGACTTGAGAGAGTGTGGCTTTGCACTCCCCAGGATGGCACAGTGGGCAAACCACCCACTGTAGAGACTTGTGAGACTGTGGCTTTGCACTCCCCAGGATGGCACAGTGGGCAACCCACCCACTGTAGAGACTTGAGAGACTGTGGCTTTGCACTCCCCAGGATGGCACAGTGGGCAAACCACCCACTGTAGAGACTTGTGATACTGTGGCTTTGCACTCCCCAGGATACATCAATGGGCATGGAGCCCCGTCGAGGATCTGGCTTTGCATTCATCTGGCTGAGGTGCCCCCCCTTCCCTTCCCCCTGAGGTGCCTGTAGTATTTAGATCTGATGCCCCGGCAGTGTTCTCTCCGATTGTGGTCAGGTATCGTTTGTGGGCCTCGCCCATGCATTTTTGGACTGTTGGTGCACAGACATTGTTGTGTACATATCTGCACTACTTCTCGTATTGTATATATAATTATGACTGATTTTCAAATATATATCTGTATATTTTTATATGACATGTATATTGGCACATTATAATGTTTGACAGAATTTTGCATTGTCTTTGCATTCTTCTGGGGGGGTTGTGGGTTGTTACTGTGAATTTTGTGAATGCATTGGTGTGTATGTTGTAATATGCGAGGGTGGGGGTGTTTGGTGGGTGTCCCCCTAACTTTTGCCTCCCTCCTCCCTGTGTCGTAGGTGCAGTACTCACCGGTGTCTTCGGCGCCTACGTAGCTGTTGGTTGTAGAGGAGCAGAAAGACAAGGGCAGGGAGTATTTGTAATTCCGGCTCCATGGGGTCCTCGTTCCTCGTGGAATGTGTTCAGGTGAGCGTTTTCCTATTGCAAAAGCTGTTTCTGCCGTGTTTTTATCCACGGTGAATCCGCCCCGGAAAAGGTGGCGGATTGGCGGGTTGTAATACTGTGGGCGGTACTTTGTCTTCCGCCTGTCTGTTGGCGGTGACCGCCGCGCTGCTTGTCTGTACCGCCGTGGCGGGCGGTGTGTTAAAGTGGCTGTCTTTGTTGGCGGTTTCCGACAGGGTCATAATTCCCTTTTTTTGTCCGCTGGCCTGTTTGTGGTATTTCCGCAGCTTTAACACCGTCCGCCAGGGTTGTAATGACCACCTATATGTCCTACCTGAGCCATACACTGCACCCTGCCCTTGGGGCTACCTAGGGCCTACCTTAGGGGTGCCTTACATGTAAGAAAAGGGAAGGTTTAGGCCTGGTAAGTAGGTACAGTTGCCAAGTCGAATTTACAGTTAAAACTGCACACACAGACACTGCAGTGGCAGGTCTGAGACATGATTACAGAGCTAATTATGTGTGTGGCACAACCAGTGCTGCAGGCCCACTAGTAGCATTTGATTTACAGGCCCTGGCACCTCTAGTGCTCTTTACGAGGGACTTACTAGTAATTCAAATATGCCAATCATGGATAAACCAGTCAACCATACAATTTACACAGAGAGCATATGCACTTTAGCACTGGTCAGCAGTGGTAAAGTGCTCAGAGTTCAAAAGTCAACAGAAACAGGTCATAAAAAATAGGAGGCAGGAGCCAAAAAGATTGGGGATGACCCTGCAAAAGGGCAAAATCCAGCATACATATATATATATTTTTTTTTTCAGCACTGGAAAAACCAGAGGTTACAGGGATGTTATAGTTAGATCCTGAATTACTTCCACAAACCTGTGAAATTTAGCAGTTATGTTTACCTGAGCTAACTATAATTTGCTCCCCTGTAATGCACTGCTTTTGACATGATATATTACATCACTCATGACATAGTCAGTGACATCACTGATGACATCTCAAATGAAATCACTGATGAGTGGAACTGATGATCATGTAAAGCACTCCAATAACTTTGGTGCAAGTCTGCGCTATATAAAACTGCAAAAACACAGAAAATTAAGGCCCAGATTTGGAAGGGCCTAGCACCATTCCAACGCCACATTAGTGTAATTGTTTTACCCTAATGTGGTGTTAGATTGCCACAAGTTCTGGGCCATCTTTACAAAATGGTGCAATGCTTGTATTGCACCACTTTATAACCCCTTGAGCCACATTATGCCTGCACCAGGCACAATGTATGCAAAGGGGAGCAATCCCCCATTAGGGGGGGTGAAAACATTGTGCAAAGAAATCAAAGAGATTTCTTTTCGTCATTTTTATCAGCATTTTTCATGCCTGCTCTTAACAGGCGTTTAAAGGAGGCTCCCATTCTTTTTAAATGGGCTTCTGGGTGCTTTGCAGGATTAGCGTCAATATTTTTTATGTTAATCCTGCAAAGTGCAGAACGAGCGTATAACTACTAATATATTAAATATGGCACACACATGGTAGCATTAGGGAGGTGCTAAAGGCTGCAAGAAGAGAGGCGCTACACTAGGTGCAGTGACACTTTTCATAAATCTGCCCCTAAGTGTTTGGCACACTTCTGTCACTTAGCTATACTTAGGCCACATTTAGGTGATATTTATGCTACATTTGGGGTCTTTTTTGTCTGGTGGCCATCTTTTGAGACCTATTTGTTATGAAGCTCCATATTCTCCTCATTTATTGGATTATCTTCGTTAGAAAATTCTTTCAGTTTTCCACTTTGTGTTTATATATTTATATTTTCACTGAAAAAAAATCAAAGGTTACAGGGACGTTATAGTTAGGTTCTGAATTTAATCATTCAAAATCATAGAAATTCAGCAGTTATAGTTAGAGTTCTTTCAAGTAACTATAAATCACGCCCTAAGGTTACTATAACTCTCGCCCTTGCCATGCGCAGTTTTCTTTCAATAATGTTATTGCAAACATTGCAGTAATATCAAAGATGCCATGTAAGATCTCATCAATGACATACTATGTCGAGTAATTAGCTGTGCATGGCAAAAGTGCGAGTTATAGTTACCTTAGGGCACGAGTAATAGTTACTTGAAAGATAGCAAAAACTTTAACGGCTGTAAACTTTGGATTTTTTCAGTAAATTTCTATGGTTTTTTAACATAAATTAATTTTAATTACTATACGTTATTCCAACCCCGGCGCGCAAGGCCATCCTTTGGCCGTGCGCAGCCCATGTTGGCCACATGACCTGTCTCTGTCAGCGGATGTGTGAGTGAGTATGTGAGTGTCTGAGTGGGTCTGAAAGTGGGTGTGTAAGTCTATGACTGGGTCTGGGTGGGTGCATGAGTGTCTGAGTGGGTATGTGAATGGGCGCCTGAGCCTCTGAGATTATGTCTGAGTGAATGAATTAGTGTAGAATTGAGTCTGTGGATTTTCTTTCAAATGTTTCCATAATCGTGAATATTTTGCGATTAATTCAAAGAAATTTGTGAAAAGTCACAACTTTTTGTTTAATATTGCATGCTGTAATGCAAAATTATATTAAATATACAATTTGCCCCTTAAACAAACCTATATCATACCTCTAGGTTCAGGGTACCTTCACCCTGACCCCTTATGCCACTTTCAAAATTAATTTTCACGCCCAGAGACTGTGTGCTGTGAAATAAAATGGTGGCCGCAACTTTCTAGCCAGGTTGGACTTAGAATTTTCCCGAATTATTCACAATCATAGATATACAAATGTGTTTGTCCTTAAATATCCCCTAAACTACTGAATGGATTTACACCAAATAACAAAAAGCACAATCTGCGTACCAGCAGCTAGCTTTCTGCCAAATTTGGTGTAATTCCATCCAGTGGTTCGGGCTGCAGACGTGTTAACAGGTCCTATGGAAACTAACATGGAAAACTCAATGTTTTTTTAGCCCCTTTTTTCACGGCCCCCGATTGACAGATCACCCCAAAACTTCACGTGTACAATAAGATTCACCAGGCCACTTTTTTTAAAAAACAATTGTGAATATATGTCACACAGTGCCAAAAATACAGACAAGTCAAAAACACTTATTTTTATGGAAACATGGTTGTAACTATAAGGACCCATTGATGACCACCACTAGGATATATTTATATATATATGTTAGAAATGGGGTGTAACAGGGTCACAACATCCACACCATCTGAGGATCCCACGGGGCCTTTATGTACATACCCCGGAGGTGCCTTGGAATGGACCCGTGACTGGAGGGTTAACCCGGATATCCGATTTGAAAGAACACAAAACAAAACCGAAACTAAACACCGGCACATTCGAAAGGAATCGGAGCAGAGAGATGGAGTGGAGAGGAAAAGGATGAGAAGGAGAGAGGAGCAGGTCCTGAAGATATGGAAACAGCCACCGAGAAGAGCGACGAGAACACCACAAAGTCTACTTACCAAGAAGCGGAGAGTATTGAAGACCCAGCACCTTTGAAGGACAACGCGGAAACTCCCAGCCATGTCCCCGAAGGGACGTGGCTTCTTCAGGTGCATACCCGTATTCCGGGCACACGGGGTTATTGGTGGACATCTGGAGGTGGGAGGAGGGACGAGGGGTACTAACGGAGTGATGAAAGGGAGAAAGGGAGAACCGAGCACTTGAAGTCATTACGAGGCATCGCACACCGCTCCCTGCACGTTTTCACAGGCACCGTGCTTAATTTCGTTGCTCACGTTTTCCCTCTCCTGCACGACACTTGGACCATCACCCTTCTTTCCCCTTTATGTTTTTTTGGTGATAATAATAGCAGTAAACAAACACTTACCGGATTTTTCCTGATCTTTCTTTTTCCCCGGGACACCACCACACCACGACTGAAATGAGTGACCTAGAAGAAACGGAAAATGGTACACCAGCGAAAAGAGTAGAGGAGCCTATGATACGAATAAAAAAGAAAGAAATAATAAAGAAAGGAACTAAAAGGGGAAAAGATTCAACAGAACAAAGAGACCTAAAAGCATAAGAAGAATAGGGAAGAATTACAAAAAAAGGAAAAGAAACACTTAATTTGTTTTTGGTTGATTGTTCTTAGCCTGGAAAGCTCCAGAAGAGAGTCATAAAGAAAGCCCTTTCCTCCCAAGGAACCCACTACAATGGTGTCAGAAGTGGGATTTCCACACATATAAGAAAGAAAGGAATAATGATATCATACAAATAAAATTGGAGGCAAACCTTCATTGGAAGATATGATCCACCAGTTGGCAGAAGGCCAACATCATCTGCAACTGGTATGGGAGGAACAGCAGAAAAAAGCACGTACTTACCGTGAAACACTCCAAAACGCGTTGAAAAGCCAAGCCACAATCATCGCCAACAACCAGTTGGTACACGAAACTGCCTTACGCAAGCTTACCGATACCAGAGCCTCAAGTCGCGTCCATCCTAACGTTCTGAGCTCTGTCTTACAGAAGTTCCAAGAGGGAGAAGATCCAGACGCGCTCTTTACTAACTTTGAACGCGTGGCTACCTCAGCAACATGGCCGGTAGACAGGTGGGGACAGTATATTGCCCCACTTTTAATGGGAACACTTCAAGCTGTGTAACAGGCTATCAACCCAGGAGGCACTACTCCATACCCTGACATAAAAAAGGGCATCTTAGAACGCATGGGACATGACTCAGAGTTCTATCGTCTCGTTTCGGAAAACAAGGTGGACTCCGATGGAAAAACCCCTAACACTTTACTATAGAGTTCAAGATTTGGGTCTTAAATGGCTCGCTCCCATAAGCAGTGATAGGGACGACATAATTAGGGTCATTCTATTGGAACAGTTTCTTGAGGCATTACCCCGACAAACCAGAAACTGGATAAAACAGCACCCCAAGGTAGATACCAACATGGCCATAGAACTGGCTTGTGTATTTCACAGAGCTCTGGAATTTGGGTCAGGAAAAGGATCAGCAATAAGTAGTCGACCATCCAATATCACACACAGGGAAAAAAATTAAAAGGGACCAGAAGAAACCATCTTCTTGAAAGCTACCGACAAACCCTTAAATCAATCACCACAGTGTTATCACTGCACAGAATGGGGGCACATAGCACGGAACTGCCCTCACAAGATGGATAAGTCCGATGCCATGGAAATAGGGGTTACTAGAAAGAGAGTCTTCTTTATTGGTAAAACCGTATCTCAATACACCCAAGAACTTCTTATAAATGCAAGGGCTACCAAGACTCTCATTGACTCAGGCTGTAGTCAGTCAGCCG
Organism: Pleurodeles waltl; assembly: GCF_031143425.1. Taxonomy (NCBI): domain Eukaryota; kingdom Metazoa; phylum Chordata; class Amphibia; order Caudata; family Salamandridae; genus Pleurodeles; species Pleurodeles waltl. The sequence continues at coordinate 1,304,949,237 of NC_090440.1, read as the reverse complement.
TTTGTGCGGGCTTAGTTTCAACTGCTTTATCTACCAGTCAGGATATGGTTTCTATTTGTTGTATTCGCGGGGAAATGAGACAATCTCCGTTAATAACGGTATTGAGTGGAAAGGACAGATGGAGAGGTTAAAAACGGGAGCTCTTCTGCATCTAGTAGAAGAAGCAATTCTAGGTATTGACTATAGCCCTTTTTGCCTCCTATTGGATAGTATACAAGAAAACAACCGAGTAGAGGAATGGTGGGCTGAAGCCCCTTTTTCGCAGACTTCCATTCCTCCAGGAAACAAACGGGTCAAACAGAGTGAAAGACAGAAAAGAGAGGGGAAGAGAAGCTTTCGGATTGGACTCTCACATTACAAAGAACTCACAGAACCCAAGTCAATATCAGCATCCCTACCACTGTTTAAACAAATGTCAAATGGAAGACCCGTCATTACGACATGCCTGGTAAGCAGCCAGGACTGATGATAATGGACAGGTGAGTCCCCACTTTTTGGTTTATAATGGGCTTTGATATAGGGTTATACGGAGGGAAGAACAGGAACGAAGACAACTATTAGTTCCCCAACCCTATCGTACCCGGGCACTACATTTGACCCATAGTCTTGTGGGGGGAGGCCATTTCGGTCGGGAGAAAACAGAGGAATACTTGTTACGCCGGTTTTATGTGGCCCGGTGTCTTTTACAATATACAACGTTTTTGTCAACAGTGTCCTAAGTGTCAGTTGATTAATCCCAGACTGAACAGGAGAGCACCTCTATTCCCCCTACCTATTATTGACATCCCCTTTTCTCGGGTAGGGATGAATCTAGTAGGTCACCTAATGCCATCCTCAAAAGGTAACATATATATTCTGGTCCTCGTTGACTATGCTACCAGATATCCTGAAGGCATTCCTTTGAGGAATATGACCACTAAGAACGTAGCACAGGCTATGATCGGTTTCTTTTTAAGGGTGAGGTTTCCTAAATATCTACTTACGGATCAGGGTACTCCATTGATGTCCAGACTGATGTTGGAAATCTGTCATATACTCGGAGTAACCCACATCCGAACTTCGGTCTATCATCCCCAAACGGATGGCCTAGTTGAGAGGTATAACTGTACACTAAAAACACTTCTACGAAAGGTTATAACTGTCTCAGGTAAAGATTGGGATAAGAAACTACCTCTGGTACTGTATGCCATAAGAACGCATGCTCAATCATCAACTGGTCACAGCCCTTTTGAGTTAGTTTTCGGGCGCCAACCCCGAACCCTATTGGACATGGCAGCTGAAAAGTGGGAGGAATCGGGGGAAGAAGGAAAAGACATCTTAGACTATACCCAATGTCTAAAAGAACAAATCCACAGTGTATGGGAAGATGTTAGAAAACACCTGGAGGAGGCCCAAACAAGACAAAAACAATATTACGATAGGAACACCTCCCTTAGAACATTACAACCCGGAGACCGTGTGCTGATATTACTTCCCACCTCAGAGAATAAATTACTGGCAAAATGGCAGGGTCCTTATATAGTAAAGAAGATAGTAAGCCCTGTCACTTACGAGATAGAACTATCCAAAAGACCCAATCATACTCAAATCTATCACAAAAAAATCTCCTAAAAAAATGGGAGGAAGTAGATGAGACAACTGGGCAGATAAAAACAGGTTTCTTGATCAACAAAACTAAGCCTCTCGAAATCACACTTTCCCCACATACTGAACAAAGTAAAGGTGAGCTTCCTACCTTCCCCACAACTCTCTCTCCAGAATAACAAAAACAAATAGAAAATATTCTTTGTAGTTATCAGAACCATTTTTCCCTAGTCCCCGGGAAAACCTCACTCACATATCATTCCATCAAAACCCAAGCAGGAAAACTGTTCGGCTCCGACCATATCGTATTCTAGAGGCCAGGAGGAAAATAGTAGAACAAGAAGTCAAAAATTTTTTACAGTCCAACATCATCGAACCATCTATAAGTCCCTGGTGTTCACCAGTGGTACTAGTTTCGAAACCCAATGGGTCTATTCCCTTCTGTATCGACTTCAGGCAACTGAATAGTATCTCACATTTTGACACTTATCCTATACCCCAGGTTGAGGAGCTATTGGAACAGTTAGGTAAAGCATGTTATATGTCCACCCTTGACTTGACAAAAGGATATTGGCAAATCCCCCTGCATCCTCCCGATAAGGAAAAAACGGCGTTCTCTACTCCGTCGGGACTACATTAGTTTACTGTTCTACCTTTTCGGTTGCATGGGGCCCCTGCCACATTCCAAAGGTTAATGGACAGATTGTTAAAAGGGCACAAAGGTTATGCCGCGGCTTACCTCAACGATATTGTCATTTATAGTGAGAATTGGAGAGATAATTTACAACATCTAGAAGCGGTATTCCAAACATTGCTCGAGGCAGGACTAACAGTGAACCCTGAGAAATGTAATCTGGCAAGGGATAACATTGCCTATTTAGGGTATAACATAGGAAATGGACAGATACGACCCCGGGTTGACAAAGTACAAGCCATCCTGGACTTACCACAACCGACCTCAAAACGAGACATACGTTCCTTTTTAGGAATGGTGGGGCACTACTGACAATTCATACCCAGATATTCTACCATTGCTGCACCCCTGACAGATCTATTAAAAAAGGGTAACCCAAACAAAATAACAGCCCTAACGACCTCTCAGCGTCATAGTTTTGAAACCTTGAAGAAGAGTCTAACCACAGAACCTGTACTACAATGCCCCGACTTTACAGAACCTTTTTTTCTACAAACTGACGCCTCGGATGTTGGAATCGGGGTGGTCATGTCTCAGAAACTCGATGGAGGGAGCCTTCGCCCCATTGTTTACATTAGTCGGAAATTGATGCCCAGAGAACAGAACTATCTGATTATAGAAAGAGAGTGTCTAGCCATTAAATGGGCCGTTGAAACACTTCAATACTATTTGCTGGGGCATCCGTTCACACTCTACACCGATCATGCTCCTCTCACTTGGTTGGCCAGACACAAAGACACTAATCCACGGATTTTCCGGTGGTTTATGGAGCTTCAACCATTTGTCTTCCAGGTACAGCATCTTCCAGGTTCCCAGATGACAAAAGCGGACTTCCTCTCTCAACATCCTATAGAGGAAGGTCTCCAACAGCCCTTCTGATGGGGGGGGGAGTGTAACAGGGTCACAACATCCACACCCCCTGAGGATCCCACAGGGCCTTTATGTACATACCCCGGGGTGCCTTGGAATGGACCCGTGACTGGAGGGTTAACACAGATATCCACTTTAAAATAACCCAAAACCGGAACGCGGGTTCGGAAGGAATCAGACCAGAGAGACGGAGTGGAGAGGAAAAGGATGAGAAGGAGAGAGGAGCAGGTCCCGAAGATATGGAACCAGCCACGAGAAGAGCGACGAGAACACCCCAAAGTCTACTTGCCAAGACGCAGAGAGTATTGAAGACCCAGCACTTTTGACGGACAATACAGAAACTCTCATCCACATCCCCGGAGGGACGTGGCTTCTTCAGGTGCGTACCCGTATTCCGGGCACACGGGTTATTGGTGGACGTAGGGAGGTGGGAGGAGGGACGAGGGGTACTAACTGAGTGATGAAAGTGAGAACTGAGCACTTGAAGGCACTACGAGGCACCGCACACATCTCCCTGCACGTTTTCATGGGCACCATGCTTAATTTGGTTGCTCATGTTTTCCCTGTCCCTCACGGCCCTTGGACCCTTGCCCTTCTTTACCCTTTATTTTTGTTTGGTGATAATAATAGCAGTAAACAAACACTTACCTGATTTTCCCCGATCCTTCTTTTTCTCCAGGACACCACCACACCGCAACTGAAACGAGTGACCTAGAAGAAACGGAAAACAGTACACCAGCGAAAAGAGTCAAGGAGCCTATGATATGAATAAAAAAGAAAGAAATAATAAAGAAAGGAACTAAAAGGGGAAAAGATTCTGACTAAAGAAACAGAACCAAGAGACCTAAGAGCATAAGAAGAATAGAGAAGAATTGCAAAAGAAGGAAAAGGAAAAGCAAAAACATAAATTGTTATTGGTTGATTGTTCTTAGCCTGGAAAGCTCCAGAAGAGAGTAATAAAGAAAGTCTAAAAGTCTGTAGCACAAAATTAGGTCTTGTCTTCTAATTTTTCTCAAATAGAAATCCATTTCCTCCCAAGGAACCCACTACATGGGGTTTCTAGTTGGCAGAGGTATGCACCCTTGTCCACGTAGGGACCACAAACCTAGTCAGGGTAAGTCACACACAATCCAAATGATCCTGTGCCACCCTGTGGTAGCTTGGCACTGAGCAGTCAGGCTTAACTTAGAAGGCAATGTATAAAGTATTTGTGCAATAAATCATGCAATAATAGTGAAAACACCACAAAATACACCACACAGGTTTAGAAAAATATAAGATATTTATCTGGGTAAATTAAGGTCAAAACGATGAAGATTCAATAAGCACAAGTTGAGATATCACTTTTGCAATATTAAAAATATTAAAAAGAGTCTTAAAGCTTAGAAATCAACAGTTGTCTCTTGTTTGTGCAAAGTACCTAGTTTATGTCAAAATTATCACGCACAAAGACTGCAGAGAAGGAGGAGGAGAGTGGAAAAATAAGGTGTGCGTATTAAACGATGCGTCGTTTTTTTCCACGCTGCAAGGGGCTTTGTGTTGAATTCCAGCATGCAGTTCCTCACTGCGATACAGGGATCTTTTGGCACCCAGGGACGATGTGGGGAAAATCCTGGGCATGTGGGATGAAGTCACAGGCACTGCGTCAATCCGGTAGGTGATGCGTCAACTTTTTTGTTGCATGACAGGAGCTGCATGATTTCTCACTCAGGAAGTAGGGGTGCGTTGTTCCGGCTCGGTTGTGCATCGATACGGTAGGGCTGTGCGTTGACTTTCTGGTCGCAGTGCAGGCGCTGCTTCCATCTTCTCTCGGGAAGTCGGGCTGCGTCGTTCCGGTTCTGCTGTGCATCAATTTTCTCATTGCAAAGCAGGCTGTGCATAGATTTGTGGCGCACAAGAAGTTTTTTTAAAGAGATGAAGGGGGTCATTCTGACCCTGGCGGTCCATGACCGCCATGGCGGAGGGCGGCGGAGGGCGGCGGAAGCACCGCCAACAGGCTGGCGGTGCTTCCTGGGCGATTCTGACCGCGGCGGTAAAGCCACGGTCAGAAAAGGGGAGCCGGCGGTTTCCCGCCGGTTTCCCGCTGGCCCAGGGAATCCGCCAGGCGTCGCAGCTTGCAGCACCGCCATGGGGATTCCGACCGCCTTCCCGCCAGCCTGTTTCTGGCGGTGTCCACCGCCAGAACCAGGATGGCGGGAACGGGTGCCGTGGGGCCCCCTAACAGGGCCCCACAAAGATTTTCACTGTCTGCTTTGCAGACAGTGAAAATCGCGACGGGTGCCACTGCACCCGTCGCACCCCTGCAACTCCGCCGGCTCCATTCCGAGCCGGCTTCATTGTTGAAGGGGCTTTCCCGCTGGGCCGGCCGGCGGTCTTCTGGCGGTCGCCCGCCGGCCCAGCGGGAAAGCCGGAATGGCTGCTGCGGTCTTTTGACCGCGGAGCGGTCTTTCGGCGGGAACCGCTTGGTGGGCGTCGACCGCCGCGGTCAGAATGACCGCCGAAGTCTTTTAGGCCCTGAGACTTCAAAAACAGGAGGCAAGCTCAATCCAAGCCCTTGGAGGGCACTTCTCAACAAAGTCAGAGGGCAGCAGGGCAGCAGGGCAGCAGGGCAGCAGGGCAACAGTACTTCACAGCAAAGCAGTTCCTTTTGACAGGTTGCAGGTTCAGGTCCAGAAGTGTCTGAGTTTGTGGGGTCAGGGACCCAGTTTATATACCCAAAAATGCATTTGAAGTGCGGGAGACTTCAAAGAGTGGTTTTGAAGTGCACAAGTTCTCCTTTCAGTGCAAGTCTGCCTGCCAGGATCCCAGTAGGGGGGTTGGCAGCCCATTGTGTGGGGGCAGGCCATTAGCCTTTGAAATGTAAGTGTCAGGCCCTCCACCCTTCCAGTCCAGGAAGACCCATTCAGTATGCAGATGAGTGCAGGTGTGACTGAGTGTCCTGTGTTTGTGGCTGTCTGGATGAAATGCACAAATGAGCTGTCAACCAGCCCAGCCCAGACGTGGATTGGAGACAGGCTGAAAGACACAGATGGATTTTAAGTGCAGAGAAATGCTCACTTTCTAAATGTGTCATTTCTAAAATAGTAATATAAAATCCAACTTTACCAATAAGCAGGATTGTGTATTGGGATCCTGGCCATACTAAATATGACCTGGTTACCCCTTTCTGATCAGAATCTACCACTCAAACAGTATATGAGAGAAGCTCTAATGCTAGCCTAATGCTAGCCTATGAAAGGAGCAGGCCTCAGAGTTGTAGAAAACAAATTTAGGAGTTTTCCACTACCAGGACATATAAAACACACATGCCTCTGTCCTAACTTTAACCTTCCGATGGGTTACCTAGGGCCTACCTTAGGGGTGACATGTGTAGAAAAAGGGGGGTGTAAGGCCTGGAAAGTACTTTTAAATTCCAAGTCAAAGTGGCAGTGAAACTGCACACACAGGCCTTGCAATCGCAGGCCTGAGACATGTTTATATGGTTGGCACAATCAGTGCTGCAGGCCCACTAGTAGCAGTTAATTTACAGGCCCTGGGCACATGTAGTGCACTTTACTAAGGACTTACAAGTTAATTAAATATGCCAATTGGGTATGAGCCAATGTTACCATGTTTGAAGGGAGAGAGCATATGCACTTTAGCACTTGTTAGTAGTGGTAAAGTGTGCAGAGTCCTAAAACCAGCAAAAACAGTGTCAGAAAAGTGGAGGAAGACAGGCAAAACGTTGGGCAATGATCACACCCTAAGGCTGTCAGGTCTAACACTATATATATATATATATATATATATATATATATATATATATATAGAGAGAGAGAGAGAGAGAGAGAGAGAGACAGAGTGACAGAGACCTGACAGCCTTAGGTTGGTCATCCCCTAATGTTTTGCCTGCCTCCCTCCATTTTTCATCCATCTCCCCAACAGCATTCTCTTCTAAGCCCAATATCGCTCTCTTTTCGCTCTCTCTCTCTCTGTATATATATATATATATATATATATATATATATATATATATATATAAATATATATATATAGGTAGATATATATAGGTAGAAATATATCTAAATATAAATATAGATATAGATATATTGGCCTTAGAAGAGAATACTGATGGGGAGATTGATAAAAAATGGTTACAAAACATTGGGAGAAATTGGCTTTTTTCTGTTCTTATAAGTCTGTTTTTTATCAGCTTACTCAAATTCATGTCTGGGCCAGAGCGACAGCTGGGCTTTGCGCATACTTTTCAGACAGCCTGGACAGAGGGAGGGTGGATGTGTCACGGGGTGCATCTGCAAACTCAATGGTCTTCCTGAGCTGGGGGGAGGAGAGGTGAGGCACACCAGCATTTGTGAAGGCTGTGCCCTGGCCTCACACAAAGGGCTTGTTTACCCCCAACCGATGTCTGGATCCTGTGCTGGAGGAGAAAGGAGACACTCCTAAAGCCAGGTGGAACTGGTTGGAACCTCTTCTCTCCCTTTTGTAAAAGCTTGTGCAAAATTGAGTATAAGTACAAGTGGTTTTAGAAAGACAATAATGGACTGACCTGGACACTGGATGCTGCTGGCAGGATTCACCAGGAACGGCCTTGGGACTGCTGCTGTTGTGCTGATCTATGACCTGCTAGGTCATAGAGAGGCATGGTCAGTGCTCCCCTAACCTTTTGCTGGCCTGATTGCATTCTGATGTCTCTAGGGGCTGGGTGGTGTGCCCCATGTCCCCTGTAGCTCTCTTTTGGTACCTCACAGCACAAAGGAGCTCTTTACCCTTTATTTCTCTTAGTGCAAGGAGGAGCGTTCTATTTTATGAGGAAGCGCCCGGAGAACACTCTGGGTTTGCTTTGTTGAGCGCGTGAGAAGCGCTGCCTGTGCCCCTGGCCCTGAACGCCGGAAGAGCGCCACTGTGCCATGAAGGCTGCACCCCCCCATCAGAAGCTGTGGAGGCAGCACGGCTGAGGCGTGCTCATGAAGGTGCACCCAGGGCACAGGAGTACAGTAGGGAGGGCACCCAAGACACAGACAGGCACCTACTTTGGTGCAATCTCCGATCATTCCCTTGACCCTGGCTGCCAAGAGGGGAAAGGCCATCTTGTGGCCCAAATGCCAGGAGACCCTCGCCAGGCCCAGGGCTCGCTCCTGGGACCCGCGTAAGGAGACACCGAGCAGCTGGTAGGAACCTGCTGTGCCGCATGGTCGCGGGCAGCGGGTTTGCCAGGAAAGTGAGTGCGGGGACCAGTCCAGGTCTCCCACATTATAACGGAGTGAGAATCCTCCTGTGCCTGGAAGGGCTCTTGACATGCCGCCTGGGCGTACGGTGACTCAAATGATCCCTCCACCAACCACAGAGCCAGGAGGCTCTTGTGGACAACATAGCTCCCAAGAATGGGAGAGGCCATTGTCCCTAAGCAGGGAGACTAGGAGAGGTCTACCCACCTCTATAAAAGGTGTGTGGGCTTGCTTTCCAAATGGAGGGCATCACTAACTCGGCTTGCAGGCTGGGAGGGAAACCCTCAGTGGAGACCCCATCCCTGCCTAGCCTCTGTAGTTACCGCATTACCTCTACTAGGCATGTAGGAGCATCATGTTCCTGATAGTAAAAGGGGACCACCCAGGACCCGGGGGTTCTCCCGAGTCACGGGGATGTCTTACGAGGTGTGCACTACAGAGGTTACTGATGATAGAGGTACTATAGTTATGTTCTTCTGCTATGTGCCTTTATTTTGGTAATCTTATGATATATGCCACATAGGAATGTTTCATTTAGTGTGCATTCATGATGTTGTTTGCCATTTCTGGTGACAGGTGTTTTACCATGATATGTTCATTTTGGTGATAACAATGTTTTCTTGACTACTGCTCGTGTTGCAGAATAACCAGTAACCTATGTGTTTTATGTGACTACCTCTGGCTTCTGCAGAGAAATAGTACTGAGTAATGTTCTGACAGCTGCTTGTGAAGCATTCTGACAAGTTGTGTTTGGTCTAATGATGTTGTGTACAATACAGTTTATTTTTATATAACTTGGTGTTGTGTTTCCTTTGTGGTGTACATATTATGTCACATGTGTAGTATTCGGCATGAAGATGGCCTCAGAGCTACAGAACATTTTTTGAGCGCTAGACCTATAAGATTTTGTAAGCATAGTAAGATGCTATTAAGTACGATGAGGATGTATATTATGTGGGACAATTAGCAATGCATGGTGAGAGCACAAGTTATAGTTACCTTAGGGCACGAGTTATAGTTACTTGAGATAACTCTAACTATAACAGGTGAATTTCTGTGGTTTGGTACATTTAAAATGTGAGCCTAACTATAATGACCCTATAACCTTATATATGTGTTGTGGGGTCTGCTTGGCTGTTGGAACAAATAAATGCTAATTGCTTTGAGAGGCATCTGGAAGTGCAGCTCTTTTTGTTGGATGTAAGTGGGATTATGGCCTTTACCTTAACGCTGGCAACAGCAGCCAGAGTGCTCCGGCTTTAAGGTCACCTTTTCTGTGGAATTTAATTCAGCGGAAGCACCTAGTATTGGTGACTGTGTTGAAACATCGTAAGCTGTTGTCGAGAAGGCGAGGAGAGACGAAGCTCCTACGCTTGTACAGTACAATGGAAGATTTATGATTGGCATGTCGGAACTTCTAATGCACCAAGCGACACTCTGAAACAGATAGGACAGTCTCATCTAAAATTATGGTGAGCATGTGTCCTTTGAATGTTTTGATACTGATGCAGCTCATTAATTGTATGAGGGCTTGAAGGCGTTGTGCAATGAATACACATTTTTTGTTCTCAGGTGGCTTGGGACTGCATGTTTGACACGTAATCATCGCTGTGAAATTGGTATTGTTTTAATAGCATGGCTGTTTATTCAATATTATTGTGAGAATATTACGAACATTGTGACAAGACCTGCAAATATGAAATCACAATTAATAGAAGGATACTGTTTTTTGATTCTTTGAAGCCTCACAGTCTGAGAAACAATTAAAACTGTGCTGAGTGTCAAATATTCAATTAATGTTGTAGTGAAGAGTCCCAGGTGGACTATATTGAGAACTATAAATCCCAGACTGTCTTTGCGTGAACTATAAGTCCCAGAATGCCTTGGGTGGGGCCAGGGAACCTAACATAAGGTGGCAAGGCCACGGGGGATGGGGTCCCTGGGGCCAAAATCAGCCTAGGGAGGGTGGCCTTGTGGCTCCACTTCCCTTCCACTAATTGACTTGTCCCCGGAGCATGAGGTTCCCAAGTCCTAAGTTGGCCCAGGAAGAGGGGGACATGCAGTCCCCCTCCCTTGCAGAAATTGACCAGGCCATGGAAGATGGGGTCACTGGAGCCAAAATCAACCTGGGGAGAGGGGCCACATAGCTCCCCTCCCCTTTTAGGAATTGCGTGGGCCACGGGGGTGGGGTCCCGGGGCCTTCATCGGCTCGGGAGGGTGGCTGCATGTCCCTGCCGGGTTGCCTGCATATAGGGGTGCGGCTAGGCCCCTGGGGCTGACCTCCCACCAAGCACGGCTGATGGCCATGCAAGGTGTGGGTGTGGGTGCCTGCTGATGTTGGCTGCGCATGCCATTGGGAGTCTTTCAGGGGTTGGCCACAGGGCCTGGATGCAGGGCCTGGCAATAGGCCAGGCCCTGAGGCCAATTCCCGCCGTGCACATCTGAAGGCCATGCATGCCAGGGGCTGCATTAACGTAAGGTAATTAAATATTACTTGACGTAATGGAAGACTTAGAAATTCACTGAAAAAAACAAAGGTTACAGGGATTTAGATTAATGGTAGTGCACCACCCACCAAAGAAATATATAATTAGACATTTTAATAACTGCAAGACAAAATATGTTGTATATGTTCTGGGTTGCACGTGTAATAAAATCTATGTGGGAAGTACTGTAAGGTCTTTGAAATTATGAGTACAGGAACATGTCCGTGCTATAATTAATAAAGATACTAGGTATCGTTTAACACTCCATATGATGCAACATCACTCTGGGGAAGCTCGTATTTGGCTTCATGCGGTGGACTATGTACCCCCTGACCAGAGAGGAGGAAATAGAGAATTAATCCTACGTCAAAAGTAGGCTGCATGGATATGTCGCCTTCGGGCAGTTAAAATGGGCCACAATAAAGATGACAAACTCTGATTTCTTCTAATTTGTTATTGATGTATTTTTGATTTGTATTGAAATAGGTTGACAGAAGTACTAACTAACTTGACGAATATTGTTTTGTGACCTGTTTGATTCCTTGATTTATGGTTATAATATGACTATATGTTAAATTTGCTATAAGCAAACGTATACAAAATGAGGGTAAGAAAATTGTAATAACATAACAGATAAATTTGGATTTTTCTCATGAAAAGATTGTTGAAAATATCTCTTTCAAATTGGATTGCCATTTGGACTAGGAGTGGGGGATATTTCAATATGATTTACTATAAATGATACCTGTTCTTTGGTTTGATTTAAACTTAGGGTTGTTGGAGGATTAACATAGTCTAATATGGCGACCATGGATTTGGCCGATTTTTATGAAGGCTGTTTTTCTGCATTAATGGTTGTTTCTTAGTGTAATTATGACCGTATATTGGGTACATTTAACGATGTGCAATGAATAGGCATAGTATTTTATGCTGTCACGATTTAAATGGTTGATGGTAAAGAATGTTAGACCCTTCATTTGATTGAAAGGATATTGATAATTAACATAGTCCAAGATGGCCACAAACAACACGGCCGATTTGAATGAAGGACGTCTTCCGATACAGGGACCTCTGTTCCGAGGTAGGGTGGTTCTGACATTGGGTGTTCGCACCTGTGAACAATGAGCGGGCATGCATACAATGATGTGCGATGGACAGGCAGAGTATCTTATGCTGTCATGATCTATATGGTTGATGGTAAAGAATGTTATACCTTTTGTTTGATGGAAAGATATTGATAAAACAACATAGTTCAAGATGGCCGCCACGAATACAGCCAATTTGGATGCAGGATGTCTTCCGATAAATGGGACTCTAGTTCTGGTTTAGAGCGGTTTTATTTATTTATTTATTTATTTAATGCGTTTTTATATAGCGCGGACTTTTACCCGAAGGTGTCAGAGCGCTTCACAATAGGCAAAGTAAAGATACAAGAGGAGACAAATTACAAGTGAGCCTGTTACAAAAACAAGCGTTAAATTACAAGAGGCAATCGTGATAATTGTGCACGTATCAAGAGCAAAAAATTCTGACATCGGATGTATGCACCTGTGAACAATGAACGGGTGGTCTATTTAAAATGTGGTTGCTTCTGCATAGTTTGGTTTGCCGGAATATACTGCACATTTACGAGCGGGGGCGATTACGGAACACCGTATTAATGGGAGGTGTTGAAACGGCTGCATCATTTTGTGAAAGTACAGAAGGTATTTCTATGGTCTATCTGTAAGCAATGCTTTACAAGTTGATTTAAAATTGTCTTTGGAATGAAGCCAGAAGTCTGTGTTGGTTCAGATTAAGAACTATACTGATGTTAAAAAATTAGGATTCACTAGTAGTGCAGGGAAACAGATCGCTATGTAACAATATTGTTTGAATTAGACTCGATCAAAGAGTTTAAATTACGGTGACTTCGGACATGTTTTACTAATGTATAAAAGATTTGGGCAATTGGTGACCTAATTGAGGTATATTATTGATTGTTGGTAAAAGTAAGGAGGATGTGTTATTTGGCAAGAAATGAGATTATGACATTTTCACACCCTCCCCCGTGGGTAGAACTTTGATGGATGATACTATTGGGTAAAACAAAATAATATAATTTATAAGGGGTAACGATTGCCAAGCAGAATGTTGCAAAATATGTGAAGTAGTGTTTTTTCCTTTACACCAGATGTATAACAGGAGACACTAAGGGCACGACAAAAACAGGATATGACAAACCAGCCTGAAATTGATTGACTAGGTATGTGTAAGAAGGTGTATTTAACATAATTAGCTATGAATGGTTATGTATATCTAGGTAGTGGTATTTATACAAAAAAGATGTAATTTTGGTTATAGATCATTGATTGTTGGTATTATAAACACTTGGGGATATATAATGTTGTATTAATTTTGGGTGATAATATGAAAAACATTAAATAAAATGTAGATAATAGAGTATAGGGTTATATATATATTATTTTTTATATGTATATGGTAAATAATTGTTAACGACGTTGTTTTGTTGTATATGTTGGTGTACCTTATTTTGGAATATTAGCAATTATCTTGGAGAAAAATTGAAATATTCCCTTGCCATCTTTTTTTGTTGTTTTTATTTGTTTTTATCTGTTTGTTTGTATAAAGATATGTAGTTATATGTACTTATGTTTGTCTATATGTACAAAAATGTATTGTGGGGATATATGTAGTTGGTATTTGTCTTTTGTTGTTTGTGTATTCAATGTACATTATATGTATTATGTTACAGCCCTGAAGAAGTCCTATGTTGGAGGATGAAATGCGTTGGCTGTTGCTGTTATAACTACATATATTGTTGGAAAAGAGAAAGAGAACAAAGAGAAGATTTTTATAACCTCACATTAAAGGATTAGACTTTTAAAGAATATTTATTTGGAGGGTGGTGCACTACCATTATTCTAAATTATGTTTTTCCTTTTCTTGAAAAGGTTTACACCCTAGCAGCAGGTGTTGGTTTGAGTGCACCACAAAGGATGATAAATCTTCTTTGAATTTTCTTATATTTGTAGAAATATTGGGGGGGGGGGTGTTGATTATGAGCCTGCTGCTGTTCAGTTTTTAGGAAATAAAGAAACAGGGATGTTATAGCTTTGAAATAGCATTTGAAATACGTTAGAAATTTATTAAAAGGCAAAGGTTAGAAGGTTGTTATAGTTAGGTTCAGAATGTACACACACAAAACCAGAGAAATTCATGTTCTAATTATCTCAAAAAGCTATTACTTATGCCCTAAGGTAACTATAACTTGCACCCTTGCCATGCATTGCTACTTACCCCATCAGTAATGATATCTTCTTTGACGTCATTTTTTATAATATAACTGCAACATTTGCAATAAAATTCTTGAAGAGAAAGCTGTGCATGGCAGGGGCTTGAGTTATAGTTACCTTAGGGCACGAGTTCTAGTATCTGGGGATAAGTAAAACTATAACTTGAATGTTTAAGGTTTTGTGCATGTGAAATCTGAATCTAACTAAAACGCCCCTCTTACCATTGTCTTGTTAGTGAATATATATATTTATTGTTGGAAAATTAATTATTGGTAAGAACAGATAAGTACCTACACTTAGCAATAGGCCACTAACCTCCATTTAGGTCCAGTCAGGCCCTTTGGTAGCTTGGGGACGAGCGACAAGGCTTAACTTAGGAGACAAATGTGTGATGCATTTAAAAATCACAAAACAGTAAATAAGTAAAACACAAAACACAATACAAATCCAACACCAATTTATAAAAATACATTATATTTGTATCTTTAAAATGACTCCAAAAATCGGATAAGGGGAACTGGAGATATGAAATTTTAAAGAACTACTGTTTTCTAGCACATAGAAATGAAAAGCACCAATCTGGTAGCACCTCGACCAGGGCAATGTCAAAGTTTAAAGTTGACTGCGATGGAGCCCTGCTTAGCTACAGTCCGTGAGAGGCCTCGGTCAAAAGTTTATTTCGGACTTAGGCCCATATTTATACTTTTTAGCACCGCATTTGTGCCGCTTTTTGATGCAAAAATGGCGCAAACTTACAAAATAATTGTATTTTGTACGTTTGAGCCTCTTTTGCGTCAAAAAATGACTTTCCAGCATAAGTGTTTATATAATACCCTACAAAATTGGTCACTGGATGTCATTCATATGTTTTTTTACACAAAATGTGCATTTCAAAATTCCCCCATTGTTGTGATCGCCCTCATTGTTGTTATTCATTATACAATGTGATTACTCCTGGGGTATTCAAGGCACATGGCAAGTCAACACTCAGTGTATTAGACTGTATAAGACTTATGCATTTTTTAATTTCATTTTTATTATTATTGCTTACTAGTCCCCGTAACAGCAACAATGCTAACATGGAAATATATTTATACATTGGATTCTAATCATGTATGTTTGATAATGGTATATATTGCATAATGAGCTGATACATTGAATATCCTATTCATTTGTCACTGGATGTCAGTTATGTTGTTTTGCATAAATTTATACACACTAGAATGCCCCCCTTTGTTATGACAATTGTTTTGGTTGATTCTATGCAAGCAAATATATGATCATTCCTTCAGCACTTTAGGACACATTGTACCATTAATTATATCTGATAGGATGATTCACGTGTATATTCTATGTTTGAGCTCAATTCATTACTTTATTGCAAGGGCAGAAGTGCCAATGTTGATATGTTTTCAAACTGGAAACGTTTATTTTGTTGAGACGCAAATGGTACACGTTACAAGATGGCCCCTGGAATAGTCATTGTACAGATGTATTATGAGGTGAAGAGTCCATTTTCACTGTTTCACGTTGTGATGTCAGTATACGCATCAGTGGATTACGCTTCTCTAGTAACCTGTGACCAAGGTTATGGCCAAAACGCACAGGGTAGAAGCAGTCTGTATAAGCTTACACCTCTTGCACTGCACTGGAGAGTCCAAGTGATCCTTTCCTTATGGAGAAGTTTTGCGTGTTGATCTATATCTATGTAGCTATATAGATATATTTCTATATTTATCTACCTCTATAGATGTGGTTACATATATATAGCAATATTCACCAATTAAAGGTTAAAATTACGTTAGAATTAGGTAAAACTTTCAGTGACAATGTAATGTTTTAAACTAAAAAAAAAACACCACCACCAGTTATAGATATCTCAAGAAACTGTAACTTGTGCCCTAAGGTAACAATTACCTACATACCCGCCATGCACAGTCTTGTCATCAATAATATAATTTCAAATGTGCAGTGATGTTTTCATTGATGTTATAAAAATGTAATCAGTGATGCAATATATGGGTTAACTAGCTGTGCACGGTAAGGGTGTGAGTCATAGTTTCCTTAGGACTCGAGTTATATATATACTTGAGATAACTATGACTGGTGAATTTCAGTGTTTTGTTAGTTTAAAACATTACACTGTCACTGAAATTAATGCTGTCATTCTCACCGCAGCAGAACAGTGCAGAGCTTGCTTTAAAATAGGCCTTAGAATAGGGAAAACTTTCAGTCACTTAATCTATTAATGTATGACACTAATAAAGGCCAATTATTATCGGTCGTGCATAAAGGTAGAGTATTATTCATTGCCGAATAGTGTCAAACTTTGGTAAAATGTGTTCAAGCTCAGTTCAGTCATTCAGAATAAAACAGCATGTGTTTGCGAAAGAGCAGGTTTTGACACAGTAAAGTCAATGCCAGTAAACCAGCCGTTTACAACAATGTTTATATTTCGTCTGTACAATCGTGATGGTGATCACTGGAGAAAAGCAGCAGGAGAGGGGCTGGAGTCTGACTGATCATGGGAAACGTAGATCTCAAGAAGGAAGATTGCTTACTCAAAAGACCGACACCGACTGGCTTGTGTTTTTTTTTTTTTGGGGGGGGGGTTTTAGCACTTGAAGGATGTTGAGGAAATGTATTTTTCGGGGGCAAGAGAAGTTTCATTTTAAAAGTTTCGACTGTGCGTTCTGCGCAAAGATTAAATAAAACTCATATGTAGTCATTATTATAAAAATGTTTTTTGCTTTCTCGAATACCGTCTAAATAATCATGTTTTTAAAAGACATGGCCAAGTTACAAAACGTGCTCCAATGCGGAGCCGTTTTGCACTAGAATCTGCGCAGACCAGTGATCTTCATAGTAAGATTGTTGCTTCAATGATGTAGGAGCAGGTCGGTATGCTGCGTAGTTTGATGGGTACTGCCATCAGTGCTTTAAATGGAAAAAAATAAGTGCAGGTACTCACCAAATTGAGTTGTGGGTTAGGGGTGGGGCTTGGGGGTGGGGCTATGGGTGGTGCTAAGGGGCGTGGCCAGAAGCACATATTTAATTTGATTGCGATTTTCTTGGTGTGCAGATGAGCATAATTATACAGATGCATTTTTGGTATCTTTTGAGTATTTCATTTGTCCTTTTTTATACAAAAGGGTGCATTTAATATTATCTTTTGAATTTTACATGTGGATAGATTGCTTCTGTGCTAGGCACATGAAGGACATTTTGATTGTTTACATTATGTGGAGTAATGTATGGTATGGTCACTTTCAGGAGCGGCACCTCCATGAAAGCAGAGGAGCGTCACCCCACTGTAAAAATGCACCAGAGCAGCTGAAAAATAAAATGGTAATAAAGTTTATTTATCACCATTTTATTTTTCAACAACCCATCCTGAACCGAGTTTCAGGACGGGGCAGGGCAATTGCTGCTGAGTGGCAGCAAGGAGCTCTGCACTTCTGCTTTAAGTGCGCATGTCCCTTTGCCGGCAATCTTGCAACAGCCAGTTTGACATGGGCATTTTAAACTTCTCTAACCAAGCTGTCTGAAGATGCTGAGTTAGAGAAAGCACAGGCCTCCAGTGCTCTTAAGAGTGCTGAGAGAGGCCACTCCCTCCAATCCTGACACTTCTCTCGTGCTGCTTAACAGCATGAAAGCAGCACCAGGACTGAGTAGTGTACTTTCCTGGGTCCAGAGCTTCAAGGAGAGAAGACACCGGAGCGAGGAGGACGTTTATTGCAAGTGAAGAAGGTAAGTGCCATTTCCTTTTTTTTAATTATTATTATTTGAATGCTACATGTATTTTGCCCGTCCCCCCCAATCTAAATACATGGCAGCCGCCATTGGTCACTTTTAAGAAAGAAACCTTGAAAATTAGACTCCATAATCTCATTCTATTTAAAAACAGCCTTATCTGTATATAGCTTTATTATAGATCTATAGTACTCAGTGCTCAAAAACTTCAAACCACCTTACATTAACCATGTTGTCTTTCAGCATGTTACTCCACTCTATGACCCTTACATTAGCCAGTGGCATTGCCTCTCTTTTGGCATTAAGATGAAATGTAATTTCGTTCTTGCACACCCACCAGCATCACACCCTTTACAAAGTATGGCAATGGATGTTTTTTCATAGAAGTTGTAGATTCCAGTAAAGACCTTGGTTTTGAACGAACTTCTAGGGGACATTAATCAACAAAATGTACACATTTAAAGGGATGCCTGATGAAAACTCCAATTACATTACTTCTAGATTGCAGATTGAAAAAGAAAACATGTCTGTGACTGAATTCACGCCTGACCTTCACTCCTGTGGGTTCCAGATCCCATGAGCCAATTTTTAGCCTTCAAAGATATGCCTACTCAGGACACTGCATGAATGTAACCACATCCTAGCTTTGAAAGCTTGGCATCACCCAATGTTGACATGGTTCATTTTGTTATTGAGGGAAAAATCCTTTAGCGATATTGTCTGGGCATGAAAATGAGCGCTACAATGAAAGGAAGCACCATCATCTTTTAAAAAAAGCCAAGTATACATGTCGGCATATACATCCCCAACTCTGCAGGCAACAGAGGCCCTTATTATGGGAACTTCTTTGGATTTTCCAGATATCTTTCTTTCCTACGGCTGCATAGCACAATAGAAGTGGGCTTCCCATGGTACAACACTTACATTACATATAACTTGCACAAGCTATTTTCCATAACATTTTTTGGAAAAGTTTATCTATGGTAAAACCTATTGTCTCACTGCCTCCTAGCAGACCTCACCCAGTTGCTCCTAAATGGTACTGCTTTGCTTCAAAGCTCCTTAGCTACTGTAAAATCTGCCTGCCAATCAAACTCTAATCTTAGTGTAAACTATAAAGACAAAACAGTGACCTTTGTTGTAAAACATGAGGGAAATTAAAATATAGCCATCTGGTGACTGAGTTTCACGGTGTGAAACCAGAAATTCTGGGATCAATCCCAGCCTCCCCACTTTCCCAATTTGTGTGATCCTAGGCAAATATTTCATGTCACCAAACCTCCTTTTTCTTCATTATCACACATGCTAGTATATTCAAATACGCGAATTCACGATGTATGCCGTACAATCACATCTTGTGTTAGAATTAATACACTATAATGTTGTTTCATTCATGGAAATAAAACAGGCCATATATAATGTACACATGAAAATTGACGTGCTTCTTATTTTAATAGTGGGATTGACATCATGATGGGAGCACAACCATTTCTAACTTCACTATAACTTTTAAAAAACTCCTGTCAATGGTAGGATATAAGCCTATGTACCAAGGTGGAATGCTCCCACATGTTAAAAATTACAATTGTATTTAAAATGTTAATGTTTTCAATGCTCGACTTCTGCACTTCTCTTAAAGCCAAGCCAGACTCTTAGTTCGGCTCTGACCGGGCTCTCCTTGTTAATTTGTTGGGTGCCCATCTCTGCCTCTCCCAGGTACTCCATAAACCCAAGAGAAAATGGACTATTAAAAACAAAGTACAGTGGTGTTGTGGCACTGCAGAAAAAAACATATTTGCACTTGAGAGAGAGAGTGACGTTGCACTTGCTACAATCGAACATTTTTACGTTTGCTTCACAGCCAAACTGTGTGAATGCAGGGCTTGTCGGGCTGGCAGCTATAGAGTTACTGTGCTGGACACTGCAGACAACGCTCACATACAAGAACACGCACAGTCACTTACAAGCACTCATGCATGCACACGGGGCATTCAGTTGTTTAGTTTTTAGAAACGCTTACATAAGCTGATGTCTGTCCATACTACTAAACCTGGATTCCCACCCACTCTGCCACAGAGTTACTATCACCACCTTCTTCCTCACCATGGAACCAAACAAGTGCTGGCTTACTCTGCTGCACAGCAGGAAGCCTTCACTTAGATTTACCTCAGTTACGATGTATGGCTGTTGGATGGCTCTACTCGCACACCTACAGCGCTATTGACTCCATTGAGCCTGACTGGACACTGTGTTAATAGTCACAGTGTGACTTGGGCCCCTCCCAAACTCCCTGGCAGCTGTGAATCAAGGCATGGGGCCGCTGTTTACTTAGCACAGTCTAATGGTAGATTAGCACTCGATTATCAGAGTGCTGCACGAAAACGGGCCGACTTGTTTTTCTGCTGTTTTGCGCTTCTTTCTGATACAACGATTTGATTGAGGTTGCCTTGTTGGCCCTTGAGTACCGGTACTCTCTTTGGCCATGGAGAAGTTCCGGTACTCAATGGCAGGAAATTCAAAAGTGCAGGTATTTAGTACCGGTGAGTACCGGCCCATTTAAAGCACTGACTGCCATACAGTTTTTACAGGGAGCCCGTTAAGTTTGCTAGAGTGTGTGTATTTTACATGTCTTCTATTTCAGTGACATAACGTCCAGTTCAAAAGATCCGTTCGTTTAAGTAGCAGAGAAAACCGTTAGAACAGCATCAACACAGTCCCTGCACTGAATTTAATTTCAGCGTTTTGAATGCAAACCCATTACCAAAAAGGAATGCGTACACAATGTCAGTGCCAAAAATGGGAGGTATTTTTCAAAAAAAAGATTAAGGCCGCCTTTCTCAAGTCACAGGCACACTTCATGAGAAAACACTGAAACAGAATCTTGAAGTGATGTGTTTTCCTCACGTAAATCACGAAAACTACCAGCATCGCATCTCAATAAAAACGCCACTTTACTGAGTAAAGTATTTAGGCGTGTCGCCGGTAATCTGGAGCTGCTGACGTCAGTCAAGATTGTACTGTAAACCATGTGTTATGTTTACAAACATGGCAGGTGATGGGCTTTTCAACATGGGTTTATGTTTTGCAAGTGCGCGTTCACTTAACAAAGCTGGCCTGCATTTGCTTTACTTGAAGGTGGCCGGCACTGACCAGCAAGAGTTCAACGCCAAAGCTGTTAGTCATGGCTTGTTATAAACAGTGTTTAGAGCTCGGGTGTTGAGGGTGAGGCTGAAGGCAGTGCTTGTCAGTGGAAAAGAAATAAAAATGTACTTATCCACATCACTAGTGATAGAGCGTTCCGTACTAATAAATTACCTGTATTTGGACGCTCTTGGGTCGATGAATCTTTTGACCAAGTGGGGCTCTCTTCACCCGAGATTAGTCAATTAATCAAATCAATCATCAATAACGAACATAAGCAATGCCCTGATCAACATAACACTTCACAATTAATCCAGAAAACATTTCGGCGAACCATGACCTTTCGGCCATGAATAACCACACCAGTTTATTCAAAGTTAATTAATTTATTTCCCTATATTAACAAAGCTAGCACGATATAAATGTGTCTCAACACCAAATGATATATGTAAATGAACTTTAATAGCTGTCCATAACGGCGAAAAAGATGCAATCTATGCAGCATTTGAATAACAATGCATTCGATAATAGCAACGCAAACTACTAAAACTATAATCTGTAATGAGCTAATTGCATACATTAGTCAGCATAACAAGGTCTCAAATTGCATCGTGCAACAAATGAATCCTCATCTAACCTCAAATTAGCATCGGCATGTGGGACTTCATGCAAAAACAATTTAGCAACATTAATTTGGAAAACTCCTAACTAGGGCTCTTATAAAAAATCAGCAGTTGGTTACCTAAAAGAAACACAATGCAATTGTACATTTTCCTTTCATATTTACCAAATTCAATCAGCATTCAAGGAAGTCTTCGTCTCACAGGTACCAGTTTCGATCAGCATGGGACGGGGGCAAAGGGGCAAAGTGGACGGGGCAATTGCCTCACAGCGGCAAGATAAAAGACAAAACTACTACTTCATGCAAAGGGACGAATCAAAGTTAAAGTCTCTAGGGCGAGAATTACTTAAAGTCTCTTTCTCTCGATTAGAGAAAGCATCAAAGTCTCATTTAAAATGGCGTCGAACATCAATTGGCATCGTAGAAGATGGCAAAATGACGAAGTCGGCAAGATGGGCCATAATGGCTGCAATGTCCTGCAAATGGCGGGTAATGGGCAATGTCTAATGGCGGGTAAAAATGGCTAATGTCTAATGGCGAATGTCTAAAGGCTGGTAAAAATGCCAAATGGCAAATGGCAAATGGCTGCTTTCCTCTTGTGCACCAGGTTTAAATAGACAACAGTTCAAATCCAGTAGGGTCTTCCATTGGAGGGTTCATAGGTTGGCTTCAAATTGTCCAATCAAAACAACAATTCACAAGCTTCTACCTAGGCATACATTATCCTTGGAGTCGGGAACGTAAGTTGCAACATATTTTACCAATTAACTCACTTTCAGAGCTTCCATTGTCTGCACCTGCAGATTGACCTTGGAGCAAAGAAGAAGATGCCAGGCTGGCACGAAACCTTAAAGATAAGCATGTGAACCGATCTCACTGGAAAAGTACAGCTTCAAGCAAGAATACACGTTTCATTAGCACGTTAGAAAAACACGAGCATCTAAACCGTGAGACAAGGCAACTAGGCCAAAGCCTCCACTAAAGTTATGCTAAGTTAAAACATTTCAAACAAGCAAATCATGGCACACGTTTACGGTTATGTCAGATTAGTACAATTCTAATACATCACGTTATATAAAGCACGCTTATAAATGTTGGCGAACTACTCTGAGGGCACATTTGTCCCCGTACAATCTTTATTAGTCCGGTTAAAGTCACACTTGATTATTGCAGTACTACGTTTATGCGCTAATAAATGTAAAACCATCA
Source organism: Pleurodeles waltl (assembly GCF_031143425.1). Classification (NCBI taxonomy): domain Eukaryota; kingdom Metazoa; phylum Chordata; class Amphibia; order Caudata; family Salamandridae; genus Pleurodeles; species Pleurodeles waltl. The sequence goes on along the minus strand of NC_090440.1, from coordinate 1,304,926,357 downwards.
TTTCCGCGTCATCACTAGCTCATCTTCTCCTAGTCTTCAGGACAATGCAGATGCTGCTGTCATGCTGCTGATAATGTTAAGCAGCATGAGAGCAATGCCAGGAATGGCTGGAGCAGGCTGCCGCAACGTTCCTGCAGGCACTGGGGTACTGTGTCTGCTCGCCACCCACCTAAGACAGCTGGGTGGAGTGGTTTAAAGTGTGCATGTCAGACTGGCCATTGCATACAGCTGGCCAACCTCACATGCACACTCTAAACTGGTGAAATGAGCATCACTCCCCTGTTGTCAGTTAGCAGTAGTGGCTGGGCCCCCAAAAACATCTGGCTGGGGTAAGGAAAAAATAAAATGGTAATAAAGTCATCTTATTACCATTTTATTTGTCACCTTTGCAGCGCAGGCAGCAAGAGGGTGACGCTCCTCTGCCCTAATGGAGGGGCCGCCTCTGTCACTTTAACCCTTGTCATTTTCAGAGAATTTCTAAGGTCCAACGCACCATGGACAGCCAACCGCCACACTGTGCATGGCCTTTGCACATGCACAGCAGAGGGTTGGAGTTGGCCGCAGGTCCAGGCCTGCGAGCAGACAACTATACCCCAAGTGTGGCCTTCTGGCATTCACAGCGTGTGGTTCGTCTCACAGGACCTCCACCCACTCAGGCACACTCACTGACTTTGCCAAAGATTCACAACGCCAAAATATAAAAAAGTGAGCCAATTGACAAAGTTAAGGGATGAGCATCTCAATATACATAAAGCAGATCTATCATCTTTCTCAGAAAATCACCAATATAATTAATCAAATGTATATTTCACTAATTCACACAATGCAATTTTCTTTAATATTATAAAAAAAATTATTAAAGTTTTAATAAAAATACACCTCTAACACTTTCTTTTTACATAGTCTTTATTGTTACATTTTGTGCCTGGGAAATGTAGAAAAAATAGTCAGAGACATATTTTGTAAACAGAACTAACAAGTCTAGGTGTTTTACTTTTAACATATTTTGCAGTCCAATAAATGCAATCTGAAAAACAACCATAAAGTGCTTTAAAAAATATGGTAAGTTTTCCTTCAGGTCATTGCTTCAATTGTCCAAGAGGAATACTGTTTTTTTTTGTTTTGTTGGTGAGGCACTGCTTGACTCCCTGCAGCCTCCAACATTAAAAAATGCTTGGCTGTGCCCCTCCATATTCTAGGGGCAACACCGAGCTTAAGAAATGTTACAAAATAAAGCCCCTGAAGGGCATTATGAAAGTACTCTTTCGAAGGAGCAGTGAATTACAAATGCATGTCTCCTCATTTAGTATTCACTTTTTTTTTTTTAATTTACTTTGGACGTACCAGAGCCCACCTGGGACAACCATATATAATTTTTTATAAGAGGAAGGGGTGTGAGGACCCTCCCTGAGCCTTTGCAGGCTTGTGTTTTTTTTTTAATAAGGGGAGTAGAGTTCCTGCTCCCCACCCAAGCCACTAAGGGCCCTGGAGACCCCATCCCAAGGGGTCTTTTTATAAATTTGGGTAAGGGGGCATATGGGTGCCCCAGGGACCCCTTCACTGAGGGCCAGATGTTCATTAAAGTGGAGTGGGCATGCAGCCGCACTTGCCTAGCCACTAATGGGCCTCGTGGACATATGGCCCTGGGCCTCTGGGGGGTGCCCGGGTATCCACACAAGGCACCCACATTTATGTTGGGAGTGCATGGGGAGCCCTTAGGCCCCAATGGCCCCAGTTAGGACAACAGCCAGGACCATACTGGGTGGTGGCGGGAGCTGGCATCTTTCCTTTGCTCTCGCCCGAGTGGGAGCAGCATGTTACTTCTGTTCCCACTTGGAGGGAGCAAAGAGAAGTTCTCTGCCTGGGAGAGTTTGGGCAGAGTATGCCCACACTTTCTCAGGCAGGGAACTAGAGTGTCACAAGGGTGGGCACTGCAGGGCACTGTGCAGTATCAAGTAAGGCGGATGGAGGTCCCCAAGGCAGATACAACTGTCCCCTTCAAACTGTACCTGACACTGAGAGATAGTATCCCCAGGGTGCTAAGTGGTTTGAGGCGATTTGATTAATGACTCTTGGGCTCTGGCCCGCCATGGGGTCCAATTTATTTAATTAAAAACGCTGAAGGGTGCTGTTTTTTTTTTTAAGTTGCGATCTACAGGAGTCCTGTGGAATCACAACTTTTTTAAAAAACTAAACATTATTTTCGCCCCAAGACAGCTCCCTGTAGACCTCTTCACAAAGACTAGAGGGGCAGGGTATCCCTACCGTGCTCCCTTATAGTTATGTTATTTTAAAACTCAGTACAAGGGACTATGTGCCCGAGTCCTGTAACAACTGTGTTAGAAATGGGGTCTTTGGTTGGCAGTCAGGTTACCCCCTGTCCAAGCAAGGGCCCTCACTCTAGTCAGGATAAGTTACACACAATCCAAATTATCCTGTGTCTACCCTCTGGTAACTTAGAAGGCAATGCGTAAAGTATTTGTGCAGTACATCATACAATACCACCATATAGCACCACAAAATACACCACACAGTGTTTAGAAAAATATAGAATATTTATCTGGATAAATGCAGGTCAAAACGATCAAAGATGCAATAAGTAAATGTAGAGACATCACTGAAAAGTGATATAAAGCATCTTAAGTCACTTAAAAGCAAACAAAGTCTCTTTCAAGCACAGAGTACCTGGTTCGCGTGAAAAATCTCTGCAGAGTGCCGCAGAGGAGGAGAAGCGTGGAAACAAAGGGATGTGCGTCGATTTCTCAAGCCGCACACGGCGATGCGTCGTTTAGTTTCCACACAGGGACGGCTGTGTGTCAATTTCCGGCGCTCGGTCATGGATCCTCTTCGGGTTACGGGTTTTTAAATGCCCCAGGAACGGTATGTGGATTTCGTGCACTGGCAGGACAAAGTCACAGGAGCTACGTTGATGTGGTGGGCGTTTCATAGAATTTTCTCCAGCACGGCAGATGCTGCGTCGATTCCTCTCTGGAAGTCGGGCTGCACTGTTCCGGCTCGGCTATGCGTCGATCCAGTGGGCCGTGCGTCGAATTTCCGGTCGCTACACTGGCGATCTTCTCGTTGTGAAGTCGGGCTGCGTCGTTCTGGTTCACCGTGCTGTGAAGTTTTCACCGCAGTGCAGGCTGTGCTTCGTTTCTGGCAGGCTGTGTGTCAAATTTCACCACACAAGGAGTCCTTCTTGAAGAGATGAAGTCTCTGGTCCTGAGACTTTAGGGAACAGGAGGCAAGCTCTCACCAAGCCCTTGGAGAGCACTTCTTAACCTCAGCCAGAGAGCGGCAAGGCAGCAGGGCAACAGCAAGGCAGCAGTCCTTCACAGAAAGCAGTCAGGTGAGTCCTTTGGGAAGCCAGGCAGTTCTTCTTGGCAGGATGCAGGTTCTGGTTACAAGTTTCTTCTCCAGGAAGTGCCTGAGTTGGTAGGGGCAGAGGCCCTATTTATATACCCAAATGTGCCTTTGAAGTGGGGGGGCTTCAAAGAATGGCTTAGAAGTGCACCAGGTCCCCTTTCAGTTCAATCCTGTCTGCCAAGGTCCCAGTAAGGGGTGTGTCAGTCCTTTTTGTGAGAGCAGGCCCTCCACCCTCCCAGCCCAGGAAGACCCATTCAAAATGCAGATGTATGTAAGTGAGGCTGAGAATCCTATGTTTTGGGTGTGTCTGAGTGAATGCACAAGAAGCTGTCAACTAAACCCAATCAGACGTGATTTGTAAGGCACAGAAATTGCAGAGAAATGCTCACTTTCTAAAAGTGGCATTTCTAAACTAGTAATATTAAACCCAACTTCACCAGTCAGCAGGTTTTTTTATCACCATTCTGGCCATACTAAATATGACCTTTCTACTCCATTCAGGTCAGCAGCTACCACTCAAACAATGTATGAGGGCAGCCCCAATGTTAGCCTATGAAGGGAACAGGCCTCACAGCAGTGTAAAAATGAATTTAGGAGTTGTACACTACCAGGGCACATAAACTACCTAGGTACATGTCCTGCCTTTTGCCTACACAGCACCCTGCCCTATGGGTTACCTAGGGCACACCTTAGGGGTGTCATATGTATAAAAAGGCGAGGTTTAGGCTTGGCAAGTACTTTTAAATGCCAAGTTGAATTGGCAGTGAAACTGCACACACAGGCCTTGCAAAGGCAGGCTTGAGACAAGGGTAAGGGGCTACTGAAGTGGGTGGCACAATCAGTGCTGCAGGCCCACTAGTAGCAATTAATCTACAGGCCCTGAGCACATATAGTGCACTTTACTAGGAACTTTTAAGTAAATAATATAGTCCAATTGGGTAGGATCCAATGTTACCATGTTTAACAGGAGAGAGTATATGCACTTAAGCACTGGTTAGCTGTGGTAAAGTGCGCAGAGTCTTAAAAACCAGCAAAAACAGTATCCAAAAAGTGGAGGGAGGCAGGCAAAAAGTTAGGGGTGACCACCCTAAGGCTTTCATGTCTAACAAACTGCAACATTTTTCTTCATATTACAGGTAGCCAATTAGTGCACGTGCCTGCTGCGGAAGCATGTTTCCTGTGAAAGCGAATTGGGCCAAGGGACAAAGCCCCCCTGAACCAATCAGAGCAATCTATTTATTTTTTTTATTGGATCCAAAAGACTCTCACAAGAGTCCTTCGAATGCAACCATCCAGATAAATATATATTATTTTTTTCCCTAATATCTCAAAAACTACTGAGCAGATTTACACTAAGGGGGTCATTCTGACCCTGGCGGTCGGTGATAAAGCGGCGGCCAACCCGCCAACAGGCCGGCGGACAAAAAAATGCAATTCTGACCCTGGCGGGAACCGCCAACACAGCCCGCCGCATTAACACTCCGACCGCCACGGCGGAACAAACAAACAGCGCGGCGGTCACCGCCAACAGCCAGGCGGCAGACAATGTACCGCCCACCCTATCACGACCCACCAATCCGCCACCTTTTCCGGGGCGGGAGCCCCGCCGATAAAAACACGGCGGCAACAGACATTTCCAATGGAAAACGCTCACCTCGAGACACTCCACGCGGAATCCGGACAGCATGGAACCTGAATTGAACATCATACCTGCTCTCGTCTACCTGCTCATCTACCACGAGTACGAACTCCGGCGCAGACGTCAACGGTGAGTACTGCACCTACGACACACGGGAGGGGGGAGGAAGAAAGGTTACGGGCATACACATATGCGACCCCCTCACCCCCCCAATATGTACACACCAATGCAGAGCAGGAAGTCACAGTGACACCACACAAAGACCCTTTAAAAATACAATGACACAACCAAATTTGGAATAAATTTTCATGTACAAAAAAAGCACCTGGAAATAATTGAGCAACCGTGAAAAATATTTTCAAAAAACAAAAAGATATACACATCAGTGTATCACTGAAGTAACAAGTCCTGCACATCCTACGAATCTAACATGTCCGTGGGCCAAGGTTCTGCGAAACAAGGGCAAAGCCCACACACGAGACCTGAGTCCTTTGGAGAGAACACTGCAGGGGCATCTGATGTCAAAACTACAGGCACCTCAGGGGGAAGGGAAGGGGGGGCCACCACAGCCACATGAGTCCACGACGCCAGATCCACGAGGAGCCACAATGCCCACTGTACCATCCTGGGGAGTGCAAAGCCACAGTCTCTCAAGTCTCTGCAGTGGGTGGGTTGCCCACTGGACCATCCTGGGGAGTGCAAAGCCACAGTCTCTCAATGTCTCTACAGTGGGAGGGTTGCCCACTGTACCATCCTGGGGAGTGCAAAGCCACAGTCTCTCAATGTCTCTACAGTGGGTGGGTTGCCCACTGTACCATCCTGGGGAGTGCAAAGTCACAGTCTCTCAATGTCTCTACAGTGGGTGGATTGCCCACTGGACCATCCTGGGGAGTGCAAAGCCACAGTCTCTCAAGTCTCTACAGTGGGTGGATTGCCCACTGTGCCATCCTGGGGAGTGCAAAGCCACAGTCTCTCAGGTGGATTACAGAGTCCACTGGTCAAGGAGGAGGCATGGTGGGCACAGTGAACCATAAACAGTGCCTGAGACGGCGGGACCCAGCGCAGTGGTGCATGACATGGCGATGTCCAGCGGAGCGGTGCTTGAGAGGAAGGGCCCAGCGGAGCGGTGCTTGACAGGAAGGGCCCAGCGGAGCGGTGCTTGACAGGAAGGGCCCAGCGGAGCGGTGCTTGAGACGGCGGGGCCCTGTTCAGCGGTACCTGTCTTCACGGCGGGGCCCTGTTCAGCGGTGCTCTTCTGCACGGCGTGGCCCTGTTCAGCGGTACCTGTCTTCACGGCGGGGCCCTGTTCAGCGGTACCTGTCTTCACGGCGGGGCCCTGTTCAGCGGTACCTGTCTTCATGGCGGGGCCCTGTTCAGCGGTACCTGTCTTCACGGCGGGGCCCTGTTCAGCGGTACCTGTCTTCACGGCGGGGCCCTGTTCAGCGGTGCTCTTCTGCACGGCGGGGCCCTGTTCAGCGGTACCTGTCTTCACGGCGGGGCCCTGTTCAGCGGTACCTGTCTTCACGGCAGGGCCCTGTTCAGCGGTGCTCTCCTGCACGGCGGGGCCCTGTTCAGCGGTACCTGTCTTCACGGCGGGGCCCTGTTCAGCGGTACCTGTCTTCACGGCGGGGCCCTGTTCAGCGGTACCTGTCTTCACGGCGGGGCCCTGTTCAGCGGTGCTCTTCTGCACGGCGGGGCCCTGTTCAGCGGTACCTGTCTTCACGGCGGGGCCCTGTTCAGCGGTACCTGTCTTCACGGCGGGGCCCTGTTCAGCGGTGCTCTTCTGCACGGTGGGCCCCTGTTCAGCGGTACCTGTCTTCACGGCGGGGCCCTGTTCAGCGGTGCTCTTGCAGTATGTCAAGGGAGTCATACCTGGCCTGGACACCCTGCTCACTCGCCCTCCGACCGTGCTGTGTCAGGCCCCTTCGGGGAGTGAGTCCTGGGCCCTTTGGTGTCGTCCCTTGCAGCCGGGATGGGGCTTGTGGGGCCCTCCTGCTCCGCGCTCCTGGTGGTTGTCCTCTCCGCCCTGCTGTCCTTCCGCTCCTTAGATGGGGCTCTCGGGCCCTTGCCTCCCCTGGCTGCTGTGGCCGGTGAAGTGGCCGGAGTCACCTCCTTGGGGGCAGCCGTCTCTGTCCGCTCACGGCGGCCCTTCAATTTCCGGGTCCTCTTGCCTGGGGGGGGGCTGGCTGTCCCCTTGCTGCTCACCGAAGTGTTACTGCCGCCAAAGGGTGGACTCCACATGCCATGCACCACTTGCACTGTAGAAGTTGGGCTGGTGGTGGCTGAGGTGCCCTTGGGACTTTTCCCAGTTGGAGGGGGTGGGTCGGGGGAGGGAAAGAGGTCAAAACTGGAGAGGTAATTTTTCTTGGGACCAAGGTAAGGGGTAGGAGTAGTGGTGAGAGAAGTGGAGGAAGAGGATGTGGTTGTATGAGAGCCAGGTGTGCTGTCCTTGGGTGCAGGTGACTGGGACGTAGGCTGTGGTGAGGTGGTTGGCTGTTGTTTGGGTGTCTGCCTGCGTTTATGTGTCTTGGAAGAGGGGGTGACAGACACAGTGGGAGAGGACACAGGGGACGTGTAAATGCCAGTGGGGGTGGTGACTGCAGGTGTGCGGACTGTAGTGGAGGGTTTGCTGGTGGTGGAAGAACTGGCTGATGTTGGGGTGCATGCAGGTGTGAGTGTAGACGTCACAGGGAGGGAGGGGGGAGACGAGGAGGACGGGGACACAGAGGTGGTAGTGACTGTTGATATGTCTGCATCTGTGTGTTGCTTGGGTGAATGCTTGTGTTTTCTGTGGTGCTTATGTTTGGATGAGCTGGCCTTGGGTGTTGAGGTGTGTGCAGGCTGGTCTGATGGTGTGGATGGGATAGGTTGAGGTACAGGAGACAGAGAAAGGGTGGAGGCAGATAGAAGAGGGAGACTGGAGACAGGGACAATGGCTGCCGTCAGTGCTGAGGCCAGAGCAGTGAACGCTCGTTGATGGGCAGCCTGACCCGAATGAATGCCCTCCAGGTAGGCATTGCTCCGATGCACCTCCCTTTCCACCCCCTGGATGGCATTCAGAAGGGTAGTCTGCCCAACAATGACCGTCCTCACCAGGTCAATGAGCTCCGCACTGAGGGCAGCAGGGGTAACAGAGGCAGGGGCTGAGGTGCCTGGGGCGAAGGAGACGCGCGCCTTCCTGGCCGAGCGGCCACGGAGCGAAAACTGAGGGGCTGCTGGGAGGGCGGTGCTGGTGCGCTAGGTGGCGGCTGTACCTTTTGTTGCGGGGGGCACAGATGGTGCCGCCACCGCTAGGGAGCTCCCAAACGAGGACGTGTCCGTGTCGCTGGTGTCTCCACCGGCCCCCGTTGTGGTGCTCCCCTCGCCCTCCGGATCACTGGTGCCCTCGGTATCACTGGTGCCCTCGGTGTCTGTGTCAGTGCCCACCGGGGCCTGGTGACCTGCAGCTCCCTCCTGCTCCGACGCCAAATCTCCTCCGCCTGATGATGCTAAAACACAAGAAGACAAAGATTTAGGGTGGGGGGAGAAATGAAACAAAGTTGAGTGCATGCCTTAGCAATACCCTTTGCGGAGAGGACAGACACAGGTGCCTCGTGCACTAAGTCGCGAACTTGGGGTACACTACTCAGTACTTCTGACTAGGCAAACAGGTCTAGGGACAACACACGTGCACATGTGTGATGCTGGAGCATGGGTAGCTGCACTTGGCACCCTACAGAGGTGGGGGGCGGGGGCACAGGGCCATGCCTAAGGGAGCGGACCACACTACAGAGAGCGCCCTGGCCTAATGTCACCCACAGCCCTCCTCCCCCACCCAGTCGCCTCCAATGTGCATACAGATAGGAGAATGTGCGGATACTCACCCCCTTGTGTCTGCTGTGCTGTCCTCAAGCGCCCATCCAAATTAGGGTAGGCCACCGCCAGGATCCGGGACATCAGGGGGGTCATGGTGCGACTGGCACCCCTCCTAGGTCGGGAGGCCATCCCCAGCAGTGTTTCTGCGGTCTTCCTCGTTCCGCGGCGGATGTCCTCCCACCTCTTGCGGCAGTGGGTGCCCCGTCTGTTGTAGACCCCCAAGTTCCGGACTTCCTTGGCGATGGCACGCCAAATATCGATTTTCTGGTGGGCGCTCACCTGTTTGACATGTACAGGGTGGGAAAGAGAAACCGTCACATATCTGCATGTTTGGAGTACATGCCCCCCCCTCCCCAACCTTGTCATGGTTCCCATTCTCTCATCTGTTGTGCGTTGCACTCCTCATTCCCTCCACACCCCACCAACTTACATCCCCCCCCTCCACACAGGCATAACCCATTTAATGTGCACTGAGTGTACTCACCTGTTGGTCTGGAGGACCGTAGAGTAGCGCATACTGGGGGAGGACCCCGTCCACAAGCTTCTCCAACTCTTCTGAACTGAAGGCGGGGGCCCTTTCACCAGTAGCAGCAGCCATTGTCACTTCCAGACCGAGTTCACAGCAGCACTTGCAGTATAGGTCCTCTCCTGTGGATGATCAGGTCTCGAATGATTGAGCAGATAGAAAATGGCGGTCACGCCCGCGGCGGTGCGTACCGCGGCGGTGCGTCCCGCGACCGCCGGCGCACATCGTCATTGGCTCCTGAAACCCATAGGCTTCAATGTTAACCAATACGTCTTCGCACAGCGGTCTTCGACCGCCTACCGCCACGGTGTGCCCCGCCAGCGCAGTGACCTCACATCCCATTGTCCCACTTCACAGGTCAGGCATCGGCCATTTCAAGGGCCCACATGGCTTAATTTCTAATGCGTCACACAGGCCTAGGCCTTGCAATGGCACACATACAAACATATCAAACCATACATTTACCTGTACTGTGCAAGCTGTGTTGTACGTACCTGTGAGTGGATTGACTCTGTACTCCATATTCTCCTTCCTAGGCACCGTCCGCTGGGACTAGCGATGAGAAGGAGGAATCCTCGCGTGTACCGGCCGCTGGTGGACCTGTCCACAATGGAAGAACGCAACATAATACTACGATACCGACTTGACCGAGCCTCCATCCATGAACTGTGTGCCCAGCTGGAGCCAGCCCTGATGTCCCCCATCCGCCAACCCACAGGAATTCCCCCTCTAGTGCAGGTTCTGTCTGTCCTCCATTTCTTTGCAACTGGCTCATTCCAGACAACAGTGGCCATGTCATCTGGGATGTCTCAGCCTATGTTTTCCAAGATCTTATCCAGAGTGTTGTCTGCCCTGATGAAACTCATGCAGAGCTACATCATTTTCCCAGAGGAGGGTGATTTGCCTACAGTGAAAGCTGATTTCTATGCCCTTGGACACATCCCCAACATCATTGGTGCAATTGATGGGACCCATGTGGCTTTAGTCCCACCAAATGACGATGAACAGGTGTACAGGAACAGGAAGAATTACCATTCAATGAATATCCAGGTGGTCTGTTTGGCTGACCAGTACATCTCCCATGTAAATGCCAAGTTCCCAGGGTCAGTGCATGACGCGTATGTTATGCGAAATAGCAGCATTCCCTATGTGATGGAACAGCTACAGAGACAGCGTGTGTGGCTAATAGGTGACTCTGGTTACCCCAACCTGCCGTGGCTATTGACCCCAGTGAGGAATCCCAGGACCAGGGCAGAGGAACGGTACAATGAGGCCCATGGGCGTACTAGGAGGGTGATTGAGCGAACCTTTGGGCTCCTGAAGGCCAGGTTTAGGTGCCTGCATATGACAGGTGGATCCCTAATGTACTCACCAAAGAAGGTGTGCCATATCATCGTGGCGTGCTGTATGCTCCACAACCTGGCTTTGCGACGCCAGGTGCCTTTCCTGCAGGAGGATGGTCCAGATGGTGGTGTTGTAGAAGCCGTGGAGCCTGTGGAGAGTGAAGAGGAGGAAGACTCTGAGGACGACACAGACAATAGGGACAGAGTGATACAACAGTATTTCCAGTAACACACAGGTAAGAATCACCCACGCCATTTCACAATTGCTTATAGCCTCCTGCATCTGTACTTTCTGTAGTTCCCCACAGATGTTTTTCATTAATTTTTGCCTTTCCCTTCCCTTCTCAGTGCTGTCTGACTCAGTACCTGACTTCTGCTTGGTTCGCCCATTAAATACAGCGTATTGACATTGGTATGTTGTCATGACTAATTGACAGAACAGAAATTGAACAGTAATATGTAATACATTTGTTAATAATACAGCATGACTCAAAACAGATTTGTGTGCAAAATGTGATTTATTTACAGTGCTAGATATCGGTACATGTTATTCTAAGGGTGATGGGTGGGGGTGGAGGAATATCCATGGCAGAGTCCAGTTCTCAGTCTCACAGGTGCATTGTCCTTTTGCCTGTGGAAGGATGGAGCATAGGCAGTTCATGGTTGGACAGGGTGGCAATGTGGGACAGTGGGAAGACTTGAGGGGGTATGTCCTGCTGGCGGGGGTCTTGACATCCTACTCTGTCTTTTTTTTTGGTCTCAGGCTCTTCTTACGGGGTGGTTGTTCTTCAGCAGGAGGTGGGGTTCTGGGGGGCTGTCGAGGTGTTGGGACCTCCTGTCCACTAGCGCCGGCGGAGGTGGTAGGCTGTTCCTGGTCCGGGCTAGTGACAGGGGCCCTGTGTGGTGCACCATGGTCCCGCAACGCGTCCTCTATCCTGTGGAGGGCCAGGACGATGGTCCCCATTGCGGTCCCGATGATTCTCAGCTCCTCCCTGAACCCCATGTAGCGTTCCTCCTGCTGTGCTTGGATCTCAGTGAACCTGGCCAGTACCGTCGCCATCGTTTCTTGGGAGTGGTGGTATGCCCCCATGAGGGTGGTGAGGGCCTCTTGGAGAGTGGGTTCCCTGGGCCTCTCCTCCCCCTCCTGTCGCACAGCAGCCCTCCGAGCTGCCCGGTTTCCCCCGGCCTCTGTCCCCTGGACGGTGTGCCCGCTACCACTGCCCCCAGGTCCCTGTTGTTGTTGGGGTGTTGGGTTAGCCTGGGTGCCCTGTAGTGGCAGACACACCGCTGATTGAGCTGTCCTAGAGACAGAGGCATGGGCCCGCTGGGTGGGAGCTGTGCTGGTGTTGGCAGAGGGGGTCGGGTCTGGTGTGGCCTGTGGCTGCCTGAGGGGAACCGACTGCCCAGAGGTCCCCGATGGTCCGGGCTGGTCATCAGGTTCACTGTCGACAGAGCTGCTATCCTCAGTGTGGGCCTGTTCCGGTGGTGGGATGGACACTTCTGGACCCTCCTGGCTGGTGTGTTGTCGTTCGGGTCCTGCATGGGGTAAGAGAGTTTGGTTATTGTTTCTGTGTGTGCAATAGCGTGCGTGTTATGGGTGCCCTTGTCCCCCAGTGCAGGCATTCCCTTGAGGGAGGTGTTGTGAGGGTAGTTAGTGGGGGGGGGGGTTAGTGCAGTGGTCATGCTTAGGTGATGGGTGCCCATGATTTGTGTTGGCATGCAGGAGTTGGTGTTGGGATGGGTGGGTTGTGCTGGTGAGACATTGTCAGGGAGGATGTGTGCTGGGGGGTTGGGGGTGAGGGTGGGGGTGTGGTTGGCATGCTGGTGGGGTGGGGGGATATAGTAGTTGAGATTGGACTTACCAGAGTCCATTCCTCCGGCTACTCCTGCGAGGCCCTGAGGATGCAGGATGTTCAAGACGTCTTGCTCCCACGATGTGAATTCGGGAGGGGTGGGTGGGGGTCCGCCGTCAGTCTTCTGGACCGCGATGTTGTGCCTGGAGACCATCGATCGGACCTTCCCCCGTAGGTCGTTCCATCTTTTGCGGATGTCCTCCCTATTCCTGGGATGCTGTCCCACCGCGTTGACCCTGTCCACGATCCGCTGCCATAGCTCCGCCTTCCTAGCTATACTGGTGTGCTGCACCTGCGAGCCGAAGAGCTGGGGTTCCACTCTTAGGATTTCCTCCACCATGACCCGGAGTTCTTGGTCCGAAAAGCGTGGGTGCCTTTGGGGTGCCATGGGGTGGTGTGGGTGAGGTGTGGGGTGGTGTATGTGATGATAAGTATGTTGGTGAGTGGTGCTTTGTGCTACTATGTGGTGTGTGTGATGGTGTAGTGTGCCTCAGTGTGTCTTGCTATGGATTGTCTGCTGTGTCTCTCTCTCCTTCTCTCAGTAATTATGGTCGCAGGGGTTTGTGGGTGATGTGGGTGTGTGTTTTATAGTTGGTTGATTGTGTGGGAGTGGTGTGTGTATGTGTATCAGGTGTGTGTATTTCAAATTGTCCAATGTGGCTGTGTTTTGGTGCTGTGTGTGTATTCTGACCGCGGCGGTGTGTAGCGCCAATGGAATACCGCGTTTGAATGACCGCCGTGTGGATTCGTGGGTCGTAATGGCATGGGCGTATTTCTGTTGGCGTGACGGTGGAGGTTTGGTCATCTCCAGTTTCTCGCTGCCCGCTGATGTGGCGGGCTGCAGTGGAGGACGGATTTTTGGAGGTTTGGCCGTTGTGGGTCAGAATGACCGTGGCGGTTAACCGCGGGCGCGGCGGTGTTATGGCGGTCTTCTGACCGGCGGTAAGGGCCTTTTACCGCCGAGGTCAGAATGACCCCCTAAATCACAAAAGGATACTTTCTGGACTAAGCTCCTGCCTAATTTGTCATAAATCCGTTCATCAGTTTCAGCTGTAACTGTGTCTAAAAAAAAGAAAAGTCTATGGAAAATGCATGGTGATTTTGTGTTTTGGGACCCACCTTTTTCTCAGCTCCCACTTGACAGATCACACCAAAACTTTTCAGAAAGGGGCAGAGGTGGAATTGTTTTTGGAAGGTCTCACGAAGATTCTTCAAGGGACTCCAAAGTTATTAGCAAACCAAAAAGCACTCTATCTATGGCAAAGGAGACCTAACAATAACTTCACAGTGGTGAGTGACACTGAATAAAATATATATATATATATATATATATATATATATATATATATATATATATATATATATATATATTTCCACAATGGACAAGGTGCTTGATATTAGAGCAAGGGCACAGGAGACACCTACTGGATGGTTTCTTCCACATCCACTTAGAGTTCAATCAGTTTTTAAGTTAGTCCTCCTGCAAATGTACAGGAAAATTAATAAATGGTGGAATTGTAAGAACTTTAATGCTGACTCTTGGAAATGGTGCACAGTAGCTGAAAGTTAGGTATGTGACCGGCAGTCAGCCATTTTGCTTCTTCTGCCGTGGCAAGTTCACCGTGCCATGTCAGAGTACATTCCTACACATTCAAGTCCGGGCTGTTTGCTGATGAGGTAAATGCTGGGATCTAATCATTAACTCAGACACCACGGTTCACAGGGAATTAGTGATCGCTAAAACCTATGTAAGACGCGGGGATTTCAAATGTCTCACGCAATGGCCGTGAAAATTCCTCATGACTATAAGAGAATGACTCCGTATGTGGACAGGTGAATCAGTAATCCTGTTGAGCAACTGAAGTTTAAACGACAAATATTATTCTGATAACTTCAAGTAATAAATAGACTGTGCTTGCCCAGAGCTCGTTTGGTTTCCAGTGTTATACTTAACAACACTTAGCTGGTGAATCTGAGATTTAGATTGTGAAAAAAATATTGCTTCCCTAATGACGTTCAATTTCTCAAAGAAAACGGTCAATTGGAAGTGAATTGCTTTTTTCCCGTGTTACATTTAAGAACTATAGTGCACATATATATATGCACATCGGATGGCTGTGCAATTCTGCTGACCTGGTTTTCTTTGAAAGTACATGCTACAACTGACCCGCAGGTCTGTAGGACAGTAAAAGGGATGCGTTTACTAAAGTTTGTGATAGTGCCTGCGAGGCATGGCACACGTTTGCAGACTTTTATGATGAATGTTAAAATGCAAAACTGTAGCAAATGTAAACCTTATTCTTGAGTATTAATGCCTTCTGGCTAAATTATACTCCTTTTGTTGTTCTTAGGAGGAAAGAATGAGCGAAAAGAATCTGGGCCCAAACCTGTGACTTTCAAGACAATATACACTGAAGCTGCAGACACTTTCTGTTAGTGGTTACAAACTATGGCCCCGATTCAGTAACACTTTGCGGCAGAGTTAAACCACTTTTTTGGTGTGGGCTGGATACAAAATCCATTTTAGTTTGGGGTTTAGCAAGACGTGCAAATCAAGATTTGTGTGGCTTTGTGTGAGATTTTATCCTGAAAGCAACACAAGGCAGCAAGTTACCTTCCACAACAGAGGTGTTTCATGGGCGAACCATGGGTATTCCACTGCACACACCCATGTATTTTGACACAAAGCCATATTTACTGAAGACAGTAAACATGAGTTTGTGCCAAAGGGTAGTATAACAAGGAGAAATATGTCTGCTGAATTCTGAAGCATGCATAGACAGAGAAATAAGCCTCTAAGAATAGTTTTAATGCAGGAAGGGCTCTCTTCATGCACAAAAACTATTGTGACCACAACTCAGGCACCCTTGCATTGTGGTGCCAGTGCTACATGAGAGATGAAATGCTTGTCTTAGTATATATGTCGCATTTCTGGTCTCTCCCTTTAACACAACATAGTTACTTCGATTGCTGCACTGCGTTGTGCCAAAGTTTAGTAAGTATGGCCCTACGTTTTCTCTGGTTCTATATTAAACCGCCAAATTGCATACATCAGTGGGTGTTTTTAACCACCCGTATTCGCCTTTCACCTGAGATTCAAATCTAGCCCACTGTAGCCAGTCTGGGAGTGGATTCTCTTTTTTTAGACAGAAGGACACGTATAAATTATTACATGGCTACTCACATTTCACTTTATTCATATACAGGGACTTCACATGACTGGTGGAAGTGCATTTATTTCTTAAACAAACGAGAATTTTGCTAGTGCTTAAAAAAAGGTTGCATGAACTTTCTGGGTGTTATTTTATTTGTCCTTGTGATCTTTGTATTTTACGGTTTGTGTTGGAATATTTGTAGTATGTTGTTATGATTGCACTTTTTACATGGTTTGATTCAACCAGTTCTAAATTATAACAATGTGCACTTGTTTGAAATTTCATGCAAATAAAACAAAAATTAAATAGATGAGATTGACAATGATTTACGTGGGTGACTTCCTATAAATAATCATTGGCCATTTAGCCAAGATGCACTGCATCTGAGTTGTTGTGCAGCATGGCTGAAGGTAAAAACACAAAGCCTTTGACATGGCCACCTGCATCACTTTGTTGCATGACATTTTATTGGAATGCGCACCACACTTGTGCATACCTACAAGATTACACAAGTGTTTTTTTTTAGCTGCTGAGCCGAGCGGGTTTGGCAACTCAAAGGAATAAACGTGCAAAAGCAGGGAAGGTTGTGGTACACAGCTGGCGGCACAAAAGCAAAAAAGGTGTTGGATGGGATGTGAAAACAATAAAGGGGAGAGCAGGAGTGAAAACAACACAGGAGCTGGGGCAAAGCAACACAGAGGGCACTGGTTGGGGATGCAATGGGGAGAAGCGCATGGACGTGTGCAGGAGGGTAGACTTGGGGAGATGCAGTCGGATAACAGAGAGCAACATGGAGTGCAGGGTGAGAGACATAAACAAGGGAGATTACTTTAAAGCACACAAAATAATAGAGTGTTTTACTCAAAAGTAGTGCTTTGAAAACAAGCAGTGGAGCAGCAGTGCCAGCCAATCATAAAAATTGTAAAGAGGCAATAATCCATATGAGGGGCAAACGTGACTGGCAAGCTGGAACAAATAATAAGTAGCATGTAAGTGAGAGTGACAAGGAACGCCCACCAGTGGTAAGCAATGGCTGTGTTCCAAATCCCTCTGGGTTCTTGTTTAGCCACAATATGCCTCGCAACAGACAGCACATGCACTGTTTAGGAGGCTTGAACTAAAAAGCATACAAGTGTTTATGCAAAAGAATATGAAGGGTGTCAAAGGCTTCTGATGTTAGCCTAAATATCCCAGCACATACACATTACAAACTATCTGAATTCAGGGGAGAAGATTTCCACAAACATTAGACAGTAAGAACTGTAACTTCTGTAAATCATGTATCATACTAGGCACTGTATTCCTAGACATCCAGTAAATAATTGGGGAACAGGATTGGGAAATACCTAAGACAAATATGTGTTTGAATTGGCATAGTTAGGTGTGGTGACTGACAACTTTAGTTTCTGGAACACCTCTTGCTACCTATTCTTCCAAAAGGACAGAAAGAAATTCTACATAGAAAGAAACGCTGTGGATAAATAAAAACCCGGATTAGTATAGCGTGGCTAATCACCTATGAGGGTTTCCAGGTGCTTTCCATATGCATTTAGGGCCAAATGTAGCAAAGATTTTTACCCATTCTGTGTCTATGGGAAAATGTGTTCGTACATATGGCCCTTAGTGATTTTGCCCAGGATCACAGGATGTTGAGCTGACGCTGAGACACGAGCCTGGATCCCCCACTCTGGAATTGACAGCTCTGGCTGCTGTGCCACGTCGGCCTCTTTAGTCCCTTTAGCAACTGATTTTCACATGTGTCTCATGGTTTGCCACTGCATAGACAGTCTGTATATTAAAGCATAAACTTTTGAAGATGGTTATATTTCCGCATTTGTGTTCCTATTAGGTTTTTTATGGTGGCGATCAAGTAGTCTTTTTGTTAGACTGTAGATGCAACAAGCATCTTGTAATTAAGACCCGCTGTCTATTTTTTGTTATATTTAATTTGATGACCCAATAACTTTTTAATTGATGGTATATGTCTTTTTGATTAAGAAGTGCTTGCAGTTGGTTACCTTAGTTTGCCATAAAAAATCAACACTATTTATAAACTACCACTGGACATTTATTTATATTGCTTTGCTGTCATGGAACATGCTGATGGTTTTGCAGCTTTTTGAACATAGCATAACAATGAATATGCAAAGAGGTTTTCTTAAAGATACAACAAACGTATTAGTATTTTGTCAAAAGTATTTTACAAAACATTTGCTGTGAATGTCTTTTAATTACAGTACTTACAATACAAGCAAAATCTTCTGAGTTATTTTCATAACATTTATCTTTGAGGGTGCAGTTTAACTCTGCAAATCTAGTCTGTTCCTCAAAGAGGCCCAGCTTCCGGCTCCCATATTGTTGTAGCCCAAGATTGTGATTTGTTTTGAGATTTTCTTTCCAAGACAGCTGGTAGCAACATAGAACTCACACAAATTCAACCAATTATTACCAAACACACCATCCTGTTAAAAAGCCAGACTTACTGGCTTTGCCAAAGTTTGTTTTTAATAGCTGTTTTCCTGCCTGACCTTTGATTCTGTGTCTCACAACTCCCACTGGTGTGTCTAAAACACACAATCTTGAAGAGACAGCTCTAAAAGGTGTCTGTATATGCATCAACTACGCATAGTGCAAAAAATGAAAAAAGCACAGAAGGAAACCTTAGATTGGATGTCAATTGTGGTATGGTGGCAGAAAGGGCCTGGAGCGACAAGGGGCAGTGACACAAATAGCTGTTTCTTTAGCAGAGATGTCTATGACAGTTAGCTTTACACTGATTTTTAAAAAACATTGTCTTTATAGGTGATATTAATGCATTTATAAAGCACATCCTTTCATCCAAGGGCTTCAGAGCACTAGAAAAGTCACAACATAAAAAACAAACACAGACAAGTAGAACAAACAAATGTGTCATAAGTTTCACAGAATATAATGTTTTTATTTTTTCAGAGGCTAGCATATTCAAATATTTGCCTGGGTTGGGAAGGGAGAATTAGACCCATTACCCTAAAGGTCTAATTCACGGTGGACTTAGTTGTAGTTGAAAAATTGCCCTGTTAGTATAGCGGATGATGGTTCGAAGCACATTGTTCAATTGTGCCTTGTCATTTGAACACTGTAAGGCCCACTGTGATGGCTATCCCTAAAGTATATTGCCAAAGTAGATCTAAGGTCAGCATGCCTAATTGCTCCCAAATGTTCTCGTCATCCTATTTTCAAGGCACGTTTCGTTGAGTTCACATATTGACTATTGCAAACATAAGTAAATACATAGATACAGTGTGTTGTATTACAATTCATATAATGTCTGATCTGAAGGTTTCTGGAGCCATCAAAATTATAAAAAGTCACTGATTGTGAAGCATTTACTTTATGAGTTAAGACGATTATGTTGGTCTGTTTTTGAATGGATTTTCGTATATATGTTTGGTTTTGTTTTTAGGTATATTTTGGCAATTTTCATATTTTAATGAATTATTAAGGTGCTTCTGCTTAGGTGTCTATTTTGGTTGAATATTTCTTCACTAATATGCCCTTTTGAAGTTCTGCTATTTTTCCTTTTGTTTTTCCTTTTTTATAAATGGTTGACACACAGATAGATTGATATACTTACCTTTTGATATACCTTTTGTCTCCTGTGCTACTAATTAGTATATTCTCCCTATCATGTATTATCTATAAGATATTGCGCAAGATAGATTGTTAGTTGAAGATTTTAGGTCTGAATTCAATGTTATATCTTTTCTGGGTGTGCTTTTTGTGTTGTGTTTTATTGATTCCTTTTGTTCTTGTGCCATCTATGTATAGCCCTGAAGAAGCGGATATTCCGTGAAACACGTGTTGGCAACTACGTCTTGTGGATGGATACATTTTGGTAACTATAATCAATATATGATGTACATGCTATGAACATTATAGGTGCAATTATGATGTGCATGTAATGAATTTTATAGGTGCATTTCATTGCTGAATATGTTATATGGGAAACAATTCTAATGACCAGATAGATGATAGACATAGTGATTTGTCTTGTCTTTTTGATACAATGAATTTGCATTAATTGAATAATATAATCATTCTTTTTAAATGATTTAATATTTGTGGTGTATTTATTTTGTTTTTGTGTAAATGTTCCTAGTACTGAGTTTTTTCTCCCCACAATTCTGTGACATAGTGGAATATTTAGTCAGGGGGATAAAGTGACTCCTGTGCCTGAGAGTGCAGGGCCACTTCTCATATATCCCATACTAACACTGAATCTCTAAGGATGGGTTGTACTGGGAAAGCCTGCTGCGTTTGTCTGCGAATTCTTGGACTCATAATGCCATGGAAATCATTTTTCATATGTATGGAGGAGAATATATAATGAGGGGACATTTGAGGGTTGCCAGGTCAAGTCAGTTTTTCAGCATCTCCAAGCGATTGTATTGTTTTAATGAGATCTTGGGTGAACCAGCTGGGGTTAAGTGAGGAGAACATATGAGACTTTGAGAGGGATGTTGAGGCATAGTTTACATCCTTCTGAGTCAGTAGCCCCTGCAGAAGCTTTGCAAAGTGTTGAACGCCTACTGTGTTGAAGAAATGGTGCAGCTATATAACCAAGACCCCATGGCAGGGGTGTCCCACATTGGCTCAGATGAGACCGTTCTATGACACCTTTTGGATAGTCACGTGTGATACAGCCATGTAAAAGTACATGACATTCATTTTCACTGTCAGCAATCATGGAAATCGTGCATGGATCGTGCCCTTCTGGGCTTCTGCAAGACTTACTTGCCATTGGCCCTTAGCTGGTGTGCCAGCTAAGGGCCAATGCCACTAATGGTATGTATTTGATCTAGTTTATCTCCGGTTTATTTTTAATCCTCTTTTTGACCACACTCATTTAAAATATGTACTCTTACTGAATTCCATTCGGCATTTATTCCCTTGATTTATTTAACTATACCGGTGTAATAGGATAAAGCGTCATTATTTAGTTCCAGGAACAATCTGCAAACGCAAGCTATGTGCCAGCTTAGCCCTCTGGCCATCACTTGCTGGCAAAGATAACCTACAACATTCAACCCCTTTTAAAGATATTTGTTAGATTTTTAACTTTCCTCAAAATATTTCAGTGCTGGAGTGACGACATTAAAGAAGCCTGCCAGGGCTGAGGTTAAAATCCAAACTTTGGTTTCCAGGCAACTGAAGGCAAAACCTCAAGTTTTCAATTGCAAGGTCTTTATAGAATTACAAGTTGTCGTTTTTATTATCGCTTATGACAGTGCAAGCGTTCACATTCTGGCTACTCCACCAGCGTCCCTGCAGTGCCATCGCTTGGCTAGCAGAGAAACAGCTGCAGGTTTCTCCACAAGGACAGACCAAACTCCCTTAACTAAGCAAAAATAGTAAAAAAAATATCCCTTTTACTTCACTTTGACAGATGATTTTATTAAATGTGCCTTTTACACAAATGCTTTCAGTACAAAAAAATTAAACATGAGCTAAGAACATTTCATGTTTCAATGCGTTAATAATATTTGTGATAAATACAGTTCATTCTGTATCCAACAAAGACATCTTGGCAGAATAGCCTCCTTCTTCCATTCTTTCGGCAAGATGCATGCACAACTTGTGTTGCGTGTCCATTTTATGCAAATGTATCTTTTTGCCAATTGACAAAGATATGTATTGTGCTAAATTGTTATGCAGGTGTTTTTTCTAGGACACATCCTTCAAAAAAATCGCTGCAGCACATCACAACACTTAGTTGTCTGATGCAAAGCTCCTGTAAGTGGAGAGCCAAAAGAGAGCTAACTTTGCAGATAGTAAGCGTGATGTTATATTATGTGCTGTTTGCCATTTGTGCAGTACACACCTACTGCTAGTATGGCACCGTGGCACTCTATTGATGCGCATCAAAACATCGAATTGGAGTTCATTTTATATACTTAATGTTCTCTTATATTTTGATCATTCATTCAACAGATTTAATTGTGTTGGGAAGTAAATGTCCCTTCCCTGGTTGTGTCCCATGCCATGCGTGCTCTAAACAGCGAGCATCTGATATCCCGGTTTTTGGAGTTCGGCCCCAACCTCATGCTGATCTAGCATGCGTGTGACAGCTTAGGCCTGCCTTTAATAAAGAATCTGGGCCTGAAGGGGCAAACCAAGCGTGGTCAACATCATGGCAGCTGATTACTGTCCCTCTCACAGGGTTTATGCGTTTAGATGTGTGCTGGTAGGATTCAGTGGTTTTTGGCAATGTTCACATGACCAGCCCTTTTTACCTGTGTTATGAGATGAGATAATAATTTATTATTCGCTATTAATGTAATAAAAATTGAGTATAATTAGCTGGGAAGTTGCACTTCCATTGCAGCTGAGGTAATTAAAAATTGCTTTTAAATGTATATTGGGTGCATGCTTGCGGGTGAGAGTGTATTTATGTGAGAGAGAGTGTATATAAGTGTGAGTTTGTGTGCCTGTCTAAGTATCTGTTTGTGACTGAAATTGGAGGTGAAAGGGCACGTGATGTCACTTCTGCTACCCCTGGCATTTCACTGAATTGAAGTCCATGGTATGACACTCAACAATCCTTTCAGAAATGGGGTTCACACATAAACAGTTGGAATTAGAGGTGAGGTAGCCAATAAAATGATAGGGAGAGCCAATGATAGCTTGGCTCGAAGAGGAGCCGACCCCTGGAAATGTTTGGCATGCAAATCATGCAATAAGCATCACATAAAGTATGATAAGATCTCTTCAACATGCAACTGCTGTGACATTAATGAGTTACATTAAAGGTTCATTGAAAGGTAATGAAGAAAAAGTGGGATTGGTGAAACAAAATATTTGCCTAAGATCATACAGTTTGATTAAGCGAGGAAGCTGGGATTAATCTATTTGTCTCTTGTTTTTACCACAAATGTGAGTGATTTGTTTTCAACGTTGTGCATAAGATTAGAGTGAGGGTGGAAGGAAGAAGCCACAATAAAGCTCAGCTCATTTTGGGCAAGAGGTTCCAAGAAGACCTAAAAATTGAGCCAGAAACCAGCATCTGGCTTGAGCCTGGCTCAAGCTCTAAGTGGCTTGCCGACCTCTAGTTGAAATATGTCTTTCCAGGGCCCTCAAAGATTCTTAAGATGCCACTTGACAAAACAAGAGAGATTCAGAAGTAGAGGTAGGCAGAGATATATGGAAATAGACAGAGGTGAGCTAGATAGAGAGAATGTACCCCATTGGCCCCTTGGAAGCTTTGAGCCCTGGGAAGTTGTCCACTTTGCTCATGTGTGAAAACGTGTCTGACTCGCATCTCTTTGAGTCTGTTATGGGCACTCCAGCTTGGAAAGACCCTCCTGGGAAGTGCATCACTCTAGACAAAGGCTGAGCCTAGAAGGCAATGAGAGATGGAAACATGACAGGAGAACAGACCAGTTCTGTAAGTGCAGACAGAGAATGCACATTGCCTGTCTGCTATTTCTTGATTTCTTTGGCCAAGGAGGGCATGCTCTGCAGATTGCCCAGGGGACTACTGTGCTATCAGAGCTAGTGTCTGACTTTCACCCAACTTCCCAAAGATGAATGAACATCGCCTGGAATGTGATCTGGAGGAAGGACTGTTTTCCTTGTCATGTAATACCTAGATATTCCCACCTGGAAGAAGTAGAAAAAAGAGAGTCATCTAGGCATAACAAGTTGACTTTTGGTGTGGACAAGAACTGTTGACCAAGGTGCTGTGGGTTCATCCACCAGAGACTTGTGAAGAGCTTGACTGGAATGTTCCCAACTTTGACCTGGTCACTGATGCCTAAGTGGAGGATTCGTGGCACTGCGGAAGTGTGCCTAAGCAGATGCACACATTTACACTGCAAATTAAGCCATGGCACTTGCCTATGTGTACATGAGCAGTCTGCATTGCGGAAGAAGAGACCAGCCCTAACCTGTGGCACTTGCTTTTGTGCCTGAGTGAGTGGCTACCCTTGTCAATTTCTGCAAGTACGCCTTATTGAATTCAGCTGCCGCAACCCGAAAACATTTTGATGCAATTCCTTAATCGACCCCAGACCTGCACCTGAAAGTCTGTATCCCTGCAATGCCTCTTTGCAGGGAGGCTCAAATGACTGACCCAAAACTTATTTGTTTTCTGAATCATCCATCCACACAGAAAATTATATCACTCGATTTCTGTGAGAGATTGGGTTGTTGGTTGATTGGCATGTGAGCCCTGGTCAAGCAACAACCACAATCCTTGTCACAGTGAAGCACAAGCCAACCCTAAATTAACCTGTGCTCAACCCTCAGGTAGCTTGCCACAGAGCAGTCAGGCTTAACTTAGAAGCAATGTGTAAAGTATTTGTGCAACATTTCAAATGGTAATAAAGTGAAAACACCACTCAAAAAGGATCCCACACCGGGTTAGAAAAATCAAAATTTCTTTAATAAATAAAACAGAAGCAAAATTACAAAAATCCAATCAGCAGAACCGAAGATACGCAATTTTAAAGATATAGTGGAAATAGCATCAAAAAGCACAAAGTGCCAATTGTGGCTGTCTGTGATGGAGTGTGGCCGTCTACAGGGACCCAGTTAGACCTGCTGAACAAAGTACCTTAAATCCGGTTTCGCAGAGCTTTGTGAGTCTCCACGCTGAACATGCATTGCACAGCCAATGTACTGTCAGTTCTGAGGTGCAACAAAGCTGTAATTTGAGGGCCTGCATCATTGTTGAGGATCCCAATGAAGGGACTTGTGTTGCGAAGTTTGTAGTCGAGAATGCAGCATGCAGTTAGGGTAATGCTTCTGTTCCAAGGAGCTGCAATGCGGAGTCCAGCATCATTTTGAGGCTGCTGTTGATGAGAGAAGCGAGGGCATGCACCAATAATGCATCGCGCAGCAAAAGTTCCAAAGAGGGTGTGATTCAATGCAGGTCCTTGCAACAGGTCCAATCCGTGCAGCAACAGCGATGAGTAGGTTCTACACGGGTTTACATCATGCAGCATTGAGATATGTCGGATCTACTGGATCCACAGGCTTTCAGAGCACCTCAGGCCCATTTACAAAGGTCCAGGCTGAGGTGGCACCATTTGTTAGGGCAGACACACAGACAGCCAGGTGCAGGTGCAAGGTTGTTGGAAGTCTATTGTGACCCTGAGGCTTCAGATCAGTAGGCCAGCCAACTAGCCCCTGGAGTCACTCTGGTTTCTGGGATCAAGAGATACAGGCCAAGACCTTCTCACTCAGTTAAGGGGCAGCAGGGCAGCAGTTCCTGCAGAGCAGCAGTCCAGCAGAGTGGCAGTCCTTTCAGCAGCACAGCAATCCTTCTTCCTGGCAGAGTATTCACAGGTTTAAGGGTGTACTGAAGAGTTGATGGCTAATGTTCAGTATTTATACCCAGTTGTGACTTTGAAGTAGGTAGGAGCTTCTAGAAGCATCCCATTGAAGTGCACAGGTGCCCTGTCTTCCTGTCCCTGGCTCCAGACTAACTACAGGGGATATGCAGCTGTTTGTGTGGAGACAGGACACAGCCTATTTAAGTGTAAGTGGGGCTGGGCCCAGCTCCTCCCTTCCATTCTGCCAGGAATGGCCTATCTAGTCATACCTAAGCTCCCCATCCATTGTATGTGGCAATCTAGGGGGAATGCACAAAGCCCAACTATCAACTAACCCAGTTGTGTAACTCAGAGACAGTCTGCAAGCACCAAAATGGCTCAGGTAATAAAATGCTAACTTTCTAAAAGCGCCATTTTCAAAATTGTAATTTAAAATCCAACTTCACCATAAGTTAGGATTTTAAATTCCATTATTTGTTGTTGTTGTTTTACATTGGTAAAACATTCAGAAGGTCAGAAAATGGATTGTTCAACTTCAATCATGAATACAGTGTAATGCCGTGAGTCCTCATATGGTTGAACATAACAATCTTATGAAACATGTACCCAACGATATGCACTGGTTTGTACTTGATTTTACAAAACCTGTGAAAAGATGTGTAAATGTGGAACACCTGTTGACCGTTAAGGAGAGCCAATGGATTTGACTTGCTGATACAGTGAAGGAGGGTCTGGATCAACAGATGGAATGGTAAATACTGGCAATGTCGTAGATGGGCTATCTTAAACGGAACAGTTAATGCGATGTATCCCACATAGAGGGTTATGGATCTTGAACTCCTTTCATGGTTCTGTGCCTGCAATTGTGGATGTTGAATCAATATCTAGCAATTCTACTAGACATGGTATGGTCCCTTTCATGATTATTTATTGTTTCCTTTTGTTTCTTATGGATGGTATGAGGGTTGTGAGTCCCTTTATCTATAATTCCATTTCTGACATTACATTGTATTGGTTGTTGTGGTTGCTGGTTAATAATTCACTGAGAATAATTGGTTGGGTCAATCTTTTCTTTCTGTTCTGTGTATAAGTTAGGCTCTGGGGCTACCTACAGCAGGGTTGTGAAAGTGGATTTAGTGTTGGAGAGCATTTGGATGGGCCATTATTACATTTAAAGATGGCCGCCACAGTCATTACAATGGTCACGTGAGATGTTACTACTTGAATGCTCTGCATCAGGGAACCGAGCAGCATGTGTAGCTTACTAACATGGACTGAGCAGAAGGCCTATAAGGATATTATATTTATATTTATTAAATTGCTGAGGTCCACAACAGTAAACGTACCTTAATTACAACTGTCTCTAAACTCTGGGTATTAGTTAGGCATCTTTACCATTTCAAGATGGCCACCATAGTCACTGGAATGGTCACATGACCTGTCACTTCCTTATTTAAACATGCCGGAAAGACCGACAATGTTTGATTCTGACTCACATGGGTTGAGGGGGTGCAGATGTAGACTGATGCTAATAGTCCCATATTTAGAAGGTATTAATACGCTACAGTGGAGACAGTGTTTTTCCTCAGTTTATGTTGTATGGCGGATAAGTGATTTTGAGATACAGGGGGGTGATATACAGTGTTGTCTATGGGATGGACATTTGTTGTATTTGTTGCACATTTTGTGAACTTCCTAAATCCTATTGATTAATATATTGGATTTGAACAGTACTGAAGTGTCTTATTCATTAATTGAATACTGGATCTTATGTACACAAATGATATCAAAACAATTATCTGTACCCAGTTCCTAGGGGAACAATGGGTTGCCCCTAAGTGTGTTAACTTTCTAAAAGCGGCATTTTCAAAATTGTAATTTAAAATCTAACTTCACCATAAGTTACGATTTTAAATTCCAATTCCAGAGACAGCAAACATGAACTGTTCTCATTTGGAAATTACTATTATACAACTGAACAAGGTAACTTCAATGTTATCCTATGGGAAAATTAGGCCTTGCATTAGTGAAAAATGAATTGAAGAGTTTTTCACTACCAGGACATGTAAAACTTAAAAGAATACATCTTACCTTTTAAATACATTGCACCCTACACTCTGGGTTGGCCAGAGCCTATGCTAGTGCTGACGTACATGTATTAAAAGGAAGATTTCGGCCTGGCAAAAGGTTTACTTTGCCAGGTCAAAATGACAGTTTACAACTGGCAGACACACAGGCTTGCAACATATTTAAAGTACTACATGGGTGGGTGGCACAATCAGTGCTGCAGGCCCGCTGGTAGTATTTAATTTACAGGCCCTGGGCACTGGTAATTCCACTTTACTAGGAACTTACAAGTAAATTAAATATGCCAATTGGGTATAAGCCAATCTACCAAAACTAGCAAAACTACCCTACGATGCTACCAACAAATGATCCGGACGACCAAACGAGCTGCTCTGAGGGACCACATTTTATGACAAGACCGGAGGCTCTATTATGCGTTCTTTTCTCACTTTAATTCAAACAGCAGCAGTCAAGAAACTACAACTCCCAGAAAGGTTAGGTAACAACTAACCAATGGGAGCAAAAACCATAACTTGAACTGGACCAATAGGAAGGTACCATAGACCATAGAGAGCACCCTTGACTGCAAGCAGCTCTCTTTTCTTGCTGCTCGCAGTCAAAATAAGTACTCTCCTTTTTCATCTTATACGTATTTCTTGTTTTCTATATTTAAGGCATTTAAGGTTTTTTACTATACTGTTACTGTTAAATACTGTTACTGTTAAACATTGTTTATTCGTTACTCTTTCCGTTCGCTGCTTCGCAGCGGTTTATCCCGTTTCCACCCCCCCACCTCCTTCCAGTTTCAGCGCGCTCCGTCGAGCGTTCTAATTGCGCAGTTCGTAGAATTTTGCCAGCGCGCGTCTCGACTGAACGCGCGTCTCTCAGAAAAACCAGTTTACCGGTTCGGCTTTCAGACCGACGAGGCGCGTCTTCCTCGTTCGGCTTCTCAGCCGCGCCTGCTTTCACCGGCGGTTCCAGAGAACAGCGTTCGCTCCGCTGTCTACTCGGGGCTGACGTGTGCGTCTTCTGCATTCCTTCCCCTTCAGGTTTCCGCCCTGGGGAGGGGCCAACATAGTTTAGGAGCGTGTTGCTCCTGTTAACCCTTTATTAGCCCTGCATTCTCTCACTCTTTGCTGGAGCTTTGTTTTTCCTGCTATTTTTATTTCGTTTTTTGTCATGGAATCAGGGAGTTCTCCCTCAAGGTCTTCCTCTCAGGAGGATGAGGAATCTTTTCAAGATTTGAATAAATTTATCCAGTCCTCAGTAAAACACGCTATGAAAGCGTCTATGCAAAAAATGTCAAAAAATATTGAAAATTCTGTATTGTCCATGATGTCCAAATCTATGGCCTATTCTGCGGGGGAAAGCAGAAAACGGAAACTATCCTCTTCCAAATCACGCAAAGGTGCACAGACAGGAAGTGAGCTTGACTCACACCAGACTGAGGACTTGATTCCTCCCAGGCCTCCTTCAAAGGAGGGGATTTCAGCCAAAAACACGGCGACTCATTCTAAATGCAAATCTAAATTGAAGCATGTCTCTGTGCCCAAAAAGATCGTGATATCAAAGATTTTGGACTCGGACGATGAGGACTTGGATGACTTATCCCACTCGGATAATCTGAATGATACGTTGTTCCCCCTTTCCCCCAAACGTATCAAAACTGCGGCAAGTGGTCCTTCTACCAGTGTAGTTGACTCCGAGGGTGTGCCCATGTTCGATCCCTCCCTCATCCAACACCCTAATTCAACAGAATGGTTGCCTCAAGATCATGTTGGTGATTACATCTCTTCCCGTCTGCGTCTTCCCCTAGACAAGCAAATTAGATCTAAACTAAAATCAGAATGTCCTAGGCCATCTTTAGAATCCAACATTACGGCAACCCCAACTATTGATGATTCTCTCATCACCTTCTTTTCCAAATTCGGTAAGGATCCCCGTAAGGGAGTGGACAAGGCCTGGACCACTTGTCAGGACAAGCTTTTAGATGTAGTGGGCCCTCTTGCAAGAATCTTCGACTGAGCCGAATCAGCCAGACTTGAAGAATCTCCTATCGATCCCTTGGATCTTTCCCTTTGGACTCAGCAGGCATTTTGTTTTTTGGGCAATGCGAATTCGGCTATTATACACGAAAGACGCAAGGGTCTTTTACTCAAAATGGATCCCAAGTTGGCTAACTTGGCCACTCGAGACCCCGGCATTCAGGCCGACGGGAAACTCTTTGGAGATAATTTTATAAAGGATGTTAGCCGTTTTGTCTCCACTTTTTCATCCCTGGACAAAGCACAACAAAACCTCAAAAAAGTTTTTAACCAACGTGTTTTTGCCCGGGCCGGTAGAGGCAGGAGCCGCTTTACCGGCCGTACGTACAGGAACCAAGGCTCAAGAGGTTATGCCGGTTCATTCAATTCCTACTCCCACGAGTTCAAACCTCAGTTCTATCCCCAAAGATCTAGGGGATTCCGCAACCGTGGCGGGCGCTCCTCCAGACCGCCCATCAATCAAGGTAAGCCAACCTTCTGGCCCTCCCGTAGGAGGTCGCCTTCGTTTTTTCCTTCAAAAGTGGAAATCAATCACTACAGATCCGTGGGTACTC
Source organism: Pleurodeles waltl (assembly GCF_031143425.1). Taxonomy (NCBI): domain Eukaryota; kingdom Metazoa; phylum Chordata; class Amphibia; order Caudata; family Salamandridae; genus Pleurodeles; species Pleurodeles waltl. The sequence goes on along the minus strand of NC_090440.1, from coordinate 1,304,896,640 downwards.
TCAACCGTTCAGGGATATCAAATCAAATTTTTTTCCCCTCCTCTCCAATCTTATCCCCCTCCTCTTCCAAAATTTTCTCTGGAAATGTCCTCTCTAATCTCTTTAGAAATACAATCTCTTCTAGAAAAAGACGCCATCCATTCTTGCACTCCAGACCCATCCGGGTTCACCAGTTCCATATTACTCGTCCACAAAAAGAACAAAAAACTAAGACCAGTAATCAACTTGAAATTTTTCAACCAGTTTGTCATTTACCGGCACTTCAAAATGGAGACTATTATCCATCTCAGGGATATTTTGCTCCAGTCCGACTGGTTAGTCAGACTAGACCTTCAGGATGCATACCTGAGGGTTCCTATTCATCCCTCTCACAGGAAGTTTTTACAATTTCTTTGGAATTCAGAAAGTTATCACTTTTCCTCTCTTCCTTTCGGCCTGTCTTCCGCCCCCTGGTGCTTCACAAAACTTTTGAAACCGGTTGTAACCTTCCTTCGATCCCTAGGTATCAGACTAATTATTTATCTCGACGACATTTTGATCATGCACCAAAACAAATCATCCTTACTATCTCACCTGCAGATTACATCCACCCTCCTCTCAGATCTCGGTTTCATTATAAATCTCGAAAAGTCAGTGCTTCTACCTTGTCAACAAATAGAGTTCCTCGGTTTCCAAATAGATTCGGTTTCGGCGGCTCTGTTCCTTCCCCGATCCAAAGTCTCCGCAATAAAAAAAGAGCTAATCTTAACCCTTCAAAAAGATGTTATCTCTCTCAGAACCCTCGCGAGGGTCGTCGGCCTTCTCTCGTCCTCCATCCAGGCCATCTTTCCCGGACCCCTCCACTACCGCGCCCTCCAGCGCCTCAAAATCCTTCATCTTCGTCGAGGCCTCGCTTATTCCGATCTCGTTTCATTAGATCGGGAGTCCCGGATGGAAATTCAATGGTGGATATCCCATTTAGAAGCCTGGAACGGCAGGTCCATCTTCCCCTCTGTGCCCGATCTTGTGTTAGAATCAGATGCAAGTCTCACGGGTTGGGGCGCCTGTTGTGGTTCGATCTCGACTGGCGGTATATGGTCCACAGAGGAGTCCAGATTGCACATAAATTGTTTAGAGCTTCTTGCAGGCTCCTTTGCGATCAAAAGTTTCACAAAAAACAGAGCATGATGCTCCATTCTGCTCCGTATGGACAACATATCGGCAGTGCGTTACATAAACCCTCTAGGGGGCACCAGGTCCAGACCGCTGGCTCTTCTAGCCAAGAGTATCTGGGATTTTTGTTTGTCCCACAATATTTCCCTCTTAGCAGAATACCTTCCGGGCTCTTTGAATTCCAATGCAGATTGGCACTCTCGCCATCTCACAGACTCCAGCGACTGGAAATTACACCAGTCAGTCTTTCACCAGATAGAAAGGAAATGGGGCCCTTTCCACATAGATCTCTTTGCGTCCAGACTCAACACCCAGCTTCCTCATTTTTTCAGCTGGCGTCCCGATCCTCTGGCTCTGGCTACGGACGCCTTCCTACAAGATTGGTCCGGTTCCCTCAACTACGCCTTCCCTCCTTTTATCCTGATCAACAGGGTCCTGAACCAGGTCAGACGCCAGAGAGCATCCATTGTCCTGTTAGTCCCCTTTTGGCAATCCCAGGTTTGGTTCCCTCCCCTTCTCGAACTGACGGTAGAATTTCCTATTCTCCTCCCGCCATTTCCATCCCTCATTCTCGATCCTTTTGATCAACCTCACAATTTGATCCTCGACCAAACTTTAACACTCTCAGCCTGGCTCATTTCCGGTCTACCCAACAGTCCCATGCTATTTCGTTAGAGGCTACTGAGTTCATCAATAACGCATGGGCTCCCGGCACGAGAAGAGCCTATAAATCAGCTTGGGCTCTTTGGTCAAGCTGGTGTCTGGGAAAGTGTTCCAATCCCTTTTCAGCGGATTTGAGTCTTATTATTAATTTCCTAGCCGCCCAAGCGGGTCTAGGTAAGTCATACCGTACAATCAATCTTTACAGATCGGCTATTTCCATGAACCACTCATATATCGATGGAAACCCTATTGGGTCTCACCTCTTAATCTGCCGTCTCCTAAAAGGAGTCAAACTCTCTAGGCCCCCTGCTGCGAAGTACTCTTACCTCTGGGACGTTTCCCTAGTCTTGAATCTCTTCCTCTCCTGGCCTGATAACCCAAACCTTTCCCTCAAGATGCTCTCCGCTAAACTTACCATGTTGTTATGCTTAATTTCTATAAAAAGGACTTCAGACGTCAAGTCCTTAGATGTCTCTGCCCGTCAATTCTTACCTTCAGGGGTTCTATTTCACATTTCCAAATGCACCAAAACTAATTTACACTCAGTTTTCTACCCTTTCTTTCCGGACAAGCCTAAGTTATGTGTTGGTCTTTGTTTAAAAGAATACGAAAAAAGAACCGTTAACCTGAGAACGTCCTCTTCCAACCAGTTGTTAATTTCTTTTCGAAAACCTCACAATCCAGTGTCTTCGGCAACTTTAGCCCGCTGGATCAAACTGATTATGTCCCTAGCGGGAATAGATATTTCTGTTTTTGGAGCCCATTCCTCCAGGGGAGCTATGGCCTCAAAAGCGTTTGCTATTGGGTCCACTTTAGAGGACATTCTCAGGTCGGCTGACTGGTCAAATGATAATGTTTTCAAAACTTTCTATTGCAAACCTGTTAGAACTGCTTCTTCTTTAGTTATTGATCAGCTTTAAACGTGCATAATAGAGCCTCCGGTCTTGTCATAAAATGTAGATTTTCCTAGTAATTTATGACGGAAAGTCTTAATTTTATTAAAGACACGGAGGCGAATATTATCCCACCACAGTACTTCTATTAATGTGTACTCTTTATTTCCCTCCCAGCGACTCCTGCACTACCTCCAGCTTCCGGGTAACTCTTCTCCTTCAATCAGCTCCATCATCAAGAAGAGACTTCTGGGGACGTCATCACAATCTATCCGGAATCAACTCCCTCAAGCATCGTCTTTTCGGCTCATCGCCCTGGTTCAAGACTTGTGCTCCATCATTTTATCCCTAACAATTGTTGGTCTCATTTATCCTTTGTTTCATGACTCTATCTGACTTGCTCGTTCAAGAAAAGAGGGCTGCTTGCAGTCAAGGGTGCTCTCTATGGTCTATGGTACCTTCCTATTGGTCCAGTTCAAGTTATGGTTTTTGCTCCCATTGGTTAGTTGTTACCTAACCTTTCTGGGAGTTGTAGTTTCTTGACTGCTGCTGTTTGAATTAAAGTGAGAAAAGAACGCATAATATTCGCCTCCGTGTCTTTAATAAAATTAAGACTTTCCGTCATAAATTACTAGGAAAATCTACATTAATGCTAGCACCAACAGATGCAAATAAATCTTTGGCATTGTGAAGGATCGCAGGTTAACCAAATCGGCTGCCATTTTAGTTGCCACTCTAGTCTTTCTCTTGTCAGAAGAGACTATTTTAAACGGATGTAGATGCGACCGTGCTGCCTAAACCAGGTCAAAGCTGCACTGCGGTCCATACTTTCCAGGTGATTTTACATTTGTTAATCAAGTGGGCGACTTTTATTTCAAATATTTCTACAGTGGGAGGCTTTTATTTGAAAACTACTTACTTTGCGCAAAGTCACTCCGTCTGTAAAAGCAGGTTCACCAAATCGACCACCATGTTTGGTCCTGCTCTAGTCTTTCTCTCTTCGGTTGAAGAGACTATTTTAACTGGATGTAGACATGACTGCGCAGTGGTCGCATGTAGCGAACACGCTGATGGCGCTCTGAATAAGTACCAAAGGTAAGCCTGTCAGTGCATGTCTGTGTACCGACTGTGCACAGTGCCAGCCATGCCTCTGGTTGCTATAGCAAGCCCTTATGTTCCTCTAACAACAGAATGAGTTACACATGAGAGCAACTATTACATCTTGGTAAGAGGAGTAATAGTCATACCATGACCTCAGGGGCATTAATGAGGAGAATATTTCCGCCCACTTTGCCTCTCTCTGAAATGTGGGGGGTTAAACACGAAGTTCCTAATTAAGCACTCATCCGAAATTAACTTGTTGTTATTGAGTGGAAACTGGCCTATCCTGTTCATCACAGAAATGTGGACCACTCCTGACTCAGGCACTGATCTTGGCCTAACCTGTCCTTTGGGATATAATATCCTCCACAAGCCACGCACCTCCCAGATAGAGATCATTTGTTGGAATTATCTTTAAAAACTGCTGGAATCTTGTATCTCTTACTCTCGATGAACCTTCTGGCTTTGATCTGATGGGTTTCTCCTTGCAATCCATAAAAGGCTGCCTAACATCAGGAATCTTATGCTACTGACCCCCTGGACTCCCAATCTCATACCTCCAAACCCATATAGAGGCTATTTCTAATATGGCTTTGGCCCATTCCAACTTTTTCATCAAGGAGACTGTAATATGTGAGCAGAAGGGATGCCCCCTCCCCTTCATACAAAGAACTTTGCAGCTCCTGTAACATCTTAGAGGTATGCTAGCCGGTTTCCTGTCCAGTGCATTCTAGTGGCCACTCTCTAGATCTCATCTTGGCCCCAGAGGATCTGATTTCCATTGAGAGAACTCTCCCTCTCTGTTTGACGGACCACGCACTGATAACCTTCCATCTTTTGGACAGAGAGCCTAATTTAGCCAAAAAGGTGGCAGCCACCGCACATATGAGTAGGACATGGCATAAACTTTGAGCGTACTTTCTAAATGGGCTGTCCAATATATTGAATAACTTTGACCAAGATAAACCGGTAGAAGAAAACTACAATACCATGGTATAATGCCTCCCTGAAGAGGATTAAATTAGTCTGTAGGTAAGTTGAGAGAAAGTAGTGTAGCTCCTACACAAAGGAGGATTAACTGCGACTAAGATTCTCTCTATATGATTACAAAAAAGAGATTAATAAAGTAAAAGCTGATTATTATGCTACCACCATTCTCGCTGCACCCAACACCAAAAAGGTCTTTGACATCATGCAGGAGATTTCTTATCCTGACGTCCTGAAAATGGACATTACATCATCCCAAAAACTATGTAACAACATCCCCTTGTTTTTCGAGGAAAAGATTGGCACAGTTCTGGATGACATCGATGATGCATGCCTGTAACTTGCCCACCCTAAGTTGCTGTACTCCCCAATAATAGCCCAAATAGTGAACCTCTTCCTCACCATACCTGTGTCTCACCTGCGACAGTCAATATATGAGACAACTCTAGGCATAGGTTTGACAAGTTTGAACCCCTTTCTGATGATTGATTTTCCCTCTAGCTAGATCCACTTCTTCTGGCTCTCCACTGGACCCCTTTCCACACAGGTTCTGGAAAGACATGGCATGAGAGAACGTCCCTCTGCAATGGCAGATCTGCAATCAGTTGTTGGTCTCTGGCTCAGTACGACAGACTTGGAAAAGAGCCATTGCCTCTCCCCTTCTGAAAATATCCTCCTTGGACCTTTCAGTCCTCAGTAATTACAGACCAGTTTCACTACTGCCTTTTCCGATAAAACGTCTGGAATGCTACATCAGCAAAAAACTCTCCTCCACCATTTGGAACGACACATCCTATAAGAGCAGGAGCAGTTTCAATTTAGACCAGGGCATGGTACTGAGTCGGACCTACTACGATTGTGGCCAGTCAGCAATTCTGATCCTACTTGATTGATCTGCTACTTTTGACATGGTAAACCATAACATCCTTTTGGTTAGACTAGCCTTGGCTGGAGTAGGAGGAACAGCACTGTACTGGATGCACTCTTATCTATCAGAGCACGACCAGGCCAATGCTGTCCCACATTTTAAATCTGCCTTTAGGGAAGTTAAACACAGAATTCCTCAAGAGTCAGCCCTTAGCCCAATCTTGTTCAAACTGTATATCAAGCTTCTTGTGATTCTTAACAAATCTCAGAGTTTCAGATTAGTCAAATATGCTGACGACACACAGCTAATTTTGTCACAAGATAGTAACTGTATGAAGGACATAGCCACTTGGCTGAACTGAAATTCCCTTAAATTCAATACATACAAAACAGAGTTCTTGTGATGTTCAACTAACCAAGTTAATTTGAGCCTCCCTACTAACTTTTGGCCACTACCAGCAAAGGATAAGCTCACACCTTCCGACTCAGTCCGTAATTTGGGAGTCATCTTTGACAGTAAGCTATCCCTTGAAGGTCACATTACAAAAGTAGCTGGGACATGTTTTTCACTCCTTCGGGGTCTGCAAAAACTCCTAACTATGCTACCAACTTACGCCAAAACCTAGATGGTGCACAGTGTGATCCTGAGTAGGGTTGACTATTGCAACTCTTTCCTCTTTGGAGCCCCTGATTTTTTAATAAATAGAGTGTAAAGAGTTTAAGCCTCAGCATGCAAACTGGCTTTGAACCAGTCCAGAAGATTGTCTGCCTCAGATATTATGAAACAACTACACTGGGTACCAGTCAAATGGGGAATAGTCTTTAAATCTTTATGTATTGTCTTCAAAGCTCTCCAGGGCATTGGACCCATCCCTCTGAAGAACTGTTTCTGAAGATATTTCCCAGGGAGATGTCTTCACTCTTCATCGGCCAATCTTATTTGCATTCCCAAATGCAAGAAGACAAGATGGGGGCGAGTGTTCACAGTGAGAGCAACCCAACTTTGGAATCAACTTGCGGTCTCCCTCAGTCTCTCAGAGGACCTTCTGCATTTTAGGAAAGCTCTGAAAACTTGGCTCTTCCCTCAGTAATTTCTGTCTCTCTCCTCATGTCAGCTGGTCAGTTTGTACTTCCCCCAGTCTGTTAGGTTACTAGTGCCATGATACCTTTATGGTGACAGTCTGCTCTATAAATATAAGTATAAATAAATAAATCGCCCACCGGATGAACATCAACTATCTAAAGCGGAACATCGACAAGACAAAAATCATGATCTTCAGGAAGTTCACATCACTGTGGGACTACATCTGGTAGCCAACAGAGCTAGGAAGAATACCCACCCTCACCACACACACCAAGAACCCTGGGATCTTCATCAACAGCAAACTCAACATGACTGCTCGCTTAAGTCAACGCCAACACCAACTCATGCTTCCCCAACCCTGAAAATGCTGAGGAAGATTTTCAAATGGTACCCAATCAGCACCCGGAAAACAATCACAGAAGAGCACTCTATGCCAGGATCAACAAAAAAACTCACCAGAAGGCTGCACACTATTCAGAACTCATTACCTAGAACCTCTCTCAACCTCCCATGCTGCACTGTAATTACATCACACCACACCTGAAGATGCTCCACTGGCACCCCATTCACACATGAGCACAGTTCAAACTCTTCACCCACACTTTAAAGGCACATCATAACACTGGCTCAGCATACCTCAACAATCGCGTCAGTTTTAACCAACCTTCCAGACACCTCCACCTTATCTGGACTCCTACTTGCACAAATCTCACACATGCAGAAAACCAGATCCAGCAGGCAAGCTTTCTCCTACATCGGTACTAAAGCACAAAACGACCAGCCCCTACACAGAAGAGCCTCCTCCTAATTTCTTGAATTCTGCAAGAAGCTGAAAGCCTGGCTTTCCGAGTAGTTCCACTAGGCCCTAGGTGTGGCGAGACTCCTACCTGCTCAGTGCCAGAGTACCCTCCCGGGTGACAATGTGTTCTACAAGTCTGCATGACATAACATAATTCGCCTGGAAAGAGGAGGCCAGATTGCAACTGAAGGGCCCAACTGCTATCAACTGTGCCAGCCCAGAAAAGGGCCTCAGTCTCAAGTCAGTGACATGCCACCGCTGCTTCAAGGACACTGCAGTTCAGCTCATGCCTGTACACTAGGAGCAGAGCAGATACCTGGCCTGACAACAGACAGTGTATTTCGTTTCAAGGAAGGGAGTAAAATGGACTGTAGAGCAGGATGCCGACCTGAGGCCTACGATATCCCCAGAAAAAGTGTGAGACTGAGTGCTATTACTGCCAAAGACTCATAACCGGGGGGGGAAGCCTTGCACCTGCACTACTCTCCACACAACAGCAATCAAAGACTGAGAGCGTTAACTTGAAGTATTAGCCTCACACCAGTAAACCTGTTTTTTAATACTTTGAGTGTAGTATACACCAATGAATTTTATCATGTAATAAGGTGCTTTGCTCTTTTAAAGATAAAAACTGGGCTGGACCGTCATGTTATTGAGCTGTTGGGTATCTGTTGAGTAGTGAACTCCCCACAATAACCTTACTGAGAAACCTGTGACCGTTCGCCATCAGTATCATTGAGTGTCTAATGCTGAAGAGGTTGTACTTAGTCCATTTTTAATAGCCATAGTTGGACAAACCCCAGTCCATCAGAGGCAAATTACCCAGCCCCCACAGCTGTGGACTAGTTGCTCTCTTGCCCTATGGCCTCCCCACCGAAAAGTGACAGAAAAACTTTGAATTAAAATGAATTAAATACACAAATTTAGTAAGCAGCTCTGAAATATATGTATAAAATGTAAAATCCAAATAATTCTAAATCATTTTTAAAACAAGAATGGTTAATACTCATCAGAAATATTCGTTACACCAATTTTTATTCCTAGTCCAAGTCTTTACTGACAAATAACTTTTATTTGATCTGGGCCTTTGATAAGAGGACGGTAGGTTGTGGTTACCATTTATGGTCCCATGGCTCGATCACGTTTTATGCTTAACAGCAGCCAATAGACTATTGCGTGGCAATCACCTAAAACTGTTGAGTAATAAAGATTGCATTCAAATAGAAACCCAGTCCATGGGAACAGAGAGTTATGAATGTGTTAAGGCACATAAGAAAACAGTACATTTTCTAAAATAACGTGTAATTTTCCGTCTGTATATTAACTATTTTTCATCTAGGGAGTTTTCCACATTTTAGATACCTTCTATCTTCAGTTAAATCAACATTTAAATATTATCGAAGATACAGATTTCAATAACTAAATTTCGTGAAGCTGCTATGTATCTCAAAGTGTGATTTTTGTATTTATCACAAGACAAGGCAATTTTTAGACCAGACCCTAAACTACCAACGTTATCAGTAGTTAGCTTCATGATGTAGTTGTGCGGCAAACATCGTATTGTCTGAAACTTTAATTTTTGTTTGAAGACTCACTAGACAGACAGACACCCCCCCTTTCAGTTGCTTTTGACAATCGCCTTTACTCCAAGGATCATGGCCCCGATAATATCAAGAGAACATATCTAGATCTTCTTTGGACTTTTCAAACCCTCACTTGGTAAGTCATGTCTAAAACCTTTCTTTGGTTAGGCCGTTGTTTATTAGTTCTTTAACAGACTTTCAGCCTCTCAAGGTAGGTCTGAAAACATGTCAACACAATTAGTGATCACCTGCTAAATTTGTCACTGATGTCTGATTCAGATGCAATTTTTAGTTATGATGCCTCCAAACAGCAGTCAGGTGGTCGATTCCTTTGCTCTGATGTACTCCTTCTCTAGCATCAATGATAGCTTTTGCAGGGCAAGTGTAAAGTCCCTGGTGTCCTAATTAGCTTCTTCTGATCAAAATCCTACATATACATGCACTATACAACTATGAGACAGAACTAGTGCTTCAGTGCCCCAAGTAGGAGTATTAAGCTACCTCTCTCTCTATCTCTCTCTCTCTCTATACCTAAACACAATACAGTACAATATATTACAATACAACTCAAAGTTGTGCATAATTAATTGTATTCTAACAGAATAAGGCAAGCCAGAAACACTGAAACAGCAATGGTCAAACAGATCATTAACTGTTTCACATGACCACTGGCTGTTTAGGGGACTCTACCCTCACAAGAGCTATTTAATTCTCTTCCTTCTTTCTTCTATGATAAAATAGCAAAGACCCAGAAAAATGTTGAAAATGAGAATGTGCCTCAGCTCTCTCAGTAAACTTCATTGTCCAAGGCTAAATCTTTCTGGTTAAAAACCTTTTGAACCTTGAACAGTATCAAATGGGGTGGCTAAGTTTAATCTGGGTTACTGCAAGATATACCTATTATTTCACATTCTTATAAAGATAAGTCGCATCATGAAGCCCCTTGGTGGAATTTTTAAACGACTTTCTCACTCTTGAGATTGTTCTCCCACAGTTCAAAAAAAGTTACAATTAGAGCACAAATAATCGTGAGTCTAAAACCACCAATGCATTTTATTATTGATTCATATCCCTACTACGTGGCACTGAAAACCTTAGCGGCCACCTTGCAAAGCATTTATGCTCTTTGCATAGCTAAGTGCCTGAATTGCTCTAAAGATGGTCTAGATCCTGTTCCTGGTACATAATTGGGTGACCTGCCGATAGGCACCGATAACAGTGGTGTCAATATGCTAATTCTACGAGGTCTGTCAGGTTTTTACTCATCAACCACCACATTCTCATCATTAGACTATATGGGAGGGGCATCTCAGGAATGGCACTATAGTTACATGTCATGACGAATTATGTGTTTGGATTTAAACATTGGGTTAGCACTATTTTTAAACGTAGCAATTTCCATAGTAAATGCTATAAGATGGCGATGAAAGTAGTTTGTAGGACGCAGTCCTCTTACCGCTTTTAACACTCTGTGATGTCACTATATTTCAACTGCACTTAATTGAAAATGTCAATTTATGTTGTCAACAAGGTTGCGTGGATGCAACTGAAGCATGTTTAATTATGAACAAGGTTGTATGGATGTAACTGAAATGGATTGACTTTCAGTTCCGAATAAATAATTTGGGTTACTTTAATGCCTGGAGTTCCAAGTCCATTCTTCAAGAGAGGGTGGAGTTTATCGGAGATATTTTACCTACTGGCAGTTGCCAGTAGGTAGTTTTAGTTAGGACCATGTTTCCATAGAAAAAGTATTTTTTGAATTGCCTACATCTTTGGCACCGTTTGACGAATCTTCACGAAACTGTCCCAAAAAAGTACGCCAGTGATTCTTGTTGAGCATGGAAAGTTCAGTGTGATCTGTCAAGCGGGGGTTGAAAGAAAAGGGGGGGAGGTAAAAAAAGTGGTGTTTCACATGGTAATTTCCATTGGACCTTGCAACATGCCTACAGCCCGAACCACTGGATGGAATTACAACAAATTTGGCAGAAAGCTAGCTTTCGGTATGCAGATTACTCTTTTGGTTATTTGGTTTAAATCCATCCAGTAGCTTAGAAGAAGTTAAAGGAAATCCAAATTTGTATATCTGTGGTCGTAACGATTTCGCAAATAATAAAAAAATTGTGCGGGCAAATACACAGCTCTGATTGGCTGCCAACACTTCAAACCAGGAAGCGTTCGCAATCATTTTGGGACTTGGCTTCAGCCGAGTTCCACAAAAAAGCTGACAACTCAGCTCTGGCGCTGGGTTCCCACAGGGATGCCCCAGAGCAAACTTATATATATTTTTTTTAATTTCCTGGAAATTCACAACAACGTTGCGAGTTCAGAATTAAAAAAAAGAAATTAAACAAGTGTGGGCTACTGAGCTTGTTTTTTACAAGCCCCCAGGTGGGCTAGGTACCAGGGGCATTTATGTTTTCGATGTGTGGGGCTGCCCGGTCGCCTGAAGCCCTGGGGACCACCACCTCTCGGGTCTGTAAGGGACCGCCATCTCCTTGGAGCACTTAATCAATATAATATGGGGGGACTGCACGCTAAACCGCTGCACCTGGGACTGCCTCCTCCGGGGCACGTAATGTAAAGAATGAAGAGGGGCGCCCAGCCCCAGGGACCACCACCTCCCCGGGGCACTTTATTAAAATCATGCAAGGGTCAGCATGGCTCCATGTAGCCCTAGGGACTGCCACCTCCCTAAGGCTTTTAACTGAAGAAGTGCGTGTGGTCTTTCGGTCCCCTCTGCAGCCCCAGTTAAACACAGAAACGACCACCCTGCCCCCCTCAGCCCCGGAGTCTGCTACTTCCCTGGGGCTTTAAACTTGAGAAACACAAGGGGGCTACTCGGCCCCCTGCAGCCCAGAGGACTACCACCTCCCTGAGGCTTTAAAAAACTTAAACACGGGAGGCTGCCCGCTACCCCCTCAGGCCCAGTGACTGCCACCTCGCAGGGGCTAATTTTGAAAGACATAGGAGGTCCCTTGCAGCCCCCTAGCCCTAGGGACAACCACCCCCCAGTGCCTGCTCCTGCTATGTCCCGGAGTGCCCACCCCCGGGACATAGCTGTTTGCTCTGACTGTTCTGGAGCTTTGACACCTCCCGCCAAGTTAGAGCAAACACTCTGCTCTGAGTACGTGAGAAGCTGTCAAATAGCTCTCGCTTACTTAGAGTAGAGGTTTCCTCCGTCTCCCTGCTTGTGACATGCAGGCATGAAAACAGAGGAAATAACAGCAATGCCAGCTCCTACAGAAGGTGGGGAGCTACCTTGGACCACGGGGACCTTCAGGCTCACCTGTGGTCCCCACTATAGTGACTTGGTGTCCTGTGGGGCACCCAGGTCACATGGCTAGGCCCCGGGGGATAGGGTCCCTGGGGTAGAGATCGGCCCTGGGGAGGAGGCCAAGCAGCCACCACCCCCCAAAAAAATGAATTATTAGTCCAGGCCCTGGGAATGGGGTCCCTGGGGCCGAGATAAGCCCTGAGAGTGGGCCACATGGCCCCCTCCCCAAAACAATTATTTTTATTGAGCCTGGGCCCTGGTGGACGTGTCCCCAGGGCCAAGATCAGCCCTGCGGAGTGGGATCACGTGCCCGCCCAAACAAATTTAATAATTAGGTCGAGCCCTGGAGGAATGGGGTCCCCAGGGCCGAGATCAAAGGCTGTGTGCAGTGTGGGGTTAGGTGGTTATAGGAGCTGGCTGCAGCGCATCGCTGCAGTCCAGGTCCTGCCACCAACCCCCGTTGACACAACCAAATTCCGTGTGCAGAGCGTGGTTGGGTAGTTATAAGGGATGGCCAAGCCACAGGCCAGGCCCTGCAGCTAACCCCCGCTGTGCACGGCCAGAAGCTGTGTGCAATGGTGCTTGGATTAACTTACAGTAATGAAAATTACTTTATATTAAACAAAATAGCAATTCAGTGAAAAAAACAAAGGTTACAGGGACAGTATAGTTAGGAAATAGAATTAAAAAACCATAGAAATTCAAATAAAAAAACAAAGGTTACAGGGACGTTATAGTTAGGCTTACATTTCACATGTACAAAACCATAGAAATTCTGCAGTTATAGTTATCTCAGCTAACTATAAATTGCACTCCCGTAATGCACTACTTATGACCTCACATGTTACATTATTCATGACATTGTTAGTGACATCACTGATGACATCATCCACAGAACCACTCACAGACCACATATGCAAACTCGTGTACACCGACACACACACAGCTACTCACTACAAACACGGACCCACTCACTCACACACCAACTGACACAACCACTCACTCACCCATCCAGTACTAACTCAACTATTTACACACTCATACAGCTACTAACACACCCACTCACAGACCCATACAGCCACTTGCACATCCACTCATACACCCATGCAACCACTCACATACCCACTAACAGACAGACACAGCACTCACACACCCACTCACCCACACATATAACCAGTTCCACACACTCAGCCATACCATCAATCACACAACCACTCACCAATACTGTCACTTATGCAATTGTTCACTCGTCCATACAACCACTCACACAGCCACTCCCTCACCTGTACAGGAACTCGCACACCCCCTCACTGCCATTTAATGGCATTTACAAGGTTGCATTTGAAACGGCAAGACGCGCGATTCTTTACTCGAGTACAAATCTTGATATTCATTGTGCTCAACCATTTTATGGCATTTACAAGGTTGCATTCGAATCGGCAAGATGCACGATTCCTTTCCTGTGCTTAATTCATGTTATTCATTGTACACTACCATTTCTTGGCATTCACATGGTGGTATTCGAATCGGCAAGACGCGCAATTCATTTCCTCTGCTTAATTCATGATATTCAGTGTGCGCTACCATTTCTTGGCATTCACATGGTGGCCTACGAATCGGCAAGACTTGGGATTCATTCCTTGTGTTAAATTCATGATATTCAATGTGTGCTACCATTTCTTGGTATTCACTTGGTGGCCTTCGAATCGGCAAGACGCGTGATTCATCTCTTGCGTTTAATTCATGATATTCATTGTGTGTTACCACTTCATGGCATTTACTTGGTGACCTTCGAATCGGCAAGACGCGCGATTCGTTTCTCGTGCCTAACTCATGTTATTCATTGTGCACAATCATTTCATGGCATTTATAAACCTTTGTGGAAATCTGCAATGTGCGCAATTCATGTTCCTGCATTTTAAGAAAACTAAAGTGTTAGAATTCTAGATGTCATATTGTATGTGCATAATAAGTCCATCTAGTACAATTCATATAATGTTATAGAAACCTTTCAGATTATTTCCTGGTCCTCATGCAGAGACTATTCTTGAATTTGAAAGTGTAATGCTAGAAGGTTCTGATGTTTCTAATCCATGTGTAACATTTCATTGAGTGGTTCATTAGAAAATGGTAATAATCTTTCTTGATTCCCTCACATGTATCAGACATCTTGAGGCCTAGTTATTTAAGTTCATGCTTAAGTTATCCATGTTTCCAATGTGACAGTGCTTAGAGTCATAGCCTAGTAATGATTAATATGGTATAATCTTGATATTGTGTGTTTTAACATTTTGCTTCCTACAGGTCTCCTTCCCAGCTGTTCCCTACCTATTCCCCTTTTCCCCACTTGGACTCTCTTAGACTCTGTGACATTCTAATCAGAGTATTGGAGCTGTCTTGTGGTGGACGTGTTGGGAACGTGCACAGACCCCAAGGATCTGGTGACTCTGACACATATCCACTCACTCTCCTTTATAGCAAATGACTCAATCACTCACCCAAAGACCCACTCACACACCCACACACACATCCATACAACCAACTACACTCACTAGATGATCTTATCAGTGATGTCATCAGTGATGTCATTTTATATGTCATCACTGACCATGTCATGAGTGATGTAATATGTGAGGTCATAAGCAGTGCATTACGGGGGCGCAAGTTATAGTTAGCTGAGGTAACTATAACTGCTCTATTTCTATGTGTGAAAATTGAGCCTAACTATATATATATATATATATATATATATATATATATATATATATATATATATATATATATATGTATAAATAAATACATATATAAATATATATATATATATATATATATATATTGTAATGCCTAATTTTAGTTGCACCATCATGTCTTACAGACATAGGTCCTCATTATGACCCTGGCAGTCTTCTGATCGCCAGGGCCATGGTGGCTGTTTCACCGCCAACAGGCTGGCGGTGAAGACCAACACATTATGAGTTTGGCGGGATGACCCGCCGGGCCGGAGATGACCATCTCCGACCCGGTGGTCCACAGAAGACCGCTGGTGGTATTATGAGCCACCTTTCCACCAGGGTTTCCGCAGCAGTAGCACCACCCGAAAACCCTGGCGGAAAGGCTACCAGTGACAGGGAATTTCTTCCCTGTCACCAGCAGATGACTCCCCCATTCCCCCAAGCAAGCACACTACCCACCCTCCCCCCTTCTCCACCTCCCCTCCAGGTACAGTGCCCCCTTCCCCCTCCAGGTACAGCATCTCCCACCCCCCACTTCCCACCCCCTCTCCAGGTACAACGCCCACCTCCCCGCATACATGCACACGTACACAGACACCCACACGCACCCCGCATACACTCATTCATCAGCACTGACATACATGCATTCACTCACATGCATCCATACACGCATTCACTTCGACACTCATACTCGCATTCACTACAACACTCATACTGACATTCACTACAACATTCATACTCGTATTCACTTCAACATTCATACACGCATACAGACACGCAAACATGCATACACACATGCATGCACACAAGCAGACAAACATGCATACACACATGCAGACAAACACTCTCTCACCCACTAACACATGCACACACAACACCCCCCAACCTCCCACCTCCTCCTCTGTTGGACGCCTGACTTACATTATCCGGCAAGGAGGTCATCCGGCAGGGAACTGGTGCTTCCACCACTGGCAGGGGGTGCCAGTGGTGGAACTGCCCATGTGCCTCCGCCCGCCAGCACAACTACTGCTGGATTTCCACCCAAATTGTGGCGTAAATCCAGCAGTACTCGTAATATGGTGGGCGGAAGACCGCCAGCACTGGTGGTCTTTTGGCGCCCACGGCTTGAGCGGTCTTTAAAAAGGACCCCCAAAGTTATAACGAGGGCCACAATAACGTCGTCGACAATACATATATATTGTGAGTGCTATAACGTTACTAATGTAAAGTAGATGATCTAAATTGTATTACTAAATGTGCATTCACAGTAGAGAATTTAAAAATTCATATGTATGTGTATTCTAATGCTTCATTTATCTTACTTAAATGTAGCACTCATCCATATTTATATTTTATACTCTGATTATGGTATCATGGTGGAACTGCATACAATCATGTTCCCTTTATGATTCTTGTTCCATTTATAATTGCAATATGCACCTGTAATCATGTATTTTGAATGTGCATTCAATGCCATATTAAGTTAGTGTACCCAAAGGCCTGAAACATTTGGGGGCAGATTATAGAAAAGTGACACTGCACCCAGTGCAGCGCCACTTTACTTGTGGCCTTAGCGCCCCCTACTACCACAATGTGAACGCCGTATTTAAAATACTGCGCACCATGGCGCAGGGTAGGGGACTATAGTGCCAAAATGTTTTACGTTATTGATGTACTGTCCAGGGTTAGAGCCAAAACTTGGCCACTAGCTCTAAACAGTACACAGGGGCCATTATAAATAATTGTGTGCTCCCTTTTAATGCCTGTGCTGAGCAGGCACTAAAAGTGCCCCAAAAAACGGCACAAAGAAATCTTTTAGATTTCTTTGCAGCATTCTTTCTGCCCCCCTGGTGGGGGAATGCCCTCCTTGCATACATTATGCCTGGTGCAGGTATAATGTGCCGAAGGGGTTACAAAGTGGTGCAATGCATGCATTGCTCCACTTTGCAATTCTAGCATGGCGATTTTGGCCTCGTTGTGCTCCATTACTGTAAACAAAATGATACTAATGTGGAATAAGGAGGCGCTAGGCCCTCTTAAATCTGGGCTGTGGTTTCTTGTAGTTAACCTTCGACTTGAAGTCTTGCTCGCATTGCAGTATTCTTTCTCTGCAGGTGCGTTCATGCTAGTCTACATTTAATGAAAGGCATGTGTGCATATTGAAGACAGTGGGGTATGGGAGGATAGTTTGGCAAGGACAAAGACGCTAATGAACTGAAAATAAATACTCCTGTTTGTGTACCAGACACTAAGAGACATTCAAGGCCGTCCTGATGGCCAATTAGTGGGAGGTTTGATGGAAGTTTCCGATTTCATCTGTGCAAGGAAGGTAGAAAACTGCTGGCATGGATGAGGTAGCTTTCTCTAAGGTTCTGTAGGTTTTATTGGTATTCATCTAGTTAGACAAGGGCAGTTTCACTTTGCGATTTGAAGGGGTACAGACCTCTCTACTCTTTGTTCTTTAGTGTTTCTTTTTTGCTGTACATCACCTCTCTATCAGAACTTCTATTGAGGTTTCTGCTATGCTGACAATTTCCTATAATTCCTAAGACTTATTTAGGTTTTCCCTTTAGTTTAGTGTTTGGTATTTAGATTAATCTAAATTCTCCAATGATTATGCAAGAAGACCATAGAAGACCATGACTCTTCTACAGATCATCAGATTCTGTTTCTCATCTTTTGCATTGCTTCAACTGAAATTCTTGTATGCCTTATGCCTATATTGATGCTTGGCTTCACCTTTGGTGACAGTGTACTTATATAGCATGTCCTTGAGATTTATTTATGTCAGTTTAGCTTGTAATTTGTAATAAACCTTTGAACTTTATCCTCCTCCTCCTGGTTTTAACGTGTGACGAAATAGGTTACTGTTGGACCTGGCCCTTTTTGCAGGGTCATCCCCAAAATGTTTGCCTCCTTCCTCCAATTTTCTCTGACAAGTTTATGTTGGCTTTAGGACTCTGGGCACTTTGCAACTGCTAAGCAATGCTAAAATGTATATACTCTCTTTGTAAATTGTATTGGTGATTGGTTTATCCATGATTGGCATATTTGATTTACTTGTAAGTCCCTAGTAAAGTGCACTAGAGGTACCCAGGGCCTGTAAATCAAATGCTACTAGTAGGCCTGCAGCACTGATTGTGCTACCCACAAGAGAAGCCCTGTAAACATGGCTCTGACCTGCCACTGCAGTGTCTGTTTGTGCGGCTGTAACCTGCCAATTCAACCTGGCAATTGTGCCCACTTGCCAGGCCCAAACATTCCTTATTTATATATGTAAGGCACCCCAAAGGTAGGACCTAGGTAGCCCCATGGGCAGGGTGCAGTGCATGTTAAAGTTGGGACATATACTGGTGTGTTTTAGATGTCCTAACAGTGAAATACTACTAAATTCAGTTTTCACTGTTGCAAGCCTCATCTCTGTCATAGGTTAACTCCGGGGCTGCCTTTAAATATCTTTTAAGTGCAGTTTCCCTTTGGGAGCAGATAGAGATTGGAGTTTGGGGTCTCTGAACTCATAATTTAAAAATAAATATTTTGGTAAAGTTGGTTTTTAAATTGTCAGTTTGAAAATTTCACTTTTAGAAAGTGGGTATTTTCTTGCTTAAACCATTCTGTGACTCTGCCTGCTTGTGTATTCCCTGTCTGGGTCAGACTGACAGTTGGGCTGTTTGTGAATCCCCTCTAGACAGTGACACAAAGGGAGCTTAGGTGTAGCCTGCACATCCTGATGAGCCGTCTGGGCCAGAGTGAGGGAGGAGTGGTCACGTGCACCTGAATGGGCTCTGCCTGCCCTCACACAATGCGGTCTCCAACCCCCTGGTGTAAGTCTGGAACCAGGCCTGGGCAAGGCAGGATCTTGTGAACAACAGAGACTTTCCTTTGAAGTTTGTCTACTTCAAAGGCAGAAAGGGGTATAAATAGTGGACCCAAAACCCCAGATTTTCAGATTACTTCTGGAACCAAGTGGAACCTCTGCCAAGGAGAAGAGCTGGAGGAGGAGTACTGCCCCTTTTCCTGTGTCTGTGCTTTGCCGGGTTGGCTTGCAATAGCTGCTTCTGCCTAAAAGAGGACAAAGACTGGACTTTGTGTTATATTCCTGCCTGTGAAGTGTTTCCAAGGGCTTGGATTGAGATAGCCTCCTCTTTTGAAGTCTCAGGCCATAAAAGACTTCCTCTGCCAGCATCTGGACTATCTGCTGAGACTCCTGTCCTGCAAAGTGGTGCCCTACCCAGTCCCTTGAAAGGTTGAGCTGGTAGAACAAGAACTGAAATTCACACACAGGAAGCTGTGCAAAGAAAATTTTGACACACCACCTGCAACACGGCTGTAAAAATTACGTTCACCCTCCTCGGGCTGTAATCGTCGCACCACCTGCATCAGAGCTGGAGAAACAGCACAACACCCACTTGCTGCTGCTGAAAACGAAACAAACCCCATGCAGCGTGGTTTTCCATCACTGTGCGGCCAGATTTTGCATGCATCTTTGCTCGGCGTCAAAATCAACGTGAACCTGTGTGGATCCGAGATGCCTCGTCCAGAAATCGACGCATTGCTCTCATGGGGAGAGAAAAACTACGCATCGTCTACCTGACCAGAGCATAAATGACACACAGCCTCACTTGCAAGTAAGGAATCAACACATCACTGACTTTTCTGATGCACGCTCACCTGTGTGGTTTATTTTTGACGCAATCCTTGTACTTTGTGTAACAACAACGTTTCTATTGTTTTCTATGGAGTAAGAATCTATTATTTTAAAAATTCTCACCTTTACTTGTGTATGTTGGATTTTTGTGGTTTTGGTCTTGTTTGATTTAGATAAATATTGCCTATGTTTTTGAACTAGTGTGGTGTTCATTTTGTAGTGTTTTCACTGTATACTGTGTGTTTTGGTACAAATTCTTTACACATTGCATTTGAGATAAGCCTGATGTTTGTGCCATGCTCCCAAGAGGGTGAGCAGGGGTTATCCTAGGTGTGTATCTCTCTTACCCTGACTAGAGTGAGGGTCCCTGCGTGGACAGAGTGCATACTGACTGCCAACCAGAGACCACATTTCTAACAGTTACACTGTCAATTTAATCATCAAAAGTTTAATTTTTAACTCTCCTTTACTTCATTATCATCCATCTAAAAAGGTAGTTTGAAAGACGAGAAATAAAACTATGGGCCCAGGGCGATATATATGGCTTATTAAGGACTGATTGAACCTACGTTGGATATCACGGAGGGGGAACTGTCATGACAATGGGGCCAGCGATGAGTGAAGGTATCGTTACTGACATCTGAGTCACTCCATCAGGAAAAAGTGTTAATTTGACATGAGGTGGCCATATTGGAACAGCATGGCGGCCATCAAAAATCAGTGAAATTCCAGCAGTCCTCTTATTGGTTAGGGATTCACCAATGTGAATGGTGTGTACAGTTCTTAAAGTCAATCAGACATTATGTAGAGGTTTCAAAGCATTGATGAAGGCAATATGCCGAAACGTATCTGCTGAAGATTGGCTGTTAATAAACCCAGTGAGTGCTCCGTACTTTAGTGAAAGGAGTTGTGGAACAGGCAGGTTCCTACCCTCACAAACAGATGCAGCAGCCCTGAGTTCAGCGGTTGATGGTGGGACTTTTTTTAAGGAGATTTTTTAACACTGGTGGACCTGCCGCTGACAATTTGTCCCACCGACCAATCAAGGGTTCCTTGCCATCTGACAGACATCTCTGGGTACATTATGATTTTACATCCAAAGGCTGTGGCGAGGGGTGAGGATGGCATATTAAGGACTGATTGAACCTGCGTTGGATATCACGGAAGAGGAACTGTCATGATAAAATGGGGCCAGCGATGAGTGAAAGTACTGTTACTGACATCTGAGTCAGCACATCAGGTAAAAGTGTTAACTTGATATTTGGGCCCTCACATTGACTTATGTGATCGCAGATGAGGTGGCAATATCGGAACGGCGTGGTGGCCATTAAAAATCAGTAAAATTCCTGCAGTGCTTCTACTGGTTATGGATTCACCAATGAGAACGGTGTTTACAGTTCTTAAAGCCAATCAGACATAATGTAAACATTTCAAAGCATTGATGAAGGCAGTAGGCCGAGACACATCTGCTGAAGATTTGCTGTTCATAAACCCAGTACCTGCATGAGTGCTCCATACTTTCGTGAAAGGAGTTGTTGTGGAGCAGGAAAGTTCCTACTCTCACGAACGGATGCACCCGCCCGGAGTTCAGCGGTTGCTGGTGGGACTTTTTTAAGGAGATTCTTGAATACTGGGGAACCTGCTGCTGACAATTTGTCCCACCGACCAATGAAGGTCATCAGTTATCCAAACTAAAGGATCCCTTGC
This sequence comes from Pleurodeles waltl, assembly GCF_031143425.1. Taxonomy (NCBI): domain Eukaryota; kingdom Metazoa; phylum Chordata; class Amphibia; order Caudata; family Salamandridae; genus Pleurodeles; species Pleurodeles waltl. The sequence continues at coordinate 1,304,875,147 of NC_090440.1, read as the reverse complement.
CATCTGACAGACATCTGTGGGCACATTATGATTTTACATCCAATGGCTATGGCGAGGGGTGAGGATGGCATGTTAAGGACTGATTGAACCTGCGTTGGATATCATGGAGAAGGGACTGTCCAGATAATGGGACCAGCAATGAGTGAAAGTATTGTTACTGACATCTGAGTCAGCCCATCAGGAAAAAGTGTTAATTTTACATTTGGGCCCGTATCTTGACTTATGTGATCGCATTTGAGGTGGCGATCTCTGTACCGCATTGCGGGCATGAAAAATCTGTGAAATTCCTGCATACCTCCTATTGGTTATGGATTCAAAGTATGTTGGTATACAGTTCTTAAAGCCAATCAGATATAATGTAAGTATTTCAAAGCACTGATGAAGGCAGTCAGCCAAAGATTTGTCAGCTGAAGATTTGCTGTTAATAAACCCAGTAAAACCTGTGAGTGCTCCGTACCTTAGTGAAAGGAGTTAATGTGGAACAGGCGAGTTCCTACCCTCGTGAACAGATGCAGCTGCCCTGAGTTAAGTGGTTGCTGGTGAGAATTTTGATAAATGGGATAAGGAGATATACATGGAGATAGAGAGAGATATTCACAGATCTCAAGATCTCAGGTAACTATAACTCGTGTCCCGAGGAAACTATTAATCACGCCCTTGCCATGCACTGTTTTTTCCTCAAAGTTTTTGCTGCAAATCTTACATTGATATTAGCAAAGATGGCTTCAAAGATGTCATGAGTGCTGTAGTTTGTGGGTAATTAGCAGTGCATGGCGAGGGTGCGAGTTATAGTTACCTTAGGGCACAAGTTACAATTAGTTGAGATAACTTTATCTATACCTGCTGAATTTCACTGGTTTTGTGCAAGTAAATTCAGAACCTAACTATAATGTTCCTGTAAACTTTATTTTTTTCAGTAAATTTTCATGTTTTTATTTAACGAAAAGTAATTTTAATTACTATACCTTAATCCAATCACCGCTAGGGATTGCTGCAGGGCTTTGGCTGCAGCCAGGCCTTGTGACCAAGCCCATATAACCACCCAACCCTGTGTCATTGTATAGAGAGACCATTGAAATAACAAACTCTCTCCCTATTTTCCATCCCATTATAATATGGAATAGAAAGAGAGGGGGGAGTTTAGGCTTTGATGCATGATGTACTTTAAACAAGATATTTTTCTGACAAATTGAAAAGAAAGATGTATTTGTCAAGTAAAAAGAGTTTGCTGACCTTTCGTTATGCATCTTAAATATTTGAAGTTGAAAAGAAAGTAAAGCAGAGAAATTACTTCTTTTTTTTTTTTCGGGACCGTGGGGGATCCTCAAGGCCCCATGGTCACAGCTGCTTCCCGACTCCTGCGGGAGCCAGCACTGCTCTCGCAAGCAGGGATCTGCTTAAAAAAGCAGCTCCTTGCTTGCTAAAGCACTGTTTTCATCTCTTTCCCTGCATGAATATTGGCATGCAGGAAAACAGCTGAAAACTCTGCTTTCTGCAAGTGGAGCTGTTTGACTGTTATGTTTGCTTTTGCTTGGTGGGAGCTGTCAGCCCAGCATTATTTTAGTGTGATTTGCCCCAGGGAAGTGGATGTCCCTGAGGCTGCTGGGCGGAGGGGGGATTGGGGGCGCATGGACTCCCCTACATTTATTTATAGAGATGTGCACTGGGGAGGTGGCAGGCCCCAGAACCTGGCCCACTGTTGGGCAAAAAAAAAAAGCAAGAGCAGGAGACCGCACTTGCTTTTTTGTGTTTAAAATTACAGCAAAATTCACACATTTGCCATGATTTTCGCCGTGGTTTATAAAAATAATACTTTTAAGCCAGGGGGTTCCCTGGAGGACCCCTGCACCAAGACTGGATGGGTAGGGTAACAGTACCCTACCTCCTTTTAATTTGTTTTCTTTTTTTTTAGACTCAGCCGAAGCCGAGTCTAAAAATGGCTGTCATCCAGCAGCGGCTGCTCCATAGTGTGCGTAAGAGCATCGCCCCACTGACTGCGAGCAGCCTGCCACATAAATACGTTATTTAAAGCTTCATTATATACATACATTTATTCTTTCCCCCTTGTGGGCATAACATTCTTCTGCTTCCTTTAGGGCATAGTTTCGTAGTTGAGCTGAAGCGGGGCGTGTAACTGGAGTGCACATATCTGGTTGGACAGGTGAATGGCTGTGTCCAGCCTGACATGCGCCTTACAGGCCTCCACTATCTCAACTGTAAGGGAGCAAAGGACTGCACAGACATAGCCCCAAGGGCTCAGATGGAGCGTTGGTTTACCTTTGCTTGCCAAATCCTGATGCTGCCTTGATGCTCTTTACTATCATAGATAGTATGAGAGGAGTGTCTCTATTGGCTTGTACAACGTCTTTGTTGACATGCATAAGGGCAGCCCGGCAGCGTGGGGGCAGGTGGGTAAGGATTCCAGAAAATGGCCAATCACTGTGTGGCTCTGTTTATAAGCCACACAGTGATTGGCCGTGTTTCAGTCTGTTGGTGTGCCCTCCTTGTCTTTCCTGTGCATGCAGTGTCAGAGACGACACCCTGTGTAAGGGAATGTGTTATGTAATGTGTTTTACTTTTAGGAATGTAGAGTTATGTAGAATGTTATGAACTAAAAGAATGTTGGGTTGGAATGGAATGTGAAGGGTTAGAAGGGAGGCAGTTGGAGATGACCGGGGTGGCAGACAGAGGTCTTGGAGGTGTTGGCGTGTATCTGCAACTTAAATAAACTACAGTTACTGGATTCTGCGTTTTCCTGCATTGATACTACAAGAATTTTGGCGACAAGAGCTGTATTTTATCAGCAAGGGACTCTTATCACTCTGATTCGCTACACAGGAAGTGGATGACAATCCTACACAGGAAGTGGAAGTTTCTGACAACCATCTGGATCACCATGAAAAGAATGAAACTTATAGAAGCAAACTGGGTAGAAATATTAAGAAACCTTTGCATTTAAAGGACTATATCGTAGATTAGATGTTTCTTATTCGTAATTTTGTTGTTCATTTTTATATATTTTTTTTCTTCTTTTCCTTGGATTATTCTTCTAAGGGGGGAATATGTGTTATGTAATGTGTTTTACTTTTAGGAATGTAGAGTTATGTGGAATGTTATGAACTAAAAGCATGTTGGGTTGGAATGGAATGTGAAGGGTTGGAAGGGAGGCAGTTGGAGATGACCAGGGTGGCAGACAGAGGTCTTGGAGGTGTTGGCGTGTATCTGCAACTTAAATAAACTACAGTTACTGGATTCTGCGTTTTCCTGCATTGATACTACAAGAATGTTAGTGTTGGCAGTCGCCGCGCAATGCCTTCTCTGGTTCCCTGGTCAATAGTCGTGGCATGTGTGTGCAGGCGCTGCCTGAGGTGAGGGAATCCTGCTGCGGACCTCACTTGACACTAGATAAGTACAATAGCTAACTTTCATTTTTAAGAAGTGTTTAAAATGCGACCATACTGCACTTAAGGCTATAAACTGCTTAGTCTGTGCATCCAACAGAATGTAAATTTGCCAGCTCGCTACGTGTCTAAGTAAACCCTGAGACGTCACGCCATGCAATACCACTGCACTAACGAAACGAAGATAATTCCTATAAACATAGTAACCAATTTGTCCGGTGAATATTTAGCTCCCTGAACCATACAGAGCAGTAATATGTTGCACATTTTATTCTTTCATTGGGGTTACATCCGAATTAAAAAACATGACAATTGTGTACCTTATTAGTTTTCCAGTATTTCTACTGTGCAGAGTGAGTTTATAGCGCGCGCCGCCAGCACACGCTGTATAAAGCGGATGCTTTAGGGAAGAAGTGGCAGGCCATTAATCCCCTCTGCACAAAGGGTTCCCTTCAGACTTGAAAACCGCGAATTCATAAATAGTACTATGGGTTAAACGATGCATCATTTTTCGCCTTTAAATTCGAGAACCAACAAATTTTAAGTGTGAAAAAAGTGCCTGTTTTGTGTGTTATTTCCCTTTTGTCACTCTTAATCTGGCAATTGAGCTGTAAGCTGCCATTTACTTGACAGGTTGGGCCTGTACAGCTGTGCCATGTTTTACTTTAGAGCAGAAAGATGATGATTATAGGCTCATTCATAAATCTTCTGCAGGTGCATAGAGGGCGAGAAGGGGAGGTGGCATGACCCGCGTGCCACCTGCAAATTGATGCCCGTTCATTAGGAGCACACGTCACACGTGAACAAATGACCTGCCTTGTCTTTCTGTCTAGTCTTGTGACCGCCCAGTATCTCAAAAGGTATCCCATTTATTGCAGACGGTAAACATGTGGTCACACAAGTGTCATTTATTTAGTGAGAGTGAAACGGTGGGTTGGAGGGCTTTTCAGGAGTAAATGGTGGAATGCCATTTTGGAAGGACAGACTATTGGAAACACACTGGGAGTGGCAGCATAGACAGATCTGAGGTGTGAGTATGTCACTGCTGCCTGGGCCCTTAATTACAGAGAACATCGAAATTGTTTGTTACTAAAAATGTGTTTGAGGGACCGCCGGTAGAAAACGCCTAGTATCTTGAGGATTGCTGATTCTTGCAATGCGTGCTGACATTGAACAGCAGTCTAACTGTACATTGGTTAAAGCGGCGGTGAGCTCTAATGCTGATCACTCGAACTTGCATTTGTATTGTGCTTAATACATCTGAAGAGATGCCGAAGAGCATTATCGTATAGGTAGCACCATGCCCCAGCTGCTCTGCTCAGTCTGTGCTTTGAGGTGGGCCCCTTCTTCATTAAGCCAATTTCCCACGACTCTGTCACTTTCAAACTTCATCTGGTGACTGCCTGACCTTTCTTTCGACACATACCGCATCCACTTACACGTAACTGCCTGCAGCCATTAAATTGTATACTACAATACCGGTCTTCCTGCTCACTAGGAGCATGCTTGTTCACATGCACCGCAGCACCCTATGTTCAACTATTAACCTGCTCCTATGCTTTCCCTTTGTTTTCAGGGAACACAAGAGTTTTCGGTGCTTTCTTTCAGCATTTCCCCAAGTTAGACATTTACATTGAGCAATCTGAGCAATCATTTATTGACTGTTACTCGTCTTAAATGGCCAATTTATAGATCGTGTGGGTCAGAGCTGATGCAGGGGTTTAATATGCAAATCCGGGTCATAATTGGCACATCATTTTAATGTTGAATGTTTTATTTAATTATGTTTGATGTGTTCAATAAATACATCAAACATAATTGAATAAAATATTTTGTATTAAAATAATTGTCATGAAAGCCTGAATCCCAAACTAGTGTAATTAATTGAATTGCAACGTAATTCGCTCTTCTAACATCAGATATGAAATTAAATATTGGTCTGGTGCCCTCTCTGAGCACCAGCAGAGACCATTATTCTTTCTTACTACTATTTAATTACTACTTCCTTATTTATTTTCAAGCAAATTATTTATGTGGTTTAAAAAGGTATACTTTGTCCCTCTACTTTTTGAAACTGGCCAAATATATTATGGAAGTTGTACTCAGTTGATTTACTTACAAAATTCAAACTTGTCCCCTGCTTTACTTCCCACCACTTTCAAAAGTGACCATCCGCCACTGTTGCCACACTTCCTGGTTGAAGTGTTGGCAGACAATCAGATCACTGTATGAGATTTGGAGTATTTGCAAAGTCTTTGCACCTCCAGGTATACAAATTTGGTTTTCTTTTGATATTACAAAACTAATTAATGGATTTACACCAAATAACAAAAAGGCTTCTTTATGGACCAAAACCTACCTTTCTGCCAAAGTTGGTGTAATTCCGTCAAGCAGTTCGGGCTGTAGTCATGTTCAAAATCTCATGGGAATTATAATGAGAAATTCACCCCCCCTCCCCACTTTGTTTCCCGGCCCCTGCTTAATGGTTCACCCGAAACTTCCTGTGTTCAACAAGATTCTCGGGAACACATTTTTGGAAAATTTCGTGAAGGTTCGTCAACTGATGCCAAAGATATAGGCAAGTCAAAAAAAAAAAATTCTATGGAAACTAAGTCCTAACTAGAACAGCCTATTGGCAATAGCCAGTAGGTAATATACATATATATATATACATATAGATAGATAGATAGATAGATAGATAGATAGATAGATATGTTTAGTTCGAAATACCATACATTTTCAGGACTGCTGTTTGTGCAGGTTCGTTTCATGTTGTCAGCAATGGGAGCATCCTACTGTGTTAATTATGGAAAAGATAAAACAGCAAGTAGGGCGAAGAAATGGTCTAAGCATATTACTTACATTTGTGTTACTTTTTTGCTAGTGTTCTTTAAATAATTTATTTTAGATGAACATGATGTGCATTTGAATTATAATCTGCCTTTGATAGGGATTTTTTGGATACTTCCAATAGAGGAAAATCCCCTGGGACCACCCAGTGCCTACACTATATTCCTTTGCCTCCCATCACTGCCTTCAATTTTTTTCTATTTAACTTTCCTCCAGTTACTCACAGAGCTCCCTCTTGAAACACTTGTGCTGTTTATCTTCAGTGTCTCTTGCTGGAGATACTAATCTCTGTACATGGGCAGTCCAAATGTATAATCTTTCTTCAGTTACAACGACAGGAGACCCTTGACAGAAAAGAAGGAAACTGTGATAGCACACTCTCTTTTTACTTAGAAGAGCAACAAAGGAAAACTCTTAAGAGAACTAGGGTGTGCTATAGTGATATTTATGGCGAACACAACTTTTTGCACAATGTCATTTTTTGGCATGAAATAATGATCCACGGAAATGAACAATTAGGAATGTCTCTTTATCTATATGGTTCTAATCTATAAATTATATTTAAGAGAAGCTCCATGGAAAAAGCATGCTTGTTGACAAATAATGCTCAGACATTACATAATACTGTTATACCAAAGTGAGGAGAAAAAATCGCTGAAAACATTTTTAGAACACACCTTGGGGACTTGGCCTCATCTAGGCTCAAGATTCAGTACAGCTGATGGGTGGAGTCTGCAAGAGTGATATAGGAAATGGCAAATCAGGGGCAACTGAGTCAAGAGTAAAGACATGCATTTAATATGCAGCAATCATGAGGAACAATATATGACGTGAGTGAGCTCATATTGGTCATAGTAAAGGCCAGATTTACTAAGCTGTCACATCATAGTTGCATTGTGGAACACAGTTCAGTTGTTTAAGCACAATTGACTACACTGCAGAGTGGAGGACTTATGTCATTATTTTACTCCTTGCATGGTGTAAGATCTGCATTCATCAAACATTTTTATTATGTGCAAAGTGTTTGCTTCTACACTAATCCATAAAAAAAGCCACGCAGTGTAATTTACTATGTTCACAAAAGTGAAATTGCATGAATAAGGAGAAGAAAAATCAACGGCAATCTCGCCAATTTATAAAGGAGCATGACAGTATTTATACTTTGGCTTTCAGCCATGAAGATTGTTATTCTGTGCCACAGGTAGTGGCTGAGACAACACATCCAGAGAAGTCAAAGGAAGGAATGGATCTTTAGGCAGAGGGTCACTCTGATCGACCAAAGGGAGGAGGATTTCATAACATATTACATACTGAATTAAAACAGCATCATGGCTCTACTGAAAAAAAGGCCTAATTTGGAGCCCCACACTGCATGCTCACATGTAATACCGCTACAGGTCAAGCTGGTTGGCAGTATTACATTTGTCTGGTTCTGGATTGTTCTGAAGTACTTGTGCCAGGGTGCCAGGCATTCCTCAGAGAGCCTTTTCATCTAAATCTGCAAAATGCACTGGATGCCATTATATAGCCTTAGAACCCGCCATAGCGGGCTCTACCGGCTATTATAGGTCCGCTCCCGCGTTAAATGCCCGAGCCGAAGGCGAGGGCATTTAACAAGGGAGAGGGACTTTAATAGCCGGTAGAGCCCGCTACGGCGGGTTCTAAGGCTATTAGAACATTTTGCCACTCAGGGCAGAATGTTCTATTAAAAAAAAAAATGTTCACGGACCCGAGGGGATTAGGATTCCCTCGGGCTCCGTGAGGCTTTGTTCACAGCTGTTGCTGTGAACAAAGCGAACATTGGAATGTTGGCGCTGCGGGCTTTTACCAGCCAGTAAAAGCCCGCAGCACTCCACTGTTTTCAATGGAGCCCCCAGCATTCCAATGTTCTAATTCATGTTAATCCACAATATCTGCATTTTCACAAACAGATATAGAACAGAGAGAGTTCAAACAAAGCTTTTGTCGAATTGTCCCCTTTCCAAATATGCTGGGATTTACATATTGTAGGAATGTACAACTTGTGCCACCTGCAGCAACTGTCCACAGGTAAAGAAACCAGAAACATTCTTACTCCACGAATGTTCAAGCCATTGTGGATTGTTACTATTTCACCAACATTGTGGCATATCCAGGAAGTACCCATTGCCCATATACATTACTCATATATATTTTGGCACATTACAATTTATCATTGTTTTAAGCTTTGCCTATATGAAAATTCACTGTTATTAGAAAAATATTTGTATTTTATTTTCTTAAAATGACTTTGACTAGTAATTATAAAGATCATAGCATATTTCCTAACACTTTGTGCTGGATTTGCCCCACAAAAGGGTCAAAAATCTGGTTTAAAATGTTGTGGTTGGATTTACTTTCTAATAAAATAAAAGTTGCCTAAAATAATGCAACGTAGTGCCACATTCTTCTTTCTGTTACTTTTCATCAAGGGGGTTTACAATGAGTGGAACATGGGTGCGTCCTTTCAACAATTCATGAGTTTTGTTTCTAATCCCTATCCACAAACCGTTGTAGACAGGGACATGCCCCAAATACTTACACACCCTCAAGGCAGGTGTAACTGTAGAGGAACTTGCAAAAACATCCACATTTTTTCAAGAGTGCTTCATTGTACAGCACACATGCCAAGTGTGCAAAGCATTAAAGCATAGTTTTTGGTCTGAAACAACCTCCTTCCAGTAGAAAACCTAGGCTAGCAAAATTACAAACATAATGGTGCAAGGGTGTGTGCAATGCCGCATGGCAGCCTAAAGCTAGTAGGGGGAGAGTTTAAAACAGCACCATATTTCAGTAGATTTAGTGCTGTGCCCTCTTTTCCTTTGATGAAAAGCAGCACAGCAACTAAGTTTGCAGTGCCACGGGTGCCTCATCACGGTAGAATGTGTACCCCTTATTTCTTACATTTATATAAATGTCTACCCCTTATTTCTTACATTTATATCAATGTAATATATTGTTATTTTGTAAAATTGCTCATTGCAGACTTACAAGTTATAACATTACAAAAGATTAAGAAGAAATTATATAGTCTCCAATGTTTTCATCATAACAGAATAGTCTTTGTATTGAAAAAGTATACAAAAATATATGTTTTTAAATTGTTGAAAGAAAAATATTGATTTTGTCTGAAGATGTCAAATGTTTTTGAAAAAATGACTTCTTGTAAGAATGTCATGCATGCGTTCTCTGAAAATCAAATGTTATATTTGTTCTAATAAAAAATGATACATTTCAATTATGTGAATGGTTAAGGGGAGATGTAATACAGGGTGAAGCAACCAAATTTGTTGTATTGTATTGATCAGAAATAAATTACCAACACAGCACCATATCGTCAAAGTTATGGTGTTTGACTTTCACCCAGTGCTTTTACACTTTAGGATACTATATGTGATTGCATATACCTTTTCATTGTGGTGTAGGCGAAATGTAACCTTAAGTGTGACATCAAAGAAGGTGGGAGAAGCAGTGGCATAATGCAAAACAAAAGGTGTGGTTGCTGCACTATAGTGCATTAAATCTTTGTAAAAATCCACCCCAGGATATGTGCAAAGTTGGAGGCCTGTCCCATTAGTGATGTTTGAAACTGTCCGGGACCTGGCAATATGTACCAACTGCACTCTCCTATGCAACAGTGTACTACTGTCCCTGCCATTAATTAGTATGTAGAGAATTGGTAGCTGCATATTGTGTTTTGCGGGATCTTTTAATGTTACCAGACCTTTTTACCTATATCTCAGCAGTGTTCGGCCACTAACCCACTGTTGTTAAAAAGCCCCACTGTTGTTAAATTTTGATAGAACAGGTCAAACTGGATCTTTGCGATGCTATTACGTCCATGTTTGTTTGTATGTCTGTGAGTGTGATACATGGTACACACATTGTGAGTGTCTGAGTGTACCAGAGTGAAGGAGTCAGATGGATTACATTTTGGAAGGCTGTAGTCTCTTCATATGCATAATATGTGTTAGTCTAATGCAGACATTGCTGTGACTTGAGGAATGGGAAGGTGACACTGAAGTGAGGAAAGAGGAAACAATCTCTTTCAGGAAATTTGTGTTTCCGGTGTATTGTTGTTGCTTTGTCTCCTGGATTATTGTCATTTGTTGTATGTGAACAGTGTAGGGTTTGTTTGCTGTTCTTTTTCTCAGATTCTTCAAGAGGGGTTGGTCATTTGTCTATCTGCCAAAATCAGTGTTAGTCATGATTGCATACAACAATGTGCAGAATGATCATAGTTATTTCTTCCTCTGTTTTGAGTGCACCAACCAGGATTTAATTCTGTAGTGCTGGCTTCTTATGCGCTCCAAGTCTATGCCCTCCTTGTGTTTTCTGGCCAGATTTGATTATACTAAAATAGAATAATAATCTATTAAAGAGTTCATAGAGTTGGAAAAGGATGGAGTGAAAAAGCAGAGACTGAAACCTCTAATATGCAACTGCTCATATTCGAGGTTTTAGTTTCAAGCTCCAGTACTAGAAGCAGAAAGGAGCAGGAGTCCAAATGTGATATGTGCAGGTAGAATTGTAAAAAAAACAAAAACGTTTAAGTGTTGTGTGCGTATCTGTGAGAGAGTATGTCTAAGAGGGAGAGCATGCATGAGTGAGCAGATCCATATCTCTATGTGAGTGTGTGAGAGCGAAAGTGAGAGAGTCAGTAAAGGAGTGAGTCAAAGTGAGTGAGTTGATAGGAAGAATGAGTATGAGTTTGAATGAAAGAGAGTCACGGAGAATAACATTGATTGTAACTGAGTGTTACTGTGCATGAGACTGGGTCAGAGTGAGACTGAGTAAGCCACAGTGTGAGTGAGTGTGTGTGTGAGTCAGAGAGTGAGCAAGGCTGAGTTAGTCAGAGTGCTAATTATTGAGATAAATTGAGTCAGAGGGAGTGGGACTGAATGATAATGAGTGAGACTGGCTTAGAATGAGCAAGACTGAGTGAGTTTGAGTGAGTATGAATGAGTCAGTGTGACTGAGTGAATCAGAATTAGTAGGACTGAATTAATCAGTGATAACAACTGGTTCAGAGTGAGACTAAGTGAGACTAGGTGCAAATGAGACTGAGTGAGACTTAGTGTGAGTGAAATTGAGTGAGTCAGAAAAAAATGATAATAATAGGACTGATTGTGAAAGAGTGAGAGTGAGCGAGTATGAGTGAGATAGAGTGAGTGAGAATGAGTTGCGCTGAGTGAGAACAAGTAAGTCTGAGTGAGACCCACTGAATCAGCCTGAGTGAATCTAAGTGAGAATAAGGGACCAAATACGATTTTAGCAGTCTGACCGTTGGACCGCCAATATGGTGGTCAGGAGGACATTACCAAGCTGGCAGCCTCCTGACCTCCATGTTCTGATGATTCCGATGGGGCTGGATGGCTCAGACAGTGCGAGGCATTGGCTTTAGCTCTAAGGGAGAGCCAAGGCCAATGGCGCTGCACTGCCAGGGCTGCCAGCACCGTTGTATTGCATACTGTTGCAATTGCAGACATTCCGCAATCCGACTGTGCTGACGGCAGGGCACTGCATTGCCCATGACATGGGCATGAGCGGCGCAGGGGCCTCTCTATGACCCCTTATCTGCCTTTCTGTTGATCTTTTCATGACGATGTCCCGCCATGAAAAGGTTGTCAGAAAGGCAAACCGTGATCAGCACAGCGGTGCCGACATCGGTACTACCATGATTGACCACAGCTTTCCGCACCAGCGCAACCACAGAATCTGCGATCCTGGCAGTTATGGCAGTCTTGTGGCGGTCCGACTGCCATTTTCCAAATCTGCTGGTCGGACCACTGAGGATGCAGCAGTTGGTCCCAGGTCCGCCATATTCATAATCAGGCTCTAAGTGAGAATGAGTGAGGCTCAATGGATCAGAGAGAGAATGAGTGAGTTTGTGTGAGTCATTGAGACTGAGTGAGACTGAGTGAGTTAGAGTAGGTAAAAGCAAGTGCAAATTAGAGTAATAAATTAAACTGAATGAGAAAGAGTGGGAGAGTAAGGCTGAGTGTAAGCAAGTGTGAGTGAACCCCCCCCAAACCCTTCGAGGAAAAGTCAGGCTTGCTCACATTTTTTTAGCTGTCAAATTGCTGAAATTTGTCCAAATACAATGTTCCTTCAAAAATGCTGTTGCACCCATTACTCTTGCAGCAGAGGTGACCAATAAATGTCAGTTGGGGTTTTATAGACTTTATATTATTCTGTGGTCCTGCAGAAGCAGCCACCTAAAAATGTTACTGTCTAGCCCTGTGATAATTTTCCTAAGTGTGCATGAGTGAATATGTCACAGACCAAACGGTAGCCTGGAAGTGTGCATATAATGAAACAAATCTCTCTAAGCTACTAAGCGCCTAGAAGGAACTTAATTGTAGGAACCACACTTTTGATCAGAAGCAGAGAGTATAGCTAACAAGAAATTTGCTGGACCAAGCAGCTGCTTGTTCCACTTACCCAATCCATTTGGAAGAAGCACTCTGACACAATCTATACCAACAATTCTGTGTACAGAAGAGTAACAGAAAATGAAGACAGTCACACATCAACAGGTACATGATAACATTCCTGTCAGTCCATGTGTGCTCTGAGGTAGTAGGCCAGCCACATGACACACCTGCAAGCAGAGTGTTTTCCCTTGCTGTCAAATACAGAAGTACTATAGTGCAGAAACATGCCTTATGTAACATAAAAACGGAGTATCACATAACTATAATGAGACAGACTTGATTCATTCCACTTGTTAGTCTTACAATGCAGATTGATGCTTTGACTAAGATTTTAAAGACATGTTTGGTACTGTAATAATAAGTGAATAGCCTAATTTAATCAGAATGTGCATATTAGTCATATTCACTTTATATAATTAAAAGTACTAAAGAAATATTTGGTGTTTGTTGTGAATTTTATTTTTAACTTTCTGTTGATTTTTATAAATAGTAAAATATTTAAGAATAAAAATATAGCAAATTGTATTTTAACTATATTTTAAACTTGAATTTAAACTTGAAATTGCAACATTGTTACTATAATTGTTATTATACTTACAGTTAGGGAAAAAAGTATTTTACTTTGTTAAACAAATTTTAACATGATATGTTAAAATAAGTTAAACTTATATTTAATATTTTTATTTTATCTTTGATGCATATTTGCGCAGAGATCTATCATATTCTACCTACAATATGACATATTTATTTGGGACTATCTGGTAGAGGTAGGCAGGGGATTAGGCAGATTAATTTTGGGGAAAGGGAGGCAGATGCTTTAATTTAATAAAAATAATAAAATGTTACTCTAAACAATGTTTTAAAAATAAAACATTACAAACTGAATTTCTAATTACCTTTTTCGGTCCCCCTCCTTCTTTTGAAGCAAAAACAAAATTGCTACCTTCAGTGATCCTGGCAGTCTTGGTAAGTGTTCTATGCATGCATACAAACCAATTAGGTCTACAGGGCCAAAGCCTTGCGGCCTGGAGTCTGGAATCTGTAATATCTAGTGGTGCCTACTACTAGGACTATGCACAGTATTCACAGTTATACTCCTTTTACTGGACAATCATTGTTATGGTACATAAAGCAGCACATAATGTTCACAATTGCATGGTTTTATATAAATTTTAAAACAGAACAATAAGGTAATGTGGTGTTGCCCAGTGATAAACAACACAGGCACAGTAAGTGTAGAAATGTGTTTAAAAATAATTGAACAGTGACTTTCTTCAAATATGTTCAATTAAAACATACATATTCTTCAAAAACTAGTAATATTAATATGACATTATTGAAGTGTGATAAGCATTTACTTTTTCAAATACATTAAATCAAGGTGCCATTCCATGGGTGGTACATGGGCATTTCCATATTGCCTCTCATTCATTGTGATGCTAAGCTAATTTTACTTAAAATAAATAAATAGTAATTACTATTAACTTATACAAATATTCCTTTTTATACAAATTGTTATACTGGTGAAAATGTTTGAATTGTTTTAAAATGTATTAGGAATTATTAAATTAATTGTTCATAGAACTACAGGGCTGAATGGTACTGATTTATAATTTTAGACAATTTGGATGATCAACATAGAAGACAGCAAACAATAAGGCAAGAAAGAATCAATAGGACTCAAGCTATGGTTGAGGGATTCTGGAAGAATTAATGTATTTATGAGACAGCCAGGTGCTAACAGAGAGCTGCAAAAAGAGCTGGAGTACTACCACTCCCAGCAGCAGCACATCAAGGCCAACAGAGGCAAAGAAGGCAGAAAAGACTTTGCTCATATAGAATATTACCCTGACATTTAATGCATTTCAGAAGTTTTGAGCACTACACTAGAAGCATGAGTAGACAATTACTCAAAATTACATTTATGTTGTGTGGATGTCAAGAAGATCTATATAGTAGTGCTCAGCAGATTGAATAAGAAATATGTTAAATCTTTGTTTTTACAATGTTGTTGAGTGGCATAAGGTGGGGGTTTATTTTAAATAATATAAGTTTAGAAATATATTTTGAAAAATAGGACTGGGTTAGCTTTAGATAATATAGTTAATTAGGTAATAAATTCAATAATATTCAATTGTGTGTTAATGAAGAAGGGGGGTTATATAATACTATGTGTATTAGTTATACCCAATGTATGTACAGATGTACAGTGTAGTAATAGATATTTAGAGTAATTTTTGTGTGGTATTTAATATTTAGTTATCTGTTTGATGCATCAGGATGTGGATAGGTGGATATTATATTTGATATTTGTATATCAGGCATAGATTAGCTAAGATTTTTGATTTTTATTGGGAAATAACAATAGTTTCTTTGAGTGTTTTTATTGTTGTTGTCTTTTTAAAAAAAACTAAGTTTTGCTTCTAGTTTGCTATTTTTTAATAATGACCCATTGTTTGGTAACACATTCCAAAAATGTTTAATTAAGCAAGTATGTTATTTTCTCCCACCAGTGTATCAATTCTATTTGAGAAAAAGTATGGGCTGAAATGTCTTCATTCACATTTATAATGTCTTCGAGATAGATGCACATACCGCTATGTTATAAAGAGTCACACAAACGACAAACACTTTGTACATCATCTCTGTGAACAGCTGTCTTCCTGCAGATCAGTCTAAGCCTCAAGCACTGGATTATACATTTATTAAAGTACTTTCAATAACACCTCTTGTTTTTTAAGTGGAGAATTAATTTATTTTTAGCTTCTCTTTTTGGATTTACTATGGGTATTGTCAACCATTGTCAAGAGCATAACCTTGATAACCTCTCTCTGTTCCACTCTAAGCAGGCCTAGAGACAGACATTTAAGCTTGGGGACATGGCCCTGAGTGGTGAAGTTTAAAAAAGAGGTGTAGAAAGATGCAAAGTCGGCTGACTCCCTGTCTTCAGTATTTGTTCTAAACTTTTTCAGCTTATTGAAATGCATTTTGTTTATATCAGAGTTATTTTAGCAGCCCATTAAGGTAGGGGTGGGGATGGTGGGTGGCTGGTGTGCATTCATTTGAGGCTTGTTGCTGCACCAGCTCCAGTTACAGGAGACATAGCTTAGCAGACAGCAATCCTTCTATTAGGCTCTGCCAGTGAGTGGTGGGTTCAGAGTTTGCATCAATGATCTGCTCTGTGCTGATGCTTGCATAGTGCTTACCGTTTGGCTGCAACAGAGAGCTGAACTCTCTAAAATAAGCTTCTCTGCTTCTTTCTTATGCAGTAGGCTCCTTTCAATGGGCCTCTCATTGTAGTACCCACAAGACCAGTACTTTCCAACCTTTTTAGAACCATGACCCACTTTTTAGAATGACAAACTTTCGAAACTCAGTAAGCTTTAATAGATAAGAGGCAGCGATTTTTTAAAGTAACTAAGTCATTGTGTGGTAGCACAGTTATTTACAGACAACAGCACATTGTCCATTGAAATGATCACACAATTTACACAGACATACCATTTTACTAAATAAACTATATTGCCTAGAATCGATAATGTGTGGAAATCGTGTTTCAGTGAATATGTATCATTTGTGCATCACCAAGTAAAGTGATCCAATTAAAATCGTTGTTTCCATCACACTTCAGAATTACAAAATAGTGCTTCATTTATGCTTTCCTAACTGCTGAATGTGTACAGTTCATTTACAGGTATTTACATTCTATTGCATGTGACAAAAAATGACATACTTTCCTTTCACACTCCCTGTACCGTAGCAAGATGCTTACATAATTCACTTTAATTTTACTTTCCCTGAGGCATCCCGAGCTCCTCGCTTTACATCTACAGTGGGGTTCATGTTCTTTCTTAGGACGCATCTGTCTGAAACTCTGCAGACAAAAGCTCATCATTAATGCTGGAATACAACGTCAACAGAAGAGCAAGCCGGAGCAAGGAGAAACGACACTGGGTAAATGTGAAAAGATGAGTAAATGATAGGTGGATGACAGGTGGAAGGAAAGCAAAGTAAAGTAATGAGTGGATGAATGAGTGAGTGAATGGGAAGGTGAAAGGATGGCAGAGTAAATAGATGGATGGATGGATGAATGGATGGTAAACAGGTGAAAGGATGGCAAAGTAAAGGGATAGATGGATACGTGGATGGACAGGTGAAAGGATTGCAGAGTAAAGGGATTGATGGATGCTTGGATAAAAAGATGAGTGAATGGATGGTAGAGTAGATGGATGGGTGGCAGAGTGGATGGATGGATGAAGGATGGATGGCTGGGTGGATAAATGACAGAGTAGATGGATGGCTACATGGCAGAGTGGATGGATATATGACAGAGTTGATGATTGGATGGCAAAGTGAATGGATGAAGGATGGATGGATGGATGGATGAGCGGATGGCAAAGTGCATGGATGGATAGCAGAGTGGATGGGTGGATGGATGGATGGCAGAGTGGATTGATGGATGGCAAAGTGGACGACTTGATGGAAGGTTGGCAGAGCGAGTAGGTGGATAGATGGCAGAGTGAATGGATGGATGGTGGATATTGAATGGAAGAGTGGATGGATGGATGGATGAACAGCAGAGTGGATGGATAAATGGATCACAGAATGAGAGGCAGAGTGAATGGATGCATGGGTGGCTGAGTGGATGGATTGATGGGTGGCAGAGTGGATGGATGGATGGCAGCATGGATGGATGGCAGATTATGGATGGATGGGTGGGTGGATGATAGATGGATGGATGTCAGATGGAAGGTTGTATGGATGGATGGGTAGATGGATGAACTAATGTATGGAATGTGGAAGATTGAAGATAAATTGATGGCAGAATGTATTGATGACAGAATGTAACAGTGAAATAGTTGATAGCAGGTGGATGGGACAGTGAATGTATGATTGAATAGATGCATAGATGGAAGAGAGAATGAAGCTGGTCTGTCGAGAGTTCAGCTCACTTGCTTTGCTTCCTTGGTGACATCAATGCTTTAGTTCAAAGTGGGGGCTATTTTAATTTTCTGACTACTCCCTTGCTCTAACTACAAAGTGAGAGGCATCTGTAAACACCAATCCCCATGTTAAAAAAATAAGCAGCATTTTATCAAAAGACATATCCTGATATTTGACCTCTTTCTTTGAAGCACAGCATGGGAAACCCTGCACTAGACAGCTAACAATAGTTTGACAGGCATGAATGTTTCTTCCACATGGCAGAGTCTACTATGTTTCCTGGGAAAGAAAAACTTTTACTAGCATTTGGCTTTACTACGGATGTAGCAAAAACACAGGCTTTGTTCTGTGAGACACTGAACAGGTGTCAAAGTCAAAACGTACAAGAGAGACCTTCATAGTGCTTCATAATAGACCATACACTCAAAATAATTTCTGTGCTTTGCAGAAATTGCACCCGAAGTTCTAGTCATGGCTCATTAGCATTTGATGGGACGGTATAAGCACTTCTCAGCAACAGCATATATTGTCAAACAAATAACAAGGGGAAAGAGGTGGAGTGCTATGGCTACTCAAAGGTGTTGACTTACGCATCTCCACCTAAAAAGGGGGTGGAGCCATATTAACCAGTGTTTGTTACTCCTGGCACAAAAAAAACAGCAGTACGTCCAGCACTAAAAAACGGTATCCTCCTTAATAGAGTTAGGGACTTAAAATAAAAAACACATAAAAAATAATGTTAAACTAAATGAAATGATTTATAATAGTTAAAAATCTAAATAATATAATTTAATGTTGAAAATATAAACTGAAAACGTATTATTTTATTATAAAATATTTTAACAATGTTTTTTTATTAAAAGAATTAATGCAACATGATGTATTAACAACAGATAATTAAAGTACTTTTAATTAAGAATTTTAGACCTATTCATCTTCTTGTAGCCATCTCAAAGATCTTGGAGCACATTTTAGCTAAGCGTCTTGTGGAAAGACTAGAAATTCTTGATCAAACCCAATTTGATTTTGGAGCAGGTGATAAAACAGAGACAGCAATAGTGACAACACTGGACTTCATCTATCTGGGACCATTGTCCTGGATGTCTTCCAGTTGCTTCCTCTCTCCGTGGCCTTTGACACAGTGGACTACTCTGACCTCATCAGCTCACTGAAATAGATTGAGTAGAATCGATTAGCTCTGGACTGGTTCATATCCTCATGTGCCTCAAGGGGCCATCTAGCTCTGATATTTTTTAATATAAAAATATTTGGCTCCTTGGGGAGCTGATATGGAGCTTTGACTTCCAATTGGTGTCCTATGCTGACAACACTGACATCCTTCTTAAATTTTACAACATATCATCTGACTCTTTGTTACCCCTTCAGATTTGCCTTCCTACGATCCAGAACTGTATGTTGACCAATGTTCTTAAGTTGAATATGGACCGAACAAAAATTATTTAGATTGTGGAACCAAGCTCTCTGGTCTGTCCATTGGGCAATCTTCCAGTGCTAAAAAAAGTAAAAACTAAGGTTGTGCAAAAATTTACATAATTTGCTTGCACGTAATGTGAAATGTCATCACAAAATGCAAATAAGTCATTGTGTGATACATTTTAACAAAACTATGCATTTTGCATTAAAAGAATAGTAAAACAAAAAACAATAGTTGCTAGTGTTCTCTCGTTTTCATATCTTTGCAGTGAACTTTTTCCACAAATGGTATTTAATTATGTACAGGCTGTAGTGGCAGAATTCTTTGTATTTCGGGTAACAAGGTAATACGAAATTCCGAAAATTACGTGAACTACACAAGCATAATTTGAATTTCCCCCAGACCTAGTAAAAACATGCGTTTCTGGTTTGATCAGGAGCTATCTCTGAATGACAAGATACAAAAAAGTGTGCTTCTTGCTTTTCTCCTCTGAGAATGCTGAAGAAAATTCTTACATTTCTTCCTCAGAACACTTGGACTTCCTTAATCAATGCTACTATACTATCTTGCCTCAAATATGGAAATGTCCTTTACTTTGATCTTGTAGCCTATGCAATTGCTAAATTCCAGACAATATGAAACATGGCTGTGCATTTACGGGCATATTTAAGAGCCCCCTAGCGCCACCGGAGTATCACTTTTAGTGACGCTCCGGTAGCACTGTTCACTGCATCTTATTTACAAGGTGGCGTTAAGCCACTTTTTGTGGCTTAACTCCACCTTCAAAATACAGCCCCTTCACACGCAGCACTTTGCGTGGAAGAGGCTTGCAATGGGTGTTTTCGTAAACCTGAGGCAGCTCCAAAGTCTAATGCCACCCCAGTAGTGGCGTTAGCAGGGCACAGCGAGGAGAAATACATTCTGCAGCACACCTAAAAAGAGCAAATCACCATTAAAGATTGTTTTTTGCAGGAAGATGTTCCTTCCTGCACAACAACAATGTCCCCCTCAATGCAGTCATCTTGCTGTGTTGGCTCACGGCAGCAAATACAGTGGTGACCCAGAGGAAACACAGGGGTGCGCCATATTCTGTTAAATAGGGTGCATCACTGCTTTTTTAAAATGACGGTGCATGACACTGCCAAATTTGGTGCAGCAGCACAGACCCTCATTTTTTGTTAAATCTGTCCCTTAGTGTCTGACTCCAGATGTTTAGTAATGTTTCAGAAGCACACCACTCCCTTTTGGTAGCCAGTTATGGATGATATTAACTTCAAGGATATTCCTATAGCCCACCAAACCTTTTACAACACTGTTGCCAAGATGTATCACTACACATGTGTAGAAGGACAATCTTTCAGTGTCCTGGGTCCCACGTTGTGGAATATCCTCTTTCTGAAGATATCATAAGTCTTTTCTCACCTAAGGTTTCGTAAGAGACCGATGGCCTTATGGTAACAATTTTGTGATTCACAAACTGGTTTGTGACTGCTAAAACATTGTATAGGTATGTCCGAAGTGTTAAATTTTAAGCACTTCTCTTAGCGATGCGAACTAAATGTTTACTGATTCGCATTATTGTGATGTCAAAATTTCTCAAATCACAAATAGGTAAGTGCAAATGTCTTTTAGCGATTCAGTATTTGCATGTTAAAAGCATTTGAGATTTGTGATTAGTCACAAAACGGGCTTTTTGCACCAAGTAAACGCAGGTGCAAAAACCAGGTGTGAACTATAAAAAGTGTCCCAACATGCTTCATAACTTTTCACAGTGGCTGCGTTGTAAGCTGTGGTGAGGTGGAATCACATTTTGGCAGCATTACAGAGAGAGGAAACAGGCAAGAAAGGATTTATAGGATCAGAGTTAGTCTTTGGCCACACAAAGGAGGACATTTTATAAAGTATAGGCTTACTAGCAGTGTTACTTTAGATTTAATGAATGAAATGCACCCTTTATTACAAAGAGACACACGTAGATCCCAGGCCATTGCGTCACAAATTCAAGTGCTGTGCTCCTTACATCTTTTGGCACCAGGGAGTTATCAAGTCATTGTCGCTGAGGTATAATGCATTTCACAAAATGCATTATCTCGGATTTTTAGAAATGTTCTAGAGCCATGTTCCTTAAAATCAGTGCTTACATTTTGTTTTTTCATACACCAGGTGACCTACTAGACACAAGAATTTTATTTTTGAGAATAGTACAATTCCCTCAGGTAATTTATTGCTTTGATGGAACACACATTGCAATTTGTCCACCATCCCGATCTGATTTCTATGCAGAAATAGGAAAAATTACTGCTCCTTAAATATACAATTAGTGCATAATAGTGAGTGTGTAATAACTGACATTGTGGCACTTCATCCACGCAGTACTCATGATTCCCCTGCTACTTGGGTCTGTACACTCATTTGGCTAGAGCACAGCTTGCAACCTGGTTTTCTTGTGGGTATGTGTTAGACCTGTCAGCCTTAAGGTCGTCTACCCCAAACATTTTGCCTTCCTCCTCGATTTTAACTGATCTCGTTTTTGCTGGCCTCAGGACTCTGAATACTTTACAACTGCTAACCAGTGCTAAAGTGCATGTGCTGCCTCCTTAAAACATGGTAACAATGCTCATCCCCATTTAGCACATTTAAGTTACCTATAAGTCTCCAGTAAAGTGGTACTAGATATAAATGAAATGCTAGTAATGGGCCTGCAGTACTGATGGTGCCACCCTCTTAATTAACTCTTTAAACATGTCTCAGGCCTCTTATTGCAGCCTGTGTGTGCTGTTATAGTTGTCATTTTGACCTGGCAAAATAAACCTTTTTCCAGGCCCACACCTTCCTTTTTAATACATATGTCACCCCCAAGGTAGGCCCTAAGCAGCCCAGGGGGCAGGGGGCAGTGCATTTAAATGGCAGGACAAGTACCTTTCAGTTTTTATGTTCTGGTAGTGAAGAACTCCTAAATGTGTTGTTCACTACTGCAAAGCCAATCTCTTCTGTAGACTAATATTGGAGTTACCTTATCACACTTAATAAGCTGTAATTTCCAAATGAGAGCAAACCACCAGTTCATGTTTGGTGCAATTGAAATTGTAATGAAAAATCCTAACTTATGGTGAAGTCGAATTTTTAATTATAATTTTGAAAAGCATTTTTATAAAGTTGATATTTTCCTGTCTCAGCCATTTAGCTCCTGTAACTCCGGTCATATGACTAGGTGTAGCTGACAGTTGGGCTTTGTGTACTCCTCCTAGAAACCACACACGATAGAGAGCTTATGGGTGTCTGGATGGGCCATCACTGGCAGGATGGTAGGGCGGAGCTGGACCCAGTCCTACTTACAATGGAATAGGTTGTATCCTGCCTCTACACAAAAGACTGCATACCCACTGTAGTTAGTCTGGTGCCAGGGCAGGGAAGGCACGCTACCTGGGGCCTTTGAAGAGAAATCTCTAGAAGCTTCTGCCCCACTTCAAAGGCACAACTGGGTATAGATTCTGGACCTCAGACACCATCTCTTCAGTACACTTCTGGACCTGTGCATACTCTGCCAGGGAGAAGGACTACTCTGCTGCTGAAGGACTACCACACTGCTGGGCTGCTGTCCTGTTGGACTACTGCTTTGCTGGACTACTGCTTTGTTGTGCTGACCTGTTGACTGCTGCCCTCTTGCCTGGGTGAGAAGGTCTGGACCTGCTTCTCTTGATCGCAGAACCCCTAGAGTCACTTCAGGGGCTAGCCTGCTGGCTTCCTGTTCTGAGCCACAGTAACATAACAGGCTCTCCTCACCTACCTGCAGCAGCACACAGATCCAGCTATAGCCAATCCCTGACTATCAATTGTTGCCCCTCAGGTCCTGGAGGCTTGGTGTGGCCACTGAGAGGCTGAATTGAAGTTTTTCGACTCTTCACGACCACAAATGGGGCCAGTGGCACCAAATCCTTGTCACATGCACAGCCCAGCAATGCAAAGTTCAGTCAGCCCGACCCTTTGCATTACAGCATCAACATTTTTCATGGAGGGACACCACAAAGCGCTAGCCTGAACGTCTGTAATGCAAACAGGATCTTCGAGCTACAGCCACAACTGCTTGTGGCACCTGGCCTACTCTTCTCATTGCATCGATAGTGATGCTTCCCTCTCCCCATGCCCTCGTTCACCATGAACGGGACTCTTGGTGCTGTGCTGAAAAGGTAACTTTTCAGCAGGACGTACCTGGTTGTTGTATCCAACCCGCACTTCATCGAGGTCAGTCTGAACATTCTCCTGGTTTCACATGACCAAAGTGTCATTGATAGGACTTTGAGCTTTTTGGCACTACTTTACCCTGAAATATTTAAAAACTCAAAATTCAGGTTCTACTGATCAGATTTTTGTCATTTTAGTGTTGTTTTATTTATTAAATTTTACTCTAGTTTTCTAGACTGGTATGGGATGCTTTTGTGGTGTGTTGTCACTGTGTTACTGTTTGAAGTGTTGAACAAATACTTTACACATTGCCTCGTGGTTAGGTCTGGATGCTCCATGCCAAGCTAATAGAGGGTTGACAACAGTTACTTTGGGGTTTGCTTGGGACTTCACCCTGACAAGGATTGTGGTTGCTGCTTGACCAGGGCTCAGACCCCAATCAACCAACAACTCAATTTTGTACAGTATACTATTGTAATATAATAAAAAGATATATACATACCTGTAATATTTTTAATATATTTGCAGGGTTTCTTATAATGTTTAATGTTCTTTAGATGGCAGTGCACATGCTCCTCGCCAATGGTTTATGACAGCTTTGCAACATTCTCATTTTCCCAGTCAGCGAAGATATAATACAGCACACCAACAGGCCAAGTCCACAATAGGGAGGAAATTTGGCCTTCCTGAAAGGACTCTTCAGATGCCTAATTAAGGGTGGTAGAGGATTGCAGTATGCACCAGACATATCTTGTAAAACGTTAGCATTTTTGTGCTATGTTGCATAATGTAGGAACACAAAGATGCCTATCTATAGAGGTGTTACAGACAATAGTGATGATGAAGAAATATTTTCACTTTGTGCACAGATGCGGATGCAACAGACCCATTGATGGAAGGAATGTTAAAACACAAACCACCAACAAATACTTTTAAGGTAATTTTTTTGTTAGTGACATTTCAAAGTTTCACAAAGTATTATGTTTACAGTTTAATCAGTATTCATTTCTGGTGTTTTTTACAAGCCATTGAAGAACAAAGTTATAGTTTCCTTTTGAGTAACATTTTGCAAATGAAAATATATCTATACACATACTTTACTTTTAATACTTTATTTGATCACATAAACACGGATCATAAAAGTCACATCATAAAATACAAAAAATAAATAAATAAGTGCATGAAAATATAAAAATATATAATAAAACGGCAGATCACATGTCCAAACTAATACATCATCTAAAAACTAATACCAAATCCCATGTCAATAAAGCCACAGAATCCGAAATCATTCCTCCCAACTAAAGCACCTGATTTAAAAATGCATTAATTTACGCATATGTACAGCTGTCTTTAAGAATGATCCAACTGCACTGCATAGCAGGGGTCCCTCAAGTTGTGGTAAAAATAGCAACAAGGCTCCACATCTCTTAAAATCCAGGGTTCGCAGTAGGGGAATTAAATCTTGTTTCAGAAGCAAAGCATTAAATTTGCAACCAAAAAAAGTGCAAAAGGGATTGGCAGAAAGCTTTATCACAAGGGCATAAGAGAATATCTCCAGGGGCAAATTGCCCCAAGGGAAAACATAGCTGCCATCTAATAGAAACAGTCCAGAACCATGTAAGTAGTGCCTGTCCCCAGTTTTTCCAAACGATTAAGTATGGGGCGACAACACCAACTGTTTGAACAAGTCAAAAGAACCTAATAGTTGGTTTCACATACTCCCCGTTCTCCCTTTGGTCCCTTCTAATGCCAAGAACCGGTCTTTCAACCAGCCCTTATCCTTCTTAGAGATGCTATCCGGGTTATCAAAAATGTAGGGGAAACCTAAGGCTTGAGTCATTGACCATATATATCTGATCCAAGGGCTTTTTGTTCCCTGATCACACGAGATGCAATCCATAATGGTGTTCTGATTAAAAAACGCCTCTTTATTAAGCCGTATAGAGCACCATAACATTAGCGGAGCAAGGACGATTAGGTCCTCAACATATTCCAGGCTAAATTCCTGTTAAGCTATATAATGCGAAGTAGGAAGGGGAACACACAACAATCTACACAACAAACTATGACAAACCCTATTTTCCTCCACTTTGCTTTTCGTGGTATCTCTATAGCAGCACACTCCGGCACCATACACTAGGGATGGGAGACATTTTCTCAAATACATTTCTAAGATGGTCCAATGGGCTTTCCCCCAAGGTTGTTTGATGGGGCAAAACTTTACCCCACAGCACAAGCGAGCTGAACAATCCTGTTTGCTAGGCATGGGGACCAAGAACAGGCAGCTTCAAACATAACCCCTAGATATGGGTATTGTGAACTCTGGCAATATATCAGCCATTAAGACAAATGGGGTGCTTTTTAGTGCATTTGGGCCACATATCGTAATATTAGTCTTTGACAAATTGGTCCACAAATCTAGCTCCTTCATGAAGTTGACAGAAGAGTTAATTAACGATTTCAGGCTGTTGGCAGTCCCGACTAATAGCACAGCATTGTCCGCATAAAGCAGCTCTGGCATTGGCTTCCCACTCTCAATAGGAACAACAGCCTCCCCCTGTACCCAGAGCAGACTCAAGCCTATTTACATACATAAAAAAAGGATAGGTGCACGCATGCAACTTTGTCGTGCACCACGCCTAGTACCAATTACAGAGTGCACTCATTATTTCTCCCAAACCTAATGGCAGATTTAGAGTCCCAATGAAGAAGGCATAGGAACCCCAAAAGTTATTACCATGGCCCATAATTTAGGTCAATTCATGCAATCAAAAGCTCTAGATCGATCCATAGACGCCGTGAACGCCAATTGAATGGAGGCGTTCTTAGTAATACCCAACGGCAGAGCAACTATACACATATGTTGTACACATATTTATTTTCTGTTTAAATTATAAAAAAATAAATACAACAACAGTTGGAGCTTTACTGCCTTACTCTTTTTTCCTTTCGTTGATGTAATTCTGACACTAGATCTTTGTGTATTACTTGCATGCATATATGGGGTTTGTATAGAACTGCATCTTAGAGTACCCTGCTCTTGTACAGACAAACTGCTGTTAATTGACACCTCTTCACTCTCTTTAAGTACACCTCCTTTAGCACTTCTTGCATGCCTATTTTTCATTTCATCTAGCACGTTACTATTTTTTTTCTAGGTCTTTAGGAACATCTCCACTAAAATGTCCTAGTTCTCCTTGTAAATTCAGGGACCTTTGAAACAGAAGACTTGTAGCAGTAGCACCGATCGACAGATCTACCAAAGCCTTGCAGTCTATTAGTTAAATGTTTATGCTGACATAATGCGTTCATTATTCCACATTATTCCACCTAGTGAAGATAAGGTCTCTGTTAATGCATTGATTTCTGTACATATAGCCTCATGTGATTCAGTAATGTGTATGAAACCCGATATCTACGTAGTTGGATGTTTTGAAGATCTTATATGTCCATGGAATTCATCTGGCATTTCAGGTGGTTCTTCTGTCCGTACATTGCTGCTGAAGTGTTGGACGGCATATGTTTCACTCATCTCTTCATCATCAATATTTTCAACATTGTCATCTTGATTTTCAACACTGTCCTGTGCAGGTCTCTTTTCTAGGGAGAAATAATACATATTTTTTAAGTGTAATGAGTAATCTGTATGGAACCCGATGTCATGGTTTCCTCAATGGCACCTAATTTTGTTCCAAAAGAATGCACGTCCCTTTGTTACTGTTTTTGTACTTGCAGCAGAGATTTCTCAGTGTTTTGAAATTCTCGAGCAGATTGTTATTCTGCCTCAAAGTTAAGACACATTTCTTCTCCTGACCTTACGTTAACTCTCCTATTTCACAACAGTCTGCTTCACATAATCTGTCTTGTTAAAGAAGTAATCTTTCTTATTAACTAAGTAGTTGGATGTATTGAAGATCTTGTTCATAGAATAATCTGGCATTTCAGATGGTTCTTCTGTCCGTAAATGGTTGCTGAGATGTTGGACAGCAGATGTTTTACCCATCTCTTCATCATCAATATTTTCAACATTGTCAGCTTCATTTTCAACACTGTCTTGAGCAGGAATGTTTGCGAGGGAAAAATAATATATACAGGGAGTGCAGAATTATTAGGCAAGTTGTATTTTTGAGGATTAATTTTATTGTTGAACAACAACCATGTTCTCAATGAACCCAAAAAACTCATTAATATCAAAGCTGAATATTTTTGGAAGTAGTTTTTAGTTTGTTTTTAGTTTTAGCTATGTTAGGGGGATATCTGTATGTGCAGGTGACTACTACTGTGCATAACTATTAGGCAACTTAACAAAAAAAAAATATATACCCATTTCAATTATTTATTATTACCAGTGAAACCAATATGACATCTCAACATTCACAAATATACATTTCTGACATTCAAAAACAAAACAAAAACAAATCAGTGACCAATATAGCCACCTTTCTTTGCAAGGACACTCAAAAGCCTGCCATCCATGGATGCTGTCAGTGTTTTGATCTGTTCACCATCAACATTGCGTGCAGCAGCAACCACAGCCTCCCAGACACTGTTC
This sequence comes from Pleurodeles waltl, assembly GCF_031143425.1. NCBI lineage: Eukaryota > Metazoa > Chordata > Amphibia > Caudata > Salamandridae > Pleurodeles > Pleurodeles waltl. The sequence continues at coordinate 1,304,847,325 of NC_090440.1, read as the reverse complement.
AGAGAGGTGTACTGTTTTCCCTCCTTGTAAATCTCACATTTGATGATGGACCACAGGTTCTCAATGGGGTTCAGATCAGGTGAACAAGGAGGCCATGTCATTAGATTTCCTTCTTTTATACCCTTTCTTGCCAGCCACGCTGTGGAGTACTTGGACGCGTGTGATGGAGCATTGTCCTGCATGAAAATCATGTTTTTCTTGAAGGATGCAGACTTCTTCCTGAACCACTGCTTGAAGAAGGTGTCTTCCAGGAACTGGCAGTAGGACTGGGAGTTGAGCTTGACTCCATCCTCAACCCGAAAAGGCCCCACAAGCTCATCTTTGATGATACCAGCCCAAACCAGTACTCCACCTCCACCTTGCTGGCGTCTGAGTCGGACTGGAGCTCTCTGCCCTTTACCAATCCAGCCACGGGCCCATCCATCTGGCCCATCAAGACTCACTCTCATTTCATCAGTCCATAAAACCTTAGAAAAATCAGTCTTGAGATATTTCTTGGCCCAGTCTTGACGTTTCAGCTTGTGTGTCTTGTTCAGTGGTGGTCGTCTTTCAGCCTTTCTTACCTTGGCCATGTCTCTGAGTATTGCACACCTTGTGCTTTTGGGCACTCCAGTGATGTTGCAGCTCTGAAATATGGCCAAACTGGTGGCAAGTGGCATCGTGGCAGCTGCACGCTTGACTTTTCTCAGTTCATGGGCAGTTATTTTGCGCCTTGGTTTTTCCACACACTTCTTGCAACCCTGTTGACTATTTTGAATGAAACGCTTGATTGTGCGATGATCACGCTTCAGAAGCTTTGCAATTTTAAGAGTGCTGCATCCCTCTGCAAGATATCTCACTATTTTTGACTTTTCTGAGCCTGTCAAGTCCTTCTTTTGACCCATTTTGCCAAAGGAAAGGAAGTTGCCTAATAATTATGCACACCTGATATAGGGTGTTGATGTCATTAGACCACACCCCTTCTCATTACGGAGATGCACATCACCTAATATGCTTAATTGGTAGTAGGCTTTCGAGCCTATACAGCTTGGAGTAAGACAACATGCCTAAAGAGGATGATGTGGTCAAAATACTCATTTGCCTAATAATTCTGCACTCCCTGTATATTTTAAGTGTAATGAAAATGAGGTATTATAGTTTGACTTCTATATAGTGAACAAAATACAAAAATGTGCATATTTTGAAAGTTATATATTTCTTAAATATTTGTAAATATTAGACACTAAACATGAAAAAGTGTATATTTGTTACAAAGTATTTCTTTAGCATTGCATGATGGGATTTGGATTTCTCATTTTGTGGATATTGTCAATGACTACTTGAAAATAAAATGTATATCTTCACTTATGGTCAAAATATATGTCTCACACAGTAAATAAACATTATTTAATGCTAGAAACCACTCAATTAAGTGTGTTTAAGATGTTATTTCTTTTATATAAGATTACTTTTTAACCTATCTGGTGCAAAGGTACGTTATATCATTTCCTCCACTGAATTTGCAGGATGAAGAACCACCTCCAGTACTCTGTTTTGTGCAGTACTCTGAATCATACCAGCACTTATGAATTTCACCAATGGTATGCTTGGTGACAACCAACAGCATTTATTCTTTCCAAGATTCAATCAATCATTTTATATAGCGCGGCTTATCACCTACAAGGGTATCCAAGCACAGAGTATAGCCGCTAGGCGGTTCAGTCAAACAGACAGGGCTTGAGACCTTTTCTAATTCCATAAGAGAAGATGAGGTTCGCAGGTGAGAGGAGAGAGAGTTCCAGGATTTCACTGCAAGGGTGGAGAAGGAGCGTCCTCCACAGTTGCTCTGGCGGATGATGTGGGGTGTGCACAAGGGTGAGGGAGGCAAAGCAAGGAGTCTTTAGGGTTGGTGGAAGTTCAGACCATGGTTGATATATGCTGTTCCTTGATTGTGAAGGGCTTTGTAGGTGTGGATGAGTATCTTGAATTTACATTTTTTCTGAATGGGGAGCCAGTGGAGCTTCTTGAGGTGTGGTGTGATGTAGGTCCGTTTAGGAGAGTTGAGGATGAGACTGCCCGCTGAGTTCTGTATGGTCTGCAGTCTCTTCAGGACATGCGTGGTGATTTCTACAAGTGCATTGCCATAGTTCAGCCAGCTAAATACTAGGACTTTAGTGATTGCTCATCTGATGTTTGATGGGGAGTAATTTGAAGACCTTACGGAGCATGTGAAGAGTTAGAAAGCAGGCAGAAGAACCTGCGTTGATCTGGTATTTCATGGAGAGCTTGCTATCCAGGATGATGCCAAGGCTGTGTGCATGGTCCACATTCTGAAGGCCACCAGGAGCCATTCTACAGGCAGGTTTTGTTCCCTAAGATCACTACTTTCATTGTGTCTAGATTGTTTTTTAGGCAGTTGTCTTTCATCCAGTCGGCGATACTTGTCATGCATCTGCATCTGCAGAAGTTTGCCTTCATGGAGGAGTGGGTCTTCTGATAGTGAGAAGATCAGCTGAGTGTTGGCTGCGTAGGATATGATGTTTCTTCTGTGAGATCTGATGATGTGAGCCAAGGGGGTCATGTAGATGTTGAACAATGTAGGGCTGAGGGACAAACCTCGAGGGGTGCTGCAGATGATGTCCTTGGGTTTCAGGATGAAAGGTGATAGGTGGATTCTCTGGGTTTTTTTTGTGAGGAAGGAGGCGATCCACTTGAGGGTGTTTCCTTTGATTCCAGTGTAATGAAGCTTCTTCATAAGGGTGTTGTGGGACACAATTTTGAATGCTGCTGAGAGGTCCAGGAGGATCAGGGCAGCCATTTCACCCTGGTCGAGGAGGGTTCTGATGTTATCAGTTGCAGTGAACATGGAGGTTTCAGTGCTATGGTTGGTGTGAAATCTAGATTGGAAGGGGCCCAGAAGGTTGTTGATCTCCAGGTATTGTGTGAATTGGCAGTTGTTGGCCTTTTCAAGGACTTTGGCAAGAAAGGGGAGCTGTGAGATGGGATGGTAGTTCGTGAGTTTACTGGGGTCAGTGGAAGATTTCTTGAGAAGGGGTTTGACATCTGCATTTTTACATACTTGGGTGAAGGAGGTCATGGTTATTGACGGGTTGAAAATGGTGGGTGCTCGCAGCTGATCGTCTTGCTCCTGTGGTTGAAAATGTGGTGGGGACAGGAGCCCCTGAGTGCTCCTGAGTGGCAGAGTTGATGATGGCTGTGGTGTTCTGTGTGGTAAGGTGGTCCCAGGTGGTGAGCAGGTGGTCAGAGTTAACTTTGGGTTTAGCCTCTGTGGGAGTGAGGAGACTGAGGTTGTTGGCGGCTCTGGGTTGCAGTTCAAAGTTTTTATAGATGGTGGAGCTCTTGTCATGGAAGAAGTTTGCCAGGGAGTTGCAGAGTTCCTGAGAAGGGGTGATGGTGTTTTCAGTATCTGAGGAGTTGGGGAACTCTGACAATATTGAAGATCTCCTTGCTGTGGTTGTAGCTGTTTTCGATGCGGTAGACTAGGGTATTCCTTAGTTGTTGGTATTGGTTGAGGGATGACTTGAAGGTGGCTTGGTCTATGGGATCTTTGCTTGTGTGCCATTTCCTGTCTAGATGCTTGCAGTTTTGTGATGGTCAGTTCCATGGTGTACAAACTGGCTTGTTTGGTTGGTCTCTTGAGTTTCTCAGGAAGCAACTCTGTTGGTGCAATCGGTGATCCAGGTGGAGAGTTCTTGACAGCCGGTTCCAGGTTTGGTGCAGTGCTAGGGCAAGAGGTGCTGAGGGTGTCAGTCCACTGGCTCGCTGATACTTTTTTCCAGCTGTGGTGTGAGGTGCTAGGAGGCTTGAAGGTGGTGCCGGTGGATCCTGTGATGATGAAGTGGGCCATAGCGTGGTCTGTCCAGGTGAGCTCAGTGACATGGCTATTTTTGACTTTGTCACTGGTTGTGAAGATGAGGCAAAGCATGTGTCCTGCATAGTGTGTAGGGTGGGTGACTAGTTGGGTGAGGCCAATGTTGTTCATGCTTTTGAGGAGGTTGGCGGTTTTGGCATCATTTAGCTTGTCAGGGTGAAAATTGAGGTCTCAGAGGAAAATGTAGTGTTTGGAGTTGATGGAGAGCTGGGTGATGAATTCGGGGATGGTGTTGCAGAACCTGGGGTGTGGTCCTGGTGGTCTGTAGGTGAGAGTTCCTCTGATGGTGGTTTTGCCACCGGTTTGGAGTTGGAAATTGAGGTATTCCATGATCGGGGTGGTGCAGTGGATGGTTTTTTTGTGGATGATAGTGATTCCACCTCTGTGTTTGTTGATGCTGTCCCAGTGTGCTATCATGTGGTAGTCTGGTGTTGCTAATACAAGGTCAGGAATGGCTGCAGTGTGGCCTCCATCAAGTAGGTCCTGGGAGGTTGAACAGAGGCACTGGGTGGTGGTGGGCGGGGCTAGAGGGAGGTGGAAGAGCACGTGGGAGCAGTAGCGGGGAGCGCGAGGCCGGGACAAAGAATGGGATGATGTGGTGGGAGCTGGCGAGAAATCAGGCATCTAGCAGAGGCAGACGATGGAAAATAGAGTAAAAGGTGGCACTAAGCAGGGACAAAAACAGAGAATAAAGGAGGCACTCAACAGAGGCAAAAGAGGAAATTAAAGGAGGCACGAAACAAAGCCAGAAGAGAAAAATAGAGCAAAAAAGGTGGCAACAAGGAGGCAAAGAACAAAATAAAGCAAAGTTGGCACTAAACAGGGGCAAAAGTGAAGAGTAAAGGTGGCACTAAACACCTTTAGAAGCTCAAAAGAGGTAAAGTGTCAGTAGGAGGCAAAGGAAAGGAGCAAAGCAGCGGAGGGAGAGGCGAGGATCAGTGGCAGGTGGAATCAGCTGACGGCTGCGGTTGGTGGCCGGACGGAGACCTGACAGCGACTGGGGCAAGCTGGGCCTCAGGACACCCAATATTTCTTTTTGGTTGACTCCGCCACAGTAAACGATGTTCTCCCAAAAAACTGTTATTGTTAGAGACACATTCTTCTACCAAAATCTCCAATTCAATATGAGAAATGTTCTGTTTTAATTTTCACCCTCCATCCTCTTTGCCATTATTCTGGCTGGACATTGTAACAACTCACCAATACTCTCTTGATCCACCGATATGTGTGCCTTCACACTGCTAACCAACTAATGTGAGAAAGGTAACTCATTTCCTGGTTTCTGCTTATGAGGTTGTCAAATGCAGTCTGTGCAACATTCAGAATTTGTGATTCTCTATTTGCAACTATTTCCAATTTGCAAACATAGAATCGCTATTTAAAATTGTGACTCCAACAATATCGATATTTGAGAAAACTAACTTTTTGAACATATGATTTACCATTTCGATATTTGTCAGTCATTATATCTTGCAAATTTAAAAACCCGCCTCTCCTCCATCCTTTACTTCGCCTGTGTGTAAGTTTTCACTGCAAAAATAAATAAATACTGCACACGATTAAAATCCATGACTGGGCGTCGTTGGTAGGAGTGGATGCTCTGGAAACTTTTAGAACAACTACAAATCAAACAATTTTCAGACATGGGATTGAGCCTGAATACTGAAAAATTTGGTTGGGATATAGGAAGAGGTTTATTTATAAGGAGAGATATTTTCTCCTTTAAGAAAAAAAAACACATGAAAAACACCCTCAAAAACTGGTGATTTCAGATAAAAGATGTTGAGTATAAAAATGAGCCCTATTGGTTATGACAACAGTTGTAATTTTAACCAGTGTATGTCTCCCTTTTCTTTCACTGAGAACATGTGTAATCTGAGTCAGATTTTAAAGAAGTTCCAAAGTTTTCTTCTGCTGCGTGAAGAAAAAAAGAAGAAATACAAAAGCTGAGTTGTCACATAGATATCCGGAAACACAAAGGGCAACATTTAGATCAGTATTTACAGCATGCTTAATTTTGCCTTGGAGAATTAGGGGCTAAGGGCCATATGTACGAAAGCTTTTTCCCATAGACACAGAATGGGTAAAATCCTTTCGTACATCTGGCCCTAAATGTACGAAAGTTTGGTTTTGCGACTCGCAAATTGCAAGTCAGAGCAACTTGCAATTTGTGAGGCGCACAACTGAATGTTGCACAATGTCAAGGACACTATTTGCGATTCGCAAGGGGGTCGAAAATGCCCTACCTCATGAATATTCATGAGGTAGGTCGCAATTTGCGACCCTCTTGGGAATGGCCGCTCTCACAGGAATGGTGGCCTGCTGGAGACAACAGACCACCATGTCTGTGACTTCTTTTAAATAAAGCAGTTTTTTTAAAAATGCAGACCGTTTTCCATAAAGGAAAATGAGATGCATTTCAAAAACAAAAAATTAAACGTTTTCTTTTCAGTTTTTCATAGCAGGCAGTGGTCCGTAGGATGACTACTTGCTCTGCAAAAATGTCTTAACTGCCATTCACAAAGGGGAAGGGGTCCCATGGGGACCCCTTCTAGTTTGCGAATGGGTTAGCGCCAGTGTGACACTGGTGCTAAGTGTGATTGTTTTGCGACCGCATTCGCGTCACAAAACAATCATACATGGGACTGCGACTCGCAATTAGGAAGGGAACACCCCTTCCTAATTGCGACTCACAATCCCTTTTTGCGATTCGGTAAATAGTTTACCAAATCGCAAAAATGGTTTTGAACATGCCAAAGTGCATTTTGCACATCGCAAACGGCCCGATTCGCTGTTTGCAGTGTGAAAAATGCTACGTACATGTAGCCCTAACTCCCTTCTATAAATGAGGCAATGCCACACTGTAGCTATTTATTACACCCCCAAAACACCACCAGGAACACCCATGAGGGATGCTCAGGTCTTGTGCTTTTCTTTAGCGTATGCTACATGAATTCAAATGTGAATAAACGTAATTTTAATAAATGCAGTGTTCATGTGAAACTCTACAAGTCACATGTTTCATTTGGGGGGCTAATATTAATATGGGCTAGCCTGACCCTCAGAGGCTTCCCTTTAGCTGCAGCCCTGATTCTACGTACCCACCTCTTTCTGTATTTTTGGGTCTCTATGGCTTCTTTTTCTGTACACTACTACTCATTTCCATTTTAAAATCCAATATCTCTTCTCCATTTTCCTTACCTCTCTCTCAAACTCATCTTTCCTTAGGTAACCTATCTGTCTCAAACAATCTCTGTCTCAAGCATTCCCCTACATTTCTATCTCTCACTTTACCATCTGTTAGTTTACAGCTCTCACTTTCACATTCCTTTTTTTATTTTGCATTGTAGTTCATATCTCAATCACAAAGTCATCACTTAGTCCCATTGCTTTATATTAAACACTACCAATATTCTTGGTTCAAGAAATAATGGTTGAAAACCTCACCTCTTTTATTTACCCTTTTCCCGTTTATATCATGACTCACACTACCTTGCTCCTTTCTCATGACTAGATCAGGTGTAATTTTCATTACGCCAGTGTAATATGGCGTAATCTTAAGAATTTCGCATTACAATTATTATGCGTAATGTCTTAGATTCTGCTATTATGACACTGGCATAGGGGAGAAAATCCTCTTGAAAGAACCAAAAGTAATATGATAAATGTGATGTACAGCAACAACGCAAGTGACCATGACATGTGCAGCATTTCTTTAACCACTTCGCTGCCAAGACTTTTCCCCTCTCTTGTGCCAAAACGTTTTTTTGCCTATTTACGATAGTTCACACTTAGGCCCCCATAATTTTTTGTCCACATAAGCTATCCACATTAAATTTGCATCCTTTTTTCAAAACATCCTGGAGATTCTAAAAGTACTCAAAGTTTGTGGATTCCCCCGTTGGGGACTGAGAAATCAGCCAAAATACAGCTACAATTTGGAGTTTTGGGGAAAAATGAGAAAAAAGTGCTGCAGAAGAAAGCATCTGGTTATTTCCTTGCAAATGGCATCAACAAAGGGTTTCCTGTGCTAAAACCACCATCTTCCCAGCTTTCAGAAACAGGCAGACTAGAATCAGAAAACCACGTTTTTCAACACAGTTTTTGCATTTTACTGGCACATACCCCATTTTTCAATTTTTTTGTGCTTGCAAACTTCTTCCTGTTAGTGATAGATATTAGTCTGAAAACAATGGTGCAACCTGGAGAACTATCTCCCTTATGTGGGTGTCCCAAGCAGTGTCAGCCTAAAAACGTTTATAAAATTGTGCTTATCAACTCGCTGTGATATCCCCTCAATCTCTACACATTTTGGGCCCTTCCTATTTGCTGGCACTTGGCCCACCCACACAAGTGAGGTATCATTTTACTCGGGAGCCCGAGGGGAATGCTGGGTGTTAGGAAATTTGTGCTGGTCCGGTGATCCCAGACAGAAATGTGAGGAAAATATGATTTTATTTTAGCTAAATTTTAGGTTTTCCGTGTTCAGAGAGCCCCAACTGGGTCCGGTGCCCCTGCCTGGCCCTGGGGCATGCGCTCCCTTTCTCCATCCTGCCACACCCTGAGGGGCTCGGGTCTGGGAGTCCTCTGGGCCCAGTTAGGCTTCCCCTTCCAGTTTGAGTTCAGGGGCCCCAGCCGGGCCCCAGGCCAGGGCTCTGGCAGGCCCTGGGGTGGGAGCCTCCATCCTGGACTTCGTCCTTCGGCTCACTGTGTGGCAAGGCACCTGGGATTGGGGCCTTGGAGGCCTCCCCTGCATCAATGTGTTCAGAGACCCCTGACCGGCCCCCCGACAGACCCTGGGACGGGTGCTCCCTTCTTCCATCCTGCCATACCCTGTGGGGCCAAGGCCTGGAAGTCCACCAGGCCTGGGGAGGCTTCCCCTTCTAGTTTGGGTCCAGGGCCAGGGCTCCGGGAGTCCTCGGTGTAGGACCCCCGACCCGGACTTCGTCCTCCAGCCCACCGTGTCGCAAGGCACCTGGAATAGGGTCTGGGGAGGCCTCACCTGCGTGGCTGTGTTCAGAGAGTCCTGACTGGGCCCCTGGCCCCCACCAGGCCCTGGGACGGGCGCTCCCTTTCTCCACCCTGCTGTACCCTAAGGTGTCCAGGCCTGGGAATCCACCGGGCCCAGGGCGGCTTCCCCTGCCAATTTGTGTTCAGGGATCCTGTTCGGGCCCTGGGGTGGGATCCGGGATCCCCCACCCTGGGCTTCTTCCCCTGGCCCCCGAGGCCAGGGCTCCTGGGAAGCATTTTGCCCTTGTGGCCCATCCATCTGGTCGCTCCGACACCCCGGTGGATCTGGTTGTGCTCCATGCAGTCCTATGACATGTTAAGTTGGCCCAGCTGCCCCGGAAGTCTGATGAGAGCTCATTTGCTTCCTCAAGCCCAGTCAGGACTCCACAAGGTCAGGTGCATTCTCGCCGATGGTCCCCTCCGTACCTCAGTGCTCACGGAGTACCAAAAAAGGGGTAGCCTTCCTCTGGATTACTAGGGACTGGCTACTCCAGACCCCCTTGGGGTCCAGTGGCTCTGGGACTGGGCACCACAAGGGCCCAGGCCAGCCTGCCCTGGGGCCCGGGTGTGCGGCCGCATTGCAGCCCTGTCCAATGGGTCTCTCCTCCAAACCTGGCTTTCCAAAGAGCAAACTTACATCTTAGAGCCTGGGATGGGTGCTCCCTTCCTACAGCCTGCTGTACTCTGGAGGGCCTGGGTGTACACTGGGCCAAGGGAGGCTTCCCATACTAGTTTGGGTTCAGGGGCTCCGGCTGGGCCCTGGGCAGGGCTCTGACAGGCCCCAGGGTGGAAACCCCCTGCGTGGGCTTGGTCCTCTGCCCTGCTGGGTGGCAAATGGCCTGGGACAGGGTCCCTCAGGTCCTGGGAGGACTTTGCTGGTGAGTAAAGAGGCCTCAGGGCCCCGGGTCGGAGGTCAGTTGGGGCTCCGAGAACCCAGGCTGCAAAATCCCCTGCAGGCGTGAGTGCAGTCTCCTTATGTTAAGGCACAAGGCGACCAGATGACTGCCTCTGAGCCCAGCCATCTGGTCGCTCTGATACCCCAGGGCATCTGGTTGCACTCTGTGCATTACTATGGCGCGTCCAGATCCCTGGGGCTGACCCGGGAAGGCTTCCCTTGCCAGGTCATGCTCAGGGCCCCGTCCAGGCCCTGGGCCAGAGGTCTGGGTGAAAACCCCTATCCTGGGCTTCGTCCTCCAGCCCGCCATGAGGCAAGGTGCCCAGCATGGGATCCCGTGGGGCCCAGGGAGGCCTCACCTGCATGGCTGGGTTCATGCACCCTGATCAGGCCCCCACCAGTCCCTGGAGTGGGGCCTTCCTTCCTCCAGCCTGCAGCACCACGAAGGGCACCGGCCTGGGAGTCCATTGGGGTGGGAGGATGCTTCACCTGCCTGTTCAGATTCTGGGGCCCTGGGGTGGGAGCCCCCATCCTGGGCTTCATCCTCCGGCCCACTGGGTGGGAAAGTGCCTGGGACGGGGTCACACAAGCCTCGGGAGGGCTTCGCCAGCATGTAAAGAGGACTCTGGGCCCCTGGTCAGCAGCCCCATGCCTGAGGGCCAGAGGGGGCTCTGAAAATCCAGGCCACAGAGTCTCCATCCCCTGTAGGGGAGAGCAGAGGCTCCTTACGTTAAGGCACAGAGCGACCAGATGGCCATTTTTTGGCCCCAGCCACACTTCATACGTTCCTATGGCACGTCCAGATGGCAGGGCTGCCCCAGAAGTCCCGATGAGGGCTCATTTGCTTTCTAGCCAGGAGGTCGGGTGTGTTCTCGCTGGTGGTCCCCTCCATCCCTCGATGCGCACAGAGTACAAGAGAAAGGGTGGTAGCCTTCCTCCGGATTACTAGGGACACGGTAGGACGAACCCCCTTGTGGTCCAGTGGTTCTCAACCGGGTGTTGCCTGGGCCCGGGCCTGGGCCGGCCTGCCCTGGAGTTCGGGTGTGCAACCACCTTGCAGCCCTGTCCAATGAGTCTCTCCTCTGAACCTGGCTTACCAGAGAGCAAACTGACATCCCCATGCAAGGTGGCCTTCCCCCCCCCCCACCCACTGAGGAAGAGGGTGAAGCCTGCATTGTACTCTGATCGATTGGGAACACTTAGGCGGTCATTCTGACCGCGACCACCGCCCACCATGCGGTTACCGCCGAATGACCGCCCGCGGTCAAAAGACCGCGGCGGCCATTCCAACTTTCCTGCTGGGCCGGCGGGCGACCGCCAAAAGGCCGCCCGCCGGCCCAGCGGGAAAGCCCCTAGCCCCTGCAATGAGGAAGCCGGCTCCGAATGGAGCCGGCGGAGTTGCAGGGGTGCGACGGGTGCAGTGGCACCCGTAGCGATTTTCACTGTCTGCAAAGCAGACAGTAAAAATCTGTATGGGGCCCTGTGTGGGGGCCCCTGCACTGCCCATGCCAGTAGCATGGGCAGTGCAGGGGCCCCCAGGGGCTCCACGACACCTGTTCCCGCCATCCTGGTTCTGGCGGTGAAAACCGCCAGAAACAGGCTGGCGGGAAGGGGGTCGGAATCCCCATGGCGGCGCTGCAAGCAGCGCCGCCATGGAAGATTCCCTGGGCCAGGGGAAAACCGGCGGGAAACCGCCGGTTCCCCTTTTCTGACCGCGGCTTTACCGTCGCGGTCAGAATAGCCCAGGAAGCACCGCCAGCCTGTTGGCGGTGCTTCTGTGGTCCCCGGCCCTGGCGGTCATGGACCGCCAGGGTCGGAATGACCCCCTTAGTCTGTTTGGGGATGGACTGCTTGGCCAGCCTCTGCTGTTGTTTCAAGCAAAGAGCTTCCACCCCACCAGGGACCATCCGACTCGAGGGCCTGCTGTTCGCAGAGGCCCTTACTTTACCCGGCAAAGCGAAAGCCAAGCAGCCCAGCAGTCTGACCAGAGTGGAAGGGGTTGGGTGGTGCCAGGTCCAGCAAGCTGCCTGGCAGTCCAGGCACCTGTGTGCTGTTGCCCTCCTCCACCCAGCACATTTCTGCAGCAGCTCAGAATGATTCCGTGGAGTGTCCCTGCTAGCCCAGGCGGGCAGGCGCCCCTGTGTCTCACTCAGTCTGCGCCTTGGCCTGGCTGACTCCCTCCTGTGGAGATGGCCGTTGCCCGCCAGTGGCCGTGCAACCACCCTGTCCTCCCTAGCAAGCCCCAGGCAGGGGCTTCTCCGCAGCAGGGTTCCACCTGTGGGGTGCGAGGATCGGTCTGAGAAAGGGACGCGGCTCCCTCCGTTGTGCAGGTGTGGCTACCAGGTTGAACCTGCCAGTAGCATATGCTTGTCTCAAAGATTAAGCCATGCACGTGTAAGTACATGTGGCCGGTACAGTGAAACTGAGTATGGCTCATTAAATCAGTTATGGTTCTTTTGATTGCTCCATCTGTTTCTTGGATAACTGTGGTAATCCTAGCGCTAAAACATACCGATGAACACTGACCTCCCATGATGTGTGCATTTATCAGACCTGGCTGGCAGAGCGGTCTTTGGCCACTGGGGTGCTTGGGAGAGGATCAGGTGCAGAGCGGGCTCCTCCACCCGGGAGGACTTGACCCTCTTATGCAGGAGGGACCGAGGAGTGGAGGTAGGGGCTGCCCCCTCCCCCAGATCCAGTCCCTCCAGGAGTGCCAAGACGGAAAGCTCCTCCTGAGTTGGAACCCACACTCACCCAGCACGACCCTGTGAGGGAAACTGAATCAAAGTGCCTCCCCGTGTTTGGACCACCCCCCTGAAAGCCCTGCTGCCTGGGCTCTCCCACACCTGATTCCCGACCTGCCTGGGCTTCGAGTGACTAAGGAGTGGCCGTTCTTGGGTGGCAGGGCTGCCTGGATTAGGAGGAGCCAGGGCCGTGAGGCAACCCCATCTCCACTCAGTGGGGCTGTGCTGGAGGGGGGCTCTTCCCTTCGGATGCCTCTGACCAGGGCAGTGGGGGTGGGCTATCCCCCAGCCCACTGGCATGGCTCGGGCTGCCCCATTAGCTGGTGACTCTCGATACGCAGGGGTCGAGATCTGGTGACGGATTGCTGACGTGTAGGTGGGGTGACCCTCCCTTGTTGCAAGGTAACCCTACTTGCCCTGGTCCCGTGTGGCTGGAGTAAGGATTTGAAGACACGCGCGGTCCCTCCCGGGCCTCTGGGAGAGACCGGTGGTGGTGGGCCTGCCAGGCCTCTGAGCTGCTCTGGGAGCCCCCCTTGCCCGTGGGGAGGCTCCCAGGCCGAGCACCTGGTGATGTTCTTTGAATCATGGAGGATGACTCCCAGAGGGGAAACCTGACATCGTGCCCAGCTGTCTTGCTGTGTGTGTGGCAGATGGGCATTGCCACCTTCCTCCCGCCTCTCCTGCGCACGCAGGTGAGCGAATGTTGACAAAAGATGCCTGTTACTCTTGGCGGTGGATCACTTGGCTCGTGTGTCAATGAAGAACGCAACTAAATGCGAGAATTTGTGTGAATTGCAGGACACATTGATCATCAACACTTCCAACGCACCTTGCAGCCCCGGATTCTCCCCGGGGCTTCACCTGTCTGAGGGATGCTTGATTGTCAATCACCCTGGGGCATTCCCAGGCCGATGCTGGGGCTGTTGCAGGGTAGGTCTGCTCCCTTTGTCCCCCCTCCAAGGTCAGACCACACTGATTGCCTGTGGCAGGGTCCCACCTCCGATCCTGTCATGGAGGTACGCAGCCTGTGCGCCTAGCCTTGCCACTCTGCCTCGGTGGAGTGTGGGCAGGGGACCAGTCTGCCCTGGGCAAGTCCTGGGGTGCCTGGTTGCATGCTGCACGTGGTTGTCTGTGGTGTCCTATGGCTGCCTGCGCACAACGCCTTGGGCACACACCTCTGTGGCTGGTTCCCCCAGGGGTAGGGCCAACTGCCCGTGGGGAGGCTCCTGGGCAGAGCGCCTGGTGATGTCCTTTGAATCATGGAGGATGACTCCCAGAGGGGAAGCCTGATGTGGTGCCTGGCCGTCTTGCTGTGTGGGTGCGCACGCAGGCCGACGAACTTTGAAAAAACATGCCTGTGACTCTTGGAGGTGGCGCACTCCTCTGTGGCTGGTTCCCCGGGGGGGGGGGGGGGGGGGGAGGAGGCCAACTGCTAGCCTCTGGCTTCAATCCAGGAAAAAGGGTGTGCTGCTAGGTCCCCCTGTCCTCTGCAGCCCAGGGGATGGTGGTCCTGGCTTCCCCCACTGCTTCAACACGTGACTGCAACCTCAGATCAGGCATGGCAACCTGATGAATGTAAGCAGGTGCAGACAGAGAGGGCCGCCTCAATCGCCGTTAGTGCACCGCATGTTCGTTGTGCACATGGTGCTAAATCATTTGTAAATGACCTAATTCTGGGTCAGGTTTTCTTAAGTAGCAGAGCAGCTACTTGGCTGTGATCTATTGAAAGTCATTCTCTGAGCCAAGCTCTTGTCTCCATCTGTGGGTGCCCATGTCCCCCCACCACCCCACGGGTGGGTGGTGGTCACTCTGCTGCCAGGCCGGTGGGGAGGAAGGGGGCTGCGTGCCTGTGGGAGTCTGCTTCCACCATGTGCCAACTGGCACATGTGCCTCCCCCTCCCACCCTGAGCCACCGGGTACAGGGACCAGGGCCACAATCCCTTACAAATCAGCAGAGCGACCAGATGGTCTGGGTGGGAATCCCTGTTCTGCACAAGTTGCTGAGAGGCAAACTGCCCAGGGAATGAGCCTCTCAGTGTGCACAGCCGCTCTTGTCTTCTCCGGGCTGACTGCCATGCTGCCTGGGTCACTCTGGCCGCTGGGTTGTCCCAGGTCATCTGGTCACCACGTCGTCCCGGGCTATCTGGTCTCTGGGCTAGCCAATCAGATGGCCCACCAGCTGGGCGACCAGATGGCCGGTGGGCCGGGACAACTCCGATTTTTGTCTACCCTGTGGTTCTCGAAGCAGGCAAGTGGGGAGAGGGTATGGGCCAGTCTGGGCTTAAGCCTCCTGGTCTCCCCATGCCCCAGGAAGGTGGAAGGCACCTGCCCAAAGGCAGCACCAGGAGCCCACAGTATGGTGAAGGCAGTCACTACACAGGGCAGGGTGGCTGCAGATCGGAAAGGACTATTGTGCTCCCCCACCACATTCCGGACTAGAGCAGTGCTAGCCCTGCATGAAGCCCTGTCAAACACCCTACTCACTGGGTGCCGAGCTGGAAGAGGAGCCCAGGAGAGCTCCAAAAGCCCTGAGCAGGGTCCATACCAGACAGCAGTGCTGCAGCTGAGGACATAACCCTTATGCCCTGGGCACGGAAGGAGTTAAGGGGACAAAATATTCCTTTTACACAGGGCTATGGAGCTCCAAGTCGCGTAAGATTCCATGTTTTTCCTGTGGATGGAAGTGAACAAAAAAAAAAATTCACATGGCCCAAAAAGGTATATAAACCCCTTCACATTATCAATTACAGAGCCTTTAGTGCCCCTGGCCCATTTCTAGCCTCCCAGCACCTGTTTTGGTGATATTTTCAACATTTTGAGTTTTTCTGTTTCAAGGGGGCAAAGTCACTCCTTCTACACAGGGCTATGGAGCTCCATGACGGGTAAGATTCAAGGTTTTTCCCTTGAATGGAATGGAACAAGTAAACACTTCACATGGCCCAAAAAAGGTACATAAACCCCTTCACAGTATCAGTTCCTGAGCCTTCAGTGCCTCTGGCCCATTTCTAGCCTCCCAGCACCTGTTTTAGTGATATTTTTTTCATTTTTAGTGTTTTAGCTTCAAGGGGGCAACTTCACTCCTTCTACCCAGGGCTATGAAGCTCCAAGCAGGGTACAATTTCAGGTTTTTCCCTTAGATGCAATTTTTAGTGATAGTTTCATCATTTTGAGTGTTTCAGGTTCAAGGGGGCAAATTCACTTCTCCTACCCGGGGCTATGGAGCTCCGAGTCGGGTAAAATTTCCGGTTTTTCCCTTACATGGAGTGAACAAAAAAAATACTCTACATGGGCCAAAAGGTATACTAACTCATTCCCAATGTCAGTTCTGAGCCTTTAGTGCCTCTGGTCCATTTCTAGCCTCCAGCACCTGTTGTAGTGATATTTTTGACATTTTGAGTTTTTCTGGTTCAAGTGGGCAAAATCACACCTTCTACCCAGGGCTACAGAGCTCCAAGTCGGGTAAGATTCCAGGTTTTTCCCTTAGATGGAAGTGAACAAAAAATATTCCACATGGTCCAAAAGGTTTACAAACTCATTCCCAATGTCAGTTCTGAGCCTTCAGTGCCTCTGGCCCTTCTCTAACCTCCCAGCGCCTGTTTTAATGATATTTTCGACATTTTGAGTGTTTCAGGTTAAAGGCGGCAAAGTCACTCCTTCTACCCAGGGTTATGGAGTTCAGAGTATGGCAAGATTTCCAGTTTTTCCCTTGGATGGAGGTGAACAAAAAAACCACTCTTCAAGTAGTCCCAAAGGTACATAAACTCTTTCTCAGTGTCAGTTCAGAGTCTTCAGTGCCTCTGGCTAGGTCTTCCCTGGCTGGGTCTGGAAGCCATGACTGGGCCTGGCTGGGTGGGGAAGCTCTGAAAGGGCACCCGGTGAGAGCTTCGGCTGGCCGTGGGTGGAAGCCCCACTCCAGCCTGCCAATTCGCAAATGTAAATCAACCATTTAAAACTGCTTCTAGGTAAGTAAACCTTGTGAGACCCACACAAAACACACCACATATGATTCCCTTAGTGACTAGATTCCAAAAAGATGTGACGGCAAGGTGTTCGGTACACAGAGAGTATGCATGGATGGTAAAATGCAAAGAAAAACACCAAAACGTTATTGCACACTCACCCACTAGTTCATCTCAGGCATACTGGTTGGACTTGGCATGAGGGTAAGTAAATGGTTCATACAAAATAACGATTCACCAATGACTTTATAAAATAAAATCCCTATATATCATTGATAAATCAACCATTTACAAGTGCTTCTTGGTACGTAAACCTTGTGGGGGGCCACACAAAACACACCACATGTTATTCCCTGCTCTGATGACGTGGGCACACCATGCGCGTGTCAACATCATCAGATCACCGAGGCGGGGAGGAGTCAGGGGTGGCAGCAGAAGGTATTCTGTTGCCATCCCCCGTGGGGGAATGTAAGGGGTGGCCCACGGGGGAGAGCACCTGCTCTTCCCCCATGGGTCTCTCCCAGGACAGAATGGTTATGTCCTTGGCACAGCATCGCTGCCACCGAGGACTTAACCATTACTCCCTGGGCACAGATGGGTTAAGACACACCAATAACATAACTTGTAAAGTCATTTTGAGTTACCTTTTTTTAGCTGAGCAGACTGTTTGCATACAATTTGAGATCGAAATGCATATTTTTAAAATGTTTTGGAGGGTTGTACAAAGGAAGTGGCATAGAAAGTGAGTCCATGAGGTATCATCTTCCTCTTCCTCTCCTTAAGACTCTTTCCTATACTTTGTCCAGCCGTTGGTCATTTTGGATTTGGATTTTGGAGGGAAAGCATTGCTCTTCCTTTGTCTGAAATTCCACTGCATCATTCATTCATTATTGAAAGTTGGAATCTTTACTTTTTTGGGAAAATCAATAAAGTTCAGTGCAGTTCTTTGCAAAAATGTTTGTGTTGCCAGGCACCATTAGTTTTGTTCCTTTTAGGGTTTTTTTTCCATTTGGTTTGGCATTGGTAACCTGGAGTTTAAGTTAGGTAGAGTGCAGCCAAACTCCCGTACTATTTTCGGAAAATGGACATTTCTGAATGATCCTGGGAATATTAACATTTCCTCCTTCATTTATGTTTTTGTGAGTGTAGCCCAGATTTGTCTTGATACTGCAGGTTGTTTTACGTTTATGGCCCAGTTTGCTGTACACATTTGATTTATTTGTTAATGCATTTTTTGACATTCTCACTGCTTGTGTGCCACAAATATTTGTTATTATTTTTGGGGCCTGTGGATAACCTTGGATTCATGCCAAATGCAGTTTATTTGTCTGTATGTACCTCTTGGCAGCTAGAGTCAGGGTGGCTTCAGGAGTCCAGGCCCATATAACCAGACATATTTGTGTGAGCTTCCCCATGTGCCTACCCACCATTTTATGTGAGTCTGTTAATGATATTTGATTAATTGTTTTGCAGAGGTAATTGTTGCCTTATGCTGCTTGTGTTTGCAGAATATGAACATTCAAACTATATTTTAATCTTATCTTATTGTTTTAATTTTGTTGTGCTGTTGAGTTTTATGTTGCTACTTTACTGGTGGTGTATTAGGCCCACAGATAGGCCCAGTCACATTTTGGGTATACATTTGTGCAATACATTCCCTGCAATCCTGAATATTTTCTGTTTGTGAAGAGGAAGAAAGGGGCTCCAGTCAGGGTGGGGCAGCCATGTTTACTTTGTTTTGTGTGTCTCCATGTGGTGATGTGCGTGCGTCATAGGCAGTCATTTTGTCCTTGTTCTCCATGCCTCCTTCATTGCTGGCCTTGTGACACTGTTCATGTTATGGAACCTGTGTTTTTGGCAGAGTGTGTGTGTGAGTGTGTGTGAGTGTGTGTATGTGTGTGTGTGTGATATAGGTGGCCATTTTATCTTTGTTCTCAATTTCTCCTTCCTTGCTACCCTATGCCATGTGGTCAGCAGCTGCAATTTTGTTAAGCCAGGTATTCATCATTTTATTCTACTTTCTAGGAGCTTTGATATCAGAAGAAGCCCATGTTATTTTTATTATTTTTTTGTTTTTTTCTCACTATATTTTTCCTGATATTTGTGTTTGTGCTTGTGGGTGATTGTAGTAGTCTGTAGTGAGGAGCTGTTGGTTTTGGTTAATGTATATTTTATTTGCCAGCCTCCCATTTTCCTTGAAGGGATAGCAGGTATTATTAGCAACTATTTTTTTCAATATGATTTTTTTCATCTCCTAGGCCTCTCAGAGGAACCGCATGGGCCCTGGAAGGACACTAGTTATTTTATAATTCTATTCATTTATTTGATTCTTTGCCTGCCTCCTGTATGGGGCCATGGACTCTGAAGAGGTAGCAGTGACTGTAACACAAATGGTTCCTCTGGGATGCAAAAGGCAAAAGCACCTGTTTTTTTACCCTCGGGCACTGTAGTATCACAGAAGTAGGTGCCAAAGTTTGTGCACTCTCTTCTGTAATACACAAAAAGTCAGAACTATTTTCAGAGGTCGTTCCCCCATTAGCATGTGGGATTGACCCAATGTTGTCCCATGAGTGACTGTGAGCCACAAAAATGTGGCACACAGTCAGAGCGCCCCCTGATAATGACGCCCTGCAATAAGGGAAAGGGAAGCTACATTGACACACAAGACAAATCCCTGCAGGTGGGCGCAAACACTCACTGCACTTGCCTGCTTTGTATTTCACGAATGTGCTACCGTCAGGGCAGCACAAGTTTGCCACTGCCCTGGTGGCATGGCATAAATTGTAGTAGGGGGCACTGTTTGCACTCGGGGCACCTGCTTAAAGGAGACCAAAGACATACAGCAAGCTCTACCACAGCTACTGCCCCCCTTTAGAGAAAGGCCAACACACCTGCCTTTCTTCACCTCCATAAGTTCTTCAGTGATTGGCTCAATAAGAAAGCTCTTCTCCCCAGTTCAGGACCTATGTGTACTTAGGCCACGAGGAGCACATTACTTGATTGTTCACTTTGCCACAAACAAATGCCTCGTTGTAAGCCAGGTGGACATTATGGTATCAGGGGCTAACTAGCTGATTTGAAAAATCAACACAATTGTGTGGGATGAGCACCTAAAAAAGATGGCTGCTGGTGAGAGAGGAGAAGAAGTTAGATAGAAGGAGGTGGTGGTAAGGAAAAAGAGGATATCATCATGTGAAACTGCCCTGTGACTGTCACATGTGGTGTGCAGTCAGCACCCGCAGCAACCACAGCATGGTACAAAGAATTGAGGGACACAGTCACCCCACACTATCTAAGTAGCTTACGTTCTACCCATAGGTCACTTGTTAGGAATCCTCACAAAGACTACAGTCACAAGAACCCACATCAAGTTTATGTTCAGCAAAGAGTTGCCACATACTGCATGTACATCACTTCACTATGGGTCTCTCTGAAGAGGGTTAGGCAAAGACTAGCCTCTGGTCTCACTGTGAAAGATGCTTTTTGAAGCCTAGGGCATCATGTAATATTTGCAGTGTTCTCCATGGAGAAATCAGAGAGAGCTGCCAACATCCTTGAAGAATTATTACACAGTCTATAAACGGTTTCAATCCAGAGGTCTCAGCACCAGCTTTGTTGCCACTGACAAACAATGGCAGTTATATTGTACAAGCCATGGTTGATGAAGGATACTTCAGAGTAATTTTGTAATAGAATTGCATCAACCTCATTGTGTAGGAGTTAATCAAAAGAGAAGCAATAGTCAACAACATCTTGGTCACCTGTCACCAGATTTACATTCATTTAAGTTATTATTTCGAAGCCCGGACAGCATTTTTGCGAAGCCCAGCAGCAACTGGGGATCATTCTACATGCTGGTAGAGTTCCTGTAGAAGCTATCATTCAGCAGGTGCAATGCTTTTTCAACTCCACTGTCTAAATGTTGCTATGCCTACTTGAGCAGTACAGGCCTATCAATGATTACGTGCTACAAAAGAAAGGGGATGAAACTGTCAAAGCTATGGTGATTGAAGTTGGCAAATGGGGGCTAGTGGAATTCCTGATTCAAATGCTGGAACATTTTGACACAGGACGCCAGCAAGGAGGACAGTACTATGAATCATGCAATCCTATTGTTGCACATGCTAAGGGAACATATCGAAAGGTGAATCACACATTTGCCAATGTCAGTGAAGAAGCAGCTGCCAAATTTTTCATCTGAACACACATTAAGGGCTGCAAAAAGAATTTGTGTCCTCTGAAGAGTACATCTATACCACAATACTGGACCCACAGTATAAAAAGTGCCCCCCTCTTTCATTCCTTTTTCAACAATAGATGTCTCAGCTTACAAAGATTGGATCGTTAGAAAAGAGGGTGACCTTGAAGTGAACAATTTCAATTTCAAGGGTGTAGCAGTGCTAAAATGCTGCCTTCATTCTTCAGACATTGTGGTGTTGGGCCAGAATCATAAAGCATGTTGCACTCGCAACTGCATTAGCACTGATAAACCTGCAATACCAACAGCTTCACTCCCCACATCTGCAATGGGTTGATTGATGGATATAATGGGACTTAATTAAGTGCACAGTTGCAGGTAACCCAAAATCAGCAAGTGCCAACAACAATGACATTCTAGATGATGATGCAAGACTATTTGGATAACCCAACAGAGGTGTATGTGGATCAAGACTCATGGACCCATTGGCAGGAGAAGAACAATGGCTAGAATTCAGCAGACTGTATCTGGCATGTCCCGTGACCAGTGCAAGTTCAGTGCAGCTGTGGCAATTGTCATGGTCAGAAGGACAAGTCCCTCTCCTCAAAATGTGCAGAGACTGATGATGAATACAATTATTAAATTAAGAAATCATAAGCCTCCAAAAGACCCATCAATGGAGAATGGAAATGTCTTGGACATCACAAGTGTGGGGAGTGCTCACCCTCCAGCTGACAGCCTCAGAATTTGAGGATGAATTCTACTTTCCTGATTAATAAAAAGAATCAATAACACAACAGAAATGTTTGCTATGAAAACCAAAATAGGGAAAGTTTTTATTTTTAGCAATGGTGTGTGACTAATGTAAAAGAAAGTCAAATGGACCTGGGTGTATCAGTGCACAGTACATATAAACTTTCACAGAGGACGCAAACGTTGAGCATGGTGAATGAGTGCCTGTGACGAACAAAAAAAAAGAATTCAACCTTAGAGTCAACCACAGGCTTTGTAGTGAGCAATCAATAGTATCTAAGTCAGCAATGGAGAATGGATGCCTCAAGAGCATTGCCTGATAAAACAAGAGGTCTGCTTCCCTCCCCTAACCCTGCATTCCCATGCTGAGCTGGAGGTGAAGATTTAAAGGACTGCGCTCCTAAGGATATGTATGTTGCTTCCATGAAGAAAAAGAGAAGCATAAATAGGTAAATGGACACCACACTAGGAACTGGTAACTTGCATCAGTTAATGCCAAATCATGATTCATGTGATCGCTTAGCTTAAGTAAACTTGGTATTTCATGCTTGGGTGATCATTTGATTCACAATCAATGCTCAGAGTGCTACTTGATTAGCATTTTGTTAGTTTGCAAGAAGGATATCTTGGTTCTTCCAAAACTTCTCTGTTTGGTAAGACTAAATGAAGACCACATTTTTTTCTTATTTTCTTCTTCAAAAAGTCTGCTTCATTTTTGTAAGAAGAAATACAATCCCCAAGTCTCAACAACAACATTCAGAAAAGGAATAAAATTAGTCTATCAAAGAAACCTACCCCCGAGGACTGGAAATGGAAAGGGGTGATTCATTTATAATAGTGTCTTGAGTGGCAATTCATAAGTGGTTGTCAACTCGTGTAGGGCATGATCATGTTGGGACAAGCTAAGCACTCTTATTCTTTTGGTTACCTATCATTCAGTACTTTTGCAGCTAATTGTCTGGAAACTGGTGGTACTAAAGTGTCTTAAATATTAATTTCACTTCTAATTCTACAGACCATCTCTTCTGCAAAGTGGCATCTCCATGGCATTTTCTGGTTTGATGTTCTCCTGTGCTCCCTACTTTGTACACATTATAATTCTTTCTATAAAAAAGTTTGAACTGTGTGTATTGTTGCAATTTTGGAGTCTTGATAGCTATGACTAACTTGGGATTCGGTTTGCTGCTAACGACTGAGTAGATTAACTTAACTGTCATCGTCCTTCCATGATGGTTGTAGCGCACTGACGGACTTACTGAATGCAGAGTTTATTTCTATAACGCCTTACTTAATTCCACCGCCCACCCAATCATTGGTACCTTACTCTTGTTCCTCTAAGTTTTAAGGTCCATTGTGCTGTTATCCATTTCCACCATCAACAGATATCATTCTTTTTAAGGCAGCTGTAATGCACATATTATTAAACTGTTAAAGGACAAATAATGGCTAACTTGTCCTCATCACCTCTTATATCAGGGCCAGGAACAGACATCATAGTGCAGAAAATGAATTATAGCAAAGGTAAGCCAAGATAGACAGAGTGTGTGTTTTCTTCCTCAATCTATGCTCCACAGAGATCGATCAATGTATCTGATGTTTCTAATAAAGCTAATCTGTACCCTCCTTCTGTGACTTGAGTTTTCATTATAATTACTTTACATGACTCCCCTCTTGCATTGTCTTGACATAAGTGTCCTTGTCTTGGATTTTTCATTGACCCAATTTTGTTTACAATAACTATGGCCCATATTAAAGAGGCCCCTGTGCCACCGTTGTGTCACTTTTTGTGATGCAACAGTGGCGCAATCCACTAAATCATATTTGTGAAGCCACAGAAAGCCACTTTGCATTGCTTTGAATGGCCTCATAAATACTGAATAAGGCAAGGCAGCACAAATCACTAAGTTGCGTTACTCTGTGCGAGGGAGTTGTTCCATGGGCATTGCAGTGGGTATTCCAATAGAGCAATAGATTTTGATGCATCCCTAAATTTGCAAGACATTGTAAACCTGGGGATGCGCCAAAACCTAACACCTATTGCTATTTCTCCTCATTTTTTCCATTATGTAGCACACATAGAAAGAGGAAGAAACCTCCCAGGATTGTTTTTGTGCAGCAATGTGCCCCTTCCTGCACACAACAATTCTACATGCAACACAGACACTCTTGCAACATGGTGCAAGTGTGCTTGCATTGGCACTAGGCTTCAGTAACGGTGCTATCGCAGGGGGAAAGAACAGGAAATCTCCATATGTTATAGAGATAGCGCATTTTTGCCCTTTACCTTTGACGCAGGGCAGTGCAGCAAGGAGACCTGCTGGGCTGCCCTACGCCAAAATCTCAGAAATATGCCCCTACGTCTTTCATGAATCAGCCTTGCTAAACATGTATTGTGTGATATTGATTTACAGCCCTGTCTCTACATATTTTATGTGGCTCATGTTATTGTAATTACACATCACCCTTACCTTAAGCACTTTGCCGTTGCTACTCATATAACTGTAAATATTTGTTTTGGACAATACAATAGAAGCTTTTGCAATGAGAAGGTCTTTGTGAATTCTGTTTGTAACAAAAACGGAGAATCAATTATTTAACAGGGTTGACATTTATGATACAGCCCTACTAAACCAATGGGACTCACAGAAACACTGTGGGGCAGATTTAAGAGCCCCTAGAGCCTCCTTGCGCCACATCAGCACACATTTTTTTTACGCTAATGTGGTCCAACAAGGCCAAAATCACACACCAACTTTACAAAGCAGCGCAGTGTATGCATTGCACCACTTTGTAACACTTTGCGCTGCATTATGCCTGCACCTGGCATAATGTATGCAAAGGGGGTGTGCCCCCATTAGGGGGGGCGAAGAATGGTGTAAAGAAATCTAAGTAATTTCTTGCGTCATTTTTTCGCCACTTTCATCGCCTGCTTAGAAAAGGCGTTAAAAAGAGCCACGCCATTGTTTACAATGGGCCTCAATGGGCATTCCAGGATTAGCGCCAACATTTTTGATGCGAATCCTGCAAAGCTCCGAACAAGCGTCAAAAACTTTGACAATAGTTCCCTAACTACTGCCATGGTGCATCGTATCTAAGGGGCGCAAGAAAAGTGGCACTGCATTGGGTGCAGCACCAATTTTCTTAAATCAGGCTCTGTGTTTGTTCTCTAGGCTAGGGGTTGAACAGGACGTTGCAGTATATGTTTGATGAAAAGTGCATCTTTGCTTCATTTTGTGTGCAAGAAACTCCAAGGCCTTGATTTATACTTTTTGGTGAAAAACTGCACCAACGCAGTTTTGCACCAAAAAGTTTAGCACCGGTTTGCACCATTTCTGAGCACAAGCAGGCATCATATTTAGGAATGATGCAAGCCGGTGCAAAGGGTAGGCTAGCGTAAAAAAATGACGGGTGGGCTGGCGGTATGGAAGAAGGGGGTTTTACACCAAAAAATGACGTTAGGCAGGTTAGAGTAAAAAAAATTACTCTAACCAGCCTAGCGTCATTTTCTGACGCAAAACCATCCATACAACATGAATCCTGTTTTAGAAAAGACAGGATTCATGCCCACCAGCCCAGTGTCCCCAGGGCATGGCTATTGCACCCAGTGCCATGTAGGGGAGCCCACTTCAGGGCCCCCAATGGCACTTAAAAAAATATACTTACCTGTACTCACCTTTACTTACCTGGGATGGGCTCCCCCATCCTCCGTTGTCCCTCTGGTGTGGGTGGGGGTGTCCCTGGGGCCTGGGGAGGGCATCTGTGGGCTTATTCCATGGTGTTCCACCATGGAAATAGGCCCACAGGTCCCCTAACACCTACCCTGACCCAGATGTTAAATAAAGATGCAAAGCAAGCTTTGCACCATTAGTTGACCCCTCCTCCCCCTGTGCATGATTTTAGCACAGGGGAATAAACATGGCGCTAATGCCATAGAGTTATTTTTTGAACGGGAATGCCTACTTTGCATCTCATTGACGCAAAGTAGGTTTCCACGTCCAAAAAATGACTTTAGCTCCATACATATCAATATGGAGTTAGTTTTGCACCTAATTTGCGTAGAAAAAATGATGCAAATTTGGCGCAAAACAAGTATAAATATGCCCCTTACTCTTTCTATGTCTCAAATACACTTATGGTTCTCTCATACACCTATGCCTCTCACCTCCTTCTCTTCTAGCTGCAAACACTTCCAGCTGTTTCAACACTTTATACTTCTCTCTTGCTCCTGACTGCTTTAAAAATATTTTCTTGTTTCTCCTTTCCACATCTGCTATTTCGATGTGTATTTAAAGTCTCTTTGAATTTATTTAGGTATCTGTATTCTCCATATCTGTCTACCTGTTTCATACTTTGTCACTGCAATACATGTCTTTCAAACTTACCTCTATCTATACTCCATCCTTTCTGTAATAACAACTTCTCTCACTCTCTATATATTTCCTTCGGCATATTTCATGCACTCGCTATATCGCTCTGAAACTCAACATCTATTCCTATCTTCAAAAAGTACCTCGTCCATTTTCTTCGTCTGTTTATTTCACCTTAAGACTTCCTGACCTTTCTATCTTTACCTTACACCTCGGCCTCAGCTCACCTGTCTCCGTACAGTACTTTTTCTTCCACCTCTATTTTCCTAAAAATGCACATTTATCACTACATGTGCAAGGTCTCAACTTTGACAATACAGTTCAATGCCCGGCACACCAAGTCACACCAATGACTATATCTGAAAACGAGTGGCTCATAACCGTGACTTAAGTAAAGAGAGTACTAGAAACAATGACAGTGTTTCATGGTCAAATGGAATCCCTGGCTCATTATTTAAAACAGGCATAGAGTTCTGGGTTGAATGGCTAACTCAGCTGAACTCCACATTGTTCATGAATGCACAATCACGGAATCATGGAGAGGATATGTTCTTCACCCCATACAGAACAAAAGATGAAAACACTCATCCAGTTAACTATTGCCTGATTACATTGCCGGATGTTGATGCAAAGGCCTATGCCGAATTTTTGCTAGGCAAACTTGAAGAATGGGCAGAGGAGAAAAAAAATAATTCTGTTTTACCAGGCTGGGTTCAGGCAAAAATCCTCCACACTAGATTATACAGTTTTTTTCTGTTTTGAAGAGTATTCTGCTGCCTTTGATAGAGTAGGTCGTCATTTATTATGGCCAGATCTTAGCAACTGGGGCATTTCACAACCCTACGTAATGCATTAGTTTCTTTGTACTCAGACAATTGGATGTGTGTTAAACAATGAATGGGTGCGAAAGTATACAAATCAATTGAGGACTGAAACAGGGATGCATTTTGGCACCACTTCAATTCAAACTACACTACAGAATGTGAAAGCTGAGGGACTAATTGTGCCTGTATCAAAATAGCTACACTACAGGATAATTAAAGATAATAACAAAAGACACCTCACCCAACTAATGGTGGAAGACTTCATCATTTTTTTCTCTTATCACATAGGTGGGACACTGCCACCTTGGTGGGTCCAACTGAATCCGGGTGCTCCTATATACTTAATTATCTGGGCTATTACAGAGGCCCAATTCGGGCTAAAAATGGTAATGGGAAGTACCAAATTTATTTTTTCAATGGATCCCATGCAATTATTAAAAACAATTCAACAGGATGCTAAAGTGGAAAGCAAATCATTCTGGCATCTCTGGTATGCTAAATGTTGCAGCCGAATTTGAACTTGCCCAATGGGTCACTCGACCTTCTTTAGGGCTCCTAGACTGCCCTACCTACCCACTTTTAACTCTAGGGGCGTGTGTGCTAAAGGAGGCACAGGGTTCTCCTATCTGACCATTGAAGCAAAACCCTACTAGGTTTTTTAACAAGGCCCCATGGGCTTAGCGGGAGAGGATGCGTCCCAGTTGTCACACTTACGCCAAGCAAGTAGTATCATCTATAATACCCAAATTCCTCTCCTCCGCCATGTCGCAACTACTTTTCAATCTATATATGGCAGATATGTGGTTAGCGCTATTGAAAGCCAAATCCTTTCCACCAAGGCTTGGAACACACAGAATCCAGCATATACAATATGTAGATGATGTGGTCGTTCTTGACTACATCAAAATTGAATTGCAAAGAATTCTGGACAATTTGCACAAGTATACCTTGGACAATAAACTGCAAGTGAATGTAGACAAAACCAAGGTGATTGTATTTGGCAAATCAAAGTACAAATCAAGCCAGTTCTGGCACTTGGGCCAACTCACGATAGGATACACTGTAGCATATAACTACCTTGGTGTCCGGCTTGTAGTCACTGGCACATTGAGCATTCACAGAAATATTATAAAGAAGAAAGCCAGTAATCTAATGTTTGTACTTTGCAAATAACTCACAGCTATACAGTCCAACATCTGAAGCCGTACTCAAAGTTGCCAAAGCCTAGCTTATTTCAACAGTCTCCTGTGGAGACCTAGCCTTTCCCTCCAAATTCTCTCAGCTTTTATATAAAATACAGTACACAACCAATAGCCGTATCTTTTGCCTACCGCAACACACTGTACAAGCACAGATTCACCTAGAATTTGGTCTTTTAAGACAGGCCTTGGAATGCAGATCATCTCTTGTTAGATACTACTATCAAGCAATGAATGCAAAACCAGACACTCTTAAGTTGGCACTTCAAGTAATTTATACTTGAACCAACAATCCATGGTTGAACTACTTGACCCAAGCAATCAGAGATCTACAGCTTATCACAGACTTTAGCCTGAGGACTCTTTCAAATGTGGCTTTGAAAGTAATTTGGAAAAAAAACTGTTTTTACTTTTATCAAGGAAAGCAGACATACTCAATATATGAGCGATGGATCGATTTAAATTAATCTGCAAATCATATGAAACTAATTAAACGCAACCGTATTAGAAAAAAACATTGAGTAGAACCTGTGGAAATCAAATTCTCCATGAAATGTTCATGGTTCTATCTATAACTGATAATAATAAAGGTTGTAGATTTTGCAAGTAAGGAAAATAATAGTTTGCCCAAGTTCTCCGCTGTTGGCCTGAATTTCTACCTGCATGCCGCTTTTTACTCAAGCCAATTTTTTAGAAAATGCTATTAAAACCTGCAGAAATGCACTAGAATTTTGTTTAAAAATCTATGGTATAACGGAACTAGCTCATTTTGGAAAATTTATAAATACAGTAACATTAAAATAAAGATCTTACAACGCCAAAGATCATCAAAATGTAGGAATTTGAACATTAACCCAAAAAAAGAATATCACACCTGATCATTATCTGGCAACAAAATAATTCTTCACTGATTTTAGTTTGTATTTGAGACTTGCTGTATATGAATTTTTTACCTTTTAGCAATATTTATATATTTCTTAACAATCATAAGAAAAAGATTTACGTTGTGGTATGTGTTTAATGTAAACTTTTTAAATAATCAAACTAATAAAGCTTAATTCATTCATTCAATATAAATCAATAGTCTTTGCATATGCAAACTTACATTTCTTCCTTCTGATTTGTAGACTGCAGTGGTCAGACAGTGAGCAGTAGCACTTAGGCTGGTGTGTACTGAGACTAAAGAATCTATTGCTTGTGCAGTTGCCAAATATGTGTATTGGAGTTTGAGTATCAAAGCCAGAGCATTTGGGTAGTAGTGGCAGACTGCATAGTTTGGGAACAAAGACCTGTGTAGGGTCCTTGAGAATGACATACCAATTTTGGTGCAAGCCCAACGGGCTCTATGCCCATCATTTAATCCATTGAGAGTTTTCTAATATTTTTTATCTACTGTGGTGTTTAAAATGTATGTATATGCTGCACACTGCTATGCATATTGATTTTATTGGAGTAATCATCTTAAATTCATTATATAAATTTTGTATTGCTATGTTTGCATTGTGCACTTTTATGGTTTTATAAAAACTGAATAACGTATTTTGACTGGCAAAGGAAGAAATCCATCTTGTGCTCCAGTCATTTTTGGAAAGTATTAATTAATGAATGAATGGGTTGTATGCAATTTCCTAAAATACCATTAAAGAGAAAATATTTCACTTAAACTGTTTAATGAAAATTTGCAAGAAGAATGGTATTTATTGTTTCATAGACACCAATTTTCAGAATGTCTTTTTTTCCAACATTGGCTTTTGTATGGTAATGTTTAAGGTGTAAATACAATACAGGTCTTACTTTCAGAATGTTTTTGTCAGAGGCATTTAATTCTGTGCTGATTTTCAGGGCACATTGCTTTGGATTTGTATTCTTCACACTGTCAAGCAAATAATTTGGATGCGTTTAATTCACTGACCCCTCATCACCACTAAGCACCATTATTCCCTGACCCACTCAGCACCCCTAAATGCCATCTATCCTTGCCACCTAAAAGCTTCTCACCATGTATAAAGTACACCCACTCCTGACCTCTAATCTCCACCCATCTCTAAACCCTTTCTTCCTCTAAACTCCACCAATATCTGAACCCTAAAAAACGCTCACTACTGCTAAACCCCACCAATTCCTGGGTCCTAAAAACCCATTTCTATGTCGAACCTCAAGCATCCCTAAACCCTAAAAATATTTCACCACCCCTAAACTCATCCCATCCCTGAACCCTAAAAAAACTTCACCACCCCTAAACACCACCTATCTCTGGCCCCTAAAAACCTCTCACCACCCCTAAATATCACCCATCCCAGAACTAAAAAACCCTCATCACACCTAAACCCCACTCATCCGTGATCCATAAAAACCCTTTCTACTTCTAAACTCCACAGATCCCTGAACTTTAAAATCACCTCACACCCCTGTACTCCACCCATCCCTGAAACCTAAAAACCCCTTTCTACATCTAAACTCCACCGATCCCTGAACCCTTAAACCCACTCACCACCTTACCTCCACCCATTCCTGAAACGTAAAACCCTTTCTACGCATAAACTCCATCTATCCCCGACACCCCTGAAAACTATCACCCCTAAACCCACCCATTCCTGGACCGTATCACCCTACTTAGCCCTAAACTATAACCATCACTGGCTCTGAAAACCTCTCAATAGCCTTGAACTCCGCCCATCTGTGGCCCGTAAAAACCCCTCATCACCTCTACACTCCACTTATCTATGAACCCTAAAAACCCTCACCACCCCTAAATTCCACTCATCCGTGAGCCTTAAAAACCTCTCACCATCCCTAAACACCACCCATTTCTGATGGCTAAAAAACACTCACTACCCGTAGATTCCCCACACACTTGAACCTTAATAGCCTCATTTTACACCAGAATTCCACCCATCCCTGACAACTAAAAACTCCTCACCAGCCTTAAACATCAGCCAACCCTGAACCCATAAAAACCCTCACTACCACTAAACTTCAGCCAATTTTAATAGACCTTTGGAATTTTCCTTAAAATTATCTTTCCTTTAACATGTTTCCTTTCATTTTCAGTTTTTCTGTATTTCCATAAAAGTGCCTTTCCTTAAAATTAGTTTCCCTCCAATGGGATATATCCTTTTTTAGTTTTCCATTAACACACATATCTCAGAAATAATGGGCCTGATTCTAACTTTGGAGGACGGTGTTAAACCGTCCCAAAAGTGGTGGATATACCACCTACCGTATTACGAGTCCATTATATCCTATGGAACTCGTAATACGGTAGGTGGTATATCCGCCACTTTTGGGACGGTTTAACACCGTCCTCCAAAGTTAGAATCAGGCCCAATGTTCTTCCACTGGTGCTCTATTTTGCCAAGTCTCATGTGACCTTGACTCTGGTGTTTTTTTAACTTTTACAATTTCTGCAATGACTACTAGAGAATCATCTATTCTTTACAGCAATGAATATGTGTCTTTAACATTCTGATCCAAGTTCTTAACTGAACTCAGGCATCTCTGAATTCCTCCCAGAGGATCAGTGATTGTCTCCAAATCTTCCTTCATTTCCTCGAATATTCTGTTCCTGTGTCCTGTGGATGCATCTTTCAAAACTGCTGGATCTCCTGCATGAACAGAAGCATGCTCATCTTTTCTTTGTTGAGAAAAAGAGGCTTGATGACGACTTTGAGACACTCTAACATTCTCCCTTGTCAAAAGTAGTAGGAAATAGTCTAAAACATCCATGAGATCATTAAAGGTTACCTCATCCAAGAAGTGCATGGTCATCATTATTTTCTAAAACATATCAATCTGGTTCAGGAAATCATTACAAGCATTGACAAGATCTATGTAAATATAAAATGAAATAAAAAAGGAATTAAATATGGTTAAATGTTAACAGTCACAATAGGAATGATCATTTCAAACAAGTAAAAAATAAAAATCTTTGGGGCTCATTATGAGTTTGGCAGTCCCAACGCAGAATTGCCAAACTTTCAAGGCGATGGCATCCCCCCTGCCCTATTACAATATTTCTGCCAGTCAGACCTGGCTGACCAGTGGAAACATTGGAATAGAAAGTTCCTGTTGGCCTGACAAGTGAGAACAGTTCTACGAGATAGCACTCGGCTCCCTTAAAAGAGTTGAGTGCTATCTCATAACAGAGAGGGGGCCAATCAGCACCCTGGGAATGCGCACTGTCTACAAAGCAGACAGTGCACATTCAGATGGTGCAGGACATGGGCATTCCGATGGTGCAGGGCATGGGGGCCCCTGCTCTGCCCATTCCCTGGGCATGGGCAGTGCAGGCGCCCCCCTGTGGCCCTCTGCACTTGTTCTCCGCCAGCCTGTTCATGGTGGGGAAACCACCATGAAAAGGCTGGCGTAGAACACGGTTGTTATCAGCAGGGTGGTACTGAATTTAGCGCTGTCCTGGCTGATTGCAACCGAAACGCCGTCACCCGGTCGGGATCTAGGAGATGGTGGTTGCATGGTGGCCCGACCGCCAAACTTGTAGTTTGACTCACGGCTGCGGCAGTCCGTTCGCCACTGTGAGGCTGGCAGCCTTGTGACCGACAGCCTTGTAATGAGGCCCTTAATGTATTTAATTGATTTTAGGCATGTTTTACAAATTAGGTGAAACATTCAACATGCATATATAATGTTGTCAACAGATGAATAAATGTCAGCATTCCTCATCATCTACAGTGAGAATGTCTTTACGATAATTGAAATTATTATATGTGATACTATTATATGTAATTGGTTTTTAAAGTGATTAAGGGTACAGTTACAATTTGTGCCATGTTTGTGTCACAAAATTGTTGCTCACCCAACATACATTGTTTTGTTTTGATTTACTTACAAATGCAAATCGTGAATTCTGTTGGCAAGCTGCACAAAGTAATGTAAGTTTGCACCTTGCCCTACTTTGCACTTCTTTGCATCAAGGTGGTGTTCCATGGGTGCTACATGTGCGTTCCTATGAAACCATCCATGGCTCTTAAAGCAAACCCTAAACTCCTCAAGGCAGACATAGCAGTCACTCAAAGTTTTAAGGTATCCATACTTTTATAACTGTGCATGTGTGCTGCATTGTACAGCACACATGCAACGTGGAACAGTATTAAAACACGTTTTTGGTACTGGAAGGGTCCACGTCCTGTTCTAAACCTAGGCTTCTGAAAGCACATATGCACATGGAAGTCAAAAAACTCATAAGCACTCAGTGGATAAAAAACGAACAAATGTATATTTATGTCTGGTGTATTTTTCCTTCTCCCTTTAACGCAATACAGCACATCAGCTTTGGGTGCTGTGTTGTGTTGTTAGTTAATTTACAAATTAATTTGGTCTTACATTTTAAACATTACTTTGCTCCACTGCATTGCAGAAATAAATAACATTAAACCTGAAAATGCATAACCTACTGTCTTACTAAAGTGAACAATACCCTATCAGTGAACATAAAACTGAGACATACATCTTATCAAATTTAAAATATGAATTCATTTTTAAAAATGGCCCAGAAACCTAATTATGTATGGTAATGTTAAACACCTTCCATATAGAGCATAGACAATTGCACAAACACAAAAAATAAGGTGTGTGCGTATTTTCATTATGAACTAAGTAACTGAGTATCATTTCCACTTGAAATTACTGATCAATTATTGTATAAATGGTGTACAAAAAAATATGTTTTAGTATAAAACAACTTCACATTTAGATATCGCGGGACAAATGTCCTAATTTGTGGGGCAACGCAGCAAGCAAACAAAGAGAAAATGACTTCTCTATCTACACAGCTATGAGTTGTATTTCTCTCTCCTTTCACTGTCGTACTTTTGCCACACATATAGGTGCACTACAGTAATGCAAATGAGTGTGTATGATAAGCATGGGTTTTATACTAGAAGAGCATCCTATGCTTAGACATAATTCATTAATTTTTCAGGTCTGCAAATTATGAAACATTTTGAGAAAGGAAAGCTTTTCTCAAAATTGTACGCATGCCTCAAGGAGGTATACATGTTTTGGCACAAAATCCTGTCTACCTTTGTGAGTAGACAGGCATTGCATCAGAACTTGTGGGATGGGAAAGCCCCTTTACCACCAATGGGAAACCCCCTTCATGCAAGATAGTCCAGGTAGTGCACAGCATTACTCTGTGTTACTTTAGGAAACTTTCCAACGCAAATCAGATTTGCATTGGAAAATAAATCCTAACACAACCGTTTTGCCTCACTTATATGACTAATACCCTAACCTAAGTGTTAGTAACTGTCGTCTCAAATATGCAACAACTAATGTACACGCTACGTAATCTAAGAACAATGAAAAAACACCTTTTGATTTTTGGGCATTTAATAAACAAAACACTCATGGAATGGCACATGACTTTTGATAAACAGTAGATCTGTATGATTTACATGAAAGCATTAAGATAATATTTATTATGTATTTGATATTTGCCAGCCATGATAAAGAAGTTAAATGTGGAACCTGAAGTTGACATTGACATAACACCATCAATTAAGCAGATTACTATGAAGAGAGATTTAAAAATAAATAGTTGAAATATTTCGAGCATTTAAAAACAAATATTAAAGGAATATTATTAAAATACATAAGAGGAGCATATATGTTGTTACAGTTTATAGTTGACCAAAGTTACTCTAAGATGTTGTTGACTTCTCTAGGTTGGTAGTGTCAGGGCCCCAATTCCACCAACCATCTCAGTTCCTTTGTGTGCTGCCACTTGCTTTCCTTTGGTGTCATGATCTCATGCCTTTATGAACCCCCATCAGTGTTGATTGCTGCCCTCTGGTTCCTTGCCAGCTTTCTTTGGTCCTGTGTTTTGGTCCTGTGTCATAATACCAACTCCTCTTGCATTCTGCCATAGTCCAGCAAGTAGGTGTCATTGCACTGACTTTGTTAATTGTAGCTCTCCATAATGGGGTATTTTTGGATAATGGTAATTTTGAGATGATAAACAGATACTTTTCTTTTTTGATCCCCTCACCAATTCAATTTTATGTTTCATCCTGGGTAAACTGCACTTTTCTTTTTCTGGGCCCCTCCTGATCCCACCCCTCTTTCTAGGTGTGTTGCCTTCCTGGCCGGCAGGACCTTTCTGGCTTTCCATTTTGTATGTTGGATAGTTGCAGACAGCTTGCATAGTATTTGTGTCACTTTTTGAAGTACATTGTGACACACGTATGCTTTGAGTGATGCAACAACAACCTGTGCAATACAAGTGTGATTTGCATCATGGTGCTACACATTTTGTTGTGGTATGTTGCGCTATGTTCAGAGCTTTGCACTATTGCGCAATGCATAGTAAATATGGGCTGCCCATGTCGAAAAAAGTTGTGCAATGCAGCACGCCATTTTTTTGATGCAACACAGCACTGTGTGACTTTTAGTACATTTGGCCTTCACTTTACAATATTAATGGTATTATTCTGAAATCCTCGAAGCATGAATACACTGCTATGGGAATTCCGGTACAGCACTAGAAAATTCTGGTGGCTGGCGGTTGAGGCGGTGGAGAAGGTTGTTGAATAGGCGGTAAAGGGAAAGTTGTTTTTCAACCATGACAAATGTTTTTTTAAATATAGGCCTCCAGTTTGCGGATTTACCTCTGTTATGTTTCTGAAAAGAGGACAAATGGCCACTATTAAAATGATGAATGCTCCCAAACTGCAAATACTAAAAGGATATATGCATGAGTATAACATGTATATAATGGAAGGAAGCACGCAAACATCAAAATACTAAATGAAAGGAGCAGAACTCAAGACTTGGGGATAGGTAGCCCATGTCCTCTTCTCACATCTACAGATGGCTATGCACTCAGACGAAAGCCCCAGCCTGCATGCCTGATCACAACAGTGAAGACCTCTGAAAGCTGGAAGTAAGGTAACAATGTGACTCAGACACACTATGACAGTACTTGTAACATGAAGTCACACTGAGGGTTACAGCCCGCAATTGACAGTTGAGGGAATGAAAAAGGAAGGACCATGCTCTGCAGATGTCTGAAATTGGCTGGGAAATCCAATTTAGGGAAAATATTGAATCCTTCAACTGCAGGCCTGAGTAACCAAGATAGAGAATACTTTGGCAAGACTGTTGCGGTTGAAAGAGGAGGGATAGCTGCAAGACAAAATTCCCAGTCACTGATTCAATGACACCATAAAAACAGAATTACCATTTTGATTCAAGAATAATTCAAGAATAAAATAGGGCAGATCAGAGAACGGCTTAAAATTAGACAAAACAGATTTGTCACAGATTATAGCAACCTTCTGACCACAGTTTCTATAGGCTAGGAAAAGAGAGATATATCACACTAAGGGCAAGCTTAATGGCCCATGGAAGTATTATAGGGAATCACAATGAGAACTCACTGAATAAAAGACGAAGGGGCATATTTAAGAGCCCTTAGCGCCACTGAATTATCACTTTTAGTGACGCTCCAGTGGCTGCATACATTGCACCCTATATACAAGGTGAAGTTAAGCCACTTTTTGTGGCCGAACGCCACCTTGTAAATACGGCCCTTCACACGCAGCACTTTGCCTGGAAGGGGTGTGCAATGGGTGTTGCTGTGGATGTGCCACAGCAACACCCATTGCATTTTGACACTGCTCCAGATTTACAAGATTTCGTAAACCTGAAGCAGAGCCAAAATCTAACGCCACCCCAGGGGTGGCGTTAGCATGGCACAATGAGGAGAAATGCTTTCATTTCACCTCGTTTTTTGCTCTTTCTATGTGTGTTGCATTCTGCAGCACACATAGAAAGAGAAAATCACCATTTAAGATTGTTTTTGTGCAGGAAGGTGTTCCTTCCTGCACAAAAGCAATCTTCCCCTCAATGCAGTCATCCTTGCACAATGGTGCAAGGGTTGCTGCGTTGGCGCATAGCGGCAAATTCAGTGCCGGCATAGGAGAAAACACAGGGGCGTGCCATATTTTATTAAATAAGGCTTATCCCTGCACAGTGAAAATTATGATGCATGATTCTGCCAAATTTGGTGGCGCGACACGTACCGTTATTTTCCCTTAAATCTGGCCCAAAGTCCTAGACAAACAATCAGACGTAAGTTCACTTTTTGGTGAACCTTAAACTCCCACAAAGAAAGAGGACACCCAGCTTTAATTGAAAGATTTCTGAAACAAGGGATGCTTACACCGCATGGGACTGTGATGACTAAATTAACTCATACCGATCGATGGCATTTTCATAAACAGAATACTTCTAGTTGGAAGACATAAGGAAACTAACCCAGTGTCTGCTCTAAGACTTGAAAGATAGGTAGGTAGAATAGATTCAGGCAGTTATTACAGGCTCTGCAGCAGGAATCAAACTCCCACCTCTCATTAATTTAAATTAAAATGCCCAAAGACATATTGAATTGAACAGTTGAAACGCAGTATGTTTATTTTCCTCTTTACAGACAAGACTTCTATGTCTCAGATCAATACAAATGGCACGAGTGACATATCTTGACTAGGTGACTGCATATCTGAAGGAGCAACTTTAGAAAAATTGAGCTTTGCTGAAAAGCCAGCAAATGCATGAACAGTTGTCAGATTTGATTATTTGATTTTGATTCCTATAGGGTGCAGCAGTTACTTGAAAATGTCTTGACTCTGAAGGAGACAAACACAATGAAGAGATCACTGGGCAGAAGTGACAGCAGCAAAAATGACAAATTAATTAAAAGTTCCGAAGTCCTACTCAGGGGAGTAATAATATTCACAGCAAAAGGGTAAAACTGGAGTCCAAGGAGGAGATGCAAGGGATAATGAGTAGACAAGTATTGCACAAATTAACTGGGCCTTCTTTGGTCCTTTAGGATGTCAAAGGAGCGCTTCCCAGGTAACATAACTAGTAGCCCACTCTCTGTAAAGTGCTACATTAGAGGAGTTCTATTTGCAAAAGTATTGTTCAGCTACGTTCAACTACTGGGTGCAAAACGTGTATCTCAATCTTTATTCAACAAATGAGGAGTACCGGATGTTTACTGTCACAAAGGTAATTTGTGAACGCTGGAGTTACTCTTGACAGTGCGAGGAATACTTTTTTCTAGGGATGGAATGAGGATAAAACATTTACATAATTAAGGAGTGCGTAGGTGAAGATCCTCTATTAAGAAAACATTGTCTACAAAGAGAAACAAAGAAAATGAATGTGCTAACGTGTGTATTTTACAGAAGGTATTACCCCTGGGAAAGTATTTCTGTTTCATCTTTATGGCAGTACACAGGACATTCTCTGAGAAATCCCAAAGTAGTTTAAATATGCTCCTTTTGTAGGGATAGTTGTCCAGAGTGAATGTTACACTTTTCCTCATACCATTTGTAAAATTGTCCATAGCCAGGAAGAAATGTGTTTACAAACTGCTGATATTTTAAATTCTGAATGTGTTAGTAGCAAAATGGTTTGGATGTGAATACACATCTTTGGGGTGCAGTCTATCAGGAAGACATGAAGCTGGTGTCTGATCAGAGTGTATACAGCGTCCTTGATCATACATCTCATACCCTGGGATATTATTTGATTGCTACAAAATACTGCCAGTGGCAACGTCTACAGTTGGGGACACAGAGCAACAGATTTCAAACAGCTCTCCACTTTCGGCAATCCCAGACGAAATTCATGTATTTGTATTTGAATAAGGAGGGCCAATGGGGACTGAGAACAAAACCTGCATGTTTTCAGTTTTCTGTTAAGATAGTTTGGTTTCTATGAGTTTACTAGGCTCCAGTTGCACATGATCCAGCCAGAGACTGCTGAAAGTCAGCAGGAGATGGTGTTGATGTCAGTGGTAGCCTCTGCCAAAACTGCCCAGCTGCAATTATTGTATTTATCTGCAGCTTACTAGTGATCACCCAGACCTCGCGGATATTTCAGACATGCTGAGTATGTGTAAGCTAATCTTTCAAGAACCAGGGTCAATGTTTATTCCTGGGAAGCAGATAATTTTTTTTTTTTAACGAAAAAGTGCACTGGCCTTAAATCAGAATTTTTTTTGCTTTTTAGAAACGAAGGCACAAATTTATGGGAAAATGACGCGCTCCGTCATTTTCACAATGCAGGGATGCAGCATATTTAATTGAATACAGCGCACCCCTGTGTTATCCCCTGTGCTGGCGCTAAATTTAGCTGCCAGTGCCAATGCAGGCATCCTTGCACCATCGTGCAGAGATGTCTGCGTTGAGGGGTGTGATTGTTTATGTGCGGGAAGGTGCCCCTTCCTGCACATAGACAATCACTAAATGCGATTTGGCACATCTGTATGTGCTGCAGAATGCAGCACACACAGAAGTGCCAAAGCATCATTTTCAAATGATTGTTTACACCCACAGCAACAACCATTGCATGCCCCTTCCAAGCAAAGGGCTGCGTGTGAAGGGGTCATATTTACAAGGTGGCGTTAAGCCACAAAAAGTAGCTTACGCCACCTTGTAAATACGACGCAGGGCATAGCGACACCTGAGCATCACGAAAAGTGACGCTTCGTTGGCACTAGGGGCTTATAAGTATGCCCCAAGTGTTTAGTTCTGGTGCTATTACATTAACTGTTTTATTGCGAGTTTAAAGAGGGAACACATCATATATTGGGGTTTCATGGGGCACAGAGCTAAATCAAGAAAAGTGAA
This sequence comes from Pleurodeles waltl, assembly GCF_031143425.1. Taxonomy (NCBI): domain Eukaryota; kingdom Metazoa; phylum Chordata; class Amphibia; order Caudata; family Salamandridae; genus Pleurodeles; species Pleurodeles waltl. Next base: position 1,304,807,848 of record NC_090440.1, on the reverse strand, counting down.
GGTATAAAGAGAAAAGAATAGGGAACACACGGAAGCAGTGCCCTGTATTTTGATTGACAGCACTGCAATGATCTTGTTCTATTTAACATTCACACATGCCCCTTTTTAGTGTCTGGTCTGCGAGTACATGCGCTTGCGCATGCCTCTCACTAGTGAGAGACTGTTGTATTCAGTCAGTTGAGGCTCGGAGGGGTAACCAGGGGTGGCAGGGGGAATTTTATTAATAGAAAAATAATAATTAAAAAAAACTTACCTGAGCGCTGGGCTGCCGCTCCTCCATCCTCTTAGCAAGCACAGGCTCCCAGACTGTCCTGTGGCCAATCCTGAAGCTGCTCAGACTGGGAGCCTGTGCCTTTTATCTCCAGCCCGGCAACACAGTGCCGAGCTGGAGAGATCACAGTGTGCATGTGCGTTTGGCCAGCCTGAGACGGCCGGCCACACACACATGAGCACTGAGGGGAGTGCACAGTTCACTCCCTTCTTCCCCGTCATCCTCCATGGCCCCGCCTCTTTAACAACAAAAGGATATTTATCCTTTCATTGTTAAAGATTTGCAACGGCTGCTGCTGGTGGGGGATTGACACTTCTTCGCCATAGCGGAGAAGCCACCACTGTACTCAGTAAAGGGCTCAGAGACCGCATGTCGCTCACCATTTGTTGGTTTGTGTGGCACTCTTCTTTACAGTCTGGTTATTCGTCAAGGCACGTCTGACATCATTTCTGGTCCAAGGGACCAAGCACTGATTTATTCATTTTAATCAGTGCCCGTCCGCTGCTCCCAACGTGATCAAGGTATTATTTGTTCTTTTTAACTTCTAGTGCCCTGCAAACAGAAACCTTGTGACTGGTAAAAACGTGCCCAGCAGACATAACAAAATCGCAAGGTTTTATTTTTAAAGCTAACTTTCAATCATTGGCCAAGTCATCTTTTCTCAGTTTCCACTCATGTTTTATTTTGTTTTTTGCTCGTGGACACTGTCAAAAGTGGACAATTAACTTCCAAAGTTAAAGTCAAAGCCAGTTCATACCGACGTATTAAGTAGCACTGTGGGTTGTGATATCCATGAAAGAGGCCCTTAACATTGCCCTGCGAATCAAGAGTGAGGTGTCCTGAAATATTTTGTTTTTCAAAATATTTAGAGGAGTCGCATCCAACCAGACAACAAAAGAAAGTAAGTCAAAGCTATCCAGTGAGGTGTCTGGCAGCTCTGATGGATCATTATGTACTGTAGAAGAGATGATAGCTAGTCATTTACCAATAGCCCACCAAAAAAGGGACCAAGAGTGTCCAGCTGTGATCTGGAGGGAATCAATAAAAAACTATTTTCAGTTCACTGTTTGGGAAGCCAATTCGACATGGCCATCACCTAGATCCTCACCTTTTACGTTTTAACTTGTTAGCAATGAATACTTTTTTCCAAAAAAGGCTCGGTCTTCTAGTGGTCTTCCATAATGTTTCCTACTTGTCCTTTTCATAATGATATGCCCAATGAGTTCAGGCAGTGGTATGAATGTTGTAGGTGGCATCCCACAGCCAGTCCTGAACAGACAGTCATGAGTCGTCCTTTGTTTGGACGTTTCTGTGCCCTTCTCGCCTGGGATACAACCGCAGGGCGGGAAGCAAACTACCTATTGGATGTGTTATGGGATTTCCTGGGTGGGATTTCCTGGAATTTCTTTGCTTTTTACTCTCACGTGGCCTATCCAGAAGAGGGGACCATCTCACATTATAGCACTAAAACGGGGAAGCTAGAGAACGTATTTTGTTATATATTTTTCAACACTAATTAAAGTTATTCTTCAACTCGAGCTCTTCACTTTCGAAAATTCAAGCGTGTAATCATAGCCTCGATTAGTGCGTCACTGAAGATGGACAGGTATAAAAAGGCTGCTACAATGTTTATGAATAGCCCAGGAGTTGAAGACACCACAGGGCATTTTTCCAAAAGTCAGTATCATGCTGGAAGAAGGGACCAGGGATTCCCAGATAGATGTGATAGATATAATTTCAACGCATTTATAACGTCTATTGCCCAATGTCTCACTGTAGTACACCTTTGGGATTGCATAGTTTTAGTCTGCGTTGTGAAGGAAATGCATGGAAGAGCAGGTTAATGTTGTGCTAAAGGTTTATGTCTTGCTACATTTTTTTTACTTGACAAGCTCTTGTCAGAAGACCATATTTGGAAAATTTTAAATGGTTTTGTCTGGCCTAGAGGAATGTATTTCAAAAAGCTGTGTTTAGAAACACACACAGACACGTTACCCTGTGCTCCTCTTGAGACAGGACAAGGGATGCCAAAACAAAGCGTAGCCAAAACCAAGAAGAATAATGTCCTCATAACAGACTGATACAGAAGTACACGGTGCCAGTAAATCAGGCAATTTACAGTGTAAGCGAATTAGCTGCTTAAGATCACTGCCTTCCTTTAATCATGTTTTTCAGGAAGCAATGTCAGTTTAAATTTCTCATCTGGCCTCCAGTGTAGTCATGTTAAATCATATACAAGGTCAGGCTTTTAAAGAAAACAAAGAGGTTCAGTCTCATTTTAATGGGAATCAGAGCTATATAGTCACCACATAAATAAATCACAGTGCAGCCCACTTAATGTCAAAGGTAAGTGTGTTTGAAGGGGTAACGAGCAGTTAGAGGAACAGGTGATGGGTGGGAGCAGTGGTCCTGTTGTGATAGGGTTTTTTACTCCTGTCAGAATACATTTCTTTTTGTTGTGCATACACACTAACAACGTGCGCGCACACTTTTCATTGAAAATAAATATGGAGCAATAAAACACGCTATTTGAAACAAGTGTACAAACTGGCATTCATTCACACATTTATTATCACGTTGCAGAGTTCCCATTCTAACTTATTACCCTGTTACAGGCCAGAGGTGTCTACTACTGCCACAACTACATTTTCTTCTGCTATGGTTTGGGGTACATATGTTTATTACTACAATCTGGGCAAAAACAGCATAGCATAAACCTTCCATGTAGATGTGTGAGATGCAATGTATTAATTATTGCCATTGTAGAGAGAAGGGAAAAGCATCATGATCCACTGAAAGCTTCGCCTCTCTTGTGTCATTTCTCCCCACACACTCTGCTGTAATTGTAATAAATAGCATTTTACACTCTACACATCTTTCTATATACTATGCTCATACATGCACAAAGTAAGGAAATGTATTGCAGTGAATGTTATGAATCTCTACCAACACTAATTTATGCCATTTCATACATAACATTTTCTGTAAAAACGTAATTTGAAGAGTTGTTGCAGCTGCAATTCGAATCACAAAAAGTGAAATTTGTCAGATATTTATGTACTCAATCCAAATATTTCTCCTGTGCACTGCTAATGGCCTCACACATTACCTCACAGGCAATATCACAATGGCGCTGTACAATAACAGATTTAGGTGTAAGCATACTTTTTTGAAATGTTGAGCACAAGTTCTTTAAACGGAAGTGGAATTATAGGACAACCAAAAACGCTTTTCCAACTAAGCAATGATCCCAAATTGTATACCAAACTCGTCACAAAGCCATTCCTCTCTGACGTAAGAAAACATATTAGTCAAACTACTCCATACATCCTGATTCACAACAAAAGGACAAAGTAATATTATTGGGAAATTGGTGTTCTCACATTCCTCTGACATATCAATACCAGCAATAATAACAGACAGTCCACCAGCAACCTCATATGTACACCATGTCACCGCTGTTATTCGTTTGGCAAAACAATTCTACCTAAAAGGCACACACCATTTGAAGGAACTCACCCTCCACACACATTCTTCTTATGTCAATATAACACATTTCCCAGACACCCAGGCACCTTCATGTACAAAATAGCGCACCAAAAGCATATCTCTTATAATAGGAGGTCTGCTGACAACACACCCCGCTGGTGTGAAATACCCCATATTTGAAAAATGTAATGAATGTTTAAAAATAAATCTAATAAGAAAAGGTACATCTGATGTAAGAGATATATGTTACAAACAATACAAACTTCTTATGAATATGTATGAAAGTTAGAGATTTAGAAACTTCAACAACTTTAATCAACCTCTAAGCAACAGTACTATAGAATTACAAAATAAGTAATAAATGAAAAGTCTCTTGTTTGGAAAGGATCCCAGTAATCCAGCTAAGTTCTGATCATTTGATTGTTAAAATAATTATCATTCCACCAAACAGAAAAAGAGAGTTTTGAATTAGCTTTCCAGTTTGATTCAATTTATTACATTGCTATGTGATAAGTAGAACAACAATTTCCCCTTTAACTGGGGGACATTTCTAAGGTTCTATAATAGTATCTATACGACCACTGAATGGTGAATGTGAGATCGTCAAAGTAGACCTGTCTGTTCTCACCCTAGGGGTCGTTTCACCCCTTGTAAGGATAGTAAGGAAGATCAAAACTGAGAGTAAACAGAGTGAGAAGCGGGAGAGAGAAAGACTCCTGCAGGCTACCAGAGCACATCATGACGAGTCCCAAACTATAGTTGGTCAGGTCTCCACCTCTAGCTCAGAGAACACAAATTCAGAAAGCTTTACATAAAATAAGGGAAAAGTGATTCTGAAGCAAATAAATTCAGAACGTCACTGGTGCAAGCGGGTGGTAAGCTGTAAACAGCCCCCAGACATACCACAAGTCTCACTCATGAGCCGAAATAAATTTGAAAGGCACTACAGCACTAGGAAGAAAGAAGCTTGGAAAAAAAGACATCCTGTCATAAGGATAATAATGCAACAAACAGGAAAATAATCTAGGTATGGAATCCATGGAAACATGGGAAACATGGGAAACCAAATAGGCAGGGGCGGCCCCTCTGCTATGGTGGAGGAGTGTCACCCCACTGCTAATAATCCAGTAGAAAAATAAAATGATAATAAAGTATTATCATTTTATTTTTCTGCTGTCTAGGGCAGGATGGAGCTAGCATCCTTCGTGTCAGGAAGTAGGTGGAGTAGTGGTGCACTCTAAGTATGCATGCCAGTTTTGCCAACCGTCTGAGGCTGGCCAAACTGACATGTACACTTAGAACTTTCCACCCAGCTGTGTTGCACAGCCAGGTGGAGACCAAGTGCTGACTCCCACTCCCTCTCTGAGCGGCATTTCAGCCCAGTCAGGCCCACCTGGTGCTTCTCTCATGCTGCGTAACAGCTTGAGAGAAGCGTCTGGATTGGCTGGGGGGGGGAGCAAAGGAAAGGAAGCACCGAGGCAGCAGAGATGAGGCGGTGGGAGCGGCAGAGGTGAGGAGGCAGGTAAGTACATTTTTTAACCTTTCTTTTATTATTACATCCCTGCACTGCATGCTGCCCCGTCTTCCCTGCCTGTTAGCAGTCGCCCCTGCAAATAGGGAAAATACAAAAAAGGGGACGGGATGAAGAACCTAAGTGTGAATTGTAACAAATAGCAAGGAGTCACAACAACCAAAGTAGTCAGACAAGGGAGTTCTCTGCAAATTAGGTGTAAATATGTTATCTGCCATTATTGACCAGGAAGTGTGCTTGAAGATGCCGGCCATTTAGATTCTAAATCTGCCAATAAAATACTCTTCTATTAAGTTGAATATTTTTATTGTCCTGTAAAGAGGAAGGGAAAAAAAAACTTTCTGTCATGTCATGAAAAATAACGGGATGTAAAATTCTGTATGTGTGTTGAGGATAGGAGAGGACAATATATGAGGTGTTTGTGTCATTGTAACCACCTCTATTAAAGTAAAAGGCGAAATAACAGCTTTTTTGATTTTAACAAAATGTAAATTGGAGTTTCTATTCTATCAAATGACAACAACCAATATTGTGCTTCTCTCAAAGAAAAAGATAAGAGGCATGGAGAAAAATAGGTAAACTGATCCCTCAATTCTCCTTCATCGGTGTCAATTTGCTTGAAGCAATACTAGAATTTTTACCATTCCACATAAAAGCAGTAAGAGAGAGAAATGTGACCCGCCCATTTAACCCTATGGGATTTTTTGCTCTTTAAACTACCTAGTGTATGGACTTCTGCCATGAGTGAGACTCACTACCTGAGTCTCACTCATAGCAAGCTCTTTTACAATGGATTAGCAGTGCTAGCCACTAGTATCTGCCTTTTAAAAAAAGGTCTGCTGCTGTGCAGCTATCTTAAGAGGTTCTTGGCTGGTTGCATATGAACACATCAGCACACACGTGAACAAGTATATGGACTGAGCGCATGAGGCTATCATCCAGTTTCGCCCAGTACTTGAACACAGGTATCCTGCTTCAGAAGGGACCCTTCAGGGATTGGTGTTGACCAGGTGGAGGTCACGTATCGTGAGTTGGCATTATTTAATGGTATGAGTAGACACATCTTTATACTAGTGGTGAAATCTACACCATTACACACTGAGCGTTTGGTAAAAATTGACCCCAGGTGTATATCCAATGTCCTTGATGATTTGTGATATTTCTCTGAACCAGCTTCTAATGTCCTCTCTTCCATTTACTGGGACCAGTTAATTACTCTACTGGCCATCTGGAGGGTCAAATGCCTTCTTACACAATAGGACCATTAGCCACTAATTAGGCCTGCTCCTGGAAGAGGAGTGGGTGGAGATGGAGTCTTCAAGTGCAAATTACTTTTCGCATGCAGGAGAAACCAAGGAGCATAGCAAGACCTCTAGAGCCAAACACAGGAGGGGCTATTCTTTGAAGTTTTGGAGGGAAAGGACCAGGCAGTTGTGGCAGTTAGGGGTTTGGATTTAGGCTCTCATAGAGGGCTCTCAACAGCCCACCTCAGGTTGTGATGTTGGAATGTCCCAAAATGCTTTGCAGGAGGGTTGGTGCAGGGGTGGAGTGGTGACGTGTCACCCTCGAAATAGGAATAGGTGCCTAACTTTTAAACATTTACACCCAGGTTGAAAACCCCTGCAGGGAGAGGTTTTTGAGAATAGTCTGGCCCTGAGGAAAGCGATGATGAAGAAATGCCCAGCTAGGAGGAGACAAAACACCTGACATTCCTGCAAGGATGGACACAAGAACTCCTGATTTCAGTTGGCACCCAGGAACAAGGTTTGATTGTTCAGGGCTAGTGGCATTGGCCTCACTATATCATATTGGGGACAGCAAAAGGATGCACCGGCTGTGGGGGACCCAGGAGGGCAATCTCCTGTTGCCTAGTCCGACCTCCAGAAGGAGTGTTAGTATGCCTTCCCCTGATCCAGGTGGTCTGCAAGGGACCCCAAGAGGCCCTGGGAGGTGGCAGGCAGGAAGGGCAGTCTGCCTTGAGGCCTTTGAGTGCTATTGAGGAAGACCCAGGCTGCAGAGAGGTTCCAGGAGCCCAGATAGAGGACAGGGCCTAAGGGAGTGAGCAGTGGCAAAGAGAAATACTGATCTCTACCAAATATATGGATTTAGATATTACGAGGCTTAATAAACCCCTCTCAATGGCAAGAACTGGTCACCAGGAGTAGAATGAGACGCTCCATCCTTGCAGTCTGGACCACCGGGTTAAGAGAAAACAAAGACGCCTGGTCCTCTGAACTGACTGGCCAGAGCCCGGCAAAGGTAGTGCTCTGCCCCAGGAGCTCCTGCACTGCCTGAGACTGTCAAATGTGAGAAGCTCAAAATAATCAGTGAGTGCTATTGTGCTCTAGAATAACCTGGTCATTAGGGGCCCCCACTGTCTGGGAGACTAAAAAAGGGAATGGGGCTGCAAGTGTGGCTGCACTTCCATGCATCAATGGGTGCCCTTTTTGACTCCCCATGGACCGTGTCTGGGGGATATGAAAGACAACCTGGCACAAACAGTCTCACCCACAGTACTGTAGGAAGGTTTAGAGTAATTCTCTGCTCCTGCCCACACTGGGTAATGGTGCACTGGGTAGCTGATCAGACTCCAGCTCCTACGTGACTCCCAGGAACTGTGTAGCGCATGTGAGGAGCCAGCTGGAACCAGTGGAGGTGTTGGGTTCACACACGGTCCCTGAAATGGCAGCAGTGCCTGAGTTGGTGGGAAAGGACACCCCCCTTTTGAAAAAAGAAAAGTTGAAGCATAAGACCATATGCTTAAAAAAGGAAATAAAACAAACACACCATGGGTCAGCAGATCCATAAGCCCCAGCAGGCCAGATGAGCTAGGAATAGGAGGAGCCCCCTGATGCCTTTGAGGCATCTGCAGTTATGCATAATTTCTCTCCATGATGCCCCAGAAACGGCAGGGGCAGCACAAATCTGAAGTAAAGTGCCCTGGGGGCTGCCCCCTAGTTAGTTTTGCCACTCACCCTCTAAATCTCTTGGTGAGGGGTGAATTGGCCACCTTGGGTGGAGGTCCAACATTATCCCAGAACTCTTAGAGCTTGGGCTTTTGCTCACAGGCTCTGAAGTGCAGAAACTCCTTTCTGGTGAGTCCTAAGACTGTATTTCCATCATGGTAAACGTTGAAGACAGACTAATGTATACGTGCTATTGAAATGGAAATTCTTTTTTGGAAATGACAAAGTCAACATTGTATTCGTAAACGCTTTAATTATCAACATTAACTGCTTTGAAAGGCTTTCATTACAATCACAAAGTCAACAGTCAATCATTCCAGGATTTAATGGAGGCCAATGAAATGTTTTGAAATGCTTTATTGGTAATGGAACAGTAAGTCATTATGCACCTTCGTGAATATCATTGTAAAATGGTACCATCTGTACCAACTGATGGCTCGACTGAGCAATGACTGCTGGAGGTTTGGCTATTAGCTTGCCCCCCTCATTTAAAGTGAGTGGTTGAATGGCCAGTTGTGAGTCTTTATTACGGTTGTGAAAAAGTGGAGGTACAGGACAGCACAATCGTTTAAATGACTCCCACTCTTTGGCAGAAAACGGCCATGATGTGGGGAAGATCATTTGCTTTTATGAATCAAAATCACCCTTTTTTTGATGGGGCTATTAAAACCCTTAGCGTTCTTGAAATAATTATAGTTATATACAGAACAAAAAGAACATATGTACAACTTCAAGTGCAAAGTAAAACATAACCCATAATGGAATTTGGCAATGTGGAATGTGACACCACAAACTAGGGCGGGGAAGAGGAAAGGAGGATGAGAAAAGAAATAGAAAAGTTAAAACAATACATGACCAAAAAGAAGAGACTGATGTACATCTCTACAGACAAACCATAAGGAAAAGGGATGTGAAAGCAATGGAAATACAGCTGCAACAAGATGACCTTCCTCTAAGCGGTGAAGACAGGCAAGTAAAGTAGTGACTTTAAGAGACATAAAACAGCAGATTTAGTAGCCTAGAAAATGGATAGGAAATAATATATTAAGCAATAGGTATAGATATTTGCTGAAGTCTGCAAAAATTGGCAAAATATATACAAGGCTATATAACACATCAAGTTAAAAAGGATTCATTTAATACTGTATTTTACTGAAATATCATTATATTCTTCCTTAAATTCTAAATAAAGGTTTTCATTGTTGATGGGTTGGGTTAGACGCTCAGCCTTATTTAGTCTTCCCCTAACTGTTTTTCCTACTTACCTCCATTTTTGTGCTAAAATTAGTTTTTGTGGGCCATAGGACTCTGTGCACTTTACCCCTGCTGACCAGTTCTAAAGTGCTTGTGCTATCACCTATAAACATGGTTTGACTGGCCTACACGTGATTGGCATATTTAATTTGCGTATAAGGTCCTTGTAGAGTTGTATAGCATATACCAAGGACTGTAATGTAATGCTACTAGTGAGCCTGCAGCACAGATTGTGCCACTCACTTAAGTAGCACCATAAAACATGTCCCAGGCCTGGCATTGCAGCCTGAAAACAGTTTTAAACTCCAAATTCGACTTGACAATATGACCCCCATGCCAAGCCTTAAATTCCACTTGTATTGCATATACGTCCAGATCCAGAATAAAGTCATACAACACATTGATTAAAAAGGTGGTCAGCATCGAAGTACCCATTATAAAATTTGATTAAGACGATGCTCAGGCTGCTAGGCCATGTAGACAAAAAACCTTGCAATAAAAGACTCCCCATATAGGAGGAGGTGATTTTTCCTCTAGCGTTAGTATTTACTTTGGATGAGATGAGGAAAGCAATCAATAAAAGCCCCTCCAAGAAGGCCTCAGGGCCGAACGGTGTGCTATAGACCCATATAAATCAACGCTAGATCTGTGAGCCCCTCTTTTTGTAACTGTTTTAAAACCATCAGCAAGACCGACCTTCAGCTCTCATGGCACATAGCAGTTATCCTGCCAATGTTTAAAAAAGGCAATCCCCAATCCTTGGAGTGGTATCGCTCGATCTCTTTGTTGGACTCAGCAGTTAAGCTGCTGGTTAGGGCGGTGCTGGAGCATCTTCTAGTCAGCGAGGTCGATATCCTGTCGTATGCGTAGTATAGGTTCCGAGAGGGCCTAGGTACACTGGAGCAATGCCTTAACTGGCACCTGCTGATTAGCAAATATACCATCACCAATCAGGGCTCCATGTACCTGGCCTTTCCTGTGTCTCTGACAGCATGGTGACGTCCAGCTTTGGGAGCCTTTGTCTGATATGGGTGTAGAAAAGGATCTGGTTCAGTTTTTAAGAGCGCTGCACTATGACCTCTCTGCATCAGTTAGGTTTGGCCCTGCAGGAGAGTGGAAGATTAGGAGAGGAGTATGCTAGGCATGCGTCCCAGCACAATTAGGGCCATATTTATACTTTTTGACGCCCAAATGCGCCAACGCAGTTGTGCGTCAAAAAAGTTAACGCCGGCTAACGCCATTCCAAAGCGCCATGCGGGCCCCTTATTTATGGAACGACGTTAGCCGGCGCAGCTGATTGGTGTGCGTCAAAAAAAATGACCCACACCAGGCAGCGCCGGCGTAGGGGAAAATGGAGCTTGGGCGTCAAAAAATGGGGCAAGTCAGGGCTGAGGCAAAATAATGGCCTCAACCCGATTTGCGCCATTTTATTTTGACTCCCAACCCCCATTGAAATGACTCCTGTCTTAGCACAGACAGGAGTCATTCCCCCTTGCCCAATGGCCATGCCCAGGGGACTTATGTCCCCTGGGCATGGTCATTGGGCATAGTGACATGTAGGGGGGCACAAATCAGGCCCCCCTATGCCACATAAAAATAAAAAATAAAATACTTACCTGAACTTACCTTAAGTTCCCTGGGATGGGTCCCTCCATCCTTGGGCGTCCTCCTGGGGTGGGCAAGGGTGGCAGGGGGTGTCCCTGGGGGCATGGGAGGGCACCTCTGGGCTCCTTCCGAGCCCACAGGTCCCTTAACGCCTGCCCTAACCAGGCGTTAAAAAATGACGCAAAAGCAGCTGGACGTCATTTTTTTTTACCCGCCCACTCCCGTGCGTTATTTTTGCATGGGAGTTTAAATAAGGCGCACATGCCTTGGAGTCATTTTTTAGACGGGAACGCCTACCTTGCATATCATTAACGCAAGGTAGGTGTCCACGCTAAAAAATGACGCAAACTCCAAGATCTTTGGCGCTAGACGGGTCTAACGCCAAAGTATAAATATGGAGTTAGCTTTGCGTCGGATTTGCGTTAAAAAAATCGACGCAATTCCGGCGCAAAGAGAGTATAAATATGCCCCTCACTGTTTGTATTGTACATCAAAAGTCTTGGCTTTGCCCTGACTGCTGAAGTTTCGTATGCCCCCTCTATTGGTAGGAAAATGGTCCCTGTCCTACTATATGTGGACAATGTAATTTTACTATCAAGAACCGCTAACAGCCTTAATATCCTGTGTTAGGAATTTGTTTCCTTTATGAGTTTGCTTGGATTGGCTACTAATCGCATTAAAACCTTCATAATGGCATGTAATCTAAAACAAATCAAACATGTTCTCTCAGGCCAGCAACACTTGAACAACACAGTCCTGAGCACACCTCCACCACTTGATCTCTCGACTCAATCCACATTTCTTTTTTTTTCCACATCTCTCCAGAATCCAGACTGGAGGACATTACACTAGACCTGCAACAACGTAAGGCAGATCTGCAAAGTCTATTATGCATCGCCACAGAGCTGGCGAACAATTGATAACCCAAAAGGGCTCAGGGGAAAAATAGACACACTGGGCCCGATTCACAAAGGTAAACCTAGACCAAAGGTCTAAGTTTAGACCTAAAGTCTAACTTTACTCGTGGTAAAGTTAGACTTTTGGTCTAAGTTTACACTTTTGGTCTAAGTTTAGACCAAATTTCTAAGCTTAGATCAAAAGAGTAACTTAACTACGAATAAAGTTAGACTTTTAGTCTAAGTTTAGACTTTTGGTCTAAACTTAGACCCAAAACCTAAACTTAAACCAAAAGTGTAACTTTACTCATAGTAAAGTTACACTTTTGGTCTAAGTTTACCTTTTTTAATCGGGCCCACTGGCTTCCAATCTAATAAATACCACAGAAGGCTGCCATCTCACCTTCCAGCTAATGGGAGTTCATTAATCTCAGCGTCACCTCACTCGAGTTGGAGAAATGTATCCTTTACCAACTCCACTACTTGGCCCATTAGGCTGAAAGATCCACAATCTGACAGTGACATTCACTACCACCTCCTCTCATATAATTCAACAAACTACGATAACTCAGACGTTTTACGTTAAATCCAAATAATTCCTGCAAGCCCACATACAGCATACAGCATACAGAATCTAGGCTCAACTCCAGAGCAGTTAACAAATCGAACCCCCTGCAAATTCTCACCACTCAGACTACCTCAGGGAACACCAAACCACACCTGACATTTATGTTGCTCGACTGTGGATTGGCAGTGAGACACGCGGCAGACAACGCTGACCTCATCCTTGTGCAAGAACTTGACTCTTAGTCTTAACTGAAACATAACTAAATGATTCTTATACACCAATCCTTGACATGCTAGACCCACCCAGCCAGGACATTACAAGATAAGATAGACCTAGCAGACCAGGTAGAGGTATCGCCTGCATAGAACATAGCAGTATCTCAGTAAAACAGGCATAAAATGTTGCTCTATCCTCATGTGAATACCTATGCATTGATACCATGTGTAACAACAAGCCACTAGGCAAATTACACATGATCTATCATACCCCAGGAGACAACCTGTCAGAACAAATTATTGAAATCATCTCAACCAACATGGGACAATACTGTACCCAGATCTTCCTTGAAGATTTCAACCTCCATTGGAATTAACCAAATGACCAGGAAGTGAGCAGCCTCAAAACCTTCCTAGCAGACCTCAACCCAATCCAAATCTGTGACAGTCCTACCACCACCATGGGTGAGGCCTTGGATCTAATCATTGCTAAAGCCAACTCCATTCAACTTTTTTTTTATTATGCATTTTTGACAACAGATAACACAGTGTACCTGTAATTAAACAGAAGACAGAACTCACTCACGTCCACAAGTAAGTAATCCAATCATACATCTTGATGACCTCAGTACATCTCTTACAAAACATTACATCATAGAGTAAGCATCAGTTCCCACGCATCCCCCAGTACTAGATACACTCATGTCTTTTCTGAATAAGACAGTAAATATGTGGTGAGAGGGCCCCACTTGTCCTTAGGTCTCGATGCCAGCGCAATTCTTCAGCATATAACTCAAGCTGTTTTCCAGTGTACACAATATCTATCAGTCATCGTTGTTTGGTCGGTGTCCCTCTTTTCCCCCAATGCAAGACCACTCTCCTCTTCGACAGCAGCAAGGCCACTGACACAAATTTACAGTTTGTTGGTTGTACTTCCTTGACCAGCCCCAAAAGGCAGACCACGAGGTCACAGTCTATAAGTTCTATCATCTGTCTGACAAGGCTGTAGTAACCTGTGTCCAACATGTCTCAACAGATTGACAATGCCACGCCAAATGCAGAAACCCAGCTTTGTACGCCCCATATCTCATGCAGCATGCATCCTCCCTCAGCCCAAACCTGTATAATTTGACCGTGTGTATCATACATTTGGTGCAGAAATTCTAAAGGAATTATCCGTAAGGTCACAAATAGAGGTAAGGATATGTAATTGTGCACAGCAAAACTTCCAATCCACCCCCATTATTGTTCAGTCTAGTATCTCATTCCTCCCTTCATGCGCTCTGTCCAGGGTTGCAGGTCTCTCAGTCTGCATGGCACTATAGAGCTTTGTGATTAATTGTTTACGCGTGGTGTTTGTAAGCAATATCTGCAATGATGTGAGTGTAGGTGGCTCATCTGGAATTATGGGGTACAGGGCATGGAAGGCAGCCCTGAGCCTATGAAATGTAAAGGTCAGTACTGGTGTATGCCACTGTGTGCTAGCAACATTGTCCAGAGTGATAAATGTGCCATTTGGGTAAATATCTCCCATGGTGATGAAACCTGCACGGATGAGTATGTACATTGCTACCTCTACCCTAGCGACCGAAGATTGCACATCAGCAAGGACAGGGCATATAACGACAGTCTCCCTGCCCTCCCCCACAAGTCCCACCAGGCCTTCAGAGTAGAGCACGGTGTAATAATCTCTGCCCTTGATATCCCTTCATGTTTATGAGGGAGAAGTACAGAAAGCGAGGCTGGAGAAGCATCGTCATGTTCTATTGCAACATGTGGTATATAGTCATGGGGTACATACCAATATTATGCACAATAAGCTTGTGCACAAAGATAGTAAAGATGAAAGTTGGTGCAACAAACCCACTGCTGAGTAGTTTCCCTGCCCATGTCAATAAGACTAAGTGTGTCCCTAGCATCCTAAAGAAAAGTAGGAGTAGTGGAATGGGTATGTTAACAAAGAAGTACAGAAATGTAGGCAGTACCACCATTTTAATGACTGCTATGCTATCTGACAGTTACAGTGGGAGTCTCAGTCAGCAAGCCACCTGGCCTTATAGTTTGGACATTGCCCTACCGTAGGTCCAGTGGATTACTATGGGGGTCATTACGAACCCCGGCAGTTCAGCTCGCCATGCAGGCAGAGGGCTGAACCGCCATATAATGAACAGCTTGAGGGCTACCATAGGTGGCACTCTTCCACCGCCAGGCTGCCTCCGACAGGCAGCCTGATGGTGGAAGGGATCATTATCTGACAGGGCAGCGCTGCTGCCCTTCGGATTATGATCCCTACTGCCCCCAGCCAGAAAGGCTGGCAGAAGAGGTGCTCCGGGGCCCCCCTGGGGGCCCCTGCACTGCCCATGCACTTGGCATGGGCAGTGTAGGGGCCCCTGTGCAGTGCCCCATTGAGCAAGTCACTGCCCGATTTACAGGCATTGATCTGCGCAACGGGTGCAGCTACACCCGCCACACAGAGGCATTCCGCCGGCAATGTCCGGGCCAGGCACTCCACTGGGCTGGCGGGTGAAACAATGTTTCCGCCTGCCGGCCCAGCAAAATGTTTTTTATGCGGCCGTCGCGATCCCAGGGGGGCTGGCGGTCAGTAGAATAACTGCCAGCCTGAACACGGCGGTAAAAACTGCCATGTTCATAATGAGGGCCTATGTCTAGATCTCTGTTCACCTAAATCCCCAAGTATTTGACCATATCTGTGTTACAGATGAGAGGAAATGCAAGCCGGCTCTCTAAGGTATTGGGTTTAAATGGAAATTTAACTGACTTTGCCCACTTAATGTACAGGCCTGAATAGTATTCAAATCTAACGTACTTCCGAATCACTGGGGCAATATGCATAGCTGGGTCACTGATATACAGAACCATGTCATCCATATAAAGCAAGATGGTTATTGGTTGGAGCTGGAACCGCAAGGCCAATGCAGCATGTCGCTGGCAAACTACACAGGACAGCGGCTCCAGTAGTATTTCTAAGAGCACCATGGCAGGAGTGTTGCGTGCCTCTACACACTGAGAATCCATCTGAGGTTTGCCCATTAATACCCACCAGTGCTATTAAATCAGTGTATAGTAGACAAATCCAACAGATAAATGTTCATGGCATGCCCATCCGGGACAAAATTTTAAACATGTATGTCCATGCAATAGAGTCAAAAGCCTTAGTTGTGTCCAATAGTACAGCAGGCATTGCTGGGTCTACTTGATGCAATAGGGCAAACATAGTCTGTAGATTATGTGTAGTAGATCGAGATGGCATAAAACCGGATTGATCCTGCAGTACTAGCTTGGGCAGTTCGGGGAGCAAGGGCTTTAGCCTTGTGGGCAGTATCTTAGCCAGGATTTTCGTATCAATATTAATCAGTGACAGTGTTCTATAAGATTCTCACTGGTCAGACGATTTATCCAATTTCAATATAGCAACTATTAGCGCTTCCCGCAGTGTGGGGGTTACCACCTTCTTTTAATAAGCTTCCTCGTACATGGCATGAAGTTGGGGGGCTAGGATCTCAATAAACTCCTTACAGAACTTGCCAGTTAGGCCATTGAGTCCTGGGGCCCTACCATTTGGGATCGCTTGGATATCATCCTTTACCTCTTCCAACGATATCGGTTGCTATGGAAATTTGCGCTGTCTGTTGGATAGCCACACCAATGGGATATAATTGAGATAACCATTTATCTCACTGCTGGTGGCAGTTTGGGGGCCATATAATTAAGAGTAGAACTGTTGAAATTCCACAAGGATAGAGGGTGTTTTGTAACACTCTTGAGCCTCTGGAGACAAAAGTTTGACAACATACTCCAGGTCTCATGGTGCTCAGAGCTTCTTGGCCAGAGTTTGACCAAGACGGCCCCCTCCCCATACGCTGGGGCCACATGGCGTCTAGATAGGAACTATGTTTCTTGTGTGGCCAGTTCATGGAGTTCTGGAGGATTCTCACGTATGGCTGCCAGTGTGACCTGTGTGGGACGACTTTCATACTGGTGCTCGAGCGAGTGTAGGGTTTCCTCCGTTTTTTTTAATTGTTGGCGAATTGCTCTCAGCATTCCCGTCTGAATGCTGATGCAGACCCTTTAATTGTCACCTTAAAGGACTCCCAGAGTGCATCCTTCCCCAACACAGTGCCAACATTCTATTCAGAATATTCAATAAAATCAGATCACATCCCCAGTTTAAATACAGCATTAAGTAACATAGGCGCACAGAACTGCCATACAAAGGGTAGTGGGGCAATATTTGGCAACCTCAGTTTTAACTGAACTAGGGCATGAGCAGATAGTATCTTAAGCATATGTAACACACCTTAAACCGACATGCAGACTTCCTTAGACACCAGCCAGTAGTCGAGCCTGGGACAACAAATGCTGCATCTGGGAGACAGGACCACAAGCCCCACACTGCCACAGTTTGGAGGAGGAGGCCTGCAGGCTCTGCTGTACCTGCTGCCCTGCATTAACAGCACTGTATAGTGTTGAATGGCTATTTTAACCATATTTTAGACATGTTATTGTAGTGAACTAGGTCTGCCGTTGTGCACTTTAGCCCAGATACATTTTATTCAGCATCCCTTTTTTTTTCTAGCATTAGCCACATTTGTGGTGTTGTTTTATTTTCTCTATCTAGTTGTTCTTTCACCTAGGAAAGCATTATGTTCCTAGCAGGACATTAATTTCACTATGTGCTTTCCTCAAGGCTGCAGTTGGATAGGGTTGCCGGCAAAAGTGTTACTCTGTGTATTCCAACATTCACAGGAACATACACACTCATACATGGGGACCATTTCTTATAATGTCAACAGTTTTATTATAAAAACACTCCTTTGTCCCATACATGTTAGAGGGAGATTCCTTCCAGATGACCACGACTTCATGCTGATAGTCTCGCTACAGCTGCTTGCTTAGACTGCTGAATCCCTGGCCTACATGGGGACAGTGTCTCTCTAGACTACAGGCTTCCTTACTCAGGTTTGGGGGATGATGTCTTCCCAGGGGGGAAAACCTGAAGGGCGGATTAGGTTTATTATGCTGTGCTCTAACATATCTTAGGTAGGAGAACTATAGATCACTCCTAGTGACAGTATGATGGGACTGTTTTTGTGTTTCACTCTCCTTGTCACAATCTTGCTTTCATTGTATTTTATCATCCTAGTTATTGCAATACATGCCATTTTATCTAAGATGCATTTACTTCAATAAACCCTTATTGAACTATATTCTGCTTCTGTTTGTCTTTGCTGTGTGAGACTAATGTGACTAAAAGAAAGGGATGAGATCTGATCGACCGTAATTCCCCTGAGGAGTCTTTCTTGTCACGTGCCCGGTTGCCACAATCATCCCTGCTCTTGGGTGGAGATGACGGGCTGCTATCTAGCCAGAAAAAACCCAGATTAGGCTGAAAGGTGTCAAATGGTGTGGAATTGTACTTAGTATCCCACACTCTATGTGATTCTGCCGCCCAAATCCAGTAGCCTTATTAGGATAATGAGAACCTACGCGACAATAGTGCTCATTATACTCCCACAGCGCAGGAAGCACCCGGGCAAAGCCTTGGCTAAGGGTGGGCCTGTCCTGAACCCGTCAGTGCCAGGAAGAGGCAGGGGAGGGCTACCCCCCTTGGCATTGGCCCTCAATGCTGTTCTGTCTTATTTGTCCATCTTTTTTTTGCCTGGTGAGCTCTTGCCTTGTTGGATGTCTCATATACCATAGGTAGGTTTTTAGAAGGACATAGTTCACTTGTCTAGCTGTTTCGTCCGGCCCTTCCCATGTTAAGTCTATTTGACCTTTTCACTGCTGTGGGTAATTACAAAGCCTCTGATAACCCTCAGGGCACAGGGAAGGGGACTATATTGGCAAGGCGTCACACTGCTGAAAATTGCACCCTCCAGGTAACTGACAAATTCATTATTGAAGTTGAGGACATAATTAGCAGTGGGTGCTTAATCTCCAGGAGTGCAAGAAACAAGAATACCCAGTTTTACAAGGAGAAGGTCATCGTCCAGGAGGATGGCTCCTGTGACATTGAGCCATCTGGTTTTGAACCAATTCTAGTGACAGAGCCAGGACACATGAGTAATCTTAATGCTTCCGTTTTCTCTCCTAATATTCCTACATCAAGTACCTTGCCAGCCAGAGGTTCGTCTGCTCAGTCTCTTCCTTGTTCCCATGTTCCTGCATCCATCATTTCACCCAGTTGTACCAGCCAGCAGGGATTGGGCTTCGAGGCTGACATCGTCCATTTTGATTGTTTACTTATACTAAAAAATCTTGTTATACAGTTTAGCACTGAAATAAAGTTCCTAAAGGACGTGGTGCTCTCATTAAATACTAGGTTGTTGGATCTTGTTAGCATCAATAATGAGCTCTTGGCTAAGTTTAAAGACACAGACTCCTTTATTGTCCTCTCTTCTATAAACCCCCACCCTCCTCACTTAGTTGTCCCTTCTGCCCCTGAGGTCTTCATTTGGGATGTAACACCCAGGAAGGCCCTTCCACCAGCCCTCCTTAGTGTGCCCCCCCCAATGGCCTCCACGGATGCCACTGGTCCGTCTTCTGTACCAGGCCCGTAAGACAAGAGGTCTCTCAGTTTTGTAGGCCTCTCAGTAATGTTAACATACAAACAGACCCTCTAAATGTCCCTGTTTAAGCCCCCTCCATCATGAGGGATCCTCAGCCCAGGGTACACACTGAGGTCCATTCAGTTGGTCAGGCAGTGAGCTGCCCCAGGGCACGTGCCCATGGGTGTGATTACTTCGATTTTCTGCCTGATTGCAATCTGTACATAGTGATCCTAGAGAATTTGCTATCAATTGCAGCATACACCATGAAAGTGTTTAATCAGTTTAGGAACAAAGTGTTTCACTGGCTTTCTAGGAAGGTAAGGGTGGATGGCTGTATTTATTCTCTGACAAATATAGTCCATAAAGTAGGTTGGGTGGGCCAACGTCCAAAATTGTGTAAGGGGGACCGTATTGTTGTAAGTTTCAGTAACAGATGGGCTGTTGCTAGAATTTTGACCTTTTCGCAGGGCCCAGTGGACTCAGGCATTAGTTTGTGCCCATTAGGGTTTTTTATAAACCAGGAAATGATTTCATGATGATTGGGCCCCCTGCCCTTTGTTCCCCTCAGGGTTTCAAAGCTGCGCCTGGTAGGCAACATCAGGATCCTTGTGTTCACCCGGTTCCCCTGGTTTAGATCTGCATAGTTTGCCTTAAGCCAGGTCCCATCATGGAACATCTGTGTCCTCATGCAGGCCTGTGAGGGAGTTTCTTACCCTGTTTACTGTTTCCAACAGATTTAAGTCTTTGGGTTCCCTGGAGGGTGTGGACTAACTACCTAGCCTTGATCAGGGGACCAAGAGGTCTTTAGAAGTAGACGTGGAAGGGAGTGTCGCTCTAGAAAGTTATCCTATAGACCAGCTGAAGTTCATCTCTTGGAACATAGCTGGGTAAAAGGCTAAAATCAGGGACCCCAACTGGTTGGATCTTATTAAATCCTCCCATGTTTTAGCCCTTCAGGAAACCTGGGCCCTTACAACCACTCCTTTTTTACCTAACTTTGTTCATTTTTTCAGGCCTGCATTACCCTTTCCATTTGGGTGTGCCAAGGTTGGGTTGTGAACTTTAATTTCCCTCGCACTTAATTGCATAGTGACTGAAATGGAGACATATCATCCCTTTGTAGTGGCGGTCTCTCTAACCTTTCCCAACAACTCCCCGATGTTAATGGTGAATGCCTATAACCCTTTTGGCAACCTTTCTTTTTCTGATGTCATTGCTAAGATATATGCTGTTATAGAGAAATTCAAGAATCCTCCAACTTCTCAGGGAGTAAACTTAGCTCAAAAGCCTCAATAGTGGTTTTAGGTGACTTCAACATCCCCCTCGCACTTGACCCTGTTTTTTTACTTTAGTACCCCTAGGCAGTAGACATGTCTCCACTTTCCCATTTTGAACATTCCTTTCAAAGGGAGCAGTTAAACGGTTTAATTCACTCAGAGAACATGGTTATTCCCAGTGCCCAGGTTACTCTCACTTATGTTAGAAGAGGGGTTGAATCAATTGTGGATTATATTTTAATCCCCATTTCTCTTCTTTCTGCTCTGCTGGATTATTGTGTCAAATGGTCCAGTTGGAGCAATCATAATGCATTTTTGTTCACTTTAGCACTAAGAGTCAGTGTATCCCCTCTTCAACCCTTGTTCCTGAACTGCTGACCATTTCGGATCAGGGGAGGCAAATCAGGTGGGCCAAAATCATACCTGATGATTTTTGTGGACCCCTCTTGAGCAATTCAGTAATGAGGTAGAGTGTTGCCTTAAACCTGATCTTTTCCCCAAAGATATCCTCATAACCTTCTTGGCCTTTTGTGTTGGGTTTACATTCGTCCTTACTGCACCAAGGACAGGTTTCTTGACACCAAAAGCACCCGGTGGTTTAACCAGGAATGCTCTAAAGCCCTTGGTGTGCTAAAGTCAGCTCTTAAATCTCACCTGAGAAATAGGGAGTCTAAGATCTCAATATAAGAGGGTGTTAAAGGAGAGAAAGGAGTCCCTTAAGGAAAACATCTGGGATGAGCTAGTTTGTGCCAGTGACACTAATGACTGTATAACATTCTGGAGAGTTCTAAGGGCCATATGTCGAAAGCTTTTTCCCATAGACACAGAATGGGTAAAATCCTTTGGTACATCTGGCCCTAAATCACTCCTTCTTGGCCAAGGCTTCAATGTCACGTTTGGCTGTAGTTATACCAGAAGCCCAATGGTTTGATCACTTTTCCTCAACCTATTCTTGGATGATAGTAAGGGCTTATCCACTGCTAACACTCACCTCCAGGTTGCCAGTCTTCCCTGTCTTTCTTTTACCATCCAGGAAGTCAGTGGTGCTATCAGATGCCTGTCTTGTTAGAAGGACCCCGGCCCAGATGGCATGCCAGCTGACCTTTTTAAGGGTGACATGGCCATCTGGGCTGCCCTGCTGACAAACCTCCTAAATACTGCAGCCTCTTCTGGCCCTTTATACTCTTGGTCTCAATCTATTATAGTTCCAGTATTTTAGAATGGAGACTGGGTGGACCCAAAATGTTACAGGCCACTTTTGCTCACTGATATCACAGTTCCTGGGTCCGGTTGCCTTTAAAAGGCTGTCGGATTGGGCTGATGAGAAGGGAATTATCACTGACACCCAGTACAGGTTTAGACCCAGATTTGACACCATGGATCAATGCTTGAATCTGCATCTTTTGATCTAAAAGTACAAAGTGGCCAAAAAGTGGAACCTTTTTTCTAGGTTTTATGGACCTCCTGTCAGCTTTTGATTGGGTGAACCGATCAAAGCTGTGGTCTTTGTTATTGTCGCTGGGGGATGAGCATGCCTCAGTCTCCTTCTTGGCAGACCTTCACATGGATACTTTCGCATCTGTTAGATTTATGAATGATAGTTCCTGCACAAAGAGTTTTCTCATTACCAGAGGTGTGAGACAGGGGTGCATCTTGGCTCCATTTCTATTCACGATCTATATCAATGGGTTGGAGGCTGCACTGGAGGCAGCACAAGGTGATTCCCCCAGGTGGGTTCTCAAGCATTACCAGTCCTCCTATATACAGACAATGCCGTACTTATGTCAAGGATGGCATTAGGCCTTTAACGGCTTTTAGATTCCAATGTCAATTTAATGGAGGGTTTGGATTTGTCTGTGAACACCTCGAAATTCTTTACAATGGTGTTGGGGGTTAAGCCCCCCAAACCAAGAAGCCATTATTGTCTCAAAGCCAGGATTACCCAAGTCTGTTCCTTTAACTACCTGGGCATCCTGTTTTATGACAAATCCTCCTGAAGTCCTTCTCTGCAATCAAAGAAGCTTGCATTAGCCAGGCTGTGTGAGGCAGTTATGGATTTTAGCTCAAGGGTGGGTGGGAAACCTGTCAAAGCATTGACCCATGAGTGCAAAACAAAGTGTGTTTCTGCCTTTGAGGATATCTGGATTGTGGTTTAATACAGTTGGGGGAAAACAAGTTTCTTAGACGGCTTCTGGGTGTCTCTCAAAGTTCACCTACATCTGCCGTGCATGAGGAGCTGGGTATTAGTTATATTTCAGACCTTATAAAACTCAGGCCTTTATTATGCTGTATCTTAATCTGGCTTAAGACAGAGTTAATACTAAATAGATTGATAATTAAGGATTGCCTCTCCTTAGACATTCATAAAACTATTCCTTGGCTGTGTTATATTAATTCATCTTTCACAGCCTCTCGCCTCCTTGGCCTTTTCTTGCGGTCTGCATCACTGTTAAAGATGATTAGCAGTAGGTTAAACATGCCTGTTGTTTGTTTCAAAGAGCTCTGTAGACCCATACCTGACCTGGGTGAACAATACTTACCATTGTCAGCTTTTATCCAGGTTCAGGCTAAACTTTTTCCTCCAACTGGTATGCTTTCCTAAAGGTTGGGCCAAAGATGACCACTTAGGTCCTTGTGAGTGTGATAAAACCTCAGCACAGTCTGTCTTGCATGTTGTCATGTTCTGTAGACTATACACCCTCCCAAGGAAAACGTTTTTGGTACCCATTTTGAGAAAGGTGCAGTTTGTCCACGTTAGGCCAGCTATGCTCTTTTATGCCATGTTGGGTGATATCCATATTTGTGAATACATGGGTCATTTTTTAGGTAATGTTGTCAAGATTCGAGGGGCTTGTCCCTAATCTGTTTGTTTTATAATTCCTGTATAAACTGAATCCGTTTTAGCTACATTTTGTTACTTGATTTTCAAGATTTGCGCACTTCCGTTTTATATTATGTGTGCACTTTTTTATTTTATTCTGTTTTTATCTTGTTTTATATATTTCATGAGTATTTATTTAAATCGAATGAAAAGTAAAAAAACGTTTTTTTACTGGTTGAGTTTGGACCACGAGCCGTTAACAGAGAAGATGAAGGTGCCCTCCCTCAGCTGTGGGGGTCCTGTAGATGACAGACATCAGCCAGTCCGTATTCATCTTGCCCTGCACAAATAATATCCGCAGAACGTTTACCCTGACAATCTGCCATCGCCGATTCATCCATGTCAGACTGTGTTCAAGTCTCCCCCCATATAATATTAGTAGGTGACATGTCTTACAAATGACTCCAGAGTGCCGTGTAAAAACTGGGACTGTCCACATTGGGTCCACTTGTATTTACTATTGTGACCGAGGTACCATAGAGTGCCCCTTGAAATATCACGAGGTGGCCATGATCATTAACTTTGGTGTGTGTAATGTGGAATGTAGTCTGTCGTCTAACCAGCAACAGGAACCCTCTGGAGTAATATAAATAGGAGGATGTTACTTTATATCCCGCCCATTTTGTCCCTATAGCATGTTCATTAGTGCGTGTCAGATGTGCCTCCTGCAGAAAAGCAATCTGGATATTATGACAGGTGAGATAGGATAAGACCAGCCTAGTCTTGCATGGGTTATTAAGAAACTGTATGTTCCAGGTCAGGAAAATAACTTGTCCCCCTGGTCTAGTCATTTGGGGAACATAATTCAATATACAGTATTATATGACCACATCTCATTATATGCTATCAGTGTGGTGTAGTGAGCGACATTCTGGAAATAAACAAACAATTTTGATCTTAACCCTCCTCCTTCCTGGTTCACCATTTTAAACTTGTTAAAGCCAGCCCCGGATTTAACCACAAATAACAAGAAAGCTAACATAAAAGACCGAAGCAAATGAAAACATTGCAGCCTACTTATCTTGTTCATTTGGGATGCACCCTCTTGAAGGTCCGCCAGGTGCCCAGACTCCCTACAAGTGTATGGAGATAGCAGGAGAAGTCCAATTGTATGCCATCTCAGTAGAGTCAAGCAGGTATTTGCCAAAGATGTACCACCTGTTAGCAATATTTAATCATGTCCAGGTGTCCTTCACCAGGAGCGCTGGAGAACATCTCATGGGAAACATGAAGTGGTCCATGATGAAAGTTTATGTATCATCTTCTTCTTCATTGTCCACAATATTTTTCCCTCCTTTTTTCAGCGAGAGTGAATTGAGAAAATCATTTGCTGCCTTTAGGTTGTGAAAATAGTTTGCTTTCCTTTATATTCTATGCGGAGGCAGGCCGGATAAAGCATGGCGTAAGAGATTTCAGTTTTCTGCATTGGCAGAAACTCCTGGTGGGCTGCCTGCTCCGCCACCATAAAGTCTGTATAGAATGCAGTCTAGTTGCCCTGATAAGTTATATCCTTCTTGTCACAAGCCAACTGAAGTATTGTATCTGTAATTCAATAGTTTTGCTATAATGGGGCATGGAGGCTCACCAGGAGGCAGCCTTGGTGGCAGTGATAGATGTGCTCTTTCCACAATCAGGAGATTTGACAGGTTTCCAGCACCAAAGACTGTAGTCAGCTTGTTTTCCTTATACTTTTTCATTTTCCCTGTGTTAGTGGATTTGGGCACTCCAGTTATACATAGGTCGTTCAGACGTGAGCGTTCCTCCAAATCCTCATTCTTTGCGAGTATGATGGCCAGGATGTTCTCCATGTTGAGGCAGGTGGATCTCACAGATTGGAGCTTGTCCTCCGCCGTTGAGATTTTCTGTTCCGCCACTGTGATTCTCACTGATTGTTTACCCAACTTGGCAGCCATATGGTCCAAGCATAGATTTAGTGAGTCAATCTTTCCATTGATAGATTGAAAGTTGTCCTGCATCACTAAAAATGTGGCCTCCAGAGTAGGTGTACCTGAGGAATTTGGGTCTCGGTCGCCATCCTGCATTGCCTCTTGAGGCGGTTTTGAGGAGTTCTGGATCGCAAAAGGAAGACCAGTTTGGCCTTTATCTGCCTTCCCCATGGTCACTCCATGGTCTGTCTCTGTGTGGTTTGGGCTCTTCCCGTATTTCGCCGCCCTTGTGCACCAAGGTGTCCAAGTCACAGACCCTCAGACCAAGGGCCTCTTTCTACCAATATTCAGCTATCAGACTATTTGCAGCTTGATCATCCAACAGCTCTCACACCTGCCAGCTCAGTTTGGGATTCGTTCGGAAGCAGTAACAACCTGTCAGGTAGCCAGGAAGGTTAGAAGCACTAGCGTCTACTGGCCCTGCTCTCTTGCAGTCTGTACAGTAGGGCCTTCCACGCACTCTTATTTTAGCAGGGTGAAGTTCAGCATTTCATTAGGACTCCCCAGTACAGCTGTTCATTTCAAATGTATAGACAGTGGGGCAGCAAATCACAGAGCGTTAGGCCCTTGTATGTCCCCCGGGTGTCCTCAGCTCCTACGTGAGCTCACTCCACTTAGACCTGGTTCTCTTGCCTTAGCCCCAGCTGGGCCACAGCAGTGCTACCGGTCTGCAGATGTAGGTCAGTTCACTGCAGCCACCTGCCAGGCAGCATAGTGCATCTCGAGCTGTGCTCTAGTTCGGAAACAGGCTGCAACCCAGCCAAATGCCAAAGTGTGGCCCGGAAATTACGTTTTAAGAAGTCAACAGCTGTCAGGCAGATAGTTCTAATGCAGTGTTGTTCTTGTGCTGTCCTCTACAGCCCAACCACCGCTCCTTTGCCAGTCAGACTCCTGCAGCATCATGTGCCGCTGGGCTCACAGAACCCTTGTAATTACTGCTAGTGAGGAGCTTTCACTTTGCCAGGATTCCCAGTGCATTTCCCCAGCCAGAGTCTGGTAGCACTCGTCAGCCCACTTACTGGGTCCTCTATTGTAGATCCCAGAGCCCCGCAATATGGTCCACCAGTGTGCGTCTCCTTGTAGTGCTGCCCGGCACTCCGCTCAGTCCCTGTGATGGGTTTGCAGTACCTCTTCTGCCGCACTCGAATAGGCCACTCCCAGTGATCTGTAGGCCAGGGACCCCCGGCCTTTCTTTCCACCAAGCAGCACTCCTTCAGCGTCAGCCACCCCGGTGCACTGTAGCCCAGCCAGTGTTTTCCCCCATGTGTGAGGCATCTAAGTCAGCTCTGCAGTGTGGCAGGCAGACACAGTGCCCAGTGCAGGCCCAACTGTCCAGAGCTACGCAACGCAGGCAGCCCACAGCTTCCAGCTTCATTCTTCGCTAGATCAGATCACTGCAGCCTCAAATTAGCCCCTATCGACTGACACCATCTTTCTGGTGCTGTGAGGGTGTCTTGCAGTTGTTGGCAGAAGCTGGATGGCAGGATATTTGGCGGATTGTTTTCTCCAGGAAGCAGAGCTGCAACAATGTGCGGATATCTTGCTTCTGGCTCTCTGGTGCCCCAACAACTCCATTCAACTTGAATCTATTGTCTTGAGTGACTGACAGACCACCACTACATCACCTTCCTCATCATAGAATCGATTAGGAAAAAAAGGCTCAACTAAAGAAAACCAGATACTGTAAAAGGAGCCTGCGAAACATAAACCTGAATTAATTGACATTCCTCAGTAATAACATTGTGCCTCCTCCTGTGAACATGCCAGATATTCAAGACATTACAGATCACTACAATAAATACATGATGAATAATCTTCACTCTCTTGTGCCCTTACAGCTAAAAAGAATGTCCACCAAAGACTCCAAACAATGGTACAATGCTAGCTTAAGTGCAGAAAGACATACTCTGAGACAAACTGAACCATTATGGAGATTCTCACCATGCCTCAAACACCTCAAGTGCTTGAGATCGCTGAGAAGCATTTATTACAGACGCATCAGAATCTCAAAAGCGAATTTCTTTAGAAAACAACTAGATAATGCCAGAAATTGTCCTTTAAAACAGTTTGAACAAACCAATAGGCAACCCAACCCTTCCCCAAGTGGATCTAGTCCACAACCAAACTATGATGAATTTGCCTTCTTCTTCCTGGGAAAGATGAAAAAGATTGAAAGTCAAATAAGGACAGCAATGGAGCACTTTAATGCAAATAGACCCAAAGTTGGTAGATATGGCAGTGGTTGAGGAAGGTCCCAAAGCATAGGCACTTTTGTTGATCAATAAATTCCTCAAAGAATTGTGGAAGTATGCAACAACCTTTTCAAATCTAAATATGGTTTACAGGCCTATGAGTAAGATTCCATCTGGAGGTATTTTTAGAAGTACCTGGAGAGAGAAGAGATTGCTCTTCAGGTAGGCATCAAAACAGACCTCAAAGAGATTATCAAGGACTCCAATTTTACTAAAAACGTGGAGGAGTTTAAGGAGGTTTACAAGTGGTCACATGGTTCTACCCTCAAACATGAAGAGAAACCAGATACACGAAGTATGTTTGAAGAGGAAAGAAATCTGAAAACCTCAAATGAGTGTAATTGTCCTTTCAGTTGTCCCCTACCAAAGGTGGGAGGTTTATTGAGGATTTGTTTATTTGTTTGGAAATGAATAACTGTAGATCATTGGGCCTTAGAGGCAGTGATTGGTAAAAAAACTGATTTTGTAAGATTTCCAATACAGGGTCACTTTCTATATAAAGCCTTTTTCAGGGCAGGAGAAACTTTCCGGGAAAGGAGCGATAGAGGAAATCTTATTTTTCAAAATAAACTTGTGCAAAAGCCAAGCATGAGACCAGTGATAAATTTGAAAGATCTAAATCATCAGGTTGTGTGAAATTCTCAGGGAAATGGATGGGATAGTGAGGATAGCTCTTAAAAATAATTATTTTAAAACCTTATAAAAGTTAACCATCATGTGTTCTTGGTTTTTAGTTGGGAGGACAGATAGTGGCAGTTTTCATGCTTTACCTTTGGCCTGTCATCTGCTCCATGGTATTTGTTTTAGCGTTGTTGCAGCCAGTTATGGGTTATGTACAAGAGAGAGCGGTGTCAGGTTAATTGTTTACCTGGACAACATTCTGCTCTCTGATCAGAATTGGAAATCCCTGATATTACGTGTGCAGATGACAGTGCCTCTTTTAGAGAAGTTAGGTTACACTGTGAACAGAGAGAAGTCTGTGTTGGACCCACTGAAAATGATAGAGTTTATAGGCTTCATGATCTGTTTGCAGCAATCTGCGCTAAGTCTCCCTTCAGAGAAAAGTCAAACAAGTGAGGTAAGAATTGATGAATTATTGAACAAGGTGGATTTTCTATTAAAGGATATAGCCAAAGTTATAGGCCTAATAACTGCAAAGATCCAGGCTATTTTTCCAGGTTGTTTATACTACCAAGCACTTCACATTCAAAGCTTCTGGAGAAAGGGAAATGGTATCATCATCATGTGAAATTGAACTCGGATGTGAAAGGGGAGGTGGTTTGGTGGATAAGGAACATGGAAACCCAGAATTGCAAACCAATTTTTTGATTCAGCATAGAGTTAATGATAGTCATATAACAGCAGACAAGGTAAGGGTGCCAGGAGTGATACTTTATCAACAGGAAGCAAATGGTCAAGAGGGGAACACAGTTTATTTATCAATTGTTTAGAATAGTTAGCAGGCTCTTATGCAAGTTAGAGTTTGGTAAACGATTCTCCCAAATCAGTTCTGTTGAGTGGTTCAGCTGTCTGATATGTGAATTGAATGGTGGGGACAAGGTCCACGGCTTTAGCAGAACTGACCAAGGAGTTCTAGCACTATTGTGTGGTCCTTGTGTAACAGCAGAACATTCCCCAGGAAATCTGAACGTAGAAGTGATTGGAATTCAAGGTATTTGGTGAATACAAGCAAAGTTGTGTTAGAAAAAGAGGTTTCCTGAGAGTAAAGGCAAGGGGAGGTCCTTTAGTGTTACGTCCATTCGCGACCACAGTTAGTAAGCAGGTCCAGTGATTTTACAATTGAAGACCAGATCAGGAAGCAGAAGCATTCATTGTGGTTTTACAGGTTCGGCCACTCAAGGGAGGACATGCTTGCCTCCATTTTCATTAATGCCAAGTGCCTTGTTCCTTAAGTGGAGGGATCAAGTGCATATGGTTTTGATTACTCCCTGGTGGTGGATAACACAGCCTTAGTTTCATATACTGCAATGTCATTTCAATTTCTGCAGGTGTTTCCGATGTTTCCTGCCTTACTGACTCTGTGCAGGGAGAGTTGCATGAGATGGTTCAGGCTGGACAACTTCAGTTGGTAGCATGGATGATTCAGAGGCAATGGAAAATCAGAGGCCTTTAAAAAGAAGATTTAGAATTGGTCAAACAAATGTTGGCATCTGAGCGAGGAAAAGGTACTAATCACTTGGAGAGAATGGGGTAATTGGTATGGTGAACAGAGTCTGGATCCCTTGAGCACCTGTGGTACAGATGGTGTCATTTTAGAAGCTCTTTTCTGTAAGGGATACATGGCTAGATGTACAAATTTGCTTACTGGTCATCAACCCATGCAATTTGATAAATTACAGGGTTTGTGACCTGGTAAATGGCTTTTACAAAAGTGCTTAACCGATTTCGCAATTCGGTCACTTGTTACCAAAACGCAAAATGGATTAAGAAATGCATTACGAATCACAATATGTAAGGGATGGATTCAGGGCACCCCTTAATAATTCCAATGTGCGTTCTATGTGTAAATGCTTTGCAACTGCAAATTCAGTCACAAACCATTCATAGTTTACAGACTCCTCAATGACGGTGGTAATATTTTTCAAAGGGGGAGGATTCTCCTTGGGAACGTTTCTCCTTTCTGAATGTAAATAAAAAAGTTTGTTTCGTAGTACGCGGTGGGCCAAAGAAACACTGCCAAGTCTTAAAGAAACTTTTTTTGAAAAAATATTCTTTTCCCAAATGCATTCTTGTTTTCTTTAACAAAAAGTTTTTTTTCTTTTTCTTTTCTTATAAAAGTACTGTACTTAAATGCAGTCACATATAGAGTGACCTGCTAACCTCAGCATGTATCTCATGAGTATTTCTGAGGCAGGTCAAATTGCGACCTACTCCGATTGGTGATTTTGCTAACTGATCTACTACTACATAGGCTAATTCTCTAAATCAGAACTGTTTCACAAAACGTCAGTGCGCAATTTGAGACCACATTTTGGACTCAAATCTTAGTGGAGCTGGCCCGCATTTAGCAAATAGTTAATGCTTACAGGTCACCGATAGCAGCGGGTCATGCTACAGTAGATGAACAATCAGTAGCGAAAAATGATTTGGTCTGCGTAGTAATGAAGACTATTCGTTTTAAATAGAACTCGGATGGCGAAATATTCTCTATTATCGTATTTTCTGAATACGCTTGCTTTTGCTTTTATTCTCTATTATCGTATTTTCTGAATAAGCTTGTTTTTGCTTTTATTGAATTATTGGTTGGATAACTAACATTTATCAGTAACGTAGTTCTTTTGCAAATTAGCAACGTTGCCATGCTCGGTTTCTTTTAGAAGAATTTCTGACATTAAGGTGTTAAATTTGTGAAATAGACTTTATGTTTCTGAGAGAGTGTGGGTCAACATAAATAGAAGAGCAAAGAGTTTGTGCACAGATAAAAGGTATCCATTCTTTAGGGATCAAAAAGGGTCAGTTTACCCTGCCTGGATCCTCACCCCTGGGGAATGTAGGTGAAAATCTTGGGTTTCTTTACATTCTCAGGCTTGGAAAAATCACAGTTCACTTGTTATTTCCATACATTAATATACAGCCAAAGTAAAATATAGCACCTTGGGGACCTATAGTTAGGACTTAATTCCAGGCCGGGAGTCAACTGGGTACCAACCAACTAACTCATTTACAGCTCCTGTAGGTTCATTAGGTCCCGGGGAAGTTATTTTTCCATATCAAGAGAAAGACATCTGCCAAAAAGCAATGTGCTGGAAGTACTCCAACTACAGCTAGCCAAAAAATATGCAGTCAAAATCATGGCCCCATAACAGTTTTCAGATTTAAAGGTTGCAGTACCTTTATGTTGAATGCCAGAAGCAGAATTTCAGAAAGAAATGTGTCGCAGATAACTGACTCCATTCAATTAAAGCTGTTGCACTGAAATTTAAAAAAATACTGCATCTGCTATAAAAAATGTCTGCCTTCATGAGTAGAAAATCATGTCAGAACAATACATAAACATTTCAAAACCCAATACTGCTGATACAATCTCACAAAGCAAGTACCCAAACAAAATAGCTGCAAGTTGCCGCATGATAAATAATTTCAAAAGTGCACCAGTACTTCAAAAGAAGGGCCCCAACTGAAGACCCACCACTATGCCACCACCTTACACTGTGCCAACCAATGCCTCCATCCCCTTCGGGTTTCTCCTTTTAACTGATAGGTATAATCATTTAGGACCAGATGTACCAAAGGATTTTACCCATTCTGTGTCTATGGGAAAAAGCTTTCGTACATATGTCCCTTAGAGTATAACTTAACAAATTCATAACTATATGCACTAGACAGAATATTATCATGTCATAATGGCAATGGCCAACAAGAAAGAACAGACCCATGTGGAGTGGCATCTTCAGGCTGCCAAACACATGTACGAGTTTTTGGATGTCATTGAACCCAATCTGGCTAGGAAACTCTATGTGCGGTTTAGACACGGGGCACTCCCTTTACGTTCTTTACACAGACGTGGGCTAGATCAGGATCAAAAGAGGAGCACGCCTGTCCTGCTGGTGGCTTTACCAGTGAAACTGGGGTTCATGTACTTTTCTTTTGCTCAGAGTATAAAGCTGCGAGGGCCAAATGACTGATCCCTGTGGGATTGTACAAAATAGGGAGTTATATAGAATTCTTAAAACAGAAACCAGCAGAAACATTGTGTTTGCTGTAGCAAGGCACTTATTTGCAATTTGGTGTCTGAGGTGTAAATTTGCACAGTAAGATGGGATAAGCATTGTGAGTAGTGCTCCGGAGCAGGCAAGAGTATTCCGAGTTCTAAGGCTCTGTAAGTGCTAGCCTTTGTCCCTCATTTTAAAATCAAAGCTCTGCCAAGTCTTGAGCTCTGACTTTGTAATGTATATGTTTTGTAATTCTAGAAAGTGCTGGGCTGGGTTCAGCTAGAACAGAAATAGTTTTTAATTAGGATATTTCATCATATTGTCATTTTTATTTGTGTTTCAAACAATATGCATTGTGTTATTGCTTCTCATTTTATATATGCATCTATCATGGCGCATAGCGAAATAAAGAGTTTCTGATGATGTTTTCATAAGTAATGTAAGTGACAGAAAGACAGTAAATGCTTTTCACTTTAAATAACACAACATAACAAATTTAACGTATAACACATATTAGCTAAAACAGCTCTGACTGCCTTTTGAATTGTTTTCATCCAAACCTACTCTGCTGTGCCTAGGCTGCTCTGTCCCTTCTGTCCTATGCTATCCCTGAAATCTGTTTCCCCTGGATACCACCAGGCCGAGAATCAATCTATTAATCAAGAGAGTTCTTAAAGAACGACCCACTAATGTATTTGCTGTGCTTTCTCTCGAGGCACAGTGTTCATCTTGATTCACATACGCAGGGGTATTTGTGTAATATGAAGTGATAAGGACTAGTGAAATGAACTGCATCCCTAAGGGATCTGGTTAAGCTAAGATAGTGTGTGGGCGAAAGAGAGCAGTCACGGCCTTGATATAAGCTGGATCCCATCAGAACATCATGAGCAAAATACTGATGGGCAAAAATATTGTGGCAAATATATTGACTACAAAAAGTATGTAAATGTAAGTCTATACATAGCCGAGCATACATTTACTATACTTAACCCAGTCTACATAACATGGCGATACCTCAATATCGTCAAGGTACATAGATGTTAAGTTAAAATAGTAACGCTGTACTTAAGTATATATATTTCCATTTATGGTATTTTGTTACTCAATATTTAGGATAAGGTATTTTTGTGCGTCGATATTTTGGCCATGATATTCTGATAATCAACTATGAACTGTGATGGAAGTCCCAAAAAACTCAAACAATCTGGCTTCCAAAGATAAGTCATTATCAGTCGGAATCCTTTTCTCACTCTTACTAACGTGACTCAAGCGTCAACGTCTTCCTCGGGGAAATTGCAATTATCACACCCAAATACAAGCTATAATAATACACAGTTAACAAATAAAACTCTCAGAAAACACAAAGGGTGGTAGTGACATTTAAATATGGGACAACTAAAATGATGTCCAAAAATGAAGTAAAACAGATGTATGCAACAGAGAATAATGGAGTATTGAGTAAACAATGAGTTAAATAAGTAGGGACATAAACATACTTTCCATCATACTTTAGGGAAGGCCATATTGGCACTTTGCAGCTGAAGATTAGTTGGTGATTTTGCAAAGTGTTTTAAGTGCAGAAAAAAAGTTTGTAAATGTGGCAGAACCTTGAAAAAAGTGCTGATTCCTCGAGTAATTGAATTTTTGGCGAGGTCCGCTTCCAGAGGTGCAAAGAGAATCCACAGAGACGAGATCTGGAGATCCACAAATCCACCGAATCTCTATTTTCAGTTGTTTAGCCGGATCGTTCCTTAGCAGCCTATAGTTTAGGCTGTTCTAGGGATTTGTGACCATCCAGCCCAGCCACAAGAGGCATGCATTCTCCAGACAGGCAGCAGATTCCTCTGTCTCACAAGCTTCATAAGCTTTAGTAACGGGGGGACGTTTCCCACGGGAAAGGAAAACAGGGTCTGACCTCGTTGGGGGGCGGAAGGGAGGGGCAGTGTTTAACAACATCTTACGAGTTGAAAACACCTGCTGCAGACTTTCTTTTACCTCCTACTTTCGGGCAGCAATAAAAATGTCAAGATACCTCTTGTGATTAGTGTTCCTGCTAGAGAGAGGGATTCTAGTGGCAGTTTTGACTCAAATAATGCAGAGGGTTAATATGCCTGCTGCAAAAAACAGATCTGTATGTTATGGGGTGGCTGAGTGGATTAGTAAAGAAGCCTTTACCAGTGCTTTGAAACATACACAAGAAGGGGGCTGTGGAGAGATGATTGGCACTTTTGCCGAGTGGAAGGGATGAATTCAGAGGAGGATGTCACAAGGGGTGGTGGGACTGTCGCACCCTGCACCATGAGAACTTAAGCCAGCCTAAAGGAAGGTTTTTATCAAAAGTATATGGATTAGCAGGTGATTGTTGTAAACCAGCCTTGAGAGTATGCTGGAGCCGAGGTGCAAGACAGATATGAAATAGTTTAATTCAGTCCTCAGGCAGGCTGCATTTCTTTAGTGTTTCAACTAGAATATAAATTGTGTACCCTCTTTAATTCCAAGTAGAGTAGTTCCCTAGAACTAGTCAATTAGGGAATTCAAAATGGGAAATCGTTCAACTAATACTGATGAGATTTTGGTCATCCTTAATTCAGATCCCAGGTTTGGAATGCCAAATTTCGAAGCAGTGTGATGTAAGAAAGTAGCCTCTTTCTAGCATGGTTACCCCCATTTTTGGCCTGTTTGTCAGTGTGTTTGATTGTGTCACTGGGATTCTGCTATTCAAGACCCCAGTGCTTGTGGGTTGTGGCCTACTTATCAGTATGTGTCACTGTTTTTGTCAGTATGCTTGACTGTGTCACTGGGATTCTGCTAGTCAGGATCCCAGTGCTTGTGGGTTGTGGCCTACTTATCAGTATGTTTCACTGTTTTTGTCAGTAAGCTTGACTGTGTCACTGGGATCCTGCTAACCATGCCGCAGTGCTTATGCTCTCTCTGTTACCAAATTTGTCACTACATACTGGTAACCCAGTATTTCATCCCAAATTGGCATACTGGTCACCCCTTATAAGTCCCTAGAATATGGTACTTAGGTACCCAGGGCGTTGGGGTTCCAGGGGATCCCTAAGGGCTGCAGCATTACGTTTGCCACCTATAGAGAGCCCATGCAAAGGCTTCTGCAGGACTGCCATTGCAGCCTGCGTGAAATGGTGGACGCACACTTTCACAGCCATCTTCACTACACCAGGTCACTTATAAAGCACCCATATGTCAGGCCTTCCAACCCTGAAGGCTGGGTGCAAAGTACCTGTGTGTGAGGGCACCCCTGCACTAGCAGAGGTGCCCCCACGTTGTCCCGGACCATTTTCCCAGACTTCGTGAGTGTGGGGACACCAGTTTACGTGTGCACTGGACATAGGTCAATAACTATGTCCAGCTTCACAATGGTAACTCCGAATATAGCCATGTAAGGTGTCTAACAACTGGGAATTGTCTCTCAATACTGATTCTAGTATGGGTTGCACAATTCCATGCACTCTGGGGACTCCACTATGGACCTCCAGTACTGCCATTCCAGCCTTCAGAGGTTTTCCAGGCAGCCACAGCTGCCGCCACTTCGCAGACAGTTTTCTGCCCTCCTGTTGCTTGAGCAGCTCAAACCCAGGATGGCAGAACAAAGGAAAACCTTTGGGAGAGGGGTGTTACTCCCTCTCCCAAAGGAAATAGGTGTTAAAGGCATGGGAGGGTTGCCTTCCGGAGCCTCTAGAAATGCTTTGAAGGTCACATATGGTGCCCTCGTTGCATAATCTATTACACACCAGTTCAGGGACCCCTAGTCCCTGCACTGGTGTGAAACTGGACTGTCCATCACCACCCCAGGGGTGATGCCCAGAGCTCGTCCAGTGTGTCCTTGGGCTTTGCCATCTTAGATTCCAAGAGGGTGGGGCACTCTGAGGGCATCTGAGTGGCCATTACCAGCAGATGACGTCCGAGCCCTCTCCTGATAGGTGCTTACCTGGGTAGGTGACCAATCCCCCTTTTAGGGATATTTAGGTTCTCTCCTCTAGGTGTTTCTTCAGATTCGGATTGCAAGACTCCAGCAGGAATCCTCTGCATCCTTTACTTCATCTTCTACAGACGGAACCACAGCTGAACCCTCCAGGAACTCTATAACTTGCAACAAAGAAGCAAAGACGACTTCTTCAACATTGTATCTTCAGCTCTTGACAGCAACTGCAACAGTTTCTAGGTTGTGCATTCTTCGAGGACTGCCTGTCCTCAGCCTGCACCAGAAGAACAGAAGGAATCTCCCATGGAGTGACGGAGTCACATCCCTACTTCAGCAGACACCTCTCTGCAGTGACGAATGGTGGCGTGGGTCCCCTCTCCATAGGACGAGCGTGGATCCAACAACATGGGTGGTGTACTAAAGTGACCCCGACAGTCCTAAGGTCCAGCTGTCCAACTTTTGTGGAGGTAAGAGTTTGCCTCCCAACGCAAGACAGTACCCCCGTGCACCGCAACACTTGCAGTTGCCAAGGCTTGTGTGTGACCTTCCACAAAGTTCTTCATGCACAGCACAGCTTAGGTGTCCAGCACTCCATCCTGCGACACACAGCTGCCTGAGAGATTCGCCAGCATCGTGGGATCCCTTTGTGTTGTGCTGCATGGGCCCCCATTTGCACCCTTTGTCCCCATGCTGTGGGACTCCTGGGTAAGCTTCCTGGTCTTCTGAGGGCTTTCTGAGTTGCTGATAGCCCCCTCTGTTTCCCCCTCCTGGGTAGAGGCCACCAGGTCCCCCCTGGTCCTGGGCAGCGCCATTTTCCTCCAACTGCAAGTTTTGCATGTGGCAAGGCTTGTTGGTGGAATCTAGTGACGCAAACCAGACTGCAATCATCCATCCAGCGTGGGACCTCTTCTGCACCAACCAGGAACCTGCATCTGTCTTCTTGGGTACATAACTGACTGTGGGCCTGATTCTAACTTTGGAGGACGGTGTTAAACCGTCCCAAAAGTGGCGGATATACCACCTACCGTATTACGAGTCCATTATATCCTATGGAACTCGTAATACGGTAGGTGGTATATCCGCCACTTTTGGGACGGTTTAACACCGTCCTCCAAAGTTAGAATCAGGCCCTGTGTCTTCTCACCGGTGGTTCTTTTGCACCTTCATCCGGGTTAGCAGGGGCACCCGTACTCCCTGGACTCTCCAGTGCTTCTTGGACTTGGTCCTGTTCTTCCACAGGTCTTCAGGTCCAGGAATCCATCGTTGGAGTCTTGCAGTCTCTTCTGGTTTTTGCATAATCTTCTATCATGACTTCTTGTGTGTTTCAGGAAACTCACTGCGATTTACTGCTGTTTTCCTTGGCTGTGGAGTGGGACCTCTAACTTACCTTTGGTGTCTTCATACACTCCCAGTACCCCTCTACACTTGCCTAGATGGGAAACCGACATTCGCATTCCACTATTTTAGTACCTTGTTTGTGTTTCCCCTTAGGCCCATTGCAACCTATTGTGATTTTCACTATTTGCACTGTTTTCTGACTGGGTACTTACCTGTTTTGGTTCCTAGTGTATATAATGTGTATATATTGCTTACCTCCTAAGGGAGTATAGTCTCTAAGGTATTTTGGGCATTTGAGTCACCAAGATAAAGTACCTTTATTTTTGTAACACTAAGTATTTCCTTTCATGTGTGTGTGAGTACTGTGTGATTACAGTGGTATTGCAAGAGCTTTGCATGTCTCCTAGTTGAGCCTTGGCTGCTCTGCTTCAGCTACCCCTAGACAGCCTGGCTTTTACACACTGACTACATTTCACTAATAAGGGATAACTGGACCTGGTAAAAGGTGTAAGTACCTTTGGTACCCACTACAAACCAGGCCAGCCTCCTACATGTGATATACTTCCTCTCCTAGGAGCATGAAGTGTGGCACCAAAACCGTCCCAGAGATCCATGTACCTATAATTAATATGGTGACCTGCCACTATTGTGAGAAGCTCCCTCTTCTCCCTTCGTTCAGGCTATCTTGTTCACCTCACTAAGCTTCAAAGTTAATCTCTAGCTCTAATGCCTCCTTTAGCCCAGACACCCTGTAGTGCTTGGGTTAGTCCCAGTGAAACTTGGAGAAATTCTGTTCAGAATAGGGACGCTGCTAAGAAGAGCTGTGAAACCAATAAGAACCCTTTGGCAGCTTAATGGGAATTCTTGTATTTTCTAGAAAATATGAGCTCTTTGCTGTATCAGATGTCAGACTCGCCTTCATAAAAGGTGTGAAGGATACGTCATCACAGACACAAATATATATGAATTTGGAATGCTCACAGCTAAGATTAGTTAGAATATGTTCAATGGTCTAAACCATAAACTGATACCAGGTAATACACATTTTACTTTTTCCACCTGTTTTTTTCATCCATTATCATTTCAATACGGGGCATCTGGCATTCATAACACTATCCTATAAAACATTAAGAAATTAGTAAGACATTTTACCTATCTAGAACAATGGAGTAAGAAGACAATTTAAATACCCCTCACTTTTAACCAAAACTCTTCTACCACCAAGCAAGTGAAGCAAGTCATTGTGACCATCCCCGGAAGAGCTTGCTTCCTACTTCCATCCAAGCATCTATCCATTCATCTTTTCATCCTTCCATCACCCACTGATAATCAACATTTCACCTTCACATTCTGTCATCTAATCAGTTTTTCATCCAACATTCAGGCCCTCATTACGAGTGTGGCGTTCTTAAGACTCCTACACTCGCGATGGTGGTCCGGCTGCCGCAGGCAGGACGGTCTGTCTGCCCTATCATAACCGTAGCAGATGGGCCACGGTCTGACCGCTGGCATCACCAGGTCGCCGTCTATCGACAGCCTGGCGGTCTCAGCAGTCATAATCTGCCAGGGCAGCACTGCAAGCAGCGCTGCCCTGGGGATTATGAGTCCCCTTTCCTGCCAGCCTTTGCGTGGCGGTCTGACTGCCATGCAAAGGCTGATGGAAAGGGGGCATTGGGTGCCCTGTGAGGTGAGGTGGCTGCTCTGCCCATGCACTTTGCAGTGCAGGGGCTCGCACGGACAGCCCCGTCGCACAGTTCACTGCCCGAATTAAAGGCAGTGAAATGCGCAACGGATGCTGTTGCACCCAACGCACCACAACATTGCCGCCAGCTCGATTACGCTGGCCCAGAGGAAAACTCCTAATAGGGCAGCCAGCATACCGCCGGCACTGGCGATATGCTGGCTGCTGTGGCTTTGGCGGTCTTTCAAAAAGACCTCCAAAGCCGTAATGAGGGCCTCAGTCTGCAACCATTCCACTCATCAGTCTGCCCATCCATATCCAAACTTATGCATCTATCTTCAAACCTATCCATCAAACATATCACTCTATTCACTCGGTCATCCATCCTTTCACTTATACAACACCCTCAAATCCATCTTAAATCGTCATTTTGAAAATGACACATTTAGAAAGTGAGCATTTTCTTGCTTAAACCATTCTGTGACTCTGCCTGCTTGTGTATTCCCTGGCTGGGTCAGACTGACAGTTGGGCTGTTTGTGAATCTCCACTAGACAGTGACACAAAGGAAGCTGGGGTGTAGCCTGCATATATGCAGTCTCCAACACCCTGGTGTGAGTCCGGAGCCAGGTCTGGGCAAGGCAGGATCTTGACAAGAACTGAGACTTTCCTTTGAAGTTTGCCAACTTCAAAGGCAGAAAGGCATATAAGCAGTGGACCCGGAAAAACCCAGAAGTTTTAGATTACTTCAAGGACTCAAAATGAACCTCTGCCAGGAGAAGAGAGGAATAGCTGAGGAGAAGTGCTGCCCCTGCCTGTGACTGTGCTTTGTTTGGCTATCCTGCAGTTTCTTGTGAAAGGGGACAAGGACTGGATGTTGTTGTGCATTCCTACTTGAGAGGTATCTCCAAGGGCTAGGACTGAGGTTGCCTCCTGTTTTTGAAGCCTCAGGGACAGCAAAGGCTTCACCAACCAGTCTCTGATTCTGCATGCTGTGGACTCAAGCTTGTCAGAGGGTGCCATTCCAGTTCCTGGACCCCTGGTAGTGAACTTCTGGTGAAAATTCTGTGAAACGACGCAGGATGACTCCCTGCAACTTCGCTAAAGATGCTGCTGCACATATCCTGCGACGCCGCCTACACCTAGAACCGTGGACCTCGCCGAGGCATGACAACCCCACTTTCAACATAGGCCCAATGTCGCTGCGGCCACTAACATCTGCACAAACTCATGAGCTGGAGTGTCGTACACCCCACGTTCATGACAATTGATCCCATCGCAGCTCCTGTGACCCTGTGACGTTATTGTGACCCCATGAGGTCGCCCTGCAGCATTGTGACTTCGCTGGACTTTGCCAGAGGTGCCCAAGGACTGACTCCTAGCAACTGACACCACCTCTCCTCCACCGCTCTGCAGCAAGGATCCAACGCCTCTTTGTGACACTTCTGCTCCTTTGCCCCACAGCACTGGAACCGACGCTGCATCGCCCACAGCAACGCCTCACTTTCCGACTCCGTGTACTGGCCTGCATTCCACACTTTTTGCTAAGGTACTGTCCCTGGGGCTCCATGTGACCCCGTAAACGGCGCGGGTGGCATCGCATTGTGGGAAACGGCTCCGTCCCGATGCCGCTTTAACAACAGATTACAGTATTTGTGCCTCTAGGCACAATTTTTGTGTTTTTAATTTCTAAAGTCTTATTTGTACTTTTGTATGGTGGATTTTTATCATATTTGGTCTTGTTTAATTTAGATAAATATTACTGTTTTTCTGAACCTGAGTGATGTCCATTTTGTAGTGTTTCACTGTATTACTGTGTGTGTTGGTACAAATACTTTACACATTGCCTCTGGGTTAAGCCTTCCTGCTTGTACTAAGCTACCAAGGGGGTGAGTGTGGGTTAACCGGGTGTAGTTCTCCTTTTCCGTGACTAGAGTGAGGATCCTTGCTTGGACAGGGGGGAACCTGACTGCCAACCAAAGACCCAATTTTTAACAAGGCCCATCAAAAATCCAACCCCTGCAGTAGTTGCTAAAGCGGGGTTTGACAACGCCCCTGTCATTTTACCTTTACATTCTGTCATCCATTCAGTTTTTCATTCAGCATTTAGTTTGTCACTCTTCCATCCATTCATCCGCCCATCCATACACAAACCTATCCATCTATCTTCAAATCTATCCATCAAACATATACATCCTTTCACTCAGTCATCCATCCTTTCACTTATCCATCCCCTTTCATACATTCATCTATTCTTTGCAATCCATCCACCCTTTTGTTAATCCATTCACCCTTTCACGCATTCATCCATCTGTTCACTCCATACATTCACACACCCATCCTCCCTTTCACTTATTCACAATCCACTCTCTCACTAAGCCATCCACCCTTTCATTCATCCATTCTCCTTTCAACTCATCCATCCACTTCTCCACCCATCTATTTACCCTTTTACTCATCCATCCATCATTTCTTTCACTTATCCATCCATCCATTGACCCTTTCACTCATCCATCAGTCCACACTTTCATCTAGCCATCTATCTCCCTTTCCTTTCACTCTTCCATCTAATCTTTCACTCATTCATCCATCCTTATATCCATCCTTTCAATCATCCATACATCCGCCCATCCATCTATCCACCCTTTCACTCAGTCATCCATCCATTCATCCAAACACTCCTCGATCTATCCATTTATCCTTTCACTCATCGATCCATCCTTTCTCTCATCATCTATCCAGCAATCCTACCTCTCACTTATCCATCCATCCACCCTTTCACTCATCCATCCATTCATCCTCCATCCCTTTCACTCATCCATCCTTACATCCATCATTTCACTCATTCTTCCACGCATTTATCAATTTACCTTTTCACTCACACATACATCCATGCATTCTTTCACTAATGCATCTATCCTTTCACTCACTTATCTGTTCATTCACCTTTTTACTCATCCATCCGTCCACCTTTTCATCCTTCCATCCATCCATCCATCCTCCTTTTTACACATTCATCCATTCCTAAACTCATCCTTCCTTACATCCATCCTTTCACTCACACATTTATCCATCCATCCTTTCGTTCATCCATCCATCCACCCTCTCAACCCAGCCATCCATCCAGTCTTTCAATCCATCCATCCACTCACCTATCCATCCATCAATCCATCTATCCACCCTTTCATTCATCAGCCATCCTTTCACTCACTTGTTTATCCATCCTTTTGCCATCATCCATCCTTCAACCCTTTCACAAATCCGTCCACCCATTCATCCACCATTTCACTCCCACATACAAACATCCATCCTTTCACTTACTCACCTTCCCACCTTTTCGCCTTAATTATGAGCCTTTGCTTGAAGAGTTCCAGACAGAAGAGACCCATCAAAACCCCTCACTCCTGCTGCGGCTGCTAAAGTGGGGGGGAGGGGAGGAGCTGGAAGATTGGGGGTTGACGACGTCCTTGACAACATACCCTGCAGTCCAACATGTAACATAAAATCACGTTGTTTTTAGGCTTAGGTTAGCAAAATATTTCTTTCTTTCTGGCACAGCCTATCCTCCCGCCACAATTCCAGTTGATATACGAGGAGTACCTGTTAATGCAATTTTGAAAATAAAAAAGGCCCGTTAAACAGAGCACATGCAGTTGAAGCCTACTTAGCAGGCTGTTGCCACTGCATAGTTCAAAACACTGACATTCATTGCCAGCACAATGGAGTGGGGGAAGTTTGGCAAAATAGATGGATTTCCCAACACTAGCGCAGCAACGTGATTTTCTAAAGTTTGTCTTTTAGGGGCATATATATACACTGTTTGCACCGAATTAGCGTCATTTTTTTAACTCTAATTCGGTGCAAATATAACTCCATATTTATAATTTGGCGCTAGACCCGTCTACCACCAAATTTATGGAATCAAAGTCATTTTTTGGAGGTGGAAA
Source organism: Pleurodeles waltl (assembly GCF_031143425.1). Classification (NCBI taxonomy): domain Eukaryota; kingdom Metazoa; phylum Chordata; class Amphibia; order Caudata; family Salamandridae; genus Pleurodeles; species Pleurodeles waltl. Next base: position 1,304,764,542 of record NC_090440.1, on the reverse strand, counting down.
CCTGCCTTGCCTTAATGAGATGCAAGGTAGGCGTCCCCGTGCAAAAAATTACTCTATGGCCTTAACGCCATATCTATACTCCCTTGCAAAAATAGTGCACAGGAGGGAGGAGGGGTCAAAAAATGGCGCAAAATGCCCCATTTTTCAACACCTGGGTCAGGGCAGGCGTTAGGGGACCTGTGGGCCTATTTCCATGGTGGAACACCATGCAATAAGCCCACAGGTGCCCTCCCTAGGCCCCAGGGACGCCCCCACCCACACCAGAGGGACAGCGGAAGATGGGGGACCCCATCCCAGGTAAGTACAGTTAAGTATTTTATTTTATTTTTTAAAGTGCCTTTGGGGGGGCTGAAATGGGCCCCTCTACATGGCACTGGGTGCATTAGCCATGCCCAGGGGACCCTGGTCCCCTGTGCTGGCCATTGGGGAGGTGGGCATGAGTCCTGTCTTTTCTAAGACAGGAGGCATGTGGTATGGATGGTTTTGTTTCAGAAAATGACTCTAGGCAGGTTAGAGTCATTTTATTTTTACTCTAACCTGCCTAACGTAATTTTTTGGTGCAAAAACCCATTCTTCCATACTGCCAGCCCAACCCAACTAAAGTCATTTTTTTTGGCCGCTAGCCTGCCCTTTGCACCGGCTTGCACCATTCCATAAATATGGTGCCCGGCTGGTGCACAGAAATGGTGCAAGCTGGGGCTAAACGTTTTGGTGCAAAACTGAGTTGGTGCAGTTTTGCACCAAAAAATATAAAGCAGGGCTTTAGTTTGTTGCAGCTACATTCATTTTTGCGGTGGTTTGAGAGCAATAAAACATAGGTGTATGCTGATTATGATGATAAAAGCAATCACACAATACATGCATTTACAGACAAACTACGTATGACACCTGCAGTGTATATAAAAAGCATTTTGGACTGGCCCTGGATCGCCACAGTAGACACATTTTGCTTTTCCCAGTCCTGAATTGAGTCAAAAAGGAAATACACAGTCCTGTGGAAAATTCACAGCCACCTAACATTCCTAGACCTGCCTGGTATGGTTTTGGTTAGTGAAAATGTAGTTCTATCTAAATTGCAGACTTCCGGGGATATGGACTAGCAGAAGTTGATGGCTGCTCCTTGGCCTGGGGCTCTCATTTCACTTGGTGGGTATAGAAAAGCCTGCAGAAAGATATGTCTGGGAAAGGTGGAGTTGGGAATGACGTAGCAGAAATGTTAGTACTGTCCCTCATGTCACAGTATCATCTATGTGTGGCCGTTTATGCATTATGTGAACCAAAGAACTAATAGTATGACTGTTGACCTACGCACTGAGAAGTCATTTTTGTGTGCATTTATCTTAGACTAATGATTGAAACATAGGTGGTATTGAGATTGATTTACATGTTTGAAGAATTAAACTTTTATTATGTTATGTTATGTTATGTTATAGTTTAGAGTCCAGACTAGTAGTCTGCATTGAAATGATATTAAATTTCTAATAATTAGTGTTTGAAATACTTGTTCATAATGCATCTGGACCCACACGATTTGTCTGATTCTGGGGAATTGTCATTCCTACCCTCTGTCCTCTTACAATAGTACTGAAACTTTGTCCTGTTTGACTTTATGGGAAATATTTGGCATTGGCTGACCTGGACTAAATATTTTCACAGGTTGGTTCGGAACAAATTTTTGCACAAGCAGATTCACAGAGGGTGACTGCACCATCTGGTTTACATTAGAATTTGGCACAATCTGATTTACGACAGGACTTGTCACAGCCTGAACTGTGTTAAAGCTCTGAATTGGTTGGATTGCTTCAGGAATTTGTGGCACTGAATTTTTAGGTATAACTGGCACTATCTGATTCGAAGTTTGTGCAACTGGAGAAAAGGCACACTTGGGATTATGTTTTGGTTAGCTTCTCGTCTGGCTCCTACCTCAACTGAGTGGTACAGTGGTGGATGATTTAACAGATTTGATTTGTGAACTCATCAGCTGAATCACTGTTGTCTGTGACTGTCTTTTTACCCTCAGTATCTGCTGTTCTCCCTCCTTGTGGGATAAACCGTCCTCTGCTACCAAATCTGCTGGAGCGTTTTCATCCTTTGCAATAATCAGTGCTCAACAAAGTCAACGGATATTTGGCCCCGCCATAGGATGTGGTAGAACCAAACAACATAATTCTTAATACTGATCACTGAAATTACACAGTATGACCAATATGGCCATACAAGGAAAACTCCAGTCAGAAATAAAGTTGAGGGATATATTACAAACTTAAGCTCAAAGTCATGTAGACAATTCTCAAGATAAAGTTATAAAGAAACTGAATGACCAAGGGCTGACCAAGGCGACGAAATAAGTTCAGGCAAGTTTAGGAGAACTACGCATTCAACAAAGACAATACAAAACATCAATAATGTAATGTGAAAACAAGCATTGCTCAGTTTTATTAAGCATTAAAGCAGTTCAAATCATCAAAGTTCACTTTAGCTGAGAAAAAGGAAATCCCTATAGTTTAGTCAATCAGGGAATAACGTGCAGGGTGGAGCACATGCAGGCAAAAGACAAAAAGAACAAAAAGGGCAAAAATAATTTAGAAAAAGCTAATCTCAGGCAACAGGTTACTAACTAGAATGGGCAAAAAGTAGGTAAAAAGAGACAGCGTCAGCACATCAGAATCTAGGTCAAGAGACTTCTTTGATCACTAGGGAGAAAAGCATTTCAAAGGGGCATGGATAAAGAGGGAGATACCTTTACAAGGGCATCAACATTCAGGATACAGGAAAGAAAAGGTTCTGCTTTTCATCTTTGGGATTCAGTCAGATCTGATTCAGGGAATCTCTGACCAAAGTCCAGCTGATCATCAACACTTAAAAGTTAATAAGGCAAGCTGATTTGTCAATTCAACATTTCATTTGACGTTGAAGGGGCAACATCCAATAGAATTCAATCATGCGACTTCAATTTGAAACATCCCCATGCCTTCCCAGGTTTTTTATGAGAACAGCTTCCATCTATGTACTTCCACTCAATATTGAAACAAAATGTTTTAATTGACAGTCCACAGTCCAGGATGTTCTCCTTTCAAGGACCTGTTTTCACACCTCACTATGGGCCAGATGTATCAAGATTTCGGTTTGCACATCGCAAATAGCGAATTTTAAGAAATCGCTATTTTTGACATGCAAAATGGGATGTATCAAAATTGCGAGTCAGAAATAGCGATTTCTTAAAATTCACTAACGCAATTTGCAAGGTCCAAATACCGAATCGCAAAATAAATAGCAATTTGGTATCTGAAAATAGCAAATTGCGCAAACGGCAAACTGGAACAGCCTGATGACATCACAACCAGGAAGTGAGTCAGCCCATGCTGTTTCAGGAGCCACACCCACATGAGCAGGCAGGGAGACACAGCCCAGCACCACGCAAGGGTGTTACCTCTCCCAGAGTTGAACATGGACTCAGACAAAATGCCGGATGAAGTCCACACACCACCCCCAGAAGCTACATCCACAGGAAGACAGCAATCCCTGCCCCAGCGTCAGTCAACTCCCCTCAGGAGGCATCACAAAGCAGGCAGAAAATGTACAGATGAAGGAGAGGGCCCATCAATATTTGGCGGCCTTGAAGCGTCCATGCTGAAAGTGCAGAGCCTGCAATGCAAACACATGAGGTTAATGCGCAGGCAGTTGGTGTCAATTAATCATAACATGGGTGCAGTGCATGGGCAGTTGGAGTCCCATAATGACAATATGGGAGTACTGCACAAGCAGTTGGAGTCTCTGCATGAGGGCCAGCAAAAAGCTGCAGAAAACACTAAGGAGTTGACAAACGCCATTAAGGAACTCTACACTGAGATGAAGCATTAGCGTGTCAACCATCGCAGGCGCCATCACCAATTCATGGGAATGTGCATTGGGTTCTGCAGATCCATCAATCGGCTTGCGACTTCAACTGCCTTGATATCACGGAGGGCTGTGGCCGCACAGGTGGAGACGGCACATTGCAGTTGGGACGTTGCACAGGCATTGGTGCCAATAACCAACATTCTGGATGCAATGCAGACAGCACGCAGTGCTACAAACAGTGAACTGGGTGTTGGGGATAGTGAGGAGTCCTCTAGCCTCAGCAGTCTAACAGTCCCTTTGATGGACCCTAGGCGTCGCAGTGTCAGACACAGTACTGCCTTTGACCCCGCTACAGGAGGTGCCAGCGAGGGCCCTGCGCACTCAAGTGGAATGCGTGGACGTAAGAAGTGACATTGAGGGCTACAGGGGACTACCTTCACATGTAGCAATGCAGTTATACTATGATGTTAATAGTGTGACACTGTTAATCACTCATGTCTGCCTATAGTGCATAGCTATGTCCTATTGACACGAATGTTAATAAAGATGCTGACTACCGGAATACATATTATAGAGGTTGTGTTTTCATTACTTACTTCAGAAATGGTTGCGCATGATGTCAGCACGCCTTTGCCTGCCCCATGCTGCACTGGTCCTGTCTGCTGGGTGAAGGGGTGGTATGGGATCATCATCCTCATCTGAGTCTGGCTCTGTTAATTCCACTGGTATGCCCCTGGTAGTTGCTATATTGTGCAAGATCGCAAATGTGGCCACTATTTTACATGTTGTCTCTGGGCTGTACTGTAGTGCGCCTCCACTTTAGTTAAAACACCTGAAGCGTCTTTTCAGCAGCCCGAAAGTGCGCTCCACCACATTGCGGGTTGCCCTGTGTGCTGAATTTAACCTCCACTATGCTGGTGTTGCAGGGTTCAGGTAGGGCGTCATCATATAGGTGCGCACTGCGTAGGCACTGTCTCCTAGAAGGAACAGAGAGTAAAATGAGTACTTGTGCCATCTGACGCCACACTGACATCAATGCAACATTGTAAAGTGGCAATTTACCTAATAGATAGCCTTCACCGAATTCCCCAGCTAGCAGTCTTGTGTGAATCCCGCTGTGGTAGAATATGTACGAATCATGTGAGCTCCCTGGGTACCTGGCGACGAGATCCGTAATGATGTAGGAGCCATTGCATATCACCTGTATGTTCATTGAATGTTGTTTTTTACGGTTGCGGTAAACATACTCTGTGGCCGATGGTGGGCAGATTGCAACATGTGTCCCATCTATGGCACCTAGGACATGTGGGAACTATGCTATCTGTTAGAATGTGATTTTAGTGTGCTGTAATTCCTGTGGGGTGTGGGGGAATCTGATGTACTGGTGTATTCTGCTAAGCATGGCATTGAGAAATGCATTGAAAAATCTAGAGTGGGCACTCTGTGATACCCCTCCAGCTGCTGCTATGACCCCTTGAGAGCTCCCTGAGGCTAGTAGGTGCAGGGAGCATAATACCTGCACATGGGTGGATATGCTAGTGGTCCTGCGTGTTGTGCGCTGCAGCATGGGTTGTAGCTTAGCTATCAGGTCAAGTATCATGGCCGAGCTCAACCTGTACTTCTCATAAATCTCCCCCTCAGTCTGGTCAAAAAGGGTTATGCGCACCCTAAAAATGCCCTCCGGTCTCCTCCTCCACCTCCTCAAACCTGCCGAGATCCTCATTCTCCTCGCCATCACGTAGAGAGCAGCCATTGTGGAAAAGAGGCTGAGTCGTTCTGGGCCTCTTTTTATAGTTTGCACCTGGTTACCACCTGGTTTCAATTCTTGGTAAATTGCATGTGCAAAACCCCATTCTGCGTATAATCGAAATTTGAGAATTGTGATGCATCGCATTGCAGCATGTTTTTGTGTGTCGCAATCCGCGTTTCACAAATAGCGTCATGATTTACAGAATGGCAGTATTTAGCTTGCATATTAGTATAGCAGCCTATAATATGCATTTGCGGACAAATCACCTCATCAGAATACAGGGGATTTTGATTTGAAGGGGGATTTGCTAAACTCAGGACTCTTGTGGTTGTGCCTTTCTCTGAGTCACTTGTTTTGGGTAAGCTCAGTCCAATGAGTAATCTTATAATCATAATAACAGTCACTACCACTAAACCTATACATATGTGTTTGCATTCGCTATCTCTATTTCCATTTGACTCCATAATTTCTCTAATATGAGACTAAAAGTTCTAATTCAAAAATCAAGATCGTAATCAAAAGTGCAAAGTGGCTTTAATGTATCACTGTCTCCTTTCAGTCCGTTTTACTTGTGAGCAAAGCAAGAATACAAAATAATCTCTTTAAAGGTGCAAATTATTCACAAAAGGTTTCTAGATCTTCTAGAAAGTTCATGAAGAATTTTCTTTACTTGCAAACTTTCCAAAGTTTCTACTAAAAGTTCAAATGTCTCTAATAAAAGTACAGCTTGTAATCTCTAATAATCACTTCCAAAATGTAATGTCGTTGTTCATCAAGCGGCAATGAGATTTCAAAGTTCAGCTCTACTGCAATTTCAAACTCAAGATTATTGAACTTGATTCAAATTGTTAAAGCAAAAGGTTGCAAACTCTTTCTCCCAGTAATTTGCAGCAAAATTAGTCCATTCAGGTGCTGAGTATTTCCAACTTGGTTCTCTCTTTCTTTCTGATATCCTATTTACTCTACCCTCAGCATCACTGTCACTTTGAGTAGACTCTTCAGTCTCGTCAGCAATAGTTGGAGGCACTGTTTGCTTACTTGGCCAATTGTCTCCTGGTACAGCTCTTTTATCTTCTGCAACTGGTCCTTTGTCAGCACCCGAGCTTGCCTGAGTCAAATGCTTCTGTCTCGACCCTTCTGTATCATCCACTATTGTCGACTTGCTCAGACCCGTCTTAGACTGTACTTATGCTGTACCAGTCACTTGTCCAGACCCAACAGCTTGACTAATCTGATCCCTCTTGCTCTTTGTAGCCGACCCTTCTGGAACAGATGCTGTATCATCTAGGGGACCTGGAACTTTCTGAGTGTCACTAGCGCGTACACAGATAGAGAGACCAGCACTCTTCGCTGCTGTAGTGGTTACCAAAACCACTTGATGAGGGCCTCTCCAATGCAGTTTCAAGCATGTTTTCCTTCCATGATTTTTCACTATGGCCCAGTTAACTGGACATAGGTCATGGCACAGTTCCTGCTGCGGCTGTGCTGTAGCTTCTCCAACCTGATGCGACAAAAACGAATCAAATCAGCCAATCCTTTGCAAAAATGCAGCACAAAGTCATCTGTAATGATCACAAGCACATTCACAGGCACTGCTGGCAATCTCATTATCCTCCCCATCATAATATCATGAGGGGACAACCAAGTCTTTCTGTCAGGCATACTCCACATACTCATCAAGACAAGAGGCAACACGTCTGGGTATTTCAGAGTGGTAGATGCATTTACTTTCACCAGTCTCGACTTCAGAGTACGATTTATATGCTCGACAAGTCCAGAAGGACTATAGCTGCAGTGAAATCTCTGCTCAACTTGTAATGCTACACACAGTAGTTTTAGGATCTCACTGTTAAAGTGGGTTCCATGGTCTGACTCTAGAGAAGTCGGGGATCTGAACCGTGGTATCAGTTCCCTAAGTAACACCTTTGCTACTGTAAGACCATCATTTTCCTGATTGGTAGGCTTCAACACAGTGTGAAAAATTGCATACAATGACTGAGACATATCTCAGTCCATTGAAAACAAGCAACTCTATGAAATCCAGCATGTTGTCATGTTCTGTAGACTATACACCCTCCCAAGGAAAACGTTTTTGGTACCCATTTTGAGAAAGGTGCAGTTTGTCCACGTTAGGCCAGCTATGCTCTTTTATGCCATGTTGGGTGATATCCATATTTGTGAATACATGGGTCATTTTTTAGGTAATGTTGTCAAGATTCGAGGGGCTTGTCCCTAATCTGTTTGTTTTATAATTCCTGTATAAACTGAATCCGTTTTAGCTACATTTTGTTACTTGATTTTCAAGATTTGCGCACTTCCGTTTTATATTATGTGTGCACTTTTTTATTTTATTCTGTTTTTATCTTGTTTTATATATTTCATGAGTATTTATTTAAATCGAATGAAAAGTAAAAAAACGTTTTTTTACTGGTTGAGTTTGGACCACGAGCCGTTAACAGAGGAGATGAAGGTGCCCTCCCTCAGCTGTGGGGGTCCTGTAGATGACAGACATCAGCCAGTCCGTATTCATCTTGCCCTGCACAAATAATATCCGCAGAACGTTTACCCTGACAATCTGCCATCGCCGATTCATCCATGTCAGACTGTGTTCAAGTCTCCCCCCATATAATATTAGTAGGTGACATGTCTTACAAATGACTCCAGAGTGCCGTGTAAAAACTGGGACTGTCCACATTGGGTCCACTTGTATTTACTATTGTGACCGAGGTACCATAGAGTGCCCCTTGAAATATCACGAGGTGGCCATGATCATTAACTTTGGTGTGTGTAATGTGGAATGTAGTCTGTCGTCTAACCAGCAACAGGAACCCTCTGGAGTAATATAAATAGGAGGATGTTACTTTATATCCCGCCCATTTTGTCCCTATAGCATGTTCATTAGTGCGTGTCAGATGTGCCTCCTGCAGAAAAGCAATCTGGATATTATGGCAGGTGAGATAGGATAAGACCAGCCTAGTCTTGCATGGGTTATTAAGAATCTGTATGTTCCAGGTCAGGAAAATAACTTGTCCCCCTGGTCTAGTCATTTGGGGAACTTAATTCAATATACAGTATTATATGACCACATCTCATTATATGCTATCAGTGTGGTGTAGTGAGCGACATTCTGGAAATAAACAAACAATTTTGATCTTAACCCTCCTCCTTCCTGGTTCACCATTTTAAACGTGTTAAAGCCAGCCCCGGATTTAACCACAAATAACAAGAAAGCTAACATAAAAGACCGAAGCAAATGAAAACATTGCAGCCTACTTATCTTGTTCATTTGGGATGCACCCTCTTGAAGGTCCGCCAGGTGCCCAGACTCCCTACAAGTGTATGGAGATAGCAGGAGAAGTCCAATTGTATGCCATCTCAGTAGAGTCAAGCAGGTATTTGCCAAAGATGTACCACCTGTTAGCAATATTTAATCATGTCCAGGTGTCCTTCACCAGGAGCGCTGGAGAACATCTCATGGGAAACATGAAGTGGTCCATGATGAAAGTTTATGTATCATCTTCTTCTTCATTGTCCACAATATTTTTCCCTCCTTTTTTCAGCGAGAGTGAATTGAGAAAATCATTTGCTGCCTTTAGGTTGTGAAAATAGTTTGCTTTCCTTTATATTCTATGCGGAGGCAGGCCGGACAAAGCATGGCGTAAGAGATTTCAGTTTTCTGCATTGGCAGAAACTCCTGGTGGGCTGCCTGCTCCGCCACCATAAAGTCTGTATAGAATGCAGTCTAGTTGCCCTGATAAGTTATATCCTTCTTGTCACAAGCCAACTGAAGTATTGTATCTGTAATTCAATAGTTTTGCTATAATGGGGCATGGAGGCTCACCAGGAGGCAGCCTTGGTGGCAGTGATAGATGTGCTCTTTCCACAATCAGGAGATTTGACAGGTTTCCAGCACCAAAGACTGTAGTCAGCTTGTTTTCCTTATACTTTTTCATTTTCCCTGTGTTAGTGGATTTGGGCACTCCAGTTATACATAGGTCGTTCAGACGTGAGCGTTCCTCCAAATCCTCATTCTTTGCGAGTATGATGGCCAGGATGTTCTCCATGTTGAGGCAGGTGGATCTCACAGATTGGAGCTTGTCCTCCGCCGTTGAGATTTTCTGTTCCGCCACTGTGATTCTCACTGATTGTTTACCCAACTTGGCAGCCATATGGTCCAAGCATAGATTTAGTGAGTCAATCTTTCCATTGATAGATTGAAAGTTGTCCTGCATCACTAAAAATGTGGCCTCCAGAGTAGGTGTACCTGAGGAATTTGGGTCTCGGTCGCCATCCTGCATTGCCTCTTGAGGCGGTTTTGAGGAGTTCTGGATCGCAAAAGGAAGACCAGTTTGGCCTTTATCTGCCTTCCCCATGGTCACTCCAGGGTCTGTCTCTGTGTGGTTTGGGCTCTTCCCGTATTTCGCCGCCCTTGTGCACCAAGGTGTCCAAGTCACAGACCCTCAGACCAAGGGCCTCTTTCTACCAATATTCAGCTATCAGACTATTTGCAGCTTGATCATCCAACAGCTCTCACACCTGCCAGCTCAGTTTGGGATTCGTTCGGAAGCAGTAACAACCTGTCAGGTAGCCAGGAAGGTTAGAAGCACTAGCGTCTACTGGCCCTGCTCTCTTGCAGTCTGTACAGTAGGGCCTTCCACGCACTCTTATTTTAGCAGGGTGAAGTTCAGCATTTCATTAGGACTCCCCAGTACAGCTGTTCATTTCAAATGTATAGACAGTGGGGCAGCAAATCACAGAGCGTTAGGCCCTTGTATGTCCCCCGGGTGTCCTCAGCTCCTACGTGAGCTCACTCCACTTAGACCTGGTTCTCTTGCCTTAGCCCCAGCTGGGCCACAGCAGTGCTACCGGTCTGCAGATGTAGGTCAGTTCACTGCAGCCACCTGCCAGGCAGCATAGTGCATCTCGAGCTGTGCTCTAGTTCGGAAACAGGCTGCAACCCAGCCAAATGCCAAAGTGTGGCCCGGCAATTACGTTTTAAGAAGTCAACAGCTGTCAGGCAGATAGTTCTAATGCAGTGTTGTTCTTGTGCTGTCCTCTACAGCCCAACCACCGCTCCTTTGCCAGTCAGACTCCTGCAGCATCATGTGCCGCTGGGCTCACAGAACCCTTGTAATTACTGCTAGTGAGGAGCTTTCACTTTGCCAGGATTCCCAGTGCATTTCCCCAGCCAGAGTCTGGTAGCACTCGTCAGCCCACTTACTGGGTCCTCTATTGTAGATCCCAGAGCCCCGCAATATGGTCCACCAGTGTGCGTCTCCTTGTAGTGCTGCCCGGCACTCCGCTCAGTCCCTGTGATGGGTTTGCAGTACCTCTTCTGCCGCACTCGAATAGGCCACTCCCAGTGATCTGTAGGCCAGGGACCCCCGGCCTTTCTTTCCACCAAGCAGCACTCCTTCAGCGTCAGCCACCCCGGTGCACTGTAGCCCAGCCAGTGTTTTCCCCCATGTGTGAGGCATCTAAGTCAGCTCTGCAGTGTGGCAGGCAGACACAGTGCCCAGTGCAGGCCCAACTGTCCAGAGCTACGCAACGCAGGCAGCCCACAGCTTCCAGCTTCATTCTTCGCTAGATCAGATCACTGCAGCCTCAAATTAGCCCCTATCGACTGACACCATCTTTCTGGTGCTGTGAGGGTGTCTTGCAGTTGTTGGCAGAAGCTGGATGGCAGGATATTTGGCGGATTGTTTTCTCCAGGCAGCAGAGCTGCAACAATGTGCGGATATCTTGCTTCTGGCTCTCTGGTGCCCCAACAACTCCATTCAACTTGAATCTATTGTCTTGAGTGACTGACAGACCACCACTACATCACCTTCCTCATCATAGAATCGATTAGGAAAAAAAGGCTCAACTAAAGAAAACCAGATACTGTAAAAGGAGCCTGCGAAACATAAACCTGAATTAATTGACATTCCTCAGTAATAACATTGTGCCTCCTCCTGTGAACATGCCAGATATTCAAGACATTACAGATCACTACAATAAATACATGATGAATAATCTTCACTCTCTTGTGCCCTTACAGCTAAAAAGAATGTCCACCAAAGACTCCAAACAATGGTACAATGCTAGCTTAAGTGCAGAAAGACATACTCTGAGACAAACTGAACCATTATGGAGATTCTCACCATGCCTCAAACACCTCAAGTGCTTGAGATCGCTGAGAAGCATTTATTACAGACGCATCAGAATCTCAAAAGCGAATTTCTTTAGAAAACAACTAGATAATGCCAGAAATTGTCCTTTAAAACAGTTTGAACAAACCAATAGGCAACCCAACCCTTCCCCAAGTGGATCTAGTCCACAACCAAACTATGATGAATTTGCCTTCTTCTTCCTGGGAAAGATGAAAAAGATTGAAAGTCAAATAAGGACAGCAATGGAGCACTTTAATGGAAATAGACCCAAAGTTGGTAGATATGGCAGTGGTTGAGGAAGGTCCCAAAGCATAGGCACTTTTGTTGATCAATAATTTCCTCAAAGAATTGTGGAAGTATGCAACAACCTTTTCAAATCTAAATATGGTTTACAGGCCTATGAGTAAGATTCCATCTGGAGGTATTTTTAGAAGTACCTGGAGAGAGAAGAGATTGCTCTTCAGGTAGGCATCAAAACAGACCTCAAAGAGATTATCAAGGACTCCAATTTTACTAAAAACGTGGAGGAGTTTAAGGAGGTTTACAAGTGGTCACATGGTTCTACCCTCAAACATGAAGAGAAACCAGATACACGAAGTATGTTTGAAGAGGAAAGAAATCTGAAAACCTCAAATGAGTGTAATTGTCCTTTCAGTTGTCCCCTACCAAAGGTGGGAGGTTTATTGAGGCTTTGTTTATTTGTTTGGAAATGAATAACTGTAGATCATTGGGCCTTAGAGGCAGTGATTGGTAAAAAAACTGATTTTGTAAGATTTCCAATACAGGGTCACTTTCTATATAAAGCCTTTTTCAGGGCAGGAGAAACTTTCAGGGAAAGGAGCGATAGAGGAAATCTTATTTTTCAAAATAAACTTGTGCAAAAGCCAAGCATGAGACCAGTGATAAATTTGAAAGATCTAAATCATCAGGTTGTGTGAAATTCTCAGGGAAATGGATGGGATAGTGAGGATAGCTCTTAAAAATAATTATTTTAAAACCTTATAAAAGTTAACCATCATGTGTTCTTGGTTTTTAGTTGGGAGGACAGATAGTGGCAGTTTTCATGCTTTACCTTTGGCCTGTCATCTGCTCCATGGTATTTGTTTTAGCGTTGTTGCAGCCAGTTATGGGTTATGTACAAGAGAGAGCGGTGTCAGGTTAATTGTTTACCTGGACAACATTCTGCTCTCTGATCAGAATTGGAAATCCCTGATATTACGTGTGCAGATGACAGTGCCTCTTTTAGAGAAGTTAGGTTACACTGTGAACAGAGAGAAGTCTGTGTTGGACCCACTGAAAATGATAGAGTTTATAGGCTTCATGATCTGTTTGCAGCAATCTGCGCTAAGTCTCCCTTCAGAGAAAAGTCAAACAAGTGAGGTAAGAATTGATGAATTATTGAACAAGGTGGATTTTATATTAAAGAATATAGCCAAAGTTATAGGCCTAATAACTGCAAAGATCCAGGCTATTTTTCCAGGTTGTTTATACTACCAAGCACTTCACATTCAAAGCTTCTGGAGAAAGGGAAATGGTATCATCATCATGTGAAATTGAACTCGGATGTGAAAGGGGAGGTGGTTTGGTGGATAAGGAACATGGAAACCCAGAATTGCAAACCAATTTTTTGATTCAGCATAGAGTTAATGATAGTCATATAACAGCAGACAAGGTAAGGGTGCCAGGAGTGATACTTTATCAACAGGAAGCAAATGGTCAAGAGGGGAACACAGTTTATTTATCAATTGTTTAGAATAGTTAGCAGGCTCTTATGCAAGTTAGAGTTTGGTAAACGATTCTCCCAAATCAGTTCTGTTGAGTGGTTCAGCTGTCTGATATGTGAATTGAATGGTGAGGACAAGGTCCACGGCTTTAGCAGAACTGACCAAGGAGTTCTAGCACTATTGTGTGGTCCTTGTGTAACAGCAGAACATTCCCCAGGAAATCTGAACGTAGAAGTGATTGGAATTCAAGGTATTTGGTGAATACAAGCAAAGTTGTGTTAGAAAAAGAGGTTTCCTGAGAGTAAAGGCAAGGGGAGGTCCTTTAGTGTTACGTCCATTCGCGACCACAGTTAGTAAGCAGGTCCAGTGATTTTACAATTGAAGACCAGATCAGGAAGCAGAAGCATTCATTGTGGTTTTACAGGTTCGGCCACTCAAGGGAGGACATGCTTGCCTCCATTTTCATTAATGCCAAGTGCCTTGTTCCTTAAGTGGAGGGATCAAGTGCATATGGTTTTGATTACTCCCTGGTGGTGGATAACACAGACTTAGTTTCATATACTGCAATGTCATTTCAATTTCTGCAGGTGTTTCCGATGTTTCCTGCCTTACTGACTCTGTGCAGGGAGAGTTGCATGAGATGGTTCAGGCTGGACAACTTCAGTTGGTATATGGATGATTCAGAGACAATGGAAAATCAGAGGCCTTTAAAAAGAAGATTTAGAATTGGTCAAACAAATGTTGGCATCTGAGCGAGGAAAAGGTACTAATCACTTGGAGAGAATGGGGTAATTGGTATGGTGAACAGAGTCTGGATCCCTTGAGCACCTGTGGTACAGATGGTGTCATTTTAGAAGCTCTTTTCTGTAAGGGATACATGGCTAGATGTACAAATTTGCTTACTGGTCATCAACCCATGCAATTTGATAAATTACAGGGTTTGTGACCTGGTAAATGGCTTTTACAAAAGTGCTTAACCGATTTCGCAATTCGGTCACTTGTTACCAAAACGCAAAATGGATTAAGAAATGCATTACGAATCACAATATGTAAGGGATGGATTCAGGGCACCCCTTAATAATTCCAATGTGCGTTCTATGTGTAAATGCTTTGCAACTGCAAATTCAGTCACAAACCATTCATAGTTTACAGACTCCTCAATGACGGTGGTAATATTTTTCAAAGGGGGAGGATTCTCCTTGGGAACGTTTCTCCTTTCTGAATGTAAATAAAAAAGTTTGTTTCGTAGTACGCGGTGGGCCAAAGAAACACTGCCAAGTCTTAAAGAAACTTTTTTTGAAAAAATATTCTTTTCCCAAATGCATTCTTGTTTTCTTTAACAAAAAGTTTTTTTTCTTTTTCTTTTCTTATAAAAGTACTGTACTTAAATGCAGTCACATATAGAGTGACCTGCTAACCTCATCATGTATCTCATGAGTATTTCTGAGGCAGGTCAAATTGCGACCTACTCCGATTGGTGATTTTGCTAACTGATCTACTACTACATAGGCTAATTCTCTAAATCAGAACTGTTTCACAAAACGTCAGTGCGCAATTTGAGACCACATTTTGGACTCAAATCTTAGTGGAGCTGGCCCGCATTTAGCAAATAGTTAATGCTTACAGGTCACCGATAGCAGCGGGTCATGCTACAGTAGATGAACAATCAGTAGCGAAAAATGATTTGGTCTGCGTAGTAATGAAGACTATTCGTTTTAAATAGAACTCGGATGGCGAAATATTCTCTATTATCGTATTTTCTGAATACGCTTGCTTTTGCTTTTATTCTCTATTATCGTATTTTCTGAATAAGCTTGTTTTTGCTTTTATTGAATTATTGGTTGGATAACTAACATTTATCAGTAACGTAGTTCTTTTGCAAATTAGCAACGTTGCCACGCTCGGTTTCTTTTAGAAGAATTTCTGACATTAAGGTGTTACATTTGTGAAATAGACTTTATGTTTCTGAGAGAGTGTGGGTCAACATAAATAGAAGAGCAAAGAGTTTGTGCACAGATAAAAGGTATCCATTCTTTAGGGATCAAAAAGGGTCAGTTTACCCTGCCTGGATCCTCACCCCTGGGGAATGTAGGTGAAAATCTTGGGTTTCTTTACATTCTCAGGCTTGGAAAAATCACAGTTCACTTGTTATTTCCATACATTAATATACAGCCAAAGTAAAATATAGCACCTTGGGGACCTATAGTTAGGACTTAATTCCAGGCCGGGAGTCAACTGGGTACCAACCAACTTACTCATTTACAGCTCCTGTAGGTTCATTAGGTCCCGGGGAAGTTATTTTTCCATATCAAGAGAAAGACATCTGCCAAAAAGCAATGTGCTGGAAGTACTCCAACTACAGCTAGCCAAAAAATATGCAGTCAAAATCATGGCCCCATAACAGTTTTCAGATTTAAAGGTTGCAGTACCTTTATGTTGAATGCCAGAAGCAGAATTTCAGAAAGAAATGTGTCGCAGATAACTGACTCCATTCAATTAAAGCTGTTGCACTGAAATTTAAAAAAATACTGCATCTGCTATAAAAAATGTCTGCCTTCATGAGTAGAAAATCATGTCAGAACAATACATAAACATTTCAAAACCCAATACTGCTGATACAATCTCACAAAGCAAGTACCCAAACAAAATAGCTGCAAGTTGCCTCATGATAAATAATTTCAAAAGTGCACCAATACTTCAAAAGAAGGGCCCCAACTGAAGACCCACCACTATGCCACCACCTTACACTGTGCCAACCAATGCCTCCATCCCCTTCGGGTTTCTCCTTTTAACTGATAGGTATAATCATTTAGGACCAGATGTACCAAAGGATTTTACCCATTCTGTGTCTATGGGAAAAAGCTTTCGTACATATGTCCCTTAGAGTATAACTTAACAAATTCATAACTATATGCACTAGACAGAATATTATCATGTCATAATGGCAATGGCCAACAACAAAGAACAGACCCATGTGGAGTGGCATCTTCAGGCTGCCAAACACATGTACGAGTTTTTGGATGTCATTGAACCCAATCTGGCTAGGAAACTCTATGTGCGGTTTAGACACGGGGCACTCCCTTTACGTTCTTTACACAGACGTGGGCTAGATCAGGATCAAAAGAGGAGCACGCCTGTCCTGCTGGTGGCTTTACCAGTGAAACTGGGCTTCATGTACTTTTCTTTTGCTCAGAGTATAAAGCTGCGAGGGCCAAATGACTGATCCCTGTGGGATTGTACAAAATAGGGAGTTATATAGAATTCTTAAAACAGAAACCAGCAGAAACATTGTGTTTGCTGTAGCAAGGCACTTATTTGCAATTTGGTGTCTGAGGTGTAAATTTGCACAGTTAGATGGGATAAGCATTGTGAGTAGTGCTCCGGAGCAGGCAAGAGTATTCCGAGTTCTAAGGCTCTGTAAGTGCTAGCCTTTGTCCCTCATTTTAAAATCAAAGCTCTGCCAAGTCTTGAGCTCTGACTTTGTAATGTATATGTTTTGTAATTCTAGAAAGTGCTGGGCTGGGTTCAGCTAGAACAGAAATAGTTTTTAATTAGGATATTTCATCATATTGTCATTTTTATTTGTGTTTCAAACAATATGCATTGTGTTATTGCTTCTCATTTTATATATGCATCTATCATGGCGCATAGCGAAATAAAGAGTTTCTGATGATGTTTTCATAAGTAATGTAAGTGACAGAAATACAGTAAATGCTTTTCACTTTAAATAACACAACATAACAAATTTAACGTATAACACATATTAGCTAAAACAGCTCTGACTGCCTTTTGAATTGTTTTCATCCAAACCTACTCTGCTGTGCCTAGGCTGCTCTGTCCCTTCTGTCCTATGCTATCCCTGAAATCTGTTTCCCCTGGATACCACCAGGCCGAGAATCAATCTATTAATCAAGAGAGTTCTTAAAGAACGACCCACTAATGTATTTGCTGTGCTTTCTCTCGAGGCACAGTGTTCATCTTGATTCACATACGCAGGGGTATTTGTGTAATATGAAGTGATAAGGACTAGTGAAATGAACTGCATCCCTAAGGGATCTGGTTAAGCTAAGATAGTGTGTGGGCGAAAGAGAGCAGTCACGGCCTTGATATAAGCTGGATCCCATCAGAACATCATGAGCAAAATACTGATGGGCAAAAATATTGTGGCAAATATATTGACTACAAAAAGTATGTAAATGTAAGTCTATACATAGCCGAGCATACATTTACTATACTTAACCCAGTCTACATAACATGGCGATACCTCAATATCGTCAAGGTACATAGATGTTAAGTTAAAATAGTAACGCTGTACTTAAGTATATATATTTCCATTTATGGTATTTTGTTACTCAATATTTAGGATAAGGTATTTTTGTGCGTCGATATTTTGGCCATGATATTCTGATAATCAACTATGAACTGTGATGGAAGTCCCAAAAAACTCAAACAATCTGGCTTCCAAAGATAAGTCATTATCAGTCGGAATCCTTTTCTCACTCTTACTAACGTGACACAAGCGTCAACGTCTTCCTCGGGGAAATTGCAATTATCACACCCAAATACAAGCTATAATAATACACAGTTAACAAATAAAACTCTCAGAAAACACAAAGGGTGGTAGTGACATTTAAATATGGGACAACTAAAATGATGTCCAAAAATGAAGTAAAACAGATGTATGCAACAGAGAATAATGGAGTATTGAATAAACAATGAGTTAAATAAGTAGGGACATAAACATACTTTCCATCATACTTTAGGGAAGGCCATATTGGCACTTTGCAGCTGAAGATTAGTTGGTGATTTTGCAAAGTGTTTTAAGTGCAGAAAAAAAGTTTGTAAATGTGGCAGAACCTTGAAAAAAGTGCTGATTCCTCGAGTAATTGAATTTTTGGCGAGGTCCGCTTCCAGAGGTGCAAAGAGAATCCACAGAGACGAGATCTGGAGATCCACAAATCCACCGAATCTCTATTTTCAGTTGTTTAGCCGGATCGTTCCTTAGCAGCCTATAGTTTAGGCTGTTCTAGGGATTTGTGACCATCCAGCCCAGCCACAAGAGGCATGCATTCTCCAGACAGGCAGCAGATTCCTCTGTCTCACAAGCTTCATAAGCTTTAGTAACGGGGGGACGTTTCCCACGGGAAAGGAAAACAGGGTCTGACCTCGTTGGGGGGCGGAAGGGGGGGGCAGTGTTTAACAACATCTTACGAGTTGAAAACACCTGCTGCAGACTTTCTTTTACCTCCTACTTTCGGGCAGCAATAAAAATGTCAACATACCTCTTGTGATTAGTGTTCCTGCTAGAGAGAGGGATTCTAGTGGCAGTTTTGACTCAAATAATGCAGAGGGTTAATATGCCTGCTGCAAAAAACAGATCTGTATGTTATGGGGTGGCTGAGTGGATTAGTAAAGAAGCCTTTACCAGTGCTTTGAAACATACACAAGAAGGGGGCTGTGGAGAGATGATTGGCACTTTTGCCGAGTGGAAGGGATGAATTCAGAGGAGGATGTCACAAGGGGTGGTGGGACTGTCGCACCCTGCACCATGAGAACTTAAGCCAGCCTAAAGGAAGGTTTTTATCAAAAGTATATGGATTAGCAGGTGATTGTTGTAAACCAGCCTTAAGAGTATGCTGGAGCCGAGGTGCAAGACAGATATGAAATAGTTTAATTCAGTCCTCAGGCAGGCTGCATTTCTTTAGTGTTTCAACTAGAATATAAATTGTGTACCCTCTTTAATTCCAAGTAGAGTAGTTCCCTAGAACTAGTCAATTAGGGAATTCAAAATGGGAAATCGTTCAACTAATACTGATGAGATTTTGGTCATCCTTAATTCAGATCCCAGGTTTGGAATGCTAAATTTCGAAGCAGTGTGATGTAAGAATGTAGCCTCTTTCTAGCATGGTTACCCCAATTTTTGGCATGTTTGTCAGTGTGTTTGATTGTGTCACTGGGATTCTGCTATTCAAGACCCCAGTGCTTGTGGGTTGTGGCCTACTTATCAGTATGTGTCACTGTTTTTGTCAGTATGCTTGACTGTGTCACTGGGATTCTGCTAGTCAGGATCCCAGTGCTTGTGGGTTGTGGCCTACTTATCAGTATGTTTCACTGTTTTTGTCAGAAAGCTTGACTGTGTCACTGGGATCCTGCTAACCATGCCGCAGTGCTTATGCTCTCTCTGTTACCAAATTTGTCACTACATACTGGTAACCCAGTATTTCATCCCAAATTGGCATACTGGTCACCCCTTATAAGTCCCTAGAATATGGTACTTAGGTACCCAGGGCGTTGGGGTTTCAGGGGATCCCTAAGGGCTGCAGCATTACGTTTGCCACCTATAGATAGCCCATGCAAAGGCTTCTGCAGGACTGCCATTGCAGCCTGCGTGAAATGGTGGACGCACACTTTCACAGCCATTTTCACTGCACCAGGTCACTTATAAAGCACCCATATGTCAGGCCTTCCAACCCTGAAGGCTGGGTGCAAAGTACCTGTGTGTGAGGGCACCCCTGCACTAGCAGAGGTGCCCCCACGTTGTCCCGGACCATTTTCCCAGACTTCGTGAGTGTGGGGACACCAGTTTACGTGTGCACTGGACATAGGTCAATAACTATGTCCAGCTTCACAATGGTAACTCCGAATATAGCCATGTAAGGTGTCTAACAACTGGGAATTGTCTCTCAATACTGATTCTAGTATGGGTTGCACAATTCCTTGCACTCTGGGGACTCCACTATGGACCTCCAGTACTGCCATTCCAGCCTTCAGAGGTTTTCCAGGCAGCCACAGCTGCCGCCACTTCGCAGACAGTTTTCTGCCCTCCTGTTGCTTGAGCAGCTCAAACCCAGGATGGCAGAACAAAGGAAAACCTTTGGGAGAGGGGTGTTACTCCCTCTCCCAAAGGAAATAGGTGTTAAAGGCATGGGAGGGTTGCCTTCCGGAGCCTCTAGAAATGCTTTGAAGGTCACATATGGTGCCCTCGTTGCATAATCTATTACACACCAGTTCAGGGACCCCTAGTCCCTGCACTGGTGTGAAACTGGACTGTCCATCACCACCCCAGGGGTGATGCCCAGAGCTCGTCCAGTGTGTCCTTGGGCTTTGCCATCTTAGATTCCAAGAGGGTGGGGCACTCTGAGGGCATCTGAGTGGCCATTACCAGCAGATGACATCCGAGCCCTCTCCTGATAGGTGCTTACCTGGGTAGGTGACCAATCCCCCTTTTAGGGATATTTAGGTTCTCTCCTCTAGGTGTTTCTTCAGATTCGGATTGCAAGACTCCAGCAGGAATCCTCTGCATCCTTTACTTCATC
The DNA here is from genome assembly GCF_031143425.1 of Pleurodeles waltl. NCBI lineage: Eukaryota > Metazoa > Chordata > Amphibia > Caudata > Salamandridae > Pleurodeles > Pleurodeles waltl. The sequence continues at coordinate 1,304,743,760 of NC_090440.1, read as the reverse complement.
TTCTACAGACGGAACCACAGCTGAACCCTCCAGGAACTCTATAACTTGCAACAAAGAAGCAAAGACGACTTCTGCAACATTGTATCTTCAGCTCTTGACAGCAACTGCAACATTTTCTAGGTTGTGCATTCTTCGAGGACTGCCTGTCCTCAGCTTGCACCAGAAGAACAGAAGGAATCTCCCATGGAGTGACGGAGTCACATCCCTACTTCAGCAGACACCTCTCTGCAGTGACGAATGGTGGCGTGGGTCCCTTCTCCATATGACGAGCGTGGATCCAACAACATGGGTGGTGTACTAAAGTGACCCCGACAGTCCTAAGGTCCAGCTGTCCAACTTTTGTGGAGGTAAGAGTTTGCCTCCCAACGCAAGACAGTACCCCCGTGCACCGCAACACTTGCAGTTGCCAAGGCTTGTGTGTGACCTTCCACAAAGTTCTTCATGCACAGCACAGCTTAGGTGTCCAGCACTCCATCCTGCGACACACAGCTGCCTGACAGATTCGCCAGCATCGTGGGATCCCTTTGTGTTGTGCTGCATGGGCCCCCATTTGCACACTTTGTCCCCATGCTGTGGGACTCCTGGGTAAGCTTCCTGGTCTTCTGAGGGCTTTCTGAGTTGCTGATAGCCCCCTCTGTTTCCCCCTCCTGGGTAGAGGCCACCAGGTCCCCCCTGGTCCTGGGCAGCGCCATTTTCCTCCAACTGCGAGTTTTGCATGTGGCACGGCTTGTTGGTGGAATCTAGTGACGCAAACCAGACTGCAATCATCCATCCAGCGTTGGACCTCTTCTGCACCAACCAGGAACCTGCATCTGTCTTCTTGGGTACATAACTGACTGTGTCTTCTCACCGGTGGTTCTTTTGCACCTTCATCCGGGTTAGCAGGGGCACCCGTACTCCCTGGACTCTTCAGTGCTTCTTGGACTTGGTCCTGTTCTTCCACAGGTCTTCAGGTCCAGGAATCCATCGTTGGAGTCTTGCAGTCTCTTCTGGTTTTTGCATAATCTTCTATCATGACTTCTTGTGTGTTTCAGGAAACTCACTGTGATTTACTGCTGTTTTCCTGGGCTGTGGAGTGGGACCTCTAACTTACCTTTGGTGTCTTCATACACTCCCAGTACCCCTCTACACACTACACTTGCCTAGATGGGAAACCGACATTCGCATTCCACTATTTTAGTACCTTGTTTGTGTTTCCCCTTAGGCCCATTGCAACCTATTGTGATTTTCACTATTTGCACTGTTTTCTGACTGGGTACTTACCTGTTTTGGTTCCTAGTGTATATAATGTGTATATATTGCTTACCTCCTAAGGGAGTATAGTCTCTAAGGTATTTTGGGCATTTGAGTCACCAAGATAAAGTACCTTTATTTTTGTAACACTAAGTATTTCCTTTCATGTGTGTGTGAGTACTGTGTGATTACAGTGGTATTGCAAGAGCTTTGCATGTCTCCTAGTTGAGCCTTGGCTGCTCTGCTTCAGCTACCCCTAGACAGCCTGGCTTTTACACACTGACTACATTTCACTAATAAGGGATAACTGGACCTGGTAAAAGGTGTAAGTACCTTTGGTACCCACTACAAACCAGGCCAGCCTCCTACATGTGATATACTTCCTCTCCTAGGAGCATGAAGTGTGGCACCAAAACCGTCCCAGAGATCCATGTACCTATAATTAATATGGTGACCTGCCACTATTGTGAGAAGCTCCCTCTTCTCCCTTCGTTCAGGCTATCTTGTTCACCTCACTAAGCTTCAAAGTTAATCTCTAGCTCTAATGCCTCCTTTAGCCCAGACACCCTGTAGTGTTTGGGTTAGTCCCAGTGAAACTTGGAGAAATTCTGTTCAGAATAGGGACGCTGCTAAGAAGAGCTGTGAAACCAATAAGAACCCTTTGGCAGCTTAATGGGAATTCTTGTATTTTCTAGAAAATATGAGCTCTTTGCTGTATCAGATGTCAGACTCGCCTTCATAAAAGGTGTGAAGGATACGTCATCACAGACACAAATATATATGAATTTGGAATGCTCACAGCTAAGATTAGTTAGAATATGTTCAATGGTCTAAACCATAAACTGATACCAGGTAATACACATTTTACTTTTTCCACCTGTTTTTTTCATCCATTATCATTTCAATACGGGGCATCTGGCATTCATAACACTATCCTATAAAACATTAAGAAATTAGTAAGGTATTTTACCTATCTAGAACAATGGAGTAAGAAGACAATTTAAATACCCCTCACTTTTAACCAAAACTCTTCTACCACCAAGCAAGTGAAGCAAGTCATTGTGACCATCCCCGGAAGAGCTTGCTTCCTACTTCCATCCAAGCATCTATCCATTCATCTTTTCATCCTTCCATCACCCACTGATAATCAACATTTCACCTTCACATTCTGTCATCTAATCAGTTTTTCATCCAACATTCAGGCCCTCATTACGAGTGTGGCGTTCTTAAGACTCCTACACTCGCGATGGTGGTCCGGCTGCCGCAGGCAGGACGGTCTGTCTGCCCTATCATAACCGTAGCAGATGGGCCACGGTCTGACCGCTGGCATCACCAGGTCGCCGTCTATCGACAGCCTGGCGGTCTCAGCAGTCACAATCTGCCAGGGCAGCACTGCAAGCAGCGCTGCCCTGGGGATTATGAGTCCCCTTTCCTGCCAGCCTTTGCGTGGCGGTCTGACTGCCATGCAAAGGCTGATGGAAAGGGGGCATTGGGTGCCCTGTGAGGTGGCTGCTCTGCCCATGCACTTTGCAGTGCAGGGGCTCGCACGGACAGCCCCGTCGCACAGTTCACTGCCCGAATTAAAGGCAGTGAAATGCGCAACGGATGCTGTTGCACCCAATGCACCACAACATTGCCGCCAGCTCGATTACGCTGGCCCAGAGGAAAACTCCTAATAGGGCAGCCAGCATACCGCCGGCACTGGCGATATGCTGGCTGCTGTGGCTTTGGTGGTCTTTCAAAAAGACCTCCAAAGCCGTAATGAGGGCCTCAGTCTGCAACCATTCCACTCATCAGTCTGCCCATCCATATCCAAACTTATGCATCTATCTTCAAACCTATCCATCAAACATATCACTCTATTCACTCGGTCATCCATCCTTTCACTTATACAACACCCTCAAATCCATCTTAAATCGTCATTTTGAAAATGCCACATTTAGAAAGTGAGCATTTTCTTGCTTAAACCATTCTGTGACTCTGCCTGCTTGTGTATTCCCTGGCTGGGTCAGACTGACAGTTGGGCTGTTTGTGAATCTCCACTAGACAGTGACACAAAGGAAGCTGGGGTGTAGCCTGCATATATGCAGTCTCCAACACCCTGGTGTGAGTCCGGAGCCAGGTCTGGGCAAGGCAGGATCTTGACAAGAACAGAGACTTTCCTTTGAAGTTTGCCAACTTCAAAGGCAGAAAGGCATATAAGCAGTGGACCCGGAAAAACCCAGAAGTTTTAGATTACTTCAAGGACTCAAAATGACCCTCTGCCAGGAGAAGAGAGGAATAGCTGAGGAGAAGTGCTGCCCCTGCCTGTGACTGTGCTTTGTTTGGCTATCCTGCAGTTTCTTGTGAAAGGGGACAAGGACTGGATGTTGTTGTGCATTCCTACTTGAGAGGTATCTCCAAGGGCTAGGACTGAGGTTGCCTCCTGTTTTTGAAGCCTCAGGGACAGCAAAGGCTTCACCAACCAGTCTCTGATTCTGCATGCTGTGGACTCAAGCTTGTCAGAGGGTGCCATTCCAGTTCCTGGACCCCTGGTAGTGAACTTCTGGTGAAAATTCTGTGAAACGACGCAGGATGACTCCCTGCAACTTCGCTAAAGATGCTGCTGCACATATCCTGCGACGCCGCCTACACCTAGAACCGTGGACCTCGCCGAGGCATGACAACCCCACTTTCAACATAGGCCCAATGTCGCTGCGGCCACTAACATCTGCACAAACTCATGAGCTGGAGTGTTGTACACCCCACGTTCATGACAATTGATCCCATCGCAGCTCCTGTGACCCTGTGACGTTATTGTGACCCCATGAGGTCGCCCTGCAGCATTGTGACTTCGCTGGACTTTGCCAGAGGTGCCCAAGGACTGACTCCTAGCAACTGACACCACCTCTCCTCCACCGCTCTGCAGCAAGGATCCAACGCCTCTTTGTGACACTTCTGCTCCTTTGCCCCACAGCACTGGAACCGACGCTGCATCTCCCACAGCAACGCCTCACTTTCCGACTCCGTGTACTGGCCTGCTTTCCACACTTTTTGCTAAGGTACTGTCCCTGGGGCTCCATGTGACACCGTAAACGGCGCGGGTGGCATCGCATTGTGGGAAACGACTCCGTCCCGATGCCGCTTTAACAACAGATTACAGTATTTGTGCCTCTAGGCACAATTTTTCTGTTTTTAATTTTTAAAGTCTTATTTGTACTTTTGTATGGTGGATTTTTATCATATTTGGTCTTGTTTAATTTAGATAAATATTACTGTTTTTCTGAACCTGAGTGATGTCCATTTTGTAGTGTTTCACTGTATTACTGTGTGTGTTGGTACAAATACTTTACACATTGCCTCTGGGTTAAGCCTTCCTGCTTGTACTAAGCTACCAAGGGGGTGAGTGTGGGTTAACCGGGTGTAGTTCTCCTTTTCCGTGACTAGAGTGAGGATCCTTGCTTGGACAGGGGGGAACCTGACTGCCAACCAAAGACCCAATTTTTAACAAGGCCCATCAAAAATCCAACCCCTGCAGTAGTTGCTAAAGCGGGGTTTGACAACGCCCCTGTCATTTTACCTTTACATTCTGTCATCCATTCAGTTTTTCATTCAGCATTTAGTTTGTCACTCTTCCATCCATTCATCCGCCCATCCATACACAAACCTATCCATCTATCTTCAAATCTATCCATCAAACATATACATCCTTTCACTCAGTCATCCATCCTTTCACTTATCCATCCCCTTTCATACATTCATCTATTCTTTGCAATCCATCCATCCTTTTGTTAATCCATTCACCCTTTCACGCATTCATCCATCTGTTCACTCCATACATTCACACACCCATCCTCCCTTTCACTTATTCACAATCCACTCTCTCACAAAGCCATCCACCCTTTCATTCATCCATTCTCCTTTCAACTCATCCATCCACTTCTCCACCCATCTATTTACCCTTTTACTCATCCATCCATCATTTCTTTCACTTATCCATCCATCCATTGACCCTTTCACTCATCCATCAGTCCACCCTTTCATCTAGCCATCCATCTCCCTTTCCTTTCACTCTTCCATCTAATCTTTCACTCATTCATCCATCCTTATATCCATCCTTTCAATCATCCATACATCCGCCCATCCATCTATCCACCCTTTCACTCAGTCATCCATCCATTCATCCAATCACTCCTCGATCTATCCATTTATCCTTTCACTCATCGATCCATCCTTTCTCTCATCATCTATCCAGCCATCCTACCTCTCACTTATCCAGCCATCCACCCTTTCACTCATCCATCCATTCATCCTCCATCCCTTTCACTCATCCATCCTTACATCCATCATTTCACTCATTCTTCCACGCATTTATCAATTTACCTTTTCACTCACACATACATCCATGCATTCTTTCATTAATGCATCTATCCTTTCACTCACTTATCTGTTCATTCACCTTTTTACTCATCCATCCGTCCACCTTTTCATCCTTCCATCCATCCATCCATCCTCCTTTTTACACATTCATCCATTCCTAAACTCATCCTTCCTTACATCCATCCTTTCACTCACACATTTATCCATCCATCCTTTCGTTCATCCATCCATCCACCCTCTCAACCCAGCCATCCATCCAGTCTTTCAATCCATCCATCCACTCACCTATCCATCCATCAATCCATCTATCCACCCTTTCATTCATCAGCCATCCTTTCACTCACTTGTTTATCCATCCTTTTGCTATCATCCATCCTTCAACCCTTTCACAAATCCGTCCACCCATTCATCCACCATTTCACTCCCACATACAAACATCCATCCTTTCACTTACTCACCTTCCCACCTTTTCGCCTTAATTATGAGCCTTTGCTTGAAGAGTTCCAGACAGAAGAGACCCATCAAAACCCCTCACTCCTGCTGCGGCTGCTAAAGTGGGGGGGAGGGGAGGAGCTGGAAGATTGGGGGTTGACGACGTCCTTGACAACATACCCTGCAGTCCAACATGTAACATAAAATCACGTTGTTTTTAGGCTTAGGTTAGCAAAATATTTCTTTCTTTCTGGCACAGCCTATCCTCCCGCCACAATTCCAGTTGATATACGAGGAGTACCTGTTAATGCAATTTTGAAAATAAAAAAGGCCCGTTAAACAGAGCACATGCAGTTGAAGCCTACTTAGCAGGCTGTTGCCACTGCATAGTTCAAAACACTGACATTCATTGCCAGCACAATGGAGTGGGGGAAGTTTGGCAAAATAGATGGATTTCCCAACACTAGCGCAGCAACGTGATTTTCTAAAGTTTGTCTTTTAGGGGCATATATATACACTGTTTGCACCGAATTAGCGTCATTTTTTTAACTCTAATTCGGTGCAAATATAACTCCATATTTATACTTTGGCGCTAGACCCGTCTACCACCAAATTTATGGAATCAAAGTCATTTTTTGGAGGTGGAAACCTGCCTTGCCTTAATGAGATGCAAGGTAGGCGTCCCCGTGCAAAAAATTACTCTATGGCCTTAACGCCATATCTATACTCCCTTGCAAAAATAGTGCACAGGAGGGAGGAGGGGTCAAAAAATGGCGCAAAATGCCCCATTTTTCAACACCTGGGTCAGGGCAGGCGTTAGGGGACCTGTGGGCCTATTTCCATGGTGGAACACCATGCAATAAGCCCACAGGTGCCCTCCCTAGGCTCCAGGGACGCCCCCACCCACACCAGAGGGACAGCGGAAGATGGGGGACCCCATCCCAGGTAAGTACAGTTAAGTATTTTATTTTATTTTTTAAAGTGCCTTTGGGGGGGCTGAAATGGGCCCCTCTACATGGCACTGGGTGCATTAGCCATGCCCAGGGGACCCTGGTCCCCTGTGCTGGCCATTGGGGAGGTGGGCATGACTCCTGTCTTTTCTAAGACAGGAGGCATGTGGTATGGATGGTTTTGTTTCAGAAAATGACTCTAGGCAGGTTAGAGTCATTTTATTTTTACTCTAACCTGCCTAACGTAATTTTTTGGTGCAAAAACCCATTCTTCCATACTGCCAGCCCAACCCAACTAAAGTCATTTTTTTTGGCTGCTAGCCTACCCTTTGCACCGGCTTGCACCATTCCATAAATATGGTGCCCGGCTGGTGTACAGAAATGGTGCAAGCTGGGGCTAAACGTTTTGGTGCAAAACTGAGTTGGTGCAGTTTTGCACCAAAAAATATAAAGCAGGGCCTTAGTTTGTTGCAGCTACATTCATTTTTGCGGTGGTTTGAGAGCAATAAAACATAGGTGTATGCTGATTATGATGATAAAAGCAATCACACAATACATGCATTTACAGACAAACTACGTATGACACCTGCAGTGTATATAAAAAGCATTTTGGACTGGCCCTGGATCGCCACAGTAGACACATTTTGCTTTTCCCGGTCCTGAATTGAGTCAAAAAGGAAATACACAGTCCTGTGGAAAATTCACAGCCACCTAACATTCCTAGACCTGCCTGGTATGGTTTTGGTTAGTGAAAATGTAGTTCTATCTAAATTGCAGACTTCCGGGGATATGGACTAGCAGAAGTTGATGGCTGCTCTTTGGCCTGGGGCTCTCATTTCACTTGGTGGGTATAGAAAAGCCTGCAGAAAGATATGTCTGGGAAAGGTGGAGTTGGGAATGACGTAGCAGAAATGTTAGTACTGTCCCTCATGTCACAGTATCATCTATGTGTGGCCGTTTATGCATTATGTGAACCAAAGAACTAATAGTATGACTGTTGACCTACACACTGAGAAGTCATTTTTGTGTGCATTTATCTTAGACTAATGATTGAAACATAGGTGGTATTGAGATTGATTTACATGTTTGAAGAATTAAACTTTTATTATGTTATGTTATGTTATGTTATAGTTTAGAGTCCAGACTAGTAGTCTGCATTGAAATGATATTGAATTTCTAATAATTAGTGTTTGAAATACTTGTTCATAATGCATCTGGACCCACACGATTTGTCTGATTCTGGGGAATTGTCATTCCTACCCTCTGTCCTCTTACAATAGTACTGAAACTTTGTCCTGTTTGACTTTATGGGAAATATTTGGCATTGGCTGACCTGGACTAAATATTTTCACAGGTTGGTTCGGAACAAATTTTTGCACAAGCAGATTCACAGAGGGTGACTGCACCATCTGGTTTACATTAGAATTTGGCACAATCTGATTTACGACAGGACTTGTCACAGCCTGAACTGTGTTAAAGCTCTGAATTGGTTGGATTGCTTCAGGAATTTGTGGCACTGAATTTTTAGGTATAACTGGCACTATCTGATTCGAAGTTTGTGCAACTGGAGAAAAGGCACACTTGGGATTATGTTTTGGTTAGCTTCTCGTCTGGCTCCTACCTCAACTGAGTGGTACAGTGGTGGATGATTTAACAGATTTGATTTGTGAACTCATCAGCTGAATCACTGTTGTCTGTGACTGTCTTTTTACCCTCAGTATCTGCTGTTCTCCCTCCTTGTGGGATAAACCGTCCTCTGCTACCAAATCTGCTGGAGCGTTTTCATCCTTTGCAATAATCAGTGCTCAACAAGGTCAACGGATATTTGGCCCCGCCATAGGATGTGGTAGAACCAAACAACATAATTCTTAATACTGATCACTGAAATTACACAGTATGACCAATATGGCCATACAAGGAAAACTCCAGTCAGAAATAAAGTTGAGGGATATATTACAAACTTAAGCTCAAAGTCATGTAGACAATTCTCAAGATAAAGTTATAAAGAAACTGAATGACCAAGGGCTGACCAAGGCGACGAAATAAGTTCAGGCAAGTTTAGGAGAACTACGCATTCAACAAAGACAATACAAAACATCAATAATTTAATGTGAAAACAAGCATTGCTCAGTTTTATTAAGCATTAAAGCAGTTCAAATCATAAAAGTTCACTTTAGCTGAGAAAAAGGAAATCCCTATAGTTTAGTCAATCAGGGAATAACGTGCAGGGTGGAGCACATGCAGGCAAAAGACAAAAAGAACAAAAAGGGCAAAAATAATTTAGAAAAAGCTAATCTCAGGCAACAGGTTACTAACTAGAATGGGCAAAAAGTAGGTAAAAAGAGATAGCGTCAGCACATCAGAATCTAGGTCAAGAGACTTCTTTGATCACTAGGGACAAAAGCATTTCAAAGGGGCATGGATAAAGAGGGAGATACCTCTACAAGGGCATCAACATTCAGGATACAGGAAAGAAAAGGTTCTGCTTTTCATCTTTGGGATTCAGTCAGATCTGATTCAGGGAATCTCTGACCAAAGTCCAGCTGATCATCAACACTTAAAAGTTAATAAGGCAAGCTGATTTGTCAATTCAACATTTCATTTGACGTTGAAGGGGCAACATCCAATAGAAATCAATCATGCGACTTCAACTTGAAACATCCCCATGCCTTCCCAGGTTTTTTATGAGAACAGCTTCCATTTATGTACTTCCACTCAATATTGAAACAAAATGTTTTAATTGACAGTCCACAGTCCAGGATGTTCTCCTTTCAAGGACCTGTTTTCACACCTCACTATGGGCCAGATGTATCAAGATTTCGGTTTGCACATCGCAAATAGCGAATTTTAAGAAATCGCTATTTTTGACATGCAAAATGGGATGTATCAAAATTGCGAGTCAGAAATAGCGATTTCTTAAAATTCACTAACGCAATTTGCAAGGTCCAAATACCGAATCGCAAAATAAATAGCAATTTGGTATCTGAAAATAGCAAATTGCGCAAACGGCAAACTGGAACAGCCTGATGACATCACAACCAGGAAGTGAGTCAGCCCATGCTGTTTCAGGAGCCACACCCACATGAGCAGGCAGGGAGACACAGCCCAGCACCACGCAAGGGTGTTACCTCTCCCAGAGTTGAACATGGACTCAGACAAAATGCCGGATGAAGTCCACACACCACCCCCAGAAGCTACATCCACAGGAAGACAGCAATCCCTGCCCCAGCGTCAGTCAACTCCCCTCAGGAGGCATCACAAAGCAGGAAGAAAATGTACAGATGAAGGAGAGGGCCCATCAATATTTGGCGGCCTTGAAGCGTCCATGCTGAAAGTGCAGAGCCTGCAATGCAAACACATGAGGTTAATGCGCAGGCAGTTGGTGTCAATTGATCATAACATGGGTGCAGTGCATGGGCAGTTGGAGTCCCATAATGACAATATGGGAGTACTGCACAAGCAGTTGGAGTCTCTGCATGAGGGCCAGCAAAAAGCTGCAGAAAACACTAAGGAGTTGACAAACGCCATTAAGGAACTCTACACTGAGATGAAGCATTAGCGTGTCAACCATCGCAGGTGCCATCACCAATTCATGGGAATGTGCATTGGGTTCTGCAGATCCATCAATCAGCTTGCGACTTCAACTGCCTTGATATCACGGCGGGCTGTGGCCGCACAGGTGGAGACGGCACATTGCAGTTGGGACGTTGCACAGGCATTGGTGCAAATAACCAACATTCTGGATGCAATGCAGACAGCACGCAGTGCTACAAACAGTGAACTGGGTGTTGGGGATAGTGAGGAGTCCTCTAGCCTCAGCAGTCTAACAGTCCCTTTGATGGACCCTAGGCGTCGCAGTGTCAGACACAGTACTGCCTTTGACCCCGCTACAGGAGGTGCCAGCGAGGGCCCTGCGCACTAAAGTGGAATGCGTGAACGTAAGAAGTGACATTGAGGGCTACAGGGGACTACCTTCACATGTAGCAATGCAGTTATACTATGATGTTAATAGTGTGACACTGTTAATCACTCATGTCTGCCTATAGTGCATATCTATGTCCTATTGACACGAATGTTAATAAAGATGCTGACTACCGGAATACATATTATAGAGGTTGTGTTTTCATTACTTACTTCAGAAATGGTTGCGCATGATGTCAGCACGCCTCTGCCTGCCCCATGCTGCACTGGTCCTGTCTGCTGGGTGAAGGGGTGGTATGGGATCATCATCCTCATCTGAGTCTGGCTCCGTTAATTCCAATGGTATGCCCCTGGTAGTTGCTATATTGTGCAAGATCGCAAATGTGGCCACTATTTTACATGTTGTCTCTGGGCTGTACTGTAGTGCGCCTCCACTTTAGTTAAAACACCTGAAGCGTCTTTTCAGCAGCCCGAAAGTGCGCTCCACCACATTGCGGGTTGCCCTGTGTGCTGAATTTAACCTCCACTATGCTGGTGTTGCAGGGTTCAGGTAGGGCGTCATCATATAGGTGCGCACTGCGTAGGCACTGTCTCCTAGAAGGAACAGAGAGTAAAATGAGTACTTGTGCCATCTGACGCCACACTGACATCAATGCAACATTGTAAAGTGGCAATTTACCAAATAGATAGCCTTCACCGAATTCCCCAGCTAGCAGTCTTGTGTGAATCCCGCTGTGGTAGAATATGTACGAATCATGTGAGCTCCCTGGGTACCTGGCGACGAGATCCGTAATGATGTAGGAGCCATTGCATATCACCTGTATGTTCATTGAATGTTGTTTTTTACGGTTGCGGTAAACATACTCTGTGGCCGATGGTGGGCAGATTGCAACATGTGTCCCATCTTTGGCACCTAGGACATGTGGGAACTATGCTATCTGTTAGAATGTGATTTTAGTGTGCTGTAATTCCTGTGGGGTGTGGGGGAATCTGATGTACTGGTGTATTCTGCTAAGCGTGGCATTGAGAAATGCATTGAAAAATCTAGAGTGGGCACTCTGTGATACCCCTCCAGCTGCTGCTATGACCCCTTGAGAGCTCCCTGAGGCTAGTAGGTGCAGGGAGCATAATACCTGCACATGGGTGGATATGCTAGTGGTCCTGCGTGTTGTGCGCTGCAGCATGGGTTGTAGCTTAGCTATCAGGTCAAGTATCATGGCCGAGCTCAACCTGTACTTCTCATAAATCTCCCCCTCAGTCTGGTCAAAAAGGGTTATGCGCACCCTAAAAATGCCCTCCGGTCTCCTCCTCCACCTCCTCAAACCTGCCGAGATCCTCATTCTCCTCGCCATCACGTAGAGAGCAGCCATTGTGGAAAAGAGGCTGAGTCGTTCTGGGCCTCTTTTTATAGTTTGCACCTGGTTACCACCTGGTTTCAATTCTTGGTAAATTGCATGTGCAAAACCCCATTCTGCGTATAATCGAAATTTGCGAATTGTGATGCATCGCATTGCAGCATGTTTTTGTGTGTCGCAATCCGCGTTTCACAAATAGCGTCATGATTTACAGAATGGCAGTGTTTAGCTTCCATATTAGTATAGCAGCCTATAATATGCATTTGCGGACAAATCACCTCATCAGTATACAGGGGATTTTGATTTGAAGGGGGATTTGCTAAACTCAGGACTCTTGTGGTTGTGACTTTCTCTGAGTCACTTGTTTTGGGTAAGCTCAGTCCAATGAGTAATCTTATAATCATAATAACAGTCACTACCACTAAACCTATACATATGTGTTTGCATTCGCTATCTCTATTTCCATTTGACTCCATAATTTCTCTAATATGAGACTAAAAGTTCTAATTCAAAAATCAAGATCGTAATCAAAAGTGCAAAGTGGCTTTAATGTATCACTGTCTCCTTTCAGTCCGTTTTACTTGTGAGCAAAGCAAGAATAAAAAATAATCTCTTTAAAGGTGCAAATTATTCACAAAAGGTTTCTAGATCTTCTAGAAAGTTCATGAAGAATTTTCTTTACTTGCAAACTTTCCAAAGTTTCTACTAAAAGTTCAAATGTCTCTAATAAAAGTACAGCTTGTAATCTCTAATAATCACTTCCAAAATGTAATGTCGTTGTTCATCAAGCGGCAATGAGATTTCAAAGTTCAGCTCTACTGCAATTTCAAACTCAAGATTATTGAACTTGATTCAAATTGTTAAAGCAAAAGGTTGCAAACTCTTTCTCCCAGTAATTTACAGCAAAATTAGTCCATTCAGGTGCTGAGTATTTCCAACTTGGTTCTCTCTTTCTTTCTGATATCCTATTTACTCTACCCTCAGCATCACTGTCACTTTGAGTAGACTCTTCAGTCTCGTCAGCAATAGTTGGAGGCACTGTTTGCTTACTTGGCTAATTGTCTCCTGGTACAGCTCTTTTATCTTCTGCAACTGGTCCTTTGTCAGCACCCGAGCTTGCCTGAGTCAAATGCTTCTGTCTCGACCCTTCTGTATCATCCACTATTGTCGACTTGCTCAGACCCGTCTTAGACTGTACTTATGCTGTACCAGTCACTTGTCCAGACCCAACAGCTTGACTAATCTGATCCCTCTTGCTCTTTGTAGCCGACCCTTCTGGAACAGATGCTGTATCATCTAGGGGACCTGGAACTTTCTGAGTGTCACTAGCGCGTGCACAGATAGAGAGACCAGCACTCTTCGCTGCTGTAGTGGTTACCAAAACCACTTGATGAGGGCCTCTCCAATGCAGTTTCAAGCATGTTTTCCTTCCATGATTTTTCACTATGACCCAGTTAACTGGACATAGGTCATGGCACAGTTCCTGCTGCGGCTGTGCTGTAGCTTCTCCAACCTGATGCGACAAAAACGAATCAAATCAGCCAATCCTTTGCAAAAATGCAGCACAAAGTCATCTGTAATGATCACAAGCACATTCACAGGCACTGCTGGCAATCTCATTATCCTCCCCATCATAATATCATGAGGGGACAACCAAGTCTTTCTGTCAGGCATACTCCACATACTCATCAAGACAAGAGGCAACACGTCTGGGTATTTCAGAGTGGTAGATGCATTTACTTTCACCAGTCTCGACTTCAGAGTACAATTTATATGCTCGACAAGTCCAGAAGGACTATAGCTGCAGTGAAATCTCTTCTCAACTTGTAATGCTACACACAGTAGTTTTAGGATCTCACTGTTAAAGTGGGTTCCATGGTCTGACTCTAGAGAAGTCGGGGATCTGAACCGTGGTATCAGTTCCCTAAGTAACACCTTTGCTACTGTAAGACCATCATTTTCCTGATTGGGTAGGCTTCAACACAGTGTGAAAAATTGCATACAATGACTGAGACATATCTCAGTCCATTGAAAACAAGCAACTCTATGAAATCCAGCTGCATTCTATTGAACGGTCCTCCTGATCTACCTATGTGTCTCAGTGTAACAACTGTATGTATTCCTATGTTCTTCTGTTGGTGTGTGACACACCTGTGGCCCACAGCTTCTGCATTCACTTTGAATCTGGTGTTAAATCATGTCTGTTTAAAGGTTCTGATCATTGCATCCCTACCTATATGTGCCTCTCCATGATAATGTCTAGCCATGGGTGACAATAAGCTGTTTGGCAGCACTGCTCTTCCATCACTTGAAACCCAAATGTCATCCTCATCTCTCTTGAGACATCCTGCTCTATCCCAACTTTCCAGTTCCTCTTCTGTCACTTTCTCCTGCAACCTTTAAACTTCCTCCGTGTATCAACAGCAGTTAACAGGAAATTTTGACTCATCTCACTATAGGTATCATAGTTCAATTCTATGTCAGGACCGGAGGCTCCGATTATGCTTTCTCTTTCTTTACTGACTCAAACAGCAGCCAATCAAATACAAGTAACAGATAAAACTACACATCCCAAGATGCCTAACATCCTATCACATGGTCCAATCACTATCCATGTCCTCTGCCATAAGTCCTTTGACCTCTGATGTCACTTCCTCTTTCTTTGCTGCTTCGCAGCAGATAAGTACATGTTTTGATTCTATCGTATATTTTACATGTTTATTTAAGTGCTTATACTGTTAATTCGATTGGTATAGCGTCGCGATTCAGCGCGCTTTTTATATAGTGTGTTGAGCTCTCGTGCGCCTTGTTTACTTGGCTTTTTGCCAAGATTTGTAGCCCGTATCGTTAAGTGGAGCGGGAGCGGAGCTGCTCTCTTGCAGTCTCCTTTTTATTTCTACTCGCGCTCGCACGTCTCAACGAGCCGATTCCTTCCTAATTCTGGACTCAATCGGCTCGTGAGAGTGCGGCGAGGGCGTTCAAGTGCCCCTTTTGTTCTAAAAAGTGCTCCCTGACGCCCAGCAGAGATTACTGCCTGGGTTGTAAAATTAAATTAGGCTTCAGCCGAGAGTGCCTTGCAGGCAGCTCCCTCCACACTATAATAAGGGCTCCTTTTTTCACTTGCCTGAATTGGGGTTTTTGCACTCCCCCTTCCTTGATTCCAACTTTACCTACTCGTTTTATTATTAACTCTTTAAAGGTATTTTATCTTAATACTCTGGTCATGGCTCAGTGGGATGATCAAGGAGCAGAATATTATACAGAAGAGTTGGGCAATCAACTAGAGGTTGATCTAGTAGAAGCCCTTGATACCAGGGTTCAACAATCGGTAAATGATGCCCTGGTGAGAGCTCTGGGTCCCTTTTCAGGGCAGTTATTTGACTTCGCTTGATCACAGGGCTGGATGCAAGGACAACAACCACCTCCCGAGTTAAAAAAAGTGAAGGACAAGGCAAAAAATTTAGAATCTAGAGCCGAGGTTAGTGGTCATCACGCAGACACATTCGAAAAACTGCGTAAGAAACGTAATGGCGAACATAATTACAGTTCAAAAAAGGAAGCCTCCTTTTCTACCTCTTCCTCTGATAAAAAGTCCTCCTCTGATGACTCAGATGATTCCGACGCTCCTATACCTAGTAAAAAAGCTAAAAAAGCAGCCCCTCCCTGTCAGGTTCTAGACTTCGATCCCACGGAAATCATTCACCCCAGAGCTTCCAATTGGGTTCCTCCACCCGAAGTGGCTCAATATGTCCAATCTAATTGACGGAAAAGCTCTGATAATGAAGTCAGGTCACGCTTAAAAGCAGAGTGCCCCAGGCCTGACCTAGAGGGCAAGGTTTCTGATACCCCAGAAATAGACCCCACCATGGTCACCTTTATGAGAAAATTTTCTAAGGACCCCAAAAAAGGTTTGGATCGCTCCTGGCGTAATTGCCAAGACAAATTGTTGGACCTTTCAGGACCTTTGACCAAGATTCTTGAGATGGCATATGTTGCTAAGGAATCTGGATCCCCGGTGGACACTGATGTCCTTATAGGTTGGGCGCAAAGATCTATTTGCCTGCTTGGAAACTCTAATTGTGCTATTTCTGCAGAACGCAGAAAATCCATTTTAATGCGCATTGACCCTAAGTTGTCAGACCTTGCGACCTCGGAAGCAGGCCCTTCGGCTGAAGGACTTCTTTTTGGATCTTCTTTTATCAAAGACTTGGCTAAGTTCTGCTCCACCTTTTCTTCGCTTGACAAGGCTCAAATGTCTCTCAAGAAGGTTTTTAAATGAGGCCTTTTTGTCAGGGCTGGTCGTTATGGGGGACGTATGCCCGGCTGAGGAACATACAACAGTCCCCAAAACTACTACCCGAGAGGCACAGGTGGCTGGTACGGAGATCAAGACCCCACCTTCTACCCCAGGTGCCCCAGGGGAGGACGCCCCCGTTTCCGTGGAGGCCAGTGCAGAGGGCAGCAAGGAGCCATACAGGACTCAAGTTTCACAGGTGAGAAGATTAATTTTTCTCAGGTCAAACTTGGGGGCAGAGTAGCATTATGCTTGGCAAATTGGAAACGGATCTCCGGAGATCCTTGGATTCTCCAAACAGTAGAGGAATTTCGTCTGGAGTTTATCAGTACTCCCAAACAGCTCTCCCCTCCATTACAAATGTGTTTTTCCCTAGCAAATAAAAATTTTATAGACAAAAAAGTGCAAGCTCTTTTAGACAAGAGAGCCGTCCAGTTTGCCTCCCCTCACCCTTACGGTTTCCTCAGTCCTATTTTCGTAGTAGACAAGAAAGGAGGAGGTCACCGTTTAGTCTTGAACCTGAAGGATTTCAATCATTGGATCCTATACAGACACTTCAAGATGGAAGGCATCCACATGTTAAGAGATATCCTTTTGGAAGGGAATTGGATGGTTTGACTGGATCTAAAGGACGCATACCTGACGATTCCAATTTTTCCACCTCACAGGAGATTTCTGCAATTCCAGTGGAAGGGACAGTGTATGGAGTTTCTTGCCCTTCCATTCGGTCTGTCATCAGCCCCTTGGTGCTTCACGAAGCTTCTGAGACCTGTGATGGAATGGCTCAGAGCCAAGGGAGTCAGATTGATTATATATCTGGACGACATTCTGCTGATGGCACAATCCCCTCAAGTCCTCCTATCTCATTTGGATTGGACCATCAACCTTCTGCAAGATTTAGGTTTCCTTATCAATGTGCAGAAGTCATTGTTGAAACCCTCTCAGGTGATAGAGTTCCTGGGGTTCCAGATAAATTCCATTTTATGTCAACTCATCCTTCCCTCTCAGAAGATCCGCAACATCAAGAGGGAATTGTGATCGGTTCTATCCAGTCAGACCGTCTCATTGAGGAATATAGCCAGAATAGTGGGCTTACTAGCTTCGTCTATTCAGGCGATCTTCCCTGCACCCTTACATTACCGGGCACTACAAAGACTCAAGATCGGACATCTACAACAGGGTCTGAGTTACTCAGAACAAATCTCATTGACTGCCGAAGTACGATCAGAGATTCAGTGGTGGCTCCATCATATGGAGGCTTGGAATGGCAGGGTGATTTTCGGGTCTCATCCAGAGGTGGTGATAGAATCCGATGCCAGCAGATGGGATTGGGGAGCACGTTGCAACTCCCTAGTGACGGTGGCAGATGGTCAGAATGGGAGCAAACTCTACATATCAATTGCCTGGAACTTCTGGCGGGATCATTTGCCATAAAGAGCCTCTCCCCACAGAAAACAGATTGTTGCATACTCTTACGGATGGACAATGTCTCAGCAGTGAGGTATGTCAACAAATTAGGAGGCACGAAGTCCAGAATTCTGGCGTAGATTGCCAAGGATTTCTGGCACTATTGCCTAACTCAGCGTCTAGTAGTCATAGCGGAATACCTTCCTGGGGACCAGAACATCATAGCAGACTGGAACTCCAGATACCTGTCGGATTCCAGCGACTGGAAATTGGACCCTTTGATATTTTCTCAGATAATCAGGGAATGGGGCAGTTGCAAAGTGGATCTGTTTGCCTCACGGCTCAATTGCCAAATTCCAAAATTTTACAGTTGCCGTCCGGACCCTTCTGCGTTAAAGACAGATGCCTTTCTTCAGGATTGGTCCCAGTTTCAAGGTTATGCCTTTCCTCCATTCCTGATGATTGCCAGGGTTTTGTCTCAGGTGAGGAGACAGAAGACAGAGATTGTTCTGGTGACCCCCTTTTGGAGAGCATAGCCTTGGTTCCCCATAGCTCTTCATTTAGCTTGTGCCTCTCCTCTTCTGATTCCGCCTCGTCCGAATCTTCTGTTGAGTCCGGAGGGCCTTCAACATCCACTGGTCTTGTCAGGGAAGTTGACTCTGCTAGCCTGGTTAATTTCAGATCTAGATGGAGTACCCCAGACGTTTTGAAGCAAGCTGCAGAATACATTAAGCAGGCCTGGGCCGGTAGTACCCATAAAAGATATGACTCAGCCTGGCGCAGATGGTCTAGTTGGTGTGATGGAAGGGGTGCCAATCCAGTGGAAGCACATATTGGTATGATTATTAACTTTTTAGTAGAGCTAGTTAGTTCTGGTTTGGCTTATCGGACAATCAATAACTTTAGATCAGCTATTTCAGCAGGACACTCTCATCTAGAAGGTAAACCATTGGAGAACACCAATTAATTTGCAAGCTTTTGAGGGGTATACGTCTTTCTAAACCTCCTCAAGCTAAATATTCTGTATTATGGGATGTTAGCATTATTTTAAATTTTGGGGATTCTTGGCCTACCAACAGGTATTTATCTCGCAAACAGCTTTCTGCTAAGCTGACCCTGCTTTTATGTCTTATCTCTTGCAAAAGGGTTTCAGACGTCAGAGCTTTGGATTTAGCTGGTAGAACATTTTCTCCAGAGGGGGTCACCTTTTCAGTGACAAGAAGGACTAAAACAAATTACAGGTCAGTATCCTACCCAATATACTCTGAAAATTCGAAATTATGTGTAGCCCAATGTTTAAAGGATTATGAAGTGGTCACAGAAGAATTTCGACAGGATGCTAAAGGTCAATTATTAATTTATTTGCAAAAACCTTTTAAACCAGTTACCTCAGCCACTTTGGCCAGATGGTTGATGAGTGAAGCAGGTATTGATACCTCTATATTTGGGGCTTATTCTGTTAGAGGGGCTATGGCTTCCAAATCTTTTGCCTTGGGTTCCCGGTTAGAAGACATTATGAAGGCAGCAGATTGGTCTTCAGAAAATACTTTTCGTAAGTTTTATCACAAACCAGTATTGGACGTAGCTACTGTGGTAATGGAACAGCTTTAAACTAGCATAATCGGAGCCTCCGGTCCTGACATAGAATAAAATTAATTCTAGCTATCGCGTCAAGAATTTTCAATTGTATTAAGGACACGGAGGCGAGGATTATCCCTCCCTTAAAAACACAATGAATATTGAATATCAATTATTGTGAATATTTATGATTATTGTTATTTCTCCCTTCCATTTTATTGTCAATTATAGAAACATCAGTTTATTGAGACATTTTCAATTTGTTGGGATATTACCTGCCTGTTTGTTGTTACAGGTTCTGATCAGAAGAATTCCTGAAATTCTTATTGTCATGGATAAGTTTGGTTGTAACGTTTTGCCTCAGTTGATTTCCGGTGTTGAGCTGTCCAGGAGAAGGTTATCCTGGAAAAGAAGATGTTAATGCCCCCGGATTTCGGGATGGCGTAAGAAGTTTCGTTTTCAAGTTGATCTTATCTGTTCTGACCAAAGAAAGAGGAAGTGACATCAAAGATCAAAGGACTTATGGCAGAGGACATGGATAGTGATTGGACCATGTGATAGGATGTTAGGCATCTTGGGATGTGTAGTTTTTTCTGTTACTTGTATTTGATTGGCTGCTGTTTGAGTCAGTAAAGAAAGAGAAAGCATAATCCTCGCATCCGTGTCCTTAATAGAATTGAAAATTCTTGACGCGATAGCTCGAAATATTTTTATTCTCCAATAAAATAAGTACAGCTTGGGGCACAATATCTCGCAACCTTATCAGCATAAGTATTACCTAAAGTTACATAATCAGCTGATTTCTTATGGGCGGCACACTTTACAACAACAATTTTAGCAGGTAGCACTAATGCATTCAACAAATTGTAAATCTTATCACCATTGCAGATAGGTGATCAAGAGGATGTTGTGAACCCTCTCTGGGACCACAACTGTCTGAATCGTGAACAACACCAAAACCATACTGACTGTCAGAGAAGATTGTCACTTTGAGCTGTTCAGAAACACAGCATGCTCTGGTAAAGGCAATCAATTCGGCTACTTGGGCAGAAAAGACTCCTCAAAGCCAGGAGGCTTCAATCATACCTGATAATGTTCAAACTGCGTAACCAGTTCTTAGGGTACCATCCTAATCTCTTAAACATGAGCCATCAACAAATGTGATATAGTCATTTTCAGCTAGGGGAGTGTCTTGAATGTCAGGTCTTGGTTTGTTGCACAATTCAGTCACATCAGGACAGTCATGCTAAACCTCAACCACCATTTCACTTGCACTTTCAACATGGTTTGACAACAATGTAGTAGGATTCAAACTGTACCTCTCTTAAGATTAATGTTTTGAGAACTGAGGATGACCTACTCATGGTGGGTCAAACACGCACTTGTCTAATACTGTGTCTTGTCTGGGTTAACAATACCTCCACAGAGTGGTCGATAAAAACATTCAGAGGGTAAAACATATCAATTCTTTTGCACTGTTCAATGCTGATGCTCAAGGCAGCGATTGCCTTCTAACAACGAGGCAGTGCAGAAGCCACAGAATCAAGTGTGGCAGAAAAATAGGCAACAGGCTTATTTGCATTTCCATGCAGACGTGTCAAAAGTGAGAGAGCACAAAGAAAAACATTTATTGTAATCAGGCATTCCCAGAGCTGGTGCTCGGAATAGGCTTTCTCTCAGCTCTGTGAAGGCACGTATGCAGTTGTCATCCAATGGTACTGGATTAGACACATCCTTGAGAGTCAGCATGTGTAGAGACTGGTCAAAATGAAATAGTTTGGAATACACTGGCGGAAGAAGCGAACCATTCCCAAGAAAAGTTGGATTTCTTTCTGTGTGGCAGTGGGATTCATTTTCATGATTGCTGAGATTCTTACTTGTGAGACTTTCCACTCACCTTTCTTATTGTGGTGACATAAGTACAGGACGTCTATCTTGCAATAATATAGTCTATTGGGGAAACTTTATGCCCATTCCCACCTAAATGAGTCAAAGGAGCAATTGTGTTTCTCCTGCATGCTTCTCAAGTGTTTGATGCAACAAGTAGGTCATTTATATAGTGCACTAAGACTGAATGGTCGGGTATTTTAAGTGATTCCAGATTCTTTTTCAAGCTATGGTTAAACATTGAAGGACTCTCAGTATGCCGTTGTGGAACTCTACCATGCCAAAATACGACTGCTAAATTTTAAAGCAAAGAGCAATTGGCTTTCCTCAAACAATAGTATGGAGAAGAATGCTTGGCAGAAAGCAATTGGGGTGAACCTTTCTGCTTCACATGGAATTTGGAATAAAATCACTGCAGGATTTGGTACCACAGGACAACATATAATGACAATCTCATTGATGGACTATGCAGTACTTTCCATTGGGCTTCCAAGTCCTAGAACAATAGAGTTACATGGATGTCCCCTAATCTCCTTCAAAATACCCTGCTCAATTATTCAATTTATCAGGGGAATGATCTCAGCAGTTGTCTCAGGTGTCATGTTATACAAGGGAGTTTTTGGATCCAATGCATTTGGCTTCACTGTTATTTCAATAAGCTCAACTCCTTTGATGAGTCCTGTTTCCTTTTTGGAAAAATCCCAAACCTCAGGTGTCACTGTGTATTTTAAATCTCCCGGCAATTCATTACACGTCAACATCAGGTACAATGTGACACTTGGGTACTTCATCACAATTTTATAGGGCACATCTTCATCATTTGTTTGGATTGCGATTCCTTTGGGTGTGCAGTTAATGGAACAGTTTAGCTTACACAATAGGTCACGTCCAAGTAAACTTACAGGACTTGAATCACAGACCACAAACTAGTGCTCATCTTCAAATGAACCTGTTTTTACAGGGGAAGATTCTGTTACAGGGTTTGTCAGCTGATTTTTGCAACTGCTACAATCTGGATTCTCTTTCCTGAAAAGTGCAAATTTGATATTTTTGTTTTTCTGACAGTGAAGCGTGTAGCCCCAGTGTCTACCAGGAATGACACATCATGACCTATAAAATTAGCATTTACATAAGAATCACATTGATCTACTTCTAGGGATGTATCTGGCATGCAGTCCTCATCCTCTGAGCTATCTGCCTGAAGAATGTCTGAAAATTCCTCATCACTCAGGCCCATCAGGGGAAACTGTGATGCTATCTGATTCACACTGGCATTTGCAATTTGATTTAAATTCTGTTGAGGAACAACCACTTGCTGTTGTGTCATTGGGGCTTGTGGTACCCACATCTACTGTCCTGGGAACCCAGTCACATTTTGCACTCTGGGTTTTTGAACTCTGAATCTGAACATAATAATTGTCTTGTACTTGAGAAACGTATTCTTTAATTGATTATTCACATTACTAAAGGGATACACCCTTCACCACTGACTGAAATTTCAACATGCATGACATGGATTTGTTTTCCTCAAAGCCTGAACATCAACAACACCTCCACCTTGATCTATCCGAACACCATGTCCTCTACCTAGAGGTAGAATGACATTCGTTACCTGCTGTGGCACTTCTTGCATACCACTAGGATTCATCATCATCTGCGGGCTCTTATTAACTTTCTGTGAGCTTTCAATGGCAGCTTTAAGGTCAGTTCCTCACTACAGTACTTTGCATATAGCAGAATCTCATCAATCGGTTTATTCTGCCAACAAATCAAGTACTGCTGAATTATGTCACTTACGCCTGGTTTCAATCCCTAGACAAATCTGAACATATAATGACCCATATCCTTGGTTTCTCTTGTCTCTGTACCACTGAAAAGCTGGAAAGCTTGCAACAATCTCTCATAATAGGCATGAACCAACTCCTTTGATTCTGTCATCCTGTCAATCCCCATTACATTTTCTGCAAAGTATGAAACGTATTACTTGTGATGATTCTTCAAAGACCCGTGCTGTGGGTAGATCCTTGAAAGCAAGCAAACTTAAATGCTTGACCTCATTATCCTCAGGCAAACAAAAAATGGGGGTTAAAAAAGATCGAGCCAATTGTGCAGGAGATCTTCACGGGTGTTAAATCCCGCTGTGATACCTTTGTCACCCAGCTACCCTCTACAGCAGTGGCTTCTTGTTCTACCCCCTCTACTAGCCCCCAAGAGGCAGGGAGGATTTGATCTTCATCAAGCTTGGGCTCACTATCGCCATCACTACCACCAACCATAGACCCAATAGGGGAGGAGCCTGCCTGTTCTTCTCCCAGCAGGAGGTCAAGATCCAATGCAGTAAATATAGACGTTGCTCTATCTCTGGTTCCTACACATACTGAGATGCAGTTTGTAGGAAAACCTTCTTATCCCTTATTTTCAAGACTCAATAGTAAAGGGGCAGAGAGAGAGAAGAGCCTACATCTGAGCGAGAATACATGCATGAATGTATCTCAGGATCAGCAATGTTTGGAGGCACCTGCAGCTTTCATCGTTCCAAGTACTATCAATCCTCTTCCTTTGGCACCTCAAATACCATGCATTAGGGATGACACCCCCTCTGCCTCCGGGTCTCCTTCACCAACCAATACCAACTACCTTGCCCAACCCTCCAGTCAAGATGATGTTGAACCTTATTTTAAGGGAACTACGCGACTTAAAACTTAGGGCTGATCAGGCTCATAAAAAAACTAATGACCAATTAGCCCAGCTCAATTCCAACATATCGCAGTTGACGTCACAGATCTCTCAAGTGAAACAGAGAATCTCAGATATTGAAGATGCCCATCATTTATCTACAACTGTGGTGAACCAGACCCAGGCTGAACTGGAAGCGTGTCAATTTAAGTTGGACGATTTTGAGAAAAGATCACAGTGCTCTAATTTGAGGTTCATGGGGATTCCAGAGGATATAGAAATGGCGTCTTCAGTTACCCATGTAGTAACAGACCTGATTCGTAACCATATTCTCCTTGACAAGACATTGCCTTGTTCAGATCTGATAATTATGTGAGCCCTTAGGGTTCCAGCAGTGCAACCGCAGAACTTCAAATATCCACGTACTATCCTGGTAAATTTTGGTGATTTTAGGATCAAAGAACAGATTCTCTCTCAAGCCATCAAAACAAGAATGTTTAAAGCAGAAAGTGACTTTTCTTTTCGTGTTTTTTCTGTGATGTCCATAACTATTGCACGTCAACGCCGCAAGTTTGTCAACCTGATTGACAATTTAAAAAAACTAGGGGCCCCCGCAGGCATAGTACAACTGGCTAAATTAAAGGTCTTACATGAAGGGCAAGCCCATATCTTCCAAAGTGTTCAACAGGCCAAAGACTTCCTTGCCATTCTAAAGGGGTGACTCATGAATTGGACGCAGGCTGAATGCCTGGCATGTATGTTATGAACAGAGGGAAGGAGGGGAGAGAGGGGAGAGTGGGTGGGACCAGATTTCATCTCCTCCATATTTCTGAAACAACATTTGATGATATTTGATGATATATGATGTTATACGTATGGCTTTTCCTCTTTCGAAAGAATTATATGCGATTACGCTGTCCACATCTGTTACTTTTCCCTGACACAGACTCTATGAGTGCCACACCAGCGCACTCTCACTTGGGGGCTTGGCAGTTCACTTTTGGAAGGGGAAGGTGGCACTTGGAGAATGAGGCCATGACGGGTGGGCCTACGAGTTGTGGTTGGGAGGAGGATGCACTTAGTGGTGGGGGTTCCTGTACAGGGGGGCGGGCGAAAAGAGCAGGTCACAAACACAAGAAAAGTTCCAGGAGGATGGTTCTGATAAAAAAATGGTATGGTAAAAAATTGTATTTTGAGGTTAAAACCATTAAAAGTAAGTCATGTTCCCCACTGCTAGGCTGTATGATCAGGTCCAGGGTCAGCAGGTTCAGCAGGTTGCTAACAGCTTTGTTTTTTGTTTTTTTGTGCTTCTTATAAATGAGTGATGGTCCAACTGGCACGTACTCTTTTTGGGCCTTAAAAATTGTTTCATGCAATGCGATTGGGCTAAAAAATCCACATAAGTTCCGAGGACTACTTGATTGGTTAAGATTCTCTCAGGCCCAGGTGATTTTATTGCAGGAAACTCATTTTAAACAACAGGCAAAGTGTCCACGTGTTTCAAATTCCATTTCTTATTCTCTTTTTGCATCGGCCAATGCTGCTGACCGTGGGGTCACAGTTCTGCTCACTCGAGACTTCCAAGGAGAAGTTATGGAGGTCCATCGTGATCTTTAAGCAAGATGGGTTGTAGTTAGTGTCAAGGTCGGATGGCAATTAATGCACGTCACAATGAAATCACTTCTCTGCAAAGTCTATACAATCTTTTATGTACACTTCCTGGTCTTTTGCTAGTTGGTGGTGATTTCAATATGATCCAAGACATGAACCTTGAGACCTCCCGTAGAAACCGTTCACAAAGCAAGCCACAAGCTTATAGTTTCTTGTAAAAATGTATGCGTGATCTGGGCCTGCAGGATCCTTGGAGGCTGAATAAACTACAAGATCAATGTTATACTGTTTTTCCAAAAGGTTTAATTCAGCATCAAGGATTGACTTAGTATCCCATGCTTGGGATCAAATTGGCTCCGACGTAATATCCAACCCTTTCTCGTATCATTCTGTTCCAGTACTTCAACTATCATCCGCTAATCAGCATCGAGAAAGACCTAGATGGTCATTAGATAAATCCTTACTTACCAACGGAGGCTGGATTTCTTCTCTTAAAACATCAGTTACTAAGTTTTTAGCTAGAAATAAAGCAACTGCTTCTATTTTTGCCATCTGGGAGTCATGTAAAGCACATGTTAGAGGGGAAGCTATAGCCTTTAATGCCTCTCTTAGAAAGATAAAAAAGGAAAAAGCTAACAGCCTTCAGCAGGAACTTAATCTTGCAATGCATGCGCATCAGGTACATAGTGCTCCTAATTCATGGACTCGTCTTCAGAATGCCAAAACTCAACAGAAGAATTTTCTTTTAGAGCAGGAGATCGTTAACCATAAAACATATTTTCAGCAACATTACAAATGAAGTGAACAAGTAGGTAGATTTTTGAAACAATATATTAAAAGATGGCAGAATGCTTCTTTAATCAAAACCATATTTGACAAGTCACAGGGGAGCATGGTGGACCAGCCCACACAGATAGGGAATGTCTTTCTAATGCACTATACAAAAATGTATACCCCTGAGTCAGCCACATGTAATGAACCTATTAACAAATATCTCACATCTGTTTCTCTATCGACTCTTGACTATGAGCTCCAATCTGTACTACTGCAGCCAATTACTAAGCAAGAGGTAGTAGAAGCCATGAGTAACTCTCCTAATGGCAAAGTGGCCGACAAAGTTGGCCTTCAACAGAGTTGTATAAAAGCCTGTCTGAGCAGATCACAGCAACTTTAGCTATGGTCGTTAATTCAATATTCAAGGGAGAAGAAATATCCAGCTCATTCACCCGGACGACCATTGTCAGCTTCCTTAAGAAAGACAAACCTAGCAAGCACCCTGACTCTTATCTCCCTATTAGTCTCCTTAATAATGATTACAAGATTCTTATGAAAATCTGGGCAGCACGTATCACACATCTAGCTCAGGGTCTTATTCATCACGACCAGTGTGGCTTTCTCCCAGGAAGATTTATTTCTACCAACACAAATTTTCTGA
The DNA here is from genome assembly GCF_031143425.1 of Pleurodeles waltl. Taxonomy (NCBI): domain Eukaryota; kingdom Metazoa; phylum Chordata; class Amphibia; order Caudata; family Salamandridae; genus Pleurodeles; species Pleurodeles waltl. The sequence continues at coordinate 1,304,716,622 of NC_090440.1, read as the reverse complement.
TTCGGGCAATCAATTATTATTCCACAAACAAAAGCAAAGCAGCCATAATAATGCTAAATGCAGAGAAAGCTTTTGACTTTGTACAATGGGAGCTTTGTTTGCAATTTTCTGAAAATTTGAATTCCCTGAAGAAATAGTGCAACTTTTCTCTAATCTCTATCACGAGGTGGAAGACAATATTTTAGTTAATTCACAAGAAGTTAGCAAGGTTTGGATATGGACTCGACAAGGATGTCCATTGTCTCCGGTACTTTTTGCTATTTTTACCGAACCACTGGCTTCTGCACTAAGGCATGATAGTTCTATAAAGCCTCCAGTGCCGGGTGCACCCAAGCTCAAACTTTTCGCAGATGATGTCATTTTGTATCTGAAGGTTGACGCAATTAATATCGAGAAAGCCTTCAGTAAAATACAAGCGTTCTCCAACTTGGGGGGCTATCGGATCAATAAATCCAAATTGGAGGCATTGCTTTTTAATGCTGACAATTCTATCCTACCAGTCGAGATGCAAATTAACTATCGGACTCCCCATCCTGTTAGATATCTAGGCATCTGCGTAACTCAAAATATGTCTGATCTCTACTCGATGAACTATCTCCTTACTCGTAACAAAGCACAGACTCTTATATGCAAATGGCAGAATTCACATTTACCGATAATTGGCCATGTTGCCCTGATAAAAATGATGATAATACCTTTATTTTTGGTTATATTTTTTAATGTTATGATCAAGGTTCGACAAAAAATTCTCAAGGATCTTGATGTAGTGGTACGGGAATTTAACTGTGAGAATAAAAAAATCTAGTACTCGGTTGGAGACAGGACAGCTGACTCTAGATGATGGAGGCCTAGCATTACCCCATTTTAAAAAATATTACGAGGCAACCTACATAGATTGGATGGTAAGAGCTGCCTCTACATAGCATGCTGACTCAAATTTCTATCTAAAACAGATGCTCTTTGAAAACAACATCCGTGTCTCTCATTTTCTTAAAATGCCATGGCTTCCAAAACACACAAGATACAAGATCCCCAATCTCCTCTGGTACAGAGGTACAGAACTCCTACAAAAGGATCATTTTACTCAGTTTCATCCAACTATCTCATTAAGAGAAGTGACTGCATTTGGACTCGCTACTAAAGCTCTAAGCGACTGGGAAAATCTGGGGTTGGGAAAAATCCAGGATTTCCAATCTGGGGATAGTATCATAACTTGGGCACAATTTAAAATCAGCAATCCAGTTATCCCTTGAGGTCTATGATTTTCTTATTGTCAAATACTCCACTTCATCCAGTCATTAGGTTTGGCAGGCCATTATCCATTTGAATCATTCTCTTTTAGAATTACACAGGCTTTGTGGGTGCAGAAAGGGAGAGGGGTTGGTAATTGGTATAGTATCCTGTTAGAAGAATTGTCAGCTAAATATCGTCCTCCTGCAGCTACGTTCTGTGCTATGGATCTCCAGACTTGGGCGCTCTACAATAGATATTCCACTAAAGTTCTAAGAGGCCCAAATTTCAGAAGAATTTTGTTCTTTACGAAGTGGATGCTCTATTATACCCCCACGCAACTTAATAAGAAAGTACATCTATTCCAAGCAACTAATTCCGATGCCATTGTGAGGTTGGAGTTTGGCTTCATGTCTGCTATCTCTATCCTCTAGTCACCAACTTTTGGGACCAAACTTTTCGATCGATAAGTTCGACACTCCAGATAACATTAACATCAGAACCAATTGGGGCACTTTTTGGCATACCTAATCATCCGGAGCTGTCTAAATATGCAAAACAGTATTTTTTTATAGCAACATTGATAGTGAAATCTTTGATTTTGCAACAATGGAAAAACCCACGACCTCCATCATACGTTCTCTGGGGTAAAAAATTGGGACCAGTTCAAGATAAAGAACGTTTGTAAGCACAGAGAAACAGGGCCATTAGTTTCATCTTGTGTGGGGAAAGACCTCTTCATCCTCAGCTTTGATTCAGATTTGAATCGAAATCTAAAGCTCAATGAATCAACACGTCTCCGTAAACTAGTAGAGTAGTACAATGTTATATAAAAAGTGTATTAAAACTCAGTATAAGTATTGTACTACTGTTTTGATTTTTATGATTATGCCATGATTTTGAATTGTAATTAGGGGACTTTCAAGTCCTACCTGCTTGAATATGCTTAATAAAAATACCTTTAAAAAATAAACTTTGCCTTGAGAATTGTCTATATGACTGAATTTAAGTTTGTTATAAATCCCTTAACTTTATTCCTCACTGCCTACATTGGTCATACTGTGCAATTTTAGTGGTCAGTATTGAGAATGTTTTTGTTTGGTTCTACAGCATTCTATGCAGGGTCCAAAGATCCATTGGCCTCGTTGAGCACTAATTCCTGGGATGGATGAAAATGCTCCAGCAGGAACTTGGCAACCATAATCAGTTGTAGGGCTGGATGGATGATGTAAAAGGCGGCAGTCAGGAAGGCTCCCAACCACTGAACAATAGAGGGCTCTCCTGCGAGATAAATATGGAGTGCTGATGGGTGAGTTGGAACTGCCAAACACACACTGAAAGAGAACAAACATTTAAATCACATTCTAAAGGTGAAGATGTGTGATATTTCACTAAAGTGGGTGATCATGGGAAGTTATGATACAGGATGGTAGAGAACAGGATTGAACTGGGATAACAAATAGGCCTGGGCACCTAAATTAAAATGGCCGCCATTAGCTAACAAGTTCACTGAAAAAGTGGTTCACATTTGTAAATCAGGTCAGTATGGAACTTGTAAAGACACGCCTTATGTGTGTTTTGCAAGGTATTGTGGACTGCATGCATTTGTGTTTGCTGCAGGCAATGCTTGTAGCAATATCAGAGAAATCAACAGAAAAAGACCATGCTGGCACTAAAACAGGTCACAAGCTGCTACAAAGGTGACTTACATATTGATCTGTGAGACCAGCCCTTTCGGGCAATGCCTGATTGCCCCATTGCCCATTCCGACCCTGGCAGGAAGTAGAACTTTTCAGTGAAGACCTGCAGCATTAAAGCTGTGGAATCCTATTTGATGGGCATTAACTGCAGAACACTGACTGATGTGAATAAAAAATAAAAATATTGTCTGGCGCAGGTACAAGTAAGTATCTGGGATAGAACTGCTCTATACTGATAGATGGAAAAAAGTAATGGAAAATGGGTAAAAAACTGAAAATCACGGGCTTTTTGGGGGCATACAATTACCAGGGAATTTCCACACGTGGGGATCAATTTTAAATTTCTGAGAGGAGTTCCGTGCAGCACCAAAAATTTTCTGAAATGCTTTTGAAATACAATTGACATCTTACTAGGCAGTTGGATTTGAGCTAATGTGCGGTGCTGATATCAACCACATACCTATTAGTGAAGCTGATGGTCTGTGCCTTATGACACACAGCCCGTTTGCACAGTGAATCTGTCACTATGCAATGATCCTTCCAGCACAATACAAAGCTCTGTAGCGTCCTTATGAATTTAGTTCTATGACCAGGGTCAGCCAGAGACAGAAAATAGGCCCAGGCTTTAAATTAAAAGTGACTCCCCATTAGCAAATCAGTTTGCTAAAAAAGCAGAAAACGTTGCAAAATAGGTCAGTTTTGAATTTGTAAAGACAAACTGTGTACATGTTTTATTAGGTATGAAAGATCACTTCCTGTAAGGAATGTTTGTGGCAATATCAGAGAAATAAACTATATAATCAGGTCCACTTGACCATAAAACAGTCCCTCACACAGCTAAAACAAACATTGGCAACGCCAATCGGTCTGGGTTTAAAAGAATGTCATATGGCAATGTAAATTATTGCAAGTAAATAGCATGGGGATGAATATGTATTTGTTCGGAAGCACAGAACTGTAGAGTAGTATGGATGTAGGTTAAAACATCAGGTGACAGTTGCACTGTCAAACCAGACCTAAAAACCTGTGTACTGCCCTCCTCCCATCTCTGCTCCTGCCAGAGAACTGTCACACCAGACCGAAAAACCTGTGTACTGCCCTCCTCACTTCTCTGCTCCTGCCAGAGAACTACAACATAAATTAGCTTGTTATCTAAGACACTTTAATAGCATTACAGTGCCATGTGTGTGCCCCTGAAAGTTCAAGCTCAGGCAGCTGGATAAATGCACAAACTGATCACAGGTGTGGAAGGCAAGCACTTTTTGCAGAAGCACACAACTTCTATCTAATCAAAACATGACCTCCTGGCTCCCAACATGCACTGTCAAGCCAGACCATTCAACCAGCTCATACACAGACCTGTCAGACCAGCCCTTCGGGCACTGCCAGATTGCCCTTTAGTACAAAAGAAGCAATGGTTCCCTCTGATAACTTGATATGAACCTTTTAGTAACAAATACATTCATTTCACCCAATGACTTTAACCCACGAATAAGAATTCAATTTATATAGTGGCACTAATAGAAATAATCAGACAAGCAGGTGCTCTATAAGGTGGCACAGTAAGTTGTGCTACAGGGCAAATGTAAAGAAAGCGTGCAATACAGTAGGGAAATAAAGAAGCAATGTTGACCATAAGACACTGTACTGGTTGAATAAATAAGTGTACAAGCAAAACATCGTAAGTTTCAGCAAAGTTATTGTTTTGAAAAACTGTGTATATTTAAGTCATTGACCTCCACTATAAGTGTGTCACTTTTTTATTCAATTCCCTTTGCATCTTTCAAAAGCTTACAGGCAAGGTTATAAGAGTCCAACCATTGACGTAGCTGTTGGATTACTCCCCATTTGCAAAGCATATAGAACACTGTCAGAATCACTGCTGATTCTCATTTGTAATTTCAACAATGTTTACATTTAAATATTTAAATATATTCAATGATTTCATCAATGATGTCACTCAACATCTCATGAAATTTGTAATAGATGAGGTCATAAGCAGTGCATGATGGTGGTACATGTTATAGCTAGTTACGCTAGTTACGCAATAACTGACATATTTCAGTAGCATTTTGAATATTTGCTCATTCCAACACCTAACTGTAATGTCACTTATATATAGAGGGACAATTCTGATATTTCATTTTAATCTGGTATTATTTATAAGAAATAATTTTGATAATAAATGACTGTAAATATTTTAAATTAAGTCTGGTTCTTTGTATACTCTTTAACAGTGAATAGTTTCTGACTTGGACACAATATAGTGGTTTGTACTTTACGCCTCTCCTTCAGTAATTGAAGAGTAAGGCCCTCATTATGACATTGGTGGTAAATCCCACTTACCGCCATACCGACTACCACCAACATACCACCGCCGCAGCGGGTATCCACCAACCATATTATGACACACACATACCAATCCATTACTATACAGCCATACACACAAGTCCGCCAGCCCAAAGGTCAGTGACAAACTGGCGGTATCCAAACCCACACCGTTACGCCAACAGGACATCGCCCACAACACTATGACCCACGAATCACCGCGCTCAAAATACACACAACCTAACAAAACAACACCACACTGGTCAGTTCAAACAACACACACCTGACACCTATACACACACCACACCCACACACCCACACCACTATAAAATACACACCGACATTACCCAAACCATTTACGACTTCTAACCATTGCCAACAGAGAAAGAGAGAGACAGCAAGAGCACCCACACAACCAGAGCCACATACCACCATCACCTATACACAACCCACGCACCTCACAACACACACCCAACACATCACCCTACACACCCTCACCCACACCACTCACACCACACTCATGGCACCACAACGGCACCCCAGGTTCTCTGAGGAGGAGCTAAGGGTCCTGGTGGAGGAAATCATCCGGGTAGAGCCACAGCTATTTAGGTCACAGATGCAGCAGATATCCATTGCTAGGAAGATGGAGCTATGGCGAAAGATTGTAGACAGGGTCAACACCATGGAACAGCACCCCAGAACAAGGGATGACATCAGGAAGAGGTGGAACCACCTACGGGGGAAGGTATGTTCCATTGCAGTAAGACACCAACTAGCTATACAGAGGATTGGTGGTGGACCCCGACCTGCTCCCCCACAACTAGCAACATGGGAGGAACAAGTCTTGGCTATCATGCATCCTGAGGGCCTGGCAGGAGTAGTAGGAGGACTGGACTCTGGTAAGTCAACTCTCTATTACTATCACCCCCACCTGCATGCCATCACATACCCCACCCTCGCCCTCACTTCCATCACTCCACCACCTCCCACACATCCCACCATCACAACCCACTCATCCCAATGCCAAGCCCTGCATGCAACACCAATGCATGGACACCCCTCACAGACCTGCATGGACACCTATCACCACAGCATGCACACTAAAGAGAATCACCTAGCCCACCAAATAACAACTTACACAAGGAAAAGCTGCCAGGGCAAATCCAACCAAAGAGGGCAACACACCCATGCACAATATGTCACACACAGAAACAATAACACTGCATTTACATCCCAACAGGTAACCCAGCCAATGTCACCGGGGAAGAGGTGCCAGCAACATCCAGTCCCCCCACAGAAGAGGCCCACAGTGTGTAGTGAATCCTAGTTTGTTTTAATGGGATAACAGGAGTTAGCTTAGCCGTAGGCTTGTAAACTTGTGCCCCGTCACCTAGTGACTTTTAACCTACTTAGCTTGCTCTGTCTTAGCTCATTTAATTATTTATTTCCCCTAAGATGGCTGCCTTGTTTATAGTTAAGCCACTTGTTATGAGTTTTATTATCAGTGTCACTGCGCCAAGGCGTCAAGATCAAGCGCGGAAGACAAACAAACAGTAGGTGTTCACACTTAGGGATTTTCCCTCTCTATACTTTCGAGGGATTGTTGATATTAATTGCCGTCCCAAGCATGCCTGTTATCTATTGTTTTGGAATACACCTACGTCAGGGGACCTTGTAGATCTGTATAAATACATCACACTTTTAGACAGATAATCAGAGGGATTCCGACCAGAGGGCATCGCCACCATCGCTGATACCGATGCTGCAGTCGTCTTGACGCTGACCCAGTCTTCGTGTCCCTTCGGAGTCTGAGATAGAGACCTCATTCCAAGGTAAAGAGGGTTGGGGGCTCCTCTCATGGACACGGCTTTGGCAGATTAGGTTTAGCAAACCCAGCTCTCCTTTAGGTAGGAGGTTAGGCCTATTCTCATTAGGGTATTAGGGCATATTCCATCTCATACATATATATATATATTTCTTTCATATATTGCAAAAATGGTGGGGTTTTTTATAACCATGACTCTCTTCTTCACAATACTGTTGCTTGGTATATTCATTATCCTAATCATTGCAGTTCATGCAACTTATCGCAAATTGCAGTTATGTTAAATAAAAACTATTATAACTTCACTGCATCTGTGTTATTGCCTTTGTTTGTATGAGACATAATATATCTGTGAGAAAAGGGTAATTTCCGTTTAACCACGACAACCCTGAGATATCTTACTTTGAGTCCATGTGTAAGCGACTGCCACAAATCACCTTTTACTATTGTGTTTCTGGTGAGGTGCTGCTAGTGAGCCAGTAAGGTTGGGACAACCGTTGCGACTTGTTGTAGCAAAGACTCAGTCGCCTACAAACAAAAGTACTGTTATCCTTAAACCAGCAGTCTTGCTCAGAGCAAGAGTCCAAACTACGACATGGCGCCACCAACGATGGTGTTTAGGCACTAATTTACGGTTACCCTGACTATCACTGTCTCACAGACAACAGGTACCCTAAGTACCATTATACGGAGACTTCCGTGGTCTTTGGGAGAATCCTCCTCAGATGAACAGGTCACACCTAATTAAGCTGTAAGTTGTTCGAGCTCGAACTCATAAAAAGGAAAAAACGTCCCCTATTTTGGTGTTCCGTTTCTCTAAACAACTATGGCTGATACCATAGACATTCCTGCGAATGCTAGACATGCACTTACACAACATTTATTAGAGCATGGCCTTACAGAAAAGGGCGGGGATGTTACTCTGATAATAGAGGCAACTGAAGCATACCCAACAGAAACGTTTTACTGTTGGGTCACCTTTCCTGAGGCTGACCAAAGAACGCACACATTTCACACATATGAAATTGCGAACGTACCTGTACGGTACGAAGCATACCAGTATCATGAAATATCGCTCAAATATCAGGAGCATCAGAACTGGTTTGAAGGCGCCCTACCACATGTACTACGTAGAGTGAGGCTAGGTCCTTTAAGTAATGAGGGACCTACATGGCCTATGTTTGCCACATATACGCCTCACCCAGGCATACAGACCATGCCGATCGCAGATTTACGAGTATTATATAATGAATTAGTGGCATTATATAGACGATTGGTTCAGTTCGTCATGCGAACATTGAACACTACACCGGCGCGTACAGCACCGCCAGTAGCTGGTGGATATCAATTGGCTACTGGGATTAATCCACAAACAGTGCATACTATTATGGGTAAAGTGCCCACGGAATGGGAAAAGATACCGTTCTGGATTGGCCAGAAAACTAATCAGCTGGAAGCTGTGTTTCCCCATACGGGACCGCAGGAAAAACATAGACTGCTCACTATGTGCTTGCCGTTTGGGATGGTTCCCTCGGTGAATGACTGCGCCACATGGGGTACAGTCTTCGCTGCCGTTTATACTACCACACATGGTATCCCGACACTTGCCAATTTACCGGAGGTGTTAAAACAAATTCAAAATGAACATGGGGCTGCACCGGCTCTGGATCTGGGGATGAAATTGATGCGTAACTTTGACGCCGTCTCCTCGATAATACTGAGTAATATTAAAGGGGAAGCGGTGGCACTGGCAATACGCCAGCGTCTCCGGGAAACTCCAAATATGGAACAAGAGAGACAGCTACTGAAAATAATTTCCGATACCTATACTAGTATAGGACGGAATAGTTTGGGAGCCAAACCTAAAAAATTGGAATTACCAAGTACCACCCATAAGGAAGTTACAAAGCAGGCACAAGAGGGCTCTAAAAAGCGCTGGGACAAACAAAAAGATTTCAAAGAAAGGAGAAATAAAAGAGCTGATTCTCCACATCCGGAGTACTCCAAAAGGAGGTATAATCTCAGAAATAGGGGTAACATTAGAACTCCAGACAGATATACTGATTCACGTCCTTCTCCTTCCTTTCAGGACGCACCGGATAAACGTAGCGAGAGAGGGGACCGTCAAGATCGACGTCCGGAATACGTGAAAGAAAAAAAAGACTCGCCACAGTCTACCATTAAAAAAGAAGAAAAGACTCCTCAGCAAAAGCCACAATTTAAAAAGAAGAAAGTGGCAGCATTGACAGTTAAAAATGCCAGTAGTATTGAGAACACTGTTGAGGAACAAGAAGTGGGCCGTGACTCTGTTGGACAGGGCGGCAGAGGTCACAATATGTTGCCAGAGTCTGAAAGATCATCTGGAAGCGACAGCAACTAGCGATTACATCGCAGTTGAGACAGCGGATGGCCGCATTCTCCCACCCGATCGGGTTTATGATTTAACAATTCAGATAGAGGGAGACGTGGAACGCATTATTAGTGTAATATTTTGGGATGAACTTACTAGTGATATCCTGTTGGCCGAGAGAGACTGGCCACCTGAACATGTCCGCAAGCTCCCACATGGGGAAGATGTCATTTTCATTCTTTTTCCAATCTTGTTCCTGAGGCAGATAAAAAAAGCCTATGCTGCTGAATGGGCTTTAGCGCAGGCACCTGCACTATACCGTAATCATGTAGGGTGGGACAAGGACTCTCCTTGTCATGTTATTCCCGTTAGGTCTACACCCCACCCGCAGCCACAATATCCTGTTAATCATGAAGCAAAAGCTCCGGTGACGGAAATACTGTCACAACTTGAGTACCAGGGAGTGACGACTGAGCCCTGTACATCGGCAATGAATAATCCACTATTCCCTGTTGCAAAGCCAGATCATTCATATAGAATAGTGGTTGATTATAGACACTTAAATAGTCATACACCCACATATGCTATACAAAATTCACACAGCACAGCACTGATAAACAATATAGTGCGTAAAAAATATAAAACTACATTGGATATATCTAATGGGTTTTTCTGCCAGAATTTAGCACATGAAAGTAGGGACCTCAGTGCATTTTCATTTGGCTCTCAGAAACACTTTTGTCGTTTACCTCAAGACTATAAAAATAGCCCAGGACTGTTTTCAGCCTGTGTAACATCAATTTTGCACCAGCTTGATTCCGATGCATTGTCCTATGTGGATGATATCTATCTCACTGATGACGCCCTCGACATTCATCTTGCGAGGGTCGATCGGATTATTTTGGGATTTGCAGACCTCGGTTATAAATTTAATTTTAAGAAAAGCAAGATAGCCTTTCTTAGTGTATTGTTCCTGGGATATGAGCTATCTAACGAGGGGAAGAGCCTGGCCCCGCACTTCCTAGAAAAGTGTGCTCAGTTACAGCCTCCGAACACACTTAAGAAATTACAGTCTTTACTGGGTTTCTTCAATTTTGGCAGAACATACATTCCAGATTATGCAGAACGCATCAAACCACTATATGACTTAATTCAGCCCAATTTTTCTAGCAGACGATGGACGATTGAACACACACACATCCTTAGGGACATACAACGGGACATGCTGGAAGCTAAACACTTATACACACGTGACAATAAAACTAATTTGGTCATCAGAATCATTGCTGGTGCCCTTAGATTTACTTATGTCACCTTTAATGAGGGTGACACAGTGCCGATAGCATATAAATCACACTTATACTCAAATGCTGAAAAACGTTTTGCACCTACAGAAAAGATTCTGACAGCAGTTCAGATGGCCGTCATTAAGGAGAGGCCACTTGCCCAGGGGAAGCGCATTATTGTTGTCTCCCCAGTGCCGGCCTTAGACGCTGTCACTAAAGCCAGCGTTCCGAACGCTAAGGCATTACATCCACGCTGGATTCAATGGGCAACGTCTCTGACCGCCGCTGATGTTGATTATGTGTTTGACCCCAGGCTTCAGACACAGGAATTTCTCCAGTATGAACAGGAGTACCCCGCTCCTCTACATATCTTGCCACTGGACAGTTATAATACTATCATTTATACTGACGGATCGGCACAACCAGCTGTAGGTACTAAACATCAATACTCGGCAGCTTGCGCAGCCGTGTGCGGGATAATGGAAGACGGAGTTTTCCATCCTCACAATACCTACACTCAGACCTTAGGGGACTGCACAGCCCAGTTGGCCGAGCTTAAGGCTCTTCTTCTAGCACTCAAACATTCTGAGCCGGGAACGCAGACTTTGATCGTCTGTGATTCATATTACTGCGTCCAGTCATACAATGAATATCTCAATCATTGGAAACTGAACGGGTTTAGAGATTCTAAAGGGAACACCATTAAACACAAAGGGGGTCATTCCAACCCTGGCGGTCGGTGTTAAAGCGGCGGTCAAACCGCCAACAGGCTGGCGTTAAAAAAAATGCAATTCCGACCCTGGCGGAAACCGCCAACAGAGACCGCCACTTTAACACACCGCCCGCCACGGCGGGACAAACAAACAGCGCGGCGGTCACCGCCAACAGACAGGTAGGAGACAATGTACCGCCCACCCTATCACAACCCACCAATCCGCCACCTTTTCCGGAGCGGTAGCCCTGCCGATAAAAACACGGCGGAAACAGACATTTCAAACGGAAAACGCTCACCTCCATACACCCCACGAGGAATCTGGACAGCATGGAACCCGAACTACACATCCTACCAGCCATTGTCTTCCTGCTCCTCTACCAGGAGCACGAACGCCGGCGCAGAAGACAACGGTGAGTACTGCACCTACGACACAGGGGAGGGGGAGGCAAAAAATTACGGGGACACACATATGCGACACACCCACCCTCACCCACTACAACACACACATCAATGCATAGCAACACATCACAGTTACACCCCCAAACCCCCCGGAAGAATGCAAAGGCAAAAGGAAATGATTATAAATATAGAATTATATTGTAAGACTGAGTATAAAATATATAACACATCTATAACTTCATATACATAAATTGTCCAGTCCGATATGTCCATCAGCCATTGTTCGTGGGCCACTGGGCCAAAACACATGGGCAAAGCCCACATAGGATACCTGCCTCCAACGTAGAGAACACTGCAGGGGCATCAGATAGGAAAACTACAGGCACCTCAGGGGGAAGGGAAGGGGGGCACCTCAGCCTGATGAGTCCACAACGCCAGATCCACGAGGGGCCTCCATGGCCACTGTGCATCCTGGGGAGTGCAAAGCCACAGTCTCTCAAGTCTCTACAGTGGGTGGCTTGCCCACTGCCATATCCTGGGGAGTGCAAAGCCACAGTGTCTCAAGTCTCTACAGTGGGTGGCTTGCCCACTGCCATATCCCGGGGAGTGCAAAGCAACAGTCTCTCAAGTCTCTACAGTGGGTGGTTTGCCCACTGTTCAATCCTGGGGAGTGCAAAGCCACAGTCTCTCAAGTGGATAACAGTCTCCACTGGTACTGGAGGGGGACTAGTGCCCAGAGTGCTTCGTGCAGCCCTGCCCGACACAGATGCGGGCCTGCCCCTTCCGCCAATGGGCCAGCGGTGCTTGAGATGAAGGGCCCATTTCAGCGGTGCTTGAGACGGCAGTGCCCAGCGGAGCGGTGCTTGAGATGAAGGGCCCAGTGCAGCGGTGCTTGAGACGGTGGTGCCCAGCGGAGCGGTGCTTGAGATGAAGGGCCCAGTGGAGCGGTGCTTGAGATGAAGGGCCCAGTTCAGCGGTGCTTGAGATGAAGGGCCCAGTTCAGCGGTGCTTGAGATGAAGGGCCCAATTCAGCGGTGCTTGAGACGACAGTACCCAGCGGAGCGGTGCTTGAGATGAAGGGCCCAGCGGAGCGGTGCTTGAGATGAAGGGCCCAGTTCCGCGGTGCTTGAGATGAAGGGCCCAGTTCAGCGGTGCATGAGATGAAGGGCCCAGTGCAGCGGTGCTTGAGATGAAGTGCCCAGTTCAGCGGTGCTTGAGATGAAGGGCCCAGTGCAGCGGTGCTTGAGACGGCGGTGCCCGGCGGTGCCCAGCGGAGCGGTGCTTGAGATGAAGGGTCCAGCGGAGCGGTTCTTGAGATGAAGGGCCCAGCGGAGCGGTGCTTGAGATGAAGGGCCCAGTTCAGCGGTGCTTGCCCTGTTCAGCGGTGCTTGCCCTGTTCAGCGGTGCTTGCCTTGGCGGTCCTTGCCCTGTTCAGCGGTGCTTGCCTTGGCGGTCCTTGCCCTGTTCAGCGGTGCTTGCCTTGGCGGTCCTTGCCCTGTTCAGCGTTCCTTGCCCTGCTCAGCGGTCCTTGCCCTGTTCAGCGGTGCTTGCCTTGGTGGTCCTTGCCCTGTTCAGCGGTCCTTGCCCTGTTCAGCGGTCCTTGCCCTGTTCAGCGGTGCTTGCCTTGGCAGTCCTTGCCATGTTCAGCGGTGCTTGAGTTGGCGGTCCTTCATTGCCCAGCTGGGCTGTGGCTGGCGGTCCTTCATTGCCCAGCTGGGCTGTGGCTGGCGGGGCCCTCCTGGGCAGCTGGGCTGTGGCTGGCGGGGCCCTCCTGTGCTGCAGTACCGGGCCTGTGTGTGTCCTCCTGCACACCTGGGATGGGGCTGGTGGGGCCCTCCTGGCCAGCTGGCCTGCTGCCGGACTTGTCGGGCGTGCTGCCCTTCCCACCCTTCCCTGCACGCTTGTGGCCCTTTCCCACCTTTGGCGGTGTGCCAGGTGGCACCTCACTTCCTGACGGTGCCAATGTAGGGATTTTGGTCCCTGGGGTCTTTGGTCGCTCGCGCCGGGCACTGGCAATCTTAGGATGCTTTTCCAGTGGTGGGCTGGCCGTGCCTTGGCTCCTAGCTGAACTGGATGCCCTTGAGGGTGGAGGACTCCACAGTCCATGGACAACAGTCTTCACTGGTCCCGGTTTTGTGGTGGCTGAGGTGCTGATTGGAGTCTTATGAGACGGACGGGGTGGAGGAGTTGTAGGAAAGAGGTCAAGATTGGAAAGGAAAATCAATTTGGAAAGAGAGGGACGGGTAGGTGTAGTGGGTATGGGAGTGGAGGAAGAGGATGTGGTTGTAGGAGTGTGAAGTCTGGTGTCTTTGGGTGCAGGTGCTTGGGCTGGAGGCTGTCATGAGGTGGATGGCTGTTGGGTGGGTGGCTGCCTGCGTTTGTGTAGTTTGGAGGAGGGGGTGACAGACACACTTGGAGAGGACACAGGGGACGTGTAAATGGTAGTGGGGGTGGTGACTGCACGTGTGCGGAGTGTTCTGGTGGGTGTGCTGGTGATGGACGTAGTGACTGAAGATGTTGTGCATGCAAGTGTGAGTGGAGACGTCACAGGGAGGGAGGAGGGAGACGAGGAGGAGGGGGACACAGTGGAGGCAGTGGCTGTTGGTATGTCTGCATTTGGATGTTGCTTGTGTGAATGCTTGTGTGATGTGTGGTGCTTATGTCTGGATGAGCTTCCCTTGGGTGTTGAGGTGTGTGCAGGCTGGTCTGATGGTGTGTCTGGGATAGGCAGAAGTACAGGGGATTGGGTCTGGGTGGAGGAAGTTGGAGGGGTGAGGCTAGAGACAGGGACAATTGCTGCCGTCAGTGCTGAGGCCAGAGCGTTGAACGATCGCTGATGGGCAGCCTGACCAGAATGAATGCCCTCCAGGTATGCATTACTCTGGTGCACCTCTCTTTGTACACCCTGGATGGCATTCAAAAGGGTAGACTGCCCAACAATGATGGTCCTTAGGAGGTCAATGACCTCCTCACTGAGGGCAGCAGGGGTGACAGGGGCAGGGCCTGAGGTGCCTGGGGCGAAGGAGATGCCCACCTTCCTGGGTGAGCGGGCAGGGGGCAAACGCTGAGGGGCTGCTGGGAGGGCGGTGCTGGTGCGCTGGGTGGCAGCTGTACCTGTTGTTGCGGGGGGTACGGATGTTGCCGCCACCACAAGGGAGCTCCCTTCAGAGGACGAGTCGCTGTCACTGACATCAGCACGAGTCCCCGCTGTGGAGCTCCCCTTGCCCTCCGTCTCACTGGTGAAATCAGAGTCAGTTGCATGGCCCGCCATGGCCATGTGAGATGCAGCTCCCTCGTGATCCGATGCCACTTCTCCTCCGCCTGATGATGCTAATGCACACATGAACAGGAAGACCACGAAAAAGGGGGGGAGGAGAAATAAAGACATGTTGAGTGCATGGATTACCGCTACCGTTGGCGGACAAGACAGACACAGAAGCCCCCTGCACTACGCCGCGCACTTGGGGTCCACTACGCAATCCGTGGGACATGGCCTACAAGCCTATGGACGACAACTGCACACATAGATGACACAGGGCCATGGATACCTGTACTTGGCACCCTACAGAGGTGGGGGGCGGGGGCACAGGGTCATGCCTTACGGAGGGGCCTAGCCTACAGAAATCGCCCTGGCCTAGGGATACCCACAGCCCTCCTCCCCCACCCAGACACCTCCACTGCGCGCAAAGTCAGCAGAATGTATTTGTACTCACCCCCTTGTGTCTGCTGTGATGACCTCACGTGCCTATCCAAATCGGGGTAGGCCACCGCCAGGATCCAGGACATCAGGGGGGTCAATTGACGACTGGCACCCCTCCTACGTTGGGAGGCCATCCCCAGCAGAGCCTCCGCCGTCTTCCTGCTCCCGCGTCGGATGTCCTCCCACCTCTTCCGGCAGTGGGTGCCCCATCTGTTGTGGACCCCCAGGGTCCCGACGGCCTTGGCGATGGGACGCCAAATCGCGACCGCCGGCGCACATCGTCATTGGCTCGTGAAACCCATAGGCTTCAATGTTAACCAACACGGCTTAATTTCTACTGCGTCACACATACCTAGGCCTTTCCTCAACACTCATACAAACCATTCAATGCATAGTGAATCGTGTTGTGTGCAAGCTGTGGGAACGTACCTGTGGGTTGATTGACTCTGTGCTCGCTGTTGTCCTTCCTAGGCACCGTCCGCTGGGACATGCGAGGAGATGGAGGAATCTTCCTGTGTACAGACCGCTGGTGGACCTGTCGACAATGGAGGAACGACATGTCATTCAGACATACAGGCTTGACCGAGCCACTATACATGAACTGTGTGCCCAGCTGGAGGCAGACCTGATGTCACCCATCCGCCAACCCACAGGGATCCCCCCTCTAGTGCAGGTGCTGTCAGTACTCCATTTCTTAGCAAGTGGGTCATTTCAAACAACAGTGGCCATAGCATCAGGGATGTCCCAGCCCATGTTTTCCAAGGTGTTGTCCAGAGTGTTGTCTGCCCTGCTCAAACACATGCGGAGTTACATCATGTTCCCTGAGGTGGGGGATTTGCCTACAGTGAAGGGTGATTTCTATGCCCTTGGACATATCCCCAACATCATAGGTGCCATTGATGGGACACATGTGGCTTTGGTACCCCCCAGCAGGAGTGAACAGGTGTACAGGAACAGGAAAAGTTATCATTCAATGAATGTACAGATGGTGTGTTTGGCTGACCAGTACATCTCCCATGTTAATGCCAAGTTCCCTGGGTCAGTGCATGACGCCTACATCCTGCGGAATAGCAGCATCCCGTATGTGATGGGTCAACTCCAGAGGCACCGGGTGTGGCTATTAGGGGACTCTGGTTACCCCTACCTGTCCTGGCTACTGACCCCAGTGAGGAATCCCAGGACCAGGGCAGAGGAACGCTACAATGAGGCCCATGGGCGGACTAGGAGGGTGATCGAACGCACCTTTGGCCTCCTGAAGGCCAGGTTTAGGTGCCTCCATATGACTGGTGGATCCCTAATGTACTCACCAAAGAAGGTGTGCCAGATCATCGTGGCCTGCTGTATGCTTCACAACCTGGCTTTGCGACGCCAGGTGCCTTTTCTGCAGGAGGATGGTCCAGATGGTGGTGTTGTAGCAGCTGTGGAGCCTGTGGAGAGTGAAGAGGAGGAAGCCGAAGAGGACGACATAGACAACAGGAACACAGTAATAGAGCAGTATTTTCAATGACACAAAGGTAAGAGTATACACCGGCATATTACATTTACCTAAAGACTCCTACCTCTCTACTGTCTGACTTTTTCCCCCAGTGTATGGTAACAGTGTTGTGACTTTCCCTTCCGATTTCAGAGTTGTGGGCCCCACTGTGTGACATCTGCTTTGTTTCCCCATGGACTACAGCTGTGTGACAGCGGTTTGTTGGCATCACAATGTGAATAAACATTTTGCCACTGTCATGTCTAATACATTTGTTAAAATCACAGACAGACTCCAGATTGTTTATGTGCAATAAGTGTGTTTATTCAAGTGCTCTAATTTGGATGGGTGGTTGCAAATCGGTGAGGGGTGATGGTGGAGGATTGTCCATGGCAGAGTCCAGACTATCAGTATCACAGGTGCATTGTCCAAATGCCTGTGGAAAGTGGAGCAGGGGCAGTTTAAAGTTGGACAGGGTGACAATGTGGGACAGTGGGATGACAATCAGGGCGGTATCCTTTGCTGGCGGGGTCTTGAAATGTTACTCTGTCTTCTTCCTGGATCTCAGGGCCCGCTTGCGGGGTGGTTCTCCTTCTGCAGGGGGTGGGGTTCTGGTGGCCTGTTAGTCTTGTGTCGGGGCCTCCTGTCCACTAGCGCCGGCGGAGGTGGTAGCCAGTTCTTGGTCCATGCTAGTGACAGGGGCCCTTTGAGGTGCCACAGTGTTCCGCAATGTGGTGATTAACTCATTCAGGGCCACTACGATGGTACCCATGGCGGAACTGATGTTTCTTAGTTCCTCCCTGAACCACATATACTGTTGCTCCTGCAGAAGCTGGATTTCCTGAAACCTGGCCAGGACCGTCGCCATCGTCTCCTGGGAGCGGTGGTATGCTCCCATGATGGAGGAGAGGGCCTCGTGGAGAGTGTGTTCCCTTGGCCTGTCCCCCCCCTGTCGCACAGCAGCCCTCCCTTTTCCCCTGTTTCCCTGGGCCTCCGTCCCCTGGACCGTGTGCCCACTACCACTGCCCCCAGGTCCCTGTTGTTGTTGGGGTGGTGGGTTAACCTGGGTTCCCTGTAGTGGTGGACACACCGCTGATTGACGTGTCCTGGGGACAGAGGTATGGGCCCGCTGGGTGGATGCTGTGCTGGTGTTCCCAGAGGGGGGAAGGTCTGCTGTGGCCTGTGACTGTCTGAGGGGAACCGACTGTCCCGAGGTCCCCGATGGACCGGGCTGGTCATCTAGATCCAGGGAGACAGAGCTGCTGTCATCACTGTGGGCCTCTTCTGGGGGTGGAGTGGACATTTGTGGACCCCCTGCGCGGTGACCTGGCGTTCGGGTCCTGCAGGGGTATAAAAGTATGGTTATTGCTTCTGTGTGTGCCAATGGCGTGCAATGGGTGAGTGCCCGTGTACCCCAGTGCTGGCATTCCTTTGTGGGGGCTGTTGTGACAGTGTTTTGGGGGGGGGTGATGGGTATGTGCATTGGGCATGCTTTGGTGATGGGTGTCCATGCTTTGGGGCCGCATGCAGGGCTACGTTTTGGGATGGGTGGGTTGTGATGGTGAGACATTTGCAAGGGGTAGTTGTGGTGAGGGTGGGGGTATGAGTTGGCATGCAGGTGGGGTGGGGGGGGATGAAGTAGTGAAGATGAGACTTACCAGAGTCCATAACTCCACCGACTCCTGCGAGGCCCTCAGGATGCAGGATGTTCAAGACTTGCTCCTCCCATGTTGTAAATTCTGGGGGAGGAGGTGGGGGTCCGCCGCCAGTCCGCTGTACCGCGATGTTGTGCCTTGATACCATGGAACGCACCTTCCCCCGTAGGTCATTCCACCTCTTCCTGATGTCGTCCCTATTTCTTGGGTGCTGTCCCACAGCGCTGACCCTGTCGACTATTCTGCTCCATAGCTCCATCTTCCTGGCAATGGTGGTGTGCTGCACCTGTGTCCCGAACAGCTGGGGCTCTACTCGTACAATTTCCTCCACCATGACCCTGAGTTCATCATCTGAGAACCTGGGGTGTCTTTGAGGTGCCATGGGGTGGTGTGGGTGATGTGTGGGATGGATTGTGTGGTGCTAAGTGTGGTGATGTGTATTGTTGTGTTGTGTGAAGTGCGTGCTAATATTGCAGGGTGACAGTGAATTGGGCGTCTGGGTGCTCGGATGTCTTTTCTCGGTGCGTGTTCACGAATCTCTAGGAGTGGAAGTTTGTGGGTGATGTGGGTGTGTGTTTTATATTGTATTGGGTGTGTGGGAGTGGTGTGTGTATGTGTATCAGGTGTGTGTATTTCGAATTGGCCAATGTGGTAGTGTTTTGTACGAGTATGTGTATTTCGACCGCAGCGGTGTGTACCGCCAATAGAATACCGCGGTTGAAAGACCGCTGCGTGGATTCGTGGGTCGTAATGGCATGGGCGTATTTCTGTTGGCGTGACGGTGGAGGTTTGGTCATCGCCAGTTTATCTCTGACCTTTGGTGTGGCGGACTTTTGTGGATGTCGGTATTTTGACGGTTTGCCTGTTGTGAGTCAGAATGACCGTGGTGGTTTACCTCAGCGGTGTTATGGCGGTCTTCTGTCTGGCGGTAAGCGCATTTTACTGCTGAGGTTGGAATGACCCCCAAAATGTTGTGGGGAAGGGTGGCTGATCTTAAGGATAAGCTACCAAGTGTCCATGTAGTACATACATTAGGACACCAACGTGTAGGAATACACGTTGCCGGCAATACATTGGCTGATGAAGCAGCCAAAGCATCAGTGGCTACGGCTTCTGTGGCTGCAGTGACTCGTTCTCGGACGAGGTTGGATAATGAAATACTGATTGCCGTTAAAGCTTCGGCTGCAGGCAAGACCCTTCCAAAAGGATACCCTACGAACTATACTTACCATATCAGTGCACAGAATGTTGCTTATGCAACAATTCCTGGAGTTGGTGATCGCGTGATCCCCGATGAAGACCAGAGAGTAGAGCTGATTACAGCCGCACATGAGGGTGTCGCTTCTGCACATGCTGGTATACAGGCCACGATCACAATTCTACAGCAACGATACTGGTTGCCTGGTCTATGCAGACGGTCTAAACAATATGTCCTTTGCTGTGACATTTGTCAGCAGATTAAGGGCTC
Source organism: Pleurodeles waltl (assembly GCF_031143425.1). NCBI lineage: Eukaryota > Metazoa > Chordata > Amphibia > Caudata > Salamandridae > Pleurodeles > Pleurodeles waltl. Next base: position 1,304,696,492 of record NC_090440.1, on the reverse strand, counting down.
AAATATCAAACGCCCTCCGCAGACATCCCTCTTAGTGTCAGATAAGCCACTCCAATGTGTGTACCTGGACCATTGTGGTCCCTTACAGCCTGATGGTGCATACAAATACATTTTAGTGGCTGTGGATTCCTGTTCTAGATTCCTGTGGGTATGGCCACAGCGATTGGCTGACGCTCGGACTGTTATAAAAGATTTGCTGATCTTTATCGGTACATATGCGGTTGCAGCATTTCATTCGGACCAGGGCCCTGCATTTGCCTCTAAAGCATTCAGGGACACCATGGGGACGATGGGTGTTGAACTCCATTACTCCTCACATACCATCCCGAGGGAAATTCGGTTGAGGAGAGACAGAATCATGATTTAAAGCAGTCCTTAACAGCTCGAGTATTAGGTTCAGGCCGCAGTTGGTTACACCACCTATATGGGGTCCAGAGAGCACTGAATAATCTGCGAAGACGGTCCTTGGGGGGAAAGTCTCCATATGAGGTTCTCTTTGGGATACCTATGTACGTCCCCGATCTTGATGCCCCTGGTATGGTGGCAGCAGAAACGCCATTTGACATAAAAGAACGTCTCACTGTTTTACAGGAGTTTCAACAATTTTGTGATGATAAATCATCTGCAAGTGCTGCCACCTTAGGAATAAGGGAATTGGCGAAAACTTCGGCTGGCTGGATTCCTAACGTTGGGGATCTGGTTTGTGAGAAGATCGCTGTGAAAAAAGAGTTCGGTCCATCATACAGAGCACCTGTACCGGTCTTGGGAATAAAAGGTACCAGGACTGTCATCCTTCCACCAATGTCTGGTTCTAAATCGAACAGATTCATCTCCATTGATGACATCAAATTACACCATGTGGCCGATTCTTCACAGAAGACCAGGAGGTCCCTTGGGTAGTTCCCGATCCCCTCTCACTACCCAATAGGACATCCATCTACATAGTAGGATGAATATCACTACTACTGACTATGCAATTATGTCAACTGCTGTTCCAGACAGTTCCTCGACCATGGGGAGGGCGGAAAATGAACTTTTATTGGTTCCAGTAACAACTTCGGTGACCACCCGCTTCAAGATTTGGCTGTATTTTACACGAACACTTCCATGACTAATGACGTTGTCTATCATGAACCTCCACGAGCGGTGGATCAGAATTCAGCGGGTCCTGTGTTTGCAGAGACTTCATCTGGATATTTCATTGACATTGATGATTTTTCTTCGGATTCATCCTCAACTGTGACTGACAAACTTTTGAAAAGTAGTAAGTTGTATCGATGGCTTAAAAAGAACTATTTGATCTATCCATGGAACTATCTATGGTTCTGTTTGACATTTATTGCATTATTTTTATGGATTGGTTTTGTGACTGTTTTCTTTTTGCTGATTAATGGTCACTATATTCCTGATCGCTCCTCTGTGGAGCCTGTTGATGAAATTTTAACACCACATCATTCTTCACATAAGGTCCGACGTGATTTGATCCCTGTCAATATTACAGCTATACCAATTACTGATGGGATTGTGTGGGACAAAGTTCCATTCGATATATACGGGCCTACAGAGATAATTCAAATACAATACGTGTTCAAAATTTCAATGTCTGATGTTATTACACCTAATGTTGTCTCTGATGATTGGGATGTCCAAACAGTTAATTCAATGTTAGCTGAAATGAAGGACTATTCCGCTTTTGGAAGTGATGATGTATATGATTATACAATGAATTATGGGGAAATGTTCTGCTATAACAATTGGGGACATCACTACCTACACCGTGCAACTAGATATAGGCCTCTCTTGAACTACACACAGTGGGAACACTGTTCGACACCACAGTTGGGGAGTCCAAAGTATTACAGCGATAAATTTACATACTTTTCTGGGCATGATACAAAAAAAGCAGAGTCGTATTATTTTAAAATACCTACGGCACACATTAGAAATATTTGCTAACAGATACGAAATTGATTTATTCAGATCCCTTTGTTTCCCGGCTCTCGATTGAGGGTTACGAATATTGGAAAGATACTATTGATTTGAAAAGTGTATGGGGGACACAAGATTGGTAGATACAGGGTACGGAGGCTTTGTTTCGAGCATGCCTGATTCCTGTGCAAATGATTTTCTTAAATGACACTATTGAGCAGACGTCCTGTCTGGGGTTAGCAAAAATTAAAGACCTGAACACGCCCAGTATCCCTACTCCGACAAAATTTGAAGATTGGCAACCTTTTCTTAATGTCTCGAAAGACAGGCTAGATGCAATGGTTAAGGCTGGTACCTATAATTCTTCACTTTCCCGTCCCGGCGGGTGGTTGGTATGGCCCACCGACACTGATGAGTGTCAAAAGCGTTTCTTGAACTCTTCAGGGGTTTTTTCCATTCACAGGCCTGACCCTCGCTTTCTATCAGGTCAACATACAGGTGTAATTACAACATACAGTGTGGGAAAGCTGTGCCAGCACTGGGTGCAGACAAACACATTGACAGCGGTTAAAAAACACCTGAACACTCTTTCTGACAGTATAGACTTACAGGATTTCCTGTTAGGTCCTAGGAAACAGCACTTGAAACGGTTTTTATATGCTATATACAATGAAATTTGGAAACTTTCTCAGATTGAGGCTGCTGCACGTTTAAGGCAACTAGATAGGGAAAATTTTGAAAAAATATTAGCTGTTGTCGACAATGGCATGAACACACTGTCCAACAAGATTTATTCACTATCAAATATAGTGTCGTCTGCTATTGATATCACTCAGACAGACTTGTCCCAGTTATATCATGGGCAGACACAGCTACGTTCCATCATGCAGCTGGGTTGGACATTACAGACACTGAAAAGTGGCCACATTCCATGGAGGTACATTAATGGGAGTGAACTATTCACTGCTTTTAATTTTTCCAGGGAACAGGAGACAATGGCTAAAAGGGAGGCTCGTTTCACCCTGCTTTAAGTAGAGAAATTAGATAAGTTGCCCTTCACGGTAGCAGAGAGTCCTTCAACTATCTGGCTCTTGCACGGCATTATTAATTTCCCAATTTCGACCTTTCGTTTCTCGAGCTGCCTGAAACATCTTGCGGTGGGACGATATGAGCAGCTAGGAGATAGCTTTATTAAGGAAGAGTGGGAGTTGCCCTTTGACTATAGATGTCTGAATGGTGAACAGGAGGTCTTTCTTAGCGGAAGTGAATGTGAGACTGCTGTTCGTCATTCTATGGTATGCAAACAGGTGTCTCTTCACGGTCTTTGCAATGCGGGGGTCGCAAATTTGGCCTGTTTTCTGAAGGGTACTCCCGTCCCCTTGATTCGTCCAGTGTTTCATGTTCTTTCCAATGGCAGTTATGTGGTACTGAACGATGAAAGCTGTTGCTTTGCGACCTGGAATTGCCTACGCAATCTCAGTCACGAAGGTCGTTACGTGTTGTGGACATGTTTTGTTTCCCCCCACACGAGAGATAAAAGTATCTGAAATGTGGCCCCACATAGATACTATTATGTGAACTATGACAAGTTGAGTAGACTAAAGGCGATATTGTTTCAGAAACAGGTCGCCTTGACATCTGCAAAAGAGACGTATGCTCTCCAGATTGCGAGATCATCAGCCGAGATACAATCCCTTTTAAATACCGATTTCCCCAAACACTTTGGAGAGTTGGTATCCAGAATATTCAATGCTTCAAGCACCACTGGGATTGTTCATTTCTTTAAGGATGTCGGGTCTGGTTTCGTGTCCATCTTCCAGACTGTCTTTGGAGTCATCCCATCAGCAATCCATTCTCTCTTTTCAAGTGTGTTTGGTGGCTTTCCAATTATTTTGGCTTTGATTGGCGGACTACTACTGCTATTTCTTCTGATTCACGGTGGTTGTTTCTTTCCAGCAACGCAGAGCAATAGAGCCGCTTCCGCCAACTCCACGGTGCCGTGAGCGCATGGTTCGGATCTTCGGTACACCTTTGCTGGTGGAACTGGAGCTTGACTGGTCGTTGTCATTCCGGCCACTTCTCTGGTGTGTACAACCGGTCTTCCGCTGCATATGGTGTCTCTTTGAGCATCTGCCTATGGTCTGTCTTGCTGTTGCACCGACATCTCCTGTGGACCACGAACTGCTGATGTCCCCGATGAGGGTTCATACACGGTCATGCCCCTTGAGACTGAGGTTGCTCCGCGAGGCCACCTATGAGCCTTCCGTTATAACATCTCACATGGATGAGGACCCTGCAGCAATTATCGATGCACCGGTGAATATGGCTCACTTCTTCTCTGTGTATCCGTTTGTCAGCCCAGCACTAGACTTCACTTCGGACGATGTTGACTCATTTTTTAGGTCCTTGACTGGTGACTTCGATGACATTCTTCAAGATCCTGCGTATAACACATAATTTGATGAATTTGCTTACCGTTCCCGATTCCAAATTGTGCAATTTTAATAGCCGTTTGCTGTACTTGTCATGGTTGATATTAACATCTCTGTATTTGTTTTTTAGACAGCCTTGTTTTACTGTGTTTTCACACACAGCAATTTTTATTATTAGCTTCTTTTATTAGCTTGTTTTTTCCTTTGGCTTTTTTAGTTCAGAAACAGCTTTTTTAGCGTTTTGGGTTCCTGTACCTTCATCATACCTGTTACGGCAATGGGGAGGGTGTAGTGAATCCTAGTTTGTTTTAATGGGATAACAGGAGTTAGCTTAGCGGTAGGCTTGTAAACTCGTTCCCCCGTCACCTAGTGACTTTTAACCTACTTAGCTTGCTCTGTCTTAGCTCATTTAATTATTTATTTCCTCTAAGATGGCTGCCTTGTTTATAGTTAAGCCACTTGTTATGAGTTTTATTATCAGTGTCACTGCGCCAAGGCGTCAAGATCAAGCGCGAAAGACAAACAAACAGTAGGTGTTCACACTTAGGGATTTTCCCTCTCTATACTTTCGAGGGATTGTTGATATTAATTGCCATCCCAAGCATGCCTGTTATCTATTGTTTTGGAATACACCTACGTCAGGGGACCTTGTAGATCTGTATAAATACATCACACTTTTAGACAGATAATCAGAGGGATTCCGACCAGAGGGCATCGGCACCATCCCTGATACCGATGCTGCAGTCGTCTTGACGCTGACCCAGTCTTCGTGTCCCTTCGGAGTCTGAGATAGAGACCTCATTCCAAGGTAACGAGGGTTGGGGGCTCCTCTCATGGACACGGCTTTGGCAGATTAGGTTTAGCAAACCCAGCTCTCCTTTAGGTAGGAGGTTAGGCCCATTCTCATTAGGGTATTAGGGCATATTCCATCTCATACATATATATATATATTTCTTTCATATATTGCAAAAATGGTGGGGGGTTTTATAACCATGACTCTCTTCTTCACAATACTGTTGCTTGGTATATTCATTATCCTAATCATTGCATTTCATGCAACTTATCGCAAATTGCAGTTATGTTAAATAAAAACTATTATAACTTCACTGCATCTGTGTTATTGCCTTTGTTTGTATGATACATAATATATCTGTGAGAAAAGGGTAATTTCCGTTTAACCACGACAACCCTGATTATCTTACTTTGAGTCCATGTGTAAGCGACTGCCACAAATCACCTTTTACTATTGTGTTTCTGGTGAGGTGCTGCTAGTGAGCCGGTAAGGTTGGGACAGTTGGGACAGTTGCGACTTGTTGTAGGAAAGACTCAGTCGCCTACAAACAAAAGTATTGTTATCCTTAAACCAGCAGTCTTGCTCAGAGCAAGAGTCCAAACTACGACAAGTGATGACAGCAGCTCTGGTCACCTGGAGCTGGATGACCAACCTGGCCCATCTGGAACCTCTGGACAGTCAGTTACCCAGGCACACTCTCACACCACCACAGAGCCTCCTCCCTCAGGAAACACCACCACAGCACCCACCCAGCGGGCCCTTACCTCTGTCCCCAGGACATGTCAAACAGCAGTGTGTCCACCACTACCGGGACCCCAGGCCACCTCAATAACACAGGACAATCAGGGACCTGGGGTCAGTGACAGTGGGCACACGGTTCAGGGGACAGAGGCACAGGACAACAGGGAAGCTGGGAGGACTGATGTGTACCGGGGGAGGACAGGCCCAGGGACTGACCCTCCAGGAGGCACTCACCGCGATCCTGGGCGCATACCAACATTCCCAGGATACGCTGGGCCAGATTCTGGACAAGTTGCAGGAGAACATGCGGCTGCAGGAAGGACAGTACCTGGGGATCAGGGAGGACTTGAAGTGCATCAACACCACCCTGGTCTCCATTGCAGGGGTGCTGGCAGACATGGCAACAGTATGAGGGAGGCAGTGGCACACCACCGGGCCCCTGACACTAGCCAAACCACTGAACAGCCCTCCACCTCCGCTGCCACTAGTGGACAGGAGGCCCCACCACAGGACCAACAGGCCACCAGCACCCCTCCCCCGCAGAAGGAGAACCACCCCGCAAACGTTCCCTGCAATCCAGTCAGAAGCCAGAGACTATTGCCAAGACCCCGCCAGGAAATAAGACTCTCCTGATTGTCACCTGTGTGTCCCACTCTGTCACCCTGTCTACCTTGAACTGCCATTGCTCCCCTTCCTATGCCCCCTTGGACAATGCACCTGTGATACAAATAGACTGGACTCTACTCTGGACTTTCATCCTTCATCAACCAAGCCCATTGCACTACCCCATCTTCTTCAGAGCACTGCATTAGACACACTTTGAGAAAATACAAGTATGGTGTATGTCAAATGTTTTCAAAATGTATTCATTTAACCAGGTCCAAACATTGAAATTCAACTGTACTGTAATGTTTACATTGGAAAGACCTTTAGTTGGCTGCACTGACCACACCAGGAGCAATAGTGGGGCACCAACATCTGCAAAAAGAGATTCCAAAGGATAAAGTGAGTGGGCATAGAAGTAGGAATACACAGCCTGCCAGTGACATGTCACACATCAAACTGTCAATTATATGTTTATTAACACTGTCTTACCTGTGTCTCATTCGAAGTATTGATGAATAATTGTACTTCTGTTGTCCTCATCCTCATCCTCTGCCTCCTCATCTTCACTGTGCACAGGATCCACTGCTGCCACACGGTCATCTCCAGCCTCCTCCTGCTGCAGAAAAGGGACCTAGCGACGCAAGGCAAGGTTGTGCAACATACAGCATGCCACAATGATCTGGCAGACCTTCTTGGGTGAGTAGCATAATGATCCACCTGTTAGATGGAGGCAACTAAATCTGACCTTCAGGAGGCCAAAGGTCCTCTCTATGAACATTCTTGTACGCCCATGTGCCTCATTGTAACGTTCCTCTGCCCTTGTCCTGGCATTCCTCACAGGGGTCAGTAGCCATGAGAGGCTGGGGTACCCAGAGTCACCTGCAAATATCGAGGGACAACTGTTAGCCACACACTCACCGCTAGGGCCCACACCCAACCTATACACCAACATCCACTGGGTGGGAACCCGGGCTCACCTATTAGCCACGCCCTGTGCCTCTATAGTTGGGCCATCACATTTGGAATGCTGTTATTCCTCAGGATAAAGGCATTGTGCAGAGACCCAGGATACTTTGCATTGACATGGGAGATGTATTGGTCCGCTATGCACACCATCTGGACATTCATGGAGTGAAAACTCATTTGATTTCTGAACACCTGTTCCTTTCGTAAGGGGGAGGCCAAATGCAATATGTGTTCCATCAATTGCCCCAATGATGTTGGGGATATGTTCCATTGCACAGAAGTCAGCTTTCACTGTGGCCAAATCCTCCACCTGGGGGAAAACGATGTAGCTGCACATGTGTTTAATCATGGCAGACAACACTCTGGTCAGCACTATTGAGAACATTGGCTGTGACGTTCCTGCTGCCAAGCCCACTGTTACTTGGAAAGAGCCACTTTCCAGGAAATGGAGCACTGATAGGACTTGCACAACAGGGAGGATCCCGGTGGGGTGACCGATAGAAGATATTAGGTCAGGCTCCAATTGGGCACACAGGTCTGTGACTGTGGCCCTGTCAAGTCTATAGGTGAGGATAATGTGCCTGTCCTCCATTGTTGCCAAGTCCACCATGGGTCTGTACACGGTGGGATGTCTCCATCTCCTATTCATCCACAGCAGCTGGTCAATATTTCTACATTCCAATCACTACAGTTCAATGCATATTGTCATTGTAACATTCTTTTGTTGGAGATGTCCAAAAAGTGCATTTGTGTACTGTGATGCAGTTAGGATCCATGGCCTGCACCCCCCTGAAATGGCGTCCGGCTGTCCTGTATAGAGTAATAGGTGGAAATAAGGTAATTCTGATGACGTTGTGCGCCGTTGCGGGAGGCGGTCGAGAACCGCTGTGCAACTCCTCATTGGTTATCATTGGGCCTATGGGGTACAGTGGCCAATGGTGATGTACTCTGGCGGTGACAGTACTCACCGCAGCAGACGTGACCGCCATTTTCTATCTGTGCACTCACTTGCTACCTGACCTTCAACAGGAGAGGATCTACACTGCAAGTGCTGCTGTGATCTGTGTCTGGAACCGACCATGGTTCGTGTTACTGGGGAAAGGGCCCCTGCCTTCACCTCGGCGGAGTTGAAGCGACTGGTGGATGGGGTCCTACCCCAGTACCGATTGCTGTATGGACCTCCAGACCAACAGATGAGTACACCGTGAGTACGATTCATGGGGCGGGAATGCATGGAGTGCTGTGTGTGAAGGTCACATGTAGGGGGATGTTGGTGGTTGGGCACTGGGCAGCGTAGAGCATGTATGGTGGGCCATGTCTGTGCTAATGGGGATGGGAAGGGGCATGGTGGGCCATGAGTGTAACAAGCAGGATGGTCGGACTAATACCTCTCCCTGTGTCTATTTCCCTGCAGGTCAGCGCCCCTCAAAAGAAGGGTATATGGCGTACCATCACCAAGGACGTGCGAACCCTGGGGGTCTACGGCAGGCGGAGCACCCACTGTCAGAACTGGTGGGAGGACCTGGACGCTGGGCACGGAAGACGGCAGAGGCCCAGCTGGGGATGGCCTCCCAACGGGGAAGGGGTGCCCATCAAAACCTGACCCCCTGATGGCCCGCATACTGGTGGTGGCCTATCTGGAGCAAGATGGGAACTTGGGGGCATCACAGAAGCCACAAGGGGGTGAGTACCGTGCCCTAATTTACAAATTACGCCTGGTGGGGTGGTATCCGGTTGGGGGGGGTGGGCACTGTGTGTGCCCCTAGGCCAGGCCTGGCACTGCAGAGTAGGTCCCATGTTGTGCAGGATTCTGATGTGAAAGTCCTCCAACCAAGCTAGTAGGCATCCACTACTGGGCAGGGGTCTGTGTGTCTCAGGTATGCTGCAATTTGCGTTCGATGTCCCTATCCATGGGCTGGTGACTAGCATTGTGACTGGTAGTGCATTGCCTAATGCGTAGGGCTGTTTCCTGTGTGTGAGTGTGTTGTGTACGCCAACAGTGGTGTTGGTACCGCCATTGGCCAAGTGTATCCTTTGTCTCTCCCCCCCCTTTTTGTTTTGTCACCCTGTCCTTATGTGCATTAGCATCATCTGACGGAGGAGCAGGTGCACCGGCGACGGAGGGAGCTGCATCCCACAGGACACAGGAGGCCAAATCTACCGACGGTGAGGGCACCGGTGGGACAGAGGGCGAGGGAAGCACCACGGTGGAGACTGTAGGGGCAGTTCAGACACGGATTCCTCCTCCGATGGAAGCTCCCTGGTGGTGGCGGACACCTTTGTGCCCACCCCAGCTACAGGTACAGCCGCCACGCCCATACCAGCACCACCCTCCCAGCAGCCCCTCAGCGAGTTGCCCATGCCTGCTCACTCAGGAGGGTGGGCATCTCCTTCGCCCCAGGCACCTCAGGTCCTTCCCTAGTTAGCCCTGCTGCCCTGAGTGAGGAGGCTATTGACCTCCTGAGATCCATCTCTGTTGGGCAGTCAACCATTGTGAATGCCATCCAGGGGCTGGCAGCCCAAATGCAACCGTCCAATACATTTCTGGAGGGCATTCACTCTGGCTTTGCGGCCCAACAGTGATCAATCCAGGCTCTGGCCTCCTTTCTGATGGCAGCCCTTGTCCCTGTTTCCACCCTCCCCCCTCCAACTTCCTCCAACCAATCCCATTCCCCTCAACCCCAACCTTTCCCAAACGCACAGTCAGACGAGCAGGCACCCAGGACAACACACAAGAATGGACATGGCAAACACATGCACCACACTTCATCCCACAGGCACTCACACAAACAACATCCAGAATCAGACATACCAACATCCACAATTTCCACTGTGTCCCCCTCCTCCTCCCTCTCAGTTGCGTCTACACTCACACCTGCATGCACCACATCCTCATCCATTAGCACCATGACCAGCACACCTATCAGTACACACCCCTCACTGGCAGTCACCACCCCCACATCCATGCACAAGTCCCCTGTGTCCTCTCCCACTGTGTCTGTGCCCCTTCTTCCCAAAGTACACAAATGCACTCAGACACCCAACAGACATCCACCTCACAACAGCATCCAGCCAATGCACCTGCACCCAAACACAGCAGACTGACACCTCCTACTACCACTCCCTTTTCCTCCACCCCCAAACCATGTCCCTAAGAAGCTTTTCCTCACCAACATTGATCTCTTTCCTAGCCCTCCCCCCATCCCTTGCGTCAAGCCAGGGTGGGCAAAACCCAGGCAAGCACCTCAGACACCCAGTCGACGGGCACAGTAGTGTCCCCAGCTACTCCAGGTGGGAAAGGATCTCAGCCACCAGCCAGCCAGACGGAAAGGGTGCCTGCCCCAAGTGTGTCAAGGAAGGGCAAGGAGTCAGCCCCAGCTGCAAGAAGGAAGGGCAAGGAGTCAGCCCCAGCTGCAGAAAGGAAGGGCAAGGAGGCAGCCCCTGCTGCAGGAAGGAAGGGCAAGGAGGCAGCCCCAGCTGCAGGAAGGAAGGGCAAGGGGCGTGCAACAGCAGGCAGTAGAGACAAGGGGCCTGGTGATGGGACTCAGTCGGAGCCCCCACCACCAACCATGGTGGTGCAGCCGTCCGAGGCTGCAGGGGATGGGCTGCAGCCTCCCCCCACCAGTGCCAGCACCGCCACCAGCAGCAGCAGCCCCAGTGGGCAGGCGTCCGAGGCTGCAGGGGATGGGCTGGAGCCTCCCCCCACCACTGCCAGCACCGCCACCAGCAGCAGCCCCAGTGGGCAGCCGTCCGAGGCTGCAGGGGATGGGCTGGAGCCTCAAACTACCACTGCCAGCTCCACCAGCACCACCATCACTGCCACCACTGAGCAGCCGTTTCCGCCGGCGGACGGTGTGTACTCCTGCATCCATGGATTGCAAATCCTGTGAGTATGACACCCAGGTGAGAGACTGTGACCTTGCACTCCCCAAGATCTGCATCACAGGGCACGATGCCCCCTCCAGAACCAGTGGAGAAGCCATCCACTCACCCCATCCTCCCCAGGATGAATCTCACAGGGCACAATGCCCCCTCCAGAACCAATGGAGAAGCCATCCACTCACCCCATCCTCCCCAGGATGATGCTCACAGGGCACAATGCCCCCTCCATTGCCAGTGGGCAAGTCATCCACTTGAGAGACTGTGGCCTTGCACTCTCCAGGACCAAGCACAGGGCATGTTTCCCCATCCAGAGCCAGTGGGCAAGTCACCCACTTGAGAGACTGTGGCCTTGCACTCCCCAGGACCAATCACAGGGCATGTTGCCCCCTCCAGAGCCAGTGGGCAAGCCACCCACTTGAGAGACTGTGGCCTTGCACACCCCAGGACCAAGCACAGAGCATGTACCCCCCTCCAGAGCTAGTGGGCAAGTCAACCACTTGAGAGACTGTGGCCTTGCACTCCCCAGGACAAGTCAGTGGGCAAGTCACCCACTTGAGAGACTTTGGCCTTGCACTCCCCAGGACAGAGCACATGGCATGTTGCCCCCTCCAGGACCAGTGGCAATGTACCATCTTCTGGCTGAGTTGCCCACCCCCCATTCCCCGTTCCCCTGAGGTGCCTGGCTATTTTCGACATGATGCCCCTGCAGTGTTCTCTCCGTGTTGTTGCAGGAGTGAGGTGGGGCCTGGGACTTTGTGATGTGGCCCTGTGGCCCACGAACATTGAGGACTGGGCAGTGTCTCTTGATTTGTGAATATGTCTATACTTTTTGATTTGGATGCACATATTCCTACTATATATATCTTATTACACTCTTTTCATTCGATTTTAGTTGCCCTTGCATTATTAGGTGTACGGGGTGAATATGTAATATTACTGCATCTGCTTGTGTGTATGGTGTTGGGGGTGTTGGGGTTGCGTGTGTGTGTCACTCTCTTTTTCCTCCCTCCCTTCCTTCCCTATGTGCTAGGAGGCAGTACTCACCGTGGTCATCTTCGCCGGCGTTGGTGTTGTAGTGGAGCAGCAAGTAGAAGAGCATGGGGAACACATGCAACTCAGGCTCCATGGCGGCGTGCTTCTTCCTTGAGTCTCCAGAGGTGAGTTGTTTCCCTTCTGTGCAGTGTTTCCACCAGGCTTTTGATGTTGTTGGTACCGCCCCGGAAAAGGTGGCAGATTGGTGTGTCATTATACAGTGGGTGGAACATTGTCTTCTGCCTGGCTGTAGGCAGTTACCGCCGTGGTGCCTGTTGATTTCACCCTGGCGGTCGGTGTGTTAAAGTGTCTGTCTGTCTGAGCGGTTTCCGCCGTGGTTATAATTTCATATTTATTACCACCGGCCTGTTGGCGGTATTACCGCCACTATATCACTGACTGCCAGGGTTGTAATGAGGGCCTAAGTGTCTTATTTCATATATTATTCCATGAATACCACCATCCAACAGCAAATATTCAACTCTAAGGGGGAGTTAAGCACTTCCTTACCTTATGAATAAGCACCTGGTTCTTGTCTCTGTGTGACTGGCAGAGAGTTAACAGTATGTTTTTCCAGTGAAATTCATTCACTGACTTGCCATTTATGGGGCTCTCTTTACCCATTTCTTAAATCTGCTTACTGGGGTTGTATGACCAGCCTGTGGCTTGAGGTTAAAAGGCTGAAGAGTCATGTGAAAGGTACTTGCACAGTCTAATTTCTTTAAATAGCATGCAGCTCCAGACTCTTTTTGATTCCATCATTGAAATAGCCAAAGGGCTTTCATGGATCATGCTTCATCTAGATCAGTGGTTCTTAACCTTTTGACTTCTGTGGACCACCACTTAATTGTTACTGGAATGTGAGGGCTACAACTGAGTTATTATTGGAAGCCCCACCCTAAGCAAATTCTATAATGTGCACCTCAAAACAAAACACAAAATTACTAAAACAAGCATAATCCAAACAAATGCTTGAATATTGAAATATGTTGTGTAATTCACAGTCAAATGGAGAAAATGTTTTCAAATTTTCAACTTTACTGCTTTATTTGTATATACTTTATTAATTTTAGTATTGTTTAGTTGTTTAAAACAGTTAGAGAGCCCCTGCGCAGGACTCACAGACCCCCCAGGGATCCTGACCACAGGTTAAAAACTATTGATTCCGATCATGTTTTCGTTTACCAAAACTGAATCTTGTGTGGGTGGTAGCAAATCAACAGAGGAAGAATTGTGAATAATTTGTGACACAGTGTCATAGGGAGCTTTTGGGTGTCAAGGATTGGAAACTTGATCAAATCTACTAGTTTATCTAGTGAATTGCAACACCCTATGTAACATTTGACTTTGCTAGTTTTTTTGTATTTAAGATTATTGTTCTCGTTTATTGTGTAAACTAATCATATTAACTTATTGTGTTGTTTTATTTCATGTTAATATTTTTCCCCTTTCCCTTAGTTTGGCTGCGCGTAGCACTTTGCAAAACCCATTCTTGTGCCTGTTGGTGGAATCTACATATGCTGTGAGATCTATGGGTGAAGCCATTCAACACACGCGTTTTAAAAAATGTCTCCTGTTCACAAGCAGATGATATTGGTATATACCTTTGGTGTAAAAGGGTGAATAATGATTTTGGCATCTTTAAAAATGATGGCGTGACATTTTGAACCTTACATCAATGTTGTTGTACTGAAAGGACATACACATTCACAAGTGCACAAGACCATAGTGAAAAAGGTGTACCGTACGTGATTGTGTGAAGAAAACTAGAACTATTTTCTGGTTTAGAGGTTTTTTACAGCACTATTATCATATTCCAATTGATGCTGTTTGCAGGTATCACCAAAATAAGAGGCATTGGAAAATATTGAGAAAGTACAGACCCGTGCTGAGTACATTAAGAATAGGGAAGGGGACTGGTTGGCAAATAACAGTAGCATAAGAACATTTTGTGTGAGTTAGGTAAGTTCAGATACTGGGAGGACGAATAACCCAGAAAGTAAAGAGAAAGTACTCAAAAATACTTTCGACAACATGGAGGTGAAGGGTTTTAGATTTGAAAGTGTGCTACAAATTAAAAATATTTGAATTGTCTGACATGCTTTGCCAGAAATAAATAAGTTAGGAGAGATGCACTAAATTGTGTATTAAACAGAGCAGGAAAATCTTTTAATGATGTCATGTTCTCATATGCAATTGAATAGTGTTGTTTGAGGTACTACTTAATTGGGAATGCACCTCCACCTGCACTTAGATCTTAATGTGGCAATGCAGGATGCTGCTTAGTTTGGTGCTTAAATATGGGAAGCCGAGGAGCGATACATTATCCAAATCGAGCCTGGGAATTCACTCATTTATTTAGCGAACATCGTGTGCAGCTCACATAGCCTGCGTTGTGGGCAGCAGAAGGAGCTAATGGGGAAGCTGAACTTTTATGCTACTTATTCTTGGAATGATCAATTGATAAATAATCTTTAGGAGATTATGCAGTTTTTACGGGTACCCGGTTATGTTTATAGAGAAATGTGGCAAACGTTTGTGCATAGGATTGTGCTAAAGCACTGGACAAAGCCAGACGAGCATAAGTCAAATTGGGTCTTTTTTTGTAAGAAGAAACATTTGAATAAGCTTTTCCAAGAAATACTGACGGATGGATAGTTACTTCCTGTGGATGACAGAATTGTTGGATCAACCATGCGTAATTCTGAAATTAGATTTGTCGGGGTCATTCCCATGATGGGGAGACAGGCATGTATGTTTTGATCATGGTGGACTAACTCATGAGGTGTGTGGAGAATGAGGACGTACACTGAGCCAACACGAAAATGTGAATAGATTTTTTGTGAGTTGTTCCTTTGCACAAGGTAGTCCGGAAATAATCATACACTGTATTCTTTGGATGAAGTGAAGGAATTTTTAGAGTAGTTCATTGGAAAGGAAGTAGTCTGCATTATCCTGAAGCAGATAGATTGGTTAGGGAGGTGAACTGGATGAATATGGAGTCTTTGCAAACATCATCTACCATGGAAAGACGTATTACACAAAAAGTGGTCAATATACCCTATAACACCAAACAGGGTATTGGGATGTTACTGTTTCTGCCCTTGAGGGGGAGAAAAATTAGAAAAAAATAGCTTCTTATATGGTTGGTTGGTGCATAAAAGATAAAGGTTAATGGAGTATGTTGTTGAGGAGTGTACATAGTTGTAATGATTATCAAAACAGACCGTAGAATGCAAAAAAGCATGGAATACTGGTGTTTTAGTTGTGAAGCACAAAGCAAATTTAAAGAATAACGAAGTATCTGTGCTTTCACAGGTTCACACTACAAGAGAATGTAGACGAGTATTGTGGTACTCGATATTGGAGATAGGTGGAGAATCTTTACACTGTGCAAGATACAACTAGTTATTGATAAATAGAGGGATAGGAGAGAACAAAAGGACAAGATCCCTTTGGCGTACAGAAAAAAACTGCAGGATCTCAGATACAATGCAGTGGCAACATTTGTGGGTGACTTTTTTATTTTTTATTATGTTTCTATTTTTTTATTGAAGGGGGTTCTGGTGTTTTTTTCTTTGAAAGAAGCTACACAACAAAGTTGTAATTTGTGTGGTGGTTCTGTTTGTTGGTATTTGCCAGAAAAGTCAATAAGGAAAGTTCCTGGCACTTGGGGGGAACGCCACTCACAAAAAGCAACAAATATTTGGAAGTTTGGTTTCAGGACCGTGGTTCGCACCTTAGGCATCTCAAAGCCCTGAAGCCCAAGCTGGTGGGGCTAATCCATGTCTTCCAAGTGCATCTTCGTAAATATTGCAGCCAATCATTAACTCATGTGGGGCCGGATGTAGGAAAGGATTTGTGAGTCGCAAACGGCAAAATTTGCCGTTTGCGAGTCGCAAATCGCATTTTCCTATGCAGAAATGCATTTTGCGAGTCGGGACCGACTCGCAAAATGCATTTCCGAATCGCAAATAGGAAGGGGTGTTCCCTTCCTATTTGCGATTCGCAGTGGTATGCAATACCATTTGCGACCGCATATGCGGTCGCAAATGGTGTCGCAGTTACCATCCACTTGAAGTGGATGGTAACCCACTCGCAAATTGGAAGGGGTCCCCATGGGACCCCTTCCCCTTTGTGAATGACCACATATTATTTTTTCAGGGAAGGTAGTGGTCCAAGGGACCACTACCTGCCCTGAAAAAATACCGAAACTAAAGGTTTCGGATTTTTTTTTAAGTGCAGCTCGTTTTCCTTTAAGGAAAACGGGCTACACTTAAAAAAAAAAACTGCTTTATTTAAAAGCAGTCACGAACATGGAGGTCTGCTGACTACAGCAGGCCTCCATGTTTGCAAGTGCCCATAGTCGGTATGGGGCCGCAATTTGCGACCCACCTCATTAATATTAATGAGGTGGGTCTTTGCGACCCCATACCGACTCGCAGACGGTGTCTGAGACACCGTTCTGCATTGCAAATTGCGACTTGCAATTTGCGAGTCGGAAGGACTCGCAAATTGCAAGTCGCAATTTCCAATTTTGCTACATCTGGCCCTTAGTGTGTATAATAAAGGCAAAGGTCATCGCAACGTTATCCTTTGACTTTATAGCCTTCCCGGATAAATTTGGGTCCTTCTTAAAAGTATCCCATTGTAAAGGTTATTGCTTATTATTCCATATATCAATCAAGGCCTCGCAAGTCCATCTATTCTTTCTGAGACAAGCAGAAGAGGTTACATTAAAATCATACGTCTGAAAGGAGATGCAGCTTGGTGCAGATGCAGACATATTGAAGCAAGCTTTGACTTCAGCTCCTGGGGCCTTGCAGGCAGAAACCCTAGGGGAGCAATATCCTTCGTTTACTATTTTCGAAACAATACTGAACATGCAAGTGTATTAGATCTCATTTCTTCAGGATGAGGAAAACATCAGGAAAATAACTCATATTTGAAGCCACCTATAAGTGGCTTTAACTCCAGAGCCATATGGCCGAAAGTTATAAGGGTTATTTTAAACAAAGGCTAATGCAGCTATGCTTTGGTTTATCCTGTAAACGCGACCGTCTCCCAAAGCTGGTGGTTACAGAATCCGACAGCATCTGCAGACTATGCTCGTCCCACATGAAATCATTACTGCACTGTCTCTTTATTTGCCGCCCCCTGTTAAGTGATCACAGATACTGGCTTTGTCTGGTGTTTTTCCAATTTGACTTCAGCGCTTGCCCATAACAAATTGTTTTGTGCATGAGAGGCGATCTCCAAGTGGTTACCATTAGGTTCAATTAATGTATTGTGAAGACATAGAGGAATTTAAGCAGTCAGACTATGACAGCGCCTGGCCCAGCAGATGGCAGGACCTCCAAGAAGGACAAGCTTTAAGGCTCAGGCAGCATTATCACTGTGGCACTGATCATTTTTATTTCTTTAAGCTTAGTTTTAATGACTACCTAATTTCCTACCAGCCCTTCAGTCTAAAGAGATCAATTGAAAATGCCTCTCAATTCTGGTGCGTTGTCAAATGTGATTTTACATAATGGATTATTAGATTCCTGATTTTTGAGCTATTACGCATCGAAATTGCAGTATTATTGATTGATGTGTCAATAAAATGTTCTTTATAGGTTGGTTAAGTTATATATAGAGCACTTTAGCGACAAAGCACTTAATGCATAATCGCAGAGTGGCGATGACCCCATGGTCAGTGACCAAGCCTATAGGGTTGCTTTAGTTTTACTTTCATTGGCATGTCCTGCTGTTTGTAACATTTAATTTTCAAATATAGCATGCAACAAAAATTAGCCCAGACCACATTAGCCACTATGAGTCCAAAACTGTCTATGATGATTTTTCAGGTTTCAACTAGACAGCATAAGCGCTGTCTTTGTGAGACATGTTGTTTACATATAGTGGGCTTACAGCGCACCCATAGCTTACCATTTGTTAGCTTCAGCATCGCTCCCAGTTGCTTTGCTCCTGTTTGTAACAGTATGAAGTCGTCATGTCCTCTTCTTGTGTTTTGCCCTTCCTTGGAACATGGACTAAGTAGTTGTGTCCCTCCACTACCCCTGTTTTTGGAGCTACTTTTTCCTTTGTTTCAAAGCACTCCATATGAGTGCCTATATTTTCATTCAATCTCACATATCACCGTCAATGTAGCTTCAGTTCTCTCCCACCCATCCCCTTTCCATGTTGCTTCTTTTCCCTCCTATCCCTGTACCCCACTGCGAGTATGGGAATCATAAATCCAGTTGGGGAGACCGCCATACTTCACAGCAGTCGTTGTGACAAAGATGACTTGATATGGCCCTCGTCAATGAGGTTCCAAACATGTCTTTCTTATCTGTTTCTCTATCAAGACCCAGTCACCGGCACTAAGGTGATGGAACTGCTCTTGATGCAGAGGGGCTGTAGCTGCTCCAACCTGAAAAGGCACAGAATGCACCAAGTCAACTAGCCCTTTACAATAGTCAAGAACCATATCATCTGTAATATTCACAAGTGCATTTGCAGGAATTGCTGGCACCCTCATCGCCCTCCCCATGATGATCTCTTGACACCTTTCTTGCTCATTTCTCAATGTGATGTCCAAGATATTGAACCTCTTTCTGACAGTACACAAGGTGGTTCACCAGTGCAATAGTATCTTGTTTGCAAGCTTCTTGAGTGTTTGATGCTACCAATAGGTAATTTATGTACTGTATCAGAAATGTGTTAAAAGGCATGACCGGGGACTCCAGATTTTTCTTAAGAATGTGGTTGAAAATGGAGGGGCTCTCAGTATACCCCTGTGGGACTTGGCAACATGCCAAAATGTGATTTCCAAACCAAAATGTGAAGGGGTGCTGATTGTCCTCATGCAATGGAATCGACAAAAGGGCTTCAAACAAATCAATGACAGTGAACCACTTGGTCTCACATGGAATCTGAAACAATATCACAGCTGGATTAAGTACCATCAGACATAGAAAAACAATGTTGTTCACCCTTCAAAGGTTTTGCACGATTCTGTGCTCCCTACTTGGCTTCTCTAAGTCTATAATGGGTGAACTGCAAGGACTTACCATCATTTCCTTTACAATTCCCTGCTGAATCTTATACTTGATCACTGGAGTTATTCCAGCAATCGATTCAGGAATCAAATTGTATTGGGGTGTTCTTGGGTACTCAGCATTTGGTCTGACTGTGATTCAGAAAGGCTCAACATCTTTGATCATTCTGATGCCTTTTCCTGAGAAATCCCACACTTTAGGCTTAACTGTGTCTTCAAGATCTGTTGGCAAATCATCAATTGTCAACAGAGTAAAAAACGTACTGCAAGATTCATCATTCACCAACTTAAAGGCGGCATCCTCATCATGAGTCTGTATCTCTATGGCAGTCGGCTTACATTAGATGACGCAGTTCAACTTACAGAGAAGGTCTCTTCCTAGAAGACTCACTGGACGACAATCATACGCCACAAATCGGTGATTCTCTTTAAAAGATCCTACTTTCACTGTCATTTCTTGGGTTGTCATTCTTTTATTTGACACTCCTATAACTCGTTTCTTGGGTTGTCATTCTTTTATTTGACACTCCTATAACTTGGACCATTTTTTTCGGAGATGTGTAGGGACTTCTACTGTTCTAGAAGTATAACTGGCAGCACCAGTATCAACTAGAAATGACACGGGGTGGCCATTCCTTTCACCCTCTACAAATGGGCAACTCTGGTCTACCTCCAAGGCTGCACCAAGTACACAATCTTCCTCTCCTCTCAGACACGGTCAGACTGACTGATTGGAGCCATTATTCTTGATTTTCTCAAGCATGGGAAACTGTTAAAAAGGACTATTATTTTGAAACACATTTACATTCATGTTCGGGACTTGATTTGAATTTAATCTAGAACCATTCCTATTTTTCTGTGGTATTGGAGGTTATGAAACCTGCATCACAGGAGCTTGTGGCACATCCTCTCTGTCTTTGAACATTTTGTATTTGGGTGGGGTTATTATTCTGAGATGGCGCAAACCCTGAATTCTGAAGCTGATTAGCTGGATTAAGATGACATTCCCTCTTCCATTGCCCCAACTTGCTGTAGAAATGACACAGGTTGTCTTCTTTATACTATTGACATCCAACCCTGCACCAGAATCAATTGGGACTCCTCAACTTCTACTCTGCCTTGGATTTGGTCCTTATTGATATACTGCTTCCATAGGACCAACGTTCCCCACAAACTGCTGAATCTGACTACTCATCTGAGCAGCTTTCATCTAGGCAGCTATTAACTTCTCCGTCAGCTTCTTCTGCTTCATCTCAAGTTCATCACTGCAATACCGCGCATACCTCAAGATCTCATCAACCAATTTATTCTGCCAACAAATCAAGGCCCACATTTAAGAAAAATGACACAACAACTGCACTAGCGCAGTTGGAAGTCAGAAATGTTAACGCTGGCTTATGACATTACCTTACACCATTTGTGTGTCGTATTTAGAAAACAACGCACCATGGTGCTAAGGAAAGGTTAGTGTAAAGAAATGACGCTAACCTTTGTGACACATTGTAAGGAAAAACTATACTAATGGTGCAAAAGTGGCGTTAGCATGATTAGCAGCATGATTTTGACGCTAATTGTGATAGCATCATATTTTGCTGCATTAATGTGAAAAAAAGCCAGCGAGAAAGAAAAAAAACAAAGACCCAAGATAGAGAATGCAGGACATGAGAGGCCCCAGAGAGATCCCAACCAGCTTCGGTACAAACCAGGATGAACCAGCAAAATCCCAGAAGATGGAGAAAAGGAAGCAGATGTGTCGCTTCAGTGAGGAGGAGAATGACATCTTGGTCAGAGAGGTGACAGAGCACCAACACTAGCTCTTTGTCACCTCCAAATTGCCAATAGATAGGAAGGAGGACATATGGCAGTCAATAGTAGATAACATCAACAGCGTGGCAGAGGTGAAGAGGACTGTCGTGGATTGTAAGAAGCTCTGGCACAACTGCAAGTGCAGCATTAAAAAAGAAACTGGCCAGTTGGAATTGCCCTCCCAAAGTAACAGCAGCATAATTGACAACAGGCTGGGGGCCATAAAAAAATGTCCTGGAGTCCACGCAGTGGGATCAGGCCTCCCTCACTGAAAACATGGCTGCCTGCCACCTTGATGTAGCTGCTGTGCTGCGAAACCAGCAGTTCCTCCTTGCTGCAGTGATGCCTTTCACTTTCGCACAAGTGGCAGCTGCCAGGACCTTTGCATCCAAGTCTCTGTCCTCTGATGTGTGTGTGCCCCCCTCCACTTCAACAATACCACCACCCATGGCACAGGAGGAACCACACACATCAGAGGATGAAGATTTGGAAGGAACAACATTCACTAGAAAAACCACCTGGTAGCTACAGTCTGTGCCA
This sequence comes from Pleurodeles waltl, assembly GCF_031143425.1. NCBI lineage: Eukaryota > Metazoa > Chordata > Amphibia > Caudata > Salamandridae > Pleurodeles > Pleurodeles waltl. The sequence goes on along the minus strand of NC_090440.1, from coordinate 1,304,674,720 downwards.
CATGAACAGTATATCTTTAGTTATGTACTTAAGATTATTCCAGGGTAGTGACAGCTGGGGATGTGGCCTCTTCTCTCTAACATTGCCGACTCATCATGCCATGACTGTCATAGTCTCAATTTCTACCCATTGTCAAAATGGACACCTTCTCACTTATGTTCACCTCTCCTGCACATGTTTTATGACATGTCCCTCACCCCTGTACTCTGACTGGACATTCAATGGCTTGGGATCTCTCATCGGGTGAGTGAACTGTACATTGGACATCATCGGGTACAAAACTTGCACCTGTAAATAAATTACCATATTCACATATGTACTGCATTTTGCTGTGATCCGTTAACTGCTTCAAATGTATGCATTGTGTGAAGCTAGGACAATGACCACAGAACAAAAGGATGTGTGGCTTTCTGTCTGACACAAAGCCACACACAGAGATCCAAACATGATTAATGTGACTGATAGCATTGTGACTATGATAAAATGTCTGAGCCTTGCCAGCATGTAATAAACAGGTACCATGAAAGTTCACATATGGCATGTGTGGTTCAGAACACAAGTGTCTGGAAGTATCCCTGATGATTGTACCAGTACAGCATTGATGTTACCAACATAATAGGCATATGTAAGACTGTGAGGGGCACCCGTTTGTGTGCCAGAATCCATTTCCCAGATGAGTTGGAGTGCAATGTGCTAAACTTTTCAAGAATAAATGTAAGAGAACTAAGTACAATCAATAGATTTTGCATGATTACCTGTCTTAGGATTTATATCCATACACAATCGGAGTGCCAGGAACTGTGCTGAAAAGTGTATTGAGTAGCCAATGTCATAACGCTGCCAATCAGGCAGGTCCTTGCTCATAGGGAATACACATAGCCACACATGTAAATCAATACTTAATGCATACCCAAAGGTATTTGTCTAACGTGGCCACTGCAGACATGATAACACATAGACAGTCAGTCATCATGGACACCATAATGTAGAAAACTAACAAGATTTATTATCACGAAAAACACTACCTTAAAAGACCTAAACTACACACTAACCTAACTTCTACTAACTGATCTTAACATATCCCTACAGCTATCTATCCTTGTCTAAACTTATCTCATACATTTAACGCCACACAATAAACATTGGCTTCCACACTCCTTAAGAGACAATAGATGAGTAGGACAACGTGAACTAAAGCTGAACATAGACTATGTAAACCTATTGCCTAAACAAAAAAACAAAAATATATATATATATATATATACTTTTTTTTTCTTTAAACATATTTCCCTATACATAACCCTCAATACACCCCAAAACAAAAACAACTCCTAAATCCCACACCCATTATACTAACTATTACCTACAACTAACCAACTCTATGCTACCTAACCTCTTCCTACCCACCTAAAACTATTTACAATGGACACTAGGGGAAGGGAAGGTACTGGGAAGAGGACATTGTACACACTTATTGATGTATTTTAAAAATGTATAGTTTCTTGCATTGTCCTGCTCCAGTTTAGTCAACCTTGCTTTTGCCTCCGCCATGTCCTTGCTCATATCTCCCTCAAAGATGGAGCCAGTGACAGCTGGTGGTGGCTCTTGCTCAGATGCTGGTGTTGGATGGTCAGTGGATGTGGAGGAGGCAGGGACTGCTGAGGCACCCTTAACCCTCTGAGTTGAGGTCACACTCTTCTTTGATATTGCTGGAGGCAGTTTTGCTGGCCCCACATATGGAAACGCCTGCCACGGCCCGATGTCTTCTCCCTACTGTACCTTTTGGCCAATTTGCTGTATGCTCTCTGGACCTCACAGATGTGCCTGAACTGCTCAGTCTTCTTCGCAAAGGCACGCTTGTGTGCTGGAGTCATTGTGGCCACTAAAACACGGGGAGAACATGTTATCAAAAACTGCGTTGGGTAGAGGAAGAACAAGCATGCAATGGAAACAGTAGCTACAGATGACACAGGTTGTCCACCAGACATCCCAAAACAATGTCAAGACCCAAGTCTATACCAATCTGTCCTACAAGCATCTACGATATATTGTTCATGTCACAGGGATAAAGGCTATCCAATGTTGCACACTATCTGTGCACAAGCTTGATAAATCTCCTAAGTAGCAGGTAATGACTCTCCATGCACATCTCATATACAAGTGATGTGACCATGCTTGCTCACAATCATCTTGTAGTTTAGATCATATAGGTTCTTCTGCACAACTCTTGTTTGCTACAATCTGCAGGCATACCACACACCCATCTGGAGAAGAGCTGAAATCTCTATGTGTACCAACTGACTGTTGACTTGCACAGCCGGTACCTCACTTCATTTCTGAAGAATACTGAAGCACCAGTGGTACAAATGTATCATTGATAAGCTCCTTGGAAACCTCAACACATCTACATAAATTGTACCATGTACAGAGTATATGTGTGCAATGTGTGGCATACAGTGCAGTAACATGCTGTGACCAATATGTTGTCAACTTTGAAAGCCTGATCCTCTGACACATGTCTTGACTGACATCACTGTGTTTGTGGGCATAATTACCTTTTCCCTTTCATCGCTCTTTGGCACCTGCGCATCTTTCAACTCATTCCACATCCTCAACATACCATCAGACATGATGTTGATACCCAAGTATAGATAATTGTGTCTTAATTGACACACATGCCATTTGAACGTGGCATTCCACACACCATACTCTCTCACACACAACCCTTGATCTACACATGTGGCATACAAGGTGACATTTACTGGCTGCATCAGGGTCTTCAAAATGGGAAACTTCACCAATAGTGTAGGGTGGAGGGCTACCTGCAAGACATGACAGGAAGACATAGCTGTGTGATTGTTGAACAAAGAAAAGCATGGACAACTGTTACACAATCCACTTGTTTTGCTGAGTAACCTACTCAACTTTGGGGCAGATTTATGAGAATTGGTCCAACCCAGTGCAGCGCCACTTTTCTTGCGCTCCTTAGCCCCCCCAAAGTACCATTTGTGCGTCGTATTTAAAATACGGCGCACCATGTTGGTAGTCAGGGGGACTAGCATCATAATTTTGACACTTTGAAGGAAAGCGTAAAAAACGATGCCGCTAATCCTGCAAAGCACCCAGAGTCCCATTGAAAATATTGGGAGCCTCTTTTTAATGCCTGCACTTAGCTGGCATTAAAAAATGCCAATAAAAATGGTGCAAAGTAATCACATAGATTCCTTTACACCATTGTTATGCCCCCCCTAGCTCCGCAATGCCCCCTTGCAAACATTATGCCTGGCGCAGGCATAATATGGCGCAAGGGGTTACAAAGTGGGACAATGCAAGCATTGCGCCACTTTGTAAATATTGCGTGCATTTTTGCCCTTCAAAAGGTGCCAAACCTCCTAAGTGAAAATATGCATTTGAAAACAATGGGATTGTCATTTAACCCACCTGCCTTAGGAATGCATTCGGTTTCACTCCAAAAATTGCTTAGTGGTAACTAATAGATTTAAATGCTCACTTTCTGTGTGCCTCCTACCGCAGGAATACACACTTTGCATTCATCATGCCTGGCGCAGGCATCATGTGTCACCAGGGTTTAAAACAGCCACAATGCTTGCACTGCACAAACTTTTGACATACGGGTCAGAATTTAAGAAAAGTGGCGCTGCACCTTATGCAGCGCCACTTTTCTTGTGCCCCACCTGCTCTCACCTAACGGCACCATGTGTGCGCTGTATTTAGGATATGGTGCACCATGGTGGTAGGTAAAACAACACCGTCAATAATGTACATTTGTGCCTGGCAAACATGAACCCTTGTACCATTGCATATGTGTGTTCCATTCTTGGCACTTCAATAAGTATATGCAATACACAAAGTACAAAGAGAGGAATGTGCAAATTGTCTGCAACCGGTGCATTGCTGACCTCTCATGAATGCAGGTAGGCTGAGTCACAAAACTTGGGGGCAGATATACATAATGTGGTGCAAAGGGTTACAAAGTGGCGCAGTGCATGCATTGCAACACTTTGTAAATATGGTGTCGTGTTTTTTCCATAATATTGCCACATTAGCGTAATTCTTTTTGCTGATTTGGTGATATATTGCAGAAGGGGCTCTTAAATCTGCCCCTTGCTGTCCTCACATTTGTCATTAGGTGCTGCAGTAATCCTTATGTCCTACATGTTATACACATGCAAATAAGGATGTTGCTATGTAAAAGGGGTACTTACCAACAGGTCCGCCGACCCGAATCACCAGGTTATCCAGGAGATCCCTTTCACGGGCAATGAAGTCTGCCTACCAGTGCTTCAACTTTTGGTCCGTGCACTGCGCCAAGAAGATGCATCGTAGATGGTAGAGCCCCCTCCCCCAGCACAGCTTCCTGGCCTCAGTTGGGTAGCCTGTGATGACACGGTCACTCATAGCCACCATGCTGGGGAGGTAGTGGCTGACCAACCATATGAACCCTCCAAGTTCATCCCCAGTCATCCTCTGTGTCCTTCCCATCCCTGGCATCTTGCAGTTTCCCTCCACTGCAACCCAATTACCCCAGAAATAATAAACTATTCCCCAACTAACCAACAAACATAACTACCCCAAGACGGACACCCAAAAATACTTACTCAATAACAGGACGACCATTTACAATAAAATGTATAAAATTCACAAGATGGACAAGACACAGACAGGACACAGAACTAAAAATCTCAATTCAACACTCCTCATACCAGCACAACCACCACACAACCTCTCTCAAGCTAGACTGTAAAGTAAAAGTGAAATTAAAATCACTTTACCATGTGTACAGCAGGGAAGAGCTAATACATCACTTACTGTGCGTATGCATCACGTTTTCTGATATGAGTCGTTTTTTTTGGCACATGACAGCCATGCTTGGCTTTTTCTATGAAGGCTGACAAGGCCTGTCAACTCCGATTAGACAATCAGGTGCAGGGAGTCATTTTTGGTCAATGGAATGTTTGAAGGACTACGGTATACGTCTTTTTTTGACACATGACGGCCATGCATGATTTGGCAAGAGAACTTGGATTAAGCACGCAGGTGTGAGGTGCCATTTTAGTGATTTGCAATGTATGAAGTAACGTGTGTGTCATTCTTGATTTTGGAGGGACGTCCGACAGGGCACCCGGATTAACATTCCTAGTTACAGGGGCTATGCATCTTTGTTGTTTGTGTGGTAGGGCAACATGTGTAGTTCACTGTGTACCGGTAACATAGGAATGTGTTACCATATGTCTGTGTGTGTGTGCGATGCATGGGAAGACTGAAACTGATTGCAAATGTGCATGTGTATGAAGAATATTTTCCACATACAGGTTACCACAAGTGTACTATGAGTGTAAATATGTGATTGAAAGCATAATGGTGGTCTATTACATTGTCATGTCAGATTTCCCACTGTATGCTTCACAACACATGTAAGATAGGATGGGCCATGTGCAAAACATGTTAATGCATGTGATAGCCTTCACAAATCTTGAGCAAAGGATGCGGTTGACTAAGGCTGGGTTAAGTTCTGGTAACCCATGACAATGTGAGAGCAAGTATGCCCACACTCTGGTGTGTTCCAAGGTCCAGACTTCATGATGCAAAGCAACACATGTAACTTGTAGTTCCCCATGCATGCACATTGTTGGAGATGGTGTGATGACATGTGTCATTATTGGCATGTATGTGACATGTTTGTGTGTGAAAAGATATATCTCATGTTTGATAAGTGATGCATACTACTGTGGTGTGTTTAGGGTTTTACACATACCAATTTTGTGTATTCATATCTGTGTTTACTATTTTTCCCTATGTAGGAACATTTGTACTGCCCATATAAGTTTGTGAGAAAATATGTAACACATACACATTTTCACACTTGAATTGTTCCCTTTTGTCAATACGCAAATAGATGGCACAAAGCCTGGTCCACCTAGGTGGGACGTGAGTGATAAGATTTAGGAAGTATGGGCCAGCTGTATCATGTATTTTTACGATTGCAAAGGCCCAATCAGGCCATTTGCGATCGCATAAATGCATTTGGTATGTTTGAGTCCCAATTTGCGATTTGGTAACTTGTTACAGATATCGCAAATTGGAATTGTGTCTACATACCGATTTAGTATTAGGAAGGGATGTGTCATGGGCGTTCCTTCCTAATACCGAATCGCAGAGGTATGTAGGAATGTTTTGTGATCGAAAGACAGTCACAAAACATTTGCATATTACCACCTACTTCAAGTAGGTTGTAACCCATTTGCAAACGGGAAGGCGTCCCCAAGGGACCCCTTCCCCTTTGTGAATGCTTGCAAAAACATTTTTTAAGAGCAGGCAGTGGTCCCACTGACCACTGCCTACTCTTAAAAAATGAAAACAAAACTTTTCATTTTTCTTTTTTAAACGCATCCCATTTTCCTTAAAAGAAAACGGGCTGCATTAAAAAAAAAGACTAGTTTTTTTAAAAGCAATCACATACACATTGGTCTGCTGGGCCCAACAGGCCACCATCCCTGTGACTGAAGCCATTCACAATGGGTTGCAAATTGCAACCTACCTCATGAATATTAATGATATAGGTTGATTTGCTGGCCTTTGGAAATTGCTAAATGAAACTCCTGGAGTTTCATACATTCAAATGGCAATTACTTAATTGTGATTCGCAGAAATTCAAAATTAGGCAATCACTATCCACATAATTGATAAATCTGGCCCTATATGTTTAGCACATACACTTGGATTGTGCAATTAATTAAACTTTAATTTTATTGCCAGATGTACATAATTGCAATACAGGCAGTGAGGGCAGCCTAGTCATCAGTGCTCCAGTGGCACTTTGCATGGCCACACTGGGCCATTGTTGCATGTATTGAGACAGGTTGACTGTGGTCACCTCAGCTCAGTTCACAGTGCACAGGCAGCAAGCCCCTGACTGTCAACAGTCAATATAGCCTCCTCTAGGGATCGGGGGGCGTTGGGTGGGGATCTGCCATTCTTATGATTGACCCTCAGTACAGCAATGCACAGTCACCTGCAGACATACACCTGCACATTTGTGGCCCCATGGCCAAATATGTTCTGTCACCTTTGGGGTTGTTGATGTCAGGCTTACCAAATTATATAATGGGGACTGGCAGCTTGTTTGTGTTGGATATGTCTATTCATTAGCGATGGTCTGATATGACTTGGCATAATAGGTGAGATTATTCCTATGATTCTTGGTTAGGTCATTGCTAGATTGGAACTGGGTCAGATACTGTCATTTTTCACTAGCTTCTGTCACACTTGTTTGTGCTGGCCAAGCATATAGTGGTAGTCATCGCCAAAGTAACTGGAATATATACAGACCTACACACACATTGATGGGATGTTTTGTCATGTATGGTTCTACTCAAACATTGCTGGCATAATTTCAGCTAATTACCCTTAGTACCCATCTTTGTCATCAACATTATCCCTTCATTCATGCACAGCATAGTAAGTCAGAATTGTGTACTTTACAAATGGACCCTGATTGTTTTTTACAGGCTAAGCAATAGTATCCGTCCCATGTCCAGGTTTTGCTAGATCATATCACTGCCCCCACACTTTACAGAACACCAGCCACAGCACTTATGTAGTGTCTGAGTGACCTCCACATACTGGATCTCAAAGTGACGTAAGGGAGTCTCTCAGCTGTCCTTCCACATCATTTATTCAACAAAGGCACGCACTCTGCATTCTGCAACCTATGTCACATTCACCATGAGTGTATATTCTAAGTGTAATTATACATGACAGCTATGAGTAGAGGAGATGTGACATTCAAACTATCTGCCTCCTTCATCACATGTACAATTTGGCTACGGTCTGTGACTTGTTTGGACATTGCTTGACTTACATATGAAATTGGATTGGGTGTGAGAGGTACCTAGACATTTAGGAATTTTCGGCCCCATACGTCACTCTCTGTTGGTCAAACATGTGAGTGCCACTGAGGAGTATGTTTTCAGTTATTCAGCCATTTTGGGTAACTGCTACCCTTTCCCGTCCTAGGCCATACATCTGTACAGCAGTCTTTATGTGTATTTCCAGGATGGTTGCAGGCATATGTCAAGCCAAAGCAACATCACAAAACAAAATAAAATGATGGCCGGAGTGTTGAAACTTTTCACTCACCACCAGTCACAGATCTGGGTTTAATCCATCGTTATTTTGCTCGCCACGCCACCCCAGTTTAGACCCAGCCATATACAGATCAGTCTTGACCCTCTTCCCCATGGGAACCGTCCAGCCCGAACTGCTAGGCCAGATCCTCCCTGGACAGGAAACAAGCATCCTGGGACCGGTTTCAGGGTATCACCCTTCATCAGCCAGGCTAGCTTGAATCCAGTGGCGCAGCGATCAAGGGGCCCACATCTGGGCATACCCCTGCCACGTAGGGTGCACAAAGCAACATCACAAAACAAAATAAAATGATGGACGGAGTGTTGAAACTTTTCAAACACTCACCCCCAGTCACAGATCTGTGTTAAATCCATTGTTATTTTGCTCGCCACGTCACCCCAGTTTAGACTCAGCCATATGCAAATCAGTCTTGACCCTGTTTCCCAGGGGAACAGTTCAGCCCGAACTGCTAGGCCAGGTCCTCCCTGGACAGGAAACAAGCAACCTGGGACCGGTTTCAGGGTATCATCTTTCATCAGCCAGGCTAGCTTGAATCCAGTGGTGCAGCGAGCAAGGGAACCACGTCTGGGCATACCCCTGCCACTTAGGGCACACAAAGCAACATCACAAAACAAAATCAAATGATGGACAGAGTGTTGAAACCTTTCAAACACTCACCCCCAGTCACAGATCTGGGTTTAATCCATCGTTATTTTGCTCGCCACGTCACCCCAGTTTAGACCCAGCCAAATGCAAATCAGTATTGACCCTGTTCCCTATGGGAACAGTCCAGCCCGAACTGGGGGTGAGTGTTTGCATTGTTCAGCACTCCATCCATCATCCTTTTGTGTTGCATATGTCAAGCCACACACTTGTGTGATATTTGTGTGCCAATGTCATTTGTAATAGCTGCATGCTATGCCTACATTCAACCGACACATTCATGTGGTAGTGCATTCTTCTAATTTGTTTTCAGTTCCAGACTATGGGGCAGATTTAAAAAAAGTGGCGCTGCTATTTGTGTGGCCCTTACAGCCCCTCTACTGCCACCATGTGTGCGCCATATTTAAAATAAGGCATTGCATGGGGCAGGGTAGGGGGCAATAGCGTCTAATTTTTTGACGCTATTGATGTGCTGTTCAGGTTTAGCAGTCAAAATGTTGTTGCAGCTAAACCTGAACAGCACATAGGGGCCTATTGCAACCAATGAAATGCCCCCTTTTTAATGCCTGCTCATTTATCATCAAAATAAATGACGCAAATGTTGCACATGGAGGTGCCAGGCCCTCTGAATTCTGTGCCTGTGTTCCAAAGTTATTTAAAACTGGTGTGGTGTAGTCATGCTCTCAGAGATATGGGCAAGATAAAAAAGGTATGTGATGGTGATAATGAGTACGCCATGAGAAATCAGAGTAAAAGTGATTTTATTGCAATGTTTAAATGGTGAATCTTGGAGGACGGTGTCTTTGGGAGAAAGATGTGCACAGTTTGCCCTCTTCTGCACGCTTCAGCAGCAGAGTTTGGTTGTTCCCCATTCTCCTGTTGTCAATCATTGTCATCGCCCTCCTCATTGGGGATATCTACCTGTTCGTCCCAGGGGACATTGGTGCATACACAAATTTTATGCAAAATAGTACACACAAGTATCATTTTGCAGACAAGAGGTAGTGCATATAACAGGCTTCCTCCTGTAAGAGCTAGGCACCTGAACCTGAATTATAGGAGGTCAAATGTCCTTTCCATCACATTCCTGGTCCTTCGGTGGCCTTCGTTGTAAGCCCGCACAGAATCAGTAGTTGGATTTCCAAAAGGAGTCATGACCCATGGCTGGATGCCATAACCTTGGTCTGCTGCAAAGGAATGTGAGAAAATGTACCAGACATGTATATTTGTTATTTGCTGTGTGCCATGGCACATATTTGTTTTAAGTGGAGTGGTGATTCAGACTTGCACCTTGTTTGGAGTGTGCTTCTATTTGGATGGATGGTTGTATTGGTGTTGTAGTGTGGTTAGTTTTACGTATTTATTGCGCTTTAGCTTCAGGCTTTAGGCCTTTGTGCATTTTGCCCTGAATATATTTTATTCATTTGCTGACAGCTTAGAGCCTCTGAGCACTTTGCTCTACATGCTTTTTATTAGGCTTCGTACTGTTATTTTTCAAATAGCCAGTTCTACGGTGTTGTTTTTTTATTCATATCATACTGTTTTGCCTACTTCAGCACTGGAGTTCTCCATAACATATTTACTCTGTGCTTCAGTCAAGGATACAGTCTGGTACATTGCCGATAGACGTGGTAAGAGTTTAGACTTGGCATTCCTGCGTAGGGACATTTTGTGATCACGATGACATGTTAGTTATAAAATCACTTCCTTGTCCCAATACACGCAAGAGGGAGATTCCGACCAGGGAACCACAACTTGACGATGACTGCCTAGTTGCAGATGCGGAACCAAGATCACAGGTCTTTGCTCAGGTATGAGGGCTGATGTATCCACAGTGATTCTAATAGGCAAGCTAGAAGCTTAACATGCTGTGCTCTAGATAAAACAAGCAGAGGGAGAGTAGAAACTGTTTGACAATATGATAGCTTTGTTTTTATGTTTTGCTCTCCTGGTAACTATTACAATCCTACTGTGTTGTATCGTTCTGGTTATTGCGGCTCACGCCTTAATATCTAAAATACAGTCGTTTTATTAAAACATTATATAAAACTTATACTGTCTTTGTCATTTGTATATGAGATCATATTGGAAATAAGAGAGTCGGTTTGGATCTGAGTAACCACGACTTCCCTGAGAAGTTCCAAAGATGTCATGCGCTCGGCTGCCAAATCATTCCTTCCACATGGGAGAAATGAGGCACTGCTAGTTAGCCGGAGCAAAAACCGGATTTAGGGTGACAGAGTTCTTTACACGTGGGTCAGACTCAGTCCCCCACACCGTTATCGATCCTGCTACCTAGAAATCCAGTAGTCTCATTTAGAATAATGAGAGCCCACGCAACAGTGTGTTTCCTATCATCGGTTGAGCTTCAGGGACCTAGTGATTGTTAAATAATTTCTGTTCTGACAGTTCACCCATGCCAAATATGTGTGGTGTTGTCAATATTTAACCCTGAGGCCCAAATTCAGGAGGACCTAATGCCTCCTTGTGCCACATTATTGCTTTTTGATTGACGCAAATGTGGCCCAACAAGGCCAAATTCACTGCGCCATGTTTACAAAGTGGCACTACGCATGCAGAGCAACTCTTGTAACCCATTGCACCACAATATGCCTGTGCCAGGCATCATGTATGCAAGGGGGCGTTCATCCGACAGGGGTACTGGAAAAATGGTACAGAGGAATGTAAGAGGTTCCCAAGCATCAGTTTTAGCAGTTACTTCTAATGCCTGCACAGAGCTGGCGTTAAGAGGTCAATGCTTTCAGTGAGCCCCTATGTACTGAGCAGGATTTTTACCAGACTTTTAGCACTAATTCTAAGCAGTCCATCAATAGCATCAATTATCTTGACACTATTGTACCTACTCTGCGCCATGGTGCAACGTATATTAAATATGGTGCACACATGGTTGCTGTAGGGGGAGTTAAGGGGCACTAGAAAAGTGGTGCTGCTTTGGATGCTGCGCCACCTTTCTAACATGTGGCCCTTAGTCCCTTAAATTTAGACCTGGAAAAGAGTGATGTCAGGTAAATTTGGACCAGTTTTGTGTGTTCTGTGCCATGAAACAGGTGCTGCGCCCATGTGAATCCCAAACCTTTGCCCTTGAAATGCCTCCCTTGCACACAGTGTTGTTGTTGCCAATTGCTGTCTGACATGCATATGTGCATGACATTCATAAGCACTGTGTGGCACAGTTGTAGGGGATGTATTGTGATGTATGCAAGAGTTTGAAGACACCTGTGGACAGAACAGGGCGTCATGTGCTTTCCTGCACTGCCCTTCATCACCAGACTAAACCCATGTCTCCTCAATCATATGCATTTCTGGCCTCTATCAGTACATTGGCAGTAGTTCAGCTGCCACAGTCCATTGTTGTTACCCTTGTATTATGGTAAGGAGATGTGGGATTTACGGCTTTTATTGTTGGTGTGCTGTGAGGTGTCCATTCCTACACATGATCTTTCAAAGATGGCGATGTTGTATTTCAATGTGTGCTGCACTATGCACCACACAAGGGAAAGGTGTACATAATGAGTATATCAGGTATGTTTTGGTGATATGTCGATGGTGATGGCACCACTTGGGTGGCATAAAATATCGGTACTGCCTCAGGTTTCTACAGCAGAGTAAATGTGGGGCAGTGACAATATGTGAGCTGTTTGACGGTGGCATGGCCAATGCAAGATAAATAGCTGAGCTATTCCTTGGTAAGTTTTATGTGTGAAGGATCTGTATTTTTTTGTCAACCTGTGGACACATGTAGTGGTTTGACCCCAGCTTTTGTATGCAAAGGGGACATAGCTCCATCTGTCGGTCATGTAAAGTGTCAGTCAGGTGGTGCAAAGAACTTGTACACGTGGGCATATATGAGGGTGATGTGCATTGAATTTGGTGTAGTGTGGCATGTGACATATGTGTTGTGGTCAAAACATCTGTGCTTCCCTGTCCATGTATGTTTGGTGTGGTGTATGTATTGTTTGTCCCACAGGTTTGGTGTGTTGTCTGTGTTATGAATTTATGCTGGCTTACCTACAAGTAGGCCATTGCTATATTGTCCATCCTGAAATAGTTGGTTGATAGTTGAGTGTCTGAAGATGTAGGCATCATGGACGCTGCCAGGATATTTTGCAAGGATGTTGAAGAATATTCCATGGCGGTTCACAATGGCCTGCACATTTGTTTGTATGTTTGTGGTTCCTCTAGAGGTGTTCGGTTGCAGCAGGAGGGACAAGTTGGACATGGGTGAAGTCCATTGCACCCAGCACATGGAGGAAGCCAGCAATTTGATAGATTCCTTGTTTGATCTCCTGCTGCACTTGCTGGGTACTGGGGAACAGGATGTGGTGGGATGTGAAGCGTGTGACAGCATCCAGGACCATAGGAAGGAAGGACCGCAGAAAGGGAAGGTTGGGAGAGAGAACCCGCTTGTGTAGCAGTGGTCTGGAATGATCCCGAGGCAGCATGTGTAGGACAACCAGGAGTCTGGTCATGGATGGTATGGTTGTGTGGCTTTCCATTCTTGAAGTGATGTCACGAGCAATGTGGTGGAGCAGCCGTACAATTGACTCACGCTTTAGATGGTAGAGTCTGATGGCCAAGGATGGATGCGCGCTGGCAAAATATCCTCTCTCTCCTTTTGCGCTGCCTTTGTGGCTGCAGAGGTGGTGTTTGAGGTTGCTGAGGTGGTGCTGGTGGCACTTGGCGGCATCGCTGTCATCTTCTCCGGGTGTCGAGCTGTAGGAGTAAGAGGTCCATGACGTCCAGTTGCTTACCAGGGTTCCCTTATGTAGGGCTCTTTTTAACACCTTGCCTGACCAGGTGTTAAAATGTTGATGCTGATCGGAATTAGCGTCATTTTTTGGACCCAGTCCTATGCATGTGTCCGTTTTCCATTGGGTTGTAAATATGGCGCTAGAGGCCTAGAATCTATTTTAGGGAGAGAACGCCTACCTTACATATCATTGTCATTATACAACGCAAGGTGAGGTGACACTGTGAAAAAAGGATGCTAAATCAGAAATTTTGTCGCTAGACTGCTATAGCGACAAAGTCTAAATATGGAGCTGGGTAAACGCCGTTTTTGTGTAAAAAAATGGCACAAAGGCGGCACAAATTTTTCTCAAATCTGGGCCCAAGTGTTGCTGAATCATCGTGCTAATCTTGGGTCTCAATCCTGTTACAAACCTCGACACAAAGTGTCCCATTTCCTTGGTTTCAAGCGTCTTCATTCTACTATACTGCTTCAATGCCTGCAACTATCTCTCATAGTAAGCATGAATTGATTCTTTGGGCTCCTGAGTTGTTCTATCGATTTTGATCCCATCTATATCTTGGGGTGGTACCCTGGACTTCTAAAATGTCATCACCAATGGGGAAGGACCTTTTGTCACCCAGCTTGGCAGATCTGATTCACGCCACTGAACAGCCAACTTACATTCTACCCAAAAGTCACTTGGAACCACAATGTCAAGCAAAGTGTTCAAATCGACCCAGAAAATCTGTGAAATTTTCACAAACCTCTCAACTTGGCTTTTATCTCAGTTTTGGGAAGTCATTAGTGAATGATGCAAGATCATGTTTACTCCAAGGCACATGTACATAACCTTCACCATGCACTTATTGCAACTGGAAATTTGTCACACCTCTCTCTCCCAGTACGGGAGGGGGTTGGTTTCTTTGGATCTTTCTTTCTTGCTCATTCCGCTTCCCACTTGTCCAACTCATTTTATTTTTATATATTTTGAATCAATTCTTTAATTTGTATTTTCATCCCTGGAATTCTCATATCGCTGATGTCATTTTCATTAAACCATACAATAACTCCTTTGTAAAACTTTGGTCTTGTTCAAATCTATCTTGTATCTGAGCTAATTCTGTTAGTTAGTCATAAACTTGTCATGCGGGTCTGGTAATGTCCTTACACATGAACACAAGTTAATTCTCATGGGAAGTATAAAATCGAGTCACTTCAAGATTGCCGCTAATCATCTCATTTAATTCTAATTTTAATTTTGTCACATCGACCAAATTCTCCCTCTCTGGTAATTGCATGGTTCCCTGACTCAACTTCATACTCACACTTTCTCTGAAGGGGTATCACCATTAAAAGTTTTCACCCACTTATAAATTTCCTTGGCACTAAGAGTCTGTGTTACTACAGGAATGTTAGGCAAATTTTCATCGCCCTGGGCACCGCTACTACGATTTAAAGGTGACAAGTTGGCTTCCATATGGGTATTCCAGTAGTTGGCATACTTTTGTAAGTATCTATGGAACCACACCCTGAAAGGTTTAAGGTGAATCTGCACCTGCCACACATGGAGAATGTGTATTCCTTGGAATTAAGAGCCAGATGTAGCAAAGGGTTTTTCCCATTCTGTGTCAATGGGAAAATGTGTTCGTACATATGGCCCTAAGAGAACAAATTCTCTTGCATCAGGACTCACTGCAATATTTCCTAATCCACCTACTGCACCTGGGACAGTCAAATTATAAGTTGTCGTTCCTGAGCCTTCAGGCTTGCATATAGGGACCGCAGGACCAATGATAGCTGGGACACTAACAGCATTCACAGTATTTTGGGTAATATCAGTGTTGGAAAATGGGTTATTGGTAGGGCATGTAGGTACCTACACCTAGCAACAAGCCACTAACCTCCACATAGGTACAGTTAGGTCTCAGTAAATTAATCCCAGCTCTACCCTTGGTAGCTTGGCATCGAGCGTCAAGGCTTAACTTAGGAGACAAAGTGTAAAGCATTCAAATATCACAAAACAGTAATTAAATAAAACACAGGAAACAGTTTAAAAATCCAAAACCAATTTATAAAAATAGCTCATATTTTTATCTTTAAAATGACACAAAAACGATTAAAATCGGTTCAGGGGAACCGGAGATATGAATTTTTAAAGTATTATTATTTTCTAGCGCTTAGAAACAAAAAGCGCCAATCGGGTCATCTGGTTGCACCAGGACCGGGGCAAAGTCAAACTTTCAGGCCGACCGCGATGGAGCCCTGCTCGGCTACAAGTCGCGGGAGGCCTCGGTTAAAAAGTTACCTTCTGACTTAGTCTCTTTTTTGATGTTTTTCTTCCCCGGGACGAACCTGCCAGTTGAATCCGACCTCCTGGAGCCCTTGTCCGGATACGCGAAGTCGGTTTCCTCGGTGGTGATTTTTACCTTCGGACTTAGTCGTTTTTTCGAGATGAAAATCCTTCGACCGGGGTAAAGCTGGATCTTGATCCGACGTCCATGGAGCCCTTCTCGGATACGATGGCTGGGAGGTCCCGGTCAACTTTTTACGTTCGGACTTAGTCTCTTTTTTGGATGTTTTTCTTTACCGGGACGAACCACGAAGTCAGGCCGGGTCGCGGTTGAGGCAAGCCGGCTAGAATTTCCGCGTCGGGTCGGTCACTTTATGGAGCTTTTTTTCAAAAATTCTCCAATCTTTTCCAAACTTCTGGGGCTTCACCCAGATGTTCTTTTAAGGTTCTTTTGGGGTCCACAGCTCACCCCAAGGGTCCAGAAGTTCTGTGATAGTCCTTGGGGGTGCGGACTTCAACTCCCAGAATGCACCTGGCGCAAACTCCTTTTTGGCCACTGGGCAGTGGTCAGCTGGTCGCTTCTTTCAGGAGTTGGTGCAGGGGACTCTGGTTAGCAATTTTTCACCTGTAGCAAACAGGGAGTCCCTCCTTGAACCAGTTGAAGCCAGGCAAAGTCCTTCTTGTGGTGAAGCCCAAGTGTGCAGCTGGTGCAGTCCTTCTGAGTGCAGGTTCCAGGTGCAGGCCAGGGGTCCAGCAGGGCAGTCCTTCTTCTCCTTAAGTTCCTTTCTTGTTGAATTCTGGAGGGGATCTGAGGTGTGGGGTCAGGTCTGCCAGTTTTATCCTTGCTCCTGGGTGAAAAGCAGGGGGGTCCTGATCCTCCAATCAGGTACAGGGTCGTCCCCCTGTGATGACCACTTCCTGGGAAGTGTGGCAAAAATCCATCCCAGAAGGCAACAGTCTCCAGAAATCCAACATGGATGAATCTGATTTTTGGAGGTTACATCTGGCTGAGCCCACCCACTGGTGTGGCTAAAAATCATAAACACACCCCTCTCCTGCCCTCTCCTAATCTAATCAAGGGGGCACCTAATTGTCTGGGGTTGCAGGATGTGGGGGTGTTGTTGGGTGCTGCAAATGTCCTTCTCTGCCTTTGAAGACCAGTTTGGCAGCCCTCCCCCTTCCTGCCTCACCATCTGCTGAGGGGAGATTCTCTCCCCCAAGCACATTCCTTTGTGTGAAGTCAGGCCACTTCACACCTCATCAAGGTAGCCTGGCAGAAGCTGCTGCAGGCTGGCCAATCAGAGCACAGCAGCAAAAACAATGCAGAGCTGAAATTGGCAACTTTTTAGGTAAAGTCTAAACTTTTTACCTGAACTAGTTATATTAAATCCAACAACTGGAGGTTGTGGGATTTATTATAACAATCAATTTGATACCAAATTCTTGGTATGTAACATTTAAGGAGACTTTAAAATTTAAAATAAAGTCTGCCCATTCTAGCCTATGAAGGCCATTTACTTCAATGAGGGAAAAACGAATTTGGCTGTTTTTACCTCACCAGGGCTTATAAATCTATTTTTATAAAGTCCCTGCTTATAGTTACATGGCACCCAGCCCTAGGGGCACATAGGGCACACCTTAGGGGTGACTTATATGTAAAAATAAGGTGGTTTAAGACTTTGGAAGTACCTTTAATTCCAAAGTCGAATTTGCATATAACTTTAATTTAAAAGCAGCCAGCAAGGCAGGCTTGCTTTTAAAATGACACTGGGCACCTCAGCAGTGCACCTAGGTGTGCACCACCTATGCTGTGGTCCCTAAACCTACATGCCCTACCATATACTAGGGACTTATAGGTAGGTTAACTTAGCCAATCATAATTAGCCTAATTTGCATATCCATTTTACACAGAGCACAGGCCCTGGGACTGGTTAGCAGTACCCAAGGCACCATCAAAGTCAGGAAAACACCAGCAAAAAGAGGAAAATGGGGGCAAAAAGTTATGGGGCCTCTGCAATCAGCCCTGTTTTCTCACACAACCCCCCCCCCAGCCCACACGCCCAGGAGACTCAGCCCAACCCTGGGAGAGTCTTCCTGGCTTGTTAGGCGAGGAAGACAGTGAAGAAAACTGGCTGTCCCTTTGCAGGGCCTACTCTGCCTTATCTCCTCCTGTCAGGGTCACTCCCTATGGGTAGTGAAGCCATCCCAACAGTAAAAGGACCCAACACAAACTGAAACTTTCCTCTAGGGGGGTCTTCCTCCTTTCTCTCTGCCAACTTGGGTAGTGAGGTGCCCACCTCCCCTACTCCAAACTTTGCTAGGGCAACACCTAGCTTACCCAAAGAGGTCACCCAACACTTGAGCAACCCCACCATGACCAATAGGGTCAGCGGGCCTACTTTGCTATTGGCCCTGGGGTCTGCCTCCCAAGCCAAGTACAGTGCTGCCAGGAAGGCTAGCACCCAGCAGAGGCTACTGACAGCTGTCAGTACCCAGAACCACACCCTAAGCTCTCCACTGACAGGTGGCTGAGCTGCTTTAGGGGCATCTTTGGGGTCCTGGCACCCCTCTTGCTGTCTAGAGTGGGGGGCTACCACCTCCTGTGGCAGACACCCTCCTTCCACTCTCCCTTCTGTCAGTGCAGGGGCAACACCTTGCATCTGGACAGCTGCCTGACTACTCAGGACTTCCTTGGGGTCAGGTGAGGCCTCACCAGTGCCAACTCTGGGCTCCCCCCCTACTGGGGCAGAAGGCCCTTGGCTCCCTGGAACTCTCTTTAAGAGTGGCCTACCCTTCCTTTTCTTCTTTCCTTTTCTTGGGGACCCCTGTCTCCTAACTGTAGGGACTGACTCCCCAGGACTTTGGGTTGGGGGGGCGCCCTGGGCGACCACCCCATCTGTGACCAGACTCACCTCTGGGAGGTCATTGCCCAGGATACAATCTAGGGGAAGGTCAGCACTGACTACCACCTTAATCCAGTCAAGGATACCCTCCCTCTCTAGGGGCACTATGGCTACAGGTTTGGAGGTGACCTCCCCTGTGGCTATCCTGACTTTCTTTGTCTTTCCTGGGACATACATGTCTGGGGTCACTAACCGGTCACTCACTATAGTGTGACTGGCACAGGTGTCCCTCAGGCCAGTGGTAGGGATCCCATTCACTTGAATGTGGTGGAAGTGCCTACTCCCACCCTCAGGGATCACCAGCTTACCATCTGGTCCTGTCTCCCAGCACAATGCTAGGAGGACTTCATCATCTGAGGAATCCTCCTCTATGGCTACACTGGACAGCCCAGTGCTAACCACCTTCCTTGGACAGGCTGCATCTCCTCTGAAGTGACCTGTCTGCTGACAGTCAAAGCAAGCCCTACTGTCCAAGAGTTTTTTTAACCCTGGGTCTCCCTGTCTCTGCTTGTCAGAGTGGGAGTGGGATTTACTCTCCTCCTTCTTAGGGTTCTGGGGTACAGAGGGAGTCTCTGTGGTGGGCTTACCACCTCCTTCCTTAGGTTTTTGGGGACCTGTCCCCCCCTTCTTGGAGTCTCCCCCCTGGGACTTGACAACCACCCTGGTTCTCAACCACTCATCAGCTGCCTCCCCTAGCTCTCTAGGGTTGGTATGCTTAGAGTCCACTAGATGCTGGCCTAACCTTTCTTGGATACAATTGGTCAAGATGTGCTCTCTCATGATCAGATTGTATAACCCCTCATAAGTATCTACTTTGTTACCAATAATCCAGCCCTCTAGTGCCTTTAGTGAAATGTCCACAAAGTCAACCCAAGACTGGGTACTGACCTTCTGGGTGTCCCTGAACTTGAGCCTATACTGCTCTGGGGTCAGACCAAACTTCTTGGCTAAGCACCTCTTCATACTAGGGTATGAATCTGCCTCCTCCCCCCTTAAGGTCAGAAGCCTATCCCTCCCTGAGTTGGGGACCAACTCCCACAAAAGAGAACCCCAGTATTGAGGCCTAACCCTTCTCATTTGGAGTGCCCTCTCAAAGGCCCCCAGCCACTTATCTATGTCATCCCCCTCTACATAGGCAGGAACCACCCCTTTGGGTAATCTGGGGCAAACTCCCCCACCCATGGACACCTCAGCTTCTTTATCGCTGCTTCCATCTCTTTTCTCTTTGTATGCCCACTTTTTCTTTTCTAGGGCCAGCTTCTCTGCTTCCAAAGCTATATATGCTAGCTGGGCCTCCAGCTCTCTTTCTCTGATGGATGGGTTCTCTCCTCCTGAAAGGACCCCCTTCCCACCACTAGCTTTGGGTCTGCCCCTAGTGACTGTATTTACTGAGGACCGTTCCTCCTCATCCTCACTTGGGCTCAGATGCCTTCCCTCCCCTGAGTGGTTAGAGCTTGCATCCTCCCTTCTTTCTCCCTCCTCTGGAGCTTCTTCTGACTCTACCTCTTGGGCCTCAGCCCATGCTGTCAGGGATGTGATCAGGATTTGCTTCCTGAGATCAGTGGTTGCAGGCAACCCTCTTTCAATACACAACCCCCTAAGCTGGACTACTGTCAGTGTGGGTAGGCTAGCCAGATCAAGTTCCATGGTTCCCTAGTTTTGAGTCAACAAAAACTTTTTGCAAAAATTGGAAACAAGAATTTAGAAAAATTACAAAAATTCAATAATTGAAATTAATCCAAATTAAAAATTAAAAACAATTTTTGCACTAGGACAATTTAAAGGATTTTTAATTTGTTTTACCTAAAACTGTAACGTGATATTGAACACAAGTACAGGATCCCGTCGCTGCTTCCAATTATGTTGGAAAATGGGTTATTGGTAGGGCAGGTAGGTACCTACACCTAGCAACAAGCCACTAACCTCCACATAGGTACAGTTAGGTCTCAGTAAATTAATCCCAGCTCTACCCTTGGTAGCTTGGCATCGAGCGTCAAGGCTTAACTTAGGAGACAAAGTGTAAAGCATTCAAATATCACAAAACAGTAATTAAATAAAACACAGGAAACAGTTTAAAAATCCAAAACCAATTTATAAAAATAGCTTATATTTTTATCTTTAAAATGACACAAAAACTATTAAAATCGGTTCAGGGGAACCGGAGATATGAATTTTTAAAGTATTATTATTTTCTAGCGCTTAGAAACAAAAAGCGCCAATCGGGTCATCTGGTTGCACCAGGACCGGGGCAAAGTCAAACTTTCAGGCCGACCGCGATGGAGCCCTGCTCGGCTACAAGTCGCGGGAGGCCTCGGTTAAAAAGTTACCTTCTGACTTAGTCTCTTTTTTGATGTTTTTCTTCCCCGGGACGAACCTGCCAGTTGAATCCGACCTCCTGGAGCCCTTGTCCGGATACGCGAAGTCGGTTTCCTCGGTGGTGATTTTTACCTTCGGACTTAGTCGTTTTTTCGAGATGAAAATCCTTCGACCGGGGTAAACCTGGATCTTGATCCGACGTCCATGGAGCCCTTCTCGGATACGATGGCTGGGAGGTCCCGGTCAACTTTTTACATTCGGACTTAGGCCCTCATTCTGACCCTGGCGGTTCCCTACCTCCAGTTCCAACGGGGGCGGGAGCACCGCCGACAGGCCGGCGGTGCTCCCTTGGTCATTCTGACCGCGGCGCTTTGGCCGCGGTCAGAACGGGAAAACCGGCGGTCTCCCGCCGGTTTTCCACTGACCCTTAGAATCCTCCAAGGCGGCGCAGCTCGCTGCGCCGCCGAGGGGATTCTGACCCCCCCTACCGCCATCCTGTTCATGGCGGGAAAGCCGCCATGAACAGGATGGCGGTAGGGGGGGTCGCGGGGCCCCTGGGGGCCCCTGCCGTGCCCATGCCCATGGCATGGGCACGGCAGGGGCCCCCTAACAGGGCCCAACTAGGCTTTTCAGTGTCTGCGATGCAGACACTGAAAAGCGCGACGGGTGCTGATGCACCCGTCGCACGCCTTCCACTCCGCCGGCTCGATTCCGAGCCGGCTTCCTTGTGGAAGGCGCTTTCCCGCTGGGCCGGCGGGCGATCTGAATCAGATCGCCCGCCGGCCCAGCGGGAAAGTCAGAATACCCCTCGCGGTCAATTGACCGCGGGGCGGTATTCAGGCGGATTCCGACGGGCGGGCGGCAACCGCCGCCCGCCTAGGTCGGAATGACCACCTTAGTCTCTTTTTTGGATGTTTTTCTTTACCGGGACGAACCACGAAGTCAGGCCGGGTCGCGGTTGAGGGAAGCCGGCTAGAATTTCCGCGTCGGGTCGGTCACTTTATGGAGCTTTTTTTCAAAAATTCTCCAATCTTTTCCAAACTTCTGGGGCATCACCCAGATGTTCTTTTAAGGTTCTTTTGGGGTCCACAGCTCACCCCAAGGGTCCAGAAGTTCTGTGATGGTCCTTGGGGGTGCGGACTTCAACTCCCAGAATGCACCTGGCGCAAACTCCTTTTTGGCCACTGGGCAGTGGTCAGCTGGTCGCTTCTTTCAGGAGTTGGTGCAGGGGACTCTGGTTAGCAATTTTTCACCTGTAGCAAACAGGGAGTCCCTCCTTGAACCAGTTGAAGCCAGGCAAAGTCCTTCTTGTGGTGAAGCCCAAGTGTGCAGCTGGTGCAGTCCTTCTGAGTGCAGGTTCCAGGTGCAGGCCAGGGGTCCAGCAGGGCAGTCCTTCTTCTCCTTAAGTTCCTTTCTTGTTGAATTCTGGAGGGGATCTGAGGTGTGGGGTCAGGTCTGCCAGTTTATCCTTGCTCCTGGGTGAAAAGCAGGGGGGTCCTGATCCTCCAATCGGGTACAGGGTCGTCCCCCTGTGATGACCACTTCCTGGGAAGTGTGGCAAAAATCCATCCCAGAAGGCAACAGTCTCCAAAAATCCAACATGGATGAATCTGATTTTTGGAGGTTACATCTGGCTGAGCCCACCCACTGGTGTGGCTAAAAATCATAAACACACCCCTCTCCTGCCCTCTCCTAATCTAATCAAGGGGGCACCTAATTGTCTGGGGTTGCAGGATGTGGGGGTGTTGTTGGGTGCTGCAAATGTCCTTCTCTGCCTTTGAAGACCAGTTTGGCAGCCCTCCCCCTTCCTGCCTCACCATCTGCTGAGGGGAGATTCTCTCCCCCAAGCACATTCCTTTGTGTGAAGTCAGGCCACTTCACACCTCATCAAGGTAGCCTGGCAGAAGCTGCTGCAGGCTGGCCAATCAGAGCACAGCAGCAAAAACAATGCAGAGCTGAAATTGGCAACTTTTTAGGTAAAGTCTAAACTTTTTACCTGAACTAGTTATATTAAATCCAACAACTGGAAGTTGTGGGATTTATTATAACAATCAATTTGATACCAAATTCTTGGTATGTAACATTTAAGGAGACTTTAAAATTTAAAATAAAGTCTGCCCATTCTAGCCTATGAAGACCATTTACTTCAATGAGGGAAAAACGAATTTGGCTGTTTTTACCTCACCAGGGCTTATAAATCTATTTTTATAAAGTCCCTGCTTATAGTTACATGGCACCCAGCCCTAGGGGCACATAGGGCACACCTTAGGGGTGACTTATATGTAAAAATAAGGTAGTTTAAGACTTTGGAAGTACCTTTAATTCCAAAGTCGAATTTGCATATAACTTTAATTTAAAAGCAGCCAGCAAGGCAGGCTTGCTTTTAAAATGACACTGGGCACCTCAGCAGTGCACCTAGGTGTGCACCACCTATGCTGTGGTCCCTAAACCTACATGCCCTACCATATACTAGGGACTTATAGGTAGGTTAACTTAGCCAATTATAATTAGCCTAATTTGCATATCCATTTTACACAGAGCACAGGCCCTGGGACTGGTTAGCAGTACCCAGGGCACCATCAAAGTCAGGAAAACACCAGCAAAAAGAGGAAAATGGGGGCAAAAAGTTATGGGGCCTCTGCAATCAGCCCTGTTTTCTCACAATCAGCTGGTGCATGAATCCCTTCAACTTCACCCCTTGGCTCATAGTGCACCACAGCTGAAGTGATCTCCACAGTGCTAGGAGTCACATATACCAGAGCAGTTGTCGAGACGGGGCCACACCCCTGAAACGCAGGATGTCCGCAGGGGCGATGGTATGCCCCCGACCTCCTGGAACACCTCTCGGCACATCCTGGTGGACACAGAAACCCCGGCAGGTGTCCCAAAAGGAAAGGGGGAGTGGAAGAGAAAGAGACAAAACACTGCCACGTCTTGCCGGTCCAGCCAGGCACCCTGTATCTTCGGGGGGCAGGTCATTGCTGACAGAGTGATAGTAGAGTTAGTGCACTCAACTTCCTTGAAACTGAATCTCTCTTTCTGATATGGGCACGGGAGTGATAGAAGAACACCGGGATGCTCCAGCACTTTTCTTGGATAATAATAACTGTTGCACAATTACTAACACTGCATTACCAAAAACCCAAACTTAGTACCATGACAATAAGTACTGCAACACTAGGGCTGGCTTCACAGAGATTCACTGTTGCACACTACAATTAGAACTGTGGTTGCACTTATCATGCACAAGACAGACAAACAAGGGCATTGATTATATTACATATAACTTTCCTGCATGCATAGGGTTAAACTAAAAAGAACAAAAACAATCCAAGAGATACAAATGTTCACTCTCGGTTCAAACAGTTAGGGTGGCACAGTTTGGTTTGGTTTCACTCTGTGTGTGAAAAAAAACCTTCAAAAAGCAAATTCCTCAAACCTGAAACACGGGCATAAATGACACAATTTGAATCCAAGAGTTATGCTTTTAGAGAAAGAAAGGTCACGTAAATGCTGTTTTAAAATTGCACTGTCACTTTTTGTAGCACTTGAGCTCAAACAGATTTCCTGAAGCACATTTAGGCAAGTAAATACAATAATAATGTAGAATGTTCAGAAATGCATTTGTCTCTTCAAGATAAGCACTCTGCCAAAATACGAGGTCTGAAATACACCAGCTGTTCTACGAAAGCGTGCTCTCAATGAACAAACTCCCTGGAGCATACTAGTCACTTAGCTGCAGTCTTTTCCGGAGTGCTGGAGGAATGCCTGGTGTCAGCTGGTGCATGAACGAAGAAAAGAATTGCCTAAAAAGTCCTGAATAAGAGGATGACATTAGGGGCTGGACTGCCAAGTCAGATGCTGAGATCAGGAAGCAAAACAAAGCCAAGCAGGGAGGCATGCTTCACTCTGCTATTTATAGCCAATCAGGAAAGCAGTTGAGTTTCCACATGTGGATGAGTCACCACACCCAATTAGAAGCACATGTCTACACCACACCCAATTAGAAGCATATGTCTACACCTGCTCACATTAGCAAACAAGCATTGGTAAAACATGCATTGATAAAACCAATTGTGTAACACAGCACATTATGTTTACTTATAAACATGAAGGTTTAACCAAGAACAGAGATATGATTTAACCCTAATCCCTGGGGATGCTGAGAGATAACGCAGGAGGCACCTTGGTGATTCCTGACAGCAGTAGCAGATGCAATCTTTCCACCACTACCTGTGCCATTTCCACCCTCCTCCTGAATCTCATTATATGGGGTGGACTTCAAACAATAGCACAACTAGAAGGCTGTCTCTAGAATCACTGTCACTAACCTCAATCATATCACCTGATTCCTTTTACTTTCCCTCTTTTTGTGTCTTGACTCTCTTCTTTTATTTCTCTCCCACAAATGTTTTGCTTGTCAACGTTGGGTATAATCTAACTTCCTTTATCAAAACAGTCCTCCATCTTTTCTGTTCAGCATCCCACCTACTATTTGCATAAGTGTCTACCCTGATAGATCTCTTTCTCTCTCTAGTGTTAGCAGCATGTTCCCAAACATTATGGGGGTGATTCTGACCGCGGCGGACGGCGGTCGCCGCCCGCCAAGCGGTTCCCGCCGAAAGACCGCTCTGGCTTTCCCACTGGGCTGGCGGGCGACTGCCGAAAGTCCGCCCGCCAGCCCAGCGGGAAACACCCTTCCCACGAGGACGCCGGCTCAGAATGGAGCCGGCGGAGTGGGAAGGTGCGACGGGTGCAGTTGCACCCGTCGCGAATTTCAGTGTCTGCAAAGCAGACACTGAAATTCTTCGTGGGGCCCTCTTACGGGGGCCCCGCGGCACCCCCTACCGCCATCCTGTTCCTGGCGGGAGACCCGCCAGGAACCGGATGGCGGTAGGGGGTGTCAGAATCCCCATGGCGGCGGAGCGCGCTCCGCCACCATGGAGGATTCTCAAGGGCAGCGGGAAGTCGGCGGTACACCGCCGACTTTCCGTTTCTGGCCGCGGCTGAACCGCCGCGGTCAGAATGCCCAGCGGTGCACCGCCAGCCTGTTGGCGGTGCTACCGCCGACCTCCGCCATGGCGGTAATTACCGCCAGGGTCAGAATGACCCCCTATATGTCTCATACTGTGCAGGTCTAGGGTGCAGTTTCATCTCATACCACACTCCCCTCAGATTTTCAATAATTCTCAAATTGAAAGTGCCACATCATGGGAACCTCAATGCACCTTCGTTTTCTGTGATGTTCTGACATTGACTAAGCCAAACGCATATATGGAGCTCAACATTTATTACCATGTAATGAACTGGAGTATCTTCAGTAGGTGCCTCTTCTCCCTCTCTACTACACCTCCTCTAAACAAGTCTCACATAACCATGAAAATTTTAAATTTTATCAATCAAGTATAGATAATTACAATAAAATGTTAATTTAGAATCATGACCCCTTATGAGGTCTACAACCAATAGCAGTAAGGCAACACACCTGCCAACCTATCCCAGCGCGGAACACTGTAACATCAATCTTGCTTTTTGCAGCGGCTCACCCTCCTTTACAATCAGCATGCCTGCGCTCTCTTCAACATCATACACATACAACAAAATACAAAATCTTTGTCTGCTCCACTAAAGAATCAACAGTTTCCAGTCACACAATAGTATCAAACACTTTGAAAACTTTGATCCACATGGTATCATCCAGATTAGTATAGGTTCCCTCTGCTCATGAAGATCCACCATAACAATCACCTCACATTCACACAAAGATAAAGTACCTATCTTAATTGTGCCGTCAATGACTTCTCATGACAAGAACCACCAGACTTAGCAGACAATCACATTATGATGTCTTCTTCACCTTTTAATACTATCTTGGGATCTTAGGTCACGTCAAACCCGATAACAAATTCAACTTCTTTACTAAACACCGCTCTCGCACAACATTCAAAATATCTCTGCAAAACATCATACAAATTCACAAAGACCACAAACTAAATATGAGCCACTGTAATTTGCAATCCTACTGATACTTACTCCTCCACTGCTGATGCAACTCTCTCTTGAATCTCCAAAACTCCGCCAATCCTCCAAGGTCTGGACATGGGCACTAGAGACTGGGGCATGGGATCTAAGTAATCTAGAATACAGGCTTTTAGCTCTCCTTACTTCTGGATTCCACCCATCCTACTCTGCTACCATTTGAGAACACATCTGGCCCATTTTCGGGCTTCACTTCTTCTGACAAATCTATTTCAGAGTTCCGAGAGGTAGGGAGAAAGAAGTCAACAGTTTCATGTCAATTAACAGTGTTACCCACTTGGTCACACATCCAAGGGATGTATTACATATTTAAAGCCAAACTTATATAAATAAGTTTCAGAAACATACTGCATAAGTACAGAATCACCAAAGATGAATTCAAGCGTCAAACTATATTAAATCGTACCAGCATGAGCCATAAAAGTATTTCAGTTGCAACAATACAAAAAAATAAGAAACAGCACTTGGGGCCTCATTTAAAGGCTGGCAGTCTTAAGACTGCCAGCTCCACAGTGGCGGTCAGGACCACCACTGCTGTGATGGTCCAACTGTCACATAAAGGCCCTGGCAGTCAGACAGCCAGAGTTCCACCCTCTCCGCAGGGATCGGTGATCCTGATGGGTTGACAGCAGACGGAGAACGTAATCCGTCAGGGAAGCACTGCATACAGCTCTGACCTGCGGATTACAACCTCATTTTATGCCAGCCTTTTCATGGCAGTGAAAAGGCCGGCAGAGAACAGGTGTAATGAGCCACAGGGGAGCCCCTGCATTGCCCGTGCCCTTTGCATGGGGAGTGAAGGGTCCCCCTGCCCTGCACCATCGCAATGTTCACTGTCTGCTGTGATGACAGAGAGCATTACGAGGGTGCTGGTGCACACTGCAGGCAACAGCACTCCCGCCAGCTTGATTTTGAGCCGGAGACAATGCTGCCACCTATTTCCTGCTAGGCCAACGGCTGGAAACTGAAGTTTCCACCTGTTGGCATTGCGGAAAACACCTATTAGGTCCGGCGAGGTGGTCATCACAAAGACGGCGGCCACCTTGTTGGGAGTTTGACAGACGGGCTTTCCCGTCCGTCAAGCTCATAATCAGGGCCTTGGTGTTCTGAGTTCAAATTGTAATCTTCTTGTCTGATCATTGGGACTAATGAAATATAATTAAGCTATTGGGAAACCAAAATAAATCTCTGGAAATGCAGGAAATTAATATTAGTCAAAAGTCTCAGCATAACAGAAGCCTCAGTAGGCGTTCTGCAAGAGAGATGTGCATGGCATGAAGCCACTGAGCCAAAGTAAGAATAGAGAGATAGTTACCCCTCTAAGTTTGGAGCGGATCCGCTCTAGTCAAAGATTAGAAATGGTCGGTCCCACCCAACTAACTGAACACCACTTTAGACCTTGCAGAACCTTTGAGAATCAACTTCATCATTGCCAATAGCTTTCCATCTTCCATGCATAGTTTGAAATGTGCAGCTGTCATCAGGTTTTCAACGCACAAATCAAACATGAAGACGACCTTGGGTACCTGGCATGTCAGGGAGCTCACATGGGAGTTCTTCTCTGCCATTCGCTCGTTAATTGTCCTCATCATTGCCAACATAGCCTCCCATACTTCCTTTATCTCAAGAATACAACATGCCTTTCATTAGCTGTAGAATTATGCAGACACACCAGCAAATAAAGTATAACGCAACCTGAGCAAATCTCCACATTGACTGCTAAACATAGAAAAAGATTTCAGGCCTTCACTCGAAGCAGTTTAACAAGCAGTTCAATACACATTCAAATACATGGCTACATGTGCATTTCTCCTCATAAGTATAATAATTGGCAAATAACTGTGATTATATAACTTTTAACTGCAATACAACAATCCCACTACATAGAATATGATTGCATACATGTATTATAATTCAGTTGATTCATGTCATTATCAAAACATATATATAACTTCTACACTTTTGCTTGTAAATGCACCATGAATACTATAATTTTGATGCACCATTTTAACATTAATACATTAGAGCACACAATGCATATGTCGATGATTACATTTTCAGGTCACCTCTGGAAAGCATAATGGCGCGGCCAAGTTATGCTCTTTCAATAGTTTTGCTATCTGATTCCAACCTGCATTGTCTCTGTTTTCTGTTAATGTTAAGATTTTAACTGAAATTAACATACCTGTAAAAATAAGTCGAAGTTATATTGCAAAAAGGGCTTTTGACCCTACAAAAATAATGAATAAGTGCACATAGAACCCAAAGTACATGACATAACTACTACTTCTACTATTACTACTGATATTAATACTATTAATAATACTTATAAAATAACAATGAAGAATAATGATGATATTCAGTTAATTATGTACAACATGCATCTATAACACCTTATCTACTTCACAAGAACCTACCTGACCTGATTGTGCCATTAATGCACTCCCTCCATGTTTGTTTTAGTTAACTATGTCATGTGCTCCTGAAAGGAGGTGGGCTCTAGGATCACCATGATTGATGTTATACAAATTATTACATTATTAGTACTGAAGCGTTGTGTATAGATCTCGACAGAAATATAGATGCTTCTTTGTTGATTTTGCATGTTTTACTCGGAGTAAACAACCATTATGCACTAAAATACTTAATAAAAACATTTACAAATAATATATATGATATGGTAAAGTATACATTATACATTTTGAATAATATGCATATAATAATGATAATAGTAAAAACAATCAGAACGATAATAATAATAACAATAACAATAAGCAGTTTTGCTGACTCTAAGTGCTGTTAGCATCAGCAGTTACTATATCCAGTTTTTCACTTGAGGCACATTGTTATTGGATATAACTTATTATAGGCATATGAACCAGTAGTTCCCAAACTGTGCACCGCCAAACCCAGCCAGGGGCGCCGCCGCCGCAGTTGCTGAGCGGACTCCATCAAACAGTCAACAAGAGTCAGTAAGGAATGTTTTCCTCCGTACAAATATTTGGCATTCGCAAAATGTTTCTTTCTACTTGCGGTGCCTCGCGCCAAGAGCTCCCAGGTGGTGCCTATCACTGTCAGCACAAATAATGTCTGACCCAATTTAGTCACAGCTCCCTGACAATTATAATAATAATAAAAGTGTAATTTTTATTGCGTGCTCGCTGACCGGATCTCAACTCTGTAACTGAGGTTCTAGTTTTACAACAGGCTGGCACTCATGCGTCCAGATGTATTATAGTTTTGCATAGGTATTCGCGGAACTCAAAAAGAATTCGTGACACACCTCAGTGTAAATGGCAGTTTTTGTGTGCAAAGTATATTTTTGTCTGAAGACATGACACGCATAAAGCAGTATTACATAAACTATTGCAAAACACCTCGTTATGCACGAAAAATGAAGGCTTGGGCAGAAACACTGCAAGCAACAAGGGTTTCATCCTAACCCACAACTCCAGAATTCACATAAAGTAGCAGACCCTAGTGCTGCGTGAAAATCTAAAGCTGAATGGAAACAGGCGCATGAGTCGGATGGGTGGCATTGTGTTGTTGTGGCAGTTGTTCGCAAGAATTTCCTTGAACTGCATAAATTACAAAGGTTGGTGTTAAATTATAACTTGTGCTCGCTGGCGTGATGCAAAGCTCTGCTATGCATGACTGCTGGTTGCACTACTGAACATGGAAACCAACAATATTGAGGTATGAGGATATTGAAGAAAGAATATCGAGGGACAGAATATCTAAAGATAAGTGATGTAGGGAAGTATAGGTATATAATTCCTAACTCTACGTGACAATATATGTACTGAATAGGTACATATATGTGGAGGTCAGCAGTGAAAATCAAGACTTACTTACATGTCAATAATTATTTTCTGATATTTTGGCCTTGATGTTCTGTTCCATCGATATTGTGGGTTCGATAATGAGGGTACACACCTGACTGCCATGATATTTGTGTCACTGTTTATATCGTTATAAATAGGATACTGCTCTATTTTGTCCTGTTTGCACAATGTAATCTTGCGGATTTTTACGCATCATTGCACAGCATGGTTCTTAGTGAATCCGCCCCACGATATCAACCCATTATCCCAGTAATTTCCAAACTGTGCACTGCAGCACCCGGTGCTTCGCCAAAACCAACCAAGGGCATCGCAGTCACAGTTCCTGAGCAGAGTCGGGTAGTTCCCAAACTGTGCACTACTGCACCCCGGTGCCCCTGTCTGGGTTTGTTTGATTTGTCCAGGTCCAGGCTGAGCGCACAGAAACAGCAAACACATGCAGTCACTCAATGGCCCCAGGGTGCTTAAATATTGTGAAAAGTGATAGCAGACATATCATTGCACTGCACACACTATTCTACATACCTTCATCCCAATTTTTTTCAGGGATTCAAATGTAAGTCCTACAGAGGCCGGGTTTGCACCCCACCCAAACCTACTGTCCCAAAAAAAGTAATGTAATGGGAAGCCGCGGCTAACAGTCAATTGGTCAAGGGAGCAGCATTAATGTAATAGTCCAGGAACATTAGTTATCAATGCTATCACTAAGGCCCACATTATGACCCTGGCAGTCCAAAGACTGCCAGGGCCGCGGTGGCAGTCTCACCGCCGACGGGCCGGCGGTGAAGACCGCGACATTACGAGTGTGGCGGTTTGGCCTCTGCCAAACCACCACCTCTACACAGGTACCGCCAGGGCGGTAGGACAGTCGGGCCAGAGAACAGCACCTCCGGGCCGGCTGTCTACTAAAGACCGCCGGCAATATTACGAGTTGCCTTTCCGCCAGGGTTTCTGCGGTGGTAAAACTTCCATGAAAACCCTGGCAGAAAGGCTGCCGGCGACAGGAAATTCATTTCCTGTCGCCGGCAGACGACTCCCCCATCTCCCCCCCTTCGGTTCCATGACCTCCCCACACCCTTCCATGACAGCACCTTCCTATCCCCACCCTCCCCACATACACACACACACCCACCCACACACCTACATGCATTCACCAACACGCATACATACACTCATTCACTGGCACCAACAGACATGCATTCACACAAACATACCAAACACACTCAAATCAACAATCACATACACATTCACACATGCATACACACTTACATTTACACACGCATTCACACATGCCTACACACACGCAGACATACACCCACTCACACTCACACACAAAACACCCTCACCCCTGTTGGACGATCGACTTACTTTGTCCGGTGAGGAGGTCGTCCGCCAGGGAACGGGACCCGGCGCTTCCTCCGCGGCCCGCCATCAGGACACCACCACGCCATATTACTGCTCGTAATCCTTTTGGCCACTTGCTCCGGCTCATTAACTTTTTCACTCATAGTACCGGTCTGACTCCTACTATGTCAGTGGCGGAAATCTCCCTCATCCTTAAACCTGGCAAGGACTCCTCTCACTGCTCTACTTACTGGCCCACAGCACTGTTAAATACTGATGCTAAGATCTACACTAAAATGCTGACTAATCGCCTAGAGCCCCTTTTGCACGGGATGATTGACCCTGACCAGATGGGCTTCATACAGCACCGGCAGGGCCCAAGCAATACAAGACACCTTGCCCACTTGGTAGCAAAGGCCCATATACATCACATCCCCGCCCTTCTACTGTCCTTAGACACGGAGAAGGTGTTCAAAAGAGTCAGCTGGGACTTCTTGTGGACTGTCCTCAACAAGATAGGGTTGGGTCCTAATATGGTTAGTAAGATAATGGATTTCTATACTGCACCACCTACCACCATTCGGGCAAACGGTTACTGTACTACACCCATTTTGCTACAGTGAGGCACCCGGCAGGGAGGTTCCTTGTCCCTTCTTCTTTTTTCTTTAATTGCAGAACCATTAACGATCCATCTTTGCCAGGCATCGGACACTGCGGGCATTCCCTTCGAAGGGTGGGAAAATAAGGTCCTACTCTATGCGGACAATTTTTTACGGACTCTGAACTAGCCTGCCACCACTGTTCCGGCAGTAGTTTAAGTTAGCCTCGGGCTATAAGATCAATATTTACAAATCCTAGGCTCCTTCCAGACCTGGACTCATGCTAACTTGCCCAATCTCTGTAAGGACATCTTAGAAGATCTGCGCTGGTGGAAACCATTACATATTTCCTGCCTGGGGAAGGTGAATGTGGTTAAATTGAATATTCTAGCTCACTTGCTCTGTCTTTTATAGGTTTTCCCGACCTCTATCCCAGCTGAGGATTTCCCTGAATGCAGAGGGATCCCTGTACCTTCATATGGAACAGGAAGCGACCCTGTATTTCCAATACCCTACTCATGCTCCCTACAAATTGCAGAAGACTGGAGTGCCTTAACCTTCTCAACTACTATTGTGCTTCTCATTTATTTTGGAGTGGGTAGTTACTGTAGGGAAAGCGAGAGGCACTGCTTCCATATGGGTGGCTTGAGGGCCTCTCTGGGATTAGGTGTGGTTGCCAAAGTGCCATCACCCTCGCAGTGCTTATGTCGCAACCCCCGACTAAAACATCGCTGGAAGTATGGGACAATTCAGTACGGCTTGACCTCGTTCCCCTCCTAGAATACCCTATCATGCATAATCTGGACTTTACACCTGGACTCAGCTTGGGGTCCTTCCCTGCTTGGAGCAGAGTGAGTGTAAGGTTCTGCTGGATCTTTTTCACAGGCAGCAGATTAAATCATTGAACAATGCAAGTCGGATTTCGGTATTCTTGATGCACTTAGACATCAATTCTCCACCCTCCCAATGCCAAAGCAGTGACAAGGCCGCTCACAGCATTTGAGACGTTAGTTCACCAATTCGAGGGATCAAGGGGATTGATTTCCAGGTCCTAGAGTGTCCTTCGACAATCTTAGCTACTCCCTAGGCATCCGTACCAGTTGAGGTGGGAGACAGATATCACAGAGCAACAATAGGAACTTTTGTGGAGTTAGCTCTCAAAAACATATAGAAGCATTTCACACCTGGAGTCAGCCCACAAGCTGATGTCCTGGTGGTACTACACCCGAACCCTCTGTGCACCATGTTTCCCGTGGCCTCCACTGCTTGTTGGCAGTGTGGGGCACCAGAGGGGAATTTCAAGCACATTTGGTGGACATACTACCAACTCACATTCTTCTGGAAGGAACTTCTGGGACACAATAAAAACACTTTGGGGTTCCCAATTCCTACAGACTACTTCACAATTATCCTGGGCCTTCACCTGACCACATTTAAAGCACTGACCCATGCTGATTGGTACCCAATCTGCCATATGATGGGTGCGGCCAAACAGCTGATAGCTGTGGCCTGGAAGACTCCGGCCTACCCTCCCATCGGCTCCTGGCTCACTAGACTTTGCAAACTCTAGCGATGGAACATTTATCTTACAAATTTACCCATACTGACAAGAAATTCATGCAGCTGGGGCAACCTCTCCTTGATTACATGCCACATATGGAGCTCCTCTGCTTTCAGAAATCCAAATTATGTGCCCTGAACCATTTTGATTGATTTTCCAGTGTGATGATTCTGGCTCTTGCAGCTTTTTGGCCTCACCATCGCTAGAATACTCAGGATTACCCCCAGAGCCCCCAAACCCCGTATTTCCCTTTCCTTGACTTCTGTCCCTCTTGTTCACCCTGACCAGTGACTCTGTACTTTTGGCAGTGCTACTCCTTTCTTTCGTTCCACAAGGATGGATCACTTCAAGTCTTCCCCTGCTATTCACTGTGGGTCCCGTTAGCCCCTTCCCTTTTTTGGGATGATATGGCTCAAAGAGCCATCAAGGCATGATCTTAGCGTTGTTGTGATTATTTGAATTCGCTCAGTGGAACACCGGCCTGAACACACACATTGATCAGATACTTTACTCTATCTAACATGTGCATAGTTAGGATATCCAGACACGCCCTGCTCATAATGCTAGGCTCTATTATGAGATTGCATGGGGCACTTTGTTGATGCACAATATTATGATTGTCATAATGCTGCTTCTTGATTCTGCTCTTTCCTTATACCTGACTTTTTATGTTTCTCCCTGTACTTGTCTAGTGAACTGTGTTATGGTCAGTCTGTATGATTCTCCTTCTGCATTGGGTTCACACATTGTAATGCATGACCCGTATTCATGGATGCTACTGTTGAAAATGAACAAACAGATTCTGAGCAAAAAAATATTAACCTTCTGGGGGATGTTGTCCAGCTCTTGCTAATTGAACAGTCAGATTTTTGTAAGGCATGGCTCACAATAGGTAATATTGTGTGTTTGTCTATGCTGAGTGAGAAGTATGTCAAATCTTAGGAAATGAAGATCTATGTGGCATCAATAGACTTTAGCAGTGTCTTCAATTCTGTAGCTAGACCAACTCTTTGGCATAAACTTATTAAATTTGGTGTCCCGTGGGAGCTACTGTTTCCATTGAGTTCTCTTCATTCAGCTAATTGGCTAATAGTTATTTGGGGCTCCAGAAACGAATACTCAGATAAAATTCTTTTTAACAATGGTTTGAAAGAGAGTTGCATTCTGCCTCTTTGTTATTTTCCTTATACTTGTCTAATTTACCATCTTTATTAAGCAAAGTTTTCACTGATCCCCTAAAATTTGGATTGAGAGTCGTTTCAACTCTTGTATGCAGATGGTCTAGTTTTAATGTTTCTTACTCCCATTGGTTTGCAAGAACAACTTAATATCCTAACCTGTTGTGCATTTGCTCATAGTGTGTTAGTAAATAAGAAAAAAGCTAAAATTATGATAATAGGTCCAAGACGTATGAAATTTCCAGGGTAAGGTTTTAAATGAGGGTATATTAGAGGTAGTAAAAGAGTATAGCTCTCTGGGAGTGAGTATTCCAAACAGCCTTTTGTAGATTCAACAAGATAAAATACAGCTCCCTAAAACGACGTCTACAGGCGTCCACCTTCTTGTAAGAATGATCCTCACACAAGATGTCTTGAAAAGAGCTTTATTGCAGATAAACGACCATGGAAAGCCAGAGGCAGGCAACCCATCCAGCTGTTTGCATTTCCCTGCTCCTCTCATCCCAACATTCCATGTTCCAGCCCTTTAACAGACATTCCACAGTGACATCAATCTATGACAGCTTTACATTCCTAATGCCTACATCACGAAACTCCTGCAATTTTTCATTGCACAGGGTAA
Source organism: Pleurodeles waltl (assembly GCF_031143425.1). NCBI lineage: Eukaryota > Metazoa > Chordata > Amphibia > Caudata > Salamandridae > Pleurodeles > Pleurodeles waltl. Next base: position 1,304,638,462 of record NC_090440.1, on the reverse strand, counting down.
GCGAGATGTGCAATTGCTTTTAAGCGTGTATGGAGCAAATATACCCCTGTACCATTGTATGGTATACCAGCAAGATGAATGTCCTCTCTAGCATTGAATCTGATCTGTGAAAGCAGTACCTTGGTGACAGTACCTGTAGCCCGATTGAAATTTTTAACTTGAGCTGGGTTTTACTGGGATAAATTATTGATCACATTCACGGGTTATTTGTTATTTGTTCCAATTATTTTGCAGCCCGGAAAACGTGTTGACAAAGATCATATGGAGAAAACTCTCGAGGGATATCAAGGGGATTTACACAGTTGTCAATGTGTATTCCTGTAGCTTTAAACAGATGGATTACAAAATGTGATGATGCCCTATCATGTAAGAATTGTTGTGTTTTGAATTTGTGTTCAAAAAAGGCTGCTAAAATAAAATGTTTTCAGGTTGATGTGCATAATTGTTTATAGTTTAAAAGACTGCATTTGAGCTGTATGTTCGTAAAGGATGGTGAGATGCGTTTTTACCTAAAGGCTAATATATGTCTCTCTGTGCGAAGAATCTTTATGAAATTCAAGTTTGGCTAAATACCAATGGTGAAAATACGTGGATCAAAAGGGAGGGGACGTCTCTTTATCCAGGTTTTCAATTTTGTGATGCCAAGAAGTAGGATATGAATCACATTTTATTTTTCTGTTTGGGTCTTTTACATTTTTGTACAAAATATATTTGCCTGGGGTTTTCTAAATACTTTATAGCAACTCATGAAGAAGCACATTGTTTTTTTAAAATCCACTTTGGATCTTTTCTTGTATTATGATTTGTAGTTAATATTTATGAGAATTGTCAGTGAATATTTAATACTGATGTATCTAAATTCCCTTGTGCATTTTATTATTGCATTGTATTCATGCTTTATAGCCATTACTTGTGGTATTAAGTATCTTCTGTGAAAGAACTTTTTCGATTAAATAAATAAATACAAATAACTCATGAGGTAAAGAACCGGTATTTGGATTGGATGCCCCTTAAACCCCCTTCCAAATACTGATTCTGTATTTATTCTAAAACCCAAATTGCATTTCGGTAATGTGTTACTGAATCACAATGTGGGGCTCTTACATTTAAAAAAAAAACTACTTTTCTGTCACAAAGAGTCGATTTTGATCTTTGCAACCATAAAATCGATTGGTACATCAGGCCCAGGGAGCAGTACTTGTTTTCTTCCTTCTTGTACAACAGCGATCAGCAGGTCAGGATGAGCACCATCTGTGGTACCGAACATGGGTCTTTTAATTGCATTTAATTTACATTTCATCTCCTGTGGAGATTGATAGTTTGCTTTCTGTGTACCGGTATACGAATCATCTACACTTACATTTGAGGATCTGTGCGATCAGAAGGGCATCAACTGTGCTCGTAGTCATTCTATAATTTGAAACTTATCGAAAAATGCGTAATCTTTAGGTATGGTACACACTTCATTTATTTTTGATGGTTATAGAAACAGTATTTTATTATTTTGCACTTTAAATTCCTTTTGTGATTTACTATTTTATATTTTTATTGATGTACAACTTCTGCAGCCGTTCAGATGTAAGAATATCTATAAATAAATGAAGTACTGCTATTGCAATGCTATTGGATAATATTTGTTTTTATGTTCATGTACACATCTCTATTTTTGCATCCGAAAAATAAATAAATCTTGTTTTTTTTATTTTAAAACGTCTTGCTTCAGGCCATATTTTTCAGCTAGCTTAAATATCTGCGGAACAGTTTTTGTAACTAAAACACCTAAAATACTTGGTATCAAGATAATGTGGTTCGAGGATTCCAATGGAAAGGCAAAATATTTCGTACATTCACTTTTTATTGCTTTTCTTCGCATGACTTAGGATGCTTAGGATTCTGTGGGTTAGTGATTTTTTTTTCTTTTTGTGTGTTTTTTTAGACATACACTCGTGCCAGGAGGCCAACTGGGTTGAATTAGTTTCGCAACATTTAATGAACCACAATTCTTACCAAAAAAGGCAAGATTCAATAAAAATGTCTGCGTTTCCAGAAACACGCATTAATGGGAACCTGCTGTGAATGTGCATGGACAGTCATGCGGCCTGATGAAACCTGTCAAAGACAGGAAGCCTGTCTTGTGATTGTACTCCTGTGTCAGAGGCCTTATGAACAAGGTGAAACTGAGGCAGGTCCCAAGACTCGCAGATTTCCAGACACTGTTATTCTGCTCATTAAATCTGCTTGGATGAAGCACGACTGGGGGGAGGGAAAGGGGGCTGTGATGCGACGCTTACCGGCCGTTTTCACAGCTGATGTTTTACATTATGCGTTTTATTTTTACAGTGATTGTGTTTTCAGTCTGCTTGTTAATTGCTTGCAGCAGGCCAGCTATTGTAAGATAAACACAGAAAAGTTAGTATTAACTTTGAGCATAGTTTCCCAGCATCACATCAAAATCCGTTTATCTGGTAGCGTGATGTGAAGGATTATCTGTGTGTTATTGCTTTGCTTCGATGGGCATCAGGTGGGCGCAGTGCCATCTTAAAGATTTTGGGGGCGACAGGCAATAAATACTTAGTGGGCCTATGTTTTTAACGACTTTGAATTTTAGTGAACGTTTGTTTCCATAACAATATTGAAAGGTATGTTATGGGTTAAAAAAAAAAAAAATACATAGAAGTGAGCTTAAGTCACTTTCACGGTTGTGGGTGGGTCCTGGAGGGAGTAGGGGCTTCGAAGGTGGTTGCTGTGGGCAATTGCCCTCTTTGTCCATTCCAACACGCCTCTAGGTGTGCATGAGGGTGATGAAGCAGAAAAAAAAAGGACTAACAAATATTCATATATCATGTAACAAAATCGTATAAGGTGGTGCGATTTTAGCAAAGAAAAAAAACGTACGTGGGAAAATGTGCCCACGGGGTAGTTCACCATTATTATAAACGAGCTTAATTAATCATGAAGAATCGATAAATGTAGTAATCTGTCATAATTGCAAATGTATTCTATGATTTTCTTGTCAAAACCGTTTTATGCTTAGCTTAAATTTAGTAGAGGCTTTGGCCTAGTTGCCTGGTCTCAAAATGTAACTGCGTGGTTTTCACTTGTATTAACAAAGACATATTCTTTTACTTAAAGGTTGTATTTTTCCAGTAGAAATGACTAATACACTTATCTCAAGGTTTTGTGCTAGGCTAGATTCATCCCCTTTGAAGCAAGGTCAGCTTCTGCAGGTGCAGACAATAAAAGCTCTGATATTGAATTAATTGGCAAACTTTGTTGCAAATTGTGTTCCAAGGCCCCAAGGACACATTATGCATAAATGAGTGCTAAGAGAAAGACACTATTCATTGGTCAAAAGGAAGCCACCCTATGAACCCTCCAATGGAAGTCCCTGAAGAATTTGGAATGTTTCTTACTTAAACCCACCGGACAAAGAGAAGTCAGCCATTTTTTCCTTGATGTCATTTTAAAGCCTGATTCAAGATGCCATTTTAAATGACATTTTGATGCCTTTTCTCTGTCGCAGAGAAAGAGACTTTAAGAATTCTCACCCTAGAGACTTTAACTTTAATTTTGCCCCGTCCCGTCCATGCAGTAACTTTTGCCCCATTCTCCTTGCTGCTGCAAGGAAACTTTCTTTACTTTTGCCCCTTTGAAATCTGCCCCATTCTGATCGAACCGGTACCTGAAGGACGAAGACTTACCTTGAATGCTGATTGTATTTGGTAATTATGAAAGGATAATTGTATTATGCAATGTGTTTTCCTTCCTAGGTACCAACTGCTTATTTTGATAGGGCCCAAGCTAGAAGTTTTCTAAATTTGTGTTGACAAAATTTGTTTTGCATGAAGCCCCATATGCCAATGCTAATTAGAGTTTAGTTGAGGTATTCACTTGATGCACCATGTCGAATCAAAATCTTGTTATGCTGACCGATGTATGCAATTAGTCAAATTCAGTTGCTTATATTAATGATTTGCATTGCTATAACCGAATGCATTATAATCCAGATTTTGCGTAGATTGAGTTTCTTCCGTCGTTATGGACAGCTAGTAATGTTCGTATATGTATATCATTTGATTTTGAGGCTTACTTATATTGTGTTAGCTTTGTTAATATAGGGAAATAAACTCATTAACTTTTAATAAACTGGTGTGGTTATTCATGACTGAAAGGTCATGGTGCGTCAAAATACTGATTGTTATTGATTCCTAATGTGTTATTTGATCTATTAATTGAGTATTGGATATTGATTATAATGTTTATTGATTATTGACTTGAGTGATCCGACTATTCTTGGATGAGGAGAACCCAACTCGGTCAAAAGATTCACCGACCTCCAGCGTGTCCAAGTACAAGTAATTTATAAAGACTGGACGGCCTATCAAGGGCAAGGGTCTGTTATAAACTTATGTTTACAAACAAGAATCACAGATCCACAGAGCTCTGTAAATGAGAGGAAGCCAATGGACTGAAGCGTTAAGAACTACGGACATACAATCCACAATGCAAAGTGGAGGTCAGTTAAGCTTCCTTCACTCAATGGGGAGATGCGGACAAGCAATCCAAGAATTAACTTGAGAGAGGGCAAATGGTACGGAGAAGAAAAGTAACAAAAACATCATGTTAAGGAAAGAAAATGCAGCTCACGCAACAGTATTAAAGGGGGTTAGTGAATAGGTAGGTCCTCAGTTTCCTCCTGAATATCGTGGGCGAGCGGCAAGAAATCCCACGCCTTCGAGGTTACTGCAAATACTAAGGGGGTCATTCCGACCCTGGCGGTCCATGACTGCCAGGGCCGGGGACCACGGAAGCACCGCCAACAGGCTGGCGGTGCTTCCAGGGCCATTCTGACCGCAGCGGTAAAGCCGCGGTCAGAAAAGGGGAACCGGCGGTTTCCCGCCGGTTTTCCCCTGGCCCAGGGAATCCTCCATGGCGGCGCTGCTTGCAGCGCCGCCATGGGGATTCCGACCCCCTTCCCGCCAGCCTGTTTCTGGCGGTTTACACCGCCAGAACCAGGATGACGGGAACGGGTGTCGTGGGGCCCCTGGGGGCCCCTGCACTGCCCAAGGACCCCATGAAGATTTTCACTGTCTGCTTTGCAGACAGTGAAAATCGCGACGGGTGCTACTGCACCCGTCGCACCCCTGCAACACCGCCGGCTCCATTCGTAGCCGGCTTCTATGTTGCAGGGGCTTTCCCGCTCGGCCGGCGGGCAGCCTTTTGGCGGTCGCCCGCCGGCCCAGCGGGAAAGCCAGAATGAAATCCGCGGTCTCCTGACCGCGGAGCGGCCATTTGGCGGTGACCGCATGGCAGGCGGCGACCGCCACCCGCCGCGGTCAGAATGACCGCCTAAGTGCCATTACCTTTATGCCCTTTAAACTTTGGCGTTTCGACAAGGAAATAAGTTTCAATCTTAAAGCCAGAGACTGTGGACACTAGGCAACCCGAGTTTGTGAAGCTCATTAGGTGTAGCAGAGCATCTATTCAGCCCTAGGGTCATGGATGCTGCATTCTGAAGCATTTGCAATTCTTGGCTGAGGTACTTTGGTGAACCTACTAGCAAAGAGTTACAGTAATCAATTCTAGCCAAGGTGATAGCTTGCATCAAGACTTTCCTGAAGGTACACAGAAAAAAGGCAGGATTATCCTAATGATCTTCAGAAGGTAAAATCCAGAAATACTAATACATTTAATGTGCTCTGCAATAGATAAGTCAGCATTAATGATAACTCCAATATTTCTTGCCTGAGAGGAGGGAGAAGGAAGAGCTTCTAGAGACTAAGGCCAACAGCTCCTTGTCCAAGATGGTAATGGTCCAAACACAATGGCTTTTTTGTTGCTATTGAGGGTCAAATAGTTTGCATTCTTCCAGTTGGATACTTCTTTAAGACGCTGTCTGAGATTCAGAACTAACTTATCCAAGTTACCCTACGACAGTACTTTCTTTCAACTGCATATCGTTGGAGTATGCATGGAATGAAATGCCGAAGAGTCAATGAGGTTGGCCAGGGTGTAAATATTAAACAAGGTAGGACTTAATACGGAGCCCTGGGTAACGTCGGTGGAGTCTGTCCTGGCTATAGATTTAAAGTTAGACATAGCAACCATCTGAGTTTGAACTTGAAGGAAAGAAGAGAACAACTCAATGACGGTGCCTGATAAGCCTGCTTAGGCTAGCACTTTGAATCCCAGGGAAAAAAAGGAAAACCACAGAGCAATTCATTTCTACAATGAAGGCCTTTTGCTAAGCACTATACAAAATGTTTGCTAAGGGTTCTAGGATTCCATTTTCACAAACCTCTGAACGTGTACAGAACAATCTTCAAATAGGAAAAGAACGGGTCAGTTCAAAACAGTATGAATATGAGTCCAGAGTTTGGAAAACTAGTATTCATGAACAGATACTGACACAATAGAGGCTCATAAAATCTTCCGAGCACATCAGCATAATTTGTGTCTTTTGAGTTACTTTAAGGTGTTTGACGACCTAAGTTTATGAACATCAATTTTAAGGCAACAACAGCAATTTTAACAAGGGCTACAATGTCACAGGTAACTGTAAACCAAGAGGACAGTGTTTCAAGGTTTGTACCCTCACATGGTGGCATGAAGGAGATACATTCACCTCAGGGGTGTCACTGACACACAGGGGCAACAGCCCAAGAGCGTTCTGGGTTCTAAGTAGGACATAAATGTCTCGGCATCCTGTTAGCTAGCTAAACCGTTGAATGCTGAATTCAAGTGTCTGCCAAGGTCGAAATACAATGAGCAAAATGGGTAAAAATAATAAAAGTTGGTGCTTTTCGTTCAGAGGTTTGTGAAATGGAATCCTAGAACCCTTAGCAAACATTTTGTATGTGCTTGCCAGGCTGAATCACCATCGTCTCAAGTACACTACTAGGGGGAGATCTTATGCGCCGTTGGTCTCTTGTCACTGCTGAAGCATGGAAGGGGCTCAACAGATGCTCAGTAGCTTCAGCAACATGGGCAGATGAAGAGAGCTGCAGTATAATCACGGATCAGTGCTTTCTGGGAGGAACTGGACAGAACTCTGCCTCCACACTCTGAATTCAAGCCTGCAACAAGGGGTGCCCACCGATTCAAGAGCAAGAATTGGTCAATGAACTGCAGGGCAGCTCCAGTTTAGGTCCGCAAAGGTAGCTATTTGGCAGTTGGCCAAATCTCAATCACTACAAATGCACCTTTACAATTCAAAGAGGCAGCCCAATGTCTGTCTAAGCCTATGTCTCAGTTGTTACACACTACATGCACACCAATCACACACTTGTGACTAAAATCAATGCAGTTCAACAGACAGAAAAAATATAGTAACACACTTGCATGCGAAGACACAGCTACATGAAGCAATAGAAATTGAGAAAACGTCAGTTATGGGTTGCTTGTTACACAAACCCATTGTATTACCATCCCAATGTACAATACCAGTAAACATCCTTGCTGTGTCATGTGGTTTAAACAAGACTCATGAGACAGCCAAACCCCTCAGAGAGCCAGGTGCATGTAGCTGTCAACGTTATTATACTCACACACAACAAATACCTATTGCAGGTATGTTCACTAGTTCTTAGCACACATCCATCATCAAACCAACCACCTGCCTCTGCACATTACACCTGTCTTATGCAAGGAAATCTAACACATGTGTGCCATTGTTGGAAATGGACCTTTTTGCAGGGTTATCCCAAACATTTTGCCTCTGACCTCCTGTGTGTGACTGTGTGCTACAGTTTGTTTTTGCTTGCTTTAGGACTCTGGGCACTTTACCACTGCCGACCAGTGCTAAAGTGTAAGTGCTCTTTGTCTGAATTGTATTGGTTATTGGTTTCTCCATGATTGGCATATTTGAAATATTAGTAGGCCCCTAGTAAAGGTCACCATGTGTGCCCAGGATGTGTAAATCAAATGCTACTTGTGGGTCTGCAGCACTGATTGTGCCACCCACAAGAGCAGTTCTATAAACATGTCTCTGACCTGCCACTTCAGTGTCTGTGTGTGCAGTTTTAAACTGCCACTTCGACCTTACAAGTGTACCCATATGCCAGGTCCACAAATTCCCTTTTACTACAATGATGTCACCCCTAAATTAGGTCCAATGCAGTCCCGTGGGTATGGTGCTATATATTTAAAAGGTATAATATGTACTAGTGTATTTCACATGTCCTGATACTAAAATACTGCTAAATCCGGGGTTCACTAGTGTAAGGACTATCTCTTCAATAGGATAACATGGGGATTGTAAATTGTAAGTTTGAAAATGGCACTTTTAGAAAGTCAGCATTTTCTTGATTAACTATTCTGTGCCTCTACCTATCGGTGGAATACACGTCTGGGTCAGGATGACAGTTTGGCTGTTTGTGAATTCACTCTAGACAGTAATACACAAGGGGAGCTGAGGTGTGCCCTGCATATCCTGATGGGTCTTCCTCGACTAGAGTGCTGGGAGGAGCTGACACTTGCAACTGAATCGGGCTGGGCCTGTCCTTACACAAAGCAGTCTCCAACCCCTCGGAGTGTGTCTGGGGCCACGATAGGAAAGGAGGGGTCTTCTACACTACAAAGTGCTGCTTCTGTCCTGGGAGTGAAAGGACTGGACTTTGCTTTCTACATCCTGCTTCTAAATGTTCTTCAAGGGCTTGTACTGAGCTTGCCTCCTGTTAAGAAGTCTCAGGGACACTAAAAGCTTCATCTGCCAGCACCTGGAGTGTCTTGCTGGGAGTTCTGATTTGCCAAGTGGTGCCCAAGCCAATCCCTGAGCCCTTGGAAGTGAGTTTTGGTGCAACCAAGAAGGAACCAATACATTGACTCCAGAGTGACTTCAGAACCGGTGCGGCTGTCTGATTCTGTGCTGCAGCCTGCACCAGAGCCGTGGTCCCCAATGAGTGCAATGAGTGCGACCAAACTGCAGGCCTGATGCTGCCGCAGCTCTTTCGAAGTTTCACCACAGCATGAGTCCCGAGTGATGTCACCAATGTCCTTGACTCCTGACTCTCACTCCGCCCCCAGCACCTGTCGCCCGTGGTGTGATCACGACACCGCAAAGTTGAAGCCTCACATCTTGACCTGCTGGATTCATCAACTCCAGCGGATCGTAAGGAACCAACGCCTTGCCAGCGATGCCCCATCACCTCCCCTGCAACTGTAGGGAACTGGCACCTCACCTCCCTTGCCTAGTAGTAAGAAGCTGACTCCTCACTTCCCCAGTAGTAGTAAGGAACCAACACCGCACTGGCTCCAGCGACGCCTCACCTCTCTAACTCCATGCAATGTCTTTGATTCCTCATTTTCAAAGGTCCTGGACCTGGGGTCCGTGCGACTCCATGACTGGCCTGCACTCCCTCGCAAATGGCATCAGACTGTTGGGAACAAGTCTGTCAAGACACAGTGATAGCCCCAAGTTGGAGCTATTGTGTTTCTAAGCTCTATATTAGGATTTAATCTTTAAAACATTCCATCTTTACTTGTATATGTTGGATTTTTGTTGTTTTGGTCATGTGTTACTCAGATACATTTTGCCTATTTTTCCAAACTGCTTTGGAGTACTTTTGTGGTGTTTTCACTGTGTTACTGTGTGTGTACAAATACTTTACATATTGCCTCTGAGATAAGCCTGACTGCTCGTGCTAAGCTACCAAGAGGGCAAGCAGGGGTTATCTTTGTTGTGTGGCTCCCTTACCCTGACTAGAGTGAGGGCCCCAACAGGGTGCAAACCACTGCCAACTAGAGACCTCATTTCTAACAGCCATGTTTTGTAAACATGTTGACAACTGACATCAATAGTTAGCCCATCCATCTGCCACCATCTTTACAGGTGCTGTTCCTGCTCAAGTGCTATCAGGACTGGTCACGGAGCAGGCAGAGGACACAAATCCTGGAAAACACTTTGCTTCTTGTCTGCCACTGTTAAAATCAATGTCACATACTGAACACTCTGGGCATAGCCACCTACTCTTGTTCACATTGTTACTGACAAACACGCCATGAATTGACATACATATTCCATACAGCCATGTAGCACTTGTCCTCACAAGTCTTATGTCAATATTGACCTCTCACACCTCATGCATTTGTACGTCCTACCCGTAATTTCACTGAACCCTAGCAACACACACAGCAATGGTGTTTGTGTCCTATATTGACGGCTTGGCCGCTGCAAAACTTTGTTTACCCGATAAAAGTTCACTATAACATCAGTTTGCATTGTCCAAAGATAACGTCACAGAATGAGGATGTCTAATGAGTACTTGTGATCAACTCCTGAAGAGCTGGTATTCATGCATTTATTTAATTTTGTATAGTTTGGGCAAGATCCATAGGTGTCAGACCATATCACACAGTAGCAGTTTCACAAGTCATAGTAGGTATTGTGCATTCTGCTTAAAAATATGTTCACATAGATATCACTTCCCATTAGTGATACATAGGAAAGAGTTTCCAATTCAGTGGTATACAAGACGCACATAAGCATTTACACAAGGTTATACATTCATTTGATTTGGTTTATACAAACCTTTACTACATCTGTTAAAGTTATTTATGGGAGTGTTGCTGGAACAGAAAGATTTTCATTTCTTTTCAAATGATTCAGAGATTGGTATTCCCCTGATCAAAGGTTGTATAGAGTTGCACAGTGAGAGTGGCTCATGAGGATTGTTTCTGTTTTTTTTGTCTTCTTTTAGGCTGGAGTTTCAAGGCTAAGGTTTGAGCGAGGTAGATTGGCATACGTCCATGTGTTGCATTATGTATGATGCAGGGTAGATTGTAGATACACAATGCATCCATTGTCATCCATTTCAAAATGTGTGCAGTGTCATATTTCTTCAACCAAATGGTCAGTCGGTCTAAGGTATGCTATGCATAACTGATCTTAGGAGGACAAGATGAATTTTGGAGAGTTCTGTCAGGAGGAAATTACCACAGTAACAATGATTTGAGTACTGTTTTGAAGCCAAGATTCAAGATAAACTCTTGGGTGCCTCATAGTAGTCTTGTAGTTGGAACTGAGCTTCCTTGACTGGTGAATTAATGTTGGATTTATGTTCATGTACTTGTCCAGGATGAAGCCTAGAAACATGAATCGGCTACATAGCTTGTGTTGCTGTTAAGCAGTGCTCTCTCTTTGCATCAGTTTTATACTAGTGGAGCAGTTGATAGATGAAATGAGGAGGAATTCAGTTCCCAGTGAGTTTATTTTCAGGTTGTGCACATCATCCATGTTTAGATCTCAACAAGGGACTGACATAGGGCTTTGTTGTCTTTAGGATGAGAAATTCTCAAGTAGAACTTAATGCCAAGGCTGAACTGGGAACCCAAAGCAGCCCTAGCAAATTTTGTCAGATCAGACCTCATTGGGTGCATTGCAATTGAGCCTGACCACTACAATGGGGCTTGTGGGGCTCCCCCACAAGAACATTTTGAGAAAAATAGCAAAAAAGTGTGCATCCCACAACACATTTTTTATTATATATTGTAGGAAAGTACCATGTTTCTTGGCATGTTACCCCCAATTTTACATGTATTTCAGTATGTTTTTGCCTGTCTCACTGGTATCCTGATAGCCAGGACCCCAGTGCTCATAGTTTGTGGCCTAAATGTGTATGCCTGTGTAGTGCCTAACTGTGTCACTGAGGCTTTGATGATCAGAACCGCATTGCTCATGCTCACTCTGCCTTTCTATTTGTCACTATAGGCTAGTGACTGCAATTACCAATTCTAATTGGCATACTGACCCGCCCCCCCTTATAAGTCCCTAGTATATGGTACCTAGGTACCCAGGGCATTGGGGTTCCAGGAGATCCATATGGGCTGCAGCAATTCTTTTGCACCCATAGGGAGCTTAGACAGACCCTTACACAGGACTGCCATTGCAGCCTGCGTGAAATAGTGCACACACTATTTCACAGCCATTTTCACTGCACTTAAGTAACTTATAAGTCACCTATATGTCTAACCTTCACTTGCTGAAGGTTAGGTGCAAAGTTAATAAAAGTGAGGGCACCCTTGCACTAGCAAAGATGTCCCCACATAGTTCAGGGCCATTTCCCCGGACTTTGTGAGTGTGGGGACGTCATTACACGTGTGCACTACATATAGGTCAATACCTATGTGTAGCTTCACAATGGTAACTTCGAATGTGGCCATGTAACATGTCTAATATCATTCCAAATCTGGTATTGGGGAGCCAATTCCATGCATCCTGGGGGCTCCACTATGGACCACCAGTACTGCCAAACCATCTCGCTGGGGTTTTCTCTGCAGCTACAGTTTCTACCACCCCACAGACTGGGTTCTGCCCTTCTGGGGTTTGAGCAGCTCAGTCCCAGGAAGGTAGAACAATGCATTTCCTTTGGGAGGAGGGTGTTACACCCTCTCCCCTTGGAAATATGTGTTACAGACTTGGGAGGGGTAGCCTCCCAGAGCCTCTGGAAATGCTTTGAAGGGCAAAGATGGTGCCCTCCTTGCATAAACCAGTCTACAGTAGTTTAGGGAATCCCAGTCCCTGCTCTGGTCTGAAACTGGACAAAGGAAAGGGGAGTGACCATTCCCCTGTCCATCCCCACCCAAGGGGTGGTGCCCAGAGCTCCTCCAGTGTGTCTCAGACCTCTGCCATCTTGTTTTCAGAGGTGTGGGGTCACTCTGGAGGCATCTGAGTGGCCAGTGCCAGCAGGTGACGTCAGAGACCCCTCCTGATAGGTGCATACCTGGGTAGGTGGCCAATCCTCCTCTCAGGGCTATTTAGGGGCTCTCCTGTGGGCTTCTCTTCAGATTTTGACTTGCAAGAGTTCACCAGGGCTCCTCTGTACTTCTCTCTTCGACTTCTGCCAAGGATCGACCACTGACTGCTCCAGGACGCCTGCAAAACTGCAACAAAGTAGCCATAAGGCTACCAGCGACATTGTAGCGCCTAATCCTGCCGGCTTTCTCGACTGTTTCCTGGTGGTGCATGCTCTGAGGGCTGTCTGCCTTCACCCTGCACTGGAAGCCATGAAGGAATCTCCTGTGGGTTGACAGAGTCTTCCCCCTGCTCCAGCAGGCACCAACCTACAGCCTCACCAGCACTCTGGGTCCCCTCTCATCCTGACGAGCGTGGTCCCTGGAACACAGGTGGTGGGCCCAAGTGACCCCGACTGTCCAGAGGTCCGACTGTCCGAATTTGGAGGCGGTAAGTCCTTGCCTCCCCTCCCCCGACAGTATCACCGTGCACCGTGTGATCTGCAGCTACAAGGGCTTCTGTGCACATTTCCAAGAAATCCTGCGTGCACAGTCGAGCCTAGGTCCCCAGCACTCCGTCCTGTGATGCTCAGCTCCCTGAGTTGACCTCCGGCATCATGGGACCTCTTTATGCAGTGTTGAGACGACTGCTGGGTTCAGTCTTCTTGAACCTATGTTCAAGGACTCCTGTGGGTGCTTCCCTTCTTCCAGTGGATTCTCTATGTTGCTGAGGGCCCCCTCTGTCTCCCCTCCTGAGTGGCAACATCCTGGTCCTTCCTGGGCCCGGGCAGCACCCTTTTTCTTCAACCACAACTCTTGCATGGAGCAAGGCTTGTTTGCAGTATTTTGCCAGGGAAATCACCCTGCATCTGCCAGCATGTCGTGGGACATCTTCTGCACAAAGCAGAACCTCCTCCCTCACTCCGTTGGTGCAGAACCAGCAACTTCTTCCAACCGGAGGCAGCCATTTTGCACCTTCATCCGGGGTTTAGTGGGCTCCTGCACCCCCTGGACACTCTGGCGACTCTTGGACTTGGTCCCCCTCCCTTTACAGGTCTTCAGGTCCAGGAATCTGTCTTCAGTGCTTGCCAGTCTTGTGTGGTCTTTGCAAAATCCTCTATCACGACTTTAGTGTGTTTTGGGGGAAATACTAGTACTTTACTCCTGCTTTCATGGGTCCTGGGGTGGGGTCTCCTCTATACCCTTCGTCTTTTCTTACACTCCCAGCGACCCTCTACACACAACACTTGCCTAGGGGTGCATTTGTGGTTCGCATTCCACGTACTTAGTACATGGTTTGTGTTGCCCCTAGGCCTAGTGCATTCTATTGTGTTCTCCAGTATGTGCACTACTTTCTGACTGTTTTACTTACATGATTTGGTTATTTGTGTATATTTTGTGTATGTTACTTATCTCCCAAGGGAGTATATCCACTAAGATATCTTTTGCACATTGTCACTAGAATAAAGTACCTTTAATTTTAGTAACTCTGAGTATTGTCTTTCTTATGATATTGTACCTATGTGATAAAGTGGTATGGCAGGAGCTTTGAATGTCTCCCAGTTCAGCCTTGGCTGCTCTTCTATAGCTACCTCTATCAGCCTAAACTGCTAGAACACTTCTACACTCTACTAATAAGGGATAACTGGACCTGGTATAAGGCGTAAGTACCTTTGGTACCCACCACAAGCCAGGCCAGCCTCCTACATATATTCAACCGCATTTGTTTTTAAATTATAGTAAATGATGACGATACAGTGCACCAGGATGCAGCAATCTTTATCGGGCTTTTCAATGGTTCCCTCCCCATCACCCTCTAATAGTGTCTCTAATCTCTCCATAGTCCCTCTCTTGCATGTATTTTATTTGTTCTATGGTGTTGAGACAGTTTACATCATACACACATGCAGCGATAATGAATAATACTGGTGTAAATCAGTGTGTAGAAAATGTTACATAAGACAGAGGGGACAACAAGGTGTAGGACTCAGGTCATCCATACTGGTAGGCATTTTTTGAGAGTGCTTGGTCTGGGAAAGTTTAAACTCAGGATTCAGAACGTAACACAGTGGTTAGGGTTAACTTTACTAATAATTAATTTCTACTCAAACCAACCGTTTTTAGCAAAGCTAGAATAATCAAAGACTGGGATTGCATGCAGCTTTTTGATGGTAGTTCATAGCTCACAGTGCTAGATTATGATCGTAACTTATGAACTGCACAGCACCAGAGGGATCTCTGTGACAAAATCAGTATCAAACTGAGCAGTATACATAAAATACTGTTCTGTGATCTGCATAGAACACGTTCATTGCAGCAGACATATAAACCCTACGTGCTACCTTAGATGAGTCAAAATTGCCACTAGACAAAACTCGATCTCTCTCCAGCAGGTACATTCATCAACACAGTTGTCTTGGCATTTTTATTGTCGCCTGAATGCTGTTGGATATAAAGGCACTCTGCAATGCTTCTAAAGCTGCAACACTGCTACAAACCAGTCCGTAAGTAACAAAACTGGCTACCCGTGCTTCCAGCCTCCTGGGCAAACGTCCGATGCCGGGTATGGTCAGCAGGGCCTTGCTTAATGCGCTCAGCTTTGGCATGGTAAGCAATGTGTGTGTGTTCCAGCATGTTGGTTTGAGGTTTCATGTTAATTAACAAAAGTGAGAGTACTAAAACTGGCAGAGCCCCTTGCTGTGGTGATGCTTGATCATTGCTTTGCTCTGTGTTGTGTTGTATTGCTTTTATTTATAAAGGCATGTAGGCCAAAAGTTTCTCAAAAGAGAGTTTTCTATTTTGATGTGCAGCTCAAGGGTTTCTATGAATAATGAAACCTAGCTGATACAGGGCATTTACACATTTTCTCTTTCAAAATGTTCTACAACAAGGAGTAGTTCACTTTGTCAAAACGTGGAGGCAGGTATAAACAATTCTTTAGACCTTAAGTTCAATATTGCAACCTTATTTGAGGCCTGATTGGAGTTCATCTGGTGGGACGAGCGGTTGTGAACAGATTGAATTGATGTTCGACCCAGCTTTCTTAAACTTTATCCATTAATGGTAGACTAGAGACTCAGAAGAAGTTATTTAGGTCTTCTAGATCCACTATGTATGTTTTTAGGAGAATTATGTCCCAAACAAATTTTAGATAGTCTGGGACTTTTCTTGTGATAGTGTGGCGGTGATGAGATTAGACTGGTATCGTGCTAGTGGCTAACTGACCTCTGTTAGTGTAAAGGATTGAATGGGTTCACAGAAATGTGAAGATGGCCTGATTTTGGTAATTTGATTGATTGAATCTGTCTCTCTGTGTTCTCTGGATGAAGACCAGGTACGCTTCCATTTCCTGCTTAAGGTGCTATCACGTTTGCCTTTTGCCTTATGAGTGACGGAAAGTTTGTTCATGTTCTTCTTCTGTGTGAGACAGTTGGAGAAATTATTGCAGTCTTGTTCAGAGGTGCCTATAAGCATCATGTGACAAGGAGGAATGGATTGATTTATGATTTCATGTAGTTTTTCAAGCCATCTTTGTGTTGCCTGATTCAATTTAGCATTGACAATATGTTTTTTGTAGCTATTCCTTTCTAAAGGGTCAGGTTCCTATAGGAGAGTTTTCGAACCACATTCATTATATTGTTCGTTTTGATTTTCTATATTTAATGAGTTCTTTCAAGTATCACTGAGTCATTATGTTTTACCTTATTGTCCTTTCTGTGTTTTGGGGATTTCCATTCCATCTTATAGAGGGCATCAGTATGTTGATTTTTAATTTCATTGACATCTTAAATTAGAAGGATGATTTGAAATGCAGAATTTATTTTCGAAACTAGAGTTCTTAGGATCCATATTCATTATTATGTCCTTTTTGTTGGCTACTGATCAAAATTTCTGATTAGTTCAGTGAGAATAGGTTGGGGGCAGGATCAGACTACTCTTCTATTAAGAATGAGTCGATCTTAAGTATCCTTTCTTTTGCTAAAAAGAGGTCAAAAGTCGAGACTTAAGTGTGTATGTCGGTGCAGTGCATAGTCATATAAGATCACTTGTCTAAATATGAGGGCTGAAGAAACACATCTGGATCTTTCAGGTCACCACAGTGTAGGTTGAAAGTTGTGATCTTTGATGTAAGTTTGAGTAATTAGTTTTTTAACTGTTGCCAAATTTTGAGAGGTTGAGAGCAGTTTGGTTCTTCAATTTCTGCATTTTATGGTATTTCCACCTTTTTCCAGTCATTTGTGCTGGGACTGTGATTCACTACATCTGTTGGATTTTTGTGTGGTCCCATTGCAGTCTTTGTTTTTGGCCTCTGTGCTGAGAATGACCTACTTCAAGGCTGTGTGGGTGCAGTTTTAACCCTTGGCTTGTAGAACTACGTGAGCAGTTTTGCCATGCTCTTAATGGTGTGACCACTTGTGAGACTAAGGGGCATATTTACAAGCTCCTTGTGCCTCCTTGTGCCTCCTTGTGCCTCTATAGTGTCATTTGTTTATGCTAAGGAGGTGTTAAAGAAGCCCCCACCATGCGCCATATTAGCAAAGTGGTACAATGCATGCACTGCGCCTCTTTGCAATCCCATGCGACACATTATACCTGTGCCAGGTATAATGTATGCAAGTGGGGCATTCTCACGCAGGGAGGCCCAAAAAAATGACGCAGTAAAATTTACAAGATTTCACTGTGCAATTTTTCCCATACTTTTTAAAGCCTGCTCAGGGTAGGCGTTAAAGTGACGCTTCCATAATGACCTATGGGCCTCCCTGTGCTTTGCTGGACCTGCGCCATAGTTTATGGCGCTAATCCAGCAAAGCACCACAATAGCGTCATAAATTATGAATCTTTTGTGCTAACGTGCACCATGGTGCGCTACCATGGTGACGTTAGGGAGAGGCACAGGGTGACACAAGAAAAGTGGCACGACGTTACGGAGGGGCGCAGGGCGACACAGGAAAAGTGGTACATCAGAGCTGATGCTCCACTTTCTTATAAATACGCCCCAAAGTTTGAAACCCATGCCCTTTCTAGAACTCTCTACTTGCCAGTGAGACTACCTCTGACCTCAGCTACTGTGTGTAAATGAGTATAAATACCACATCCTTTTTGGACCTCACAACTTGCCTTTGAGACTTTTGAACAGGCGCCAGCAGCATATTTTCACACTCCAGCTCTTCAAATTCCACGCCAGCTGATCTCAGAACATCACCTGCATTTCTATAGTGTTTCCTCATGCTCTCCACTCTGGAGCCGCTACCATTCATCAGCTTCAGAGTGATGACGCAGAAAAAGAAGGACCAACATATATTCATATATCATGTAACCAAAATCGTATAAGGTAGTGTGATTTTAGCAAAGGAAAATAATGTACGTGGGAAATTGTGCCCACGGAGTAGTTCGCCATTATTATAAACAAGCTTAATTAATCATGAAGAATTGACAAATGTAGTAATCCGTCATAATTGCAATTGTATTCTATGATTTTCTTGTTGAAACTGTTATATACTTAGCTTAAATTTAGCAGAGGCTTTGGCCTAGTTGCCTGGTCTCAAATTTAACTGCGTGGGTTTCACTTATATCAACAAAGACATATCATTTTACTTTAAGGCTGTATTTTTCCAGTAGAGATGACTAATACACTTATCTCAAGGTTTCGTGCTAGGCCGGTTTCATCCCTTTTGATGCAAGGTCAGTTCCTGCAGGTGCAGACAATAAAGGTTCTAAGATAAGATTAATTGGCAAACTTTGTTGCAACTTGTGTTCCAAGGCTCCAAGGACAATGTATGCAAAAATGAGTACTAGGAGAAAGACACTATTCATTGGTCAAATTGAAGCCACCCTATGAACCCTACAATGGAAGACCCTGAAGTATTTGGAATGTTTCTTACTCAAACCCACCAGACAAAGAGAAGTCAGCCATTTTCCTTGATGCCATTCTGAAGCCAAATGCCAGACGCCATCTTAGACGACATCTTGATGCCCTCTTTCTCTATTCCAGAGAAAGAGACTTGAAGAATTCTCACCCTAGAGACTTTAACTTTAATTTGCCCCGTCTTGCCCATGCAGTAACTTTTACCCCATGTTCCTTGCTGCCGCAAGGAAACTTGCCCTTAACTCTGCCCCTTTGAAATCTGACCCATGTTGATCGAACCGGTACCTGAAGGACGAAGACTTTCTTGAATGCTGATTGTATTTGGTAATTATGAAAGGATAATTGTATTATGCATTGTGTTTTCCTTCTTAGGTACCAACTGCTATTTTGATAGGGCCCAAGCTAGAAGTTTTCCAAATTTGTGTTGACTAAATTCGTTTTGCATGAAGCCCCACATGCCAATGCTAATTAGAGGTTAGTCGAGGTATTCACTTGACGCACCATGTTGAATTGAAATCTTGTTATGCTGACCGATGTATGCAATTAGTCAAATTCAGTTACTCATATTAGTGATTTGTATTGCTATAACCGAGTGCATTATAATTCAGATTTTGCGTAGATTGCGTTTCTTTCGTCATTATGGACAGCTAGTAATGTTCGTATACATATATCATTTGATTTTGAGACTCATATATATTGTTTCAGCTTTGTTAATATAGGCAAATAAACTCATTAACTTTTAATAAACTGGTGTGGTTATTCATGACTGAAAGGCCATGATGTGTCAAAATACTGATTGTTATTGATTTCTAATGTGTCGCTTGATCTATTGATTAAGTATTGGGTATTGATTAAAATGGCTATTGATTATTGATTTGAGTGATCCGACTATTCTTGGATGAGGAGAGCACAACTCGGCTAAAAAGTTCACCGACCTCCAGCGTGTCCAAGTACAAGTAATTTATAAGGGTTGGACGCGTTATCAGTAGATGGTAGCAGAGGATGGTTTCGCCCTTTGGGACCCCATCCGAACAATAGACGGAGTCAAGTTAGAATTTTCTTTGATAAAACAAGTTGGAGAGATGATGATGCCCTAAATCCCCAATGACTTTCCCGGAATCTCGGAGCTTGCGAATGGAGGAAATGGAGGTGTGAGAATGTTTCCGGCGTTTCTAGTGACGGTATGAGAGAAGTTAGGGTTTTGCGCTTGAACAGCTTATTGCCGCAGATTAATTGAGAAGTTTGTGAGGATTTTAGGGGGTTACGAACTCCAATTAAAAGATTTTAGAGGAGTGTTACTCCAAAGTGGGAGAGTAGGGAAGTTGTCGAACTTCACATGTGTGTAGCGCTTTGTGCAGGAAAAATTGTCCACTTGGTTGTTGATGTTGAGACGGACCCTGCGAGATCAAGAGACTCCGGAGTATGTTGAAAAGTGTATGAGACACTTGATTGATGTTGTAATCTGTTCGGTTTAATAGGTTGATCGGGCGTGGTCAACGAGTCAGTATGAATATTGAGGAATGAAAGGACATTTTCGACTTTGAGATTTGACGAATTCTAAGGTGCACTAGAATAGTTCATTGATCAGTTGAGAGTAAAATTTGAGGGTCAAATTTTGCTTGCGAAAGTGGGAAACCGAGAAAGATGGAATAACTGCAGAGGCTAGTGAAAAATCCCTAAGGTTTCTGTAGCGATTGTATTACCCTTCCTGTAGTAAACCGACAGATTTGTTTTCTTCTTTTTGGTTAGTGCTCGCGATATATTGCAGAAATTAGTTTTTGAGTGAAGTTGAATGAAAGAGGACAAGTCGCGGGACTTTGTCAGCCGCAGTGTGTGAGTGTGACGTCACTAGGAGCCGCGCTGGGATAGGTTGGTTGGTGAGAAGGGTCGCGCACGGATTGGACGCAGTCCGTGAAGCGCAATTGGTGGGGAAAGGCAAGCGAGAAGTATTCCGGGAATTAAAGTCACTTATTGATTAAATTTTAGAAAAATAAAAGATGGAAAGATGACATTTTTCAAAGCATTTAAGAGTGCCTTGAGGGGAGATGTACTGTAGATATTAAAGCAAATGTAGGAGAAGAAACACCGCCTGAGGGTACACCAGCTTACATCATGATTGAAGAAAAGGGTATTGCACCATGTCTTTGGTTAAAAAAATGCTGTAAATTAACAGAAGAACATGGAAGTGTAGCGTTCCCTATCCATGGGTCGTTTAATCTAAGGGTTTTGGAGAATCTAAGATTCGCGCTATACAACATGAAAGTACCTCCAAGACCAGCACAGTTTGAGGCATTAGCAATTTGGGAGCTAATGGGTAGAAACCAGCAACAAAAGAAATTTGAGACAAGAGTGAGAAAAGTAGAAAAGACACTAGCGGATGCTAGATGGGATAGCACACAAAAGGTTTGGAGATCAGGCGTATTGCAGGGAATTAAATTGTTTCCAGCAATTACTGACGAAGCAGAGACGGAAGGAAGGAAAGCTACCTATAAAACAAACAGGAGTCAATCCAGAGATAGAGAAAACAGCAGAAATTCGAAAAGGTCAGACGAGTCAGACGATGAAGAGTTCATTATGCAATTGCTAAACGATCGCCCGCCATCATATGTGGAAAGCAAAAAAGGCTCAAGCACTAGTACTGCCCCTCCAGAACCAATACAAGGTAATGTGACACCGAATTTGAGAATATCACAGAGCAGTTCCGATATGCCCTTTTCACCACGAATACCACAAATTCAGAGGATATATCCTGACGTGCCTAAATTGAAACCTGCCGATAATTATCAATCGCAGGTTCAAAGGCGCTGCTGTGATGAGCATAATCTGGGAATGACTTCTGATTTAATGGCGCAGGGAGGACAGAATTATCAAAGCCGACATTGATTCAAGCCGAATCAACACAAATTTTGTTGCCTCAAAAGCAGGTACAAGAAGTACCGAGGTTGGGTATGCCAGCAACAATGAACCATAATGTGGGGATTAATATGCCACAGAATTTGGGGAACAGACAGAATCCAGATGCAATATCTCTGCCTATCACTGTAGGTCCGCCAGTGCCATTGTATATACAGGCAAACCCAAACGTAGGCGATCAAGGGGTAATGACACAAAATGAGACAGGGGGAAGATGCACAGAAAACACTCCAGAAACGACTCCGGTAGGAACACTGCCAAATGGATCTGGGTCTTTGTCGGAATTTAGTCCAATTCCAATTTATGCTCCGTCAACTGTGGTAAGGTCAAATCCACCACTAATAGTACCGCTAACTTCAAAAACTGAAGTGTTACAGCAACCATCAGGAGCAGTCAATGTAAGTGCTACATTGATGGGACTGAACGCACAACAGCTAACACAATGGTTCAACAGTTTGAACTCCCCACAGAGTACACCCAGCGGGAAGGGAGAAGAATACCTGAATAAAATAAGATTGTGCATGGAAGCAGATGAACTAGTAGAGGGAACGATGGGTCTGAACAGGTTAGAATCATACACAGAAGAAGAGCTGAGATACATGTGCTCTAGGATTACAAGAGAAGTAAGCAGGGTACATAAGAAGTTACAAGAAACTGCAGATAGAAACGAGATCGATATAGGTAAGACTAAACACTTGAGCAGAAGTTACAGGCTAGACTTTGAGACAAAAGACTTTGAACACATGAGATCTGCAGGGATGAAAACACACCTTAAGGAGATACTGCGGAGCGCGCAGGTCTGGAGATGTTTAGACAAGTGGGAAAGTAGATGGGTTAAGAAAAAGGACAAAAAGAAAGAAAGTACCCCAGATCGGAATGAAAAAGCACAACAGAATGACGACCAGATAACCATGTTACCAATGAGAGAAACAGCAGGGGGAAAACTTTTACATGTACCGTGGCACAGGTGCGATATTCAATCCTTTACGGATGATTTCCCTAAATTAAGAGAGAAACCGATTGAATGGTATCAACAAACAGATAGATTTGAAAAACTCGCAAAATGTCTTTGGGAAGACCTGAACACCTTATTCGAAATTGTGGTTCTGGCAGATTTGGGGGAAGATTGTAAGAGGGCTGTAGGTTGGCCGACAAGTGAACCAGAAAGAGATAGGGACACAGGTGCACCATCGCCTACGGTAATGAGTTTATACCAAAGGTGATTGAGCACTTGAAAACAAAGGTTGCGTCGAAAAATGTGGATTGGCAGAGGATTGACAGAATGGCACAAGAAGTTAAAGAGTCAATACATGCGTACTATGAGAGATTGTTGAAAGCGTTTAAAAATTACAGTGGCACGGAGGCGATTGAGGCAAAGGACATGCTCCATTTTGTGTTCAGATTTGTGGAAGGGTTGAGACCCGAGATCAGTCAGATGATTAAAATGCATTTGATTTGTTGGCAGTCAAAATCGATCGAGGAAGTGTTGAACTATGCAAAATACTGCAGTGATAAGATTGAGACAAAGCAGAAAAGGTTGAAAGAAAAAGTCATGGTGATGCAGCTTAGAGCTGCTCAGACAGGTTTGCAAGGTTTACAAGGTTTTCAACAGCAGTTGCCGCAGCAGCAACAGCAGGGAAATGCTATGTTTCAGCCACAAATGAGAGGCAGAGGCGGTTTTGTGAATAATGGTCCTGATTTAAATACTGTTATGATTCCTAATGGTATACAGGCAATGAAGAAGGTGATGCCATGTCACATGTGCGGAATCGTCGGGCATTGGAAACGGGAGTGCCCAATGATGGTGCAGGAAGGTGTAGGTCAGCAAAACAATGATGTCAATACATTTCAGAATATGAGAGGACCGAAATTGAGAGGTCCAAATCCAAATTTTCAAAATAATGTAAATCAGATGCAGGGTTTACAACCCATACAACCGCAACAGGTGCAAATGCGCAGTGCACAAATGGCACAGTAGCAGCCAATGCAACAGCAGTTTCCTATGGTACCTAATCAGCAAATGCAAATACCCTTAGCACCAATGAATCAGCAACAAGTAATGCTTCCTCAACAGGTCGCGGGTCAAGGGATGATAAATGACACAGTACACCAATTCCCGTTACACAGTGAGAATGGAATAAACGATGCGTGGGAGAGTGAAAGTTCAGATGAGGAGGGAAATTGTATGCTTGCAGCATCCTTGAAAGTTGATCAAAAGGGTCCGTATGTGGAAGGAAGAGTTATGGGTCACCGTGTTTCGTTCTTGGTTGACACCGGAGCTACACGTTCTACAGTTAGAAGCATCGAAGTACCAAATTTGCCACTTTCAGGGAGAACAGTTCAAGTAGTGGGAGTAGCAAATAGGTCCCTGACACACCCAATCACAGATCCAGTGCAAGTCAGAATTGGTAACTATCAAGGGTCACATAAATTTGTGGTGTGTGACTCAAGCCCAATATCACTATTAGGGAGATACTTATTGTGTAAATTGGGATGCTCGATTATGTGTTCAAATGATGGAATTAAAATTCAGACAAACAGTGATGAGGAAGAAGAGGACAGTTTAGGAGGGGACGAAGTGGAAGCTGTCGATGAAGAGTATGCCCTGATTACTCTTTATCCAATGCTCACTGAAGCAGATATTCCTGCTGAGTTACAGGAAACAGTTGAAAAGGAAGTGTGGGATATGACAGGGAAAGAATTAGGATTGGTCAAAGGAGTAGAACCAGTGAAAGTGACCGTAAAGCCCAATGTAAATTTTCCCCAGACACCACAATACCACATGCCGCAAGACACCCTCATGAAAGTCGCCCAACTCATTGATGAGTTTGTGAAACAGGGAGTACTGAAAGAAGTGCTAAGTAGTCCATGTAATTCACCAATCATGGGACTAATAAAACCGAGTGGAAAGGTCCGGATTGTTCAGGATTTGAGGACAATAAATGACATCATAGTCAAATGATGTCCCATAGTACCAAATCCAGCTGTGATAATGTTTCAAATTCCCTGTGATGCTGAGTGGTTCTCAGTCATCGACTTATCACAAGCATTCTTTTCTGTGCTTCTTCATGAGGACAGCCAATTTCTCTTTTGTTTCAAATTCTTGGACAGAGTCTACAGTTGGTGTCGAATTCCTCAAGGGTTTTCGGAGTCACCATCAATTTTCAATCAGATTCTAAAGAAAGATTTGGAATCATTGGAATTACCATTTGAATCAACCTTGGTACAGTATATTGACGATTTGCTGATCGCATCCAAGACAGAAAATGACTATACAGCTGACACCATTGCCCTATTGAACCATTTGGGAAGGAACGGACACAAAGTGTCCCCTTCAAAATTACAGTTCTGCCAGAAGAAAGTGAAATATTTGGGTCACCAAATAGAGAAAGGGTCAAGAAGAATTATGAAAGAAAGAATAACAAGCGTACTTCAAATGAGTCCACCGAAGACGAGAAGAGAGGTGAGAAAGTTTTTGGGAATGGTGAGCTACTGTCGCCAATGGATTCCCAATTTCTCAACTCTAGCAAAACCTTTACTGAAACTGACCCAGAAAGATGCTCTGGATGAAATAGTGCTGAAAAGAGATGAGATGGATGCTTTTATTGAATTAAAGGAATGCATGTGCAGGGCTCCAGCTTTACGTATGCCTGATTACACAAAGCCTTTCACATTGTTTTGTCATGAACGTGATGCATGTTCCTTGTCTGTCTTGACTCAAGCCCATGGTGGCGTAAACAGTCCAGTAGCATATTTTTCAGCTACTTTGGATCCGGTCGCAGCAGCACTGCCAGGGTGCTTGTGTGCCGTAGCAGCAGTTGGTATCAGCCTAAATCAGAGTGAAGGAATAGTGATGGGACATCCTTTAACAGTCACGGTCCCTCACTCAGTCGAGATACTTTTGACACGTTCCCGAACACAGCACATGACCGGTGCTAGGCTTACAAGGTACGAGACAATAATTTTGGGTTCACCTAATGTGCAGCTGAAAAGGTGCACTACGTTGAATCCGGCAACCTTGTCTCCCAGTGAAAATGTCGAAATTGAGAACGCTGAAGACATCGAGCACGACTGTCTTTAGGTGACTGAATTTTGTACAAAACCAAGACCTGACATCAAAGACACCCGATTGGAAGAAAACGATCAAGTTATTTTTGTTGATGGTTCATGTTTAAGAGATGCACTAGGAATATTGAAAGCAGGATATGCTGTATGTACGATAACAGGTGTTCTGGAAGCATCTTGGCTTCAAGGAGTTTACTCTGCACAAGTAGCGGAACTGGTAGCACTTACTAGAGCTTGCCAACTTTCCGCATTAATGAAAGTCACCATTTACACTGACAGTCAGTACGGATTTGGAATAGTGCATGACTTTGGACAGTTGTGGTCACAAAGAGGCTTCATGACCTCTTCAGGATCACCGGTGAAAAATGGTGAAAGATTAACAAAATTGTTACATGCCATCCAATTACCAGGAGAAGTAGCAGTGGTAAAATGCAGTGCACACTCAAAATCACAAGACTATGTTTCTTTGGGAAATGGGTATGCAGATCAAGTCGCAAGGTTTTGCGCATTGAACTGTATACTGCTCAGAGATGAATGGAACTTAATAAATGAGCCAGAACTTGAACCAAGTGAAGCCTTTGCTCTAAAGGTTGTAGATACAATCGAAGAATTGAAATCCCTACAGAATGATGTCAGTGAAGATGAGAAACTCTCATGGAGCAAGTTACAGTGCGTAAAGGAACCAGAAGATTTGTGGGTTTCAAGTGAAGGGAGATTGGTTCTGCCAGACAGTCTTTTAACACAATTGGCCAGGTTATATCATGGACAAGCCCACCTTGGAAGGGATGCCATGATTAGATTATTTAAAATCGATTGGTTTAATCCTAAATTCTGTCAAGTTGCTGAAGCAGTTTGCCATTGTTGCGTCATTTGCCAACAAATGAACGCAGGGAAGGGAACAGTAGTAAATTTGAGCCACATTGGAAGAGCAGGAGGTCCATTCAGCCGGATGCAAATGGATTTTATTGAGATGCCTGTGCATGGAGGCTTGAAGTATGTGTTGGTGATTGTGTGCATTTTTAGTCACTAGATTGAAGCATACCCCACACGTAGAAATGACAGCCTTACAGTTGCAAAACTACTCTTGAGAGAACTAATACCACGTTTCGGATTCCCGATCTCTTCAGAATCAGATAGGGGAAGTCACTTCAATAACGAAGTAATAAAATTACTGTGTGCAGCGCTGAACATTGAGCAAAAATTGCATTGTAGCTACCGCCCTGAAGCATCAGGACTAGTGGAACAAATGAATGGCACATTGAAATCGAGGATGGCGAAAATATGTGCATCAACAAACTTGAAATGGCCTGACGCATTGCCCTTGGTGTTAATGTCAATGAGAAACACACCTGATAGAAAAACTGGACTGTCCCCGCATGAGATCCTCATGGGCAGAGCCATGAGGCTTCCAGCAGTTCTTGCAAACGCTCTTGTAAATATTACAGATGATATGGTGTTGGACTACTGCAAAGGTCTAGCTGATGTGGTGCGCTCTTTTTCTCACCAGGTGGAGGCAACCACCTTGCCACCGATCCAAGGTCCAGGACACGCCCCGAAAGCAGGTGACTGGGTCGTGATTAAGAAGCACGTGAGGAAGGCGTGTCTGGAACACCGTTGGAAAGGACCTTTCCAAGTGATTCTGACAACTACCACCGCTGTGAAGTGAGCGGGAGTTCCCAACTGGATTCACGCCAGTCACACGAAAAGGGTGACGTGCCCCACAGAAGAGGAAGTTGAAGCGTTGAAATCGCCAGTGACTGACAAGAAAGCACCAGGCACTGAGACAGGTCAAAGAGAACCGGGAGCCGAACTAGCAGAAATAGAGGAAGGAGAGATATTTTCTGAGGAAGAAACAACTGATTCATTTGAGGAGGACCAAGGAGAAACCTCAGGAAGTGACAAAGATCCTGAAGGTGACAAAGAGCCTGAGACAGGTGAAGGAGCAGGAGAGCCTGATCAGAGGAGGGCTTTCCCAGAAGCAGACGATACAGGAAAAGAAAAGGAAAACCTGATTGACTTCCTAGGGGGAGAAGACAAGACAGGACAGGGTGAAACTGTTCAAACCCTTCCAGAACCGGTTGCAGGTCCATCAGGTGAAAACAGTGCGAAACGAAGACAAAGCATATCGCCAGTGAAATTAAGGACTAGAGAAATATTAAACGAAAATGAAGGGCCAAAGTTGAAAGAGAAAAGAAAAGAAGTGTCTGTCGCAATAACAACATCAAGTGAAGAGAAAGACCCAGCCAAGGAACAAGACATCAGCGAGAGAGAATTAAAAGGAGATGCAAAATTGAAAAGGAAAAGAATACCGAGCAGAAGATGTTCTGGTCCCGAGTGGGCATGAATAGCCACTAACGATTGGTCAGATGAATTTCTATCTCTCAGTCTTGAAAACGAAGAAGTAGAACGACACTTTGGTACTTGAAAAGAAAAAAAAAAAATTAGTGAACATTACCGAATAAGACATTGACAACCTAATTGACTTTTGAACCGGATAAGACATTGATAACTTGATTGACTTTAAAACTGATTTTGAGAAAAGCTGCTAAACCGATAAGAGACTAAGGGCCAGATGTAGCAAAGGTTTAGCGAGTCGCAAACGGCGAAAATCGCCGTTTGCGAGTCGCTAAAGCCACTTTGCTATGTAGAAATGCATTTTGCGAGTCGGAACCGACTCGCAAAATGCATTTCAGACTCGCAAATAGGAAGGGGTGTTCCCTTCCTATTTGCGACTCGCAATGGTATGCCTTTTCATTTGCGACTGCGATTGCGGTCGCAAATGAAAGCGCAGTTACCATCCACTTGAAGTGGATGGTAACCCAGGCGCAAATGGGAAGGGGTCCCTATGGGACCCCTTCCCCTTTGTGTCTGGCGAAAAAAACAAATTTTCAGGGCAGGCAGTGGTCCAATGGACCACTACCTGCCCTGAAAAATACCGAAACTAAAGGTTTCGGGTTTTTTTTCAAAGTGCAGCTTGTTTTCCTTTAAGGAAAACGGGTTGCACTTTGAAAAAAAAAGACTGCTTTATTTAAAAGCAGTCACGGACATGGTGGTCTGCTGTTCCCAGCAGGCCACCATCCCCGTGAGTGCCCTGAATCGCTATGGGGTCGCAAATTGCGACCCACCTCATTAATATTAATGAGGTGGGTCTTTGCAACCCCATAGCGACTCGCAGAAGGTGATGAGACACCTTTCTGCATTCCAAATTGCGAGTTGCAATTTGCGAGTCGCTGGGACTCGCAAATTGCAACTCGCAATTTGGAACCTTGCTACATCTGGCCCTAAGCTGCTAAAAGAAAACAGTGTGAACATTAACTCGTTCAGCTTTATATATATTTGCAAACGTGATTTGATAAAGTGTCTTCAACTTTCTGATTCTATATAGATCATGACAGGCTACACTACAAAAGGACACAAAATGAAATGCTGTAAATATATGTGTATAGGCATGATAACTGCATGTGTACTAATAATTATAGCTATAGTTCTTGGAATGCATGGGAAGAATGAAAGGGACGTGAATGATGCTTCTACTTCTAAACCTACTACTGAACTAACTCCTCAGCGGAAACTCGAACAAGACGAGAAATATTTACACAACAAGAAAGAATTGTCTTCAAACGTTTTCTATCGCTTGCTGAATGAATATGTTGAGACAATGGATGCGAAAGATTGTTATGTGTGCACACAAATACCTACCTCAGTAAAAGAAGGAGTGACATATCATAGCATGCCTCTTACGTATGGAATTTCATGTAGTTTATTAATGACCAGAGTTTATGGTCAGGAGTATATTCACTACTTTTATTCCAATTATGATGTTGTAGTTGTATATATCCCCATAATAGAGCTCCTGAGAAAAACCGCAAGAGATTATTATATAAAGCTAGTTAGGGGTTTCTTTGAACCACTGTCACCTTTTCACACAGTTTACGCTCACAGAGAAAACCTTACATGCTTGCTTTCACTGACAGAGAAAAGTTTTCTAGATCACACTGATGATAGGAGGAAGGAGGGGAAAGAGAAATTAGAAAGGGAATTACACAAGAGAACATCTGTAGATAATTATGCTTTTGGCGCGATAAAGACACAAGGGAAAATAGCCTTAGATGCAATACACATAGGGAGGCTTTGTGTATATAGACCTAAATCATATTATGACACAATCTTTGTGGGAACGAGTGAATGTAAACATACGTTTTTGTTTCAAGCTAAGTGGACGTTCATGCTGAATGGACAAGACCCAGTTATTCCAGGGGTATATTATATTTGTGGACTTAACGCCTATTATCGTCTTCCAAAGGGATGGTATGGGAGATGTTATTTGGGAATAGTATTTCCAAAGATTTATCAATTGGACGACTTAAAGAATCTTCCAAAGCTGTCTGAATCACATCATGTTCAGAAAAGGGAGACAGCTTCTGGTGTGGTAGGAGATATATTTGGGGCGATGATTCCTTCAGTAGGAGTCATATTGAATTCAATTAAAATACGAAAGTTGTCTACTATTATGGATAACATGCTTACAAAATTATCAGGAGCTATAATCCTGATGGATGCTGAACTTGCTGCAGAAAGAGTTATGACTCTTCAAAATTGGCTTGCTTTAGATATTCTTTTAGCAAAGGATGGCGGCGTTTGCAAAATGCTTGGTGCACGTCACTGTTGTTCTTACATTCCAGACAACAGCGGGCAAATTCGAAAAATGCTTACAAATTTCACTAACGAAAGTACAGATTTGAAAGAATTGAAAGAACCAGGAGTATGGGAAAAGGTTTGAAAAGGATTTGCTTCCGTGGGAAACTGGCTCAGCAGCATTTGGAATGGATTGTTACTGAAAATAGTAAAAGGAATATTAATAGTATTAATTTGTTTATTAGGTATTTGGGGAATATGGAAAGCTATTAAAATATTGAAAACAAGAAACAGAAGGAAAAGAGAAGAGAAAGAACAAAATAAAATGATGGAAATACACCGAGAAAAATCAAAAGGAACAAAAAGGAAGAGGGAACTGACTGAAGTACCGAATTATTAAAACAGAATTTTAATGGAATAAAATTTGTGGTGGAAGATTTGATGTGATGACATAATTAGTCATCAGAGGAGGGTTTGATGACGCAGAAAAAGAAGAACCAGCATATATTCATATATCATGTAACCAAAATCGTATAAGGTAGTGTGATTTTAGCCAAGGAAAATAATGTGCGTGGGAAATTGTGCCCACGGAGTAGTTCGCCATTATTATAAACTAGCTTAATTAATCATGAAGAATTGACAAATGTAGTAATCCGTCATAATTGCAATTGTATTCTATGATTTTTTTGTTGAAACTGTTATATGCTTAGCTTAAATTTAGCAGAGGCTTTGGCCTAGTTGCCTGGTCTCAAATTTAACTGCGTGGTTTTCACTTATATCAACAAAGACACAATATTTTACTTTAAGGCTGTATTTTTCCAGTAGAGATGACTAATACACTTATCTCAAGGTTTCGTGCTAGGCCGGTTTCATCCCTTTTGATGCAAGGTCAGCTCCTGCAGGTGCAGACAATAAAGGTTCTAAGATAAGATTAATTGGCAAACTTTGTTGCAACTTGTGTTCCAAGGCTCCAAGGACAATGTATGCAAAAATGAGTACTAGGAGAAAGACACTATTCATTGGTCAAATTGAAGCCACCCTATGAACCCTCCAATGGAAGACCCTGAAGTATTTGGAATGTTTCTTACTTAAACCCACCGGACAAAGAGAAGTCAGCCATTTTCTTTGATGCCATTCTGAAGCCAAATGCCAGACGCCATCTTAGACGACATCTTGATGCCCTCTTTCTCTATTCCAGAGAAAGAGACTTGAAGAATTCTCACCCTAGAGACTTTAACTTTAATTTGCCCCATCTTGCCCATGCAGTAATTTTTACCCCATGTTCCTTGCTGCTGCAAGGAAACTTGCCCTTAACTCTGCCCCTTTGAAATCTGCCCCATGTTGATCGAACCGGTACCTGAAGGACGAAGACTTTCTTGAATGCTGATTGTATTTGATAATTATGAAAAGATAATTGTATTATGCATTGTGTTTTCCTTCTTAGGTACCAACTGCTATTTTGATAGGGCCCAAGCTAGAAGTTTTCCAAATTTGTGTTGACTAAATTCGTTTTGCATGAAGCCCCACATGCCAATGCTAATTAGAGGTTAGTCGAGGTATTCACTTGACGCACCATGTTGAATTGAAATCTTGTTATGCTGACCGATGTATGCAATTAGTCAAATTCAGTTACTCATATTAGTGATTTGTATTGCTATAACCGAGTGCATTATAATTCAGATTTTGCGTAGATTGTGTTTCTTCCGTCGTTATGGACAGCTAGTAATGTTCGTATACATATATCATTTGATTTTGAGACTCATATATATTGTGTTAGCTTTGTTAATATAGGGAAATAAACTCATTAACTTTTAATAAACTGGTGTGGTTATTCATGACTGAAAGGCCATGATGTGTCAAAATACTGATTGTTATTGATTTCTAATGTGTCGCTTGATCTATTGATTAAGTATTGGGTATTGATTACAATGGCTATTGATTATTGATTTGAGTGATCCAACTATTCTTGGATGAGGAGAGCCCAACTCGGCTAAAAGGTTCACCGACCTCCAGCGTGTCCAAGTACAAGTAATTTATAAGGGTTGGACGCGTTATCAAGAGTCAAAGTTCCTGGTCTGCTTCACAGTTCTGCCTTGAGATCAGGAGCCAAATAAGATTAGTCATTTAAGGACTCTCTGTGTGCTCCTTGCACATTTCACAAATGTGCATTGAGGGCTGCATTTGGGACTTGTGCACCCAAAGCAGACTTTTACCCAGCGCTACAGCACTATGGACTTGACCTTCTGGTGCACAGTTCAAGACTCACTTGGTTTAGAGCAGTTTAGCATTTGTCTATTCGCTATAGATGCATATTTGATTCTTAATATTATTAGAACTACTGTACTCTCAGCTTTCGTCTCAATGCATAAGTAGCAGACAAAGGAAAAGGTAAATGTAGAACCTTCCACTATGAGGGTACACAAATATAGCTCAATGTTTCCAAATAACGTTTTATTAATATTATTATTGTAGTAGCTTTAACAGACTGGTCGCGTATTACATTCACACCACAATCAAATATCGGTAGATTAGTACTGTACACCATGCCTTGCAAAGAGGGTATAACAAGGCTCTGTAGCAGGTACATAAATAGATAGGGAATTCCAAAGGTATTTTGTATACATAAAGACAGATACTGACAACTAATTATTTCTGTTAAACCTTTTGCCTTCCCCACAGTAGCAACCTTATGCCCAGTATGTTGCATCAAGCACATAGGACTTGACCATGCTGGGGGTGCATGCCAAAAAGAGGAGGATGCACAAGCAGCCAAAAAGCATACCTGTGAGAAAGTAGACTCTTTCTAGCATGGTTACCCCCACTTTTGGCCTGTTTGTGAGTGTGTGTCAGTGTGTTTTTACTGTGTCACGGGGATCCTGCTAGCCAGGACCCCAGTGCTCATAGATAGTGGCCTAATGTGTATGCCTGGGTAGTGCCTAACTGTCACTGAGGCTCTGCTAATCAGAACCTCTGTGCTTATGCTCCCTCTGCTTTTAAATTTGTCACTGTAGGCCAGTGACTTCATTTACCAATTTCTATTGGCATACTGGACCCCTCTTATAAGTCCCTAGTATACGGTACCTAGGTACCCAGGGCATTGGGGTTCGAGGAGATCCATATGGGCTGCGGCATTTCTTTTGCCACCCATAGGGAGCTCAGACAAACCCTTACACAGGCCTGCCATTGCAGCCTGTGTGAAATAGTGCACACACTATTTCACAGCCATTTTCACTGCACTTAATTAACTTATAAGTCACCTATATGTCTAACCTTCACTTGCTGAAGGTTAGGTGCAACGTTACTAAGTGTGAGGGCACCCTGAAGGATGCAGGAACCCGCTGGCATCTTCCTAGGGTGCATTCCTGCAGTCTTCCACTAACCTGGGACTCTTCTATTGCACCCTCTTCAGGGTTGGCAGGGGCTCCTGTCCTTCCTGGAACTTCTTTCGACTTCTGGGCTTGGTCCCCTTCCTTTGCAGGTCTTCAGGTCCAATAATCCAGCAGTTGTTCTTTGCAGACTTGGTTGGCTGCTGCAAAATCCCAAAAACGAGGTGTAGTGTGTCCTAAGGAAACTTGCAGTACTTTACTCCTGCTTTTCTGGCCTCTGGGGTGGGGTAATTTACTTAGCTTTACTGTATTCTTACTCTCCCAGCGACTCTGAACACACTACACTTGTCTAGGGGGGAATTCGTGATTCATATTCCACTTCTTTAGTATATGGTTTGTGTTACCCCTAGACCTATTTTCTCCCATTGCATTCTACAGGGTTTCCTACTGTTTGCATTGTTCTATGACTATTTACTTGTCTAATGTTGGTGTCTAGTATATATATTGTGTATAATACTTACCTCCAGAAGGAGTATTGTCTCTAAGATAATTTTGGTACTGTGTCACCCAAATAAATACCTTTATTTTTGGTAACACTGAGTATTGTCTTTGCTTGTGTATAAGCACTGTGTAACTATAAGTGGTATTGCATGAGCTTTGCATGTCTCCTAGTTCAGCCTAAGCTGCTCTGCTATAGCTACCGCTATCAGCCTAAGCTGCTAGAACACTACTACATTTCACTAAGAAGGGATAAGTGGAGCTGGTATAAGGTGTAAGTACCCAAGGTACCCACTACAAACCAGACCAGCCTCCTACAATACCCACCTCTGTCTCTCTCATTCCCCCCCAACTCTTTTGTGTTGCTCGCCCTTCAATACTTCTAGGCAGTTGTTGCAAGTGACTATGCGAGTGGCAGTGGTGTGACAAAGCCCCTGCAGCCCCTGTGGTGCGGGGGGCCCTGAGCTCCAGGGCCCTCCTCAGCACAGTACACATACCTGAAACCTCCTGAGTGAGCCTGGAAAGGGGGCCCCTCCATGGACTGTGTATGGGTGGCGGCTCACGTTTTGTTACGCCACTGTGGAGTGGTGGATCCACATCGCTTCCACAGGAATAACGATGGCATCATACAGATGAATGCATGCTGATCCCTGACAGCCCCTCCATGCTAACTTAAAATGTTGTACTGTGGCAGTGGAGTTGCATTGAGCTCCTATTGGACATCTTTCATGTTTCCCTTGTCAACCCAATTTTAAGGAGGTATCCCCCATCCCTTGGTACACACCCATAATTATACCTAGGAAGTTATTTTTCGACTGTGGAGCATTCGGATGAGGACACAAGTTTTTGCTCTGGCAAAAGCATACCTTCTACTGAATTAATGTTTACACAACGATTTTGTGACTAGCACCATTTTGCAATTGATGTATGTTGCATACAGTTGTTCATTTTCACATTTCTGTCTGTGAACTGGACCTACAGTTTCTAACCGGCACTTTGTAATCACTGCTAGGACGTGTCCAGATAATGTGCCATTTGTCACTGCTAGGAAAAAACATAGATCAGGAAACTGTGAGGAGAAAGGATTTGGAGACTCAACCATAGAAAACAAACATTTGTATCTGTCACTTTTGTAATGAGGACTTGATGGAACCCAGTTATATTAAATCAAGGGTATCAGTCCAAGAAGTGGACTTTACCTTACATTCCAGCTTCACATACACTTCCTCCCCAAGAGATGAGAGATAAAGAATACTGCAATACAGGCATGACGCTAAAGAGGAAGACTCATGGGTGGACTGCTGCCAGCTGAATATCATGGTGCTTACTGCCTGCACAGCCCGTGGCCCAACCTCATGGATCGAGCAAATTTACGCTGCTCCCTTTATGTGCTTCAAAGGAGACCCTTAATCTAGCTCTCAATATTAGTAGGTGCAACTTCCTTACTTTTATCCATTCTAATCATGATGCTCGGTCTGCCCCTTGAGTGGAGGAAAGGGACATCTTTCGATAAATAATATCAGACAAATGAATACATGGATAAAACCTTGCGTGTTCTTAAATAACAGGAATTCAAGACAACAAATTGTAGTCAAAAGTGCCTGTACAATTTAGTGCTATAAACGTTCTGCATGGGGACACTCAAATCAGAATTTGTTAAATGCACTGCTTACTCCACGCTGCCGTCTTATTCTGTTATTTTACAATAATGCTCCAAGCTGCAGTCCTGTATTGCCAACAGCTCCACCACCACATCTGAGATGTTGAAGGTCCCTACTGAGGGATGTCACATGGCACAAAGTCATGCAGACCTATTTAAGGACTGTAGACATTGAGATGTGCTGACGTGGACTCTCAGTGTTTGCCTCCCTTCCTGCCTAGCCAAAATAGGCACAGCCACACAGTGACCCACTGTTAGAAATGGGGTCTTTGGTTGGCAGTCAGGTTACCCCCTGTCCAAGCACGGACCCTTACTCTAGTCAGGGTAAGTCACACACAATCCAAATTATCCTGTGCCCACCCTCTGGTAGCTTGACACTGAGAAGTCAGGCTTAACTTAGAAGGCAATGTGTAAAGTATTGGTGCAATAAATCATACACTACCACAGTATAACCCCACAAAAATACACCACAGTGTTTAGAAAAATATATAATATTTATCTGGATAAATGCAGGTCAAAACGATTAAAGATTAAATAAGCAAATGTAGGGATATCAATGAAAGTGATATCAAGTGTCTTTAGAGTTAAAAGATTACTGTAAAAGCAATAAAAAGTGTCTTAAGTTCTCCTAGAAACAGCAAGTGTCTCTTGCAGGGCAAAGTACCTGTTTGCGTTGAAAAATCCTCGTAAGGGACCGCAGAGGAGGAGATGCATGGAAACCGGTGAGTGTGCATCGGTTTCGCCCCTTTGCACACGGACTTGCGTCATTATTTTCCAAGCGGAGAAGACGTTGCATTGATTTTCAGCGTGCAGACTTGGATCCTCTTCGGGTTGCAGGGGTTTTCAGACGCCCCAGGGATGATGCATGGAATCCTGGGCTTGCGGAGCGAAGTCACAGCAGCTGCATCGATTCCGGTAGGCGATGCATGGAATTTTCTTCAGCACGGCAGGTGCTGCGTCGATTCCTCTCAGGAACTCAGGCGGCGGCCTTCTGAGTCGGCTTGCATCGATCCAGTAGGGCTGTGCATTGAAGTTCCGGTTGCGTCGTTGGTGCTGCATCGATCTTCTGTCACGAAGTCAGGCTGCGTCATCCCGGACTTGGCGTGCGGTGAAATTTTCACTGCAAGCAGGCTGTGCATCGTTCTTTGCAGGCTGTGCGTCGAATTTGCACAGCACGGGGATTTCAGCTGCAGGAGAGAGGTCGAGAAGTCTTTTTGGTCCTGTGACTTCAGAGAACAGGAGGCAAGCTCTATCCAAGCCCTTGGAGAGCACTCCTGCAGCAAAGCGAGAGAGCAGCAAGACAGCAGGACAACAGCAAGGCAGCAGTCCTCTTCAGAAAGCAGTCAGGTGAGTCCTTTGGGCAGCCAGGCAGTTCTTCTTGTCAGGGTGCAGGTTCTGGTTTCTTCTCCAGGAAGTGTTTGAGGTGGTAGGGCAGAGGCCCTGTTTTTATACCCAAATGTGCCTTTGAAGTGGGGGAGACTTCAAAGAGTGGCTTAGAAGTGCACCAGGTCCCCTTTCAGTTTAATCCTGTCTGCCAGGGTCCCAGTAGGGGGTGTGACAGTCCTTTGTGTGAGAGTAGGCCCTCCACCCTCCCTACCCAGGAAGACCCATTCAAAATGCAGATGTATGCAAGTGAGGCTGAGTATCCTGTGTTTGGGGTGTGTTTGAGTAAATACACAAGGAGCTGTCAACTAAACCCAGCCAGACTTGGATTGTAAGGCACAGAAAGATTTAACTGTAGAGAAATACTCGTGGCACTTCTAAAATAGTAATATTAAATCCAACTTCACCAGTCAGCAGGATTTTGTATTACCATTCTGGCCAAACTACATATGACCTTCCTACGCCTTTCAGATCAGCAGCTACCACTCAATCAATGTATGAGGGCAGCTCCAATGTTAGCCTATGAAGGGAGCAGGCCTCACAGTAGTGTAAAAACGAATTTAGGAGTTTTACACTACCAGGACATGTAAACTACACAGGTACATGTCCTGCCTTTTACCTACACGGCACCCTGCCCTAGGGGGTACCTAGGGCACACCTTAGGGGTGACTTATATGTAGAAAAAGTGGAGTTTTAGGCTTGGCAAGTACTTTTAAATGCCAAGTCGAAATGGAAGTGAAACTGCACACACAGGCCTTGCAAGGGCAGGCCTGAGACAAAGTTACGGGGCTACTGAAGTGGGTTGCACAATCAGTGCTGAAGGCCCACTAGTAGCTTTCAATCTACAGGCCCTGGGCACATATAGTGCACTCTACTAGGGACTTATAAGTAAATTAAATAGCCCAATTGGGTGTGATCCAATGTTACCATGTTTAAAGGGAGAGAGCATATGCACTTTAGCACTGGTTAGCAGTGGTAAAGTGTGCAGAGTCCAAAAACCAGCAAAAATAGTATCTCAAAAGTGGAGGGAGGCAGACAAAAAGTTAGGGGTGACCATCCTAAGGCTGTCAGGTCTAACACCCACCTATAAAATGGAAGCCACACACCAGCTCTACTGAGAGGAGGAGGGTGATTTCAGGGTCCACACTGTTAATACTGATGCCCACTTTTGAGCAAGAGTAGAGACTTGGCACAAAGATAGCGAGAGGTGAAGCTGTACCACAAATCGGATTCACAGCACTCCTAATGAAGAGCTTCCCATCAAGCCTGATAACAAATAGACTTGTCTCACTTGCCAAACTTGTAAGATCCCATCACAGTGAAAACCTGTCAAGACAATGGAAAAGTGTGACACAATAAGTCATGGAAAGCAGACACAACAGACAAAAGAGACAGAGCACCATGAACTATGTCCTTGCATATGATCCTGCTCAAGGACCTTCAGCAACTTGAAAAGCCAGTTGCCCACATACTTTCAAGATAGATAAAAAGAGTTATATCCCACAGTGATGATAAAGCACAGCGAATCATACATTCAAGCAATGTTCACACAACCAACCTTGGATAACGATCCAAGAAGAAGATCTGAGCACGTTCTCAGGGTCCCGGACAAACTATGAAACCATTTGGTGTAGACCTAGAGATGGAACAAGTGGTAAGTTTCCCCTATGAAATCCTGTGTCTCTACATCTGCCCCAGCACAGCATTTGTCCATCAATGTACCATGCGCTGTCATACATGCCCTGAAGAACTACTCTTGCTTGATAGATGCAGAAGATGCAAACCCTTCAGTAGATATGGGCAATCCATCAGCAGCTCTGCCCTGGTCCATTAGGACATGAAGTCTGACCGTTAATGCCCACAATGTTATCAAGTATGCTCCAAGTACTTATTATGTGAACATTGACTGTCAAGCACATAAGCAAATACATACCACCCTCCTGTGTACCAGTTTCTTCAAACAAGGCATTACTGTTGCATCTACAATCAAGGTCTGGACCTCTTTGTCAAAACAAGGTTCTCCTCAAAGAAGACTCTAACAGTGTCACATTTCTGCCCTCAAAATCTATGGTTTTACCAGTTACTGAAAACCAGTAATCATGTTTTCTTCACACCCGATAGCTGAGTCAGGAGGATAAGTTATTTGTTAAAATATTTAACATCCACTTCAAAATAAATGACAGAAGTGCTAAAGAAAACACAGGAAGGAAACAACATACATTTTGGAGAAAGCCAAATCCTACCACTATCAAGTCTCTCCGCAGAATTGGTGACAACACTTCTTTACTAGTTCTGCTCAGAACTGCATTGCCACCACAAACTGTCTTGCAGTGATACACAGTTACTTAAAGTCAATCGATTACAATGTGATTATAATGCTTCTAAGTTCTGTAAGCAGCCTTAATGCACTGACATTCACAATTAACAATAAGACCTCCAACATTATACACATTCATCTGATTGACATCGCTATACAGTATTCATCATGCTGTGACCCTGGCCTACCTTCCTCGAAGTGATTCAGGATCTAGTACTGGTCCAGCAGTGGGCCTATGCGCAATCATCCTGTCACAGCCCACTTGAAGGCCCACGGCAGAACAAAAAAGGCACATTCTCAGAAGGAATAAGGGCTACTCCACTAAGAGAAAAAATATTCTAGAGTAGCCCCACAAGAGCCCTCCAGACCTTAGCTTATGCCAGAATATTTCCAAGTCCCTGGAAGGCAGTATTTGTAAATCAAGAATATCAACTAATTTCACATTTCTTCCATGCGCTCATTTTTCACATTATGGAGGTATTGAATCCAGTGTTGCTCCTTGTGCAATGCAAAATTTGAGTGTTTGGACAATGACTACAAACTGTCACAAACCTCAGAAATGGGTTCAAAGCCTACACTCTTGGGCGCCAATTGACCT
Organism: Pleurodeles waltl; assembly: GCF_031143425.1. Classification (NCBI taxonomy): domain Eukaryota; kingdom Metazoa; phylum Chordata; class Amphibia; order Caudata; family Salamandridae; genus Pleurodeles; species Pleurodeles waltl. The sequence continues at coordinate 1,304,598,472 of NC_090440.1, read as the reverse complement.
ACAACTTAGGTTGTTTTATTTCTTAAGCTGTTATCAGCATCCAGGACTCTCCAGTTTCCAGTGACCATGATTTGACTCACCAGAAAACTTAAGTCATGAACTGGAATGGCAAACTCCCATTGCACTCAGCATCCACCGCTACCATGTTGTTGACCATGGGACAGTATTAGGTTAGTGATGATTTCCCATAATTGTTTGTTTTCAACCATTGGTCTGTATCCCCCCTTGCTTTTGAGAGAAATGTTATGTCCATGAGGAGAAATTCTATATGATTGTCTCTTTTAACAAGGTTTGTCATTTACATGCATACATGTGCCTAACATGCTTCATCACATCAGGCACCTCACTTGTGACTCTTCAGTATTTAGTGGAGCTGGTGTCTCTGTCGTTCAATACTGCACCACTCACAACTTTAAAGCAACTGATACAAGGCCTCACAAAGATCCACTGATTCCTAATGGAAGCCAGGTTCAAGTTGAATATTCGCTGATGGAACATGCATCATACAGAAGCAATTCTTCAGGTTACCTACATAAATATGCCACACCTGTACTCTGTGACTGCATACTTGATCACCTGATGACCTTTGAATTGGCTGACTGATAAAGATGCGCTAAGTCCTAGTTGGACGGTACAACCATAGTACACGTGCATTAGGCAAAGCCTGAAAACTGGAATGTTGTGTCTCTGAAATCCATGCAATATCGTTTGTGACTTAAGATTATCTGGCTGTGGTCCAACCAACACCAATTTGGGAACTACACTACCCCAATTACATTGTAAACCGATCTGTAAAAATCTACAGTTTTATGTAGTGACTAAAAGACAATGCAGAGTGTTTTATGAAACTACTTAAACCAAATTCAGTAGCGAGTAATTTATTTTACTTAGATACTTGTGAAGAATGAATAGTTGTAACAGTTCCTCTTACTTCTTTTGTCGCGTAGGCTCTCATTATTCTAATGAGACTACTGGATTTTGAGCAGCAAGATCGTCCACAGTGTGGGAGACTGAGTCTGACCCACAGTGGGTGACACCTGTTGCTCCAAATCCGGGTTTTGCTCCGGCTAACTAGCAGTGCCTCATCTCTCCCGAAAGGTAGAGATGATTGGGCAGCCGAGCGCATGACATATCGTACTTCTCAGGGAAGTCGTGGTCACTCAGGTCGCATCCGGTTCTCTCATTCACAATTCGGTCTCATATATAAATGACAATGAAAGCAGTAAAAGTTTTAAAGACTGGTTTAATAAAACGACTGCATTTTAGATAGCAAAGCGTGAGCTGTAATAACCAGAACGACACAACATAACAATATTAAAATGGTGACGATGAGAGTGAAGCATAAGAATAATGCTATCATATTGCCACTAAAGTCGATGGACTATTTTCTATCTGAATCATAATTTGAGCACGGCATGTAAAACTCTAATCCTGCCTTTCAGGTTCCCCCAGGAGGACATCAACCCTCATACCTGAGCAGAGCCCTGTAGTCTGCGTTAACATCTGCAGCAAGGCATTCAGCATACAGTTGTGGTTCCCTGGCTGGAATCTCCCTCTTAACGTGTAATGGGACTAGGAAGTGTTATATAATAACACAGCTAATGTTCAAAGAAAATGTTCCTACGTAAGGATGTGTATTTTCTACGAATGTTGAAGACTAAACTTCTACCACGTTCACCGGCAATGTACCAAACTGTAGCCTTGACTGAAGCACAAAGTGATCAAGAATGTGTTGTTTGAGAACACAGTGCTAGGCCAAGCAAAACAGTTAGATAGTAGAAATTAAAACAAGACTGTAAAACGGGTTATTGTAAAAATAACAATGTGAAGCTGAATAAAATGTATCTAGGTCAAGGTGCACAGCGGCCTAGTGTATTAAAATAACATGCATGGAGCTATAACTAAAATGGCTACACAACACTTTAAGATATAATAATTATGAAACCCCATTATCTTTTTAAAATTAGCAATCTGCATGCCATGCCCAAGGTCAGACAGTTTTCAGACCTCTTCAATTAACTTTCTGTTCACGGAATCTACAGTCAGGTTCCCCCTGGGGATGTAAGAAGGGCATGTGGCTGGCACAGGTAAATACAAACGCTACAGAACAACAAGGCAGGAAATAAGATAAGGGAGGAAAGAGGTAAAAGAGAGAATCAAGCGAAAGCACATAGTTTGAGGCACACGTGAAGCATAAGCAGTAAGAGTCAGTGGGCACAGATAGGGATGCATGTGGGACACTCACTGAGATGAGGCATATGGGGGTCTGTAGTTGCAGGGGTTGTCATTGATGCAGGGTTTAAGATCAGACCAATGTGACCCACAGTTTGTTGCTTTGCTTTCACACGATGTTCATAAAGTGTCTTACACTTATGTTGTTCTCTGCAGTTGATAACAAAGTACAGAAAATGTGTTAATTTTGTGTGATAGGTTACTTGTTACTCTGCCTCCTAAACTAATCAGTTGATAGCCTACAGATCACTGGTTCAAAATTGGCACACTTTGACTCAAACGCTCATCCTTATTAGAACATTGGAATGCTGGGGGCTCCATTGAAAACAATGGAGTGCTGCAGGCTTTTACTGGCCGGTAAAAGCTCGCAGCGCCAACATTCCAATGTTCGCTTTGTTCACAGCAACAGCTGTGAACAAAGCCTCACGGAGCCCAAGGGGATTTTAATCCCCTCAGGCTCCGTGAATTTTTATTTTTTTTAATAGAACATTCTGCCCTGAGTGGCAGAATGTTCTAATAGCCTTAGAACCCGCCGTAGCGGGCTCTACCGGCTATTAAAGTCCCTCTCCCTTGTTAAATGCCCTCGCCTTTGGCTCGGGCATTTAACGCGGGGAGCGGGCCTTTAATAGACGGTAGAGCCCACTACGGCGGGTTCTAAGGCTATATGAGATCCCAGTGAGTTTCCTACTTTACTGTGGTTTTAAATTGGACTGCTAGTCCACTGCAGCTGGGCCCTCTGCTCTATTCAAGTCAAACGTGGATGATGCTGGGTGGATGTGTGTGTGTGTTTGAGGACCGGTGCGTTACTAGGAAAGGTCCTCATAGTGTACATAGGTAGTTTCAAGCCAGGTGTATTCACCGCAGCCCTGAGTGCCCAACTGTACTGATGTGTGGATCTCCAGTACTGAATTTTTGTTGCCATAGGCAAACACTGATATTGCGTGTGCACCATGGCATAGGCCTGTCTCACTGGTTGCAGTGGTGTTGGATTGGGAGAGGCACCTAAAACAGTGCCCTCATTGTGGTGGAAGAAGTGCTTAATTTGTAAATAAAAATGTGCTGGTGCATTTAAGTGTGCGAGCGCGGAATACTAAGGCAATGTAATCCTGAAGCCATCTCGGGCTTCTTCAATCCATTAAAAGCCACCCCCTGCCCCTTCAGCTGACTCTTGCAGCTTTCTGCTTTCTGCTTTCTACCGTAGTGCCACTTTTTCCTTTTTCGCTTTCTCCGTCTTTCCTGTTTGTGTCGTTTGCTCGCAGCAAATGCTTGAGGCATAAAAATAAGCCCTGGCCCTCAAAAATAAGTGCTTATGCTCAGCACCGGAAACAATAAGCTCAAATGAAGCACTGGGTGGAAGGCTACTGCCTTCACAAAGAATTAAGCAGCACAAGCACAGTGGGAGCAGCATACAGTGTAGTGATCAGTAGTAGGAACAGGTTTATTTTAACCTGTCACTGGTTTGTTGTGAAGTGCTGTGCATCGCAGAACTGGTGTATCTGTGATGAGTGTATGTGTGCCTGGGAAAGGTACAATACAGGGATAATGCAGTGCTGGGCGGTGTGTGCATGGTTAATGCATGTCTTGGATGTATGTGTGCCTAGGAGTGGTACAGTACAGGAGGACACAGTACTATGCAATGTGTGTGTCTATATACATGTACTGGGAGTATGAGTGCCTGTGGATGGTTCAACACATGGGGGGCCCGGGATCACCATTTTGGAAAATCCAGGACAGCATGGGGAAACACAGATAGGTGGTAGAGAGATCCCCCAGAAAGCTTTGTGCATTGCTGCATTCCTGTACGCTGGGTGGGGCACACACTGGCGAGGGGGAGAGCCTGGCTTCACCTGTACACTTCAAAGGGTGCTCGTTGATTCAAAGGCAATCACAAGTAAGGGGATTTGACAAACGGGGATTATTGGGTTGGTAGCAGCACCAAGGACCTTTTTGCATAGTTCTCAAGGTGGAAGACAAGGACAGATTTGATAGAGAAAAAACGCACGTCAAGGCACTGTGGACAGTAGTGGCAGGGATGCGATTATTGGGCTAAAATGAGTTTGAGTTGGGCTATGGGACTACAAGCTGTGAACCGTGCAGTAGGGTTTTACCTTATCCGCATACAAAATGCATTTGCATCACTGTGCACTTAAAACAAGCTTTAAAATGCGGTAACTCCACTTATATTCCTGTTTTCCCCAGAGTAACACACCAGCATGACCCTTCTCAGTGTTCTATGGTTTTCTTTTCGAGAAAAAAAACAGAGAACGTATATGCTTCAAACTCTAGTGAAGAAGAATAGGCACAGGAACAGAATGTGAACAGATAAATGCCACGCTCGCAGACAACAATAAATGTAGACATTATCAAATACATCATCTTTCGTGCAGGGCCAGCAAGGCATCGCATTTTGGAACAGTTTGAACATGTCTGTTTTTGAGACATTTCACACAAAGATGTAAAAACATGTGCAGCATACAAAGGACAGCAGTTCGCATCTACCATCTGATTTCTCTTAAAAGCACTTGAAAACATTATCTGCTCTCATCTAATAAAACATCAAGGCCTGTTTAAAAAAAGAACTCAAAAACAAATAATTCGAATTCTGGAGCGTTGACCTGGTGCGAGCGTACATACTTTCTTTTTGACGTGTTTTTCTCATTAAAGCTGAAAGTCACTGCAGGTTTGGAATTAACTGCACGCAAAGCCACTCTACCTCGCGAAATGTTTCTACGTCAGAGCTTCGTCGACCAGATCTAACCATGAGAAAGACGCAATCTAGACGCATTTTAGCAAGGAAGTAGTCCGCGGCGCTGTCAACCTAGTTAATGAAAAGTAGCACAATTACAAAGAAAAGAAACAATGCCAAAGTCAATAAGTCTAGGTGTAATTTGCTAGTGCATGGAGCGTTATCACATTAGAGGGGGCCACTAGGGTGGACAGAGTACTATAATGGCATTAGTTTCTCATGCAGTTCAATGCAATCCCTGGAATAGAGGTGAAGGATTCACCAAACAGCCTCTAGCATAAACTGAGAGGTAAATGTTGCACTGGGTTTAGATTCACTTGAAAATAAAAACGTGACTGTGCCCAAAGCTCTCCTCTTAAAGGCATATACCTAAAGCCATCTCGGCCCTTTTTAATCCATTTACAGCCACTCTCTGCCCCTTCACCTCACTCTTGCAGCTTTCTGCTTTCTGCGTTTGTGATGCTTTAACTTTTTTCTTTTCCTCTGTCTTTCCCATAAGTGTCTTTTGCTCACAGGAAATGCTTGAGGCAGAAGAATAAGTGCCAGCCCTCGAAAATAAGTGGCAGCGGCCCGCACCGGAAACCACCAGCACAAATTAGACACTGGCTTAGCCAAAACGCGATTAACAAAGTCCCAAGTCATACTGCTGAAAGAGAGGCTGATAGAAAACAAGCATAGGCAAAGTGAATAGGTCTCGCCTTTGGGACCTATTGGATTTGTAAATGTTTTTAGCCACGTTGCACAGTGGTGTGGGTTTTTTTCTATCAGGAAAACAGAGAGGGATGCATTGATATGATCCATGTTGCACCCTTTCCTCCCTCCGAGATCCCTCCGACCAGATAGTTAAAAAAAGACTATGGCCCTCATTACAACCCTGGCGGTAAATGCCACTTACCGCCGTGCAGAAGACTGCCAACATACCGCTGCGGCCGCGGAATTCCGCTACAGCTATTACGACCCACAGCTCGGAATCCGCCATAATACAGACACCCACACAAGTCCGCCACACTAAAGGTCAGTGATAAACTGGCGATACCAAAATCGACACCGTCATGCCAACAGGAATACGCCCACACTATCAAGATCCACAAATCAACACTGCGGTCTTACAACCGCGGTAATCCATTGGCGGTACACACCGCTGCGCTCAAAATACACACACACTTACTAAACACAACCACATTGGACAATTTGAAATTCACACACCTGGTACACATACACACACCACACCCACACACTCACACTACTATAAAACACACACCCATATTACCCACAAACCCTTACTACCAGAAATTTGAAAGCAGGCCAGAGAGAGACCCTACCTAAAACAACACCAGCATTAACAGACACACAACACCATCACTTACACAACGTCCACGCACCTCAAACAACACACACCAACACATCCCCTCACACATCACAACACACACCACCTCACATATCACCCACACCACATCATGGCATCTCAACGACACCCCAGGTTCTCTGAGGAGGAGCTCAGGGTCATGGTGGAGGAAATCGTCCGGGTAGAGCCTCAGCAATTCAGATCACAGGTGCAGCAGACCTCCATTGCAAGGAAGATGGAGCCATGGCGCAGAATTGTCGACAGGGTCAACGCAGTGGGACAGCATCCAAGAACCAGGGATAACATCAGGAAGAGGTGGAACGACCTACGGGGGAAGGTGCGTTCAGTGGTCTCCAGGCCCCAGATTGCTATACAGAGGACTGGTGGTGGACACCCACCTCCTCCCCCACAACTAACAACATGGGAGGAGCAAGTCTTGGCAATACTGCATCCTGAGGGCCTCGCAGGAGTAGCAGGAGGACTGGACTCTGGTAAGACATATCTTTATTACCATATCTCTCACCCCACCTGCATGCCTTCACATACCCCCACCCTCACCCTCACCCTCACCCCCATCACTCCAACACCTCACATATGCCCCACGATCACAACCCAGCCATCCCAATACCAAGCCCTGCATGCAACACCAAAGCATGGACACCCATTACCAAAGCATGTCCACTGCAGATACCCACACAGACCCCAAACTAACTATCACACAAGGACCAAGCCAAGAATGCAAGCACTGGAGTACAGGGTCACTAACCCATTGCACACAATGGCACACACAGATGCAATAATCATGCCTTTACACCCCTACAGGACCCCTACCCAACGTCACTGGACAGGAGGTGCCAGACATAGCCAGGCCCCCCACAGGAGAGACCCCCCAGTGATGACAGCAGCTCTGCACAACTGGCTCAAGATGACCAGCCTGGCCCATCAGGGACCTCAGGACAGTAGGTTCCCCTGACACAGTCACAAACCACCACTGATCCTCCCCCGCAGGAAACACCAGCATAGCACCCACCCAGCGGGCCCATACCTCTGTCCCCAGGACACGTCAATCAGGGGTGTGTCCACCACTACAGGGAACCCAGGCAACCCCACTAACACAGTACGATCAGGGACCTGGGGCAGTGGTAGTGGGCACACGGTTCAGGGGACAGAGGCACAGGACAACAGGGAAGCTGGGAGGACTGCTGTGCGACAGGGGGAGGACAGGCCCAGGGAAACCACTCTCCATGAGGCACTCTCCAACATCATGGGAGCTTACCATCATTCCCAGGAGACAATGGCAACGGTACTGGCCAAGTTTCAGGAGACCCAGCGGCTGCAGGAGGAACACTACCTTGGGATCAGGGAGGACTTGAAGTCCATTAACAACACCCTGGTCACCATTGCAGGGGTGCTGCAAGACCTTGTCAACACCAGGAGGGACAAAGTGGCACAACAAGGGGCCCCTGACACTAGCCTGGATGATGAACAGCCCTCCACCTCTGCCAGCGCTAGTGGACAGGAGGCACTGCCAGAGGAACACAACACCAGCATCCCACCCCCTGCAGATGGAGAACCACCCTGCAAATGGTCCCTGAGATCCAGGAACAGGACAGAGAACATTGCCAAGACCCCCGCCAGGAAATGAGACCCCCCTGAATGTCACCCTTCTGTCCCACTTTGCCACCCTGTCCATCCTTCAACTGCCATTGCTCCACTTCCTATGCCCCTTTGGACAATGCACCTGTGAAACAAATAGACTGGACTCTGCCATGGACATTCCTCTACCATCCCCCCAGCCCATTTTATAAACCCCTCCGCTTACTTGCACAGAAGTAAACACACTTCAATCACAAAACAATCTGGAGTCAGTCTGTGCTTTCACAAACGTGTAATTGCAATAACCATGGAATATAGCAATGTCAATTTATTTGTGCACATACCGATGTAACACAGCTGTAGGCCTGGAGGAAATATAGCAGAAGGCACAAAGTGGGACCCACATCTGTGAAATGGAAAGGCAAAGTGACAAGTCAGGGTCCATACACTGATTGAAAATGACAGACTTATGCTAGCTCCAGAAATTGTATGAGATGTGGGAGCCAGTGGCATGTTTTTACCTGTGTCTCACTGGAAGTATTGCATGATTATCCTCCTGCAGAAAAGGCACCTGCCGTCGCAAAGCCAGGTTGTGCAGCATACAGCTGGCGACAATTATTTGGCACACCTTCTTCGGTGAGTAGTAGAGGGAACCACCTGTCATATGGAGGCACCGGAATCTGGCCTTCAGGAGGCCGAAGGTTTATTCGATCACCCTTCTAGTTCGCCCATGTGCCTCATTGTAGCGTTCCTCTGCCCTTGTCCTGGGATTCCTCACTGGGGTCAGTAGCCATGACAGGTTGGAGTAACCATAGTCACCTGCAAATATTGAAGGACAACTGTTAGACACACACTAAACCTTAGGGACAACCCCATACCCAGACACCCATTCACACTGTATTGGGTCCTTGCCCTCACCTATTAGCCACACCCGGTGCCTCTGGAGTTGCCCCATCGCATAAGGGATGCTGCTATTCCTCAAAATGTAGGCGTCATGCACTGAGCCAGGAAACGTGGCATTCACATGGGAGATGTACTGGTCTGCCAAACACACCATCTGCACATTCATAGAATGGTAGCTCTACCGGTTTCTGTACACGTGTTCACTCCTCCGGGGGAGTACCAATGCCACATGTGTCCCATCAATGGCACCAATGATGTTGGGGATATGTCCCAGGGCATAGAAGTCACCTTTCACTGTAGGCAAATCCTCCAACTGTGGGAACACGATGTAGCTGCGCATGTGTTTCAGCAGGGCAGACAACACTCTGGACAACATGTTTGAGAACATTGGCTGGGACATCCCTGATGCAATGGCCACTGTTGTTTGAAAGGAACCACTTGCCAGGAAATGGAGTACTGACAGGACCTGCACTAGAGGGGGTATCCCTGTGGGATGGCGGATAGCTGACATCAGGTCTGGCTCCAACTGGGCACACAGTTCCTGGATTGTTGCACGATCAATTCTGTATGTGATAATTATGTGTCTCTCTTCCATTGTGGACAGGTCCACCAGGGTCTGTACACCGGAGGATGCGCCATCTAATCACCTGCCGCAGCAGACGTGCCCTATGGAGGAGGACAGCGAGCAGAGAGTCAGCCAACACTGAGGTATCCCAAAATGTCATTTGCACAAATTTATTAATCCGCACTGTGCCTGTAACTGTGAGTATTCCAGGCCTACATAGGTGTGACACAGTTATTATTAATGCCATGTGGCCCCCTGAAATGGCGGCTGCCTGACCTGTAAGGTGGGACAAGGGGATAAGAGGTAACTGCGCTGACGTTCTACACTGTCCCAATGGGCGGTTGAAGCCCGCGGCGCTATTCTGCATTGGTTAACATTTGGCCCTATGGGTCCGAGGAGCCAATGACAATGTACGCCGGTGGTGACGGTACGCACCGCCGCGGACGTGACCCCCATTTTCTGTCTGTTCACTCACTTGATACCAGACCTTCAACAGGAGAGGACCTACACTGCAAGTGCTGCTGTGACCTGTGTCTGGAAGCGACAATGGCCACATTGTCTAGGGAAAGGGCCCCTGCCTTCACTTCGGAGGAGTTGGAGAGACTAGTGGATGGGGTCCTCCCCCAGTACACGCAACTGTACGGTCCTCCAGACAAACAGGTGAGTACACTGTGAGCATGCTGCATGGGCAATGCCTGTTTTGAGTGGTGTGGATGGAAGATACATGGGGGGGCTGAGGCCTGTATGTGCGGATGGGGAGTGTATGTGTGTCAGGGCAAGGGTGGAAACGGGGGGCAATGAGTATGATGGTCCAGACGGGGAAGTAATGTCCTTTCCCCCTGTACCATCCCTCTAGGTCAGCGCCCACCAGAAGAAGTGTATTTGGCGTGCCATCGCCAAGGACATCCAGACCCTGGGGGTCCACCACAGATGGAGCACCCACTGCCGGAAAAGATGGGAGGTCCTGCGCCGCTGGAGCAAGAAGACGGTGGAGGCCCACCTGGGGATGGCCTCCCAATGTGGGAGGGGTGCCCGTCGCACCATGACCCCCCTGATGTTCCGGATCCTGGCGATGGTGAATCCAGAGTTGGATGGGCGCTTGAGGGCATCACAGCAGCCACAAGGGGGTGAGTACACTCTCATTCAGCTGACTTTGCACGCATTACGAGGTGTCTGGGTGGGGGCGGTGGGCAGTGGGTTCCCCTAGGCCAGGGCAATCTTGGTAGGCAAGGTCCCTTGTGAGGCAGGCTATGTGGCACCCCTACCCCACTAGTGGTTAGAGCAATCTACACCTAGTCAGGTTCCTGTGACTTCCAGGTGTGTAGCAATTGGGTTTCGGCCTTGTACCCCATGGGCATGTGATTAATCTAGGAACTATAAGTGCATGGCGCAGTGCAGAGGGCTGCTCACTGTCTGTTGTGTCCACCAACGGTAGTGGTGTTGCATGCTGTCTCCCCCCCCCCTTTTTGTGGTCTCCCTGTTCTTGTGTACAATAGCATCATCAGGCGGAGGAGCATTGGCACCAAAGCAGGAGGGAGCTGCAGCCCACTTGGCCCTGGAGGGTGAAGCAATGGAGTCTGAAGGCACCAGTGGGACGGAGGGCGAGGGGAGCTCCACGGAGGGGACAGGTGCAGAGACCAGCGACAGCGACTCCTCCTCTGATGAGAGCATCTTTGCGGTGGCGGGCCCCTCTGTGCCCACCGCATCAACAGGTGCAGCCGCCACCCCCCCTACCAGCACCACCCTCCCAGCAGCCCCTCAGCGTCTGTCCCGCGCCCGCTCACCCAGGAGGGTGGGCATCTCCTTCGCCCCAGGCACCTCAGGCCCTGCCCCAGTCAGCCCTGCTGCCCTCAGTGAGGAGGCTACTGACCTCCTGAGATCCCTCACTGTTGGGCAGTCTACCATTCTGAATGCAATCCAGGGTGTTGAGAGGCCTTTGCAACAAACAAATGCATACCTGGAGGGCATTCATTCTGGGCAGGCAGCCCAACAGAGAGCATTTCAGGGTCTGGCCTCAGCACTGATGGCAGCCATTGTCCCTGTGTCCAGCCTCCCCCTCCAACCTCCTCCACCCAGACCCAATCCCCTGTACCTCAGCCTATCCCAAGCACACCATCAGACCAGCATGCACACACATCAACACACAAGAGTGTCTCAGGCAAACATAAGCACCAAACAACCCACAGGCACTCACACAAGCATCATACCCATGCACACATACCAACATCCACTTCCTCCACAGTGTCCCCCTCCTCCACGTCTCCATCCTCCCTCCCAGTCTTGTCTCCACTCACACCTGCATGCACTACATCCTCAGCCACTACCTCCATCACCAGCACGCCCATCATCACACACCGCTCACGTGCACTCACCACCCCCACTTCCATTCACACATCCCCAGTGTCCTCTCCCAGTGTCAGTGAACCCTCCTCCCAAAGTACACAAACGCAGGCCCCCACCCACCCAACAGCCATCCACCTCACAACAGCCTCCAGCCCATGCACCTTCACCCAAATTCAGCAGACGTACACCTCCTACAACCACTACCTCTTCCTGCACTCCCGAACCCCCCCCCCCATCTACCCGTCCCATTGTGTCTAAAAAACGTTTCCTGGCTAACATTGACCTCTTCCCTACACCTCCCCCCCCTTCCTTCCCCTAGGGCAGGCTTTCCAGGTCCCAGCCCAGCACCTCAGCCACCACATCCCCAGGCACAGAGGTGCCAGCAACTGCGGGGTCATGGAGTGCGCCAACCATCAGGGCTGCCAGTGTGCCACGGAGCGAGGGCAAGGACGTTCCGCCACCTGCCAAGGTTAAAAAGTTGCCCACATCCCAAAGGGAGAAGCCGAAAACACCTGCCACTAAGGGGTCAGCGAAAACTAAAGGGAATAGTGGCAAGACAACTGCGCCACCATCAAAGGTGGGGAAGGGCAAAAAACTGAAGGGCAGGTCAGGAGAGGGCATGGTGGCACTGACTGAGGGACCAGTGTCACATCTTCTGTCCACATCCACACCAACCTGTACGGCGGCGAACACCGCCACCTGCACCGCCTCCGGCACGTCTACAGCCGCACCGACAGTCCCCAGCCTCTTCCCCGGTGGGCAGCTGTCCGAGGCTGCAGGAGCCATCCAGCTTTCTCACTCAGCAGGTGCTGACACATGCCCCGCAGCCAGGGACCCCGCCGCCAGCACCGCGGCCACTGACCCCGCCGTCATCACCGCCACCACAGACCCCGCCACCAGCACCGCCGCCACAGACCCATCCGCCAGCACCGCCACTACAGACCCCGCAGCCAGCATCGCCGCCACAGACCCAGCATGCAGCACCGCCACGACTGACACCGCCGCAAGCACCGCCAGCGGGCCCGCGACATCCTCGGACAGTGGAACCACCGCAGACATTCCTACCGCCCCCAGTGGTCAGTCGTCGGAGGCTGGTGGTGAGTTCCAGGGCACTGGGCAGCTTCCATGAAGCATTACTGTCATCACAGTTGTCACCTGCAGGTGAAACGCGAAGCTGCAGCAGTGTGGGGTATGTCTCAGCCTCCATGGCGTATCATGCTACCTGTACCTCGGCAGTCTCGTGGCACACACACCCAGGTGAGGGAATTGTACTGGCCACACTGCACGTGGAGCACTTTGGGCACCAATCCCCCTCCAGAACCAATGGAGGGATACATCCACTACCTCAGTCCATGGCAGGATGAAGCACTCTGGGCACCAATCCCCCTCCAGAACCAGTGGAGAGATACATCCACTACCTCAGTCCTTGGCAGGATGAAGCACTCTGGGCACCAAGCCCCCTCCAGAACCAGTGGAGAGATACATCCACTACCTCAGTCCTTGGCAGGATGAAGCACTCTGGGCACCAAGCCCCCTCCAGAACCAGTGGAGTATCACATCCACTACCTCAGTCCATGGCAGGATGAAGCACTCTGGGCACCAAGCCTCCTCCAGAACCAGTGGAGACTGTTATCCACTTGAGAGACTGTGGCTTTGCACTCCCCAGGATAAATCAGTGGGCAAACCACCCACTAGAGAGACTTGAGAGACTGTGGCTTTGCACTCCCCAGGATAATGCAGTGGGCAAACCACCCACTGGAGAGACTTGAGAGACTGTAGCTTTGCACTCCCTTGGATAAAGCAGTGAGCAAACCACCCACTGGAGAGACTTGAGAGACTGTGGCTTTGCACTCCCCTGGATAAAGCAGTGGGCATGGAGCCCCCTCGTGCAGCAGTGGCATTGTGCATTAATCTGGTTGAGGTGCCCCCTCCCCCTGAGGTGCCTGTTTCATTTCGATCTGATGCCCCTGCAGTGTTCTCTCCGTTTCCAGTCAGGTGTCATGTGTGGGCTTCGCCCATGCATTTTGGGCCCAGTGCTCCACAAACAATGATTGGTACACTATCCGGACTTGTGTAGTTGATGTACATACTTGCATTTGCTGGATTTTGAACTTTGATAATGATATTTCACATGATTACATTCGTTCAAATCAATTCCTTTTGTCCTTGCGTTCTTCCAGGGGGTGGGGGGGTATATGCGTACTGTTGCTGCATGTATTTTTGTGTATGGTGTTGTGGGTGGGGGTGTTGCGTGTTGCGTGTGTGTGTCACTCTCTTTTCCTTCCCCCGCCTGTGTTGTAGGTGCAGTACTCACCGTGGTTGTCGCCGCCGTCGTTGGTGCTCCTGATAGAAGAGGAGGAAGATCATCATCAGCAGTATCTGCAATTCGGGCTTCATGGTGTCCTGGTTCCTCTTGGGGTGTGGAGAGGTGAGTGTTTTCCCTTCTGTGTACTGTTTCCGCCGTGTTTTTGTTCGCGTTGGTTCCGCCCCGGAAAAGGTGGCGGATAGGCCTGTTGTGATAGGTTGGGTGGTACATTGTCTTCCGCCTGTCTGTTGGCGGTGTCTGCCGCAATGTTTGTTTGTACCGCCGTGGTGGTCAGAGTGTTAAAGTGGCTGTCTATGTGGTGGTTTCTGCCATGGTCGTAATCCCATTTTTTTTTCCGCCAGCCTGTTTGCAGTATTACCGCCACTTTAACACCGACCGCCAGGGTTGTAATGAGGGCCTATGACTTTGCCAGCTCAGCGTTTCCTCTATAACCCACCCCAAAGGTAACAAACAGGGAGTAAGATTACCGAAAAGAGGAGGTTCTATGCAAATAAATTCCCTCCGTCAATCGGAGACAGTTACTGTAACAGCTGAGAACTCAAAGGAGCAAGAGTTAACATCTTCTCACACCGAACAGCCTGGATAGCCACCCACTGAGTCTGAGTGGGTGAGACAGCCGAACCAAGTACAAAGCCATCCCTCAACAAATCCAATAACATGACTGGGTCACACCTAAGGGGCAACAACTGTTTGGAAGCACACCATTTCTTGAAGTTCCACCAATGATTATTGTATGACATCCTAGTGGAAGGACGATGGGACTGCTGAAGGGAGTCTGCCACTGCTGAGGGACAACCCAGAGCCAACAACCTTAACCTTTCCAACGCCAAACCCCCAGTTCCAAACGAAGGAGAGACCGCAGAGAAAGGTTTGAGGGGAGCAAGGGGAAAGGTTGAAGGGGAAGGTCCAAGGAGGAGCCACTGCCATCTCCCACAACAGAGGAAACCAAGGCCTCCTTGCCCAACCGGGGACAACTAAGAGGACCAGGGCATGATCCTCCCTGATTTTCTGGAGCACTCTCGGAATCAAGGGGAAAATTAGGGAAACAATACAGGAGACCAGGAGGCCATCGGACTGAGAAGGCATCCGTCGCCCACGCCCCCTGGCTGGAATCAGAGAGCTAAACTGTGGGAGGAGCGAATTCCCTTTCATGGCAAATGGGTCCATCCATGGGAGGTCGAACTGACGAGTGATGTCTCAAAAGACCAGGGGAGAGAGACACAGGGAGATCTATGATGGGAGCAAGGACCTGCTCAACTGATCTGCAAGCCCATTCTCCTTCCCTGGAAGATAGACTGCCTGGAGAGAGAGAAGACTGAGATCTGCCCAAGCACAAATCTTCCTGGCCAACCTGTAAAGGGAGGAAACTATCTCCGCCTGCCTGTTGATATTGGCTCTGACTAACTGGTTGTCTGTCTGTCCCCCAAAAACTGCACCTCAACCCTTTTTATCTGGTGCCTGTGGTGATAACCAGAGGAATGGGCTGTGTCAACTGGAACCCCTTCTGCAAGTTCCTTGAAACCAACCACCAGTGCAACTCCAACCTGATCTGAGGACAGACAGGAACCAAAGCCTCAAAGTCTTGGGAGAGGGGATTCCACTGGTGTAATAAATTGTATACTAAGGGATACAGATGCAAATGGCTCCAAGGAACAGGGGCCAGGGCTGAAGCAATTTACTCTTGACTTCACAACCACAGCTGGGCTGATGCCTATGGATGCTTCAAAAGATCTGAAAGATGAGCCACAAGCCTAGTAGCCTTCTCTGTGGAAAACAAATCACCCCCTGTACATACAAAACAAAGCACCAATGAACTGGAGTTTCTGCACTGGATGCAGATTGGACTTGGCCATATTCAACAGGAATCTATGGCTCTTCAGAACGTAACACACCTTCATAACATGGCCTTCAGCCTAGGAAAAGGAAGAAGAACTGATTAGCCAGTCATCCAAATATTGTAATACACAGATACCAGCAGAAATCAAGATACCCACCAAGGGAGCCAAGAGCTTGGAAAAGATTATTGGAGCTGAAATTAACCCAAAGGGTAGGACTTGAAATTGGTAATGGTGGTCCCCAATTGTGGAGCACAGAAATCGCTGGTGCCCGAGAAAGATCGGCACATGAAGGTAGACATCCATCATATCCATAGAAGACAGAAACTCCCCTCATCTGATCAAAGGAAGCATGCTTTGTAAAGTTGTCATTTTACAGGTCTGGTGCACTAAAAACCTGTTCAAGGCCTTCAAGTCCAGAACCAGACGAAAGTCCCCAGAAGGGATCTGCACAAGGGACAGAATTGAATAAAACCACTGACCCCAATCTGATTGTGGAACTGGGACAATTGCCTTCTTTTGCAACAATGTCTGCACACCGTCCGGCTGGGCCTATCTTTTCAAGGGGACTCTGGGCATCGGGGTAACCTTGAAAAAATCCATTTAAATGTTTGTGAACTCCAAATGATAACCACTGGATACCACGTTGACTGCCCAAGCATCTGACACAGTGGAAGCCTAAGTCTCTTTGAAATGCCACAGACGTCCCCTCAATGGAACATCCAGATGATAGTCTGGACCTTGTAGACACAGCACCTGAGGAACCAGTGGCTGAGGGCTGAAACTGGCATTTATGAGAGTGAGGGACCTTCCAGCCACAATCACTACCCTGAAAGGGCTAAGATGCCCCACTAGTGGATGAAAAAGGAAAGGCTCTTTTGTAGGCAAAACCTTTACCCGTAGAAAAAGATTTTATAGGCTCAATCAATTTCTTGTTCTCTGCAGTCTTTTTAACCATAACTTCCAATTGCTGCCCAAATAATTTAACGCCATCAAAAGGAAGTTTCAGCAAAACAGCCTTCAGTGAAGTATCAGCCTTCCATGTACACATCCATAAGTGACAGCGGGCCGAAACAGCAGCCTCCGAGGCACCCGCAGAGCAACACAAAGTATCAAAAGACACATCCAAAAGGAAACAAACTTGTTGTTCATTAAGAGCAAGGAGGGCTGGACAGTCTAACCCCTGTGCCATGTTGTCCGCCAAGGACTGGAAATTCTCGAGCAATAATTGAACCGTGTAAATTTGCCCTCACTTCAAAATCGGTTGCTGCATACCATCTTGATTGCCTCCTTCACCTTTTTATCCACAGCATCACAAGGGGAAGCATCCTCAGAAATAACATTGCCCTGGGTAGATAAACACGGCATAAGGTTATCAACCCTAAGAGAGGCAGGCAATTCCTCTGAAAAGTTGGCAATGGGATATACCTTGGCCAAGAAATGAGGAAAACAGGACTTATCAACGCCCCGCCATTCATGTTGCCACACCTTCTTAATTGCAGCATACAAAGGCACAGAGTCAGGCTCTTGCTGCAAATACTGTGTCAAAAAGTCATTCTCATCAGGTGTCACATCCACCACTGGGAAGTCCAGATTTGTGCAAAATGCTGCAGGACCTCAGAAAGCTCTGCTCTCTGAACCAACATAGCCTCATCTGACTCCAGCCGTCAAGAGATTTTAGGGCAGGAGGGCCTTCTTGGGCTCGAAAAGCAGCCTCCTCATCCATAGCAATCGTCTCCTGCAAGGAGGGCTGCAAGGGTGCATCCCTAGGTGGGCCAGGGGCATCCTCAGAGTCAGACACCATAATGCAAAAAAAGGAAAAACCAGTGACACGACTTCCGCAGAAATTAAACCGACCAACTTACTGATTTTCTGCCAGTTTCTAAGCAACACAGATCACGAAAACACCTGCAAGAGCTGCGGGTCACTGCCAAAACTGGCGCTCAGCACTGAAGCGACCAAAAAGCTGGCACTGAGAAACAAACAGCTCGTCCCAACTGCTAAAGCAAGTCCTGGAGCACGCCTAAACGGGTCCAGTAAAAGAACCCCTTGGCCTTTCCCTACCCCAAAAGTGAGTAGTGGGGAACGTGACAGCAAGATTGCTGGAGCCAAGCTCTGGGATATCGGTAAACAAAAAGAAGGACGCTAAAGCAGTACCTTCCTCTGCACCCAAAAGCAATTCACAGAGGTCCGAAATAACAGGCACACTTCTCTGAGTCAGCCGGGGAATCCGAGCCTGCAGAAAAAAATTACAGGATGTGTGGTGTGTCTACTTCCCCTTTATAGTGGCACCTAGGTAATGGCGGCCATGTTGGGGGATGTATTTTGAGTTGGCTAGAGAATTATGTCTGCCAGGAGGTGATGGAATCTCACGTGTAAGGAATGGATTGGAGAAGTTGGACGTGGAGGCGATGAAACTATTTGCAGATACCACTATACAAACTTTGCATGCATTCATTTACTGAATTAGTAGCCTCACAAAAACTTCTGTCTACATATCATAATTTCCCTGCTGAACACTGATTGCACCAATCAGACCTTTCAAATGTAATCCCTGCAGTGGAATAATTAGTATAATCGTCAAGTAGTTATTAAGAAGGGGCACGTTCTGTGTCGCTGTCCTTTTTTGTAGTAAAGCATTAGTGCTTAATTTGATCCGGTGGTTGCAACGCGGGGCCTCCTGTCAGTTATTTTTCCCTATCAGACAATCTCCAAGAGGAATAGGAGAGTATATCTCTCCAGTCTGCATACTCAAAAAATATATGCTGCTGAGAGGCATACTATGTGCCAAAAACTCATAGAAATCATTTATACAATAGGGGTGGAGCTCTGCTCTTCCGGAAAGTTTAAAACAAGTGGCAAGACCAGAAAGCATATGAGCATATGAAACAATCGCAAGAACAAAAATGGAAGCTGCATGCCAATACAACATGTCTGTGTCACATCTTTGACTTGGGTGGACCGAGCATAAGCTAACCATCAACAATACAATATAGTATAACTTTGCCATTCTAAAGACAGCGGTGTCATGGCCTTGTAAGTATAGCATACTCTAAACGTATTGGGGCACATTTAAGAAAAGTGGTGTTGCACCATTATCATCCCCAACAGCCACCATGTTTGAGCCGTATTTAAAATACGGCGCACCATGACGAAGGGTAGTGGGCAATAGGATAATTTTTCATGATGCTACTGATGTACTCTGCAGGAGTAGCTCCAAAAAATGTATAAATAATGGAAGCCCCCTTTTAACGCCTGCTCTGAACAGAAATTAAATGTGGCATAAAAAATGATGCAAGGAAATCTGTTAGATTTCCTTGCACCGTTTTTTCAGACCCCCTAATGTGGGAACATCCCTTTTACATACATTATGCCTGGCACATGCATATTGTAGCGCACAGGGTTACAAAGTGGCACAATGCATGCATTGCGCCACTTTGTAAACATGGCACGAGGATTTTGGCCTCATTGAGCCATATTAGCATTAAAAAATGACGCTTATGTGGTGCGGGGGGCTTATAAATATGCCACGTTGTCCTTTCCCTGTCTTCCATTTTGCATGTCCCTTTAATCAACCTGTTTGCACTTTCTTAACTGTTCCTCGTGTCAAATTTCATTCCTTGGCCTCCCTGCACCATCTTGTCACATTTTCCCTTACTTCACTATAAGGTGTGGAGGACTGTGCCATGTGTAGTTGGTAGTATGTAGAAGGGTCGACATGCTCTCTGGGAGGAAGACTTTTTTGAGCAGTAATAAGAGGTGATGGAGGCTTGAGATTTAATATGACAAAGCATCATGCTGTGTTGAGCAAGAAAGCAGCACCGACCTATATTTGTTAAAAAGTGCCTACTGTTGCTCTCATACCTTTAATGAGCAACAAGGTGATGGATGGAATGCTTGAAATAATTACAGCCATTGGTGATCGCTTGGGCCCACACTCTATTGTTTTTTGTAAGCCAGGCAGAACCCACCACTCTAATCAGGGTAAGTCAATTACACCCTTAAGATAACTTGTGCTCATCCTCTGGTAGCTTGACACAGAGCAGGCAGGGCTATCAAGAGCAAGAATGTGCATAGTATTCATGCAATACAAGGATTACAGTAGCACAGTGAAAACACTACAAAAAGACTCCACACCAGTTTCGAACAATAGACATCCTTTATCTTATTTAAATATGACCAAAATGATAAACATCCAATCAATACTTCTCAAGTTATCCCTAATTAAAGCAGGTATGCAATTGTAGTGCTTTTTTAGAACAGATTTGTTTCTTTTAGAGTATTGATGGCAATTCTAGTTCAGGGATAGGCATTCAAAAAACTTGTATGTAGCCAATGCACGTGGGAGCACTGGTGCTATTCTATTCGAGTACTTGTGGTAAGTTTCATTGAGAATGTAACAATCCCACTGGGTGATCAACAGTTGATTTCCTCTGCGCTGAAGCAGGATGAATACAGTGCTCCACAAGTACGTGATGGATGAGAAGGGACACAATCCCACTGGCCTGCGGGAGGTCTCACTTGAACCCTTGTGATCAAGATGTACTTAGTCCCAACTGGCATTGAGAGTGCAGGGCATTTGCATGGAGATTACGATACCTTCCTTTGATTGTGTGTGATGGCGACAGCCCTGTACCACAAGTGGGGCTCTGCAAGCGGCAGTGACGGGGATGTCAGCCTCATGGGACCACAGGGTTCTAGATGCAGAGTCCTCCGGGGAGATTACAGACTGTG
The DNA here is from genome assembly GCF_031143425.1 of Pleurodeles waltl. Lineage (NCBI taxonomy): Eukaryota > Metazoa > Chordata > Amphibia > Caudata > Salamandridae > Pleurodeles > Pleurodeles waltl. Next base: position 1,304,577,847 of record NC_090440.1, on the reverse strand, counting down.
TGGAGTAATCAGTCGTTTGCGTGGAGACAGGACACCGCCTATTAAAGTGTAAGTGTCAAACACCCCTCCCCTCTGCCCAGGAAGACCCAACAGTATGCAGATGCAGCTGAGTGTCCTCTGTTTGTGGCTATCTAGAGGGAATTCACAAAGTGTAGCTTTCACTCAGCCCAGACGTGTATACGGAGACATGATAAGGCACAAAATGGTCAAAGTAAGAAAATGGCAACTGTCTCAAAGACTTACACTTTTCAGACTTACAATATAAATTCAGGTTTTACTATGAGTTGTGATTTTAAATTGTGAGTCCAGAGACACCAAACTCCATATGTCTATCTCTTCCCAATTGGAAATTACACTTAACAGATGTTTTAAAGCAATCTCCATGAGAGAGACAGGCCTTGCAGCAGTGAAAAACAGATTTAAGAGATTTTTCCCCTACCTGGACATGTTAAACTTAAACAATCATGTCAAACTTTTTAAATACACTGCACCCTACCCTTGGGGCTACCCAGGGCCCGCCTTAGGGGTGAGGTATATGTAATAAAAAGGATGGTTTGGGCCTGGCAAGGGTGGACACTTGCTAGGTCAAAATTACAGTTTACAGCTATACACACAGACACTACAGTGGCAGGCCTGAGACATGTTAGAAGGCTACTGTGGTGGGTGGCACTACAATAGTGCTGCAGACAAACTAGTAGGGACTTAAAAGTAAATTGAATATGACAATTGTGGTGAGTCAATGTTAACCTTTTTTAAGTACAGGGCACCTTCACGTTAGCACTGGTCACCCAGAATTCGAAAACCAACAACAACAAGGTCAGAAAATGAGGAGGAGGAATGCAAAAAGTCTGGGGATGGCCCTGCAGAAAGGACATTGCCAACACCCACCATGTCACCTCAGATTAGACTCAGGCATATGCAAATCAGCCTTGGTCCTGCTCCAATGATGGAAAATAAAGAACTCCCTGACATCTGTTTTTTTCATTTGTAAGCTGTGCCTTCAGACCTTCTGGAAGAACTGGCATCCTTGGTGTTGTTCTCCTAACTAGTTTCCCTCTGACCTCCTGTTTTCCTAACTTTATATTTGCTGGCTTTAGGATTACGTGCACCTTACCACTACTGACCAGTGCTAACATGCAAGTGATTTGTACTCTGAAACATAGTGACATTGGATTATCCACAAATGACATATTTAATATACTTGTAAGTCCTTAGTGAAGTGCACTAAAGGTGCCCAGGGCCTGTGAATTAAACGCTAATAGTGGGCGTGAAGCACTGATTGTGCCACCCACTATTGTAGCCCTTCAAACATGTCTCAGGCCTGCAGAGCCTGTGTGTGCAGTTTTAAACTGCCATTTCCACCTTGCATGTGCACCCATTTGCCAAGCCCATACCTTCCTTTTTATTACATATAAGTCACCCCCAAAGTAGGCCCTGATTAGCCCCAAGGGCAGGCTGCAGTGTATTTAAAAGTTGGATGTGTACTTTTAAGTTTAACATGTTCTGGTAGTTAAAACTGCTAAATTTGTTTTTCACTACTGCAAGGCCTATCTCTCCATAGGTTATCACTGGAGTTACCTTGAAGCAACCTTTCTGTGTAACTTTCAGTTACGGAATTTGGTGTCTCTGGACTCACATTTTGAAATCACAACTTACGATGAAGTCAGATTTTAAACTGTAAATCTGAAAATGCCACTTTTAGAAAGTTGGCATTTTCTTACTTTACTCATTCTGTGCTCCTGCCTGTCTTTGAATACACATCGGGAGGTGAATGGCTTGGGCGTGTCTTTGCATGTTGGTGGCCCACCGCCAGGCTGAGGGGTCTTCCTGGGCTGTATGGGAGGAAGGAGCTAACACCCGAATAGGGCTGTGCCTTTCCTCACACAAAGAGCTGCATAACCCCCTGCAGCGTGTCTGGAGCCAAGGAAGGAAGGACAGGGACCTTGTGATCTTCAAAGGTCTCTCTTGAAGTCTCCTCCACTTCAAATGCTCAACTGGGTATAAATATTGGACCCCAAACCCCACCAGAATCAGAAGGAAGAGGGACTGCTGTGCTACCAGGAAGGACTGCCACTTTGCAAGTACATTGCTGTTTGGGTCTCCTGCTTGCTGTATGCTGATCTGTAGGACCGGCTGCCACTTTGCTACCTGCTTTGATGTGTTGGCCTGTTGCCTGCTGATTCATGCCTGGAGTGAGAAGGACTGGACCTGTCCTCTACATTCTTGAACCCAAGGTTCTCCAAGGGCTTGTTGGCTTGCCCCCTGTTTTCCTGCAGTCTCAGGGACATCAAAGACTGTCTGCAACTCTCCTGGTGCTGGTGGACCTTCTGTGAGTCCTACCCTTGCCTGAGGTGCCCCCCTCTAGTCCTGCGTCTCAGAAGTGGGTTCTGCAGCTGTTTTCTGCAAAAAGCGGTATATAGACCCAACTGCGTGTAAAAACTTACTGCATCACTCCTCAACCACGACGCAGCTCCAATCTTTTGATATCCTCTGTGAGGCTCAAAGACAAAGCAGCGCTGATACTTCGATGATGCTTGCACGGCTTGTCTCTGATGCATAAGCCCAACTGTTTGGAAAATATCGACACATTGTGCTCTCGACATCAGCGCTTTGCTCAATATCAGGTACTTGTTCAGAGGACCATACATGGGTTCTGTAGTTGGCCTACCTTTATTCTTTAAAAATTCATATTTCGCCTTATACTTATTAGATTGTGAAGTTTTGGTCTTGTTTTACTCAGATAAATATGCTCTAATTTTCTACCCTGGTCTGGCATCTTTTGTGGTGTCTTTTACTGCGTTACTGTAATTAAGGGTTGCACAAATACTTTACACATTGCCTCTTAATTTAAGCCTGACTACTCTGTGCCAAGCTACTAGAGGGTTAGCACAGGGTAATTTAGGGTGTGTATCTGACTAGGAATGTGTTCCCTACTAGGGACCCAATTTCTAACACCTTCTCATCAATAAGTGACCACTGATTGAAGTATCTGGCATGCTACTCCTCAATTGAACATCCCGCATTCATCTATTTCCTTGAACTTTTGCTCTGAGTTGAACCTTTAAAAGTCTGTAGAGTTGCAACTGGAATATACAGTCCAGTGATCAATCACTGTACGCCTTCAATTCTTTGTTTTAGAAAAAATCCATGCCATCTGGCTTTGCAGAAAGCCAGATCGCCTCTATTGTAGCCTAAGAAGGACACATGGAACTTCTACCTTTCACAAAAGATCTAATAGTAGTATTGCATTGACTTCTGCCAGCCGCTTATCCTGAGTTTATTAGAACAGATTCAACCATGTATTTATTGTTTACAGCTGCATAGATTTTGCACTTTAACCCCTTCTGTGCCGAGGACGTAGTGGTTACGTCCTTCGGCACAGTGCTGCTGTGCCGAGGACGTAACCACTACGTCCTCGGCACACAGCCCAGAGGGAGCACTCTCGCTCCCTCTGTGGGGTTCTCCCCCACCCCCCCAAGTCAGGGATGGAAGGGGAAGCCCTTCCCTTTCCACCCCGTCCCCCCAAACCCCCCTGTGACGTCAGCGCGTGAGCACGGGCTGATTAGTCACAGGGTCTCCCCCATCGCGCTGGAAGCTCTGCTTCCAGCGCGATTGAAAGAGAAATGCAAAGCATTTCTCTTTCAATCCCATGGGGGAGGCCCGGAGGGGTTTCAAAGGGAAGGAAATGTATTTCCTTCCCTTTAGACACCAGGGATTTTTTTTTTTTTACTGAAATTGTCAAAAGGGAGCGACCCCTTGGGCAAGGGTCGCACCCAGGGGGGGCATTTTTATCGGCCTATTGTTAGGCCTTTTCTGCCCCCAGGGGGGGCAGAAACCTCTAGGCACCAGGGATTTTTTATTTTTTTTATTTTTGTAATGTTTTCTTTTTTTTTTAGGTGGGGAGCGACCCCTTAGGCAAGGGTCGCTCCACTAGGGGGCAAATTATATTTAGGCCATTTCTGCCCCCCTTGGGCTCAGATTGGCCTATTTTGATGAGGCCAATCTGCCCCCAAGGGGGGCAGAAACCATTAGACACCAGGGAGTTTTTTTTTTGCGTGAATTTCACGCAAGGGGAGCGACCCCTTGGCCAAGGGTCGCTCCCAGGGGGGGGCATTTTTTTGGGAAGGCCTTTTCTGCCCCCGGGGGGGGGAATTATTTTAGGCCATTTCTGCTCCCTTGGGGGGTAGATCAGCCTATTTTGATTAGGCTGATCTGCCCCCAAGGGGGGCAGAAACCACTAGGCACCAGGGATTTTTTTGTTTTACAGATGGGGAGCGACCCCTTCGACAAGGGTCGCTCCCCTGGAGGGGCAAATTGTATTTAGGCCATTTCTGCCCGCTTTGGGGACAGATCGGCCGATTTTAGGTCAATCTGCCCCCAAGGGGGGCAGAAACCACTAGGTACCAGGGATCTTTTTTTTGCGCCATCACGAAAGGGGAGCGACCTTGTAGGCAAGGGTCGCTCCCCAGGGGGGTGGGGGGGCAAATTTATTTTAGGCCATTTCTGCCCCCCCTGGGGGCAGATCGGCCTATTGGTATTAGGCCGATCAAACCCCAGGAGGGGCCGAAACCTCTAGGCGCCAGGGCAAATAGTTTTTTTGTGTTTTTTTTTTTGATTCTTTGTTTTTTTAGAGATGGGGAGCGACCCATCAGGCAAGGGTCGCACCCCTGGGGGACATATTGTATTTAGACCATTTCTGCCCCACTTGGGGGCAGATTGGCCGATTGTAGGTCAATCTGCCCCCAAGGGGGGCAGAAACCACTAGGCACCAGGGATCTTTTCTTTGCGAAGTCACGCAAGGGGAGCGACCTTGTAGGCAAGGGTCGCTCCCCTGAGGGGCGGTTGGGCAAATTTATTTTAGGCTATTTCTGCCCCCCATGGGGGAAGATCGGCCTATTGGTATTAGGCCGATCTGCCCCCAGGGGGGGCAGAAACCTCTAGGCGCCAGGGCAAATAGATTGTTTGTGTTTTTTTTTTCTTTGTTTGTTTTTTTAGAGATGTGTAGCGACCCATCAGGCAAGGGTCGCTCCCCTGGGGGGCAAATTGTATTTAGACCATTTCTGCCCCCCTTGGGGGCAGATTGGCCGATTGTAGGTCAATCCGCTCCCAAGGGGGGCAGAAACCACTAGGCACCAGGGAACTTTTTTTTGCGCCGTCACGCAAGGGGAGCGACCTTGTAGGCAAGGGTCGCTCCCTGGGGGGTGGTGGGGGGGCAAATTTATTTTAGGCCATTTCTGCCCCCCCTGGGGGCAGATCGGCCTATTGGTATTAGGCCGATCTGCCCCCAGGGGGGGCAGAAACCTCTAGGCGCCAGGGAAAATAGTTTTTTTGTGTTTTTTTTTTGTTTGTTTGTTTTTTTAGAGATGGGGAGCGACCCATCAGGCAAAGGTCGCTCCCCTGGGGGGAAAATTGTATTTATACCATTTCTGCCCCCCTTGGGTGCAGATTGGCCGATTGTAGGTCAATCTGCCCCCAAGGGGGGCAGAAACCACTAGGCACAAGGGATCTTTTTTTTGTGCCGTCACGCAACGGGAGCGACCTTGTAGGCAAGGGTCGCTCCCCGGGGGGGTGGGGGGGGCAAATTTATTTTAGGCCATGTCTGCCCCCCTGGGGGCAGATCGGCCTATTGGTATTAGGCTGATCTGCCCCCAGGGAGGGCAGAAACCTCTAGGCGCCAGGGCAAATAGTTTTTTGTGGTTTTTTTTTTTTTTGTTTGTTTTTTTAGAGATGGGGAGCGACCCATCAGGCAAGGGTCGCTCCCCTGGGGGGCAAATTGTATTTAGACCATTTCTGCCCCCCTTGGGGGCAGATTGGCCGATTGTAGGTCAATCTGCCCCCAAGGGGGCAGAAACCACTAGGCACCAGGGATCTTTTTTTTGCGCGGTCACGCAAGGGGAGCGACCTTGTAGGCAAGGGTCGCTCCCCGGAGGGGCGGGGGGGGGAATTTATTTTAGGCTATTTCTGCCCCCCATGGGGGAAGATCGGCCTATTGGTATTAGGCCGATCTGCCCCCAGGGGGGGCAGAAACCTCTAGGCGCCAGGGCAAATAGATTGTTTGTGTTTTTTTTTTCTTTGTTTGTTTTTTTAGAGATGGGTAGCGACCCATCAGGCAAGGGTCGCTCCCCTGGGGGGCAAATTGTATTTAGACCATTTCTGCCCCCCTTGGGGGCAGATTGGCCGATTGTAGGTCAATCCGCTCCCAAGGGGGGCAGAAACCACTAGGCACCAGGGATCTTTTTTTTGCGCCGTCACGCAAGGGGAGCGACCTTGTAGGCAAGGGTCGCTCCCTGGGGGGTGGTGGGGGGGCAAATTTATTTTAGGCCATTTCTGCCCCCCCTGGGGGCAGATCGGCCTATTGGTATTAGGCCGATCTGCCCCCAGGGGGGGCAGAAACCTCTAGGCGCCAGGGAAAATAGTTTTTTTGTGTTTTTTTTTTGTTTGTTTGTTTTTTTAGAGATGGGGAGCGACCCATCAGGCAAAGGTCGCTCCCCTGGGGGGCAAATTGTATTTAGACCATTTCTGCCCCCCTTGGGTGCAGATTGGCCGATTGTAGGTCAATCTGCCCCCAAGGGGGGCAGAAACCACTAGGCACAAGGGATCTTTTTTTTGCGCCGTCACGCAACGGGAGCGACCTTGTAGGCAAGGGTCGCTCCCCGGGGGGGTGGGGGGGGCAAATTTATTTTAGGCCATGTCTGCCCCCCCGGGGGCAGATCGGCCTATTGGTATTAGGCTGATCTGCCCCCAGGGAGGGCAGAAACCTCTAGGCGCCAGGGCAAATAGTTTTTTGTGTTTTTTTTTTGTTTGTTTGTTTTTTTAGAGATGGGGAGCGACCCATCAGGCAAGGGTCGCTCCCCTGGGGGGCAAATTGTATTTAGACCATTTCTGCCCCCCTTGGGGGCAGATTGGCCGATTGTAGGTCAATCTGCCCCCAAGGGGGCAGAAACCACTAGGCACCAGGGATCTTTTTTTTGCGCGATCACGCAAGGGGAGCGACCTTGTAGGCAAGGGTCGCTCCCCGGAGGGGAGGGGGGGGGAATTTATTTTAGGCTATTTCTGCCCCCCATGGGGGCAGATGGGCCTATTGGTATTAGGCTGATCTGCCCCCAGGGGGGGCAGAAACCTCTAGGCGCCAGGGCAAATAGTTTGTTTGTGTTTTTTTGTTTGTTTGTTTGTTTTTTAGAGATGGGTAGCGACCCATCAGGCAAGGGTCGCTCCCCTGGGGGGCAAATTGTATTTAGACCATTTCTGCCCCCCTTGGGGGCAGATTGGCCGATTGTAGGTCAATCCGCTCCCAAGGGGGGCAGAAACCACTAGGCACCAGGGATCTTTTTTTTGCGCCGTCACGCAAGGGGAGCGACCTTGTAGGCAAGGGTCGCTCCCTGGGGGGTGGTGGGGGGGCAAATTTATTTTAGGCCATTTCTGCCCCCTCTGGGGGCAGATCGGCCTATTGGTATTAGGCCGATCTGCCCCCAGGGGGGGCAGAAACCTCTAGGCGCCAGGGAAAATAGTTTTTTTTGTGGGTTTTTTTTTTGTTTGTTTGTTTTTTTAGAGATGGGGAGCGACCCATCAGGCAAGGGTCGCTCCCCTGGGGGGCAAATTGTATTTAGACCATTTCTGCCCCCCTTGGGGGCAGATTGGCCGATTGTAGGTCAATATGCCCCCAAGGGGGGCAGAAACCACTAGGCACAAGGGATCTTTTTTTTGCGCCGTCACGCAACGGGAGCGACCTTGTAGGCAAGGGTCGCTCCCCGGGGGGGTGGGGGTGGGCAAATTTATTTTAGGCCACTTCTGCCCCCCCTGGCGGCAGATCGGTCTATTGGTATTAGGCCGATCTGCCCCCAGGGGGGACAGAAACCTCTAGGCGCCAGGGCAAATAGTTTGTTTGTGTTTTTTTTTTGTTTGTTTGTTTTTTTAGAGATGGGGAGCAACCCATCAGGCAAGGGTCGCTCCCCTGGGGGGCAAATTGTATTTAGACCATTTCTGCCCCCCTTGGGGGCAGATTGGCTGATTGTAGGTCAATCTGCCCCAAAGGGGGGCAGAAACCACTAGGCACCAGGGATCTTTTTTTTGCGCCGTCACGCAAGGGGAGCGACCTTGTAGGCAAGGGTCGCTCCCCGGTGGGGGTGGGGGGGCAAATTTCTTTTAGGCCATTTCTGCCCCCCCTGGGGGCAGATCGGCCTATTGGTATTAGGCCGATCTGCCCCCAGGGGGGACAGAAACCTCTAGGCGCCAGGGCAAATAGTTTGTTTGTGTTTTTTTTTTGTTTGTTTGTTTTTTAGAGATGGGTAGCGACCCATCAGGCAAGGGTCGCTCCCCTGGGGGGTAAATTGTATTTAGACCATTTCTGTCCCTCTTGGGGGCAGATTGGCCGATTGTAGGTCAATCCGCTCCCAAGGGGGGCAGAAACCACTAGGCACCAGGGATCTTTTTTTTGCGCCGTCACGCAAGGGGAGCGACCTTGTAGGCAAGGGTCGCTCTCTGGGGGGTGGTGGGGGGGCAAATTTATTTTAGGTCATTTCTGCCCCCTCTGGGGGAAGATCGGCCTATTGGTATTAGGCCGATCTGGCCCCAGGGGGGGCAGAAACCTCTAGGCGCCAGGGAAAATATTTTTTTTGTGGTTTTTTTTTTGTTTGTTTGTTTTTTTAGAGATGGGGAGCGACCCATCACGCAAGGGTCGCTCCCCTGGGGGGCAAATTGTATTTAGACCATTTCTGCCCCCCTTGGGGGCAAATTGGCCGATTTTAGGTCAATCTGCCCCCAAGGGGGGCAGAAACCACTAGGCACCAGGGATCTTTTTTTTGCGCCGTCACGCAAGGGGAGCGACCTTTTAGGCAAGTGTCGCTCCCTGGGGGGTTGGGGGGTTAGGGGATGGGGGACAAACTTATTTTGGGGCCGGCTGAGCTAGAGGCCAAAATCCACAGGTAGGCACTGTTTTCTATGAAAAAATGAGATGTGTCCACGTTGTGTTTTGGGCCATTTCCTGTCGGGGTGCTAGGCCTACCCACACAAGTGAGGTATGATTTTTATCGGGAGACTTGGGGGAACGCTAGGTGGAAGGAAATTTGTGGCTCCTCTCAGATTCCAGAACTTACTGTCACCGAAATGTGAGGAAAACGTGTTTTGTTAGCCAAATTGTGAGGTTTGCAAAGGATTCTGGGTAACAGAACCTGGTCAGAGCCCCAAAATTCACCCCATCTTGGATTCCCCTGGGTCTCTAGTTTTCAGAAATGCGCTGGTTTGCTAGGTTTCCCTAGGTGCCGGCTGAGCTAGAGGCCAAAATCCACAGGTAGGCACTGTTTTCTATGAAAAAATGTGATGTCTCCACGTTGTGTTTTGGGCCATTTCCTGTCGCGGGCACTAGGCCTACCAACACAAGTGAGGTATCATTTTTATCGGGAGACTGGGGGGAACGCTGGGTGGAAGGAAATTTGTGGCTCCTCTCAGATTCCAGAACTTTCTGCCACAGAAATGTGAGGAACATGTGTTTTTTTAGCCACATTTTGAGGTTTGCAAAGGATTCTGGGTAACAGAACCTGGTCCGAGCCACACAAGTCACCCCATCTTGGATTCCCCTAGGTCTCTAGTTTTCAGAAATGCACAGGTTTGGTAGGTTTCCCTAGGTGCCGGCTGAGCTAGAGGCCAAAATCTAAAGGTAGGCACTTTGCAAAAAACACCTCTGTTTTCTTTAAAAAAATTGGATGTGTCCACGTTGCGCTTTGGGGCGTTTCCTGTCGCGGGCGCTAGGCCTACCCACACAAGTGAGGTATCATTTTTATCGGGAGACTTGGGGGAACGCTGGGTGGAAGGAAATTTGTGGCTCCTCTCAGATTCCAGAACTTTCTGCCACAGAAATGTGAGGAACATGTGTTTTTTAGCCAAATTTTGAGGTTTGCAAAGGATTCTGGGTAACAGAACCTGGTCCGAGCCACACAAGTCACCCCATCTTGGATTCCCCTAGGTCTCTAGTTTTCAGAAATGCACAGGTTTGGTAGGTTTCCCTAGGTGCCGGCTGAGCTAGAGGCCAAAATCTACAGGTAGGCACTTTGCAAAAAACACCTCTGTTTTCTTTCAAAAATATGGATGTGTCCACGTTGCGCTTTGGGGCGTTTCCTGTCTCGGGCGCTAGGCCTACCCACACAAGTGAGGTATCATTTTTATCGGGAGACTTGGGGGAATGCTGGGTGGAAGGAAAATTGTGGCTCCTCTCAGATTCCAGAACTTTCTGCCACAGAAATGTGAGGAACATGTGTTTTTTTAGCCAACTTTTGAGGTTTGCAAAGGATTCTGGGTAACAGAACCTGGTCCGAGCCACACAAGTCACCCCATCTTGGATTCCCCTCGGTCTCTAGTTTTCAGAAATGCACAGGTTTGGTAGGTTTCCCCAGGTGCCGGCTGAGCTAGAGGCCAAAATCTACAGGTAGGCACTTTGCAAAAAACACCTCTGTTTTCTTTCAAAAAATTGGATGTGTCCAAGTTGCGCTTTGGGGCGTTTCCTGTCGCGGGCGCTAGTCCTACCCACACAAGTGAGGTATCATTTGTATCGGAAGACTTGGGGGAACGCTGGGTGGAAGGAAATTTGTGGCTCCTCTCAGATTCCAGAACTTTCTGCCACAGAAATGTGAGGAACATGTGTTTTTTTAGCCACATTTTGAGGTTTGCAAAGGATTCTGGGTAACAGAACCTGGTCCGAGCCACACAAGTCACACCATCTTGGATTCCCCTAGGTCTCTAGTTTTCAGAAATGCACAGGTTTGGTAGGTTTCCCTAGGTGCCGGCTGAGCTAGAGGCCAAAATCTACAGGTAGGCACTTTGCAAAAAACACCTCTGTTTTCTTTCAAGAAATTGGATGTGTCCACGTTGCGCTTTGGGGCGTTTCCTGTCGCGCGGTGTTAGGCCTACCCACACAAGTAAGGTATCATTTTTATCGGGAGACTTGGGGAAACGCTGGGTGGAAGGAAATTTGTGGCTCCTCTCAGATTCCAGAACTTTCTGCCACAGAAATGTGAGGAACATGTGTTTTTTTAGCCAAATTTTGAGGTTTGCAAAGGATTCTGGGTAACAGAACCTGGTCCGAGCCACACAAGTCACCCCATCTTGGATTCCCCTAGGCCTCTAGTTTTCAGAAATGCACAGGTTTGGTAGGTTTCCCTAGGTGCCGGCTGAGCTAGAGGCCAAAATTAACAGGTAGGCACTTTGCAAAAAACACCTCTGTTTTCTTTAAAAAAATTGGATGTGTCCACGTTGCGCTTTGGGGCGTTTCCTGTCGCGGGCGCTAGGCCTACCCACACAAGTGAGGTATCATTTTTATCGGGAGACTTGGGGGAACGCTGGGTGGAAGGAAATTCGTGGCTCCTCTCAGATTCCAGAACTTTCTGCCACAGAAATGTGAGGAACATGTGTTTTTTCAGCCAAATTTTGAGGTTTGCAAAGGATTCTGGGTAACAGAACCTGGTCCGAGCCACACAAGTCACCCCATCTTGGATTCCCCTAGGTCTCTAGTTTTCAGAAATGCACAGGTTTGGTAGGTTTCCCTAGGTGCCGGCTGAGCTAGAGGCCAAAATCTAAAGGTAGGCACTTTGCAAAAAACACCTCTGTTTTCTTTAAAAAAATTGGATGTGTCCACGTTGCGCTTTGGGGCGTTTCCTGTCGCGGGCGCTAGGCCTACCCACACAAGTGAGGTATCATTTTTATCGGGAGACTTGGCCGAACGCTGGGTGGAAGGAAATTTGTGGCTCCTCTCAGATTCCAGAACTTTCTGCCACAGAAATGTGAGGAACATGTGTTTTTTTAGCCAAATTTTGAGGTTTGCAAAGGATTCTGGGTAACAGAACCTGGTCCGAGCCACACAAGTCACCCCATCTTGGATTCCCCTAGGTCTCTAGTTTTCAGAAATGCACAGGTTTGGTAGGTTTCCCTACGTGCCGGCTGAGCTAGAGGCCAAAATCTACAGGTAGGCACTTTGCAAAAAACACCTCTGTTTTCTTTCAAAAATTTGGATGTGTCCACGTTGCGCTTTGGGGCGTTTCCTGTCGCGGGCGCTAGGCCTACCCACACAAGTGAGGTATCATTTTTATAGGGAGACTTGGGGGAACGCTGAGTGGAAGGAAATTTGTGGCTCCTCTCAGATTCCAGAACTTTCTGCCACAGAAATGTGAGGAACATGTGTTTTTTAGCCAAATTTTGAGGTTTGCAAAGGATTCTGGGTAACAGAACCTGGTCCGAGCCACACAAGTCACCCCATCTTGGATTCCCCTAGGTCTCTAGTTTTCAGAAATGCACAGGTTTGGTAGGTTTCCCTAGGTGCCGGCTGAGCTAGAGGCCAAAATCTACAGGTAGGCACTTTGCAAAAAACACCTCTGTTTTCTTTCAAAAATTTGGATGTGTCCATGTTGTGCTTTGGGGCGTTTCCTGTCGCGGGCCCTAGGCCTACCCACACAAGTGAGGTATCATTTTTATCGGGAGACTTGGTGGAACGCTGGGTGGAAGGAAATTTGTGGCTCCTCTCAGATTCCAGAACTTTCTGCCACAGAAATGTGAGGAACATGTGGTTTTTTAGCCAAATTTTGAGGTTTGCAAATGATTCTGGGTAACAGAACCTGGTCTGAGCCACACAAGTCACCCCATCTTGGATTCCCCTAGGTCTCTAGTTTTCAGAAATGCACAGGTTTGGTAGGTTTCCCTAGGTGCCGGCTGAGCTAGAGGCCAAAATCTACAGGTAGGCACTTTGCAAAAAACACCTCTGTTTTCTTTCAAAAAATTGGATGTGTCCACGTTGCGCTTTGGGGCGTTTTCTGTCGCGGGCGCTAGGCCTACCCACACAAGTGAGGTATCATTTTTATTGGGAGACTTGGGGGAACGCTGGGTGGAAGGAAATTTGTGGCTCCTCTCAGATTCCAGAACTTTCTGCCACAGAAATGTGAGGAACATGTGTTTTTTTAGCCACATTTTGAGGTTTGCAAAGGATTCTGGGTAACAGAACCTGGTCCGAGCCACACAAGTAACCCCATCTTGGATTCCCCTAGGTCTCTAGTTTTCAGAAATGCACAGGTTTGGTAGGTTTCCCTATGTGCCGGCTGAGCTAGAGGCCAAAATCTACAGGTAGGCACTTTGCAAAAAACACCTCTGTTTTCTTTCCAAAAATTGGATGTGTCCACGTTGCGCTTTGGGGCATTTCCTGTCGCGGGCGCTAGGCCTACCCACACAAGTGAGGTATCATTTGTATCGGGAGACTTGGGGGAACGCTGGGTGGAAGGAAATTTGTGGCTCCTCTCAGATTCCAGAACTTTCTGCCACAGAAATGTGAGGAACATGTGTTTTTTTAGCCAAATTTTGAGGTTTGCAAAGGATTCTGGGTAACAGAACCTGGTCCGAGCCACACAAGTCACCCCATCTTGGATTTCCCTAGGTCTCTAGTTTTCAGAAATGCACAGGTTTAGTAGGTTTCCCTAGGTGCCGGCTGAGCTAGAGGCCAAAATCTACAGGTAAGCACTTTGCAAAAAACACCTCTGTTTTCTTTCAAAAATTTGGATGTGTCCACGTTGCGCTTTGGGGCGTGTCCTGTCGCGGGCGCTAGGCCTACCCACACAAGTGAGGTATCATTTTTATCGGGAGACTTGGGGGAACGCTGGGTGGAAGGAAATTTGTTGCTCCTCTCAGATTCCAGAACTTTCTGCCACAGAAATGTGAGGAACATGTGTTTTTTTAGCCAAATTTTGAGGTTTGCAAAGGATTCTGGGTAACAGAACCTGGTCCGAGCCACACAAGTCACCCCATCTTGGATTCCCCTCGGTCTCTAGTTTTCAGAAATACACAGGTTTGGTAGGTTTCCCTAGGTGCCGGCTGAGCTAGAGGCCAAAATCTACAGGTAAGCACTTTGCAAAAAACACCTCTGTTTTCTTTCAAAAATTGGATGTGTCCACGTTGCGCTTTGGGGCGTTTCCTGTCGCGGGCGCTAGGCCTACCCACAGAAGTGAGGTATCATTTTTATCGGGAGACTTGGGGGAACGCTGGGTGGAAGGAAATTTGTGGCTCCTCTCAGATTCCAGAACTTTCTGCCACAGAAATGTGAGGAACATGTGTTTTTTTAGCCAAATTTTGAGGTTTGCAAAGGATTCTGGGTAACAGAACCTGGTCCGAGCCACACAAGTCACCCCATCTTGGATTCCCCTCGGTCTCTAGTTTTCAGAAATGCACAGGTTTGGTAGGTTTCCCTAGGTGCCGGCTGAGCTAGAGGCCAAAATCTACAGGTAAGCACTTTCCAAAAAACACCTCTGTTTTCTTTCAAAAAATTGGATGTGTCCACGTTGCGCTTTGGGGCGTTTCCTGTCGCGGGCGCTAGGCCTACCCACACAAGTGAGGTATCATTTTTATCGGGAGACTTGGGGGAACGCTGGGTGGAAGGAAATTTGTGGCTCCTCTCAGATTCCAGAACTTTCTGCCACAGAAATGTGAGGAACATGTGTTTTTTTAGCCAAATTTTGAGGTCTGCAAAGGATTCTGGGTAACAGAACCTGGTCCGAGCCACACAAGTCACCCCATCTTGGATTCCCCTAGGTCTCTAGTTTTCAGAAATACACAGGTTTGGTAGGTTTCCCTAGGTGCCGGCTGAGCTAGAAGCCAAAATCTACAGGTAGGCACTTTGCAAAAAACACCTCTGTTTTCTTTCAAAAAATTGGATGTGTCCACGTTGCGCTTTGGGGCGTTTCCTGTCGCGGGCGCTAGGCCTACCCACACAAGTGAGGTATCATTTTTATCGGGAGACTTGGGGGAACACTGGGTGGAAGGAAATTTGTGGCTCCTCTTAGATTCCAGAACTTTCTGCCACAGAAATGTGAGGAACATGTGTTTTTTTAGCCAAATTTTGAGGTTTGCAAAGGATTCTGGGTAACAGAACCTGGTCAGAGCCACACAACTCACCCCATCTTGGATTCCCCTAGGTCTCTAGTTTTCAGAAATGCACAGGTTTAGTAGGTTTCCCTAGGTGCCGGCTAAGCTAGAGGGCAAAATCTACAGGTAAGCACTTTGCTATACAGGGAGTGCAGAATTATTAGGCAAATGAGTATTTTGACCACATCATCCTCTTTATGCATGTTGTCTTACTCCAAGCTGTATAGGCTCGAAAGCCTACTACCAATTAAGCATATTAGGTGATGTGCATCTCTGTAATGAGAAGGGGTGTGGTCTAATGACATCAACACCCTATATCAGGTGTGCATAATTATTAGGCAACTTCCTTTCCTTTGGCAAAATGGGTCAAAAGAAGGACTTGACAGGCTCAGAAAAGTCAAAAATAGTGAGATATCTTGCAGAGGGATGCAGCACTCTTAAAATTGCAAAGCTTCTGAAGCGTGATCATCGAACAATCAAGCGTTTCATTCAAAATAGTCAACAGGGTCGCAAGAAGCGTGTGGAAAAACCAAGGCGCAAAATAACTGCCCATGAACTGAGAAAAGTCAAGCGTGCAGCTGCCACGATGCCACTTGCCACCAGTTTGGCCATATTTCAGAGCTGCAACATCACTGGAGTGCCCAAAAGCACAAGGTGTGCAATACTCAGAGACATGGCCAAGGTAAGAAAGGCTGAAAGACGACCACCACTGAACAAGACACACAAGCTGAAACGTCAAGACTGGGCCAAGAAATATCTCAAGACTGATTTTTCTAAGGTTTTATGGACTGATGAAATGAGAGTGAGTCTTGATGGGCCAGATGGATGGGCCCGTGGCTGGATTGGTAAAGGGCAGGGAGCTCCAGTCCGACTCAGACGCCAGCGAGGTGGAGTACTGGTTTGGGCTGGTATCAAAGATGAGCTTGTGGGGCCTTTTCGGGTTGAGGATGGAGTCAAGATCAACTCCCAGTCCTACTGCCAGTTCCTGGAAGACACCTTCTTCAAGCAGTGGTACAGGAAGAAGTCTGCATCCTTCAAGAAAAACATGATTTTCATGCAGGACAATGCTCCATCACACGCGTCCAAGTACTCCACAGCGTGGCTGGCAAGAAAGGGTATAAAAGAAGGAAATCTAATGACATGGCCTCCTTGTTCACCTGATCTGAACCCCATTGAGAACCTGTGGTCCATCATCAAATGTGAGATTTACAAGGAGGGAAAACAGTACACCTCTCTGAACAGTGTCTGGGAGGCTGTGGTTGCTGCTGCACGCAATGTTGATGGTGAACAGATCAAAACACTGACAGAATCCATGGATGGCAGGCTTTTGAGTGTCCTTGCAAAGAAAGGTGGCTATATTGGTCACTGATTTGTTTTTGTTTTGTTTTTGAATGTCAGAAATGTATATTTGTGAATGTTGAGATGTTATATTGGTTTCACTGGTAATAATAAATAATTGAAATGGGTATATATTTTTTTTTGTTAAGTTGCCTAATAATTATGCACAGTGATAGTCACCTGCACACACAGATATCCCCCTAACATAGCTAAAACTAAAAACAAACTAAAAACTACTTCCAAAAATATTCAGCTTTGATATTAATTAGTTTTTTGGGTTCATTGAGAACATGGTTGTTGTTCAATAATAAAATTAATCCTCAAAAATACAACTTGCCTAATAATTATGCACTCCCTGTAAACAGCTCTGTTTTCTGTGATGTGTCCACGTTGTGTTTTGGGGCATATCCTGTCGCGGGCGCTAGGCCTACCCACACAAGTGAGGTATCATTTTTATCAGGAGACTTGGGGGAACATAGAATAGCAAAACAAGTGTTATTGTCCCTTGTCTTTCTCTACATTTTTCCCTTCCAAATGTAAGACAGTGTGTAAAAAAGACGTCTATTTGAGAAATGCCCTGTAATTCACATGCTAGTATGGGCACCCCGGAATTCAGAGATGTGCAAATAACCACTGCTTCTCAACACCTTATCTTGTGCCTATTTTGGAAATACAAAGGTTTTCTTGATAGCTATTTTTTACTCTTTATATTTCAGCAAATGAATTGCTGTATACCCGGCATAGAATGAAAACCCACTGCAGGGTGCAGGTCATTTATTGGCTCTGGGTACCTAGAGTTCTTGATGAACCTACAAGCCCTATATATCCCCACAACCATAAGAGTCCAGCAGAAGTAACGGTATATTGCTTTCGAAAATCTGCCATTGCAGGAAAAAGTTACAGAGTAAAACGTAGAGAAAAATTGATGTTTTTTTCACCTCAATTTCAATATTTTTCTTTTTTAGTTGTTATTTTCTGTAGGAAACCCTTGTAGGATCTACACAAATTACCCCTTGCTGAATTCAGAATTTTGTCTACTTTTCAGAAATGTTGCGGTTTCTGGGATCCAGCGTTGGTTTCATGCCCATTTCTCTCACTGACTGGAGGGAGGCTGAAAGCACAAAAAATCATAAAAATGGGGTATGTCCCAGTAAAATGCCAAAATTGTGTTGAAAAATTGGGTTTTCTGATTCAAGTCTGCCTGTTCCTGAAAGCTGGGAAGCTGGTGATTTTAGCACCGCAAACCCTTTGTTGATGCCCTTTTCAGGGAAAAAACCACAAGCCTTCTTCTGCAGCCCCTTTTTCCCATTTTTTTTAATAAAACGAAATTTTCACTGTATTTTGGCTAATTTCTTGGCCTCCTTCTGGGGAACCCACAAAGTCTGGGTACCTCTAGAATCCCTAGGATGTTGGAAAAAAAGGATGCAAATTTGGCGTGGGTAGCTTATGTGAACAAAAAGTTATGAGGGCCTAAGCGCGAACTGCTCCAAAGAGCCAAAAAAAGGCTCGGCACAGGAGGGGGAAAAGGCCTGGCAGCGAAGGGGTTAAATGCATGTCTTCCAAGTAACTGCTGACCACTAAAGGACTAGCAAAACTGACTCATAATCACTATAGATTATTTTGGGACTGGCTGGCTTGCCAAGTCTTTAATCATTTTTTAGTTAATGCTGTTTTGCCTGATTGTTCGGTTACTGCTTTACATTCCTTGCAAGTAGTCTCAAATAACGTATACTCTTACAAAGATGCCAGAAAAGCCTACTGTAACTTGAGAATACCTCGAATTACTTTCCTATTTTCTGCCTAAAAGAATACTTGCAAAACATCACTTTTAAGATTAGGCTATTTTCTTTAAACATGTTCACAATATCTTCTAAGTTCAGGGTCATTCTGGGTTGTTTTTCCTGAGGTTGCTATAAAGAACAACAGTGGGGGCAGGGTAGTGTAAAGATGAAGGTTTTATGAGAGATACTATTTTCATACACTTAACACTATTTGTTATTTAGAGTAAAGTTCTATATCTGCTATCTGTATCACTAATGCAGTAATTCCCCTTCAATTTACGTAAAATCCATGCTTGTTAGTACTATTGAAAAGCTGGTGCTAGTTTTCCATTATAAAATGCAAACAAAAATGCAGACATTTTATTTCATGTTTAATGTTATGCAACATTGTTTTACTTAGCATTTTGTATAGTGTATAGTAGGGGTTCCCAAACTTTTTAGAATCACAAACCACTTCTAATAACAACAAATTTATGCGATCCGCCCAGTTTTACTGGACAAGATAAGGGGCGACTTTTGAATGTAACCTAGCATTGTGTGGACTTGGCCATTAACTTTGCACAGCAGTAAGGTTTAGTGATAAAAGTGTATAGCATTCAAATGAAAATGTGAGGGTATCGATTTCTGATAATAATTGCCATTTGTGCATTGCCAAGCAAAGTGTATTGATTTGTTTTGATCCTATTGAAATCTCACTTTCCGGCATACTCAAATGTGCTTCTTTTTGCTTTCCTAACAGAAGAATGCATACAGTTCACATTTTTTATGTGTTGCAAAAACTACATCCTACAGTCTTTCTTTTCACACTCCTTGCAAGATTGTCACATAATTCATGCAAACAACTCCTCTCACTTTGCAGTTAGAGAAAGAAAAGTAAATACCTATCACATTTTAAAAGATTAAGCAGCAATTTGTCAGAAGACATATCCTGACATTTGACTTCTGTCCCTGAAGCAGGCTTTCATAACTGTGAGCCTTGATATGTGTGAAAAGGCAGTAAACGATTTTCAATAAAGAGGGTGGGATAGGTGGGAGTTGATCTTGCCACCTTTAAAGCAAACCTGTGTCAATAACGAGTGGGCTGTCACCGTGTGGTGGTCTGCAGGAGATGTTGAGCTATTACAGACCTTAAAAGCTTTACACTTGTATAGCGCACTACTCACCCGGTTGGATCTCAAGGCGCTGTCCGCATACCGCTGTGGAACCCCTCCTGGCTTTTTCCTGTGAGGCGCCCACTCCTGGGCAACCCCCAGGGTGAAGCCAGGCATCCAAGCGCTGTCAGGGCTGTTGTGGAGTTTGAGCAAGTTATTGCCCAGAGTTACAGAGTGGGACCCATTAATTAGAGTAGGCACCGAGGCAAGAATTATCTGGTCCAAGGGAATTGAGCCCAAGACCCGCCAAGGCGGGAATTGAACCCTGGTCCCGGGCCAGATCTCTGCACCAGGGTCTGCCGCTCTTCTCCACTAGCTCTTGGGAGTATGTAGTGAGACACCCATAGACCCTCAGTGGAATCTAGATTAACATAGGTCTCTAGCAACAATGTCAACAGAGGGTATCAATGACCTCCTGCAGGAGGCAGGAATTATCTCTTCTAATGAATGTAAGTGACTAGGGGGAGCAGTTATATTTCAGTGGCTCCGCTAGCTGTTCTTATTTGAGAGGTATGAGCAATGTGGAGAGGCTTGGAATTTATTAGAGGCGTTGAGTGGTTTGGGCCCTTTATGTTGGATTGCTAGTTATTTCCAGTTTACTATTTAAGATCCCCAGTGTCTGGTGTTATGCTGCTCTGGTCAGGGTCTGTTCCTTGTCCCTTTGCTTCTTAGCTTGATGTTTCATTTTCTAGAGCACACCTTACAGGGTGTTTGTGAACTCCTTACATCTTGCTATGGTGATTGTACTTTTTAGTCCTGTAGTCATTCTCAGGAGTTTGAATATGGCCTTGTGATTTTATTTCATTGGACCCTGCACTGAATCATTATTACAATCCGGGGACCACCACTGAGTCTTTAATGGAAGCCAGGGACCATGGCCTAAGCAATTTCGATGACTTGAACCTCAATACAGAAACAGGCAGTCATCAATAAATACATAAGTGCTAAAATATTTATTTAATTTACAAACATATAGAAAATCTAAATTTTCATTTCAATTGGAAGGTTGAGGCTTTTCAAAATTCATCTGAGACCTCCCATCACCTATACTACATTCTGTTTGATGCATTTGCACTGCTTCCCCAATCAATCTGAGGACACCAACTTACTTTTTTGCCTCCAATTTCCTATTGCTTCACATTTGAATTTTACATTTTGCTTTTGTTTTAATAAACTCTTTATTAATCTCTTAATATTATTTAATTTTCTAAGCATTCGCAACCCCCCTGAATAGGTGTCAGAGACCTCCAGGGGTTTCCGGACCACATTATAATAGCCACAGTGTGTGGAGAGGAGCAGTTGTTGGATTCTGGTCTGGCAGCACAGTTTTCCTATCTGACAGGTATGGAGAGTTCCTAAACTGGACATTTCCTAAGTGGCGCTATGGATACTTTACATTCCTCTAACAGGAGATTAGCAAAATTGAGTCAGAAATGATGGAGTACGTTTCTGAGTAATGGTCTGGAGCTGGTTAGTGTGTGTGCGTGGATGGCTGGATTTTTATAAGAATTTAGCTCTGAGGGGATAGGATAGTGGAGGTATTACCTTTATGTCAGTGGGAAATTAGTGTGATTGGGGTTTAACTGATGAAGAGTGTATATTACTATGTTTGGATTACTTGTTATGTTGTATATTGTACGATGTTATGTTGCTGGGGTCTGACGGTTGGGCTGTGCAATTTTATGTGTTCAGAGTGCAAGGAAAGTGTGACAAATTGAGTCTGTTGATTTGTGTGGTTTCTAGCTTGACGTCGGTGTGACTGGGTATGTGGTGTATTGTGAGATATTTAATGTTTGTATACATAGTGACACCTGAGGTGTTGATCTTTTACTGTTTGATATGTGTGGGCTGGCTTGACTTTAGAGGAAATATTGTGATTTGTGTGGTGCTTTGAATTGCATGGTGTGAAAACATGTGGTCTGATGCAGAGTGGAAATCCATAGTCTAGGTGTGGACTGGCTAGGCATTAAGGGAAATATGTGTGGTCTGGGATGACTGTAGGTCAGCGGTTCCCAGCTTGTGGTCCGCGGACCCACAGGGGTCCTTGACACATTCCCAGGGGGTCTGTAGGCCTGGGCCGGCAGGAAGGCACTTCTCCAGCTAGGGCCTTTCAGAAACATGTGTGTGTTTTTATATTATTTACTGTATTTGTGCAGCAGTTTTAAAAGCACTGCAAATTTCCTTGCACATCCAGCAGCTTTTGGGCAAAAATAAAAGCATCAATATAACTCTGGTAATTAATGTTCCTGCTGGAGAGAGATGGTAGTTATATCTATTGGCAATTCTGACTCATCTAAGGTAGGGCAGATGCTTAATATGCCTGCTGCAAAGAACATGTATCATGAAAAGAACAGTATTTTATGTGCATAGCACAGTGGGTTACTGCTTTTGTGACAGATTGTTTTGTCACTGTGCAGTTCAAAAGTTACAATCATAATGTAGCACAGTGAGCTATGAACTGCCATCAAAGAGCTGCATGCAAACTGCATGGCACAAATTAGAAAATTTACTTTTTTCCCCTCTTTCATTATCCTTATGGTGCTAAAAAAGGTTTACTTGCATAGAAATGCATTCTTGTTAATAAAGTCAACTCTAACCACTGTGTTATGTTCTGAATCCTGAGTTTGTGCTTCTCCAGACCAAGCACTCTTATAAAATGCCTACCAGTATGGATGACGTGTGAATCCTACAGCTTGTAGTACCCTGTAAAGTGCTCTGACACCCTACACTGGTATGAAAGGTGCTATAAAACAAATAAATTACATGTGACAGAGAGGTTATGGGGAAAAGAGAGGCCCTTATGGTTTTTCTTCCCTTCCCCACCACATATTTATGTGAAAAGCTTATGTACCTAAAAAATAAAAGCAGAAATCGCTGGGGAAATGTAGAATCTGACCTGAGGATTCAGCTTTCCTATATAAAACCAAACACTGAAAAGTTAGTCACTGAGATGCACCACCAACCTTCCCATTTTTCAATTCTTGCTTATTTTTTCAATATAAAATAATTGTATTTTCAGTAATTCAAGTATTTATTTGGTGTGTACTTGTTTGTGTATTTTGTGAGAATCACTGCTTCAATGTTTGTAATTTAAATCGTACAAATTGCTTGGGGGTCCCCGGCTTCCAGGAGTCAAAAGGTTGTGAACCACTGCTTAAGGTTGTTTTGCTGTACGTTGTGATGGTCTATATAGATGTGGATTGGAACGCACAGGCAGAGCTCAAATAATTACAGTACAGGATGCTGACCTCTATACTGTTTTTTGCTGGCTATGTTGTATTTTAACTGTTGTGTGTTGTTGGTAGTACAGTGAAGCTTGATGCAGAAGTTGCTGTCTGATACAAGTGGACGTATAGCGTACGTCAAGTCTTGTCAACGGTTAGTTTGATGAACAGAAAAAAATGAATTTAAATAAATAAAAATGATTATTGTAGGAGCCTTGAGGCATAGCATGAATTGTAGCAGGGGGTGGTGGAGGTTGAAGGCATGAGGCAGAGCATATTTTGTGACAGAAGGTGAGCACTGTTTGAGGCAGATTATGGGGCATGAGTTAGAATGTGGGCATTAGGTGAAATGTTTGGGCATGAAGCCCAGCGTGGCCATGAGGCAGACTGTGAGACAGTGTGTGTGATAGGAGGTACAGCATGGCAGTGCCTAATTTGTAACAATGTAAGTGATAGGCCGCAAGGTATTTCACTGCAGCCGACAGCACCCACAGCTCCAGGCACAGATGTTAAATGGCAGTGCCAGTATTACCTAAAAAGCATCACACTTAAAAAGTGTGACAGTTTGGACTACTGCAAGTCCCCCCAAACTGTAGGGATGGCCGCTCGTGCTGAGCTCAAAACATAAGCTGAGAGCATTTACATGTGGGGTACTCTCATAAACATACACTAAAATAAGTACAAAGCGCTGGCAACCACCGGCACAATTTAAGCACTGAGCATGACGCATCAGATGAAGTGAGGGGCGTGAGGCAGAGCATGCAGCAGTGTGTGTGATATTAGGTGAACATGGGGAGAGCAGCAGACCATGGGAGCGAGCCTGTGGAATAATGCATATTGTGTGACAAGAAGTAGAGAATACATTGAAAAGTGTAGTACTGAACATATGGCACAGAACATGGCGTGAGGTTCTGGGGTGACTGTGAGGAAAAGTTGATTGACTGAAAAGGAAGAACAGCAGATGTGGTAATCTTATTATTAATCTTTGCAGTAATACAATTACTGAAACATGATACTATCATAAATGACAAGGCAAGCCTAAATGTGGCATTCTTTTTCACATGAAAGAGAGAAATAGTGTAGATTCAAATGGTAGCATTGCCTGTACCTTGGAATGGCTGAGCCTCTACTCCTGATATCTGTGTCTACCCTGATGAATACAGTTCAGTATCTTGGAAAACCAGGGCCCAGATTTAAGAAAAGTTAGTGCTGCATTTGTGCCATTTTCTTTGCGCAAAAGTGGTGCTAACCCAGCGCCATATTTAGATTTTGTCGCTAGAGCAGTCTAACGATAACATTCCAGATTTTGCAGGCATTTTTGGGCAGTGCTACCTCACCTTGCATCATTTTACAACAATGATATGCATGGTAGGCGTTCCCTCCCAAAAAATGACGCTAGATAGCTCCATATTTACAACCCGATGGAAAAACGACACACTCAAAGGACCAGGTCCAAAAAATGATGCTAAGTCCAATTAGCGTCAAAATTTAACACCTTGTCATTCCAGGCATTAAAATGAGGGCCACACACTACTGCATAAGGGAAACGCACAGAAGGAGCATTGCCAAGTAACTGCAAATTATGGACCTGTTTCTGCTACAGCTCGGCACCAGGAAAAGATGACAGCGACAACTCCAAGTGCCACCATCACAACCGCAGCAACAGCAAACACCACCAAAGCAGCCACAAAGGCTGCGCAGAAGGTGGGCGAGGATATTTTATCAGCGCGTAAATATCCCTGCCCTCAGGGAAGAAGATGTGATCGGACTCTACCATCCAAAGCGGGAGTCCATTGTACGCCTGCTCGACTACATTGCGCTAGACATCATAGCAAGAGTGGAAAGTCACTCATCAACTCCACCAATTACCAAACTCCTGGCTGTCCTCAACATGCTGGCCTCAGGATCATTCCAGACCACTGCTGCACAAGTGGGTGGGATCTCCCAGCCATCCGTCTCTGCCTTTCTTCCAAAGCTCCTGGATACCATCATCAGCCTCACACCCCACCACATCCGGTTCCCCAACACCCAGCAACTGCAGCAGGAGACCAAGCAGGGTTTCTATCAAATAGCTGGCTTCCCACATGTGCTGGGTGCAATGGACTGCACCCATGTCCAACTTGTCGCACCTTCTGCAACCAAACACCTCTACAGGAACCGCAAACATACACACTCTATCAATGTGCAGGCCATTGTGGACACCATGGAATAATCTCCAACATCCTTGCAAAATATCCTGGCAGCGTCCTTGATGCTTACATCTTCAGGCACTCAACTATCAATCAAAGATTCGAGGATGGACAATAAAGCTCGATTGCCCACTTGTAGGTAAGACAGCATAGATATCATAACACAGACAACACACCACACTTGTAGTACAAACAATACATATCCCACACTAAACACAGCTGGGAAAGGAAACACATATGTATAGGCCACAACACATATGCCGCATGCCACACTACACTGCATTCAATGCACATCTCCCTCACATACGCCCATATCTGCAAGTCCCTGCCACCACCTGACTGACACATTACATGACAGGCAGGTGGAGCAATGTCTCCTTTGAATACAAAAGCTGGGCTTAAACCACTACATGTGACCACAGGTTGACAACTACTCACAGATACTTCACACATAACACTTACCAAGGAGTAGCTCAGCTATGTGAATTGCATTGGCCATTCCACCATCAAACAACTCACATATTGGCACTGCCCCACATTTACCATGCTGTAGAAACCTCAGGCAGCATCAATATTAATTGCCACCCGAGTGGTGCCAACACCATCTACATATGTGTTGTGCATAGTGCAGCACACATTAAAATACAACATCACTATCAATGAAAGATCATGTGCAGGAATGGACACCTCACAGCACATCAACAAACATACCTGTAAATCCGACATCTCCATTCCATGATGCAAGGGTACCAGCAATGGACTGCAACAGATGTACTACTGACAACGTATAGGGAAAGGCCAGGAATGCATATGAATGAGGATACATGGAACTTAGAAGGGCTGACCTCCTGATGCAGGGTACTGCTGAAAAGCACTGCATGCCCTGCCCTGCCCCACAGCTGTCTGGAAACTCTTGCATACATTATAAGACATCCCATACAACTATGCCACACTGGGCATATGTACCTCATGCACATACATATGCCAGCCAGCAATTGGCAACAACAACAATTTGTGCAAGGGAGGTATTTCAAGGGCAAAGGGGTGGGATTCACATGCAACACACAGGGAGCTACACCTGTTACATGGCACACAACACACAAAATAGGTTATCATTTCCATAACATCACTCCTCTGCAAGTCTAAAGTGAGGGCACTAAGGGCTACATGTCTGAAAAGTGGCACAGCATCTAAAGCAGCGCCACTTTACTTGTGCCCCTTAGAGCCCTGCTACCGCCAACATATGTGTGCCGGATTCAATATATGGTGCACAATGGTGCAGAGAAGGTGCAATAGTGTCAAGATAATGGATGCCGTACATGGAGTGTGTAGAATTATTACCAAATTTATGGTGCAAATCCTGCACAAGGGGCACATTAAAGCAAAGGTGTGCCCCCTACTAACGCCTGCTCTGTGCAGGTGTTAAAAAGTATCTGCTAAAAATGATGCATTGGGACCTCTTACCTTCCTCTGCACCATTTTTGCATTTCCGCTAACGTGGGAACACACCCCTTGCATGCATGGTGCCTGACACAGGCATAATGTAGCGCAAAGGTTCACTAAGTGTTGCACTTCATGGGTAGTGTCACTTTGTAACTATTGCGCTGTGATTTAGTCCTTGTTGTGCCACAATAGTGTCAATCAAAATTAGGCTAATGTGGTGCAAGGCTGTGGTAGGTCCTCCTAAATATGGGCCTCAGGCTAAAATATAGACCACACATATTTGGCATGGGTGAACTGTCAGACCAGAATTTAAATAACAATCACCAGGTACCTGAGGCACAACCCATGATAGGAAAGTGCAACGCCACACACACCAAAGGAACCATCCATCCAAACATGGACACACACAATACCAGATGCAAGTCTGAATCAACAGAACACTCAAAACAAATATGTGCAGTGGCACCTAGCAAATAACAAATATGCATGATTGACACGTGGTCTCACATTCCTTTGCAGCGGAGTAAGGTTACAGCATCCAGCCATGGCACATGACACCTTTTGGAAATCCTACAACTGATGCAGAGTGGGCTTACAATGAAGGTCACAGAAGGACCAGAAATGCGGTGGAGAGCACATTTGGCCTCCTTAAAGCAAGGTTCAGGTGCCTACATCTAACAGGAGGAGGACAGTTATATGCACCACTCCTTGTCTGCAAAATTATCCTTGTTTGTGCTATTTTGCATAACATTTGTCTAGGCACGAATGTCCCCTTTAATGAACAAGTAGATGTCCCCAGTGAGGAGGATAACTACAATGGTGCGCAACAGGAGGAGGTGGAACAACAAAACTCCACTGCTGGAGTACACAAAAGAGAACAAATTGTGCAAAACTGTTTCACATAGACACTGTACTCCAAGATTCACCATGTAAATAATTCAACAAAATCACATTAAAACAGAGTACTCACCGTACTCATTTCAACATCACATATCATATTTCAGAGAGCATGACTACACCAGAACTGTTGTAAACAGCTTTGGAACATAGGCCCAGATTTAAGAGGGCTAGCGTATCCTTGTGCAACATTAGCATCATACATCTTACACTAATGTGGCCCAATAATGTCAAAATCTATGCACAAGAAATACAAAGTTGCACAATGCGTGCATTGCACAACTTTGTAACATCTTGCGCCACAATAAGCCTGCAACAGGCATTAAGTATGCAAGGGGGGGCGTACACCTGATATCGAGGTTGCCAAAATGGCACAATGGAATATAAGAAAATCAACTGTGTCATATTTTGCTGCTACTTTTAACACATGTTCAGAGCAGCTATTAAAAGGGGGCACAGCATTGGTATCAATGGGCCCCTATGTATAGTTCAGGATTAGGGCAAAAACTTTGGCACTAACCCTGAACAGAACATCAATACAGTAGTGTCAAATACGCTGACGCTATTGCCCCCTACCCTGCGCCATGGTATGTCATCTTTTAAATATGGAACATGCATGGTGGCGGTAGAGGGGGGTGCTAAGGGCCGAAAGAAAAGTGGCGCTGCACTGGGTACTGAGCCACTCTTCTTGAATCTGCCCCACAGCGAGGAAAAAAAAACAACTTAAAAGAATGCACCACCACATGAATATGTGGGTGGAATGTAGGCATAGTCTGTAGCAACTACATTTTAAATGGTCACACACATATCACACAAGCGTGTTGGCTTGACATATGCCTGTAGCAATCCTGGAAATACAGGTGAAGACTGCTGTACAGATGTATAGGCTAGGTAGGAAAAGGCTAGCAATAACCTTAAATGGCAGTTTTATGTCTGCTAGGTAACCAGACAAAGTCTGAATGGCAATATCACAGTTGAGTACTAAGAACATACATCTCAGTGTCACTCGCATGTTTGACCATGAGAGAGTGACATATAGGGACCAACACACATAAATGTCTAGGTAGGTGTATCACACCCAATACAGTTAAGAATGTGCATGTAAGTCAAGCAATGTCCAAACAAGCCACAGACCCTTGCCAAATTGTATGTGTGAAGAATGCCACAGAAAGGTTAAATGTGGCATTTACTCTACTCACAGCTGACATGAGTAATCACAGCATCAAAATGCACTCATGGTGAATGTGACATAGGTTGTGGAACGCAGATGTGAGTGTGTGCCCATGTTTAATAAATGATTTGAAGCTACTACAGAACAGGTTAGAGAGTAGTTGTAAGAGTTGGAGGGCCAGTCCCGCAGAAATAACGTACGGATAATAGGAGTACCTGAAAAGATCGAGGGGCTAGCCATTGACCTGTTCGTGGAGGATCTCTTCCGGAAACAGCTGCAACCACGTTGACTTTCCACAATCATTTAGGTGGAGAAAGCTTGCCGCATCCCAGGAACACCACTGAAGCCTGGCGCACCCACTCATCCCATCACAGCAAGAGGCCTTAACTTCCGAGAACAGTATGCGATTCTCCAAGCAGCTCGCAGTGCCCCTCCATTGCAAGGCTTGGGTTCCCTTCCCCCCCAATTTCACTCTTCGGGTCTAGAGGTTGCGCTGCAGTTTCCTTGAGGTGAAGAAGGCTCTGAGGGAACAGGACCTTAAGTATTCAATGATTTTCCTAGCACATTTTTGAGTAGCAACAGTGGGCAAAATTCACTTTTTTTTCAACCCCAGAAACTGGGTGGGATTGGCTGGATGGATAAATGCAGGTGGTAGGAGGGTCAAGACACTGCAACTGCCCTAAGAGGCGCCAGGGTGATGGCACCGCAACAGAGAATTGTGATACACTTGAAGTTAAGATGTGAAGCAAAAACAATTCGTCTAGCCGGGCCATAGCCCTGATCCTTGATACAGAGCTTGGGACCCATAGGGAGACAAGAGGGGCCTGGGGTAGTAAGAATGTGGCACTGGATATGCACCCAGGGCATCTTGTGGGTCAGCTGGGTGCAGCCCTTGATGGTCTTAAATCAGTGATTGGGGGCAAGATAGAGACAGAGGATATGAGACACCAACTCAGTTAAGACATTCCAGTAAGGAGTTGGGTGGCGGCCAGAAGGCGGTACTTACGGTTCCTAGTTGTCAGTATGTTTAGTTGGGGCAACAGGAGCTGAGCGCTGTTGGGGAGGCGGGCACTCTGGATTCCACAGTGCAGTGTAGCAGGGATTCATGTTTGAAGAGGGGTTATTGGATTCTTGTTGTCGATTATGTACATGCAAGATACATACCGGCAGTCAGCATAGCTGAGGCACACAGGACATTCACTCTCACAGTCTGAACCTCACCCAACGTTGGCCTGGCACTCCCTGGGTGTGGTCTGTTAACCTTACAGTGGGATGGCCAAAGTTAGTATGTCAACCCTAAGAATACCATCCTGGAACGTCAATGGCCTAAGTGACAAAGTCAAATGGGGAGTTGTGCTCCAGCGTATCAAATGAGATTCCCCAGATATAGTTCACCTCCAAGAGACTCACCTCCTGGGTAATAGGTGTCACTCCCTGGACTGTTGGGGATATAAAATGGCTGCTTATATGGGCCATACCACCTCCTGGGAATCTTGGTAAGGAGAATGCTGTCCATGGTCGTTCGACAAAATATGGCCAGATCAGCAGGGCCATTATGTGCCTCCCTCCTGACCTGGGAGGGGAGCTTCTTAAACATACTTTCAGTATATATCCTACCATGAGTTCACAACACGGTACTTCTGGCCCTGACCCCTGTGCTACACAGTTTTCCAAATGGGGAATTGTTCATGGGAGGGGACTTTAAAGCTGAGTGTTAGCATGGACTGACATTCCATCAGGCCCCAGGCCACTGGACTTAGTTAGATTACCATTTGCAGACTTTCTCACTGCCCATGGACTGGCAGATGTGTGGCGTACCCTTAGCCCAGCGACCCAGCACTTTACCTTTTACTCAGGGTGTACAATAGTCTCTCCTGAAGTGATCCCTTTCGCATGCCAGCTCTCCAACTGTTAAAAGTCAGGGAGATTAATAACTTAGCCAGGGGTCTTTCTGACCATTTTCCCCTGTGGCTGGTGTATGGCCAGGGTGAAATGTCAAAAACTAGCCACATTATATTGAGCCCTTGGTACCTTAAAGTGCCAAAAATTTGAGTATGGATGTTAGCTGCAACAGACCATTATTTTAAGGAAAACATTGCTTTGGAGTCTGCACTCACGTTGTGGGAGGCCTATAAGACGGAAGTCAAGGGGGTGGGTTTTTCCATGATGGCGGGAGGGAAAAAAGTAAAAAAGGCCAAATTGGAGGCTCTTGAAAGTGAGGTATTATCCCTTGAGGTTGGCTTACCAGAAGAAGAGGAATCAGAGGGAGCCCACATCCTAAACCTTGAGCAACAAGAATACTGAGACGTGGCCCAGGAAGCTGCTAAAATGCACCATAGGGTGACACAGCACCACATTTATGAAATGGGGGACAAGACAGGAAAATTATTGGCCTGGCTGGACAGGAAGGAGGCAGCGGACAGATGTGTTGCTGGGATCCAGAAGGAGTCAGGGGAACTTGCTAGTAGTCAAGAAGCCATGTCCGAAACGTTTGCCCACTACTATGCTAAAATTTCTACACGAAAAGTGAAGTAGCCAAGCTCCTGATTGATATCCCTCTCCCAACCCTCCCTACAGAGGACAGGGACACCTTAGAAGAAGAACTTTCCCAGGAGGAAATAGTACAAGCCATCAGGAATTTGAAGCCAGGCAAAGCATCAGGACCCAAAGGGGTACTAATAGAACTCTATAAGTTGACAGCCACTAAGCTTGCCCCACATCTGAAGCAGAGGTATGAGGAGAGTCAGAAGGGGGGAGTACTCCCATTAGACCAGCCCCAGACTTCCTTAGTGGTCATCCACAAAGAACAGAAGCCCAGGGAGGACATGCCTAACTCATTGCTGAACACAGAGGTGAAAATATTAGCCAAAATGCTAGCCTCGCAGTTGACCCCTGTAGTCCACAACGTCATCAGCCCAGACCAGTCAGACTTTGTCAACAAAAAAGGATAATGGACGGAGTGCTTAACAATGCAAACACTCACCCCAGTCACAGAGCTGGGTTTAATCAATCGTTCTTTTGCTCACCATGTCACCCCAGTTTGGACCCAGCCATATGAAAATCAGTCTTGACCCTGTTCCTCATAGGAACAGTCCAGCCTGAACTGCCAAGCCAGGTCCTCCTAGGACTGAAAACAAGCATCCTGGGACCGGTTTCAGGGTATCACTCTTCATCAGTCTTGAATCCAGCGGCACAGTGAGCACGGGACCCACGTCTGGACATACCCTTCCCACTTAGGGCAATGTTAGCAACACAAAAGGATGATGGACGGAGTGCTGAACGATCACAGATCTGGGTTTAATCCATTGTTCTTTTTTTGAGGGGGCGGGCAGGGTCAAGACTGATTTGCATATGGGTGGGTCCAAACTGGAATGGCATGGCAAGCAAAAAAACTGATGGATTAAACCCAGACCTGTGACTGAGGGTGAATGCTTGATTTGCTCTGCATTCCGTCCATCATCTGTTGTTTTTGCATTTGTTGTCCCAAGTCGGAAGGGTATGCCCAGACATGGGTCCTGTGCTTGCAATGCCACCAGATTCAGGCTAGCCTGGCTGATGAAGGGTGACATCCTGAAACCAGTCCCGGGATGCTACTGGTGCATGCGGGACCTTACCTGCCAGTTTGGGCTGGACTGTTACCATGGGGAACAGGGTTAAGACTGATGTGCATATGGCTGGGTCCAAACCGGAATGGCATGGCAAGCAAAAAAATGACGGATTAAACCCAGATCTGTGACTGGGGGTGAATGCTAGCTCTGCTCTACATTCCGACCATCATCTGTTGTTTTTTCATTTGTCACCCCAAGTGGAAAGGGTATGCCCAGACGTGGTCCCATGCTTGCTATGCCACCAGATTCAAACTGGCCTGGGCGATTAAGAGTGATCCTGTGAAAGCAGTCCCAGGATGCTTGTTTCTGGTCCAGAGAGAACCTGGCCTGGCAGTTGAATGCTTGATTTGCTCTGCATTCCGTCCATTATCTGTTGTTTTTGCACTCAGGCTTTGTGCCACGATGCAATATGGCACTTAAGCTCTGTACATTACACGGGGTACTAGGCCACACAGACACCATTCAGGAAGGCACTGTGATCTCATCTCTTGACGCGAGCATGGCCTTTGACACTGTGGAGTGGCCGTACCAGTTTGCAGTGCTGGAGAGGCTGTGGCTTGGCCTCCGCTTTATTAGCTGGATACAACTCCTATATACAGCCCCCCAGGCCCACGTAGTAGTGACCGGCACTTGGTCTGAACCATTTGCCCTTCACTGGGGCACAAGGCAAGGGTGCCCGCTCTCCCCCTCCTGTTCGCCTTGACCCTAGAACCGCTGGCAGCTTGGGTGGGTCATAACCCCTTATTCCGTGGCCTCAGCTGGGCAGACCAATGGAGAGACAGATTATCACTGTATGGTGATGATAATCTGCTTTATGTGACAGGCCCCACAAGGACCCTAGACTGCATAGTGCTCATAGTGACTCAATTTGGCCATTACTCAGGCTGTATGATTAACTCCACCAAATCTACTATCTAAATCCTCAAAGGAGCTCCCCCCAAACCACCACATGACTTTTAAGCCGAGGTGATGACTGAGGGCTTCAAATACTGGCCCTTTATACATCTAAAGACCCAACAGGCTATTACTCCTATAATCACCTGCTACTCCTGACACGCCTTAGAGGAGATTGTTCAACAATGGCAGCCTCCCCCCTTGTCATTCCTGGGCAGGGCCACTCTTTACAAGATCATGTCCCTCCCACGCTTTTCATATGTATTGCAAAATACCTCTTTCCCCATGCCGTCATCATACCAAAGCGCTATAGATAGCAAACTCAGAAATCTATTATGGGATGGAGGCACAGCAAGACTAGCTCTCGCCAAGCTGACTAGGAGCTGGTATGATGGCGAGATTTCCCTTCCTGATATCAGAAAATATTACTGGCAGCACAACTCAGAACCATAAAATATTGGATGAACGCATCCCCTGATGACCTGCCCTCCATATGGATAGGTGGCTGATGCAACCAGGGGGGGGGGTAATTGAGAGCTCTATATGCCACCCCCCAAGATGATGCACACTAGTGGACCAACGGCGACAACAATCATGCACTGGCGCACCACACTTCTGTCCCTGAGCTGGGCTGGGAAAATTACACAGGCCAACCTCCTATTGGATTCTGGGGTACTTGGTGACCTGAGAGATTTGGCCGGGTTTGATGAATGGGATCTAATACGCATGTCAAAAGTTGGAGGCCTATGTTCAAAGGCTCAGCTTGTTCCCTTTCTAGATCTACAGGCTGGGTATGCCTTGGCTCCAACCGAATGCTACCAATATCTTCAGGTGCGTCACGCTCTTTGGTCGATGCTTCCGGGGGCAGTAGACCTAACCAAGTCCTCCCACTTGGAAAGTAGACTGCTGGAAGAACACCTTCATAAAAAAGCCATATCCCTAACTCATCAAAGCTAGTCAATAATGTGCCACACTAACTTACACACCTCAAGGGAAGATGGGAGCGGGAATTCTTGATGAGAACAAATGGTACATGGCGCTGACTTCCCCACGGGAGGTGGGAATTAGAGCCCGGTTTTGCCTGGTGCAGCTACAGATCCTGCTAAGTCCTACCCGGAAGGTACAGTTAAGGCCAAAAAAGACAAAACAAATGGCGCTCGTTGTCTGACGGGGTGCAGCCTTGAGGCCACTTATTTGCACATTGTATGGCAGTGCCCTGGCATTCAGGTTGTATGCAATTTTGTAAATCTGGCAATAAAACATAGTTTGAGTCATAATACATTCAAAGTTTATGCTGTTAACACACAAGACCTACATTTTTCAACACATGTCCCACCTCGGTGGACCAGGCTTGGTGCCATCTATTTGCGTATGGACAAAAGTGTACAATTTGCATGAGACAATATGTATGTGTCACACGATTACTTACAAAATTAGATGACCAGTACAAATGTTACCACACTGGGAAACATAGGCCCATATTTAACTGAAAATGACAGAGCGTGTCGCTGCGCCAAAATTGGCAGCACCACGCTCCGTTATTTTCACAATGCAGGGATGCAACGTATTTAATTGAATATGGCGCATCCCTGTGTTTTCCCCTGCTCTGGAGCTAAATTGACCTGCCTAGCACCAACGCAGGCATCCTTGTGCAAGGATGTGTGCGTTGAGGGGTTTGATTGTTTAAGTGTGGGAAGGTGTCCCTTCCTGCACATAAACAATCACTAATGGTGATTTGGTACTTCTGAGTGTGTTCCAGAATGCAGCACACACAGAAGGGCCAAAGTGTTATTTTGAAATTATGGTTTATGTGCAGGAAGGGACACCTTCCTGCTCTTAAACAATCATGTCTGGCATTTTGCTCTTTCTATGCTTTCTGCACAATGCAGCACACATAGAAAAAGCATACAACAAGGAGGAATAAAAGTATTCCTCCTCGTTGTGCCTTGCTAACACCACCCCTGGAGTGCCGTTAGGTATTGGCGCTGTTCAGGTTTACTAAAACTCCTAAATCTGACGCAGCGTCAACATGCAATGGATGTTGCTGTGGTACACCCACACCTTTTGCACGCCCCTTCAACGCAAAGGGCTGCATGTGAAGGGGCGATATTTACAAGGTAGTGTTAAGCCACAAAAGTGGCTTAAAGCCACCTTGTAAATACAGCGCAGTGCTTAGCGCCACTGGAGTGTTACGAAAAGTAATGCTCCAGTGGCACCAGGGGGTCATTAAAATCCCCCGTAGTTAACACAGATATGAGTACACAGCCTTGCGACAATGGCCTACATATATCACTGCTGGAATCAACAATTGGCATGTGTCAAATCCCTAAACACACCACTGTGTCATGCTTCACTTATCATACATGAAACATATCTTTTCACACACAAACATGTCACATACATACCTACAATGACACATGTCAGCGCACCATCTCCAACATTTTGCATGCATGGGGAACTATATGTTAAATGTTTTCCTTTGCATCATGAAGTCTGGCCCTTACAACAAACCAGAGTAGGGACATATGTGCACTCACATTGTCATGGCTTACCAGATCTTATCCCATCTTTAGTCAACAGCATCCTTTGCTAAAGTTTTGTAAAAGGTATCATATGCATGAACATTGTACATGGCCCACCCAATCTTATGCTGTGTTATGAAACATACAGTCTGAATTCTGACACAGCAATGTGGTAGACCCACAATATGAGAAGCATCACATACGTACATTCTGTACACATGTGTAAACATGTATGTGGAAAATATTCTTCATACACATGCACATTTGCAAAAAGCATCAGTCCTCCTATGCATCACACACACCTACAAACATATGGTAACATTCCTAAGTTACCAGTACTCAGTGAAATGCACATGCATACACATGTTGTCATACCATACAAACTACATTGGTGCATTGCTCCTATAACAAGGTATGTGAATCTGGGTGCACTGTCAGCCTTTCCTCCAAAATCCACATATGGCCGTTATGCGTAAAAAAAATGATGCATACGGTACTTCTCCATACATCGCAAATTACAAAAATGACGCCTGGCATCATGCATGTCTACTCTAAATCATCTTGCTTTCTCAGCATTCCTACCTGTCAGCCTCCATAGAAAAATACCACGCATGGCTGTAAAAAAAAAGACATATCAGAAAATGTGACGCATTTCCCCAGGAAGTGATGTAACCTGATTTCCTTGCTGCACACATGGAAAAGTGAATTTCCTTTCACTTTTACTTTACAGTCTTGTAGTCTGTGGTTGAGAGAGGTTGTGTGGTGCTTGTTCTGGTGTGAGGAGTGGTGGATCTTGACTGTTTTGTGCTGTGCCCTGTCTGTGTCCAGTCCTTTTTGTAAAATTGTTTTGTACATTGGTGTCCTGTAATTATTGTCGGGTGTCTGTCTTGGAATAGTTTAGTTTGTTGGGGTATTTGGTGTTAGGTGAGATATAGTTTATTATTAAATGGGGTTATTTCATTGCAGTGGAGGGAAACTGCAAGATGTCAGGGAAGGGGAGAGCCCATTGTATGAGTTGTGATGAACTAGGAGGGTTCATCTGGTTAGTGTGCCACTACCTCCCCAACGTGGTGGCTATGGGTGGCACAGTCATCATGGGTTACCCAACAGGGGCCAGGAAGCTGAGGTGGGGCAATGTGCTCTGCCTGCTATGTACAGTCTTCTCAGTGGAGTGCACGGACCACCAGCTTAAACACCGGTGGGCAGATCTGATTGCCCGTGAAGGAAATTTCTTGGATCACCTGGTGATTTGGGTTGACGGACCTGTTGGTAGGTACCTCTTTTCCATTGCAACATCCTCATTTGCATGTGCATAACAGCAGGACATAAGGATAACTGCAGCATGTCATATCTGTACAAGTTTTTGTCGGCTAACTATGTCTTTCTGACTGACATGTAATGGATGACAGTTGTTCATTCCTAACACTAAGTTGAGTATCTCACTCAGCTAAACAAGTGGAATGTGTAACAGTTGTCCATGCTTTTATTTGCTCAACAATCACAAAGCTATTTTTTCCTGTCATGTCTTTCAGGTGGGCCACCACCCTACACTATTGGAGAGGTTTCCCGGTTTGAAGACCCTGATGCAGCCAGAAAGTGTCACCTTGTATGTCATGTGTACATCCAGGAATGTGTGTGAGATGGTATGATGTGTGCAATGCCATGTTAAAATGGATTTGGGGGTCTTAAGAAAAGGTAATTATGCACACAAACACAGATATGTGTCAGAGATGCTGGCTTTTAGAATTACATGAATATTGCCAACATATTTGTCACAGCACATGTTGCTGCACTGTATGCCACATGTGGCACTAATTTTCTCTGGACATGGTACAAGTTATGTACATGTGTTGAGGGCTCCAAGAAGCTTATCAATGAAACAACTGCACCACCGGTACTTCATTACTTGTGAAGGGCAACTGTCAGTTGAGTACACATAAAGATTTCAGCTCTTCTCCAGATGGATGTGGGACATGTCTATGGATTGTAGCAAACAAGATGTGAGCAGATTAACCTACATGATCTACCCATCATGATAATTGTGAGCGAGCATGGTCACATCACGTGTATGAGATATGCATGATGAGTGTTTACCTGGTACTTAGGAAATGTAACAAGCTTGTGCACGGATAGGGTAAGATTAAATAACAGTGGCACAGCATCCAGTGCAGCACCACTTTTCCTGCGCCCCTTAGCGCACCCCTACCACATCCATGTGTGCACCGTATTTGAAATTCAGCACACCATGGTGCAGGGTAGGGGCCAATAGAGTAACATTTTTGATTCTATTGAGGTACAGTCCAGGGTTAGCGCAAAATAATTTTGCACTTACCCTGAACTGTACATAGGGGCTCATTTCATTCACCAATGATGTGCGCCCTTGTAACGCCTGCTCTGAGCAGGTGTTAAAGTTAAAAGTAGTAAAAAATAAATGAAGCTGTGGAATCACTTAGATTAACGTGCACCTTGTTTTGCGGCCCCTCTATTGGGGGAAACCTCCCCTTGCATACATTATGCCTGGCCAAAGCATAATGTGGGGCACAAGGGGTGACAAAGTGGCACAATGCATGCACTGTGCCACTTTGGTATTATGGCGCAGTGAATTTGGCCTTGTTGGGGCACATCAGCATCACAATAATGATGACGCTAATGCAAGGAGGCCCTAGTCCCTCTTAAATCTGGGCCCTAGTGTGCAACATTGGATAGCCGTTAACCCTGTGACATGAATATGATACCGTTGATGACTGGTAAGCAGATTTGTATGGACTTGTAGTATGTCTGGTGAACAACATGTGTCATCTGAAGATGCTGTATGCATTGCATGGCTGTTCTTCCTCTACCCAACACAGTTTCTGATGGCACATTCTCCTCATGTTTTAGCAGCAACAATGACCCAAGCACAGAAGCATGCATTTGAGAAGAGGGCCGAGCATTTTCGCCACCTCTGCAAAATGCTGACAGGTTACCACAAGATGGTGAAGAGGTAACATAGGGGTAAGGCATCGGGGTCGTGGCTTGAGTGCCCACATGGGGGACCTGCAAAATAGCCTGCAACCAGCGGCAAGAAAGATATCACCTCAACGCCAAGGGTCAGGAATGCCTCAGCTAGTACCACGCCCTCCACATCCACTGCACTTGCTACACCAGCAACACAGCAACAGCCACCACCAGCTGCCACAGGCTCCTCCTTTGAAGCAGATATGCAGAGGGACATGACAGACCTCAAGGAAAGGTTGGCAAAACTGGAGGCAGAAAATGCTGGTAATTACAATCTCTTGACTTTCATCAAGAAGAAACTCAAAAAACTATAAGTGTGGACAGTGACTGACCTCCCAGTTCCTTTCCTTCCCTACCGCTAGTTCGCATTGTAAAAAAAATACTTAAGAGAATGCTGAGGCACCCGTTGACCAAGTATACAAATCCCTAAATATAAGGGCTTTTACTTTTTGAAAAAGTTCCTATATATATAAAGAATACAACAAATATTACACAATAGGTAGCTAAATAACAGGCAGTTAATCAAAATATCCCAGATCATGAATTTCCTAATTTTTTTATTCTCAAACAAATACATAAAAACTCCCCCTTATATTTCATTAGTCTTTCCCACAAGAGTCTAGAAATATAAGTCAATTTCCTTCCAAGTTCACTGAACAGTCTAATGTTGCTCCATTAAATCTCCAAAGTTCAGTCTTTTCTGATGATTCTTGGGATTTAGATAAATATGTTATAAGAAGCGACTACATTCCAGCCCTGAGGAAGTCAAGTGACGAAACACGTGTTGGCTGTGAGGTCGTTGTAAGGAATTTGGATAATTTGTTTAAATTTGGATATTCTACTCAAACTTGAGGTGATAAAAAGCATTGGAGAAACACCTAAGAATAAACACAATGGACTTGGCTACCTATTGTGTAATATTTGTTGTATTCTTTATATATATAGGAACTTTTTCAAAAAGTAAAAGCCCTTATATTTAGGGATTTGTATACTTGGTCAACGGGTGCCTCAGCATTCTCATAAGTATATTGACTGTTTTTCAGTCAACATTTGGGGTCTCAGGGTGTATTCCTCTTTGTAGTGCACCGTTGCAGATATTAATGTTGGATTAATTAAATTTAAGCTAGTTTTCCTTGGTGCGCCATTTCTCCCCTTACAATACACCCCCTTTGGTACAAATTGTAAAAAAAATCGTTTTAGTGGGCTTTTAGAGGGTAGGCATAGGTTAGGTAGCATAGATTAGGTTAGTTGTAGACCATAGTTAGTACAGTTAGGGATGGGTTTTTGGCATAATGTTTGTTTTGGGGTGGTGTTGGGGGGGGGGTTTAACCATAGGACTGTATGTAAAAAAATAAAAAAATAAAAACAAATATTTTAAAAAAATGTATTTGTTTGGGCAATAGGTTTAGTTAGTCTATGTGTAGCTTTAGTTCATGTTGTCCTACTCGTCTATTGTCTTTGAATAGGGATGGAGAGGGGGCAATATTTATGGTGTGGCATTACATGTATAAGATAAATTTAGATTAGGATAGATAGTTGTGAGGATTAGTAAAGATAAATTAGTTTAGATTAGCATAGTGTAGGCTAGTGTGTAGTTTGGGTTTTAATAGGTAGTGTTTTTTAGTATCAATAAATCCTGTTAGTTTTCGACAATCAGGTGTCCATGATGATTGACTGTCTGGGTGTTATCATGTCTGCGCTGGCCACGTTAAACAATTGCCTTTGGGTATTCATTAAGTATTGATTTACATGTGCAACTATCTGTATCCCCTATGACCAAGGACCTGTCTGATTGGCAGCCGTATGACATCAGCTACTCAAGACACTTTTCAGCACAGTTCCTGACACTCAGATTGTGTATGAATATGAAATCTTAGACGGGTAATCATGCAATATCAATTGTTCATGCTAATGTCTGTAACAATCATTCTTGAAAAGTTTAGCACAGTAACCTCCACCTTATTTGGGGAATTTATACTGTCACACTAACGGCCGCCCCTCACAGCTTACAAATGCCTATTTAGTTGCTCACATCAATGTTGTACTAGTACAATCATCAGTGAAATTTTCAGACACTTGTGCTCTGAACCACACACGCCATATGTCAACTTACATGTATACCTGTTTAAGACATGCTTTGAAGACTCAGAAAGTTGGTTGTAGTCCACAGTACTATCAGTGTCTTTGTGACTGACAGAAGGCCACACATGTCCTTTGGCTCTGTAGTCATTGACATAGCTTCACACAATGCATACATTTGTAACAGTTGATGGAATACTGAAAAAAGCAGGACACATGAATATGGTGATTTATTTACATGTGCAAGTTTTGTTTCCAATGATGTACAATGCACTGTTCACTGATCCCATGAGAGATCCTAAGCCATCGAATGTCCAGTCAGAGTCAAAGGGTGAGGGACATGTCATGAGACATGTGAAGGAGAGGTGAGCATTAGTGAGGAGGTGTCCAAATTGATAACAGGTGGGGATTGAAACAATGGCAGTCTATGCATGATAGGTCGACAGTGGTAGAGTGAAGAGGGCATGTTGCCAGCTGTCACAACACTGGCATGATCTTAAGCACTGAACTAAAGAGAAACTATCTATGTGGCACAAACAGTAGCTATAGGGTGGTTTTTCGTGTGAACGTTGTTCCTTCCACATCTTCATTCTCTGATGTGTGTGGTGCATCCTTTGCCATGGGTGGTGATGTTGTTGAAGTTGAGGGAGGCACACACACCAGGGGATAGAAATGTGTAATCAAAGGTCGTGGCAGCTGTTCTTTGTGCAAATGCATAAGGCTTGACTGCAGCAAGGAGGAAATGCTGGTTTTGCAACACAGCTGCCACATCACGGTGGTAGGCAGCCATGTTTTTACTGAAGGCAGCCAGATCCCACTGCATGGACTCCAGGACATTTTGTATGGCCCCCAGCCTGTCATCAATCATGCTGCCAGCACTTTGGGAGGGCATTTGGTATAGCCTCTGCCTCATGACAGCAGCTATCTCGGCCAGGTACCTCTGAAGTCCACGTGGAGGTGAGTGGGTGCCTCTGATGGCAGCAGAGTTGTCCTTAATTAGACTGAGGCACCTCTGCACTCCCTCTAGGCTGCCTGCCATGGTCTCCATCCCCACCCGCACCTGCTGTGCCAGCTCCCACTGGACCCCTAATGATATCCTCTGAAAGATAATGTCTGGGTTCTCAGAGTCCAGGACTGTAGTAGGACTGGTTGGGGCTGAGTGTTGGTAGTTGGGTGGTTCATGTGGAGACCCCACAACGCTGTGTGTCCTACCTGTGACTGGAGGTGGTGTCTGGAAGAAACCCAGGACATCACGGAGAGCCTCTTTATTGATGGTAGGCAGCTGGTCATCCATATCATCTGTACAATCCAGTTCAGGCATGTCCACATGAGGTAAGGCATCATCTTCTGCAAAGGGACAGCGGAAGGTCAGTCTTTGACTGGCTCATCATTTACTTGCCACTGGTGGCTCAGAGACATGTTACAGACCCCCACAACAAGGCACACATTTCCGGAACCCTAATGGCACACTATACCACCTGAACATCATTTATGTGTAGTCACCATTTTCACAATCTGCCAGTCCACTGTTCTCAGTGTCTTTCACCTACCATGATATTTTAATCATGGTCTTTGGCATATGTACCTCTTTCATTAACTTAACTGTGTAAACTTTGCAAGACATGGGTGTTGTTCCAGATGTGTGCTCACTCTACAAGTGGATATGTTCAGATATACTTGAAATTTGTTCTAACAGATATTTGAGTTATTAACTAACTCATCTGCCACCCTGCGCGTGTTGTTGGAGTGAGAGTAGGGAGTGAGGTGTCCACATGGATCCTCCTAGACACTTTGGCCCTGATTTATACTTTTTGGTGCAAAACTGCACTAATGCAGTTTTGCACCAAAAAGTTTAGCACTGGCTTGCACCATTTCTGTGCACCAGCCAGGTACCATATTTATGGAATGGTGCAAGCCAGTGCAAAGGGTAGGCTAGCTTAAAAAACAATGGCGTTAGTCAGGTGGGGCTGGCAGTATGGAAGGAGGGGGTTTTGCACCAAAAAATGACGTTAGGGAGGTTAGAGTAAAAAAAATATTGACTCTAACCTGCCTAGAGTCATTTTCTGACGCCAAACAATCCATACCACATGACTTCTGTCTTAGAAAAGACAGGAGCCATGCCCACCACCCCAGTGGCCAGCACAGGGGACCAGGGTTCCCTGGGCATGGCCATTGCACCCAGTGCCATGTAAGGGGGCCCATTTCAGGGCCCCCAATGGCACTTAAAAAAAATACTTACCTGTACTTACCTATACTTTCCTGGGATGGGGTTCTCCATCCTCCGCTGTCACTCTGGTGTGGGTGGGGGTGTCCCTGGGGCCTGGGTAGGGCACCTGCCGGATTATTCCATGGTGTTCCACCATGGAAATAGGCCCACAGGTCCCCTAACTCCTGCCCTGACCCAGGCGTTAAAAATGGTGCAAAGCAAGCTTTGCACCATTTTTTAACTCCTCCCATGCGTGATTCTAGCACGGGGCATAAATATGGCGCTAAGGCCATAGAGTAATTTTTTGCACATCAAAAAAATGACTTTAACTCCATAAATTTGGCGCTTAACCGGTTCTAGCTCCAAAGTATAAATATGGAGTTAGTTTTGCACTGAATTTGCGTAAAAAAATGAAACAAATTCGGCGCAAAACAAGTATAAATATGCCCCTTTGAGTGATGTGTCCAGCATCCTGCACCACCCATTGTGAGATTCAACCACATTGTGTATATGTAAGTTAACAGGATTTTCTCCCTTCCTGCAAGACAACACTCATCCATGAACTCAGGTTTCCTTGTTGCATA
The DNA here is from genome assembly GCF_031143425.1 of Pleurodeles waltl. Classification (NCBI taxonomy): domain Eukaryota; kingdom Metazoa; phylum Chordata; class Amphibia; order Caudata; family Salamandridae; genus Pleurodeles; species Pleurodeles waltl. The sequence continues at coordinate 1,304,534,877 of NC_090440.1, read as the reverse complement.
GCTGCAAGGATGGGTGCATTGCTGGGCTGAGTGTTGTTTTGGTGGAAGGTAGACCATCCTGTTTGCACACATGCACACAAGATGGTACATTTTTATGTTGTGTGGTGCAGGATGTTAATACATGACTCTGGGGGCCAGATTTGCAAGGCCCTACCACCACCAAAGCTTCACTTTTAGCAGTCCTCAGGTGGTGCTTTTCAGTGCTCCATTTTTACACAGAGGCGTATTGCCACTATTTGTGGCACTACGCCTCCTTGTAAAAATAGGCCCCTCCAATGAATTTTTGTGCATCAGAGGGGCGTGCAATGGATGTTGCAGTGGCCGTTCCACCACAACCTCCACCAATTATCATGCTGTCCCAGATTTACAAGAAATCCAAAATTTGTGGCAGCTGCATTTACTGAGCACAACCCAGGGCTGGCTTTAACATGGCAAAATGAGGAGGTATGCTTTTATTCATCCTTGTTGTTTGTTTCTTTCATGTGTGCAGCATTCTGCAGCACACATAGGAGAGGCACAATGCCATGGATGTTTTTTCATGTACAGGAAGGCGTCCCTTCCTGCACATAAACAATCAGTCTCCTCAAAGCAGACACCCTTGCACTATGGTGCAAGGATGCCTGCCATGGTGCATTCAGCTTACTTCATCGCCAGCACAGGGGGAACCGCAGGGGTGAGGTGTATTCCTGTAAATAAAGCCCATCCTGCACATCTAAAGTGGCGCAGCGCAGCAGTGATATTTTTTGTGCAGCAGCGCGTTGCACCTATTTGTCATGAATCTGGGCCCAAGTTGCTAGGAGGATGTATGTGCAAAGGCCACCCACTTCCATCACTCTGTGAACACACGTGTGGTGGGAGGTGGACCTGAGACATTTTGAGGCTTGTTGATGTGTGGGTGCATCTTGTTGGGACATCACATCAAAGGTGGCCTAGTAGTTGTGGTACTGAGAACAGACATTGTAGTAATCCTATTGTGGACTACTTTCAATGTGTGTTGCAATTATCGTCAAACAATGTAAGTGGCAGAGAGCATTCCTGTTAGTAGATTTAGCAGGATGTGTTCCTTCCTGCAGATGTGCATTAGGACAGACGCGAGGGACACCCCTACACCATGCAGGTTGTGCGGCAATGTTGATGAGCTCCCTCATATTTTTATGACTTACTAAGGTTAATATAGGGATGCATTTACTATCTGTGAGAAGCACACATCCCTGGACATTTGAATTGATGCTGCACAGGGGACAAGCAAAGCTATGGGGATAACACAATTTTTTAGATGGGATCGTCTACCTGTGCATCTCATTACACAAGGTAGGTGCATGCCTTCAAAAAATGGTGTAAACTCCTATATTTTGACGTTAGGTATGTCTAACGTCAAAATATAAATATGGAGTTAGGTTTGCACCAAATTTGCGTTAAAAAAAATGACACAGATTCGGCACAAACAGAGTAGAAATCTGCCCCTCAGTACATTTACATTATTGTTTTTAAAACAACTGGAAGAGCTCATTGTTGTATTGTATGTTACACATCATAACACAGTAACTGTAGATATCCTAGCACTGGTATACATTTCCATATCAAGGTTCAAAAATACCAGTTACAGGTTTAAAAAATAAAGAAATGTATGCTTTGGTATTCATATACAGCGAACATACCTAGGGAGAAGGTCGATAAAATTGTACAAAAATAAATATTGGCACAGGCACATATATTCGGATTTGTCTAAAAAACACGTCATGATGAATTGCTTTAATTATAACATATATCTTTTCAAGCATGTAGAACTGTTCAGTTTGAAATGTTAACAGTATACATATGGCCGTGGCTTCAGTGGTGGTAGTGGGGTGTTACACCCCCCTTGTCGCGTGGGCTCTCATTATTCTAAATGAGACTACTGGATTTCTAGGCAGCAGGATCGATAACGGTGTGGGGGACTGAGTCTGACCCACGTGTAAAGAGCTCTGTCACCCTAAATCTGGTTTTTGCTCCGGCTAACTAGCAGTGCCTCATTTCTCCCATGTGGAAGGAATGATTTGGCAGCCGAGCGCATGACATCTTTGAAACTTCTCAGGGAAGTCGTGGTTACTCAGATCCAAACCAACTCTCTTATTTCCAATATGATCTCATATACAAATGACAAAGACAGTATAAGTTTTATATAATGTTTTAATAAAACATCTGTATTTTAGATATTAAGGCGTGAGCCGCAATAACCAGAACCATACAACACAGTAGGATTGAAATAGTCAACAGGAGAGTAAAACATAAGAACAAAGCTATCATATTGTCTAACAGTTTCCACTCTCCCTCTGCTTGTTCTATTTAGAGCACAGCATGTTAAGCTTCTAGCTTGCCTATTAGAATCACTGTGGAGACATTAGCCCTCATACCTGAGCAAAGACCTGTGATCTTGGTTCAGCATCTGCAACGAGGCAGTCAGCGTCTAGTTGTGGTTCCCTGGTCGGAATCTCCCTCTTGCGTGTATTGGGACAAGGAAGTGATTTTATAACTAACATGTTATCGTGATCACAAAATGTCCCTATGCAGGAATGCCAAGTCTAAACTCCTACCACGTCTATTGGCAATGTACCAGACTGTATCCTTGACTGAAGCACAGAGTAAATATGTTATGGAGAACTCCAGTGCTGAAGTAGGCAAAACAGACAGTTTGATATGAATAAAAAACAACACCGTAGAACTGGCTATTTGAAAAATAACAGTACGAAGCCTAATAAAAAGCATGTAGAGCAAAGTGCACAGAGGCTCTAAGCTGTCAGCAAATGAATAAAATATATTCAGGGCAAAGTGCACAAAGGCCTAAAGCCTGAAGCTAAAGCGCAATGAATACGTAAAACTAACCACACTACACCCTCCCCTTGTCGGTAGCAAGTGGTTCCAACAATATAAAAGGATGCCCCAAATATAAACAATATCTAAAACAATTATTTTAACAAGGTGAGAAGACAACAAAGTCATAAATTTAGGTAACATGTGATCATAAAGCCAAATTCAATATAGTGTCAATTTCGCAAAAATCCAATCGTCAGACAGAAGCAACAGAACGCAGGAGTTCCTCCACTTCGATATATGTCAATATCGGAAGATCCACACCACAAAGTACCATGGAGCAGGTGTGATCCAAAGCCCCAAAACCATTTAGGGTGGCACCCCGTGCAGGGCCTATGAAAGAGACAATACCATCTTCCTCCAGGAAGGGAATCTCATAAACCGCCTCACGAAGCAAGCGCATCCGTAGTGCACAAGTCTGGGAATGAGCCCTAATCGGGAACATCAACAGATCAGTAACAACCATTGGAGGGCGCTGCAGTGAGAGAGAGAGAGCCAGTGCATGTTCAAACGAGCACCAAAGGCATCGAAACACGGGTTGCACACAATCCAAAACCGGTCTGAATGACAGAGACCAGTCACACTCCAAATGTCCCAGGAGTGTTGCTCCAAAATGCTGCATCATGCGTTCACGACACAGCTGCGCTGACGGGAGCAGCAATACAGGATCTTGTCGTGACGGGACAGCCATTGCGAAAAAATAGCAACAACAGCAAGACTCCAGCCAATAAAGCCAAAGTAATCGGGAAACCCCCAAAAATGCTTCCGAAAATAGAATGTATAGCCGAAGGTATCGAACCGAATATGGAAGAGAAGGTGTGAGCAAAACCAACACCAATGGCTTTGAAAAAATGTGCAATACCAGCAGTGCTGGATGCATTAAATATACGTCCCACAAGTTCACCGAAGTGACTTGGAAAGTTAGTATTCAAAAGGGACTGTATCTCCGCCGATGACCTTGCCACCTGAAGTGCGTAGGTCTCGCTAGCAGATGTAAGAGCCACATGCTTTTGAAACAATAAAGCTTTTAGCCGACTCAACTTGTCGAAATCAACCTTTGAAGTAGCAATATGAGGCCAGATGTCCGCTACCTCCCTAAATTGAGTGGGGGGAAACAACACATTCCCGCAGCACGTACCAGCCTTGTTGACAACGACGATGTAAACTATTCCGGCACGCATGCCACAGCAGCGTTCGCTGTTAAGAACAATGTAACTGCCGTTAGAAAGCACCTGGAAAGTGTTTTTAATAACCGGGACTCGGAACTCCCTTCAGATAACAAGCTAAGTTAGCAATCGAAGCGTTACACGCCCCGTGCAAGGACAGCTGTTTACAAACCATTGAATGGCTGACAGAAGCTTTGCATTCGCTGCCGCTAAGAAAAACCTCCTTCAAACCATTAACACATCTGTACTGAAAGGGAAGCTTCCACACCTCGTGTATGTAACTGTCTCCCAATAGTTCATATCTACCCTCCGGAATGTGCTTCAAACAAGAAGTAAATTGCAAAGTGGAGATAGGCAAATTAATAACCCCATGAATCAACCACTCAGCTGACGGAATCTCAGCTACCGTGAAAGGCAGTTTCTCTAATTTCTCAATATTTAACATAACATATGTCGCTTCCTTTTTAGCCATCAGTTGTTGTTGACGAGTCAAATTAAAAGAGATAAAGATCTCTCTGGCACGAACGTGCTGCCATGGAACGCGATCCGCCTTCAAGGTCTGAAGAGTCCAACCCAGCTGCATGATGGACCGCGTCTGACTCTGCCCATGATATAAAAAAGACATGTCCGATTTAATAATGTCAATGGCAGAGGAAACAATGCTGTCAATCGTGTAAACACGGTCAGAAAGGGTATGCATGCCATTATCAACAACAGACAAAGTCTGCATCAGATTTTCCTGATCAATCTGCCTCAACCGGGCTGCAGCCTCTTGTTGTGAAAGCTTCCAAATCTCATTATAAACTTCGTATAAGAACCTTTTCTTCCGTGGTACTTTGGGATCTGACAAAAAATCTTGTAAATCAGTATCATTAGACAGTAACTTGAGATGTGACTTAACTGCATCCAGCGTGGATGACTTCAACCATTGCTGACAAAGCTTCCCCACACTGTATGTAGTTATAATATCAGCATGTTCTGGTGATACGTAACGAGGGTCTGCCCTACTAGTCCTGAACCCCCCTGAAGAGGTGTCAAAACGTTGATGACACACATTAGTGTCTACAGGCCATAATAACCACCCGCCTGGATGTAACGATGAAATGTTAAGCGTACCATTCTGGACCCAATGTGTAAAGTCACTAAAAGTAGCATTCACATAGTGCTGCCAATTTTTTAATTTAGAAGGGACAGGTATACTAGGCAAAGTCAACTCCCTAATTGTCGCTAAGCCCAAACAGCTAGTCTGTTGTACTGTGTCATTGAGGAAAATCATCTGCACAGGGATAATACATGCTCTAAATAACGTGTCCCTGCCATGCATTTGCCAATTTTTCGAACCCCAAACACTTTTCAAGTCAACAGTTTTAAACCAGTATTCATACCACTCGACCGAAAGTTTAGATACAAACAAATTTGAATACAGTAATTTAGTATCGGTCAACAACATTTGCTTGTTAGAATATGGGGCAACTTTAAAATAGTAAGACTTAGCATTTCGTTGATCATGCCCAGAAAAATATGCAAATTTATCATAATATGTTTTCGAACTCCCTTGTGGAGGAGTCGAGCAATGTTCCCATTGCACATAATTAAACATGGACTTAGGGCTACTAGCTTTATGAATAAAGTGGTGTCCATAATAGTTGTAGCAAAACATGTCACCATGATTATCTCTAAATTGGTAAGCATCTTCATCGTCATAGACAGTATAATATTGCAAATCTGTTAGCATAGATTCTACTGTCTTCACATCCCAATCATCAGAAACAATGCCTGGTATAACAATATCATTCATTGATAACTTGAGGACATACGGTATTTGAATCAATTCAGTGGGACCATATATATCAAACATTACTTTATCCCACACAATCCCATCCGGAATCGGTATTGCAGAAATGTTTACAGTGGACAAGTCTCTTCGAACCATATGAGACGAAAAATGCGGTTTTAACACAGTCTCCACGTGCTCAATGTCAGATCGATCAGGAAGAAAATGACCATGGGGGTCATTCTGACCCTGGCGGCCGGTGCCCGCCAGGGCCACCGACCACGAGCATTCTGACCGCGGCGGTTCAGCCGCGGTCAGAAGCGGCAAGTCGGCGGGCTCCCGCCGACTTACCGCTGCTCGGGGGAATCCTTCATGGCGGCGGAGCGCGCTCCGCCGCCATGAGGATTCTGACAGCCCCTGCCGCCATCCTGTTCATGGCGGGAAACCCGCCATGAACAGGATGGCGGTAGGGGGTGCCGCGGGGCCCCTGGGGGCCCCTGCCGTGCCCATGCCCAGTGGCATGGGCACGGCAGGGGCCCCCGTAAGAGGGCCCCGCAAAGTATTTCAGTGTCTGCCATGCAGACACTGAAATACGCGACGGGTGCAAACTGCACCCGTCGCACCCCTGCAACTACGCCGGCTCAATTCTGAGCCGGCGTCCTCGTTGCAGGGGCATTTCCTCTGGGCCGGTGGGCGCTCTTTTGGAGAGCGCCCGCCGGCCCAGAGGAAATGTTAGAATGGCCGCCGCGGTCTTGTGACCGCGGTGCGGTCATTTGGCGGCGGAACCTTGGCGGACGGCCTCCGCCGTCCGCCAAGGTTAAAATCAGGCCCCATGTATTATCAGAAAAAAAGTAACCACAAATCCCAACCATAATAAGAGTCATCACGGCCAAAAACAGCCAAAAATAGTTCCAAGCAAAAACAAAATATGTGCGTTTAAGCCAACCCAGCAGCCGTCGTGGACCGTGGACAGAAGACATCGAGGACGAGGAGCCGGACACATCATTATCAGCGTCGTTGAAGCAGCCAGAAGCAGTTCTAGCAAAAGGTGCAACCGTGAACAAAGAAGCAGATGGAGGCTCTCGCCGTGGCACGCTATAAACCACATGTTCAGAAACATCAGTAGAACGTACAGCAAGTTGATCAAAAGATTCCATATTAATCGTCGTCAGTGGAACAATCGCAAGATCATCATCCAGCCTCCCCAAGCTCGGAGAGGAAACAGTGTCGATGAAAATCACCTGCAGCGGGACTTCCTCCCCAGTAGTGAGAGGGATTCCGGAACTACTGGGTGTCCCTCTTGGTCTGCTGTGCAGAATCGGCCACATGTTGTAACTTGACATTATCAATGGAAATAAAGCGATTTCCTTTGGCCCCTCGCAGCGGCGGTAAAATCACAGTTCTCGTGCCGCTTATCCCCAACACAGGGACAGGTGATCGATAAGAAGGACCAAATTCTTTTTTAACTGCGACCTTTTCATGCACTAGATCCCCAATCCTGGGTATCCAACCAGTAGATGTTACTGGCACATCCTTAATTCCTGAGGAGGCAGCACTTGCAGAAGAGTTATCTTCACGGAATTGTTGTAAATCCTGCAAAACAGTGACACGATCATTTATGTCAAAGGGCGTATCTGCCGCCTCCACACCAGGACCATCTAGATCAGGAACATACATTTGTGTTCCAAACAGGCACTCATATGAAGTACAACCCCCCAGTGACCTTCTAGGCAAGTTATTAAGTGCTCTCTGTACTCCATATAGGTGGGCTAGCCAACCACGACCCGTACCTATAACTCTGGCCGTTAAGGACTGCTTTAAATCACGATGTAAACGCTCCACGACAGAATTTCCCTCGGGATGAAATGGAGACGAGAATTGGAGTTGGACCCCCAACGAAGCCATGGTGTCCCTGAATGCCTTAGAGGCAAAAGCAGGGCCCTGGTCCGAATGAAAAGCCGCAACTGCAAATGTATCGACAAAGATGCGCAAATCTTTAATAACAGTTCGAGCGTCAGCCGAGCGTTGTGGCCATACCCACACAAATCTGGAGCACGAATCTACAGCAACCAATATATATTTGTATGCACTATCTGGTGTCAGCGGACCACAATGATCCAAGTACACACACTGTAATGGTTTATTTGAAATCAAAAGGGGCGTCTGCTGCGGGCATCTAGCCGACGACGCTTTAATTTGTTGACAAACGTCACAACAAATGACATATTGCTTCGTCTCTTTATAGAGACCAGGCCACCAGTAACGAGCCTGTAAAAGTGAAATTGTGGCAGCCACACCAGCATGTGCAGAAGCCACCCCCTCATGTGCTGCAGAAATTAATCGAGGTCTCTCAATTTTATTGGGAATTTCACGTACACCAATGCCTGGAATTGTAACAGTAGCATTCAGCGCACCATTCAAGCAGTAACTATATTTAGAAGGAAATCCTTTAGGAAAGGGCGTGCCATCAACTGTAGCCTTTATGGCAGCCGAAATTTCTGTGTCTGGTTTGGAACTCGAACGAGTCACTGCGGCCACAGTGGCGACAGCCACGGCCGATTTCGCGGCTTCATCAGCCAAAGTATTCCCAGCAACGTGTATTCCATCGCGCTGGTGTCCAAGTGTATGCACAACATGGACTTTAGGAAGCGTTTCCTTCAGATCCACAACCTTACCCCACAACAATTTGTGTTTAATGGTGTTGCCTTTAGAATCTCTGAACCCATTCATCTTCCAATAGTGTAGATATTCGTTGAAAGACTGTACACAGTAGTAGGAGTCACAGACCAGCAAGGTTAAATTCGCCGGATCCGCGTGCTCCAACGCTAACAATAGAGCTTTGAGCTCAGTCAGCTGTGCCGTGCAATCTCCCAAGGTTTTAGCATAAGTATGTCGGGGGCAGAACACGTCCCCCTCCATAGTGCCACTCACCACTGCACATGCAGCAGAATACTGTTGTTTAGTCCCAACCGCTGGTTGCGCAGAGCCATCGGTATACATGACCACTTGATATTGGTCAATAGGCAACGTACCAGCAGGAACAGGGTATTCGATTTCATATTGAAGAAATTCTTGAGTCTGCAGTTTAGGGTCAAATACGTAATCTACATCAGTGGCTGTCAAAGACGTAGCCCATTGTATCCATCGTGGGTGCAAAGCTTTCGAATTTGGAACACTCGCTTTTGTAACTGCCTCTAAGGCCGGAATTGGGGAAACGACAATGATGCGTTGGCCCTGGGCTAGCGGTCTTTCTTTAATAACAGCCATCTGTACTGCAGTGAGAATTTTCTCAGTCTGTGCAAATCGTTGTTCTGCAGCAGAATACAAGTGAGACTTGTATGCAATCGGGACTGTCTCCCCCTCATTAAAGGTGACATAAGTAAACCCAACAGCCCCAGGTATCACCCTGATGACTAAATGTGTCTTATTGTCCCGTGTGTGTAAGTGTTTAACTGCTAAGAGATCACTCTGTAACTCTCGTAGTATGTGTGTATGTTCAATCGTCCAAAATCTACTCGAAAAATTTGGGCGAATCAACTCGTATAAGGGTTTTATATGCGTCGCATAATCAGGAATGTAAGTTCTGCCAAAATTCAGAAACCCCAACAATGACTGGAGCTTCCGAACCGTATTAGGAGGCTGCAATAAAGCACATTTCTCCAAAAAATGTGGCGCTAAGCTCTTGCCCTCACTCGACAACTCATATCCCAGGAAAATGACGCTGAGGAAGGCAATCTTTGATTTCTTAAAATTAAACTTATAGCCAATATCAGCAAACCCCACAACAATGCGCGATACACGCCTTAGGTGTTGCAGAATCTCATCGTCTGTCAGATATATGTCATCAACATATGATAACGCTTCAGGGTCGAACAGATGCAGCATTTCAGTTACACGAGCCGAGAACAGTCCTGGGCTATTCTTATACCCCTGAGGCAAACGACAATTTTTTTTCTGAGAGCCAAACGCACTGAAACTGGTATAGTCCCGACTCTCGGGCACTATATTCTGGCAGAAAAATCCATTTGAGATATCTAATGTTGTCTTGTACTTCTTACGTACGATATTATTCATAAGCGCTGCGCTATGTGAATTCTGTATTGCATATGTGCGTGTATGACTATTCAAATGTCGGTAATCCACCACTATCCTATAAGAATGGTCCGGTTTAGCAACAGGAAATAAGGGATTATTCATCGGCGAGACACAGGGCTCAATTACACCCTGATACTCCAATTGTGTAAGAATTTTCCTAACCGATGCCCTTGCTTCAAATTTGATAGGATACTGCGGTTGTGGCTGAGGTTCGCCCTTTATCGGAATTACATGATAAGGTGATTGTCTATCCCACCCCACGTTATTTCTATACAGGGCGGGAGCCTGTGCTAGAGTCCATGATTTACTATAGGACTCCGCTAGTTCTCTCGGAACAAGTGGTGAGAAGGAAGGTGTAATAACCTCCTCCCCAACCGGACAGTCGCGAACAAAGCCAGGTGGCCAATCCTGTTCATATGATTTTACCACATGGTCCCAAAAAATGGCGTTTATAATACGGTCAATGTCCCCTTCCAATCGCAGAGTCACTTCATATACTCTATCAGGATCAGAGACTCGCATGTCCGCCGTCTCGACTTGTATGAAGTCATCAGTTGCTTTCACCTCCAGATGCTCTAGAAGACTCCGGCGAACTATTGTGACCTCTGCCACGCTGTCTAACAGTGCTAACGCCCATGTCTTGTTCGTCAAGAGAACTCTCTTCTTGAGCGGCATGTCTAACTGAGACTGCTGCCACTTTCTTCTTTTTAAATTGCTGTTTTTGTTGCAGCGGTTTCTCTTCTTGTTTAATAGAAACCTCTGCCGAGCGTTGTGAATCCTGTCTCGGTGTCACGTACTCCGTCCTCCGCTCTGACCGGCCACCTCTCTCACTTCTCTTTTCCGAGGAGTCCTGAATGGAACGAAATTGGCGTGTATCAGTATATTGATATGTATCAGGCGTCTTCAAAGTATCCCTATTTCTGAGATTATACTTATTCTGTGGGGTCCCCGGTTGCGGAGACTGCCCACCATCTTTCTTAGGTGTTTGCTGTTTCTTTTCCCAGGGCTTTTTCGAACCCTCAGGTTGTTGCTCTTTAGTATTATCTTTATTATTTTTACCCTGTAACTGGGGTTTTTGTGGTCTAGCCCCTAGGCTATCACGACCAATACTAGAATATGTTTCCGCTATTATTCTCGGAAGCTCCCGCTCCTGATTAAGCAGCGGAACATCCCGAAGACGCATTCACACTGCTAGTGCTACTGCCTCTCCTTTGAGATTACTCAAAATAATAGAAGAAACTTTGGCAAAATTGCCCAGCAACTGCATGCCCAAATCTAAGGCAGGGGCAGCCCCATATTCATCTTGAATCTGTTTAAGCACGTCCGGTAAATTAGCTAATGTCGGTGTACCGTGTGCCGTAGTGTAGAGCGCGGCAAACACCGTGCCCCAGGTATTACAAAGGTCCACCGGAGGAACCATCCCACACGGCAAACACATCGTAAAAATTCTATGTTTATCCTGCGGTCCCGTATGGGGAAATACTGCTTCCAGCGTATGAATTTTTTGTGCCAGCCAAAATGGAGTCTCCTCTCGTTTAGCCGGTACTTTACCCATAACTGAGTGTACAGTGGCCGGATTAATACCTGGAACCACTGCCTGTGGGTGCGCTGGAGCAGCAGGCGCTGCATTCGTATTTAGTGTCTGCATGACAAACTGAACTAATCGTCTATATGTAGCCGTTAAGTCTGTATATAAACGACGAACTTCAACCACTGCCAATTGAGCAACCGCAGGATGAGGTGTGTATGTAGCCAATAAAGGCCAGGTAGGACCATCATTACTCAGCGGACCTAACCTTACTTGTGCTACTGTGTGTGGGAGGGCACCATCAAGCCAATTATGGTGTTCTTGATAAGATAGAGGTATTTCTAAATAAGCGTAAACCCTGTATTGTCCAGGGACATTCGCAACAGTGTATTCGTGAAAAGTATTTGTTCCCCCATCCACTGCTGGAAATCCGACCCAAGAATAAAAAAGTTCTGTTCTATAGGCTGCATGGGCGTCCACCACAAAAGTGACTGGACCCCCCTGGACCGTCAGTCCATGTGCCAACAGATGTCCTGTGAGCGGGTGATGCATATTAATTGCTATATTCACTACATTAGGATTCGCCATCTATATAAAATAGCTCCAGGTCAGAGAAGGCACACCAATATCGGGGTTTTCCTTTCAAAGTTCAAGCTTGAACAACCAACCACTAAGCAATAGGAAGCACCTATCCCGTGGCGGGAGAAACCCTCAGCCCCACGGACGTCTCCGTATACAGAACCGAGGAGTCAAAATATATATGAGACCAAGAGAGTCAGTCGGACCTAAACATTAGAGCCAGACCAAACGTTGGCGGCGCCATGTCGCGTGGGCTCTCAATATTCTAAATGAGACTACTGGATTTCAAGGCAGCAGGATCGATAACGGTGTGGGGGACTGAGTCTGACCCACGTGTAAAGAGCTCTGTCACCCTTGCTCCGGCTAACTAGCAGTGCCTCATTTCTCCCATGTGGAAGGAATGATTCGGCAGCCGAGCGCATGATATCTTTGGAACTTCTCAGGGAAGTCGTGGTTACTCAGATCCAAACCAACTCTCTTATTTCCAATATGATCTCATATACAAATGACAAAGACAGTATAAGTTTTATATAATGTTTTAATAAAACGACTGTATTTTAGATATTAAGGCGTGAGCCGCAATAACCAGAACCATACAACACAGTAGGATTGAAATAGTCACCAGGAGAGTAAAACATAAGAACAAAGCTATCATATTGTCTAACAGTTTCCACTCTCCCTCTGCTTGTTCTATTTAGAGCACAGCATGTTAAGCTTCTAGCTTGCCTATTAGAATCACTGTGGAGACATCAGCCCTCATACCTGAGCAAAGACCTGTGATCTTGGTTCAGCATCTGCAACGAGGCAGTCAGCGTCTAGTTGTGGTTCCCTGGTCGGAATCTCCCTCTTGCGTGTATTGGGACAAGGAAGTGATTTTATAACTAACATGTCATCGTGATCACAAAATGTCCCTACGCAGGAATGCCAAGTCTAAACTCCTACCACGTCTATCGGCAATGTACCATACTGTATCCTTGACTGAAGCACAGAGTAAATATGTTATGGAGAACTCCAGTGCTGAAGTAGGCAAAACAGTGTGATATGAATAAAAAACAACACCGTAGAACTGGCTATTTGAAAAATAACAGTACGAAGCCTAATAAAAAGCATGTAGAGCAAAGTGCACAGAGGCTCTAAGCTGTCAGCAAATGAATAAAATATATTCAGGGCAAAGTGCACAAAGGCCTAAAGCCTGAAGCTAAAGCGCAATGAATACGTAAAACTAACCACACTACACCCTAATATATGTATTTTGTGATAAATAGTTGAGTACGGCTGCTGTCAGACGGGCATTGTGCAGTGCTGGTTGGATTTCACAAGGAAAGTTTACACACAGATAAAAACGCACACACAAACTCTCACTGTCTCTTTTCGGAAAGACTTCAAAAATGTTGGTTACTTCACTAAATAATGTGTTTTCTGTCACTTAGTACCCATACCGATCCGGATTCCTCTCCCTTTCGGCTGCCCCTTAAGTCCTTCTTATACACCCTGCTTGTAACTTGTTGTACAAGGTATTTTGACATTATTTGCCACCGTGATTGTTGGGAAATCTGTAAATGTGGGACAAAGTGGCAACAAGCGGGGGGTGGCAGCACAGCAGTGAGGTTACACGTAACATTTCCCAAAATACCATGGCTTTATATGAATTTATTTTGAGCCAAAAATTAACACTCCCTGAAGGCAGGAATAAAGTTTGAGAAAAGAGTTTTTTTCCTCTCAAAACCTTTCTAGCATTGTGGGCCATATTTATACTTTTTGACGCAAAACTGCGCTAACGCAGTTTAGCGTCAAAAAAATTAGCGCCGCTAACGCCATTCTGAAGCGCCATGCGGGCGCCGTATTTATTCAATGACGTTAGCCGGCGTTAGCCGCCGGCGCTGCCTGGTGTGCGTGAAAAAAAACGACGTACACCAGGCAGCGCCGGCGTAGGGGGATATGGAGCTTGGGCGCCAAAAAATGGGGCAAGTCAGGCTGAGGCAAATTTTTCGCCTCAACCCGATTTGCGCCATTTTTTTCGACTCCCAACCCCCATAGAAATTACTCCTGTCTTAGCAAAGACAGGAGTCATGCCCCCTTGCCCAATGGCCATGCCCAGGGGACTTCTGTCCCCTGGGCATGGTCATTGGGCATAGTGGCATGTAGGGGGGCACAAATCAGGCCCCCCTATGCCACAAAAAAACAAAAAAAAAAACACTTACCTGAACTTACCTTAATGCCCCTGGGATGGGTCCCTCCAGCCTTGGGTGTCCTCCTGGGGTGGGCAAGGGTGACAGGGGGTGTCCCTGGGGGCATGGGAGGGCACCTCTGGGCTCCTTCAGAGCCCACAGGTCCCTTAACGCCTGCCTTTTCCAGGCGCTAAAAAATGGCGCAAAAGCAGCCGTACGTAATTTTTTTGACCCGCCCACTCCCGGGCGTGTAAATACGGCGCACATGCCTCGGGGTCACTTTTTTAGACGGGAACGCCTACCTTGCATCTCATTAACGCAAAGTAGGTGTCCACGCTAAAAAATGACGCAAACGCCAAAGTATAAATATGGAGTTAGTTTTGCGTCGGAATTGCGTAAAAAAAAACGACGCAATTCCGGTGCAAACGGAGTATAAATATGCCCCTGTATGTGTGTTGTTCTGTGCAGCTTACATACAAAGTTTGAAAAGTGTTAATTTATGTCTAAGCAGAGTATTTGGTACTGGAAAGATACCCTCCCAGTACAAAATCTATGACTGACATCATGAAAACAAACTTGAACTAAGAAGCAAGGGTGTTTGCAATAGTGCAATGCACTCTAAAGTGTACCAGTGCAGAGGGGAAGAGAAACAGCACCATATTTTAGTAGAATACCTTATATTATGGTGATTTGTAAAGCACGCTATCACCTAAGAGGGTAGCCTGCCGCTGAGCAGGTGTGAATTTAGCTAGCCTAGGGTGAAGAGTGACTATTTGAAAAGCCCACTCTTCAGCTTATTGTGGAATTTACAAAGGGAGGATGTGGCTTGGATGTATGGCGATGGTCGTTCCACCCTTCAAGAGCTGTTCTCTCTCTTTAGTGCAACTTTAGAATAGGAATGTGAGGAGGCTGATTACAGTGAACAATTTGAAGGGAATATTTGACCAAGTGAGATCCGCATGCACTTCCTCTTGGAATTTTAATTGGTTGAGGTAGTTTTTCTAGTATTGTTTTTGGAGCCTTTATGGAGTCCAAGGTGATAGGAGTGAACAGTTACAGGGGATTCCTAAGAAAGGCTGTGGAGGTAGCAGGTCACTGTGGCAGGCGGATATGGGTGCAGGAGTGTAAGACTAACCAGAGAGGAGTGGGGGATGGAGTATATGGATTGGGATGCCAATTGTGGCCGTCATCAGCCCGGGTAGGTTGTTGAAGTTTTTTGTGAAAGTACAGGGCCTAGAAGGGGGTAGATTGTTTAAGCATGACGATGGAAGGAAGGTGAATGATAAACAGGTTCTAGAAGAGTTGAGCAAATGTTTGAAGCAGTGCAGATGGGATAAGAGTAGATTTGATATCTATTCTTTTTGGATTCGGGTGATCACGGAGTGTTTCAAACTAAAGTTTAATGAAAATAGTTTGAAAGGTATTGGGAGATAGAGGAGCTACTGCATATGGGGTTATGATGGCCCAGAGCTTGTTGCCAAGTGTTATTATTCTGCTGATTCGGCAGCCTGGAGTTGTAGGGAGAAAGAGGTTTGTATCGGTGGCAATTCCATTGTGAAATGGGGATATGGGGAGGCAACACTATGGCCAACATTTCGGGATGGATTTTGATGAGGAGGTAGTGTCCCAGTATGGACTGGGGGAATGAAATGGAGCTGTCTGATGCCATTCGATTGGAATTAAAATTAAATTGGCTGAGTCATGGTATGGTTTGCTGCAATTTGGATAAATGACCAAGTCTAGTCCATGGGGCTGAAAAAAATAAAAAAGGTGAAGTGAGATCTGGGCACAGTGAAGAACAGATTGGATAAGGTGACTTTGTTCTAGATGAAATTAATACTCAAAAGGGTTTGGATGGGAGTGTGAAAGTGAGAATATCAAAGTGCAAAAGGAGGTGTACAGGGAAGTGTCATTTTACTATAAAAAGAGAAGGATTGGGGCAAATAGGCATGTGGATATTTAGTTAGAATGCCCCTTGCTGTTTACGCATGATGGAGTTCATCAGACACTACTAGGAAACAGGTTGTATTGATGGAGATTTTGGAAGATTTGTGAGATAAATGAGGTTGGGATAAGACGTCTGGCAGAAAAAGCACCTTGAAGTGGGGTTTTCTGGTGTCAGTGTGATTGTCCAAAGAACAGTAATGAGGGTAGCTGTTAAAAGAAAAAATAGGAGAAGTAAGGAAAGAGAAAGAAGGAAATGTGAAACAAGAGGTAGGCTAGGTCAAGCAAGGTGTAAAATACTGGGGGGTAAGCGGAAGAGTACATTGTGGCCGTAAGACATAACCTTGGTTAAAAATTATATTGAGGGGGTGATTGATATATAGACTGGAATTTGTTTAAAAACCTTCTTTCCAACCGTGTACATTACAAAGAGCTGTTGGAAGTAGGTTAGATGGGGTCATGTCATCTTGTACATTGTTCCTAGGAGCAGACGGTGTGATCGCTCACAGTAGCAGTTAAAGGAACACTCATTTACAAATAGGTCTTGCCCATTTAACCAATGCAGCAATGTTGAATGCAGTGGGGGGAAGCACACAGAGGCAAGAAAGCAAAACACAAGTGCATTTGGGGAACAGAAGAACGTGAGCAAAAGAGAGTACTGTGGATGGAGAGAAAATTCACACAGTGGAGATAGACAGAAAATACCTGCAATGTCGTGAATTGCTTAAACAAAAAGAAAGAGGTAGTTCCCTAAAATCAAGCAATTAAAACATGAAGGCCCGACAATTAAAGAGAAGGTAACGAGGATACGCTACATAGGAGGGACAAACACAAGACCGGCAAACTTGAAGACTAATAAGAAGCAGGCAGACGAGAGTGATAGTAAAGCCAACCAATAGTAAGCAAAGGGCGGGCTGCAAACCCTGCTATGTTCAGGGCAAACCCACAATAGGTATTTTGCAAGTGGACAGCTTGTGTTGTCAGATAGATTCAACCTAAAAATGGCAGTAAGGAAAAAGAAGGCCTGGTGCTGTAGTGGGTACACTAAATAAGAAAAGTAAAGCGTCCAGTGGTAGAAGGGAGATTATGTAGGGGTTAGAAGATGTAGCATTCATTAAAATTTATATTGTTGATAATTAAGGAAGGTGGGTGGCATGTGAGTGGGAATTAGGTTAAAGGGTGAGAGGAAGAGATAGTTCTTAACTGTTACCACGTTGTTAGTGTAGAGCAGCCAAAGGATATAAGCATGTGAGGCCAGCTTGCGCCCAACAAAGAGCTTTTACACATAGGGCAAGAGGTGGGAGTGTTACTCTTCTCCCAGTCATTGTATTACATTCGGAGAGTAAAGCTCACCCGGGCGCAAACAAAGTTACAGCCGCAAGTGATTTATTCTGCCTTCAAATGAACTACATCTATGTTGCACCATGGTCTTTGTAAAAGTGATCTCTCCTCACACCTCCTGTAGAAGCCCAGAATATGTGTACAAACGAAAGAACAGAAATAGCTATGTCTCAATGTGGAGTAGAATAAATATTTTTGAGGGTAACATCTGTACTCCCTAGTAATGGGATACAAGCAGTGCTTAATTTGTGCTTGTTGTTTCCGGTGCTGAGCACCTGCACTTATTTTTGAGGGCCGGCACTTATTCTTCTGCCTCAAGCATTTGCTGCAAGCAAAAAACACATTGGGAAAGACGGAGGAAGAGAAAAATGAAAAAGCGTCACAATGAGAGAAAGCAGAAAGCTGCAAGAGTGAGCTGAAGGGGTAGGGAGTGACTGTAAATGTATTAAAGAGGCCTGAGATGGCTTCAGCATTACGCTGCCTCAGTATTCTGTGTTCCCACATTTAATTGCAGCAGCCGGGGTTTAAGAGGAGTGCTTTGGGCACCGGCATGTTTTTATTTACAAATTGAGCACTGGATAAAAGAAGTGCAGGTACTTACCAAATTGAGCATGGTGTGCCTAGAGGGATGTCTAAGGACGTACCCACGAAGCAGGCATTTATAAAATCAGCATTTTCTTGATGTGCATCTACGGCACGTGTTTTTTTAAGCTAAATAGCACAGAGTTTTCTTTCAAAGAAGCCATATCTTCTGAAAGGGCCCAATACAAACATCTTCTAGTACAACAACATTTTGAAGATGAGGATGTAGCATTGTAGTTAGGTGTAGTCTAGTGGATAAATTGTAATCTGTATAACCAGGAGACCCGAACTCCCACCCCGACAGTCCAACTATACCAATGTATCTGATCTTAGCCAAATTAGGTTCTCTGCCAGTATGTCAACTCCTTTTCTCTTCCCCTGTTGATGTTGGTAGCAGGCACATTGAATGCATGATTAAGCAACCATTGTGTCACATATCAGCCTGTTAATTCAACCACCTGCAGTGCACCAGTGCCACTACTCTAGGAATACATCCTGCTTACTTTGCGTTGTGTTTTACACTGCTATTAATGAGAATTACAGTTTACTACAAGCAATCTAACTGGTGATAGTTTTATCAGATTCAGAAAATACAAAGCCAAATATACCCTCTCAGGATTCTAACCAAGAAGCTGAATGTAGATTTCTGCAGCAGGCACAATAACCTTTTACGTTTTGTTGCCAGCGGGGTTGACTATTACAACCACAGAATAACAAAAAAAGTTAAATGCTAGACATCAATCTTAACATAAAAAGTGGGCTAGGGAGTGACTGCCACCTTGCTCCACTTAGTTTTTGTAGTGCTTGTGGGTACGTGGCAGCAGGGAAAGGGCACATATTCACATTCCCACTTACATGCACACACTTATACACAGGAACACTAACAACATTCAAAACAGTTGTTCTATGTTTCTGTACAAGTGGCAGGGTCCCACTGATGTCTGCTGTTCCTCGAACCACATTTTGGCTGCCTCACCTCCTCCCAAAATAGGGTGGCCACAGAACACTCAAAACCATTATATTAAATTTGTATTTCCAAATTCCTGGGTATCACTAGACATTGCATCCTCAATGTCAAACTTGTAGTTTGATTGACTGCACGTGATCTATTTGGAACTGCCTGCCAATTAAGGCCCAGATTTATACTAGTTTTGCGCTGAATTAGCGTAATTTTTTAAAGCTAATTTAGTGCAAACTTAACTCCATATTTATACTTTGGCGCTAGACCCGTCTAGCGCCAAAGTTATGAAGTTAAAGTCATTTTTTGCTTGCGTCAATGAGATGCAAGGTAGGCGTTCCCGGGCAAAAAATTACTCTAAGGCCCAGGCATCTTATTTATCCTTCCGTGCACAAATGGTGCACAGGAGGGAGACGGGCCTAAATAAATATGCTTAAATAAGCTTGCTTAGCGCCATTATTTAACGCCTGTTTCAGGGCAGGCGTTACAGGGCCTGTGGGCCCATTTCCATGGTGGAACACCATGGAATAAGTCCACAAGTGCCCTCCCCAGGCAACCAGGGATACCCCCACCAACACCAGAGGGACAGCAGAGGATGGGGGACCCCATTTAGGATAGGTATAGGTAAGTAGAGATCAGTAGTTTGCATTATTTTTTTAAATGCCAATGGGGGCCCCAAAATGGGTCCCCCTACATGGCACTGGGTGCAATGTCCATGCCCAGGGGACCCTTGTCCCCTGTGCTAGCCATTGGGGTGGTGGGCATGACTCCTGTCTTTTATAAGACAGGAGTCATGTGGTATGGTAGGTTTTGCATCAAGAAATGACGCTGGGCTGGTAAGTCATCATTTTTTACTCTAATAAGCCTAGCGTCGTTTTTTGGTGCAAAACCCCCTTCTCCCATACCGCCACCCCCACCCGGCTAACATAATTTTCCTTGACATTAGCCCACCCTTTGCGCCGGATTGGGCCATTCCATAAATAAGACGCCCGGCCGGCGTCTTGGAATGGCACTAGCCGGCGGTAAACTTTTTCACGCATAACTGCGTTAGCGCAGTTTTGCATGAAAAAGTATAAATATGGGCCTAAGAGTGGACACTGACCCTCGCAACCACCCTTTCCACCTTTGAGGTGATGCACATCATTGGCAGCAGCCAAGCAAAAAGCTTTAGGAAGAAAGTGGCACGCAGAACACGCTCCTCTGTCAAAATCACCTCATCTGCAGCACTTGCACTATCACGTACCAATACACCCGAGCCTGGCTGGCTGCCAATATTAAGTACAGGTACCGTCCTGCACCAAGAAGAAGCTCTGGTACTCAAGGGGAGAAACTGAAGAAGTGCTGGTACTTAGTAGCAGTGAGTACCGGCCCATTTAAATCACTGCTATTGTAGATAAATAATCCATATCCATACCTATTCGTACAAGATTTCTACGAGGTAAAGCTGCAAATACGAGAACCGTGGACTCCGCCCCATTTAGTTTTCTCACATCATGAATCTGCATTAACAAAAAAGATTGTATAACTTTGAATCTACAATCGTCTTTCCTCTTTTTTGTTTATTTACTGTATTCACAGTGGTGGCTGGTGACTGAAAGCAGTGGTGGGGCACAAATACAAGACGGAATTGCACCTTTTGAGTGAGCCTCACTACCCACGTATTTCCATTCACCTACTCACCCACTGCCTTTGGTCACCTACCCATTTACTCATCCACATTGTCATCCACTGCCATTCACACAACTCTTTTACACAGACACCCACATTTTCTCAGCCACTCAGTCCAGCCCTGCAAACACTTATTCAAACAAACACACATTGCCTCACCCATCCAGTATCCAGCAGTTTCAGTGATAAAAGGTACACGTTTATTTGAGCTGCAGATTACATGTTTAATATGACATATCAGGTCATTAGTCTGCAGAAGAAATAAAACGACCATAACTAGCCATGATAAATTACTGGAACCAATACTGCCATTGAGAGATGAAATCACCTACAGAGGCAGTGAAGGGAGAGGAGAGCTGAGAGAACAGATTTTCTTCTTATTGTCTGTAAAAAAGATAGAGCTCCAACTTACTTGTGTGCAGGGTTGTCTTTGGCATATTTATGACTTGAGGTCTTCAGTTCACACTCCTGTCTCCCAGTGAGCCCTGGATGGAGTTATTTATTGTATTTATTCCATTTCTCTGCCACAGACTGCTTGTAATGCAGGAAAAAGGGATTTTCTTTGTGCAATACCACATTATTTTAATAAAATGTGACCTCTGGTACATAGACCCATCTGATCACACCCCACCATTTGAGTAAATAGGAAAGGGTGGATAATAATATCGGAGTGACATGAAGATTTCAGAAACCCGGGCTGAACAAAAAACACTCCAGGCTGTTTACTATCAGGGCTTCTGGTGGAGGAGGAGATAAGCCAGGGACGTCACTGCGTTCTGAGAAAACGTAAGGGCTTTGCGTGGGCAAGCCCTGTCAGCCCTACTGTGCAGCTTTCAGCCACATACTGACACAGGCGCAGTGGGGCTTTTCAAAGTGCACAACTTTCGCTCGGAAAATGTTGTGCAGAAAATGTTTTACTTTCATCATGTAATTAAACATATGCTTCACTAAAGAGGCCAGAAAAGGCTAGGGGCGCAGCCCCTTAGTCCTTGGACACCAGCCGCCCCTGTGTATTCATCAGATTGTTTTTGCGCACGAGTACAGGACTGCTCCGGCATAGAAACGTCATGCTGTTAGTTCAGGTGTACCTTTCTTGTGATCTCCTGAGTACAATTATCTCGAGTCACTGTTTTAGTTTCACTCGTCCTTTATGAGAAAATTCAGACATTACTTAATCCTGGATATTTATGCGGTGCAATAGCAAGCATTATAATGGCAATGATGAAAGGTAGAAGGTGATGATAAAGCTACCACATGTGGTCACATATGGTGCCCGGGAGGTTATTTCTACTGGCCGCATTGCTACTGGGGCATGGTTAGACTCTCTATCCGTAATACTTGAAGGAAGAATATACTAACACTTTGAGCTGAGTTTGTTTGAAAAACATGACACTAACCTGTGTAGAGGTTGTACTGGGATTTACTTTCCAATGCAAATCATGATTTGAGTTGGAAACTTGCCTAAAAATAACACATCAGCATATTTGCTACTGGGCGTCAAGGAGGCGTTCCATGGTTGGTACAGGGACGTTCCTGTAGAAGCACCATGAGCTTCCATCTAGGAACATTTGGAGACAAAGATCAGCAACAACAATATTACCCCTCCTCAAGGCAGATGTAAAGGTAAAGCAAATTTAAAACGTCTCCACATTTTTCCAACTTTGTGTGTGTCCTAGATGGTACACCACACATGCAAAGTGGGAAAAGTATTAAAGCATAATTTTTGAACTATAAGGCCCAGCTTTATACTTATACTGCGCAGTTTTGCGTCAAAAAGTATAGTGACAGCTGCACCATTGAAAGAATGTGACCAACAGATTCTGCAGTAGTTTTGCATTCTATAAAACAAAGAACAGAACAAATGTATGTTGCTCACTTTTCAATTGTTAAAGAATCGAATACATTTGAACCATCATCAGTTTACCTCATTTTTATTACAAATGTAGCTATCAAAGTGCACAATACATTTCTCCACTCTGCTTTATGAGAAAGGTCTTTCTGAATACAGCAAAACGTGTTTGCCCCATTTTCAGTTACACCGGCATCACAAATGGTGCATAATGGATTTGCAACAAATCAAGTCAAACGTTCCAGTAATATGCACTCCTAACTTTCCAATCAATCCTCAGTATTACAGGAGCTGAAGTGGTAGGGCTCCGCTCCAAGTGCTTTGGCCATTTTACCTATTAGCTTCTCCTTGAGTTAAGGGAAGTTCCACCACAGCGCTCAAATGAGGCTTTTCCAAGTTGAACGTGATTCAAAACAACCAATTTGAAATAGGCTTCAAGATGCTTAGTTATTCATGCTTTGTTTATCAAAAACTCCATCCAGTACAAACAGTTTGAAACATCCTCTTTGGAGCTCTGTCACGTGGTGGATGTATATGAGTGTATTAACACTTGGCAACAAGGATTTATGTGGTTCTGCAGATCTCTTTGCTCAGAATTTGGTTATATGTGTATTCCTCTGTTTTTCCTGGTTTTCGGTCATTCGCCCTGATGAAGGGCAAAGGTGCCGGAAATGCACAGGGGAGGTGTTAATTTGAAGAGTGTGAAGGAAGGTTGCTTTACCCACTTTTTTCAAGGATATAGGAAGAAATTAGATTTTTGAATGAATTCCACAAAGGTTGATTGATGTTTGGACTAGATGTTTTTTTCGAAAAATAAATAAAGACAGTGTTGAATAAATAAACATCTTGAAGCGTATTTCAAATGACTTGTTTTGCATTTCGTTCAATTTTGATAAAGGCCTGGAATAGCCTCTATGAGTGGGTGCTGGAATTTCCTTTTAACTCAAGGAGAAGCTAATTAATAACATAGGTTTGCTGCACCTTTTAAATCCTAGTGCAACCAACAGGCAAATTGCCCACTTGTGGTGTATAAAAAAGATCTACTTCGCGCATCAGAACCATATTCTAGGAAGCAAAAAGAAGGCTACAGGAAGATTTAACCCAGCATCTCATTGCCAGCACCTCACTCCTAAAGAGGAGCCATTAAGAAACATACCCCTGGGTAGAATAGCAGTTAACGGTGTTAAGGAGATAAGAACATACTGATTTCTCTAAAAAGATAAATTCACTGTTTTTAAATGTTGGCCAACGCAAAGCGTCATTGTGAAGAGCCAAATGTAGATAAGAAAAATACATTTTACTTCAGGTATTGGAACCCAAGATGTATAAGTAATGGTAAATCATGGGCTTGAGGGGCTGGAGAGATTTTTCAAGCGGCCAATAGAAAGGGAAAATGGTGCACTGTGGGCAGTGAGAAGGGAAAAGAATGTTGCAAACTCCCTGGCAGTGTAAGTGCTTAATGATCTCCCTGTATTTTCAATGTGGCATCACTGGCCTTTCAGCCCCTCTGGCAGCATTCATTTTGTCACTAAGGACGGCCCGGATGGGTCCCCTTTGGACCGCTTACTTTTTTAGGTCTGGCTTGAAAGGGATAGTCTGCACGACTTATTGTTATCATTTTTTTTATAATATATGGAATCGAATTCTGCCCCACCCAGATGAGTATTCCTCACTCACCTCATGCTATTACTTATTTGGCGCATCATCCTGCTTTCTGAGAAGTGGTTCAATTGGAATATACCACTGACTAATTTATATCTTAAAAGTGCACTCAATTATCATGCAATTTGTCACAGTGAAATCGTTATCCTATAGCTATTTTATACTGAAAGCAATACTTTTTTGGTATTTTGTTTTCCCAGCACTGGCCATTATGCATCACAATGCAAGTATGCATCACCATACAGTTTGCCACATTTAGGGCCATATTTATACTTTTTGACGCAAAACTGCGCTAACGCAGTTTTGCGTCCAAAAAATTAGCGCTGTCAAACGCCATTCTGAAGCGCCATGCGGGCGCCGTATTTAATCAATGACGTTAGCCGGCGTTAGCCGCCGGCGCTGCATGGTGTGCGTGGAAAAAAACGACGTACACCAGGCAGCGCCGGCGTAGGGAGATATGGAGCTTGGGCGTAAAAAAATGGGGCAAGTCAGGCTGAGGCAAATTTTTCGCCTCAACCCGATTTGCGCCATTTTTTTCAACTCCCAACCCCCATAGAAATGGCTCCTGTCTTAGCAAAGACAGGAGTCATGCCCCCTTGCCCAATGGCCATGCCCAGGGGACTTATGTCCCCTGGGCATGGTCATTGGGCATAGTGGCATGTAGGGGGGCACAAATCAGGCCCCCCTATGCCACAATTTTTTTAAAAAAAAATACTTACCTGAACTTACCTTAATGTCCCTGGGATGGGTCCCTCCAGCCTTGGGTGTCCTCCTGGGGTGGGCAAGGGTGACAGGGGGTGTCCCTGGGGGCATGGGAGGGCACCTCTGGGCTCCTTCTGAGCCCACAGGTCCCTTAACGCCTGCCTTTTCCAGGCGCTAAAAAACAGCGCAAAAGCGGCCGTACGTCATTTTTTTTGACCCGCCCACTCCCGGGCGTGAATTTTGCCCGGGAGTGTAAATACGGCGCACATGCCTCGGAGTCAATTTTTTAGACGGGAACGCCTACCTTGCATATCATTAACGCAAAGTAGGTGTCCACGCTAAAAAATGACGCAAACTCCATGGACTTTGGCGCTAGACGCGTCTAACGCCAAAGTATAAATATGGAGTTAGTTTTGCGTCTGAATTGCGTCAAAAAAAACAACGCAATTCCGGCGCAAACAGAGTATAAATATGCCCCTTAATTATTTATCACCTGCAGGTGTTCTACATTGAAATCAATTCTTTTTAACTACTTTTTTTCCCTGCACAAAGCCATTCAGGCAGGCTTCAACCTGAAAAACATTTATGCCTACAACGCATGTAAACAGCATTTGTGAATATATATATTTATAGGCTTTGACACATTAAAGCCATATTTTGACCTAATTAATAACATAGACACAGAAACAGCAGGATTTCACTTTCACAGCAAAGTGGGCAATTCTATGTTCATTATAATATTGACCCCTTAACAGATGGGCCTTTTCCTCCCAGTAATGATCCTTTTTTGACTATTTGGGGTAGTTTGTGATTAGGCATCTATACGTTTTGGGCCACGTAGCGCATCCACGCCAAATTTGATTATTTTTTTCCAACAGTCTAGGGATTCTGTGCCTGGGGATTCTAATCCCTTAACTGCTGGGCCTTTTGCTCCCCAGTGATGAACCCTTTTTTGGCTATTTGGGGTAGTTCGTGCTTAGGCCTCTAAAAGTTTTGGGCAACATAGGGCATCCGTGCCAAATTTGGTTCTTTTTTACCAACAGCCCTAAAGGTGCCCAGGGTTTGTGTACTCTCCCAGGATGAACGAAGAAATTAGCCAAACTACAGCTACGTTTTAAGTTTTTTGGGACAAACAGAAAAAAAATGTGCGCTGGATAAAAGTGTCTGTATAAAAAAAAAAAAATGGCATCAACGAACGAATTGTTCTGCTAAAGTCACTATGTTCCCAACCTTCAGAAACATAAAGAGCTGAATAAAAAACATATTTTTTTACCACAGATTTGACATTTTTCATAGAGGTAGACAATGTTTCCTATTTTTTGCGCTTTCAGCCTACTTCCAGTTTGTGGTGGAAACCATTGTGAAACTCATGGGTGATCCAGGAAAGGTATATATTACTGAAAAGTAAACAAAATTCAGAATTCAGAAGGGGGTCATATGTGTAGATCCCTCAAGGTTTTCCCAAAGAACTTAACTGTTGAAATAAAGAAATATTGAAATTGAGTAGGAAAAAACAGCAGTTTGTAACAATGTTTTCATCTGTAACTTTCTGTCACGATGGCTGATTTACAAAAGCAATGTACCATTACGTTTGCTAGACCCTGTTGGTACATAATGCTTGCAGGTTCTCCAAGAACCGAGGTACCCAGAGCCAACAACTGAGCTGCAATGCAAAATGTTTTTTCATTGAGTACTGGGTATAGATCAACTCAAATGGTGAAATATTTAGAGCGAAAAAATAGGTATCAAGGTAACCTATGTAGTTCTGAAATGGGCTCAAGATATGGGGTTTAGCAACAGTGGTTGTTTGTATATCTTTGAATTTGTGGGAACCTGTAGGAGCATAGGATTTAGAGGATATTTTTCCAAATGTTTTCTTTCTTACACACTAGTTTACAGGTGGAACACACACATGCAGTGAAATCCAATTGAAAATAACAACTACCCTACTATTCTATAACCCCACATGTCTTCTGATAAAAATGGTGCCTCACTTGTTTGGATAGGCCTAGTGCCTGTGATTGGAATCACCCCAAAATGCAACATGGATACATCATGTTGTTCCACTCAAAACCTTTTGAAAAGTGGGTAGCTGTGGACTTTGGGTCCTAGCTCAGCCAACATCAAGGGAAATCTAGAAATGGTTGCAAACTAGATACCTAGTGGAATCTAGGATGGGGTAACTTGCATGGCACTCCCCAGGTTGTTTTACCCAGAATCCCTTGTAAGCTTCAAACCTTTTACTAAACAACACATTCTCCTCACATTTCTGTGATGGAAAGATCTGGAATCAGTGTGGAGCCATAATCTTCCTTCCACCCAGTATTCCTGAAGTCTTTCAATAAAAATGGAACATCACTTGAGTGGGTAGGCCTAGTACTCGCGAATGGGAAACTATCCAAAACGCGACATGAATATGTTATATTTTTCCACTCAACACTGACCTATTTTTTTCAGAGTGGGTAACTGTAGTTTTGGGATACCTAGTTAAGCCTAGCAAACCTTCACATTTAAAAAAAAACTAGACACCTGGGGGAATCCAGTGTGGGGTGACATGTGTTGTTCGTTCCAGGTTGTTTTACCCCGAGGCACTTACAAACCTCAAACTTTGACTAAAAAAACACATTTCCTCAAATTAGTGTAATTGGGAAGTTCTGGAATCTGCAGGGAGCCACACATTTTCATCCACCCAGCATTTCCCCTAGTCTTCTAACAATGGTACCTCACTTGTGTGAGTAGGCCTAGTGCCCACGATAGGACATGGCCCAAAACACAACATGGATACATTACATTTTTCCACTCAAAACTGACCTGTTTTTTGCCAAGTGGGCAGCTGTGGATATTAGGCCCTAGCTCAGTCGGCATCTAGGTAAACATAGCAAACCTGCACAGTTTTGAAAACTAGACACCTTGGGGAATATAGGATGGTGAGACCTGCATGACTCTCACCAGGTTGCTCGACCCAGAATCCCTTGCAAACCTCAAACTTTGACTAAAATAAAAAAACACATTTCCCTCACAGTTCTGTGCTGAAACATTTTGAAATCTGCAGGGATCCCCAAACGTCCTTTCAGCCAGAATTCCTCTAAGTGTTCTGATGAAAATGGTGCCTCACTTGTGTGGGAAGGTCTACTGCCTATGACAGGAAACAGCCCAAAATACAACATGGATACATCATGTTTTTCCACTCAAAACCAACCTGTTGTTTGTAAAGTGGGAAGCTGTGGATTTTGGGCCTTAACTACGGAGGCATCTAGGAACTCTAGCCAACCTGCACAATTTCAAAACTAGAACCCTGAATGAATACAAGGTTGTGTGACTTGTTAGCTCTCACCAGCTATTGACCTCAGTTTAATCAATTCCAATTGCAGGCACTAGGCCTAACCACAAAACTAGTGCAGTGTTTTTATCGGCACTAGTGGGGCAATGCTGGGTGTTAGGAATTTTGTGGATCACTGTGGATTCTGGAAGTTTCCATCACAGAAATGTGAGGAATATTCACGATTTCAGGCAAAGTTAGAGGTTTGCAGGTCATTGTGTGTAAGAAAACCTTGTGGGATTCACTCAAG
The DNA here is from genome assembly GCF_031143425.1 of Pleurodeles waltl. Taxonomy (NCBI): domain Eukaryota; kingdom Metazoa; phylum Chordata; class Amphibia; order Caudata; family Salamandridae; genus Pleurodeles; species Pleurodeles waltl. The sequence continues at coordinate 1,304,506,442 of NC_090440.1, read as the reverse complement.
GCACACCCAGGAATGTCTACTTTTCAAAAATGTCTGTGGTTGGTAGGTTTTCATAGGCCCAAATCTCTCAGCTACTCAATATTGCTGATCTCCTCACGTACCACTTTAGAGCCCTTTGTGTCAAGGTCTCTTGGCCCACCCACACAAGTGAGGTACCTTTTACTGGGAGACATGGGAGTATGCTGAAATTTGTGGCTAACCCAGATCCCAGACGTTTTCCTCACAGAAATGTGAGGTGAGGAAAATGTGTGTTTTTACTCAAAGGTTGAGGTTTACAGGGCATTGTGGATAAGAAAATGGTGTGAGATGCATGTGAAGCACACCACCCTGGACTCCTCCATATATATGGTTTTCAGAACTGTCTGGGTCTGGTATGTTTTTTCAGTTGGCAGCCTACCCAAGTCTAAAAAGTGCAGCTATCCACCATTGCAAGCTGTACAATATTGGGAGTCAGCCACACTCTCCTGGCCCCTATGTAAAAACAGCACCTAAAAGAATCAAATGTCCACTTGCGTGCTATTGGGATGGGATGCTTTGGTCCTCAGGGGAGCAAAAAGACTGTTGAGGGTTTAGAGGTAATGGTGTGGCTTGATGTTAGGCGAAAGACTCACTCTATTAGTTTATTAAAAATAATAAAGTGGGCTTTCCGCCCCCCCTGGGGTCAGATGGGGTAATTACCCTCAACTGCCTCCCCGGGGGAGGGCAGAAAGACTGTTTTCCCATTTAATTGGGGTTTGGGCATGGCCACACCCATGCTGGTTCAGCACCCACCCCATAGTCCTAAAAAATAAAAAATCTCTGGTGTCAGGGGTAATTCCCCCATTTGCCCCCAAGGGGCGCAGGAAGATTTTTGCCCCTTTTAGTTGGGGTAGGTGCATTGCCATGTCCATAATGGGCAGCCCCCTGTGCTACATCTCTTTTTAAAAATCCCTGGCATCTCATGGGCTTTCTGCCATCCCCGGGGGGGGGGGGCACATCGGGGGTAATTATTCTCTCTGTCCACAGGAGGGGCATAAATATTGTTTTCCCATTTAGTTAGGGTGGGGGCGTGGCCATGCCCATGGTAGGCAGCTCGCACCCCTATATTTTCTTTCAAAACAAGTCCCTGGAGTCTAGCGGGCTTTCAGCCCCCTCTGGCCAGATCAGGGTACTTATCCCCTCTGCCTCTGGGGGGCAGAAAAACTGTTTCTCTCATTCTTTTGGGGTGAGGGCATAACATTGCCCATGCTATGCATCACCCACCCCAACAGTCCTTAAACGTAAACGAACCCAGGTGTCTAGTGGGCTTTCTGCCCTCTCAGGGGGGCAGATCAGGGGTAATAGCATCTATCCATCCTCCCGAGAGACTGCCTTATCAAGATTAGCAAGGAGCAGCACAAGTCTATTCCCAGGGGGTGCTCCCGATCCCTGGTGGCTAGTGGGTGAGTCCCTGCTTGGGGCTTGCTCTCTTGTGGTGATTCGCAAGCAGAGATTCACTGGGCAGAAGTAGCTCTGGAGAGGGGAGAATCTCCCCTTTCCAGTGGTACCTCCCCATTTAGAACCAGTGCTTGGAAGGGACGGTTGATTCGGAGCATTAATTCAGTAAAAGTAAATCGAGCCCATTGGCACATTTCCTTTACACTTTTTACTCCAATGCTGCAATGATTCCTGAAAATTTGCAACAAAATCCTTAAATAGATTTACTCTTTTGTAATGAATTGACTTCAAAATAATTTTGCATGAGCATAACAAACACCTATGCCTCTTTTGCTATTGTTGACCAGTATTGTATTGTATTGCACCATTTTTATAGTGCTTACTACCCCTATGTGGAAAGCTGAAGCGCTTGCCTACATTAGTAGCATCCTAGACCATGTAAAGTGTGTGGTTAGAAGGATGTTGTTTTTGTTTTGATACTATGTGGGAGGTGTTTCTACATTGTGGGTGATGACCATTGAGTTGCGGTTATCATGTTATGGGATACAGCGCGTACAAGTGTATTGATGATAAAGTGTAAGAAAGAGATTTACAGTTTTATGGTTTTCATTATGCTGTTAGCTTTGAACAGCTCTGCAGGTACCTTTATGATATATCATATGATATAGTCTGCTTAGCTGGTTACTGCACAGGGTTGCCAAATCTAAGATTTTGTGGTCCTGAGCTGGCATGGTTGGAGAAAGAGAGATTTGGAGAGATATGTAGGGATGGTCATTTTTATTCTCATCCCATAACTGAGTGTCAATGTGAGATGTACAGAAGCGGTCAGATTGTATAGATATGTGGAACCTGCAGTGGATGGGCTCTTTTAAAGTCCTCCAAAATTGTCCATTAATGTGTGACAGATCTCTTTAGTTATTCCATGCCTCTTCATTTGATGTTTTTTTTTTACTGTACAGTGCAGGTAGTGGACAACACTCATACCATATGTCCTATGTAAATGTAATAGGTAAAAGTTACAGTTTTTTGCTGACTGCAAAAATTACTGTTTTTTGCTGCTGAGGCAGCTGATAACATTGCTATATAGGGCAAGGCAGAGCTATCTATATAGCATGGTTCACTTTTGGAAACTGGTCCAACAGTTTAGGTAATCTGTTTGTGCTGAAGAACACTATGTAATCTGGAAACCAGAAGTTTGATTTCTCGAGGGTTACTAAGTGGGTTCATTCATTTGTTGCAGAGATGTAGGTGCAACTTACAAGTCACAAGATCTAGTCATTTTAAAATTGCTCAGTGAGTTATTCACTCACTCTGAATATCTACAAATGATGACGTACAGGGTACAAGAAAGAATTATTGTATGACCATCTTAAACTGCTAGGCTTCTCATGGACGACATTTAGGCAACTGCGACCCCTAGCTTGCCACTTGCGACCCCTGGCCCTGCCTTTGCGACCCCTGGCCTCAGAGGCGGCAAATTCAGTGCCAGGAACGCAGAGGCAGCTCGTGCTTATGGAGCTCAGTTGGGCCTCCAATCTCCTTGTTTTCTGTCCATTTTTATTACACTAATAGTGAACAATAACATATCATTCACTATTAGTCTAATAAAAATGGGGTACAATTAGCTGGAATATGCCCTTCTATAGCCGCTGAGGAAAGTAAAATGCTTTTAAATGTATGTTGTGTGCGTGCTTGTGGGTGAGTGTGTTTTTAGGTGTGTGTAAGTGTGAATGTGTATTTACGTGTAAGTATGTGTTTATGAGTAAAAGTGGAGGTTAAAGGGCGCCTGATATTACTTCTGCTACCCCTGGCATTTTGCTGAACCGATGCGCTTCTGAGGGTGATAAATTGAGCCCGCTGGAGCTGAGTAATAATTGACATGCATTTTTAAGTGCTAAACAGTTTTTGTTGATTTTTTCCAAGGCCATTTTTTAGGAATTATTATTCACCAATAATTACAAGTTAAATACATGTATTGCGAATTCACGGAACGGCAAACATTTAGCTGCCTTCCATGAAGGCAGGACAAACCACTTTTTCAGCAATGACTACTGTCTTTGATTAATCAGCAAACCCTTGTTAATTTTTTTATATAGCTATTAGTTTCTCTTCTCAGACCATTTGAAAATATAGGTCCCACTGAAAACACTCTCCGTTCTTAAACTAGAGCAGAAAAGATTTAAAAGATGAGGCGCCCAAGAAACTAAATAAGCCAAACTACACCCGAGAGATTGTTAATTGACATTCATCAGGACGGCGATCATAGAGTGGGATTCAGCTATCTGTGCTCAGTTGACTACCATCAAACCTATATTTAGACAGGCATACCACAGAAGTTTTGAGATAGTTTATTACTGCCTCTTCGAAACCTCTCGATTTTTCGCCAATTTAGGTCAAAGGTGTGATGTAAAACACACCATGTGGCCATTTTTTAATGGTGAAATAGAATAGAATGGCACCATACAGAGTGCAGCAGTGCTTAATTTGTAAATAACGTGCCGGTGCACAAAGCCCTCCTCTTAAACATGCAGCTGCTGCAAATAATTGTGCGAGCACAGGATACTGAGGCAGCGTATTCCTGAAGGCATCTCATGCCTCTTTAAGCCATTTAAAGGTATTCCCTGCCCCTTCAGCTCACTCCTGCAGCTTTCTGCTTTCTCCCATTGTGACACTTTCCGTTTTTCTCTTCCTCCGTCTTTCCCATATGTGTCTTTCACTCGCAGTAACTGCTTGAGGCAGAAAAATAAGTGCCGTCTCTCAAAAATAAGTGCCTGTGCTCCTCTCCAGGAACAACAAGCACAAATTAGGCACTGGAGTGCAGTAATCTCACTAAAGTGTCCAGGTGCTAGAGAGAGAAGTCTAAGCACCCCAAGTTTGTCAGGAGACAGCGGGTGAGATAATATATTTTGTATAAATTTGCAAAAGTGCAAGAGATTGAGTATAGTAAGAATAATAGGTGGCAGGGAGTTCTTTCCTTTGGCTGACTAAAATGAATAGCGCACACCTGCTTGCTTCTGCCTTCCTGATGTGAGAAAGGGATAAGCCAAAGCTCGCTTAACATTCATGCTAGAATACAGGCATGAAGCCCAGACCCTGAGTAGCTGGGTCCTTTCTCATGAATAGATTTGTGACTAATACAACTCTTTATGACTGGATGGACTGGAAGCCAGTGCTGTGCTCTGAGGTGATAAGAAATGTGTTTAGATCCGGATATACTATGAAAAGATCTGGCTACTGTGTCCTGGATGAGGTGAAACAGCTCCAAAAGAATTTGAAGAGGCCCAGCATACACTGCATTGTCATAGTCATGATGAACTGAAATGTAGAGCCTCAACCATTGACTTAAAGTTATATCAGGTAAGATGATGAAAATTATTTCTTGGAGTTTTTCAAATCCAGAAGCTGGTGGGAATCTATTTACCAATTTAACGAGTGAAAAAAAAGTACATGATCAATAATATGAGTCAGACCGGACTGAGAAGTTGCTGCCAAAGTTGATTGCTTCGTTTTTGCTAGTGTTGAGCTTGAAATGATCAGCATTCATTGCCCTGGAGATGTTCAAAAGACACTTCCCGAAGACAGAAGCTGAGGGGTTTTCTTGCTGACTGAGCCACAAGACTAAGGGCCATATTTATACTTTTTGACACAAAACTGCGCTAACGCAGTTTTGCGTCAAAAAAATTAGCGCCGGCTAACGCCATTCTGAAGCGCCATGCGGGCGCCGTATTTAATCAATGATGTTAGCCGGCGTTAGCCGCCGGCGCTGCCTGGTGTGCGTGAAAAAAAATGACGTACACCAGGCAGCGCCGGCGTAGGGGGATATGGAGTTTGGGCGCCAAAAAATGGGGCGGCAGGCTGAGGCAAATGTTTCGCCTCAACCCGATTTGCGCCATTTGTTTCGACTCCCAACCCCCATTGAAATGACTCCTGTCTTAGCAAAGACAAGGGTCATGCCCCCTTGCCCAATGGCCATGCCCAGGGGACTTATGTCCCCTGGGCATGGTCATTGGGCATAGTGGCATGTAGGGGGGCACAAATCAGGCCCCCCTATGCCACAAAAAAAATAAAAAAAAATACTTACCTGAACTTACCTTAATGTCCCTGGGATGGGTCCCTCCAGCCTTGGGTGTCCTCCTGGGGTGGGCAAGGGTGACAGGGGGTGTCCCTGGGGGCATGGGAGGGCACCTCTGGGCTCCTTCCGAGCCCACAGGTCCCTTAACGCCTGCCCTGACCAGGCGCTAAAAAACAGCGCAAAAGCGGCTGAACGTCATTTTTTTTGACACGCCCACTCCCGGGCGTGAGTTTTGCCCGGGAGTGTAAATACGGCGCACATGCCTCGGAGTCAATTTTTTAGACGGGAACGCCTACCTTGCATATCATTAACGCTAAGTAGGTGTCCACGCAAAAAAATGACGCAAACTCCATGGACTTTGGCGCTAGACGCGTCTAACGCCAAAGTATAAATATGGAGTTAGTTTTGCGTCGGAATTGCGTAAAAAAAAACTATGCAATTCCGGCGCAAACAGAGTATAAATATGCCCCTAAGTGCCTCATTACAACTTTGGCAGTCTTTTAGCAAGACCTCCGTGGTGGTGGCAGCCAAAAGACTGCCACATTGCCACATTGGCAGTCATCTGACCACCATATTACAACACACACCGTGAAGACCAGCAAAAATCCGAAACCGCCAGGACACTGGAGGATGGGAAAGAGGTGGTTCCACCGCCAGAACTGCCAGGCTGACACAAATCCGCCCACCAGATTACGGCTCACAAATCACCACAGCGGTCCTTCCATGGTGGATAACCATTGGCGTGTGAGCCACTGCAGTCAGAACTCCTTACTGTCAGAACACAACACCACATTGGACAGTTTGAATACTCCACACCTGACACACATCCACATACCCGACACACCCACACACTGCACTACATAACACAGCCCACACAACTCACAATCCTTTGCTTCAAAAACGCCAATCTGAGACACCGACAGCAGGCAATTAAACAGGGAGAGCACATTTTCACTATAGGCACACACACCAGGCGCATCACACACTACACACCAGCACAACTAACACATACCACACATAACGAGCGCACACATTTCACGAGAAGTGTCCATTCCACACAATGCATCACCCCACCCCATCAATCACCCAACACAGCACACTTACACACACAAAACCCCCCACATGATCAACACAGCCACTACCATGTCCCCACAAAATCACCCAAGTTTCACTCGCGACGCATTGAGGGTCATTGTGGATGAAATTGTCAGGGTAGAGCCACAACTGTTTGGAGCACAGGTCCAGCAAACGTCAATTGCCAGGAAAATGGAGTGGTGGCAAAGAATAATCGACATGGTCAACTCAGTACACACAATGGAGGACATTAGGAAGAGGTGGAACGACCTTTGGGGGAAGGTGCATTCCATGGCATCACAACACCAGGTTGCTGTACACAAAACTGGTGGTGGCCCCCCCATACCCCACAGTTCACCTCATGGGAGGAGAAGGTATTGTACATACTTCATCCTGAAGGCCTGACAGGAATACCTGGGGGACTGAAGACCGGTAAGTACCCACAGCAGTCATATCACACAATTATGGTGCCCTGCATACTTCCCCACCCACATACAATGCCCCTCCACTGCATGCCACCATCCTACACAGCCCAACTGCCCACAGAGCGCTTGGCAAAGGCCCCAATACGATGGGGCAATCCAATCACTAAAACTCCCAGCATGCATTAATCCTTCAGTTTGAAAACCTGGAATGTGCACATCACATCACATGTCATGCATGTATGACTATTGTACTAGCCATACTAAATAGATTGTACAGCTGAGGACCTGAACAAGGCAATCAAAGTAATGCAATGGCACACCACTATGGCAACCTAGGCTAAACACAGCTAAAGCTCAGTGACCATTCCAATTGGCCACAGATCCATATGCCCAAGCAACAAATGGACTGACCATGGTTTGCAAAGTAAGATGGCAGACTCCATACACATGCACAGCATTCAGCAAGAGGATTATTACCCTTGCAGACTCACAAACTGTGTTCCCACTGGGACACCATGGTCCAATGTGCTTGCATATTGTGTGACATCCAGCAAGCAGGACTATTCACTAGGTAGCAGAGGTGAACATTAATGTGAAATATCAGACAGAACCAGAACACATACTCAGTGCTAAGTGTACCAAGCATGAATGACAGCTCACAACATGGAGTATGGAACTCATGTCACAGGCTTGTATGTACCACCAAGGTATGCTGTGCAGCGCCTGTCATTGTTGTTGCAGGGAAACGTGCTAAGCCACTGTATGCTTCTGACAAAGAGGCAACCAAACATACTTTCTAAACTGAACTCTGTGTCTCACTCCTCTACAGGTAACCCAGCCAGTGATACCATAGAGAGGATACCAGACACTGCCCGCCCTCCTCGGGATGAAGACCCCAGTGAGGACAATACGCCTGGATGTCAGGACAATGATGACCTACTTGGCCCATCAGGGATACCTGGTCAGTCTACGACGCTCTGCCTCAACCTGCCCATATCAATCCCCTAACCCTGTTCCATCAACATCACAGGCAACCATTCGCCCCCAAGCCAGTGTCTCAAGCACTGTTCAAACTATTGTATGCCCCACAGTACAGCGACCTGAATCTAACCTCCACACTCCAGACAATTATGGTCCTGCTAACAGAGGAAGTGGGCACACTGTGCCAGGGGCACAGCACCTGGGAGCAGGGTGTGTGGGAAGGATGCTGTGGGCCAGAGGATGCGGCCCTCAAGGGACTCTAGTGACTTCAATTGGCCTCCAAAATGAACTTGATGCTTTTTCTAACTTCTGTGCCAAGAGTGGCCTTGAAATAAATCCAACTAAGACCAAGTTTATGGCCTTTAACGGTAGAGAGAGTTAGCCAATTTGACTATTTGGGGATAAGACTAGCGGATGACCAACAGTGGTCGGCACAGATTGGGAAGAGTTTGTCTGTCCTTCGGCAGAGGTCAGCAGTGATAGGGAGGAAATTTGCCAACATCTTGGAGGGGGAAATCTTACCTGCCATTACAGTATACAAGGCAGCGGTAGTGGCTGCTTCAATTTATGGTGCCGAGTTATGGGGGTACTGTAATTCCAGAAGTTTGACAACAGTAGAAAATTGCTTTATGCGCAACTTTTTGCTGTTGCCGATGAGTACTCCTCTCACACCCCTCGGATTTGATTTAGCTCTAAATGAGATTCACAATGAAATTACCCTAAAACCCCTTATGTATTGGGTTCGTCTTTGGACATCCAAATATTTGTCCACCTATCAAGCAGCAGTAGCTGAGCTTTTAGCGGATGGTGGCGCATTAAAAATTCCTTGGTTCCAATACATCAGAGATATGAGTCAACTCATCAAAATGGAGGAGGTGTGGAGAGATCCTTGTAATCTAACCAAGGAAGCAAAATTACGCATAAGGCGGTGCTACTGGGAGACTATTTTGGTGCAAACCTGGGCCAAAAAGGCCCAAGGCAGTAGGACACTACAGTTTTTAGATCATAAGTGTAGTCCCAAGTTTGAGGCCTATATGGACAACATAAATCCTCCCTACACTAAAAGCCTTTTTTTTAAATTTAGGCTAGGGATTTTGCCACTCAAGACATTCACTGCAAGGTGGAGTAAGGAAGATTATAACTTGAGTTTTTGCCATTTTTGCCAGGAGCAACCTGGAGACACTTGCACACTTTATATTCTTCTGTCCCAGATATCTGGCTTCTAGGAGGAGGTGGATTATTCCTCTATGTAAATCAATGGGGAGAAGGAAATACAATACATCCTTACGAATTTTGGCAAGCGACACAAGCAACAAGGTAGTTTTTTCAGTCGCAAGATATCTCCAAAGCGCATGGGCTATAAGAACTAGAGAAAATCTTGCTGACTGATTGGCAAACCAAAATTACTCCAGGCAGAAGTAGATTATCAAGCGAAATTAAGATATAAAGGTTTTTAGTTTTCTAAAACTTAATGTCTGTCCCGTATTGCTCTCATAATTGTGTGTTTTAATAATCTATTTTAGACCAAAATCACTCCAGACAGAAGTAGATTATTGAGTGGAATTGAGATAGAAAGGTTCCTATGTTTCTAAAATTTGATGTCTGTCCCATACTGCTCCCATATATGTGTGTTTTAATAATCTAGTTTAGAAGAAATTGTCAGGGCTTTTTAATGTATTATGTGGCACCCTTCTTTTCTACTTTTTAACTATCTTATTGTATGATTATGGTATGCTGTTTTATTGGATACTTTTATGGCTTTTTAGCCGAAATAACGTTATTTATTGATTGACTCTACTGACCAGGAAACCATCTCCCAAGTCCTGGAAGCACACTAAACTTCCCAGGATGGGCCAGATAACCACCATGTTGTGGAACAATCAAAGGCAGCAGGTGAAATACCACGAGGAGGTCATGCAGCAGTGGCAGGCACACAATGCAACCATGGCCTCCATTGCAGGGGTGCTGAGGGACATCAACACCACCCTGTGTCGTTTCTCAAGATACCATCAGGCCCTTTCCACTAGCAAGTTACATCTGCCCCTGCTACATCAGTGGGAGCTAGTGAAATGGATGCCCTGCCAGGGGAACCACATGCCTCAGATACCCCACTCTCTGTAGCTGAAGAACCTCCCCCCTCCTCCCCTCAACCCCAGCAATAGTGGACATTCACCCAGACATCCAGCTGGAGCAGATGCCAAGCAAAACCCACTGCCAGGTAGTAAACCTCTCCTGATTTGTCACCCTTGTACGCCACTGAGCCACCCTGTTGACTGTTCTGAGACAGAACTCCACTTTCCCATGGTACAAGGACATAGGACCTGTGTAACCAAATGTTGTAGCAGCTACTCTGAGTAATCCATCTACCATGTCACCACTCATCACCTTTTGTTATGTTATTCACATTTCTTTTGACTGTAAAGATTCCTAAATGCACAAGAACTCACATTTGGACCCAGCTACGGTATATGTGTCTTTATTGATCCAACAACAAATGTTATGCTACCCAACTGTGGTCTGGTAATGGCCCCGTGATTAGAACTGGCAGTGTAATGGCCATCAGACAGAGGCTCCCTCAGCAGGACAGTCTTGACAACAGTGATGTCACTGGCCTGATGTCAGACAGTGAGTCTGAAATCCAGAGCAACACCAGGGCATTGTTAGGTCTTCAATTAGAGCATCACATAGAGAGCCATCAGGATGGAAGACATGGTGCCACACAAAGCACATTTGCAGCTCACAGATGTCATGCTCATTGTAGAATACCTCCAAAGCAGGGGCACCCAGATTGGACCTATACACCACCTGTCACAGGCACTTCACAAAATCAATTTTACAAGCTATCTGTAATGTACACCTCTCATGTCTGTATTCTCTTATCATTGGCTATTGACAATTAATACCTCAACCCATAGCTAGCAGAGCCGCAGAATGAATTCCACTACCAGTGGGTGGAAGGTGAAGGGAATAGGCGAATGCAGAAAACATAGCACAATACTGGTCAGTCCAATAGAGAAATGTATGTTGAAATCTGTTGCTATGACACATGTTAGAGTTGAACCACTATTACTGTACACCTAACATTCTATCTGTCTGCTTCCACAACTCACACATAGGCATTGGACTTCATTACACCCCACTGATGAGTCAAGTTAAGATGTGTAATGTCTGCAATCCATTCTGTATGTGCAAATTCAAGACATTAAAAGGCCCATTCAACATACCTATATGTCAATGGAAGCACTGATTGATGAGCTCTGTCCTAGAGTCAGCTGCTCCTTCTTCCTCTGGCTCTTCATCACTTGCTGTATCAGCATTTCCAGCCATTGGCCCAGCTGCCTCACATTGATCAACTAGCAATGGTATCTGACGTCTCAGGGCTAGATTGTGGATCATGCAGCAGGCAACGAAGGGCACCTCCAGATAGGTCCAGACATCCGAATCTTGCCTTCAGGAGGCCAAAAGTTTGCTCGATTAAGTGTCTTGACCTCCTGTGGGCCTCATTGAAAAGGAGTTCCCTTGGCATGGCTGGGTACCTCACGTGTGTCAACAGCCAAGGAAGGTTTGGCTAGCCAGAGTCACCTGTGAATACAATGGTAGGGCAATTGAAAGAAGAGATTCAGCAACTGGCCGGAATGTGATGACATGTGACATAAAATCGAAACACATCAAATTGCATATTTACCAAGCAGCACAGCCCTCTCTGTGTGTAATCGTGCCATCATGTGAGGGACATTTCTGATCTGCAATATGTGGGAGTCATGCACTGATCCAGGAAACTTGACTGTCACTTGTGAGATGGACTGGTCTGCCAGACACACCACCTGCATGTTGATAGAGTGGTAGTTCTTCCTGTTCCTGTACACCTGTTCATTGACACTGGGAGGGACCAGGGCTACATGTTTGCCATCAATGGCCCTTACTACATGAGAAATGTGTCCCATCTCATAAAAGTCTGCCTTCACACAGGCCAAATCTGCTCTTTGGGGGAACCTGATGGAGCTGTCCAGGGGTTTCAACAAAGCACACAGTACATCTTTCAACACCAGACTGAACATGGGCTGAGACATCCCTGCTGTTAAGGCGACAGTATTCTGAAATGAGCCTGTGGCCAGGTAATGACAATACTTGTAGAATGGGAGGTATGCAGTAGGGATTTTGATTGGCTGGCATCAGATCTGGCTCCAACTGTCTACATAGATCCATGATGGTCTGACGATTCAGACAATATGTGGGAGCCATGCACTGATGACATGCCTGTCTTCCATGGTTGGCAGGTCTACTAGTGGACGGTACACTGGTGGTTGCCTCACTCTCCCATGGCAGGATATCTATGTTGAGAGGACAGAATGTGTAATGAGTCATGCAGTCGTCACACATGAACAGCACATGGTATATAAGATCACACCTAACATCTGTAGGGGATGCATAGCACTGCTGACATATACAATACAGTCCATGGGTGCATGTTACACCGTTATTGCTGCACATTGACCAACATGAAAATCAAATAGCACACATGTAACATATGTAATTGAACATGTGTGGGTGACTGAGCAGTCCTGCACTGATCTCACATATTTAAAGGATTCAACCTATATATAGACATCACCTATGTACCTCCAAGTAGCTTACCTTCAAGCTATCAACATATATACAGCCTCAACACTTCATTGTGTCAATATAGTCACATCATGTTGCAATACTATGATTGCACAACATTGAGTTACACTAATATTTGGGTGAATAGGTGTCTGATGCACTTAATGGAACTCATCCATAGCTTACATGTGCACAAAATGACAGGTTCCTGACCTACTGTAGTGGACAGTTGGAAGTGACCTAAGTCTGCCGGCGGAATTCATCATGGCGGTAGGCTGTCGCAACCGCAGTGCAACTTGCCATTGGTTAACATTGCTGCGTTTGGCTGACTGGGAACAATGACGATGACTTCCGGCAGTGACAGTCCTGTACGCGGTGGCCGTGACCGCCATTTTCTGCAGCCTTGCTCACTTGACTCCTGACACTGTTGCTAGCAACAACTCCACAACGTGAGCTGCTGTATACTGCCTCTGGAAGCCATTGTGCCACATCTTGCAGGTGATAGGGCTCCTGCCTTCACCAGAGTAGCAGGTGAGACCAATGCCCCACTCATGTGTGTTAGGGTTTGCATGTGACATTGAATCTGGCATGTGTATTGCTGAGGGATTAGATGTATGCAGATGGCACATAGTGAAGGCATGTGAGCAGAGAGGATGAGTATGTTTGGGCACTTGCTGTGACAGATGTGTAGTGAGCACTCCTGTTGGTATGGTGCATGTGTACATGACTTTCTCCAGTTGTCTGTGTCATCCATGCAGGTGAATGCCCATCAGAAGAAGGGGATCTGGCATGCCATTGCCAATTAAGTGCTGGCCCTGGGGGTCCACAGCCATGGGAGCTACCATGTTGTAAGTGGTGGGAAGATCTGAGAAGCTGGGCCTGGAAGATCGCAGAGACCCAGCTGGGCATGTCCTTCCAATGAGGGAGGGGTGCCCATCAGACCCTGATCCCCCCTTTATGGCCTACATTTTGGAGGTGGCCTACCCTGAGGTGGATAGGCGTTTTGAGGGCAGCACAGCACCCATAAGGTGTTAAGTACTGACTGTATCCTGGTACTTGGCTCTGGTTGTATGGTGTCTGCTGTCTCACTGTACCTTCTGTGTCAATGGGGTAGGTTCTACATGTATGTAGACTAGTGCAAATCAGTAGTTCCCACCTTGGCTGAGTATCAGATGTAGATGTGGCATAATGGTTTGCTGTGTGCACGTTTTGCTTACCTGTATCAAGTTTTCTCTACCACTGCATGTGGAAATGCTCAAATGACCATGTCACATGTGTGACACCATCCTGCCATTTCTATGGATGTGAGCAGGTGTAAAACCCTACCCTTTGAATATACTCTGGTGCATCCATCAGCATATGAGTGCTAGTGGCTCTAAGGTGTCTGTCCACTCCCATCTGTGTTGATCACCTGTATTTTCTACTGGGTGACTCACTCTTTTTGGTAAAGGGGCTATTCATGCCTGGTACTGGTACAGGTATCGACTCCATAAGAGGCAGCCATCTCATTTACACCACAGAAATGGCCTGAATAGGACAGTACATATGGGTTTGTATTTGTATCCTAATTGTCCATTCATCTTCATTCTATAGGGTAGGTGAAGGCAGCAACGGAAGGAGATTAGAATTTGGGTGTCTGATATGATATATTTGCACTCATCGTGCATTTCCATGAGGTTAACGTGTGGATTTCAACTTTAAACCAATGGCTGTGTTCTACAGGTGGTCGGTTCCTAGGCAAAGTTAGCCAGTGAAATATGCCAAGTCAATGCTATATGTGCCAATGTCCTACCAGCCCAACATTGGTTAGGTGCGGCCTACATCATGTCTCAGTGGTTAATTGGGGGCACATCTTATGAAGTGGTACAATCATTGCTACCCTTGGCCTAGCTGATGTGGGCACCTTGGACAGAATTAGGTTTTTAATGACTTATAAGATCAAGATGAGCTGGTTTAGTAGGTCCACTATTTCTAAAGCAGCCTTTTGTTGTAGTGGGATATGTTTTCAGTGCAATGGCAGTCATGTAGATCCATGTGTGCATCATATGTACATGTCATTTCTGTGTGACGTGTGTTGGCTGGATTTAGATACAGGTAATCACATGTCATGAATGGTGTGAGTTATGTTGGTTAGCTCATTTTGTCAAGTTGTCCAACTGTAACTGCACGTCAGGTGGAATGGTAGGTGCCCTAAGAAGTATTTTGTGGCTGCCTGAAGTGTATTTGTTGTGACACTGCACTCAGTGATTGACTATGGGTGTATAATGTGTGCTATGTAGGCCATTGAAGCTGTAAATGCATGTATGAAGTGATGTGATGTGTTTAGTGCATGCAGATATTCCTCTTTGACAGTTGAACAGTAATAACATGCCTGTTCTCCAGACATGTATTCTACACATCAGATGTCACCTGTATGGGAGTGCCACTTGTTGTGGCTACACCAGCTAATGTATCCATATTGACATATCTGAACAGAGGGTTTGGACAGCCATGTGATATGATTCGCAGGTGCTGTGTGGTGTGTGAGTAGAGTAGACTTCACTATCAAGGGACATTACTAATGGACATGGACTGGTCATGTGTTGTTTCCTTACAAGCTTGATGTGTTGTGATCAGTCACCTTATCTTCCTATGGCTGATAGGAGTATGGAGAGGTATGCTCAGGATTATGCTAGATATTTCAATTTTTAGCAGGGCATTATGAGCATGCTGACATGGCTTTACAGGTGATCTTTTGTACTACTCCAGTCATGTTAACTTACTTGAATTTCGATGTGGGTGTCAGGGATGTTATAAAGGGGTGAATAGTAGTAACATGTTGTGACATGATGTAGGATATGTGTATTGCCAACACAAAAAGCCTAGTCAGGAGATGTTTTCCTACTGTTTTGCATGTTAATATGTGAGGAATATGTTAACCCTCTCTCTCTCCCTCTCTGTCTCGCATCCCTCTCTGTCTATTTGTGTGCATCAGCATCGGTAGGTGAAGAAGATGGGGCACAGATGAGTGGGGATGCTGCTGGCAACGGGACCCGGAGTGCTGAACCACCAACAGCAAGGGGCCCAGTGGCCTGGAGGGTGATGGAGGTGCCACAGGGAGACTGGATCTTCTGCATCATCATCTTCAGAATCCTCCTCCAGTGGACACTCCCTGGTGGTGGCAGACCCTTCTGGGACCACCCCAGCACCATCTTTGTCCACCACCCCCGTTACTACCACTGCCCCTCCCTGTAGCTCTCCACCCAGTTGTCCGTGCCCGCTCACCCAGGAGGGTGGGTGTCTCCTTCGTCGTTGGCACCTCTACCACTGCCCCTGTCAGCCATGCTGCCCTCAGTGAGGAGACTTTTGAACTCCTGAAGTCGATCTCTGTGGGTCAGTCGACCATTGTGAATGCCATCCAGAGTCTAGCAACTCAAGTCCAAAAGAGCAATGCGTTCCTGGAGGGCATTCAGGGTGTACTGGCTGGCCTAAAGAGGTCTTTTCAGACTCTGGCCTCTGCACTGACTGCAGCCAGTCACCCTCTGTCTTCCATCCCCCCTCCACCTTCCTCTTCCTAATCCCACACCCCTCTTCCCCGTCCCACCCAAAGCATACAGACAAACATGCATGCACCCACCTCAACATCCAAGGGTACCGCTGCCAAACACAAGCACCACAAGACCCACCACCAGCATGCACACAAACAACACTCACCTGCAGACACACCAACACCAAGTACCTGCAGAGACTCCCCACCACCATCATCTTCACAGACACTACACCGGACACACCTGCAGACACCACCCGACATTCACAGATACAGCCACCAATCCTACCCACAGTGACCACAATAGCAGACCCGTAGACATCCACCCCAGTCACTACATTTGCAGACATCACAACCACAGACACACCCACATGCAGCACACCCACCATACCTGCAGTCACCACCTGAACAGACAGTCACCCATCCACCATGGCATCTCCCAGCTCCTCCTCCCCCCTCCTACCAAGACACATAAACTCCCACACTCACCCACCCAACAGACACACAGCACACACAAGCATTCTTCACATGCACATGCACCCAAAACATCCACCAAAACACCTCCTACCACCATTCCCTCTCCCTCCACTCACAAACACAATTGCCATGACCATCCCCCTGTGTCCAAGAAGTCCTCTCGGAGTTGTCCCTGTCTTCTACTCCTCCCCCACCCTGTGTGACTCCCAGAAGGTCTGTAACCCTCCCCAAGTCCAACCCTACCACCTCCAAGTCCTCCCCTGCCCCCTGCTAGTACCCATGCCCCTCCCCCAACAAAACGTCAACCCCTCCCAAGTGTTCCCAGCCCTCCCCTAAGCCTAACTCTAAGCCCCCAGCTCCCAAGACCAAGGAGCCCGCTCCCAAACCGAAGCCCACCCGCTCAAAACCCCCATACCTGAGGTGCCTGCCTGCCCCCTTCATGCCCCTACCAGTGGAGGCAATTTAGCAGTCAGGAGATGTGCCATTTGTGGGTTGTGCACATTATTGTTTGGACTGGCCTATGGGCTTTTAAATTTGTACATAGTTCTGCATTTATATATTTATTTATGTATTGATATATAACTGGGCCAACCAGTTGTTGGTTCCAAGGTTACATATTTGTCCTGCCTTCCTTTTTGCATGGCTGTTATGTCTTGCCAGCTTTCGTTTGTGGGTGAGTGAGTTGTGTGTGTGTGTGGTGGTTGTGCTACCACTTGTGTCTGGCCAGCATGTGTGGGTGCGTGCTTTGAATTTGTCTCTCAATGCTGGCTGTGTATTGTGTGTTGGGCATGTAAGTGTTTGGGACATGCATTGATGTTGATATTGTGTGTATTGATTGTGTTGACATATGTTTTTTGGAGTGTTGTGTGCCCTTGTGTGGTTGTACTGTGTGCGTGCATTTGTGTGTTGATTGGTAGGTCAGAACCGTTGTGTAATGCGTTTTGCATGTTATGACATATGCCTCGTTGTATGGCTGTGTAATTGTGTGTATTGGTTCTCTGGTGTTGTTACGTAGTGTTGTTTGTATGTTTTGTCAGGCAGACGTGAGTATTGTGGCTGCTTGACAGTGTGTTTGAGGTGTGGCTGCTGTTGTATGTTTGTGTGATTTGATGTTGTTGTTGTGTTTGACTGTGTCAGTGATGTGTGTCTGCGGGTTGGTGTGTTGGCCGTTGTGTGTGTACTATGTCTGTGCGTGTGTGTATGTGGCTGTATGTGAATATGTGTGTCAGTGTGGGAGTATGTGTGTGTGCGCCATCGCAACCCATTCAGGATGTGCATGTTGTGTGTGCATTGATACCTTGGCATTATGCGACAGTGACAGGTAAGTGTGTGCACTCATGGTTGCTGTCATCGTCGCTGGTTCCGGAGTCGTTGTACAAGCAGGAGAAGCGGGAAGCTATGTAGTTCAGGTTCCATGGCGGCTCCAGACAGGTATATGTTCCTAAAGGTGAGTGTCTCCTTTTATAGAGTTGGTTTCCACCAGGGTTTCCGTGATGGTGTGCCCACAGCAGAAACTTTGGTGGTGTGCAGCCTCGTAATCTGTCCGGCAGAAACATGGTCTCTGCCGGCCTGAAGGTGTGTACCGCCGCCTGTGGCAACCTGACCACACTGTCAGTGCCGACGGTGATTTGGCTGTATTCTGTTGCACATACCACCATTGTCATAATTTGGCACTCTTATCCGCCAGCCTGTTGGCGGTCAGCCCGCCAACGCCAACATGGCGGTCATGAGACCACCAAACTCATAATGACCCCCTAAATGTGTAACATCAGCATAGCAATAAAATGGCTAACCAAGATCTATTTTCGGGCTCAGAAAGGGGGATTATAGTCCTGTTTAAACATGTTGTGCTCAGCAACAACCATGAGGAAAACCTCAGGGAACCACGTGTGCTGTGGAGAAATTGGGCTGAAGATACATTTTTTGCATGTATTTGATAGAAAAGAAGGTATCTAGTTGTGGCTTGATCCTACGATTCCCACATCCCAATGTATTTTGATTATGATTGAATGAGAGATAGTATCATCTGCAGAGAGATCTCAGGGGATCAGGAAGTCAGACCTCCTAGATAAAGATGCATCCGCTTGCACTTTCTCAAAGAGAGAACCCTCACAAGCTCCCTCAGGGAGCTGGGTCTCACTTCCTTTGCTCGCTATATCAAAATCAACTAAAGTATGTAAGCACAAATACTTTCAAATGTCACTAGTTGCCACTGCACATACCACTAGCAACTGTCACTTTTGAAGCTGGAATGGAAAATTGCTGGATGTAGGTAACACCCGCACAGTGGAGGAGCACTGCATCTAGATCCCAGAGGATTCATCCATACCTTCTGTAATCTTCATTGTCATTTTCAACCATTTAATCCTTTAACATGTAGGCTTAAGGATTGCCCATCATGAGTATAAACAGAAGGCTGGTCTACATAATTGCAATCTAGATCACAACAAATTTTAACACATTTTCTTCGTGGGATTCATTAAATTTACAAAAAAGTGCTTACACATTTAAGTTAAACATCCATTAAACTTACATAATAAACTAAGGCCCAGATTTTTGCTGCGTCAAAAATAGCAGTGCTGCGCTGTTCTACTTTTGAAATGCACACCCGTGCGTTTCCCCCTGCGCAGGCACTGAATTAAAGTGCCTAGAGCCAACGCAGGCATCCTTTCACCATAGTGCAAGGCTCTCTGTATTGAGGGGATAGATTGTTTATGTGCAGGAATGCGCCCTTCCTGCACATAAACAATCTAAAATGGCAATTTGGCATTTCTATGTGTGCTGACAAATGCAGCACATATAGAAGTACCAAAGCATCATTTTGAATGATTGTTTATGTGCAGGAAAGTGTTTCTTCCTTCACGTAGACAATCGTCAATGGATCATGCCTCTTCTATGTGTGCTGCAAAATGCAGCACACATAGAAAAAGCAAAAAACCAAAGGATGAATAAAAGCATTCCTCCTCATTTTGCCATGCGTGGCATTAGTGTTTGGCACTGCCTCAAGTTTATGACAACTGATAAATCTGAGGCAGCATCAAAAGCAATAAGTGTTGCGCTTGAATGCCCACAGCAATACCCATTGCACACCCCTCTGACGCAGAAAACTGCGTCGGAGGGGCCAATATTTACAAAGAGGCGTAATGCCACAAAAAAGTGGCGTTACACCTCTCTGTAATTATGAAGCAGTGCTTAGCACCACTGAAGCGTCACAAAAAGTGATGCTCCGGTGGCGGTAGGGGCTCTTTACTATGCCCCTAATTTTCTCCACTCCCACCCCACCCCATGGCAAGATCTAATAAATCTGGTATCAAGCCAACTCTACATTTTACAAATAGTGTCCATTCTAAAGATTGTGCCACTCTACGGAAATCGTCCTTATGGTGTGTCCTAATTATAGATGCACTGTTACAGATAATTTTATTAATTCGTTTGAGTGCTGCTTTATTACAGCCATTTGATAGAAAGAGCAGACTCTTTCCCTTTCCAATTATCAGGTTGTGTTTACAACATAGGGCCTCATTTACAAAGAAGTGTCACAGCGTGGCACTGCGCCAAATTTGGCAGCAACTTGTTGCATCATTTCAGAAACGCAGGGATGCACCATATTAATTCAAATACGGCACACCCCTGTGTGCCCTAGACCTGGTGCAAAAATTAGCTGTCTAGCGCCATTGTTTATGTGCAGGAAGATACCCCTTCCTGCTCATGAACAATCAATTATGGTGATTTGTTACTTATAAGTGTGCTGCAGAATACAGCACACATAGAAGTAGCAAATCGTCATTATTTAATGATTGTTTATGTGCAGGAAAGTACACCTTGCTGCACATGAACAATCATTAATGGCGTTTTGATCTTTCTATGTGTGCTGAAAAATGAAGCACACATAGAAAAGGCAAAAACGAGGAGAAATAAAAGTAGTTCTCCTTCTTGCACCACTCTAACGCCACCCAGGGGCGTTAGTTTTTAGCGCTGCCTCAGACTTACAATTTCTCGTAAATCTGGGGCAGTGTCAAAAGCATTGGGTGTTGTGTGGAAATGCCCACAGCAACACCCATTGCACCCCCCTCTGCCACAGAAAACTGCATCAAGGTGGGGCCCATATTTACAAGGCGCCATTAAGCCACACAAAGTGGCTTAACGGTGCCTTGTAAATATGGAAAAAGGCACAGTGCCACTGTAGTGTCGCTGAAAGTGACGCTCCGGTGGCGCTATGAGCTTGTAAATGAGCCCCATAGTGCAGCCTATTTTGGCTCATCCATCTTTGTCGTATCCAAGCATGGAAACTGAGGTCAAAAGATTTATATGAAGTACATCTGAAAGAATAGATATAGTTACTCAATATAATGATTTGAGAAAACGAAGACCCAGAGCTGAAAGGGGAGGCACATTTGATCCCATTCTCCGAACAGTACACATAAAGCTCCTGGTGTGCTGCGGAAGGTGAAGGGGCCTAGGGGTAATCTAGTACTCTGCTGAAAAATCTGTTTTCTTCTATTGTAAGCAACTACTCTTACAAACCCTCCCTGTACACTAGTATAACTACACTCTTGTCTTCCTATATTCTATTGAGAGTTGGTATATGCATCCTACCTCTTAGCTGTTTTACATATATTAGCCAATCTATTCAAAATTATAGGCTCCCAATTCACATTTGTGTCTAAAATAGCACTAAGATTAAAGAGGGAAGGTACTATTTCAAGAAAAGTGCTCTCCCCCATGATACAGTTTTTATTTTATGTTCTTGGGAAATCCTAACATGTTTTTTCAGCTATGTGTGTTTGTAGCCGTAAGCACTCCATAAATTCTATGTATTTAGTTGTCAGCCATTGCAGCCCTACCACAGTTCTTGACTTTAATACTGCCACATGCGGAGGAGAAGGGAGCAATGGGTTGGTTTAGTCATGGGGGTGTCAACAAACATCTCCCAGTTCCCCTCAAGATCTTCAACATAAAGGGTGAAAAGAAAGGTGACAACAACACACCCATGGCATACACCATATATTGTTGTCATTGATGTACTAACCTGTCACCTAATCCCAAAGCGAACAGCAGACCACAGAAGGAAATCGATTTTTGGAGTATAATACCAAAACCTGGTTCTGCTTTCATCATGTTTAACAAATCCCATAATTTGGGCGTACCAACAAGATCAAATGCAGTTCAGAGGTTCATGAATGCGAAATGGAACCCCCTTTTTATTTTAACATATTTAGAAACGAAGAGACAAAAATAAATCCCTAGTTACTAGCTCATTCCAGAAACCAAGCTAAATTTCTTCCTGAGCGCCCACTACTGTAGTATATTTAAAAGGATTCTTTCTAAGATGTTAGCACAAAAATTCAGCAGGGCGACTGGCATATAATGACTTGGGTTGGGACAATCACCTTTTATAACAAGTATTGGCAAAGCCATTGGGACTCACTTGTGGGACCTGTTCTGTTTGCCAATGGCTTTTAGCCACGTTCAGCATGGCTCAATATGAAAAACATGAAGCAACATGGAGGGCACAGGTGAGGAGGAGACGCAACAGCAAGAGAGCAATGTGGAGCGAGTGAAGCAATGTAGAGAGACGGAAGCAACACAGAGGGCTAAGTGGGGTTAAGAAGCAACAGGCAACAAGAGAGTGAGAAGTCATCCATGGGTGGTGGAAATCAACACAGAGGGTGCGGAGGAGAAAAATAAGGTGAGAGAGCAACTTGCAGTGAGCTGGGGAGAAGCACTCGGGCAAGAAAGCAATGGGGGAGTACATGCGGGTAAGGGTAACATGTAGGGGGCAGTGAAAAACACGAGTCACAGAACGCAGCACAAAGTGCATTAGGAAAGAACTACACAAGGGAGACAGCTGGAAAAGACTCTTATGAACTACTTAACCCCCCCAAAAAGTGGTGCTTAAAGAACAAGCAGTGAAAGCATAGAAGTCAGTCGGTCAAAAGACATGCTGGAAAGATTATGTTCCGTGGTAGGGACAATCGCAAGTTTGACAAGCTGGTGTACTAATAGGAAGCAGACAGATAGGAGTGACAGGAAAGCTAACAAATGGTAAGTAGTGGGTGAGTTCCAAGCCCCTGATTGCCCGTGGTAAGCCCACAACATGTATCACCGTAACAGATAGCACATGTGCTGTCTTGTCAGCAAAACCTAAAAATGAGGACAATTATTGAATGCAGCCCAGCAGTAGGAAGACTGCTTGACTTACAAACCACATGCAACATATTTATCAAAAGTGTTGCTCAAGGGCAGAATTGTGTTGGCAGAAATGTGCAACAGTTCCATCAGACCCTGTGCTCTAATTGTCTGGGACTGCTTCTAAAATGGTTGTATAATTTGCCCTCCAATATGACTGTGTCCAATGAGTGTTCCACTCTCTCCCCTGCCGCAATCCTCCAAAATGTTTACTAACCTGACTCCTGCATCTTCCTACGCACAAACTTTAGGCTTATACTTGACAGCTAGGGTGGTCTGTTTATAGTTAGCACTCTTCTAAGAAATATCCTCTTTTTCCCTAGGCAAAGTTTTATTTGCACCCCATAACTCCCGCAATGTTTTTCCAGGAAACCCTCTATTATGTTTCAAGTTTAAATTGTTAACTAAAATCAATTAGAAATTCCAGTTTCAATCTTTTGGAACTCCTTCAGAACTATGGGCCTGATTTAGATTTTGGCAGGCAGGTTACACCACCACAGGGTTGACGGATCGTCTATCTGCCGAAATATAAAACCCATAAGAAAACAAATCAGATTTATATTTCAGCAGACGGTATATCCCCCACCATTGTGATGGAGTAACCTGTCCATCAAAATATAAATCAGACCCTATATGTTTTGAAACAGCTTTGTCAAGATCGATATGTACGCAGGAGATACTCTTTTTAACAACTAAGTGGGCCTCCTTGTCTTGGCTCAACAATGTCCATTGCAACCTCATCCCATCATTAGATATCTTAAAGGCGGTGTTGCTACCTCTTCCCTAAGGGATAAGACAAGTGGTGTCCGAGCTATCACAATAGGACTGTGGTCACGATCAACTTGATTACTTCTGTATCACATGATTTAACATAGTTCTTGCAATGTCCGAAAACCAAAATCAAAATCTAACCTCAGTTTGCATTAAAGAGCCCTGAAATCAAAATACTAGCATGGGAGCTATTATTAGCATGCTTAATGACAGATGTGTCCTCAATGAAATTTGAAAGCATGGCCACATGTAGGGAAATGTTAGCTCCAAATTAGTTACTGTAGTATTTCACTAATAAAATAGAGAAACCACAATCACACATTTGTTGCCAAAAAGTTCTTAGAATTTTTAGGACATCAGAAAATAATTGCAATACAGCCAACAGGAGATGAAATACACCAAATGACCAGAATGAAGCCCACCCAGCTAAAGCTTGAACAGGAAATATATATATATGCCCCTCAAAATGATAGAGTTCAATTAGCCAACATTTCTGTAAACAGAACTTGTCGGAAAGTGCAAGAAAAGAGATCCACTCACTGTCATGCTGTTGTCATGTAAACCAGCTGAATACACACACAATAATTCTCAGTGATACAGGTTGAAGCCATGCACAAACATGCAGGTGGTTTCACATTTTCTCTACAGGGGTTGTACTCATCAACATAGATACACTGCCAACTTCATTTGTACCCATCAAAGTGTCTCATTCACATACTGTTGAGGTGTAGCATCCTGAACTTTCTCCAACACTACTAGAATAGTGTGTTACACTTGCTTTGGTATGGTTATCACAGAGATAAAAGTCACCACTGCCTTGTACATCTGAGGGGTCTCCATTTGAAAAGAGAGGTCTCCCATGCTGTTCTCTCATGCTGCATTGATCTCCTCCTGATTAAATGGAATAGATTTCCTGTATTTTATTGCCCTCTGTAAACTCTACATCAGAAACATTGTGGTCGACCTAAGGATTGACCCAATTGTTCACCTCACCTGGTGAAGTGTTTGTCATCAGTGATTGTCTCCTTGTCTATGCCCAATTTCATTAGGATGAGTCCATTCTGAGATATACAATAAATGTATGTTGGACGTGGCCCTTTCTGTAGGGTCATCCCAGATGTTTGCTTTTCTCTGCCTTCCTTTGCTGAACCCATTTTTGTTGGCTTTTAGGGTTTCATCCTTTTGGCTTGCTAACCAATGGTAAAGTGCTTGTGCCCTCTTCTTAAACATGGTAAAATAGTCTACACCTGATTTGTACCTTTAAATTACATATTTGTCCCTAGTAAATGGTACTGCCTGTACCCTGGCCCTGTCAATTAAATAAAACTAGTGTGCCTGCAGCACTAATTGCGCCACCCACCAAAGTAGAATTTTAAAACATGCCTCAGGCCTGCCACTGCAGCCTGTAGTGCAGTTCTAAACTACCATTTCGTCCTGGCAAGATAAACCTTTTGTCAGGTCTAAACCTTCTTTCATAATACTGATAAGTCATCCTTAAGGCAGGTCCTAAAAGGTCACAGTGCAGTGTGCATGGTATTTAACACATAGGCCCACATTTTGAGATTGGCTGTAAATTCCGTCCACCGCCGCGGCTACGACCGCCAAAGGACCGTCGCCGTGGTTAACATCCGTTCGCCAAATTATGACCACAGCCGAATTCATGCCGCAAGAAGGGCGGGAATCCAGCTGTGGCCATACTGGCGGATGGTGTTAAAGTGGCGCTGCTACCACCAGCAGCGCCACACCAGTAGACTGTCACCAGCCGTATTATGACAAATAATACAGCCTGGCGGTGTTCTGCTGGCGGTAGAAGCACCCCGTCCCCTGCCGGAAGACCACCTGGATGCAGGTAAGGTGGGTTTTCAACAGGGGAGGGTGCTGGGGGAGGGGGTGTGCATGTATGTGTGATTGTGTACGTGAATGCGAATGTGTGTGTAGTGTTGTTTGCGTGTGTGTGTATGCATGTGTGAGAATGTGTGTATGAATGGAAATATGAATGCGTGTCTGTGTGTCAGTGTGAATGTGTGTACGGATGCATGCATGTATGCCTGTCTGAGTGAGTGTGTGAATGCGTGCTGCGTGTCTGCAAGTGTGCGTGGATGGGCTGGTGGTGGATTGGAAGGGGGGAACGTGGATGGAGGGGGGGCATCTGGGGAGTGTTAGAGGGGTGGGTGGGCCTCCTACCAGTGACATGGAAGGAATTCCCTGTCAGTGGTAGGGCCTACCTCCATGGTTTTCGTGGTGTTATGAACACCATGAAAACCATGGCGGTAGGCAGGGTCAAAATGCAGCTGGCAGTACATTAGCGGACGCCGGGCTCCGCTGGCAGTACATTAGACGACGCTGGGCTGGAGAATGTTATCTCCGGCCCGGCGGCTGCTACCGCCATGGCGGTCGGAGTGGTATATTGGCGGGTTGGCTTCAGCCAACCTGCCAATGCCATAATGTGGCAGTAGGTACCGCCAGCCTGTTGACGGTACTACCGCCACATTATCACCGACCGCCGGGGTCATAATGATCCCCATAGATTTTTAATTTTACAGGTCTTGGCAGTGAAAAACTCCTAAACTCGTTTTTCACTGTTGTAAGGCTGTCTCCCCCATAGAGTACCACTAGTTTACATTATTAACCTTAATGAGTGACAACTTAATTTTGGGCTTGCATAGAGAAATGCTGTTTCCAATCAAATGAATTGTAATTTGAAATCCTCTTTAATGGTGAAGTCGAATTTTAAGTTACAATTTTAAAAAATCCACTTTTAGAACATTGGAATTGTTCTGCCTAAACCAACTGTGCCTTTCTACCACTGTGCTGGGCCAAATGACTGTGAACTGCTCTCCTGCTGAGGTTTGTGTATTGCATCTAGACATTGAGACAAAAAAGGCCTAGGTGTGGAGAGAGAGTTTCTTCCTAAGAGGATGGCTGAGGAAGAGTTACGCTTATTGATTACACATCAATGCACCCTGCCTGCAGCACACACAAAGGAACCTGATACCAGGCCTGCCCTTTTCTTTGTCAACCTAACACAGTTTGAAGCTAAACCAAGGGAAAGGGGAAGAACTGAGCAGAACCAGTTTTGAGGGTAGGCCAAGGAATTCCCCCACACAAATGCTAGCATCAGATATACATTTGGCATCTTCAGAACTTCTCATCAGAACATCCCTGGACCTATGGAATTTTCAGAAGAAAGAGTGCCCTTCTGCCTGAAGAAGGAAGATTGGACCTGCTTGCCGTGAACTCTGCTGTTCAGAGTGAGTCAAGGATCAGTTGGTTGGCTTCCTTTTTGAGCTACAGGGATAAAAGAAGCTTCAAATGCCCACTACAATTGCCCAATTGCTACCACAAACTGGACTTGCCTGAGCTCTGCTGCTGGCTTCTGCTGGAGACAGCCCTGATGCTCAAGAAGTGCCACCCAGTTTCTGGACCCCTGGCTGGCATCGCTGGGAATTCCTCTTGAAGAAAAGCTGAAGGCACAGATGTTTTGGGCTTCAGCGACAAAGAAGTGACCACTTCACTTTGACAATCAACCACCCGTGATGATCGTCCATGTGAAGCTGCAATGGGACTTGCCCTTCGCACCAACAGCAACCGCCCAGGATGACTGCCAATGTGAAGCTCCAGTGCGACCTGCTCTTCGCACCAGTTGCAATAGCACATACCGACCGCCAATGTGACTCTTCAACAATAACTGTCTCTTCATTAAACAGCGGTGACCGTCAGCCTCCCCCTCACAGCCCTCGCCAAAGTGAATGCCACTCTTCGTGCAGGACTTCAGAAAGTAACTCCTCAGCAGGGCAAATATGGTGTCTGTATCGAACTCATGCTCCATCACAATCGTCCTGAACTTGTGACTTTTCCCCAGTCCAGCACTACCAGATCACTCCAAGTGGAGCTTTGTACTTTTTGGTGATATTTTTACATAAATCTTTAAAAAATCATATCGCCAGTTCTACTATTTAAATCTTTGTCATTTTGGTGTCATTTTATTTAATAAAACTAACCATTATTTTCTGAGTTGGTTTTGGATCTTTCCTGTGTTGTGTTTCCACTTTATTACTGTTTGACTGCTGCATAAATAGTTTTTGCCTCTAAATCAAACCTGACTGCTTCTGTGGCAAGCTACAAGCGAGTTAAGCATAAATTAACTTAGTGACTGTTGTGATTGTCATGACAAGAAGTGTGTTTATTACTTGAATGGGGCTCCCAGCCCTTTCAACTAATTAGCCAATTTATTGTAGTGTGTCCCTTGTATGCCTCTGCAGAATGTCCGCTATGCTCAACTGTGTCATGGGTGGACCCTAAATAAACACCTTCTCCACTGCCATCATCTCTATTATGCATCACTTTTCCCTTTCCATTTCCCTTTAAAGTGCTTATACCTTTGGTCTTTAAACTCACATTCAATTGCCTAGCATAAGAAACGTTCATCGCTATGGCACGATGATGAGCTTGTGTCTACTGAATATGTCCTGAGTAACAATGCTACATTTGTTAGCTGAACCATATTACTTATTGGGACTGCATAGACAGACAGATGCATTTGTTGAATACACTATCACAAAAGGGTTGTCTCGTAGGCAAAACATGCTGTAAATTGGCTTGTTTTTTTAGAGCGCATTTGTTTCAGGCTGTAGTTTACACTTTATTTCAATGCAAAATGAAGATGGCGTACACAGTTTTTACCACAAACAGCCCACGCTATAGATCTTGTTTATTACTTGGCACATCATTTCTCTTTCCAATGAATGTGCAGTTGTTCGGATTACACATTTTTGATTTTGACCTTGTTAATTAAAACCTGAATATTGAGATAGAGAATATGATTTTGACATGCAGCGTCCTTTCCACTTTGAAACGTTAGCTGTGAAAATAAAAGAATTCTGCACATCGTCTTTCAGAGTGCATGACAATGTTTGTAACATTTTACATTGAATTAACTTTTGAAACGTGAATTTGGCAAATTAGTGTTTTGATCTTTGAAACAGTCCCTCATTTTGGATCTAGAAGCAGTTCTGTTTTGAGTTTAGATTTGCATGTTGCTGTTTACATTTGGGTTTGAAAAAGCAATACATAAAATATATTACTGCCAATTGAAATGCAGAACATTGCGCATTTATGTGGAGTTTTGAATTAAGCATGGGTTAGTGAACTGTCTTTAAACGACATGTGGATTATATCAATATTTAACTCTTAAGCAGCCCCTGTAGCTCAAATAAAAAAATAAAAAATCAACATGTAGGGAATCCAAATATAGAGTAGGAGGTCTTCTGACCCTCACTGGCTTACATCAAGGCATACTGGAGTTTCCCACATACTCCATCATTAAATGCTTAATATGCACATTTTAACAGCAAATTGTTTCTCAAGGTTGACTGGCCCTCTTTCAGTTTTTTTTTGCTGTATTTGGGTTTTAGACGTATACTAATAAGGTGTAATATTTGCCCAAATATTATTACCATGAGTAAAATTGGAAGAATAATAAAGCAATACTGTCACAAAATGTGTCACATTATCCTACATAATTAGCATTTTCTTGCTGCATAATTTACCCAACCCTGTCACATAATTTGGTCCTCCCCTGTCACGTAATTCCAGAGGTCTCAGGTATTCTCAGGTATTCACAAAATGGTGGGCTCACAAAATGTTTACAGCCTCAAACGTATTAATCAGGGAGGTTTTATGACCTGCAGATGTGCATTATACGATGCAAGTGATTAATTTGTACATCAACCCCATGAAACACCGATTGCGTTGTGACCCGCCCTTTGTTTATCAAGCCTTAGGCCTATACAACACTGAGCATTATTAAATTCCATGCAAACAATCTTCTGAAGCAGTAAATAGATTGTGACCATGTCCAAATGTATAACCTTTATTTTTGTGCATACGTAATGTAGCAAATGTAGTCCAAATTCGTTCTGAAATATTGCTCTAGAACAGTATTTTCACAACGATGCGAAACTGACTGGTAGTAAATTTTGTTGCACGTTCAACTTACTTAAAAAGCTGATTGTGCAGGTGTTATTTGTCTTGAAAAGATTCCTTAGTTTACTTTGCCTAAAACGTTTAAAAATGTCACATTTATTAACTAGAACGCTTTAAATCTCGATCACCTTTTTCTATCTTGAAACATCTGTTTCAACAAAGTAAAATTCTTCAGAGCATATAATAAGCTCTGTTCTTTGTAGTCAGGTCTTCTGTGAGGGCAACCATTTGTCACATCAGGTCTAGAAGCAGATGTTAAAGGAAGAAGGAGTATCATGGGCCTTTCGAAAACATTCCGTCTCTGTGCTTTAACCACTGGTGAATAAATAGTATTACTGAGGCAGCACATACTAGAGTAGGTAAATGTACTGAAGTGAGTTGGGCCCAATGACTATGAAGGTATGAGGATGGGTGGTGCAGTTGTTTAGGTGAGGCGGTTTTGCATGTTTGCCAAAATCTCATTTCAACATATTGTGAAGGGAAAGCTTTTTGAGGTCGAAGCCTGCCAGAGAGAGCAGCTATCTAAATTTTTTGGAATTGGTGAAGGAGGTAGTAGTCAGAAACATTGAATCACAAATCAATGACAAATTACCATAATATTCCTGGACACCATAAACAATTTAACCCTAAATCCAACCCTAAACCGAATAAAGTTTCAAAGTTTTATTACAATCCCAAAATCAATGTCACATAAATGGTGCACAAAACTAAATTATAAACATACATAAAAACCTGGCGGTCGGTGTTAAAGTGACGGTAATACCGACAACAGACTGGCGGTAAAGAATATGGGATCACGACCACGGCGGAAACCGCCAACACAGCCAGCCACTTTAACACTCCGACCGCCACAGCGGTAGCAACAAACACTGCAGCAGTAACTGCCAACAGGCAGGAGGAAGTCAATGTACCGCCCACCCCATCACAACCTGCCCATCTGCCAGCTTTTCTGGGGCGGTACCAATGCCATCAAAAGCATGGCGGAAACATACTTGAAAGGAAAACCACTCACCTCTCAACACTCAACGAAGAACCAGGACGCCATGGAGCCCGAGCTGCACATCCTGCCCATCCTGGTCTACCTCCTCATCCACCAGGAGTACGAACAGCGGCGGTGATGACCACGGTGAGTACTGCACCTAGTACACAGGGGGGGAGGAAAAAGAGAGTGACACACACACACAAAAATGCAACACCCCCACCCTCACCCACAACACTTTACACACAAACACATGCATCAACATTACTTTTACACCCCTTAACCTCCTGGAAGAACGCAAGGACAAAAGGAAGATAGTCAAATCAGTAATATTTTAGAAATAGTCAGATATGCATAATAATTTGAAAAATAGTATTTACAAAAATATACAATATGTACATAATGGGGTACATTGTCCACTCAAAATGTCTGTGGGCCACTGGGCCAAAACTCATAGGCCAAGCCCACACTTGACTCCTGTCTCTATACGGAGAGAACACTGCCAGGGGCATCAGGTCGTAAACACACAGGCACCTAAGGGGGACAGGGAAGGGGGGGGCACCTCAGCCGTAAGATGGAATGACGCCACTGCTCCTGGAGGGGCTCCATGCCCACTGCTTGCTCCTAGGGAGTGCAAAGCCACAGACTCTCTAGTGGGTGGTCTGCCCACTGCTTGGTCCTGGGGAGTGCAAAGCCACAGTCTTTCTACTTGGTGGTTTGCCCACTGCTTGCTCCTGGGGAGTGCAAAGCCACAGCCTCTCTAGTGGGTGGTTTGCCGACTGCTTGGTACTGGGGAGTTCAAAGCCACAGTCTCTCTACTGGGTGGTTTGCCCACTGCTTGCTCCTCGGGAGTGCAAAGTCACAGTCTCTCTAGTGGATGCAAATCTCCACTGGTTCTGGAGGGGCTTTGTGCCCAGTGTGCTTCATCCTGCCAAGGACAGGGTGAGTGGATGCATATCTCCACTGGTTCTGGAGGGGGCTTTGTGCCCAGTGTGCTTCATCATGCCAAGAATAGGGTGAGTGGATGCATATCTCCACTGGTTCTGGAGGGGGCTTTGTGCCCAGCGATGCAACACTTGGGGTGTGGCAGTTCACATTCCCTCACCTGGGTGTCTGAGGCACGAGATTTGCAGGGACCAGGTTGCATGATAGTCCATGGAGGCAGGGCAAGACTTCCTCTGGCGGCGACTATGGCTGCAAACTTGTGGTAGTGCCAGTGCTGGTGAGGGTGCTGCCAGTGGTGGAGGGAGGCTCCAGCCCTTCTCCTGCAGCCTCGGACGGCTGCCCACTGGGGCTGCTGCTGCTGGTAGTGGTGCTACTGTCAGCTGTGCAGGTGGCGGTGCTTGTGGCGGTGCCTGCAGTGAAGCTAGCGGCGGTGCCGGTGGCAGTGCTGGCCGTGGCGCAGGTGCTGCCAGTGGTGGAGGGAGGCTTCAGCCCTTCTCCTGCAGCCTCGGACAGCTGCCCACTGGGGCTGCTGCTGCTGACAGCAGTGGTGCTTGCGGCGGTGCAGGTGGCGGTGCTTGCGGCGGTGCTAGTGGTGGGGCTGCTGGCGGTGCTGGCCACAGTGCAGGTAGCGGTGCTGGCGGTTGTGCTGGTAGCCACCAGGCCTTCACCTGCAGCCTCGGATGGCTGATGTGCTTTGCCTGGTGTTTTGTGCCCCTTCCTCACTTTGCCAGATGGTGGTGTGACCTCGGGTCTGGCAGCTAGAGTCTTTGAGGTGGCCTTGCTGGGTGGTTGTGGCTCCTTCCCCTTGCTGGATGCTATCCCCCTCTTCTCCTTATCAGGTGGCGGAATGGTTTTGGCCTTGGCAGGGGTTGCTGGCACACCGGCTGGGCTGACGGGTGCCCCTTTGAGCCTCTGATAGCTGCAGGAACCACAGCGGATGTTGACTTGGTGGCTGAGGTGCTGGCCTGGGTTCTGGCCACCCTGGCTCGAGGGGAAGGACGGGGGCGGGAGGGGTAGGGAAGAGGTCAAAGTTTGCCAGGAAAAGCTTCTTAGGGTCACTGGGGCAGGAAGAGGGTGAGGGTTTGGGAGTGGAGGAAGAGGGAGTGATTGTAGGAGGTGTCTGTCTGCTGAGTTTGGGTGCAGGTGCATGGGCTGGAAGCTGTTGTGAGGTGGATGGCTTTTGGATGGGTGGGTTCTTGCGTTTGTGTACTTTGGGAGGAGGGGTCACAGACACAGGGGACGTGTGCATGGATGTAGGGGTGGTGACTGCCCGTTAAGGGTGTGGTGTGATGGGCGTGCTGGTGATGGAGGTAGTGGATGAGGATGTAGTGCATGCAGGTGTGAGTGGAGACGCTACTGGGAGGGAAGTGGAAGACGAGGAGGAGGGCGACACAGTGGAGGCAGTGGATGTTGGTGTGTCTGCATGGGGATGGTTCTTGTGTGAGTGCCTGTGAGATGAAGTGTGGTGCTTGTGTTTGCCTAAGCCACTTCTGTGTGTTGATTTGGGTGCATGTTGGTCTGAAGGTGTGCTTGGGATAGGCTGGGGTTGAGGGGATTGGGACTGGCTAGAGGAAGTTGGAGGGGGGAGGCTGGAGACAGGGACAATGGCTGCCATCAGTGCTGAGGCCAGAGCCTGAAGTGCTCTCTGTTGGGCCACCATGCCAGAGTGAATGGCCTCCAGGTTAGCATTTGTTTGTTGCAAATGCCTCTCAACACCCTGGATGGCAATCTGAATGGTTGACTGCCCAACAGTGAGGGATCTCAGGAGGTCAATAGCCTCCTCACTGAGGGCAGCAGGGCTGACTGGGGCAGGGCCTGAGGTGCCAGGGACGAAGGAGATGCCCACCCTCCTGGGTGAGCGGGCACGGGAAACACGCTGAGGGGCTTCTGGGAGGGCGGTGCTGGTTGGAGGGGTGGCGGCTGTACCTGCTGTTGGGGTGGGCACAGAGGTGTCCGCCATCGCCAGGGAGCTTCCATCTGAGGAGAAGTCACTGTCTGTGGTCTCCCCTTCTGTGCCGGTCGTGGTGCTCCCCTTGCCCTCCATCCTACTGGTGCCCTCACCGTCAGTGGATTTGGCCTCCAGGCCCATATGGGATGCAGCTCCCTCCGTCGCCAGTGCCTCTGCTCCACTGCCAGATGATGCTAATGCACACAAGGACAGGGTGACAAAACAAAAAGGGGGGAGAGACGTAGGATACACTTGGTCAATGCCAGCAACAACACTACAGTTGGCGTACACAACATAACAGGGAGCAGCCCTATGCACTAGGCCATGCACTACCAGTTACTAAGGTAGTCACCAGCCCATGGGGTACAATGCCTAACGCCATTAGCTGCACACCTGAAACCCACTGGACCCTGCCCATTAGTAGATACCAGAGCCTGCCAAACAGGGGTCCTACCCTACCAATTCGCCCTGGCCTAAGGGAACCCACAGCCCACATCCCCCCCCCAAGGTAAACCTTAACACGCGCACAGTCATGCTTCAGAATCTGTACTCACCCCCTTGTGGCTGCTGTGATGCCTTCAAGAGCTCATCCAACTCCGGATAGGCCACCGCTAGGATGCGGAACATTAGGGGGGTCAGGGTATGACGGGCACCCCTTCCTCGTTGGGAGGCCAGCCCCAGCTGGGCTTCTGCCGTCTTCCTTGCCCAGTGGCGCAGGTCCTCCCACCATTTGCAGCAGTGGGTGCCCTGCCTGTCAAAGACTCCCAGGGTCTGCACCTCCTTGGCGATGGCACGCCAAATATAATACAGCAGAAAAGGGATTAGTCATACCGTCCGGACTGTCATACTCATGGCCCACCATATCCCTCCCATCCCCATACATTGACCACCATACATGCAGCACTCTGTACAGGACCCCTCAGCCCCCCTACATGTGGCTTACACACACAGCAATCCATACATTCATGGCCCACGCATCATGCTCAAAGTGTACTCACCCGTTTGTCTGGAGGACCGTAGAGTAATGTGTACTGGGGTAGGACCCGATCCACCAGTTCCTCCAACTCCTCTGCAGTGAAGGCAGGGGCCCTTTCCCCAGACACATGAGCCATTGTTGCTTCCAGACACAGGTCACAGCAGCACTTGCAGTGTAGGTCCTCTCCTGTTGAAGGTCAGGTAGCAAGTGAGTGAATAGATAGAAAATGGCGGGCACGTCCGCAGCAGTGCGTACCGTCACCGTCGGCCTACATCGCCATTGGCTCCTGGAACCCATAGGGCCCAATGATAACCAATGCGAAGTTGCGCTGCGGTCAACGACCGCCTACCGCGACGGCGAACAACGCCAGCGGAATGACCTCATTTCCACTTGTCCCTCCTCAGAGGCCAGGCATCCGCCATTTCAGGGGGGCACATGGCATGGCACCTAAGTGCGTCACAGCAGACATTGGCACAGCAAATGACTATCGGATTCACATACTGGTTCTGTTAAGGAAAAGAAACATCATTATTGCAATTGATGTCTGAATATGACCCTCTGCTCACCGTTTTCCTCCATAGGCTTCAACCGCTGAGGATGAATGTGAGATGGCGACATCCTCCGGTGTACAGACCCCTGGTGGACCTTGCGACAATGGAGGACAGACACATTATCATAACATATAGACTTGATCGGACCACAATCCAAGAACTGTGTGCCCAATTGGAGCCAGACCTGATGTCAGCTATCCGCCAGCCCACAGGTATCTCCCCTGTAGTGCAGGTCCTGTCAGTGCTCCATTTCCTGGCAAGTGGTTCGTTCCAAACAACAGTGGCCATGGCATCAGGGATGTCTCAGCCAATGTTCTCCAACGTATTGACCAGAGTGTTGTCAGCCCTGCTGAAAGACATGCACAGCTACATCATATTCCCCCAGGTGGAGGATTTGGCCACAGTGAAAGCTGACTTTTATGCCCTGGGACATATTCCCAACATCATTGGTGCCATTGATGGTACACATGTGGCATTTGTCCCCCCCCCCCGGAGAAATGAACAAGTGTTCAGGAATAGAAAAAGCCATCACTCTATGAAGGTGCAGATGGTGTGTTTGGCGGACCAGTACATCTCCCATGTGAATGCCAAGTATCCTGGCTCTGTGCATGACGCATTTATCCTGAGGAATAGCAGCATCCCATATGTGATGGGACAACTCTAGAAGCATTGGGTGTGGCTAATAGGTGAACCCAAGGTCCCCACCCAGTATAAGTTGGTGTCTGGGTATGAGGTTGTCGCTAAGGGTTACTGTGTGTCTAACAGTTATCCCTCGATATTTGCAGGTGACTCTGGTTACCCCAACCTCTCTTGGCTACTGATCCCAGTAAGGAATGCCAGGACAAGGGCAGTGGAACGTCACAATGAGGCCCATGGGCAAACAAGGAGGATAATTGAAAGAACCTTTGGCCTCCTGAAGGCCAAGTTCCTGTGCCTCCGTCTGACAGGTGGATCCGTGTACTACTCACCCAAGAAGGTGTGCCAGATCATCATTGCATGTTGCATGTTGCACAACCTGGCCTTGAGACACCAGGTGCCTTTTCTGTAGGAGGATGAGCCTGGAGATGGTCTTGTGGCAGTGGTGGAGCCTGTGGACAGTGAGGAAGAGAAGGCAGAGGAAGAAGATGTAGACAACAGAAGTAATATAATACAACAGTACTTCCAGTGACACACAGGTAAGACACTGTCACTTCACTTTACTTTTCAGTTTTCTGTAGGACATTGTACATGGCAGCCTGATTTCCCTATGTCTATGTCGACTTACTGTATCCTTTGGCATCTCTATTGTCAGGTCTCTGTGGCCCACTCTGGCTCCTGGTATGTTTACTGCTGCCCACTAAAGGTCATTCCAATGTAATTTTAACTGTACATATGACTTGCAATGCTTTGATAATGTTGTACTAATACATATTTGAATCATTTCACAGACTCCAGATTTGTATTTGTTCCAAGGGTGTTTATTTAAGTGCTCATAAGTAGAGGGGGATGTGCAATGGGCTGAGGTGATGGTGGAGGAATGTCCAGTTAGAGCCCAGCCTCTTGGTATCAGAGGTGCATTGTCCAATGGGGCTTAGGAAGGGGAGTAATGGCATTTCAAGATGGACAGGGTGACAGTGGGACAGAAGGGTGACAATCAGGAGAATCTTATTTCCTGGCGGGAGTCTTGGCAATGTTCTCTGGCTTCTGCCTGGATAGCAGGGACCATTTGCTGGGTGGTTCTCCTTCGGCAGGGGGTGGAGTGCTGGTGGCCTGTTGTTCCTGTGGCGGGGCCTCCTGTCCACTAGCGCCGGCGTAGGCGGAGGGCTGTTCTTTGGTGTGGCTAGTGTCATGGGCCCGTTGGTGTGCCACTGCCTCCCTCATTGTGTTGGCCATGTCAGCCAGCACCCCTGCAATGGTGACCAGGATGGTGTGGATGTGTTTGAGGTCCTTCCTGATCCCCAGGTACTGTCCCTCCTGCAGCCGCTGGGTCTCCTGCAACTTGGCCAGTATCTGTCCCATGGTCTCCTGGGAATGGTGGTATGCTCCCAGGATGTTGGTGAGTGCCTCGTGGAGAGTGGGTTCCCTGGGCCTGTCCTCCCCCTGTCGCACAACAGTCCTCCCAGCGTCCCTGTTGTCCTGTGTCTCTGTCCCCTGAACCGTGTGCCCACTGACCCCAGGTCCCTGATCGTCCTGTGTTTGTGGGGTTGCCTGGGGTCCCTGCAGTGGTTGACACACTGCTGATTGACGTGTCCTGGGGACAGTGGCATGGGCCCGCTGGGTGGGTGCTGTGGTGGTGTTTCCTGAGGGGAGGGGCTCTGTGGTGGGTTGGCACTGGGGCAGAGTAACCGACTGTCCAGAAGTCCCAGATGGGCCAGGTTGGTCATCGTGATCCAGGCATGCAGAGCTGCTGTGGTCACTGTGGGCCTCTTCTGGGGGTAGGGGGGACTGGATGTTGCTGGCAAGTCCTCTCCGGTGATGTTGGGTAGGGGTCCTGTGGGGATGCAAATGCAGTGTTATTGTATCTGCGTTTGCCATCTTGTGCATGGGTGTGTTGCCCTGTATGGTTGTGATTTCCCTGTCAGATTTGCCTTGTGCGCGTGGTTATTTTGTGGGCTAGGTGATTCTCTCTACTGGGCATGCTGTGGAGATGGGTGTCCATGCAGGTCTGTGATGGGGGTCCATCGATTTTTGTGGCATGAAGGGCTTGGTATTGGGATGGGCGGGTTGTGATAGTGGGGTATGTGTGAGGTTGTGGAGTGATGGGAGTGAGGGTGAGGTTGGAGGATTGTGATGACATGCAGGTTGGCGTGATATAGTAGTAAAGATTTGACTTACCAGAGTCCAGTCCTCCTGCTACTCCTGCGAGGCCCTCAGGATGCATGATCGCCAAGACTTGCTCCTTCCATGTTGTTAGTTGTGGGGGAGTAGGTGGGGGTCAACTGCCAGTCCTCTGTACAGCTACCTGGTGTCTTGCAACCACGGAACACACCTTCCCCCGTAGTTCATTCCACCTCTTCCTGATGTCATCACTTGTTCTGGGGTGCTGTCCCACGGCGTTGACCCTGTCCACAATTCTCTGCTATAACTCCATCTTCCTAGCAATGGACGTATGCTGCACCTGTGATCCGAATAGCTGTGGCTCTACCCGGATGATTCCTCCACCATGACCATTAGCTCCTCCTCTGAAAACCTGGGGTGTCTTTGGAGTGCCATGGATGTGGTGTGAGTGATATGTGTGAGGGTGTGTGGGGTGCTGTGTTGGGGTGTGTGGTGTGAGGTGCGTGGATGGTGTATGGGTGATGGTGTTTTGTAGCTCAGATTGAGTGGGTGCTCCTGGCTTGTCTCTCTCTGCTTGCTATCTTTTTTTTCGCTGTAAGGGGTTGTGGGTAATGAGGGTGTGTTTTATATTGGATTGGGTGTGTGGGTGTGGTGTCTGTATGTGTGTCAGGTGTGTGTAGTTTGAATTGTCCAATGTGGTGTAGTTTTGTAGGTGTGTGTATATTTTGAGCATGGCAGTGTGTTTTCCGTGGTTGAAACACCGCCGCGGTGATTCGTGGGTCGTGATACTGTGGGCGTATTACTGTTGGTGTAATGGTGTGGGTTTTGCTATTGCCAGTTTATCACTGACCTTTGGTGGTGCGGACTTGTGTGGGTGTCTGTATAGTGGCAGATTTCTCAGTGTGGGTCATAATACCCGTAGTGGAATACCACCGCGGGGACAGTATGTTGGCAGCCGTTAGCACGGGGGTAGGCAGCATTTACCACCAGGGTTATAATGAGGGCCTTAATCTACTAAACATCAATACTATTAGACACTCCAAAATAATTACATAGATTAGCAGTAAGACAACATGAACATTGTTATCAGATTTCAAGGCAGGTGAAGGTGACATCAGTAAATCATCAAAATACAGTTTCAACAATTATTTTCAGAGCTGGGCCATTCCTAACACTAACCACGATTCAGACTTGCATGTGTCCGAACGGGCTAACACATGCGGGCAAAAGCAAAAATAAAAGAAGACAAAAATAATCTAACTAAAGCAACTCACTACAAAAATATGCTGGTGTAAGTTACTAACTGA
Source organism: Pleurodeles waltl (assembly GCF_031143425.1). Taxonomy (NCBI): domain Eukaryota; kingdom Metazoa; phylum Chordata; class Amphibia; order Caudata; family Salamandridae; genus Pleurodeles; species Pleurodeles waltl. Next base: position 1,304,467,461 of record NC_090440.1, on the reverse strand, counting down.
AAGGGAAAACAAGAAATCACATTTAGTTATGTAAGAGCGTAGATTTTTGTGATTATTTTTCACATAAGTAACAATACTCATATTTTAGTATATTAGTCATTATGTACTCATTTTTATGTAAAGTTGAGTTTTGTGATCAGTCATATGCAAGGCCTACTTTTCGTTTTCTAAGCTAACTCAAGCTAATGAAATTAGTCTGCCTTTTCAAAAAGAGTGTGTTTCTTTCTTAAAACAAATGTTAGAATTAGTGTGTATTTAGTGGCCCTGCTGGACTAAAGCAGAACTAGTTGCAAGGTCACTGTAGAATATTATCTAAATAAATGTTTCCAATGTGTCCTGTTTCTTAGCTGAGTTTCCGTGGCCTAACTGACTTAACTCATTGTATTTATATATTTTGCTTGTAGTTATGTTTCTAACCTATGTCATTTCCTCGAGGGAAAGAGTGGCGCTATGACAAATGTTTCCATATTTTGTAATCATTATCCGGGGACGACCTAATTGGAGTTTTGAACAAAGGGTCTACAGATGCAACATAAGAACGGAAGAATAAATAACAAATGTATTAGTTTGAGTTTCATCGATGAAATAACAGCAAATAGGAAGGCTTAGAGCTAACATTTTATATAATTTTTATATCTATTAGTGTTCTGATAGGACATAGTTTTTTCAGCATATTTCTCTGAACCAATCAGAGTGTTTAGTAAGTTTAATTTAATGTTCATTCAGGGTCATTTTCGTATTGGGAAATTCGTCATCCATCTTTGGTTAATGTTTATTATTTTCTGGGTTTACTTAGGCTGTTCAATACCGAACAAATGCTTTGATGGTTTAGTAATCTTAAAGTCCAAAATTCTAAACCATATGACTCATGTTGTTCCTCTTCTGATCCTGTTCCGATCCTGATGTTTGATGTTGCTGTCCCCTTGATGAAGTAGACGTTGTTGCTGAATACTTTAGTGATTGGGTAATTGTTTGAAATGTATATTGTTGTTTGCCTTTTGTTTCTCAGGTACCAACTGATGATATTATAATACTGCTGCTATTTTTGATAGTTCCTTAGCTAGATGTTTTCCTAAATTTGAGTTACTAAATTCTTTTCACATGAATCCCACCATGTTAATGCTAATTAGTGGTTAGTGAGGTATTATTCTCATTCTTCTGGATGGTTATTGATGTCTTTTCTTTATTAAATGAAATGAAATGTATTAAATTTATCTTGTTCAAAGTCTATTGCTATGGTTTTGTGTAATAACCATTGAGTTATTGTGTTTGTTTACATTGATTAAACTGAGATTCATGCGCAAATTAAGTCAGCCATTGTTGTTTCTGTATATGTATCATTTGAGACTAAGAATGATTTTCGTGACTTTTGCATTATTAATATAGGGAGATAAATCTTAAACTTAATAAATTGGTGTGGTTATTGAAGTACTAATTGATTATTATTGACTGTTATTTATTTCTTGTGGCGTTTATATTGTGGCGTTATCTTTAAAGCAAACTGGGTTCGGTCCATCAACCTAGGGGATAAAATCAGCTTTTTGGTCTGTCATGACTAAATAGTTAGGATTTACTGTGTTAGCAGTTATACCTCTCCTCATAGGCCAGCAGGCAGCGCTGATTCATCTAGACAGAGCGTCACCATCTTCTGGTGTCAGTTGACAGCAGCATCAGGACAGTGCAGAACTTGTGCTGCACATAGGACAAATCAACAGTTCAGAATTAGTTGGCCATATTAGTACTGAACCACATAACAGAATAGGACGGTTAAGACTATGAAGAGAAAACTCATCAGGAAACTCAGAGTAGAGATGTGTGAGAGCAGACTTAAGCTAGAATAGACAAAACTCCAACAGAGTTCTAAACAGTACCGAGCAGGGGAGAAGACTGATGAAGACAAACTTTAGCTCCAAAGTTCTTCACTAATTAAAATAACCAAAATCCATTTGATTGGTCCTCCTGGTGGGCACATACTGGGCATTAGTTTCAACGTCCATTCATTGCAGATGGCGCCACCAAGTTCTGCTACATTCAGAAAATTTCTCAGCCAATGTGTGTTGTCATCTTCCTCCAGTTACAGGATTCCACCAAAATATTAAATTTTCTAATAATCTGCAACTTGTAGTTTCTTTCCCATGGCACACAATAAACTAAATGAATAATCTTTCACATGAGTACAGTAGTTTCCTGCTCCATTCAACAGGTAGAACAAATATTGTTACATTATTGCATCTGAAACATGTCTCTTCTCCTGGAATACAATAGAGCATTCAGCATTACGTTTGCAGCCTAAAGAAAGAATTCAGGTTAGAGGGGACAGCGTGAACAAATAACATTTCTCATGACTGCTTGCAAAATGAATCTTAAGGCGTGGTCAAGTTAAGAATCCTAAATGCACAATAATACATTCAGTAATTTAATAAACCTATTGTGCACCCATAAATGAAAATCAAATATGCAAAGCAAAATATTTTATGTTATGAATTTATTTTCTTAGCACATAATTTATTATGATCAGTGTAAGTGCATTTAATTAATACTCACAATACATTTTATTTCTTCAGTTTTTTCTTGGAAATAATATTCTCATGTTAATATCCATTAATAATTCACAAAAAAATAAATGCAAAATGTTTTCTTGTTAAACGTGGTGTCAGAATACGACTGGTGGCTACATGGCTCACTGTAATTCAAACGTGCACATTTGTAATTTCTGCATTATTTTTCTCGGTTAGGCTTTTAAAATGCATGTTTATTAGCTGCCATATGCTACTTCTATGCCACTAATTTATCAATAATATGTGATCCCTCTCACTAACAACACTTTGGTTACAGGTTGAAAGCTGCCCTAGGAATGCATTTCACCCATTGCTTAATATTGGCTTTGTGTTATGTAATTCACATTTGCTTGCTTTCTAATTGCTGGGTTTATTTGTTTGAGGCTGTCCAGCTTGAGTTTGTCCCTACTTTGCAGAGTTGTCCATTTACTGTATTCTTCCACAAGTGCTCAATTTCTGTAAACAGGCTTTCAAATCTCTTTTCTTGTCACATTTGCTGTGCATTCAAACACACAGAGGTCAAATTCCAGGCTCTGCCTTCAAGGGAGCTTGATGTTGACTTATTTTTCTCCGACTTCAAAGTGAGAAGATTGATGTGACAATCTTGCTGTGAAAGCAAATACTTTTTTCTAACATACAACACAATTTAAATGTCTGTAAATTAACTGTGCAGATATTTCAGAATATGTCAGAATTAGGAAAGCACAAATGAAGCACATTTCTTTGTAATCCTGAAGTGTCTTGAAATCAAATATATTAATGCAATCAAAACAAATCAATATATTAGGCAATGACATTCCACACATCATTGTTTGTGCACAGTATACTTTTATCAGTAAAACTAAATGTCTCTGCAAATGTAATTGTCATTTCAATTGAAAATGTGTTGGTTGCAATTGCAATAAACTACCACAAGCGTACTCAACACTATTCAATGCCACTCTCCACCTCTCCACTCAACAACACTCTATTCAACTCTATGCCCCTCCACTCTATGCCACTCTAAGCTACTCTAATCCACTCTATGGCATGCCACTCTATTCTACAAGACTCCACTCAACTCTATGACACTCCAATCCAATCTATGACACTTCACATCGCTCCACTCTATGCCACTTCATTCACCGACACTCTACTATACAACACTTTATTCCACTCTATGTCACTCTATGACACTCTTCTTTATGTGATACTCAAATCTATGCCACTCCACAACACTCAACCGCACTCCTTGGCACTCTACACAACTCTCTCTATGCCACTCTGTGCCACTTTACTCCACTCTACACTCTGACACACTACTCCACTCTACTTCACTACTGCACTCTATGCCACTCCACCCTACGACACTCAATGCTACCTGCTCTACATCACTCTACTCCACTACACTATACAACTCTCTGCTCCACTCTATGCCACTCCACTCTAATCCTTGACACTCTACTCTATGACACTCCATTCTACAACACTCCCCTCTACGACACTTGATTCTACAATACTCTATGACACTCCACTCAAGAAAACTCTTTGACATTACACTTGACGACATTCCACTCTATGACATTCCACATGACGAGACTCCACTCAATGACAATCCGTTTTATGACACTCATGTCTATGACACTCCACTCTACGTCACTTCACTCTACAACACACCACTCCACTCTATGCCACTCCACTCTATGACAATCTACTCCACTGTATACCACTCTACTCTACAACAATCTACTCCACTGTATGCAATTTCCTCTACACCACTAGATGCTATTTTACTCCACTCTACACCACTCCACTCTATGCCACTCCACTCTATGACACTATTCAACTCATTGACACTCCACTCTATGACATTCTATGCCACTCCAAGACACTCTGCCATACTCTACGTACCTTCACACTGTGCCCCTCGACTCTACTTCACTCTACAACCCTCTATTCCGTCCATGACACTCCACAGAACTCTATGTCACTCCATTCTATAACACTACCAAACTCTATGCCACACTACTCTACGGCAATCTACTCCACTCTACACCACAACACTCTACTCCACTGTACACAACTCCCTCTATGCCACTCTGTGCCACATTACTCCACTCTATGACACTCTGCACCACTCCACTCTACAACACTGTATGTCACTCTACTCTATGACACACTACTCCTCTTGATGCCACTTTACTCCACTCTACAACACTATTCCACTCTATGCACCTCCATGCTACGGCCTTCCATTCTACTCCACTTTACTCTACTCCCTCCATGACACTCTATGCCACTCTACACCACTCCACTTCACACTACGCCACTCCACATCACTCTACTTCACTCCACGCCACTCTACAGCACTCTACTCACTCCAAGACACTCCACAGTACTCCACAACACTCTATGCCACTCCATTCTATGACAGTCTACTCAACTCTGTGCCACACCAATCTACACACAATCTATTCCAGTCTACATCCTGCTATCTACTTCCGCTGCCACACCTGTAAGAAGAATCATCAACAACTCTTTAACTTCAGGAACTTTTCCTACAGACCTGAAAAAGGGATACATACGACCATTATTAAAGAAAACAAATCTAGACCCGCAAGATCCCAACAACTACAGACCTATCACAAATGGACCTTTCCTGGGCAAATTGATAGAAAGAGCAGCATTCGCCCAGATGTCACAATTCATTGAAGACAATTCTATACTTTCAGACTTCCAAACTGGATTCCGCCCAGGAAGAAGCACTGAATCGGCACTCATGGCAATCTGGGACGATCTTAAAAACACAGTTGACCGAAATGGAGTTGCTGCACTACTTCTCTTGGACCTCTCAGCTGCCTTTGATACGGTTGACCATGACACCCTAACTCAAAGACTCCACGAAGCCGGCATACAAGGGATTGCGCTCGACTGGATTACTTCCTATCTCCAAAAAAGAGCAAATATCATCCACTCACCCCCCTTCTCATCCGAACCCTACCTCACAAAAACAGGGGTCCCCCAAGGGTCAATCATCTCACCTTTGCTTTTTAACATCTACATGATATCTTTACCAGAACTGATCAATGATTTCCATCTCACGTGCTACAACTATGCAGATGACACACAAATACTACTTCAATTAGAAGACCCCAAAAACATTGAAAACTCTCAAATCTTCAGTTGCCTCAGAGCCGTTGATCAGTGGATGACCTGGAGCCATCTCAAACTAAATACCTCCAAAACTGAAATACTCATATGTGGTGACTGGAAACATTATGACCCTCTGTGCGTCTGGCCTGACGATCTCGGACCACCTCCTCAATTATCCAAGGAAGTGAAAAACCTAGGAATCACCATGGATTCCAAACTAACTATGAATGCCCAAGTAGACAAATTAGCACGCACAAGCTTCATCACCTTAAAGACTTTACGACGCATTTTCCCTCACCTCGGATTTCCACACACGGTGCAAGCTACTATCTCACTTGTATTATCCAAACTGGATTATGCCAATAGCCTCTACCATGGATCATCTCTATCTGTTATGAAAAAACTACAACGTATCCAGAATTCCGCAGCCAAGCTACTACTACATATAAAGCCGCAAGCCCACATCTCCCCTGCCTTGAGAGCACTACACTGGTTACCCGTTGCCAGAAGATGCACTTTCAAACTGCTTTGTATCCCCCACAAAGCTATACATGGAACAGGACCGCTTTTCATCAGAAAGAAAATTACCAAATACATCCAACAAAGAACCCTCCGCTCAAGACTGGCACCCCGCCTTAGAACACCACCATACAAGAAAAAGACTGTAGGTGGTACATCCTTCTCCGTCCAAGCAGCCAAACTATGGAATTCATTACCCCCAACTATAAGAGCCACAAATAACTTTCTTGTTTTCAGGAAACTACTCAAGAGTTGGCTCTTTCCTTCATAACCACCTTTTTCAAACAACTATGAACTGCATATGCCTATGTGGATAATTATTTTTTTCAGATTATATGTATATTTCTATTTATTTATAGTTTCTTTGGAAACTAAAGCAAAGCTGTGCGCTCAGAGATCCCATAGCAGAAAAGATCTAGAATCCATCCTGGAGGTGAACTGATGATGTACTGGAGCGTAATCTGTATCTGACTGAGACGCGCGGGTTCTATCTTCCTCTGCTGGAGACACAGAGTAGAAGGTTCTCCCTTTATAAAGCACCTGTAAGCTCCGCCCGCTGAGCCACGCCCCGTCCACCCTCGAAGTAGGTAAAGGAATTCCCGCCTTTTACCACAATGATGGACAGCTTTCCAAAACGACCCCAATGCGTTTACCGCCGATTCCGGTGGTGCGTTTGTTTGATGCTCAGAAGCACAAGGACATCTCCACAAAGACGCACTAGTAACAATCACATTGCCAAAAGCACACAAGGTTGCTGGAGACGTTTACCCCGTGGCCCATCACGTACCCTTAGTGTACAATATAAACGGGGCGTATAAAACATGCTAGGTAACGCTTACTGACATACTCATAGAAAATACTCCAGTTGGGTAGGCCACGATGCTTATTTTACAGAAACTAAACCTCAAAGGAAGCACTTCCAAATATAAACGTAGCAGGTGCCGCAGTTGAAGCTCAGCTTCTGGAAAGGACAAGCCACCCTAACTCTTGGGCTTGGCAAAGATAAAGCAAGGCTGTGCGCTCAGAGATCCCATAGCAGGAAAAGATCTAGAATCCATACTGGAGGTGAACTGATAATGTACTGGAGCGTAATCTGTATCTGACTGTGACGCGCAGGTTTCTATCTTCCTCTGCTGGAGACACAGAGTAGAAGGTTCTCCCTTTATAAAGCACCTGTAAGCTCCGCCCGCTGAGCCACGCCCTGTCCACCCTCGAAGTAGGTAAAGGAATTCCCGCCTTTTACCAGGATGATGAACAGCTTTCCAAAACGACTCCACCGCGTTTTACCGCCGATTCCGGTGGTGCGTTGTTGATGCCCAGAAGCACGAGGACATCTCCACAAAGACGCACTAGTAACAATCACATTGCCAAAGGAACACAAGGTTGCTGGAGACGTTTTACCCCGTGGCCCATCACGTACCCTTAGTGCACAATATAAACGGGGCGTATAAAACATGCTAGGTTATGCTTACTGACATACTCGTAGAAAATACTCCGGTTGGGTAGGCCACGATGCTCATTTTACAGAAACTAAACCTCAAAGGAAGCACTTACAAATATAATCGTAGCAGGTGCCGCAGTTGAAGCTCAGCTTCTGGAAAGGACAAGCCACCCTAACTCTTGGACTTGGCAAAGATAAAGCAAGGCTGTGCGCTCAGAGATCCCATAGCAGAAAAAGATCTAGAATCTTTCCTGGAGGTGAACTGATGATGTACTGGAGCGTAATCTGTATCTGACTGTGACGAGCGGTTTCTATCTTCCTCTCCTGGAGACACAGAGTAGAAGGTTCTCACTTTATAAAGCACCTGTAAGCTCCGCCCGCTGAGCCACGCCCCGTCCACCCTCGAAGTAGGTAAAGGAATTCCCGCCTTTTTACCAGGATGATGGACAGCTTTCCAAAACGACCCCACTGCGTTTTACCGCCGATTCACGTGGTGCGTTGTTGATGCGCAGAAGCACGAGGACATCTCCACAAAGACGCACTAGTAACAATAACATTGCCAAAGGCACACAAGGTTGCTGGAGACGTTTACCCCGTGGCCCATCACGTACCCCTAGTGTACAATATAATCGTAGCAGGTGCCGCAGTTGAAGCTCAGCTTCTGGAAAGGACAAGCCACCCTAACTCTTGGGCTTGGCAAAGATAAAGCACGGCTGTGCGCTCAGAGATCCCATAGCAGAAAAGAGCTAGGGGCCAGATGTAGCAACCCGTTTGCGAGTCGCAAACGGCGAAAATCGCCGTTTGCGACTCGCAAACGTGGGTTTGCTATGCAGAAATGCATTTTGCGAGTCGGATCCGACTCGCAAAATGCATTTCAGACTCGCTAATAGGAAGGGGTGTTCCCTTCCTATTAGCGACTCGCACTGGTATGCAATTCCATTTGCGGCCGCGAAAGCGGCCGCAAATGGACTCGCAGTTACCATCCACTTGAAGTGGATGGTAACCCAGTCGCAAACGGGAAGGGGTCCCCGTGGGACCCCTTCCCCTTTGTGACTGGACCAGATATAAATTTTTCAGGGCAGGGAGTGGTCCAAGGGACCACTCCCTGCCCTGAAAAACCGAAACTAAAGGTTTCGGATTTTTTTAAAGTGCAGCTCGTTTTCCCTTAGGGAAAACGGGCTACACTTTAAAAAAAAAAAAAACCTGCTTTATTGACAAGCAGGTCGCTAACATGGAGGCCTGCTGACGTCAGCAGGCCTCCATGTTAGCGAGTGCCTATACTCGCAATGGGGCCGCAATTTGCGACCCACCTCATGAATATTCATGAGGTGGGTCATTGCGACCCCATTGCGAGTTGCAGTCGGTGTCTGAGACACCGTACTGCATAGCAATTTGCGAGTTGCAAATTGCGAGTCGCAGGGACTCGCAATTTGCAAGTCGCAAATTGCTTTTTTCGTACATCTGGCCCCATAATCCTTCCTGGAGGTGAACTGATGATGCACTGGAGCGTAATCTGTATCTGACTGTGACGCGCGGTTTCTATCTTCCTCTCCTGGAGACACAGAGTAGAAGGTTTCTCCCTTTATAAAGCACCTGTAAGCTCCGCCCGCTGAGCCACGCCCGTCCACCCTCGAAATAGGTAAAGGAATTCCCGCCTTTTTACCACGATGATGGACAGCTTTCCAAAACGACCCCACTGCGTTTTTACCGCCGATTCAGTTGGTGCGTTGTTGATGCGCAGAAGCACGAGGACATCTCCACAAAGACGCACTAGTAACAATAACATTGCCAAAGGCACACAAGGTTGCCGGAGACGTTTACCCCGTGGCCCATCTTGTACCCCTAGTGTACAATATAAACAGGGCGTATAAAACATGATAGATAACGCTTACTGACATACTCGTAGAAAATACTCCGGTTGGGTAGGCCACGATGCTCATTTTACAGAAACTAAACCTCAACAGAAAGCACTTAGAAATATAAACGTAGCAGGTGCCGCAGTTGAAGCTCAGCTTTCTGGAAAGGACAAGCCACCCTAACTCTTGGGCTTGGCAAAGATAAAGCAAGGCTGTGCGCTCAGAGATCCCATAGCAGAAAAAGATCTAGAATCCTACCTGGAGGTGAACTGATGATGTACTGGAGCGTAATCTGTATCTAACTGTGACGCGCGGGTTCTATCTTCCTCTGCTGGAGACACAGAGTAGAAGGTTCTCCCTTTATAAAGCACCTGTAAGCTCCGCCCGCTGAACCACGCCCCGTCCACCCTCGAAGAAGGTAAATGAATTCCCGCCTTTTACCAGGATGATGGATAGCTTTCCAAAACGACCCCAATGCGTTTTACCGCCGTTTCCGATGGTGCGTTGTTGATGCTCAGAAACACGAGGACATCTCCACAAAGACGCACTAGTAACAAACATATTGCCAAAGGAACACAAGGTTGCTGGAGACGTTTACCCCGTGGCCCATCACGTACCCTTAGTGTACAATATAAACGGGGCGTATAAAAACATGCTAGGTTACGCTTACTGACATACTCGCAGAAAATACTCCGGTTTGGGTAAGCCACGATGCTCATTTTACAGAAACTAAACCTCAAAGGAAGCACTTACAAATATAATCGTAGCAGGTGCCGCAGTTGAAGCTCAGCTTCTGGAAAGGACAAGCCACCCTAACTCTTGGGCTTGGCAAAGATAAAGCAAGGCTGTGCGCTCAGAGATCCCATAGCAGAAAAGATCTAGAATCCAACCCTGGAGGTGAACTGATGATGAACTGGAGCATAATCTGTATCTGACTGTGACGCGCGGTTTCTATCCTCCTCTGCTGGAGACACAGAGTAGAAGGTTCTCCCTTTATAAAGCACCTGTAAGCTCCGCCCGCTGAGTCACGCCCCGTCCACCCTCGAAGTAGGTAAAGGAATTCCTGCCTTTTACCACGATGATGGACAGTTTTCCGAACGACCCCACTGCGTTTACCGCCGATTTCCGGTGGTGCGTTGTTGATGCTCAGAAGCACGAGGACATCTCCACAAAGACGCACTAGTAACAATCACATTGCCAAAGGCACACAAGGTTGCTGGAGACGTTTACCCCGTGGCCCATCAAGTACCCTTAGTGTACAATATAAACGGGGCGTATAAAAACATGCTAGGTTACGCTTACTTACATACTCGTAGAAAATACTCCGGTTGGGTAGGCCACGATGCTCATTTTACAGAAACTAAACCTCAAAGGAAACACATACAAATATAATCGTAGCAGGTGCCGCAGTTGAAGCTCAGCTTCTGGAAAGGACAAGCCACCCTAACTCTTGGGCTTGGCAAAGATAAAGCAAGGCTGTGCGCTCAGAGATCCCATAGCAGAAAAAGACCTAGAATCCTTCCTGGAGGTGAACTAATGATATACTGGAGCGTAATCTGTATCTGACTGTGACGCGCGGGTTCTATCTTCCTCTGCTGGAGACACAGAGTAGAAGGTTCTCCCTTTATAAAGCACCTGTAAGCTCCGCCCGCTGAGCCACGCCCCGTCCACCCTTGAAGTAGGTAAAGGAATTCCCGCCTTTTACCAGGATGATGGACAGCTTTCCAAAACGACCCCAATGCGTTTACCGCCGTTTCCGGTGGTGCGTTGTTGATGCTCAGAAGCACGAGGACATCTCCACAAAGACGCACTAGTAACAATAACATTGCCAAAGGCACACAAGGTTGCTGGAGACGTTTACCCCTTGGCCCATCACGTACCCCTAGTGTACAATATAAACAGGGCGTATAAAACATGATAGGTAACGATTACTGACATACTCGTAGAAAATACTCCGGTTGGGTAGACCACGATGCTCATTTTACAGAAACTAAACCTCAACAGGAAGCACTTAGAAATATAAACGTAGCAGGTGCCGCAGTTGAAGCTCAGCCTCTGGAAAGGACAAGCCACCCTAACTCTTGGGCTTGGCAAAGATAAAGCAAGGCTGGACGCTCAGAGATCCCATAGCAGAAAAGATCTAGAATCCTTCCTGGAGGTGAACTGATGATGTACTGGAGCGTAATCTGTATCTGACTGTGACGCTCGGGTTCTATCTTCCTCTGCTGGAGACACAGAGTAGAAGGTTCTCCCTTTATAAAGCACCTGTAAGCTCCGCCCGCTGAGCCACGCCCCGTCCACCCTCGAAGTAGGTAAAGGAATTTCCCGCCTTTTACCAGGATGATGGACAGCTTTCCAAAACGACCCCAATGCGTTTACCGCCGATTCCGGTGGTGCGTTGTTGATGCTCAGAAGCACAAGGACATCTCCACAAAGACGCACTAGTAACAATCACATTGCCAAAGGCACACAAGGTTGCTGGAGACGCTTACCCCGTGGCCCATCACGTACCCTTAGTGTACAATATAAACGGGGCATATAAAACATGCTAGGTAACGCTTACTGACATACTCGTAGAAAATACTCCGGTTGGGTAGGCCACGATGCTCATTTTACAGAAACTAAACCAATAACAATAAAATACACACACACTCTTTTTAAACCTGTCTGACTAAGTATTTTTTACCCATGATTCTAATTATGTATTGTATGTGCATATGTGTGTGTATTCATGTGTGTGTGTGTATAAATATATATATATATATGTGTATGTATGTGTATATGTTGTTTCTGTGCCTGCCATGTTTGTGGATCATTGCATGGGTTGTTATACTAGATATCTATGAATTTCTGCTCTCTTTTTATCACACTTATCTACTCATCACTCGTATGTCATGTCTCTATCAAACTATCCTCCATTCTCACTCGGACTCATCCCAAATCCCTTCGACCACTTTCATCTCCTAAATATCTCTGCCTAAGCTCTTCCCTCCACCTCCACATCTAACTCACCAAACCTCACTCTACCTCTGTGACCTCCCACACAACCCTACTAAATTCTCCTGCATTCATCTCACCCTGCTACTATGCTCTCCCTAACCCTTCCACATCCTCTTTCTCCTCCGCTCCCCTTTTATTCATCTCAAGCCTTTGGATTGAGTAAATGAAGGATAAACTCCCAACTAACACTTCTGGATTTCTTTCCTCCTCCACCCCTCCATTACTCCAGTCAATCTAACTAACAAACTCTCATATCCGCAACTCAAATTAACTCATAATAATACTAAAACTGTACTCCTTATTTAAATTATACTAATCCATCACTAATTCTTGTTGGGTACCGGAGTAGCGTGCTACTCATCGAAAAGCGCTTCGACGCCTCGTCAGGGGTAGTAAGCGCTATATAAATACGATTACAATTACAATTTTACAATTACACCACAACACTTTATTCCACCGTACACATCTCCCTCATGCTACTCCATGCCACATTACTCCACTCTACACCCCTCCACTCTATGACACCCTATGAAACTCCTCTGTAGGAAAATGTCCACCACACTATAACACTATAATCCTCTCTACCCCACTCTCCTCCACTCTGAGACACTCCACTCCCTCCACAAACCTCTATGCCTCTCCACTCTATGCCACTTTACAACACTCCACTTCATTCTGTGCCGTTCCACTCCATGCCACTCTACTCCACTCTGTGCCACTCTACTACACTATGGGCCTGATTCTGACATTGGCGGGCGGCGGAGGCCGCCCGCCAAAGTCCCGCCGACAAATGACCGCACCGCGGTCAAAAGACCGCGGCGGCCATTCTTACATTTCCGCTGGGTAGGCGGGCGCTCTCCAAAAGAGCGCCCGCCGGCCCAGCGGAAATGCCCCTGCAACGAGGATGCCGGCTCTGAATGGAGCCGGCGGAGTTGCAGGGGTGCGACGGGTGCAGTGGCACCCGTCGCGTATTTCAGTGTCTGCATTGCAGACACTGAAATACTTTGTGGGGCCCTCTTATGGGTGCCCCTGCAGTGCCCATGCCATTGGCATGGGCACTGCAGGGGCCCCCAGGGGCCCCGCGGCACCCCCTACCGCCATCCTGTTCCTGGCGGGAGACCCGCCAGGAACAGGATGACGGTAGGGGGTGTCAGAATCCCCATGGCGGCAGAGCGCGCTCCGCCGCCATGGAGGATTCTCCCGAGCAGCGGAAAGTCGGCGGGAGACGCCGACTTTCCGTTTCTGACCGCGGCTGAACCGCCGCGGTCAGAATGCTCGACGGAGCACCGCCAGCCTGTTGGCGGTGCTCCCGTGGTCGGTGACCCTGGCGGTCACCGACCGCCAGGGTCAGAATGACCCCCTATGTGTCACTCCACCACATTCTACACCAGTCTACAACACTACCCACTCCATGACAGTCCATGACACTCCACTCTACACCACTCCACTCTATGACCCCCCACTCCACACTACTCTCCTTTACGCCACTAACTTTCAGCCGTGCTGAACAGCAGCCACACTCAAATGCAAAATGCCTAAAACACATTGGTAAAGACAATAGCTCCTACATAGAAGAGATCTATTGGCTTTGCCATTGCTTCTCCTTGTAACCTTACCTTTTCAGATGCAAAGCGTGTGGTTGTATACCTCCTGAGGAAGAGCATGTTGCGAGCTCAAAATGCACTGATTGTTATTGAAGGAACCTAATGACAAATCTATTACATGGAAATTATATTTAAACACACCACTAACAGGAATCAAGTATTGGATGAAGTAATCACAAAACAATTTCTTTATGAGTATTAATAAACAAGGGCATGGTGCCAGGCTATTTGCATAATGCTTGTGAATGAAAGTCATCAAGCAAGAGTGTTGTCTTGTTAGTGCTTCCATACGAGTCCTCTCTGATACTGCAAATAAGTTAGACAATTTATACTGTGCAGTACTTTTTAGCGTTTTTCATCCTTTTCCTATTTATGTAATATGCTGTGATTTTGTAGCTGTCTAATTACTGTTGTTGTGCCCTACCGGATTGCACTTTGCAAGAATCCATGATGGAAGACCCTGTATTAAAATACTGGCAAAAGAGTGTGTGAAGCATAAGCCACTTTTTTTTTATCTACCAAGACACTGTACTCCTTTACACCAGATCACCCTTCAACATTTTTTAATGATCCATGTTGTGCTGAATTTGAGTTGGTGGTTGCCGGTGGAGGCCACTGTCAGCGTGCAAACCTGTGTCTCATTAATTCACCCAATGCATGTCAACAGCTTGGACCGGGAGTGGCGTAGTACCTAATGGTACTTTGGTGCTCCTTTGTATGCTCTGCCTCTATTCAATTAAATGTCATACATTTAGATGTAGCTATATACATTCTGAAATGAGTATGACAGACAAGGACTAAAGTTTCAAAGTTTACTGAAATACTATGGCGGTCATTTTGAACATGGCGTGATACACCGCCGACAACCGTGCTGATGGTCGACGGAAGACCGCCAGTGGTGGCCGTAGGTACCCCGTCATATAATGACGCCTGGAGCCTCACCGGCGTTGATGGCAGTGAGGGCCACCAGGTGCCATGCTGGCGGTCTGTGGCAGGGGTGGATGCTGCTCCACCCTCACCGCCACATCAGCCAGACACCATCACCGCCACAGAACAGGTAAGTGATGCCCGAGAAGGAAGGGGGGAGTGAGTGAGTGCGTGGATGGGGTGTGCATGTGTGTTTGTGAAGGGGGGATGTCTGTCTCCATGTATGAAATGCACATGTGTATGTCTATATATGCGTGCATGTGTATTTGGTGGGTTGGGGGTTGAGGGGGGCCTAAACAGAGGTGGGGGATGGTGAGGGGGGTTGGGGAGGGCCTACAGGGAGATGGGGAGGAGGGTGAGGGTTTAGGATTTCAGGGTTTGGGGGGTGGTGGGTTGTCCAGGGGCTTAGGAGTGTATTTTGGGGTTGTGGCAGTGGGTGTGGGGGGCTAGCATGTCACATACTGGTGACAGTAATGAGAATTCCTGTCACCAGTATGCCTTCCACCAGGGATTACCTGGTGGGGTATCCTGCCAGAAAATCCCTGGGGGAAATGGGATCATTATCCCACCGGCAGTCTAGGCTCCACCGCCGGGTCGACAGTGGCTACCTTCGGCCCGGCGGACAAATCCGGGCTGGCGGTGAGTGGTAGTGAACTGCCTGCTTTGTAGCCAGTTCACTTCTGTCATCTTTGTATGGCGGTCATGCACTGCCATGCCGTCAGCGGTAATTACCGTCACCACCGGCGGAGTGGGCTTTCCCGCCATCTTCAAAATGACCACCTAGAACTAAATAATACATAAGCTGGACCATTAAGCAATCTAGCATATAAGCGCATAAACTGAAAAATAAAGGAAGAACTCAATAAAGTTCTACTCGAAATCCAGCATAGATTCGCCTTCTAAGAGAGTGAAAAGGCATGCTGCAACGTAGAGAAATCACGTTCTTTTATAGGACTTTGTTTACTACAAAAGACATTTGAAGATTCTCTACCAAGTCTACTATATTAGACTCAAGCATTTCCAGAGCCTATTCCCGTGTTACGACTTGATTCATAGTACATTATTCGGTCTGAGACAGTTAGGTTGTCCTTGCTTAGGTACATTGCGTTCAGAATGACTAGGGAAGTCTTGGTCTTTCAGTGCAGAAGCCCACATTCTTTATTACAGCGGAAAACAACAGAGACTGTGATTATGTGATATGTTACAATGTCACATCCATAATGGAATAAAGCACAAAGTGAGCTTGATTTCTCATATGTTAAACAGAATTATTTAAAAAAAGGAGATCCCACGCCACCGGCTCTTACTTTTGGTGTGAAATACTTGAATTGGGGAAATACATGCATATCAGGAAGAAAGAGGATGAGAAAGACACAAAACTGCCTCAAAAGGAGCAAGAAGGAACCTGCAAGAATGAGCTAAGGAGGAAGGGAGCATCTGACAGGGGATTAAAGAGGCATGAGGTGGATTTAAAACTACTAGTGTTTGTATGAGGCTCACCGACATTTAATTGATCCAGCCATGGGCTTCTAAACGTCGCTCCAGGCACTGGCACTCTTTCTTTTGTAAATTAAGCACTGGGTCCATCTGTGTTATTTTGTGTATTTATTAAATATTCTTGCTTCGTAGATGCCACTTGTAACATATTGCATTACAAAGGACCACACTCCACATCATACATACAAATTAGGAAGAGAGGTGCAAAGAGATAATTGAGAAACAGGTCATTGCCTAACCAATCTGCTGTGCCTGCATTGGTGCAATAGGCAACTGCCTCATCACGTAAGTTGCCTTTTATAATGTGCCACCTTATTGTAACAGTAATTTCTGTCCCGTGGAGTCACATGAGTAACAATGCTGGCAGATTGTGAAAGAGATGGTCTGCTTTGCCTTACTTACTTTTGTCAATGTTAATAAGATAGGAAGTGTTCACATTATTGCATGTATTTCCTTTGCTGTGTGTCTGAATACTACATCAGGGCACAGGCAGGTCTTTTTTAGTGCTGAAAAATGCACACTTACCAGAGTGTTTTGAGATAGCCAGTTTACAAATATTGGGCCGATTCACAAAAGTAAGCTTAGGCTTTTGATCTAAACTTAGACTAAAAGTTTAAGTTTACATCTTTCAATATTCACAAAGGGCATTAACGAGTAGTGTCTTTAAGTCAGCACTCGGGCAGATTCTCTGAACTCAGGAAGGAGAATCTGCACTCGGGGCAGAGACTCTGCACTCAGGGCAGAATCTCTGCACTTGGGGCGGAATCTCCACACTATGGGTGGAATAATTGTAATTTCATACACCAGCAGACCATTAATACCACCTGCAACCCTGCATTACAAACTACATAAACCCAGCACACACTCAAGGCTCTGGTCCTTCCACACAGACACTATGCCTGCCTGCTCTGTGCCTAGAAAATCTGACAACATGCTACCTTTGATGAAGAAGAAGAATTATACTGAGTAGGAGACCACCATGATACTCAAGTTCATAGTGAGGCACTATGAAACACTGCATGGCCTCGCCCCTACCGCGGCAGTGTCACACAGAAGGCAGGCCAATGGCAGCATTTGGCCACAGCAGTCACTGCTTTTGGGGAGGATGTCCCTATAGTCGCAGATCTCAAGAAGAAGTAGCAGGATGAGAAGAGGTAGGTGAAGGAGAGGTACAGCAGGATAAAGATGGCCAGAGCTTTCACTGCTGGACCTTCTGGAGCCTGCCTCCATCTCACCCCACCTGCTCCAGGGGCTGCCGGTGAGTGATGAACTTAAAGTGGTGACAGGTGATATGTGATGAACCTAACAGTAACACCACAAATTGCTATGGTAGCAACCAGAATCCCTAATTCAACACCCCCTACTTAAAGGTGTGTGCCAAAAACCTACTTACGTGACCTAATGATCCTGTCTGTCACATGAAGCAAAGGAAAATCCTTTTGGAAGAGGAAGTCTCACACACTATTCGTGTCATGTTTCATCCTTGGCAACCTCTCCCCACCTTGGTAGGACAATAACACCATGGCAGACTCAACTTCCTGTAGGGTGAAAAATGGAGGGAGTTCTGATATAGATTATACTGGACAATGGCGGGATCCAGAAAAACTAAAAATACCTTGTGGTACCCAGGCTTGTCGCCTTTATTTATTTGAGACTATAGGTATGTCCACAACTGTCTTGGTTTATGAGAATAATGACTCACACCATCACTTAGGTTGACATGTTTCTGCCCTGTGGTAACTGGTCTTGGGCATTCATCATGGTCGCAGGATCCCTAATGGATTGGCTAAATTACCAACACAACATAGACATAAAACACCCAGGTGAATCCTACCTGGAACTCCAAGGTAAAGTACCTAAGTTAATTAAGCACAACAAAACAATTACATATTAGTGGAACTGCTGTTACAAGATAAATAAATTCACACAGAGCACAAGAGGTGCTTGCAATTCTACATGTAAAGACAATTGCATTTTGAGTGCAAACAAACACGTGACAGCGCAACCAAGCCAATCAACACACATTTCGAAGGAACCAAACCCCAACACAAGCAGAACATATCCCCCATCAGACTTTACAATAATCTATTTTATACAATAATCCCAAGGATGAGGACGTATGGTGACTCTTCTTACCTCTAACTTTCCAGTTGTGTTCTTATGAATCTAACAGTAACACTAAATGATAATAGTCTTTTGATACACTACAAATGCAACTATGGATGTTTTGTCCCAAAAATTTGTAAATTGCATAGTGAGCCAGACCCTCATATGGCTCATTTAGTCCATTGCACTAGAAGTACCAGAATCTTTTGTGATGGAAATGGCAACTTCAGATTCCTCAGTCAATGGTAAATGGCAATAGATAGTGTGCCTCATTCACTTACCATTACTGTTGGCATGTAGGTGCAAGTGTGGAAATATGTGACAAGTTGCACATATGTTGAATATGTTTTGGTTATGTCTGGTGAGTTTTCCCTTTTATTGTCAGAAACAGCCAAAGTACAGTCACCCACTGTGGCAGAGGTCCCTGCTCCAGCATGGAGGAAATGTCATGGGATACATCAACCCATACAGCCAGCACAAACTGGCATATAAATATGGTCAGGAGAGGGTCCAAACTCCTGCATTGTGATAAGATAACCCATAGATATATTTTGTAGAATCCATCAACAACCCCAAACCTTTGAAATTAACTAGGTACTGTTTTCATCGTGTGTCATCTCGAATGTGAACTGAAACCAGCCATATCATTTTTGGTCCTGTGATGCTGTCCAGGATACCACAACCCACATCAGTTTCTGCTACATGTACAGATGTGACATCTGGCCAGGCACCACACACTGGGCAGATCCTGGACCCTGGTAAGTATACATAATAATTACTTTACCAAATGCTCATGCTTCTAATAAGTAGACTAAATGTCAGCTGTATGTGGTGTGTGTTTGATATCACTGTTGTCTCTCATCTCCATATGCTCACATATGGTTCATAACAGTATACCAATTCATAACATGTTGTCTAATGAAAGGATGTCTCAACATTTATGGGGAGCATACTGCTTACTTAATTGCTCACATTGTCTCTCATGAAGAGTAGAAACAATTGATTTGAAAGTCCATTACATGGATACTTGCTAACAAAATCCAAGGGTCCAAAATGTATGATAATTAATGTGTATGAGGCTGCGCTGATGTCAGCAGTGTTGAATTTGGGGAGGGGCTTGGGGCTGGTAAGATGGGTATAGATGAAGTGAAACATAAAACTCTGGTGGCGGAACTGCACAATGTGAAACCAGTAAAGAAGGGGATCATCCCAGCATCTCCACTTGACCAAAATGTGTGATCCTAGCCGAGTGTTGATTTTCAGTTTGCCCCCTCTACCTCCATAATCACATGTATGTGAACCTTGATATACATGATTACAGGCTCCACAAAAAGTGCACAGCTCAAATGTCTGACTTCCCGTTCACAATGGGCATGACATCCAGGGGGGTGGGGAGGGAGGGTGGAGAAAAATGAATGTTACCCAAATCTTGTTTGACAATTATACATATCCATTTTAATCTGCAAAGCACTGGGAAGATCTGATGTGTAAAGGTGAAACAGGTCTGCATGTTGAGGAACACTCCTTTAGAATTTTGAAGAGAGCACATCATACTTAAGATGCACAATGCCCCTAAAAATGAAGGTTTATACAAAGTTAGGCAGTGCAAGACACCCTAGTTACTTACGTCCTTTAACTATCGGTAAGCTTCAAATACACTTTTGCCTGTTAATGTGACATCTGATTGATGTCAGGGCAGCTGTTGACCAAGGGGCCTCATGTAAAGGCTAGGAGGGCCACATGAGCCCTGCCCATAAATTGCAGATCACTGGTCTATACCTATGACATATACATGTAAAATAATTACCATCATCCCTTGCCCTTAAATATGGACATTTATGTTACATTACAGCTCCTGTCAGGACTTCCTCAATGATCCTGAAACACCATCCATGGGTTTGGGAGACATCTTGGCTGCAGCAATCAAACCCACTACCATCCGTCCATCAGTTAAGTGTGCCATATAGTGTTGTAAGCTATTGAATCCCAAATCATTCACAATAACTAAATCCTTGTGGAAGGACATTAGCAGATATAGCCACTTTTGCATAGCTTCTGAAGTTGGTGTTTAAAATGTTCCCAACATAATCAGTGATGTGTGTGTCAACTGTGCATGTGCATATATAATTCATGCAAAACATTAAGGCCCTCATTATGACATTGGTGGTAAATACCACTTACCGCCACACTGACGGCCGCTAACTTACCGCGGCGGCGGCGGATATCCGTTCACCATATTATGACACACACACACCCCAATCGGTCAGAATACAGCCACATAAACAAATCTGCCAGCCCAAAGGTCAGTGCTAAAGTGGCGGTATCCAAACCCACACCGTTACGCCAACAGAACAACACCCACCACATTATGACCCACGAATCACCACGCGGACATTCAACAGCGGTATACTATTGGTGGTACATACCGCCGCGCTCACAATGTACACCCACAGACAAAACAACACTACATTGGACAATTCAAACAACACACACCTGACACCCATACACACACCACACCCACACACTCACACCACTATAAAACACACACCCACAGCACCAACAACCCTTTATGAATACCAATAAGCGCCACCATATTGACACCAAGACCACTGCCACAACAACACACACACACCACTTACACCCATACATCCCTCACGCACCCCACTTCACACACCCCAACACATTACCCAACACACCCTCACCAACACACATCACATAACACCCATGGCACCACAAAGGCACCCCCGTTTCACTAAGGAGTTAAGGGTCATGGTGGAGGAAATCGTAAGGTAGAGCCACAGCTATTTGGAGCACAGGTGCAGCAGAAACAATAGCCAGGAGAGGCAGCTATAGCGGAGAATCGTGGACAGGGTGAACGCCGTGGGACAGTACCCCAGAACAAGGGACGACATCAGGAAGAGGTGGAATGACCTACGGGGGAAGGTACGTTCCATAGCAGTAAGACACCAGCTCACTGTACAGAGGACTGGCGGTGGACCCCCACCTCCTCCCCCACAGCTCACAGCCTGGGAAGAGCAAGCCTTGGCAATACTGCATCCTGAGGGCCTGGCCAGAGTCGGAGGAGGACTGGACTCTGGTAAGTCAACTCTCTACTATTATCACCCCCCTACCTGCATGCCATCTCATACCCTCACCCTCACTCCCATCACTCCACACCATCCCACACACTGCACCTACACATATGACTAACCACAATGCCAAGCCCTGCATGCCATACCAATGCATGGACACCCCTCACAGAACTGCATGGACACTCATCACTAAAGCATGCACAGCATGGAGAACTAACAATCCCACCATACACCAACATACACAAGTAAAAGCTGGCAGGGCAACAACAACCATAGAGGGATGTACAAATCTAACAGACATGAAGCATAATACATCACTTACATCCCCACAGGTACCCCAGCCAATGTCACCAGAGAGGAGATGCCAGCACTATCCAGTCCCCCAACAGAAGAGGCCCACAGTGATGACAGTAACTCTGGACTGCAGGATCCTGATGATCTACCTGGCCCATCAGGGACCACTGGACAGCGGTTACCCAGGCCCAGTCACAGACTACCACAGAGCCTCCCCCATCAGGATACACGACCAAAGCACCCACCCAGCGTACCCAAACCTCTGTCCCCAGGACACGTCAATCAGCAGTGTGCCCACCTCTACAGGGACCCCAGGATACACCCCGCACCCAAGACAATCAGGGACCTGGAGTCAGTGGGCACAGGGTTCAGGGGACAGAGGCACAGGCCAATAGGGACACTTGGAGGACTGCTGTGTACTAGGGGAGGACAGGACCAGGGAACCGACTCTCCAGGAGGCACTCTCTGAGATCCTGGGAGCCTACCAACATTCCCAGGACACGATGGGCCAGATCCTAGACATTGTGTAGAAGAAAAGGCGGCTGCAGGAGGGGCAGTGCCAGGGGATCAGGGAGGACTTGCAGGCCATCAACAACATTCTGATCTCCATAGCAGGGGTGCTGGCAGACATGGCCAACATTATGAGGGAGGCAGTGCCACACCAGCGGGCCCCTGCCACTAGCCAGTTATCTGAACAGCCTTCCACTTCCGCTGCCACTAGTGTCCATGAGGCCCGCTACAGGACTCACAGGCCACGAGCACCCCTCCCCATGCAGAAGGTGAACTACCCCGCAAACGTTCCCTGCGATCCAGACAGAAGCCAGAGAAACTTGCCAAGACCCCCACCAGGAAATGAGACTCTCCTGATTGTCCCCCTTGTGTCCCACTCAGTCACCCTGTCCACCTTGAACTGCCATTGCTCCCCTTCCTATGTCCCGTTGAACAATGTACCAGGGCTACGAACAGACAGGAACAATACCCTGGACTTTCCTCCATCATCACCCCATCCCATTGCACATTCCCCTCTAGATATTAGCACTTCAATGAACACCCTTTGAGAAAAATTTAATTTTAGTATGTCATGTATTTCAAGTATAAAGACTTGAGAGGGACTACATATCCCAAGCTGCTTTGAGGTCCCAGGAGGTGGACATTTTCACCTGCACCTGCACCCACTTGACACCAACGAGCGCTATAAAGCGCGTGGGGGCACCTCGCTGTGCAGGACGCGCTAAAGACTTAAGAGGGACTACATATCCCAAGCTGCTTTGAGGCCCCAGGAGGTGGCCATTTTCACCTGCACCCACTTTACACCAACGAGCGCTATGAAGTGCGTGGGGGCACCTCGCTGCGCGGGACGCGCTAAAGTCTTGAGAGGGACTACATATCCCAAGCTGCTTTGAGGCCCCAGGAGGCGGCCATTTTCACCTGCACCCACTTGACAACAACGAGCGCTATAAAGCGCGTGGGGGCACCTCGCTGCGCGGGACGCGCTAAAGACTTGAGAGGGACTACATATCCCAAGCTGCTTTAAGGCCCCAGGAGGTGGCCATTTTCACCTGCACCCACTTGACAACAACGAGCGCTATGAAGGGCGTGGGGGCACCTCGCTGCGCGGGACGCGCTAAAGACTTGAGAGGGACTACATATCCCAAGCTGCTTTGAGGCCCCAGGAGGCGGCCATTTTCACCTGCACCCACTTGACAACAACGAGCGCTATAAAGCGCGTGGGGGCACCTCGCTGCGCGGGACGCGCTAAAGACTTGAGAGGGACTACATATCCCAAGCTGCTTTGAGGCCCCAGGAGGTGGCCATTTTCACCTGCACCCACTTGACAACAACGAGCGCTATAAAGCGTGTGGGGGCACCTCGCTGCGCGGGACGCGCTAAAGACTTGAGAGGGGGTACATATCCCAAGCTGCTTTGAGGCCCCAGGAGGCGGCCATTTTCACCTGCACCCACTTGACAACAACGAGCGCTATGAAGCGCGTGGGGGCACCTCGCTGCGCGGGACGCGCTAAAGACTTGAGAGGGACTACATATCCCAACCTGCTTTGAGGCCCCAGGAGGCGGCCATTTTCACCTGCACCCACTTGACAACAACAAGCGCTATAAAGCGCGTGGGGGCACCTCGCTGCGCGGGACGCGCTAAAGACTTGAGAGGGACTACATATCCCAAGCTGCTTTGAGGCCCCAGGAGGCGGCCATTTTCACCTGCACCCACTTGACAACAACAAGCGCTATAAAGCGCGTGGGGGCACCTCGCTGCGCGGGACGCGCTAAAGACTTGAGAGGGAGTACATATCCCAAGCTGCTTTGAGGCCCCAGGAGGCGGCCATTTTCACCTGCACCCACTTGTCACCAACGAGCACTATAAAGCGCATGTGGGCACCTTGCTGCGCGTGCCACTCCCGGGCCCAGGGCGGGCCCGTCCACGCCCGTCGGAGCACGGAAGAGGCTGGGCTGGGCCACCCCCCTAACATTGACCCTTCAAGTAGGCATCATTGATCTTACCTCTATGCGCTATTGCCAATACTGTACCATCCCGTAGGTTGCATCATTATATTGATACTCTATAGAACATTTTATCACCAATAACAGTTCCAGATGGGTAAAAAGAAAGCAATAGAGGCTGGGGCAGGGACAGTTCTAAAAGCTAAGCGGAAAAGGCACGAGCATGCAGCTAGTAACTGCATTATGGGCAGAATTGACTCTCTTTGGGTGAATGCGAGGGAATTTTAACTACTCCTCAGGGAAATAATCTCAGCGGCACTGGGGGGAGCACTCCCCAACCAAAAGGAGGTCTGGCCCAAAGAAAATTGCTGAGATTTTTGTCAAACGTGGGCAACAGGACACAGCCACTACAGGGCAGGGAGAGGGCAGGAATGTTATCACCCACACTGCTCCATCTCTAGTGAACGAGCTACCACTGGGCCCTAACTATCTCATCCAGTGCAGCAACCGCTTTAACCTGTTAATTAATGCCCCAGAATCACATGATGACATTGACCCAGGTACCAGGGTGGACGGGCTAGCAACTGGAAACACAACCTCAACTCACATAACCCCACAGCACATTCAATGCATACAAGAATTAAAAAAGGAAGTATTAGAACTTAAGCTCATGGTTAACTCCTTAATTGCAATAGTAAAACAGTGAACTCTTTCAGATGACACGGCCACCATGAACTTTACCCAAAGCCCAAAGCTACCCGGCACCGCGAAGAATCTGCCAATTTTTCCAGCATCCACTTGTGATGGCCTCCTCCCAGCCGGTGTTAAGATCCAGAACTTCCACCAGCCTCCTTTGCATAACAGCTCAGACGCAGGAAATACCCTAGACGACCATCACAAAATCCCCAAACTCATGAGCAATACTGCCCCAAAATACTCTGTACAGCCTGCCACTGATTGGTCTCAATCAGGAAATGTAGTTCTAATGGTCATCGTTCCCAAGTTAAATACATTGACACAAAAGGAAGGGGCAGACTCTATTAAAAACAAGGCAATTCACTGGATTCGCCATGTAAGAGGCTGTCGCTCTGTAATACGCGAGGACATAATTAATGTAGCAAGATGGCCCGACCCAGGAACACATTTTGAAATTTTAAAACTTGCACTCAAGGATGGAACCTTGGTGGACAATTTGGTGGCCCTAGATGCAAGAACTAGCCCACCAGCACACTTGCGCATTCAGTTCAAATACCCTAGGCCACCTGTGCACTACGGGGATTGCCCGAGCTACTGCCCAGCAAAAAATGTATCTACCCTTGATAAGAACGATTGACTTAAAGCTTCATCTAAAATCTATGCTGAAAAACCACGCAACCAACATATATCAATCACCTCCAGGCCTGCTGCAATCCCTAACACTGCCAGTGCAAGTACTCATTCTCCCTCTCATGACATATTCCCCCAGACCTCTGACGGCTTGCTGTGCAAATATGACAATACTGCATCTCTCATCTTGCAGGAATATTGCCCATCAAATCAAGAACTGATAGCTAAGCCTTCAAGCACTTCCCTCACCAGGACCAGGTCAGCTCCATTAGAGGAACATCACCACTCACCCCAGGTCTCACTGACCAACATTGTTATTGATCCACTTCTTCCTACTCAACCTCACCTGCCAAACCAACCTCTGGCAGCTAATTATGTAAATACCAGGCAACTAGACAGGATAGCTCCTCCTATCACTGGGGTACGACTTGTCTCATGGAACGTGGCAGGTTTGAAATCTATTCTCCCTCTTCCATCTTTTACCTCTTTTATTGAAGAACATGATATATGTCTTCTCCAAGAGACGTGGTCAACTGATCCACTTTTTCGAACAGGCTACTCAAACTTCCACATCCCTTCTGTGCCCAGTACTAGAGGCAGGCCTTCTGGGGGCTTGACCATCTGGATCAGAACATCACTTAACTGTCGTATATTACAGCTACCCACCGATTCTCCCGACCTGTTAGGTCTTCGTCTATCATTCGGGCCTGACACTGTTGTGAACATCTTCAACATCTACACTCGGGAGGTCAGGGGGGGTCAAGTCTCCAAAACCCTTTGTGTCCTGGCAGCCCTCTTGCAAAACTGCCCCGCCATCATAAAACCATTGTGGCAGGTGATCTTAATGTCACATTTGAACCTCTAGACTGGGATGATCTCAGGTCCACAGACGAGGAGGATCGAGTTTGGTCTATCCCCGCCCTGTCCAATCCACCCATCAAGAGATGGACGCAGGTCACTGTCCAAGTTAAGTCACTGACCATGGAATTTGGGCTTAGGGCATTAAATTGCAGAACTAAATCAGATGCCAAAGGCCATCACACATTCAACAAAACCAACCACACCAGCAGAATCGACTACTGTCTGTTCGACAAAAGAATATGGCCCCTAGTCATCGACATGACGATCATTGAAAGAACTGAAAGTGATCATAATCCTCTCTCTGTCCACACGTTAGCTTTGGGCAACCACTCGCCCACGATTAACTCCTCAGTAGCAGCACCAGAGGATATTAGCCTGGTTAATGACAAACGACACCTAAAGTGGGACAAGGTGGCGGCTCGGCCCGCACTCATCAACACAGCTAATAACACCCTAAAGACTACATTAATGAACCTAGATGTGAGTCCCGCAATCACCTATGAGGAAATAAGTTTAATTCACACCTCATTCTTCAGGGATATCGCAGCCCACTTCTCAGTATCCACAGCCCATGATGGCAAGAGACCCAAAGGTGGGCACCGCTGGTTCAATAAAATGTACTGGTCCTTAAATAAGCCCTCAAATCCAAGGATGCCACCGCCATCTGCCTAGCTAGAAAGTCCTACAAGTCAGCCATACGCAAAGCCAACCGTGACCAAGATGATAAGTGGTGAACAGCACTTAGCGACGCTGTGCGCGAGAGGAACTGTAGTCAGTTCTGGTCCCTGGCAACGCGAGGCCCAGAAAGCAGTGGACTGAACATTACAACCAACATCGCCCCGAAAGACTGGGTAGACCATTATAGCAAGCTGTACTCCCATGACCATGATAGCCCCACTCCTGTTCACATGGACCCCTGCCTAAACACTTCTTTAGCAGCCACCACTGAAGTGCCCCAGCTGTTCTCTCAAAGTGACATAACATATTCCTTAGGCACCATAAAACGCGGCAGGGCCCCCGTCTCGGATGGTGTTCCAATAGACCTGTTCTCAACCGACATTGCATCCTGGTCAAGATACCTCACCATCATAGCGAACGCAATAGCATCTGGGGCGCCTATCGCTGAGTCCTGGAAAGGGTCTATTGTTGTCCCGATCTTTAAAAAGGGCAACAGATCACTCCCCTGCAACTACAGACCAATTAGTCTAATTGACTGTGTGCAAAATGTTTTCTGCCACTACCTCTTGGGAAAGATTGAAGACTGGATGACTGAACATGATATCCTTAGTCCCCTCCAAGCCGGTTTCCGGAAAAAAATATCTACCACTGACCAAGCCCTCAGGTTCCTATTTTTATACTGGAAAACAGTGCTCATTGATAAAGGGAGCCTTTATGTAGCTTTTGTGGATCTAAAGTCTGCTTTTGACCTACTACCTCGAAACAAACTATGGGACACTCTTTCCCGAATGCGAATCCCGGAGCACATCCTAGCACTATTGATACGGCTCCGCGAGGACAACACGCACGAGTCAGGTGGGACAATAAGGGGCAACTAACTGATAGAATCCATGTATCAAGCGGTGTGTGGCAAGGGTGTGTCCTTGCCCCGACCCTCTTCTCTCTGTATATCAATGAAACCGTCCCCTACCTGCTTAGAGTGGAGGCTGACGGACCATCACTTGGCACACAAAAAATCCCTGTCATGCTCTTTGCAGATGATACTCTCCTGATATCTAAGCCCCCTACTGGACTAAGGAAACTCCTTACGTGCTTTGAGAAATTCTGTTCAACGTGGGGACTTGAAATCAATGCCTCTAAAACAAAACTAATGACCCTCAATCACCATAGATCTTTTAGAGGGAAGTTTACACTAGAGGGCACCACACTTGAGAAGGTGGGCATTTTCAGCTACCTGGGTATAGCATTGACTGACAACATGTCTTGGAAATCACACATAGGAAAACAAGCCTTAAAACTAAAGCAAACAACAGGGGTTCTATTAAAAAACTTTCACCTCTCGTATACAAAACCAATTCGTCCAGCAATACAGATATGCGAAGCCCAGGCTGTGGCCTCAGCACTTTACGGGGCTGAACTATGAGGTTACGCTAAAATCCAAGACATAACCATCGCTGAAAACAACTTCCTAAGAAACCTTGTGTCCCTCCCGCCAAGCACTCCACTGTTCCCCCTTTTTAAGGATGTTGGCATAAAACGCATCGGTCATAAATCCTGCCTATGCCCTCTCCTGTACTGGAGGCGTCTCTGGACTACCCCAGAGCTTGAAACCTTTACTGAAGCCCTGCAGGTTATTTTAAAAGCTGATCACCTTCACAGCATCCCCTGGCTATGATACATCAAGGGGTCACTTTACTCACTCAGGCTCAGTGAATTCTGGAATTCACCAACCACCTCCATCTTTCCCTCGAAAAGCAAACTAAAGAAACTATATTGGCAAACGTTAGATCACGAAGATCTGGGGGCCGCACTTCACACTACACTATCTTGTGACTTTGTTAACTTAAAAGAGACATGCAAGTCTGAGGCTTTTTGGGACATAATCACGGTCCCAAGGGAAAGGAAACTGTACTTTCAGTTCCGCAATGGAACGCTACCACTAAGACTTTTCACCAGCCACTGGTCACACAAAGAATCAGCCGCTTGTCCAGCCTGTAAAGCCCCCATTGAGAACCTCCCTCACGTCCTTTTTGCCTGCCCCGCGTACACCGCCTCACGCAGGAAATGGCCGGCCCGGCATTCAGACTGCTGGGAGTCCGCAGCTCTGAAATAGCCCTGCGAATCCTCAGATCAGACACTAGGCCAACGCTAGTGATCGCCGTTGCCAAGTTCCTCAGAACTAGCTGGATTGCTAGAGGGAATTTTTTATCTGCTTAATGGTTCCAACAAGACTGTCCCTTCACACTGTGTGAGTGTATTTTATTTGTATTCCATTTTATCATTATATGTATTGTTACATTTATTACTTTGTGTATTTATTTGTATTTATTGCTGCTATGCGCTTTTATGGCTCTTGTAGCCGAAATAAAGTTCCTTTGACTTGACTTGAAGTATGTATTCATTGAAACAGGTACACACATTGCAAATGAACTGTATATAGAATGAACATAGAAATAATGATCTGTAGCTGGCTGTTGTGATCACACCAGGAGTATTTGTCAAATCACCAACATCTGCAAAATGAATAGCCAGAGGGAACAGTAAGTGGGCATAGAAGTGGGAAATACCAGCATGCCAATGCCACACAGAATACAACCAAAGTCATTGAAATGTAAATTTACACTGTCTCACCTGTGTGTCATTGGAAGTACTGACGGATTACAGAAGTCCTGTTGTCCTCATCCTCTGCCTCCTCATCCTCACTGTCCACAGGGTCCACTGCTGCACAGGGGCATCTCCAGACTTCTCCTCCTGCAGAAAAGGGACATGGCGTCTGAGGGCCAGGTTGTGCAACATGCAGCACGCCACTACTATCTGGCAGACCTTCTCGGGTGAGTAGCACAGGGATCCACCTGTTAGATGGTGGCACCTGAACCTGGCCAAAGGTTCTCTCAATTATCCTTCTGGTTCGCCCATGTGCCTCATTACAACGTTCTTCTGCCCTTGTCCTGGCATTCCTCACAGGGGTCAGCAGCCATGCTAGGTTTGGTTAACCAGAGTCACCTGCAAATATTGAGGGACAGCATTTAGCCACACACTATCCTGTATGGCCAACACCATAGCCATACACCAACTTGTACTGGGTGGGGCCCAGGCTCCACCTATTAGCCATACCCTGTGCTTCTATAGTTGGGACATCACATTTGGGATGCTGCTATTCCTGTGGACAAAGGCATCATGCACTGACCCAGGATGCTTAGCATTGACGTGGGAGATATACTGGTCTGCCAAGCACACTATCTGCACATTCATAGAGTGGAAACTCTTACGATTCCTGAACACCTGTTCATTATTGCGGGGGGACAAATGCAATATGTGTTCCATCATTCGCACCAATTATATTGGGGATATGTCCCAGTGCATAAAACTCAGCCTTCACAGTGGTCAAATCATCCACCTGGGGGAAAGCAATATAGCTGCACATGTGTTTTATGAGGGCAGACAACAGTCTAGTTAGCACTAAAGAGAACATTGGTTGTGATATTCCGGCTGCCAAGCCCACTGTCACTTGGAGAGAACCAGTTGTCAGGAAATGGGGAACTGATACCACTTGCACAAGAGAGGGGATCCCAGTAGGGTGATGGATAGCAGATATCAGGTCAGGCTCCAACTGGGCACACAGCACTGTGATTGTGGCCCTGTCCAGTCTATAGGTGAGTATTATGTGCCTGTCCTCCAGTGTAGCCAAGTCCACCAGGAGTCTGCACACAGGGGTGTGTCTCCACCTCCTATTCCTCCGCAGCGGTAGGAATCTAAGGGACACAAGAGTGAGGAGGCTGTCACAAACTGAACAATGGAGCCACAACAGTAGTCTGCAATCTGTAAACATGTAATGGGCCAGTGTGATGTTTCAAGTATGTGCCTATTGCTCCTGTGACGCAGTATTAATCCATAGGCCTGCCCCCCTGAAATGGCGTCTGCCTGTCCTGTGTGGAGGGACAGATGGAAGTGAGGTAAAGCCGCTGACGTTGTGCGCCTTGGCGGGAGGCGGTCGGGAACCGCCGTGAAACTCCTCATTGGTTATAATTGGGCCCTATGGGGTACAGTGGCCAATGGTGATCTACGCCGGCGGTGACGGTATGCACCGTTGCGGATGTGAACGCCATTTTCTATCTGATTCCTCACTTGGTCCTGACCTTCCATAGGAGAGGACCTACACTGCATGTGCTGCTGTGACCTGTGTCTGGAACCTACCATGGCCCGTGTGACCGGGGAAAGGGCCCCAGCCTTCACTTCAGAGGAGTTGGAGAGACTGGTGGATGGGGTCCTACCCCAGTACGGACTGCTGTATTGACCTCCAGACCAACAGGTGAGTACACTGTGGTCACGATGCATGTGGCATTAATGTATGGGGGGGGTGTGAAGGCATTGTGTAAGGGGGTGGGATGTCCTCGTGGCTGGGTACACATTGAGTGCTGGGCTATGTGTGTGGCAATAGTGCTGGAAACGGGTATGGTGGGCCATTTGTATTACAGGCTGGACTGTTTGTCTAATGGTGGTCTCCTGTCTGTATTGCCTCTACAGATCAGCGCCCATCAAAAGAAGGGTATATGGCGTACCATTGCCAAGGAGGTGCGGCCCCTGGGGGTCTATGGCAGGCAGAGCACCCACTGTCGGAAACGGTGGGAGGACCTGAGACGCTGGGCACGGAAGACCATGGAGGCCCAGCTGGGGATGGCCTCCCAACGAGGAAGCAGTGCCCGCCGAACCCTGACCCCCCTGATGGCCTGCAAACTGGCGGTTGCCTATCCACAGCTGGATTGGCGCTTGAGGGCATCACAGCAGCCACAAGGAGGTGAGTACAGTGGCCATCATTAAAGTTCACAGCTGGAGGGGTGATATCCGGGTGGTGGTTGTGTGTCAGTGGGTGCCCCTAGTCCAGGCCAGACATAGCAGCCTACGTCCTCTGGTAGCTAAGGGTCTGAAGGGGAAATACTGCCTACTTAGCTTGTTAGCATCCACTACTGGTCAGGTCTGCATGGGTCCCAGGTGTGCTGCAGTTAGTGGTGTGTGCTCCTCCTCATGCCTTGGTGGCTAGCAATAACACTGGTAGTGCAATGCATGGTGCGCAGGCCTGTCCCCTTTGTGTGAGGGTGCTGTGTACCCCAACGGTGGTGTTGGTGCAGTCATTGACCCAGTGTATCCTTTGTCTCTCTCCCACTTTCTTGTTTTGTCATCCTGTCCTTATGTGCATTAGCATCATCTGGCGGAGGAGCAGAGGCACCGGCGATGGAGGGAGCTGCATCCCACAGGACCCTGGAGGCAGAGTCCACAGACGCTGAGGGCACCAGTGGGACGGAGGTCGAGGGGAACACTACGGCGGAGACTGGAGGGGACAAGACAGACTCGGATACCTCCTCCGATGGAAGCTCCCTGGTGGTGGCAGACACCTCTGTGACCACCCCAGATACGGGTACAGCCTCCACCCCCGTACCAGCACCGCCCTCCCAGCAGCACCCCAGCGAGTTTCCCATTCATGCTCACCCAGGAGGGTGGGCATCTTCTTCGCCCCAGGCACCTCAGGCCCTGCCCCAGTGAGTCCAGCTGCCCTGAGTGAGGAGGCTATTGTCCTCCTGAGTTCAATCTCTGTAGAGCAATCACCCATTGGGGCTGGCTGCCCAGATGCAACAATCTGATGCATTACTGGAGGGCATTCATACTGTCAACACCAGGGCAGTGTGCGCTCTATTGGCGACTAGAATGCAAAAACCCAGCACTCTCAAACCAACGTAATTTATGCATTGTGCTGATATGTTGTTGTTTAACCTTTTGCATTGCAGAGTTCAATCCTGAAGACTTATTTTTAATGTGCTTACAAATGGTGTTCATTTGCAATGTATTGCTGCAGGCTTTCAGAGTGTGTTAGGGTGTGGTCCCTTTCCAGAGCCTTCTAGAGACTTTCCCTGCAACATGCCTGGGTGTGGTTGTGGGCTGGGCCAAGACTCTATAAAAAGGAGCCAGCCCAGCTCCAAGTGCTCACTATTCAGAGGTCCCGGTGCAGAGCAGCAGCTACTTCCTGAGCTCCCGTCCCGGTGGCCTATTTGATCTTCCAGACATCTCACTTTCATTCTTCATTTGGAGATCCTTGTTCTGGGCGGTAAGACGGTGGTTTGGCTGGCCTCCCAACGCCGTTATCGAGAACTCTCATTTTCTTGGGCCTAATTCTTTTATGATTTGACAGAGTACTTTGCGCATGTGAAATTTGCGCTTGAGTGTTTGTGACATTTACAGGGTGACATGCGAATCGGCAAGACGGGCGATTCGTTTCATGATAATTTAATCTTGTTAAATATTGCGCGCTACCATTTCTTGACATTTACATGGTGGCTTAAGAATCGGCAAGACGCGTGATTCGTTTTATGGTGTTTTAACTTTGTTGTTCATTGCGCGCTACCATTTCTTGACATTTACATGGTGGCTTAAGAATCGGCAAGATGCACGATTCGCTTTATGGTGTTTTAACTTTGTTGTTCATTGCGCACTACCATTTCTTGACATTTACATGGTGGCTTAAGAATTGGCAAAAGACGCGCAATTCGTTTCATTGTACTTTGATCTTGTTATTCATTGTGAGCTGTTATTTCTTGGCATTTACATCATGGTTTACGAATCGGCAAGACGCACAATTCTCTCCTCGAGTTTAATCCATGTTGTTTATTGTATGCCACTATTCTAAGATATTTATCATATAATATTCGAGTTGACAAGTTATGTAATTTGTTTTTCCTGAATCCATATTGTGTTATTCATGGTGCACAATCCTTTTATGGTGTTTACTATATATATATATATATATATATATATAAATCTACAATATGCGCAATTTGTGTTGAAGCATTTTAAGAGTACACAGAAGATCAGAGTGTCTAGATGCAATATTGTATGGTCCTAGTATGCATTCTCAAAAAAGGATTTATATGACTGGTTTAAAATTTAGTCAGAACGTTTTTCTGATTCTCATGTAAAGGAAAGTACTTGAGTAAGAAAGTTTTCCTTTAATCCATCTTGATTCCCTTACAGGTATCCGGCCATCTTGAAACTTAGGGGGTCATTCTGACCCCGGCGGGCGCCGCCCGCCTGGCGGGAACCGCCATATGTCCGCACTGCGGTCAAAAGACAGCTGGTGCTATTTCAACTTTCCCGCTGGGCCGGCGGGCGCTACCCAAGGTAGCGCCCGCCGGCCCAGCGGGAAAGAGGCCTGCAACACTGAAGCCGGCTCCGAATGGAGCCAGCGGTGTTGCAGGTGTGCGACGGGTGCAGTTGCACCCGTCGCGCTTTTCACTGTCTGCTAGGCAGACAGTGAAAAGCAGGCTGGGGCCCTGTTAGGGGGCCCCTGCACTGCCCATGCCAGAGGCATGGGCAGTGCAGGTGCCCCCAGGGGCCCCTAGACACCCGTTCCCGCCATCCTGTTCCTGGCGGTAAAAACCTCCAGAAACAGGCTGGCGGGAAGGGGGTCAGAATCCCCATGGTGGCACTGCTTGCAGCGCCGCCATGGCGGATTTGGGCAACCGGGGGAAATCCGGCGGGAAACCGCCGGACCCGGTTTTCTGAATGGCCCAGGAAGCACCGCCAGCCTGTTGGCGGTGCTTCCGTCGTCCCCGGCCCTGGCGGTCTTTGACCGCCAGGGTCGGAATGAGGGCCTTAGTCATTTTAAACTTAATTCTTAGATTGTTCATGTTTTCAGAATGACTATGCTTAGAATCATAGTCTAGTATTGATTTCAGGAGATATAATTTTCATATTGTGTGTTCTAACCTTTTTCTTTCTACAGGTCTCCTTCCCAGCTGTTTCCCTTCCTAATCCCCTCTTCCACTCTTGAACTCTCTTAGCCTCTGTGATTCATCTATCAGAGTCTTGGAGCTGTTCAGTGGTGGACGTGTTGGGAACGTGCGCAGACCTCGAGGATCTGGTGACTCTGACAGAATAGTGAACCCACAAATTATTATCCTCCTGGTTTGTGTATGTTCTCAGCATGGCCACGCTGGACGAGTTAGTCAAGGCTATCACCCAGCTCCAGGCAGAGGTGGTATCATCCAAAGAATTGACAACTAGCTTAGCTCAGAGAGTGAGTCAGTTGCAAGATAAGGTAGAGAAGAAGGAACAAAGTCCCACAGGTGTGTCCTGGCCAGGTACTTCTTCTCAGGCTTCTGGAAGTAATCCGGCAAACATTTCCCTAAATGTTCCTTCTGCAATTCCTTTAGCTCCCCCAGAACGTTTCTCAGGTGACCCTTCGAAAGCGCAATCTTTCCTGGTTCAAGTGGGACTACACTTCACCTGCAGACCACATACTTTCCCCGATGCCCAGTCCAAAGTAGCTTTCTTGTTATCATATTTGGCTGGGGATGCAGCTACTTGGGCAATTCTTCTTGTGCGTAAAAATAGTCCCTTGTTGTACAACTGGAGACATTTTGTTAGTGAGTTTGAGAGAGTTTTTGATCATAGAACTGTAACACAGTTAGCAGATCGTGAATTATTAATATTACGCCAGGGGAATCAAGACCTAGGGGGTCATTACAACATCAGCGGTAAAAGCCGCTTACCGCCGTGCAGAAGACCGCCAATACACCGCCACGGCTGCGGAATTCCACCACAGCTTTTATGACCCAAATCTCGGAATCCGCCGAAATTCAGACACCCACACAACACCGCCACACCAAAGGTCAGTGATAAACTGGCGAAAACAAATCCTCCACCGCCACGCCAACAGAAACACGCCCATGCTATTACGAGACACGAATCAACGCGGCGGTCTTTCAACCGTGGTATTCCATTGGCGGTACACACCGCCGCGCTCAAAATACATACACTTCTACAAAACACCGCCACAGTGAACAATTCAAAATACACACACCTGATACACATACACATACCACTCCCACACACCCAACACAATATAAAACACACACCCACATCACCCACAAACCCCTACGACCAAAAAATAGAGACGAAGGCGACAGAGAGAGCACAGCAATAGACAACCCCACCACACAGAGGCACACAACACCATTTCGTGCCCACCCCAAAAGTTGATTTATTTAGAACCAGAACTGAACTAGCGGGTTTGTTTCGGAAAATCCGCCTAAAAACCTTTTTCCTCGGGAAGGAATACAGTATGATACTCCCACACAGAACACAGGACTACGTCCTAAGTCCACCTTCTGTCCCCCAGCAGGGCAAATGCCCCCTGAGGTACTGGCTTTCGAGAAATCAGTATCCCTTAAGATCAATGGGCTTACTGAAGCACCCAACAAAATATTCCACAATATGAGCGGAATCGAAATAGAGTCACTGAAGGGCCTTACAGCCGATCCAAATATCATTATCAAACCAGCAGATAAGGGTGGGGCTACAGTGATTCTTCCACAAAAAATGTATAGAGACGAGTGTGAGCGACTACTAGGGAATACCAGACACAATAAACGTTTGGCACGTGATCCTACAACTGATGTCCAAGAAGAAATCGCTTTCCTAGTATCAAAAGGGAAAGAAAACAACTGGATCACAGATCATGAGGCATAGTTTCTGATACAGACCAACCCAAAAATCCCGTACTTTTATATTTTACCAAGAGTACACAAAGAGGAGATTCCTCCCCCCGGAAGACCTATAGTTTCCGGTTTAGGCTCAGCACTAGAGCCCTTGTCAAAATTCGTGGATTTCTTCCTACAACCCTTAGTTAAAAGAATCCCGACCTATCTTAAGGACACCACCCATGTCCTCCTTTTACTGGAATCTATAGCCTTTGACAAATCCAAGGAGCTCCTGATTACCCTCGACGTGGAATCACTATACACAAACATCCAGCAAGAGGTTACCCTGGAAGTGATAAGCAACCTGCTGGAAATACATATGAGTGAATCCCAAACCCCCCCTGGTTTTATACTAGACTTAGCACACCTCGCTCTCACCAGAAACTACTTTAAATTTGAAGATAGCTTCTTTTTGCAGACACAGGGCACATCGATGGGTAGCACATTCGCCCCAAGTCTAGCATGTCTATACGTTGATCACTTCGAAAGACATATGGTCCTGAATGAGGATAACCCCTACCGTGACCAGATCAAACTCTGGAAGCGCTACATCGATGATGTACTGCTAATATGGACTGGTAGTAAGGAAGAGGCCCAGGAGTTCGCTGTTTGGCTTAACGGAGCCAACCCGTTTCTAACCTTCACAATGAACATAGGTGACAACAAGTTACCTTTCCTCGACCTACTCATCTATGAACATGACGGCGGGTTAGCCACAGAAGTGTACTATAAACCAACGGAATGCAACAATTTGTTACAATATCAGAGCTTCCACCCTCGAGCTCTAAGAGATAACCTTCCGGTCGGGCAGTTCCTACAGTTAAGACGAAACTGCTCATCCGTGATCGATTACCGCAAACATGGAGACAAACTAACTACTAAGCTACACACCAAGGATTACCCCCCACATCTGGTCAGCAGGGCACTAAAAAGAGCACGCAACAATAATAGGGACCAGCTGCTACAGCCCCGTGCACCGAAGCCAAGTTTGGACAAGATCGTTTGTGTGACCACATTCAATCCCTTATCCAATGAAATCCAAAAGATCATAAGAGATAATTGGAAAATCCTGACATCAGGTGGCTTACCCTTTGAACCACCACTACACGCGTATAAGAGAGCAAATAATATACGCAACATGGTGGTCCACACTAGACCAAAGGAGAAACGACGTCCCGCACAGACTACACTTTGGCAAATGGCCCCCCCTGCAGGTCATCATCCATGTGGCAACTGCAGTGTTTGCCCCTTTACCCAAAAATCCACCACCATCAATCTTGACCTTAAAACCCCATGGGTGCAAAAATCACTTACGAATTGTAACAGCAAAAACTTAGTCTATTTAATCAAATGCCCTTGCCCACTCAAATATGTGGGGATGACCACGAGAAAGGTTAGCATCAGAATCTGTGAGCACAGGAGCAAGATTAGGTGCAAGCGATATGCAACAAAACTCACTAGCCACTTCCTACAAAAAAATCACTCCCCAGATGACATGTTATGGACGGTCCTGGAACATTTTTCTCCTTCGACCCCTAACATGTCCGAAAAAGTATTTAGGGCTGAGAAACGCTGGATTTGGAGGTTGCACACCGACACGGTTGGATTAAATGACGAGATACCTTGGTTCTCTCTTCAACCCTAGAACCCCCCTTTTTTCCCCCCCCTTTTTCTGTCATGGTCGAGCCTTCCCAGCCCCTTCTTCCCCCCCTCTCCAGCCTCCTAACTCTTCTATCTCCTTGAGTGCAATTTTTGTCCCCCCTGTGCTTTTCCGGTTTCCCCTCACCCCCTACAAACACCCTTTCTCTCTCCCATCCCTCCCCCCCACTCCATCTTCCTCAATTGCCCACCCCTCCCTCCCACCTGCCCCACCTCCCTTCCCTCCTTCCCCCCCTCCCCTTTTATCCCCCTTCCTTGGCTGTCCTCTTTCCCTCTTTTCCTCTCCCTTATGCCCCTTTTCTTTCTTTTTTTCTGTGGTTTTTCCCCCCTTCCCCCCTTTTTTTCTTTTCCTTTTCCTCCCCCCCCCCCCTCCGTTCCCCTTTCCGGTTTATTCACTTACAGGCAGCCCGCTGTGCCGCCGGGAAACTACGTATCCCAGCGACACACCGCTAGGCAGCCGACAGTGCTGCCGGGAAACTACGTTTCCCGGCAACACTCACGGGACAAGCGTCACCGCCAGGCACAAGGGGTCTCCTGGGCGGCCAAGCCGAGACCCTCTGGACCATAACGCTGGGGCAGCGTCTCTTTATGGCGCTCCCCCAACGCTCATTACTACTTACGGCCCCCGGCATTACCGGGTTTTGGCCGATCCACTTCGGGCCGATAACGAAGGGAGCACGCAGCACTTCCGTTTCCGCCCACCCCGGGCCGCGACGGTGATTATCAGCAGCTGCATCCTATCCTAATTAAGTCCACTATATCTACCACTTGCAACCAGGCCACTTCATTCAAGCGGTCGTGAAGGAGAGGTCGGTATAGGCGCACAGAGAGCGCCCACCTTTGATGCAGTGAGTCAGCCAACGTTGGATTCACAGATAAGAGACCTCTGCTCTCCCTTTTTGTTCTCTATTTATCTCTCTATTTTTCTCTTTCTTTCTTTTTCTCTTTCTTTTTCTTTTTTCTTCCTTTTCTTCCTTCTCTTCCTTTTCTCCGCCCCCCCTTTTTTCCCCTCTTTCCCATCTTTCCCACTACTTCCCCCACTATCTTGACTTATCTTCACCTCCTTTTCTGATTTCTGATTTCTGATTTCTGTTATTTTTACCCCCCCTTTTTTCGTCTTGTTTCCTATCTTTTCCTCCCTCCAGCATGTTTTCTCCCTCTTATTTCCCTCCCGTTCCATTCCACTCACTTGAGTTCCCCCTTTTCTCTTCCTCTGTATTTCTCCAACTACTTTCATTGTTATTCTTCCCTTCTGCCTTTTCCCTCGAACCCTAGAGTCTGACTATAAGGGGACGCTCCCTCTCCAGGATACCAGAGGCCACTAGCCTCAAGTGTTAGGGTAAGAAATTGTCTTCCCCTACATATTGTGTGTGTGTGCCTTGCATAGCTAACATTGATGCAACTGCGATTTATAATTTGCAACCAGTACTCCTGCGGCCTGCATGAATTATGTCACGTGTGTAGTGGTTTGCTGTGTTTTATCTTTTCACTATCTATTTTTGGTCTGTTTTTATCCCATTTACTATAGGTCCTCCCCAGGTAATCCCTTGGTTAAGGTAGGCCCTTCCCCTTTTCAAATGTGATTATTTTTGCAGCGCTTAAGAAGCATATGCAACAGGGATCCAACGCCCTGATGAATGCCCAGAGACCCTCCATAGCTCAATCACAAGGGCAGAAACATGTCGGCTACTCCTTTTAGATAGGTGACCTTGTGAGTCATTGCTCTCACACCGGTTCCCCATTCCTTTTTTAATCACACCACACAGAACCCTCTATTAAACTTACCCGGGTATCTGAGTAGGTGTTTTTATTTCCCTAGCATAGCTGGATCCCATTTTCCAGAAATGTCCCTCCTGTTCCTTTAACAGTGAGGTTGAGTCCGCCCAGGTGGCACTGTCCTACCCGGGTGGGGCTAGGTGGTCATATGATGAAGCATGACACTATATAGTGTGTGAGACCACCTAGTCCGTAAAGGAAATCCCCCCCTCAGACCATACACCACTTCACAGCTCACCCACTTTTCACCTCTAGTCGAGGTATACGAGTGGTCTAGTGTCACAATTGATACACTATTGACCTACTTATGTTACAAGAACCCCCGTACTCTCATTTGTGATTTAGCATACCACCACTCCCAGGAGACGATGGCGACGGTCCTGGCCAAGTTTCAGGAGACCCAGCGCATGCAGGAGGAACTGTATTTGGGGTTCAGGGAGGAGCACCTAACCATCAGCTCCGCCCTGGGGTAGGGGTGCGGAAGGACATACAGAAGACCATGAGGGACACTGTGGCACTCCAAGGGGCCGCTGACACTAGCCTGGACGATGAACTGCCCACCACCTCCGCCGGCGCTAGTGGACAGGACGCACTGCCACAGGACCAGCACACCAGCACCCCACCCCCTGCAGACGGAGAACCACCCCGCAAGCGGTCCCTGAGAACCAGGAACAGGACAGAGCAAGATGGCAAGACCCCCGCCAGGAAATGAGACCACCCTGATTGTCATCCCACTGTCCCACTTTGTTACCCTGTCCAGATTGGAACTGTTCCAGCTCCACTTCCTATGCCCATATGGGCAGTGCACCTGTGAGACCAATAGACTGGACTCTGCCGTGGACATTCCCCCACCATCACCCATCACCATTTTGCCACCACCTCCAATAATTAGCACTTCAAGAAAGGCCCTTGAACCACAAAACAATCTGGAGTCAGTCTGTGATTATGAAAATGTGTATTATCTATGACAATGACAAAATCCGTTCGAAAATGTAATGTCAACATACCTATGCCACACATCACAAGCCCATGAAGGATGCAAGCAGATGACACACGTTGGTAACCACACCTGTGAAACCGTAAGGGAAATGTACAACTCAGTTAGCATATACTGCTTCAAACTGACAGACAGGATAGAGGTAGAAGTGTGAAAGTAAATGTAATAGTAAAAAAATTGTTCTCACCTTTGTGTCACTGGAAATATTGCTGTATGACAGAGTCCCTGTTATCAATGTCTTCTTCCTCTGCTTCCTCCTCATCACTGTCCACAGGCTCCACAGCTGGCACAACACCGTCATCTGGACCATCCTCCTGCAGAAAAGGCACCTGGCGTCGCAAAGCAAGATTGTGAAGCATAGAGCAGGCGATGATGATCTGGCACACCTTTTTTGGTGAGTAGAATAGGGAACCACCTGTCATATGGAGGCACGTGAACCTGGCCTTCAGGAGGCCGAAGGTGCGTTCGATCACTCTCCTAGTCCGCCCATGCGCCTCATTGTAGCAT
This sequence comes from Pleurodeles waltl, assembly GCF_031143425.1. Classification (NCBI taxonomy): domain Eukaryota; kingdom Metazoa; phylum Chordata; class Amphibia; order Caudata; family Salamandridae; genus Pleurodeles; species Pleurodeles waltl. The sequence goes on along the minus strand of NC_090440.1, from coordinate 1,304,425,647 downwards.
TCCTCTGCCCTGGTCCTGGGATTCCTCACTGGGGTCAATAGCCATGACAGGTTGGAGTAACCAGAGTCCCCTAACAGCCACACACGGTGCCTCTGGAATTGACCCATTACATAAGGGATGCTGCTATTCCGCAGGATGTAGGCGTCATGCACTGAGCCAGAGAACATAGCATTTACCTGCGAGATATACTGGTCTGCCAAACATACCATCTGTACATTCATCGAATGATAACTCTTCCGGTTCCTGTACACCTGTTCACTCCTGTGGGGGGGGACCAAAGCCACATGGGTCCCATCAATGGCACCTATGATGTTGGGGATATGTCCCAGGGCATAGAAGTCACCTTTAACTGTAGCCAAATCCTCCACCTGAGGGAAAACGATGTAGCTCCTCACGTGTTTCAGCAGGGCAGACAACACTCTGGACAACACGTTGGAAAACATAGGCTGGGACATCCCTGATGCCATTGCCACTGTTGTTTGAAATGACCCACTTGCAAGGAAATGGAGTACTGACAGCACCTGCACTTGAGGGGGGATTCCTGTGGGATGGCGGATTGGTGATATCAGATCTGACTCCAACTGGGTACACAGTTCCTGGATTGTGGCACGGTCGAACCTGTAGGTGATGATTAAATGTCGCTCCTCCATTGTCAACAGGTCCACCAGCGGTCTGTACACTGGAGGATTCCGCCACCTCATCACATGTCCCAGCTGACGGTGCCTAGGAAGGACAACAGCGACCACAGAGTCAAGCAACTCAGAGGTAGGTACCCACAGCTACACAGTACACGAAACATAATCCAAGAAGTTGTCTGTAAGTGTGTTGAGTCCAGGCATGTGTGACGCAGTTGTAAATGAAGCCATGTGGGCCCCTGAAATGGCGGCTGGCTGACCTCTAAACTGGGACAATTGGATGTGAGGTAACTGCGCTGGCGTTGTACACCGTCGCGGTAGGCGGTCGAAGACCGCGGCGCAATGCTGCATTGGTTAACATTGGACCCTATGGGTCCCAGGAGCCAATGACGAAGTGCGCCGGCGGTGATGATACGCACCGCCGCGGACGTGACCGCCATTTTCTATCTGTTCAATCACTCGATACCTGATCTTCGACAGGAGAGGACCTACACTGCAAGTGCTGCTGTGACCTCGGTCTGGAAGAGACAATGGCACGTGCGTCTGGGGAAAGGGCCCCTGCCTTCACTGCACAGGAGTTGGAGAAGCTCGTGGACGGGGTCCTCCCCCAACACACGCTACTCTACGGTCCTCCAGACCAACAGGTGAGTACATAGGGTGCAAGTTGTATGGGCTATGTCTGGGTGGAGAGGGCTGGATGTAAGTAGGAAGGGGGCAGAGTTATGCGAGCATGAAGGAGTGTGAATGCATGCGCCACATGGCAAGGGCAGGGATGGGGGCCACTCACTTCGACAGAGCTGTTGCTAATGACTTCTCTTCTTCCCCTGTACATGTCATGTAGGTCAGCGCCCACCAGAAGAAGGATATTTGGCGTGCCATCGCGAAGGAAGTCCGGACCCTGGGGGTCCACCAGAGACGGAGCACCCACTGCTGTAAAAGATGGGAAGACATTCGCCGCTGGAGCAAGAAGACGGCGGAGGCTCAGCTGGGGATGGCCTCCCAGCGTGGAAGGGGTACCCGTCGCACCATGACCCCCCTGATGTTCCGGATCCTGGCGGTGGCCTACCCTGAGTTGAATGGGCGCTTGAGGGCATCACAGCAGACACAAGGGGGTGAGTACACTCACATTCTGATGACTTTGCGTGCAGTGGAGGGGTCTGGGTGGGGGAGGAGGGCTGTGGGTTTCCCTAGGCCAGGGCGAGTTCCGTAGTCTAGGCCCCTCCAGAATGCAGGCCATGTACCACTCCACCCTACCTCTGTAGAGTGCCAAGTACAGGTATACATGCCCCTGTGTCATCTATGTGGACAGATGACACTCATAGCCATGTAGGGCATATCCCAGGGACTGCATCTGTAGAGGCCAAGAGCACGGCGTAGTGCAGGGGGCTGCTGTGTCTGTATTGTCCGCCAACGGTAGCGGTAAGCCATGCACTCAACCTGTCTTTATTCTGTTTCCCCACCCCTTTTTGTGCTCTCCCTGTTCTTTTGTGCATCAGCATCATCAGGCGGAGGTACAGTGGCACCGGAGCACGAGGGAGCTGCATCCCACATGGCCATGGAGGGCTACACCACGGACTCCGAATACACCAGTGGGACGGAGGGCGAGGGGAGCTTCACGTCTGTCACCGGATCAGCAAACAGCGACACGGGCTCGTCCTCCGACGGGAGCTCCCTTGTGGTGGCGGCACCATCTGTGCCCCCCACTTCTACAGGTGGAGCCGCCACCCCCCTACCAGCACCGCCCTCCCAGCAGCCCCTCAGCCTTCGCTCCGTGCCCGCTCACCCAGGAGGGTGGGCATCACCTTCGCCCCAGGCACCTCAGCCCCTGCCCCTGTCACCCCTGCTGCCCTCAGTGAGGAGGCCATTGACCTCCTCAGGTCACTCACTGTTGGGCAGTCTACCATTGTGAATGCCATCCAGGGTGTTGAAAGGGAGTTGCAACACAGTAATGCATTCCTGGAGGGCATTCATTCTGGTCAGGCTGCCCTTCATCGAACCCTGCAATCTCTGGCCTCCGCACTGATGGCAGCCATTGTCCCTGTGTCTAGCCTCCCCCCTCCAACTTCCTCCACCCAGACTCAATCCCCTGTACCCCAGCCTATCCCAAGCACACCATCAGACCAGCATGCAAACACCTCAACACACAAAAGTGGCTCTGGCAAACATAGGCACCACACATCCCACAGGCACTCACACAAGCATCACCCACATACAGACACAGCAACATCCACTGCCTCCACTGTGTCCCCCTCCTCGTCGTCTCCCTCCTCCCTCCCAGTGTCGTCTACACTCTCACCTGCATGCACTACATCTACAGCCACTAGAACTTGCACCAGAACACCCAGCACCACACCCCGCTCACCTGCACTCACCACCCCCACTACCATTTACACGTTCCCTGTGTCCTCTCCCAGTGTGTCTGTGACGCCCCCTCCCAAAGTACACAAACACAAGCACCCACACACCCAACATCCATCCACCTCACGACAGCCTCCAGAACATGCACCTGCACCCAAATCATATAAAGTTACACCTCCTACAACCACCTCCTCTTCCTCCACTCCCAGACCCCCTCCAGCTACCCGTCCCAGTGTTCGTCAGAAACTTTTCCTGAGCAACCTTGACCTCTTTCCCACCACCCCCCCTCCAATTCAAAAGTCCCGTACTAGCACCTCAGCCAAAAAAAGTCTGGTTCCAGTAGTGAGTGTTAGAGGTATGTGGAGTGCACCGGGCACCAGGGCAGCCAGTGTGACACGGAGCCAAAGCACTGCCAGTCCACCCCCTGTATAGCACCAGAAGTTGGACAGTGCCCGACGGGAGAGGGTGAAGACTCCTGTCGGCAAAGGCGCCCAGAGTGCTTCATCCTGTGAAGGACAGAGGTAGTGGATGGATCTCTCCACTGGTTCTGGAGGGGGACTGGTGCCCAGAGTGCATCACTACCCCTGTGACGGACCCAGTTGCGTCAGTGCCCCTGCCGCTCATGGGCTAGCGGTGCTTGAGTTGGCGGTCCTTCATGGCCCAGCGGTGCTTGAGTTGGCGGTCCTTCATGGCCCAGCGGTGCTTGTGCTGGCGGTGCCCTGTTCAGCGGTGCTTGAGTTGGCGGTCCCTCATGGCCCAGCGGTGCATGTGCTGGCGTTCCTTCATGGCCCAGCGGTGCTTGTGCTGGCGGTCCTTCATGGCCCAGCGGAGCTTGTGCTGGCAGTGCCCTGTTCAGCGGTGTTTGTGCTGGCGGTGCCCTGTTCAGCGGTGCTTGTGCTGGCGGTGCCCTGTTCAGTGGTGCTTGAGTTGGCGGTCCTTCATGGCCCAGCGGTGCTTGTGCTGGGGGTGCCCTGTTCAGCGGTGCTTGAGTTGGCGGTCCTTCATGGCCCAGCGGTGCATGTGCTGGCGGTCCTTAATGGCCCAGCGGTGCTTGAGTTGGCGGTCCTTCATGGCCCAGCGGGGCTTGTGCTAGCGGTCCTTCACGGATCAGCTGGGCTGGGGCTCGCAGTGGCCTCCTGGGCAGCTGGGCTGGGGCTAGCGGTGCCCTCATGGGCAGCTGGGCTGGGGCTGGCGGTGCCCTCCTGGGCAGCTGGGCTGGGGCTGGCGTGGCCTCCTGGGCAGCTGGGCTGGGGCTGGCGGTGGCCTCCTGGGCAGCTGGGCTGGGGCTGGCGGTGGCCTCCTGGGCAGCTGGCCTGGGGCTTGCAGTGGCCTCCTGGGCAGCTGGGCTGGGGCTGGCGGTGGCCTCCTGGACAGCGGGGATGATGGCGGTCTTCTCCGCCGTGCAGCTCTTCCCAGACTTGCCGGGTTTCTTGTGGCCCTTCCCCACCTTGGGAGGTGTCACAGCTGACTCCACACTCCCACCGGGACCCCTGGGAGCGGCTTTGGTGGCTGGAGTCTTCCCCCTCTCCCGCCGGGCACTGGCCAACTTCTGATGCTTCACAGGTGTGGGACTGGCTGTGCTGTGGCTCCGTGCCACACTGGCTGTCCTGGTGGCCGGTGCACTCCACATACCGGTGACTACAGGCACCACTGGTCCGGGAGATGTTGTGGCTGAGGTGCTACTTCGGGACCTATGAGATGGACGGGGTGGGGGAGGTGTGGGAAAGAGGTCAAGGGCAGACAGGAAAAGTTTCTTGGACACACTGGGACAGGTAGCTGGAGGGGGTTTGGTAGTGGAGGAAGAGGTGGTGGTAGTAGGAGGTGTACGTTTGGTGACTTTGGGTGCAGGTGCATGCGCTGGAGGCTTTTGTGAGGTGGATGGCTGTTGGGAGGGGGCGTCACAGACACACTGGGAGAGGACACAGGGGACGTGTGAATGGTAGTGGGGGTGGTGACTGCACGTGAGCGGGGTGTGCTGGTGGGTGTGCTGGTGAGGGACGTAGTGGCTGTAGAGGTAGTGCATGCAGGTGTGAGTGTAGATGAGACTGGGAGGGAGGAGGGAGACGACGAGGAGGGGACACAGTGAGGCAGTGGATGTTGGTGTGTCTGCATGTGTGTGTTGCTTACGTGAGTGCCTGTGGGATGTGTGGTGCTTATGTTTGCCTGAGCTTCCCTTGTGTGGTGAGGTGTGTGCAGGCTGGTCTGATGGTGTGCTTGGGATTGGCAGAGGTACAGGGGATTGGGTCTGGGTGGAGGAAATTGGAGGGGGGAGGCAAGAGACGGGGACAATGGCTGCCATCAGTGCTGAGGCCAGAGTTTGAAAAGCTAGGTGAAGGGCCGCCTGACCAGAATGAATGTCCTCCAGGAATGCATTAGTTTGTTGCAACTGCCTTTCTACACCCTAGATGGCATTCTAAATGGTAGAAAGCCCAACAGTGAGGGACCTGAGGAGGTCAATGGCCTCCTTACTGAGGGCAGCAGGGGTGACAGGGGCAGGGGCTGAGGTGCCGGGGGCGAAGGTGATGCCCACCCTCCTGGGTGAGCGGGCATGGGGCGAAGGCAGAGGGGCTGCTGGGAGGGCGGTGCTGGTAGGGGGGGTGGCTACTGTACCTGAAGATGCGGGGGCACAGATGTTGCCGCCACCACGAGGGAGCTCCCATCAGAGGAAGTGTCCGTGTCGCTGGTGTCAGCTCCTGTCCCTGCTGTGAAGCTCCACTCGCCCTCCGTCCCACTGGTGAATTCCGAGTCCGTAGTCTCACCCTCCAGTGCCACTGCTCCTCCGCCTGATGATGCTGATGCACACAAAAACAGGGAGAACACAAAAAAGGGGGGGGAGGACAGAAGAAAGACATTTTGAGTGCATGGATTACCGCTACTGTTGTCGGACAAGACAGACACAGAAGCCCCCTGCACTACGCCGCGCTATTGGGCTCCACTGTTCAATTACTGGGAAATGGCCTACAAGCCTATGGACGACATCTGCACACATAGATGACACAGGGGCATGAATAGCTGTACTTGGCACTCTACAGAGGTGGGCTGGGGTGCCACATGGCCTGCCTTACGGAGGGGCCTTGCCTACGGAACTCGCCCTGGCCTAGGGAAACCCACAGCCCTCCTCCCCCACCCAGACAACTCCACTGCGTGCAAAGTCAGCAGAATGTGAGTGTACTCAAACCCTTGTGTCTGCTGTGATGCCCTCAAGCGCCCATCCAACTCCGGGTAGGCCACCGCCAGGATCCTGAACATCAGGGGGGTCATGGTGCGACGGGCACCCCTCCCACGTTGGGAGGCCATCCCCAGCTGAGCCTCCGCCGTCTTCTTGCTCCAGCGGCGAATGTCCTCCCATCTTTTCCGGCAGTGGGTGCTCCATCTGTGGTAGACCCCCACGGTCTGGACGTCCTGGGCGATGGCACGCCATATATCTTTCTTCTGGTGGGCGCTGACCTACATGAAATGTACAGGGGAAGAAGAGAAGTCATTACCAACTGCACCGTCAAAGTGATTTGCTCCCATCCCTACCCTTGCCATGTGGCACGTGCATTCACCGTCTTTCATGCACGCAGCACTCTGCCCCCTTCCTTCTTACATCCAGCCCTCTCCACACAGGCATAGCCCATACAACATGCTCCCTGTCTACTTACCTGTTTGTCTGGAGGACCATAGAGTAGCGTGTACTGGGGGAGGACCCCATCCACGAGCTTCTCCAACTCCTCCGATGTGAAGGCAGGGGCCCTTTCCCCAGACGCACGACCAATTGTCTCTTCCAGACCGAGGTCACAGCAGCACTTGCAGTGTAGGTCCTCTCCTGTCGAAGATCAGGTATCGAGTGATTGAACAGATAGAAAATGGCGGTCACGTCCGCGGCGGTCACGTCCCCGGCGGTGCGTACCATCACCGCCGGCGTACATCGTCATTGGCTCCTGGGACCATAGGGTCCAATGTTAACCAATGCAGCATTGCGCCACGGTCTCCGACCGCCTACCGTGACGGTGTACAACGCCAGCGCAGTTACCTCACATCCCATTGCCCCACTTTAGAGGTCAGGCAGCCACCATTTCAGGGGCCCACATGGCCTCATTTTCAACTGTGTCACACATACCTAGGCCTAGTCTCAATACACATACAGGCCACCTTTTGTGTATGATTGGTGATCTGTGTAAACTGTGGGTACGTACCTCTGAGTTGTTTGACTCTGTGCTCGCTGTTGTCCTTCATAGGCACCGTCCGCTGGGACATGTGAGGAGATGGCGGCATCCTCCGGTGTACCGACCGTTGGTGGACCTGTCGACAATGGAGGAGCGACATTTGATAATCACCTACAGGTTTGACCGTGCCACAATCCAGGATCTGTGTACCCAGTTGGAGCCAGACTTGATGTCAGCAATCCGCCAATCCCACAGGAATCCCCCCTCAAGTGCAGGTGCTGTCAGTGCTCCATTTCCTTGCAAGTGGGTCTTTTCAAACAAGTGTGGCCATGGCATCAGGGATGTCCCAGCCTATGTTTTCCAACGTATTGTCCAGAGTGCTGTCTGCCCTTCTGAAACACATGCAGAGCTACATCGTTTTCCCTCAGGTGGAGGATTTGCCTACAGTGAAAGGTGATTTCTATGCCCTGGGACGTATCCCCAACATCATAGGTGCCATTGATGGGACCCATGTGGCTTTGGTCCCCCCCACAGGAGTGAACAGGTGTACAGAAAACGGAAGAGTTATCATTCTATGAATGTACAGATGGTATGTTTGGCAGACCAGTACATCTCCCATGTGAATGCCATGTTCCCTGGCTCAGTGCATGACGCCTACATCCTGCAGAATAGCAGCATCCCTTATGTGATGGGTCAACTCCAGAGGCACCGTGTGTGGCTATTAGGTGAGCACCTGGAAGCAAGACAGTGGGAATGGTTGTCTGGGTATATCCCTACAGGTTAGTGTGTGTCTAACAGTTGTCCCTCGCCATTTGCAGGTGACTCTGGTTACCCCAACCTGTCATGGCTACTGACCTCAGTGAGGAATCCCAGGACCAGGGCAGAGGAACGCTATAATGAGGCCCATGGGCGAACTAGGAGGGTGATCGAGCGGACCTTCGGCCTCCTGAAGGCCAGGTTCAGGTGCCTCCACATGACAGGTGTGTAAGGAAATGCCTCCTTGGCATGGTTGCCCCCTGACTTTTTGCCTTTGCTGATGCTATGTTTACAATTGAAAGTGTGCTGAGGCCTGCTAACCAGGCCCCAGCACCAGTGTTCTTTCCCTAACCTGTACTTTTGTATCCACAATTGGCAGACCCTGGCATCCAGATAAGTCCCTTGTAACTGGTACTTCTAGTACCAAGGGCCCTGATGCCAAGGAAGGTCTCTAAGGGCTGCAGCATGTCTTATGCCACCCTGGAGACCTCTCACTCAGCACAGACACACTGCTTGCCAGCTTGTGTGTGCTAGTGAGGACAAAACGAGTAAGTCGACATGGCACTCCCCTCAGGGTGCCATGCCAGCCTCTCACTGCCTATGCAGTATAGGTAAGACACCCCTCTAGCAGGCCTTACAGCCCTAAGGCAGGGTGCACTATACCATAGGTGAGGGTACCAGTGCATGAGCATGGTACCCCTACAGTGTCTAAACAAAACCTTAGACATTGTAAGTGCAGGGTAGCCATAAGAGTATATGGTCTGGGAGTCTGTCAAACACGAACTCCACAGCACCATAATGGCTACACTGAAAACTGGGAAGTTTGGTATCAAACTTCTCAGCACAATAAATGCACACTGATGCCAGTGTACATTTTATTGTAAAATACACCACAGAGGGCACCTTAGAGGTGCCCCCTGAAACTTAACCAACTATCTGTGTAGGCTGACTGGTTCCAGCAGCCTGCCACACTAGAGACATGTTGCTGGCCCCATGGGGAGAGTGCCTTTGTCACTCTGAGGCCAGTAACAAAGCCTGCACTGGGTGGAGATGCTAACACCTCCCCCAGGCAGGAGCTGTAACACCTGGCGGTGAGCCTCAAAGGCTCACCCCTTTGTCACAGCCCAGCAGGGCACTCCAGCTTAGTGGAGTTGCCCGCCCCCTCCGGCCACGGCCCCCACTTTTGGCGGCAAGGCTGGAGGGAACAAAGAAAGCAACAAGGAGGAGTCACTGGCCAGTCAGGACAGCCCCTAAGGTGTCCTGAGCTGAAGTGACTCTAACTTTTAGAAATCCTCCATCTTGCAGATGGAGGATTCCCCCAATAGGGTTAGGATTGTGACCCCCTCCCCTTGGGAGGAGGCACAAAGAGGGTGTACCCACCCTCAGGGCTAGTAGCCATTGGCTACTAACCCCCCAGACCTAAACACGCCCTTAAATTTAGTATTTAAGGGCTACCCTGAACCCTAGAAAATTAGATTCCTGCAACTACAAGAAGAAGGACTGCCTAGCTGAAAACCCCTGCAGAGGAAGACCAGAAGACGACAACTGCCTTGGCTCCAGAAACTCACCGGCCTGTCTCCTGCCTTCCAAAGATCCTGCTCCAGCGACGCCTTCCAAAGGGACCGGCGACCTCGACATCCTCTGAGGACTGCCCCTGCTTCGAAAAGACAAGAAACTCCCGAGGACAGCGGACCTGCTCCAAGAAAAGCTGCAACTTTGTTTCCAGCGGCTTTAAAGAACCCGGCAAGCTCCCCGCAAAAGGCGTGAGACTTGCAACACTGCACCCGGCGACCCCGACTCGGCTGGTGGCGATCCAACACCTCAGGAGGGACCCCAGGACTACTCTAAGACTGTGAGTACAAAAACCTGTCCCCCCTGAGCCCCCACAGCGCCGCCTGCAGAGGGAATCCCGAGGCTTCCCCTGACCGCGACTCTTTGAACCTAAAGTCCCGACACCTGGGAGAGACCCTGCACCCGCAGCCCCCAGGACCTGAAGGACCGGACTTTCACTGGAGGAGTGACCCCCAGGAGTCCCTCTCCCTTGCCCAAGTGGAGGTTTCCCCGAGGAACCCCCCCCTTGCCTGCCTGCAGCGCTGAAGAGATCCCTAGATCTCCCATTGACTTCCATTACAAACCCGACGCTTGTTTCGACACTGCACCCGGCCGCCCCCGCGCTGCTGAGGGTGAAATTTCTGTGTGGACTTGTGTCCCCCCCGGTGCCCTACAAAACCCCCCTGGTCTGCCCTCCGAAGACGCGGGTACTTACCTGCAAGCAGACCGGAACCGGGGCACCCCCTTCTCTCCATTCTAGCCTATGTGTTTTGGGCACCACTTGGAACTCTGCACCTGACCGGCCCTGAGCTGCTGGTGTGGTGACTTTGGGGTTGCTCTGAACCCCCAACGGTGGGCTACCTTGGACCAAGAACTGAACCCTGTAAGTGCCCTACTTACCTGGTAAAACTAACAAAAACTTACCTCCCCCAGGAACTGTGAAAATTGCACTAAGTGTCCACTTTTAAAACAGCTATTTGTCAATAACTTGAAAAGTATACATGCAATTTTGATGATTTGAAGTTCCTAAAGTACTTACCTGCAATACCTTTCGAATGAGCTATTACATGTAGAATTGGAACCTGTGGTTCTTACAATAAACTAAGAAAAGATATTTTTCTATATAAAAACCTATTGGCTGGATTTGTCTCTGAGTGTGTGTACCTCATTTATTGTCTATGTGTATGTACAACAAATGCTTAACACTACTCCTTGGATAAGCCTACTGCTCGACCACACTACCACAAAATAGAGCATTAGTATTATCTATTTTTACCACTATTTTACCTCTAAGGGGAACCCTTGGACTCTGTGCATGCTATTCCTTACTTTGAAATAGCACATACAGAGCCAACTTCCTACATTGGTGGATCAGCGGTGGGGTACAAGACTTTGCATTTGCTGGACTACTCAGCCAATACCTGATCACACGACAAATTCCAAAATTGTCATTAGAAATTGATTTTTGCAATTTGAAAAGTTTTCTAAATTCTTAAAAGACCTGCTAGGGCCTTGTGTTAGATCCTGTTTAGCATTTCTTTTAGAGTTTAAAAGTTTGTTAAAAGTTTGAATTAGATTCTAGAACCAGTTTTAGTTTCTTAAAAAGTATTCCAACTTTTAGAAGCATAATGTCTAGCACAGATGTGAATGTGGTGGAACTCGACACCACACCTTACCTCCATCTACAGATGAGAGAGCTAAGGTCACTCTGTAAACTAAAGAAAATAGCAATGGGCCCCAAACCTACCAAAGTACAGCTCCAGGAGCTTTTGGCAGAGTTTGAAAAGGCCAACCCCTCTGAGGGTGGCAACTCAGAGGAAGAGGATAGTGACTTGGAGGACAATTCCCCCCTACCAGTCCTATCTAGGGAGAACAGGGTCCCTCAAACCCTGACTCCTAAAATAATAGTCAGAGATGCTGGTTCCCTCACAGGAGAGACCAACACCTCTGAAATCACTGAGGATAGCCCCAGTGAAGAGGACATCCAGTTAGCCAGGATGGCCAAAAGATTGGCTTTGGAAAGACAGATCCTAGCCATAGAGAGGGAAAGACAAGAGATGGGCCTAGGACCCATCAATGGTGGCAGCAACATAAATAGGGTCAGAGATTCTCCTGACATGTTGAAAATCCCTAAAGGGATTGTAACTAAATATGAAGATGGTGATGACATCACCAAATGGTTCACAGCTTTTGAGAGGGCTTGTGTAACCAGAAAAGTGAACAGATCTCACTGGGGTGCTCTCCTTTGGGAAATGTTCACAGGAAAGTGTAGGGATAGACTCCTCACACTCTCTGGACAAGATGCAGAATCTTATGACCTCATGAAGGGTACCCTGATTGAGGGCTTTGGATTCTCCACTGAGGAGTATAGGATTAGATTCAGGGGGGCTCAAAAATCCTCGAGCCAGACCTGGGTTGACTTTGTAGACTACTCAGTGAAAACACTAGATGGTTGGATTCAAGGCAGTGGTGTAAGTAATTATGATGGGCTGTACAATTTATTTGTGAAAGAACACCTGTTAAGTAATTGTTTCAGTGATAAACTGCATCAGCATCTGGTAGACCTAGGACCAATTTCTCCCCAAGAATTGGGAAAGAAGGCGGACCATTGGGTCAAGACAAGGGTGTCCAAGACTTCAACAGGGGGTGACCAAAAGAAAGGGGTCACAAAGACTCCCCAGGGGAAGGGTGATGAGACAACCAAAACTAAAAATAGTAAAGAGTCTTCTACAGGCCCCCAAAAACCTGCACAGGAGGGTGGGCCCAGAGCCTCTTCACAAAACAATGGGTACAAGGGTAAAAACTTTGATCCCAAAAAGGCCTGGTGTCATAGCTGTAAACAGCATGGACACCAAACTGGAGACAAGGCCTGTCCCAAGAAAGGTTCCACTCCAAACTCCCATCCAGGTAACACTGGTATGGCTAGTCTCCAAGTGGGATCAACAGTGTGCCCAGAGCAAATCAGGGTCCACACTGAAGCTACTCTAGTTTCTGAGGGTGGGGTGGATTTAGCCACACTAGCTGTCTGGCCGCCTAACATGCAAAAATACAGACAGCAACTCTTAATTAATGGGACTAGAATAGAGGGCCTGAGGGATACAGGTGCCAGTGTCACCATGGTGACAGAGAAACTGGTTTCCCCTGGCCAATACCTGACTGGAAAAACTTACACAGTCACCAACGCTGACAATCAGAGAAAAGTACATCCCATGGCAATGGTTACTTTAGAATGGGGAGGGGTCAATGGCCTGAAACAGGTGGTGGTCTCCTCAAATATCCCAGTGGACTGTCTGCTTGGAAATGACCTGGAGTCCTCAGCATGGGCTGAGGTAGAGCTAAAAACCCATGCAGCAATGCTGGGTATCCCTGAACTGGTGTGTGTGAAAACAAGAGCACAATGCAAGGCACAGGGTGAAAAAGTAGAGCTGGAGTCTGGAAAAATGGCCCAGCCTACCAAGAGAACAGGAAAGTCAGTTGGGAAGCCAACTGCAACACAGCAAAAGAAAGGGAACCTCTCTTCTCAGGAAGAAGTTCTGCCCTCTGAGGGAACTGAGCCTTTGGAGCTTGAACCTTATCAGGTTGAGCTCTTAGGCCCAGGGGGACCCTCAAGGGAGGAGCTGTGTAAGGGACAAGAAACCTGTCCCTCTCTTGAAGGCCTTAGGCAGCAAGCTGCTGAAGAGTCCAAAGGCAAGAAAAATGGAACGCATAGGGTCTATTGGGAAGATGGACTCCTGTACACTGAGGCCAGAGACCCCAAACCTGGTGCCACTAGGAGAGTGGTAGTGCCTCAGCTGTTCAGGAAGTTCATCCTAACATTGGCCCATGACATTCCCCTTGCTGGACATTTGGGACAAACCAAGACGTGGGAGAGGTTAGTCAACCACTTCTACTGGCCCAATATGTCCAACATGGTTAAGGAGTTTTGCCTCTCCTGCCCCACCTGTCAAGCCAGTGGTAAGACAGGTGGGCATCCAAAGGCCCCCCTCATTCCACTTCCAGTGGTGGGGGTGCCCTTTGAAAGAGTGGGTGTGGACATAGTTGGTCCACTAGAACCTCCCACAGCCTCAGGAAATATGTATATCCTGGTAGTAGTGGATCATGCTACCAGGTATCCTGAAGCTATTCCCCTTAGGTCGACTACTGCCCCTGCAGTAGCCAAGGCCCTCATTGGTATCTTTACCAGAGTGGGTTTCCCTAAGGAGGTGGTGTCTGACAGAGGTACCAACTTCATGTCAGCATACCTAAAGCACATGTGGAATGAGTGTGGAGTGACTTATAAATTCACTACACCATACCATCCACAAACTAATGGCTTGGTTGAGAGATTCAACAAGACATTAAAAGGCATGATCATGGGGCTCCCAGAAAAACTCAAAAGGAGATGGGATGTCCTCTTGCCATGTCTGCTTTTCGCTTACAGAGAGGTGCCACAGAAGGGAGTAGGATTCTCACCCTTTGAACTTCTGTTTGGTCATCCTGTAAGGGGACCACTTGCCCTTGTTAAAGAAGGCTGGGAGAGACCTCTCCATGAGCCTAAACAGGACATAGTGGACTATGTACTTGGCCTTCGCTCTAGAATGGCAGAGTACATGGAAAAGGCAACCAAAAACCTTGAGGCCAGCCAACAGCTCCAGAAGTTTTGGTATGACCAAAAGGCTGCACTGGTTGAGTTCCAACCAGGGCAGAAAGTCTGGGTTCTGGAGCCTGTGGCTCCCAGGGCACTCCAGGACAAATGGAGTGGCCCTTACCCAGTACTAGAAAGGAAGAGTCAGGTCACCTACCTGGTGGACCTGGGCACAAGCAGGAGCCCCAAGAGGGTGATCCATGTAAACCGCCTTAAGCTCTTCCACGACAGGGCTGATGTCAATCTGTTGATGGTAACAGATGAGGATCAGGAGGCAGAGAGTGAACCTCTCCCTGATCTTCTGTCATCAGACCCAAAAGATGGCACAGTAGATGGAGTGATCTACTCAGACACCCTCTCTGGCCAACAGCAAGCTGATTGTAGGAGAGTCCTACAACAGTTTCCTGAACTCTTCTCCTTAACCCCTGGTCAGACACACCTGTGTACCCATGATGTGGACACAGGAGACAGCATGCCTGTCAAGAACAAAATCTTTAGACAATCTGACCATGTTAAAGAAAGCATCAAGGTGGAAGTCCACAAGATGCTGGAATTGGGAGTAATTGAGCGCTCTGACAGCCCCTGGGCTAGCCCAGTGGTCTTAGTCCCCAAACCTCACACCAAAGATGGAAAGAAAGAGATGAGGTTTTGTGTGGACTACAGAGGGCTCAATTCTGTCACCAAGACAGATGCTCATCCAATTCCAAGAGCTGATGAGCTCATAGACAAATTAGGTGCTGCCAAATTCTTAAGTACCTTTGACTTGACAGCAGGGTACTGGCAAATAAAAATGGCACCTGGAGCAAAAGAGAAAACAGCATTCTCCACACCTGATGGGCATTATCAGTTTACTGTTATGCCCTTTGGTTTAAAGAATGCCCCTGCCACCTTCCAAAGGTTGGTGAATCAAGTCCTTGCTGGCTTGGAGTCCTTTAGCACAGCTTATCTTGATGATATTGCTGTCTTTAGCTCCACCTGGCAGGATCACCTGGTCCACCTGAAGAAGGTTTTGAAGGCTCTGCAATCTGCAGGCCTCTCTATCAAGGCATCCAAATGCCAGATAGGGCAGGGAACTGTGGTTTACTTGGGCCACCTTGTAGGTGGAGGCCAAGTTCAGCCACTCCAACCCAAGATCCAGACTATTCTGGACTGGGTAGCTCCAAAAACCCAGACTCAAGTCAGGGCATTCCTTGGCTTGACTGGGTATTACAGGAGGTTTGTGAAGGGATATGGATCCATTGTGACAGCCCTCACTGAACTCACCTCCAAGAAAATGCCCAAGAAAGTGAACTGGACTGTGGAATGCCAACAGGCCTTTGACACCCTGAAACAAGCAATGTGCTCAGCACCAGTTCTAAAAGCTCCAGATTATTCTAAGCAGTTCATTGTGCAGACTGATGCCTCTGAACATGGGATAGGGGCAGTTTTGTCCCAAACAAATGATGATGGCCTTGACCAGCCTGTTGCTTTCATTAGCAGGAGGTTACTCCCCAGGGAGCAGCGTTGGAGTGCCATTGAGAGGGAGGCCTTTGCTGTGGTTTGGTCCCTGAAGAAGCTGAGACCATACCTCTTTGGGACTCACTTCCTAGTTCAAACTGACCACAGACCTCTCAAATGGCTGATGCAAATGAAAGGTGAAAATCCTAAACTGTTGAGGTGGTCCATCTCCCTACAGGGAATGGACTTTATAGTGGAACACAGACCTGGGACTGCCCATGCCAATGCAGATGGCCTTTCCAGGTTCTTCCACTTAGAAAATGAAGACTCTCTTGGGAAAGGTTAGTCTCATCCTCTTTCGTTTGGGGGGGGGTTGTGTAAGGAAATGCCTCCTTGGCATGGTTGCCCCCTGACTTTTTGCCTTTGCTGATGCTATGTTTACAATTGAAAGTGTGCTGAGGCCTGCTAACCAGGCCCCAGCACCAGTGTTCTTTCCCTAACCTGTACTTTTGTATCCACAATTGGCAGACCCTGGCATCCAGATAAGTCCCTTGCAACTGGTACTTCTAGTACCAAGGGCCCTGATGCCAAGGAAGGTCTCTAAGGGCTGCAGCATGTCTTATGCCACCCTGGAGACCTCTCACTCAGCACAGACACACTGCTTGCCAGCTTGTGTGTGCTAGTGAGGACAAAACGAGTAAGTCGACATGGCACTCCCCTCAGGGTGCCATGCCAGCCTCTCACTGCCTATGCAGTATAGGTAAGACACCCCTCTAGCAGGCCTTACAGCCCTAAGGCAGGGTGCACTATACCATAGGTGAGGGTACCAGTGCATGAGCATGGTACCCCTACAGTGTCTAAACAAAACCTTAGACATTGTAAGTGCAGGGTAGCCATAAGAGTATATGGTCTGGGAGTCTGTCAAACACGAACTCCACAGCACCATAATGGCTACACTGAAAACTGGGAAGTTTGGTATCAAACTTCTCAGCACAATAAATGCACACTGATGCCAGTGTACATTTTATTGTAAAATACACCACAGAGGGCACCTTAGAGGTGCCCCCTGAAACTTAACCAACTATCTGTGTAGGCTGACTGGTTCCAGCAGCCTGCCACACTAGAGACATGTTGCTGGCCCCATGGGGAGAGTGCCTTTGTCACTCTGAGGCCAGTAACAAAGCCTGCACTGGGTGGAGATGCTAACACCTCCCCCAGGCAGGAGCTGTAACACCTGGCGGTGAGCCTCAAAGGCTCACCCCTTTGTCACAGCCCAGCAGGGCACTCCAGCTTAGTGGAGTTGCCCGCCCCCTCCGGCCACGGCCCCCACTTTTGGCGGCAAGGCTGGAGGGAACAAAGAAAGCAACAAGGAGGAGTCACTGGCCAGTCAGGACAGCCCCTAAGGTGTCCTGAGCTGAAGTGACTCTAACTTTTAGAAATCCTCCATCTTGCAGATGGAGGATTCCCCCAATAGGGTTAGGATTGTGACCCCCTCCCCTTGGGAGGAGGCACAAAGAGGGTGTACCCACCCTCAGGGCTAGTAGCCATTGGCTACTAACCCCCCAGACCTAAACACGCCCTTAAATTTAGTATTTAAGGGCTACCCTGAACCCTAGAAAATTAGATTCCTGCAACTACAAGAAGAAGGACTGCCTAGCTGAAAACCCCTGCAGAGGAAGACCAGAAGACGACAACTGCCTTGGCTCCAGAAACTCACCGGCCTGTCTCCTGCCTTCCAAAGATCCTGCTCCAGCGACGCCTTCCAAAGGGACCGGCGACCTCGACATCCTCTGAGGACTGCCCCTGCTTCGAAAAGACAAGAAACTCCCGAGGACAGCGGACCTGCTCCAAGAAAAGCTGCAACTTTGTTTCCAGCGGCTTTAAAGAACCCGGCAAGCTCCCCGCAAAAGGCGTGAGACTTGCAACACTGCACCCGGCGACCCCGACTCGGCTGGTGGCGATCCAACACCTCAGGAGGGACCCCAGGACTACTCTAAGACTGTGAGTACAAAAACCTGTCCCCCCTGAGCCCCCACAGCGCCGCCTGCAGAGGGAATCCCGAGGCTTCCCCTGACCGCGACTCTTTGAACCTAAAGTCCCGACACCTGGGAGAGACCCTGCACCCGCAGCCCCCAGGACCTGAAGGACCGGACTTTCACTGGAGGAGTGACCCCCAGGAGTCCCTCTCCCTTGCCCAAGTGGAGGTTTCCCCGAGGAACCCCCCCCTTGCCTGCCTGCAGCGCTGAAGAGATCCCTAGATCTCCCATTGACTTCCATTACAAACCCGACGCTTGTTTCGACACTGCACCCGGCCGCCCCCGCGCTGCTGAGGGTGAAATTTCTGTGTGGACTTGTGTCCCCCCCGGTGCCCTACAAAACCCCCCTGGTCTGCCCTCCGAAGACGCGGGTACTTACCTGCAAGCAGACCGGAACCGGGGCACCCCCTTCTCTCCATTCTAGCCTATGTGTTTTGGGCACCACTTGGAACTCTGCACCTGACCGGCCCTGAGCTGCTGGTGTGGTGACTTTGGGGTTGCTCTGAACCCCCAACGGTGGGCTACCTTGGACCAAGAACTGAACCCTGTAAGTGCCCTACTTACCTGGTAAAACTAACAAAAACTTACCTCCCCCAGGAACTGTGAAAATTGCACTAAGTGTCCACTTTTAAAACAGCTATTTGTCAATAACTTGAAAAGTATACATGCAATTTTGATGATTTGAAGTTCCTAAAGTACTTACCTGCAATACCTTTCGAATGAGCTATTACATGTAGAATTGGAACCTGTGGTTCTTAAAATAAACTAAGAAAAGATATTTTTCTATATAAAAACCTATTGGCTGGATTTGTCTCTGAGTGTGTGTACCTCATTTATTGTCTATGTGTATGTACAACAAATGCTTAACACTACTCCTTGGATAAGCCTACTGCTCGACCACACTACCACAAAATAGAGCATTAGTATTATCTATTTTTACCACTATTTTACCTCTAAGGGGAACCCTTGGACTCTGTGCATGCTATTCCTTACTTTGAAATAGCACATACAGAGCCAACTTCCTACAAGGTGGATCCCTATTCTACTCACCAAAGAAGGTGTGCCAGATCATCGTGGCCTGCTATATGCTTCACAACTTGGCTTTGCGACGACAGGTGCCTTTTCTGCAGGAGGATGGTCCAGATGGCGGTGTTGTGGCAGCTGTGGAGCCTGTGGACAGTGATGAGGATGAAGCAGAGGAAGAAGACATGCAGAACAGGGACTCAGTGATCCAGCAATATTTCCAGTGAAACACAGGTAAGAATACAATCCTGCCTACTACATGTACTTTTACACTACTACCTCTCTCCTGTCTGTCGTTTTCACCCAGTGTATGGTCACTGAGTTCTCACTTTCCCTTACGGTTTCACAGATGTGGGTCCCACTGTGTGACATCTGCTTAAATTCCTCATGGACTAGAGCTGTGTGACATAGGTATGTTGACATTACTATTTCAAAAACATTTTGTCACTGTAATTGCAAATACACTATTTCGAAATCACAGACAGACTCCAGATCATTTTGTGCTTTAGGTGTGTTTATTTAAATGCAAAATATTGGAGGGGGAAGTTAAATGGTGAGGGGTGATGGCGTAGGAGTGTCTATGGCAGAGTCCAGTCTATTAGTCTGACAGGTGCATTGCCCATATGGGCATAGGAAGTGGAGCTGGGGCAGTTTAATTATGGACAGGGTGACAAAGTGGGACAGTAGGATGACTATCAGGGTGGTCTCATTTCTTGGCGGGGGTCTTGGCATCGTTCTCTGTCTTGTTCCTGGATCTCAGGGACCGTGTGCGGGGTGGTTCTCCGTCTGCAGGGGGTGGGGTGCTGGTGTGGTGGTCCTGTGGCGGGGCGTCCTGTCCACTAGCACCGGCAGAGGTGGTGGGCAGGTCATCGTCCATGCTAGTGTCAGGGGCCCCATGTAGTGCCACAGTGTCCCTCCTGGTGTTGAGTACTTCCTTCAGCACCCCTACGATGGTGCCCAGGGTGGAGCTTATGGTTCTGAGTTCCTCCCTGAAGCCCATGTACTGTTCCTCCTGCTTGCGCTGGGTCTCCTGAAACTTGGCCAGTACCGTTGCCATAGTCTTCTGGGAGTGGTGGTATGCTCCCATGATGGAGGAGAGGGCCTCGTGGAGAGTGGGTTCCCTTGGCCTGTCCGCCCCCTGTCGCACGGCAGCCCTCCCAGTTCCCCTGTGTCCCTGGGCCTCCGTCCCCTGGACTGTGTGCCCACTGCCACTGCCCCCAGGTCCCTGTTGTTGTTGGGGTGGTGGGTTATCCTGGGTTCCCTGTAGTGGTGGACACACAGCTGATTGACGTGTCCTGGGGACGGAGGTATGGGCCCGCTGGGTGGGTGCTGTGCTAGTGTTTCCAGAGGGGGGAAGGTCTGTGGTGGCCTGTGCCTGTGTGAGGGGAACTGACTGTCCAGAGGTCCCCGATGGTCCGGGCTGGTCATCTAGATCCAGCTGGACAGAGCTGCTGTCATCACTGTGGGCCTCTTCTGTGGGTGGAGCGGACATGTCTGGACCCTCCTGTCTGGTGACGTTGGGTAGGGGTCCTGCAGGGGTGGAAAGGCATGATTATTGCTTCTGTGTGTGCCATGGTGTGCAATGGGTGGGTCACCCTGTACCCCAGTGCTTCCATTCTTGTGTGGGACCTTCTGTGATAATGGTTTAGGGGGGTGTATGGGTATGTGCAGTGGGCATGCTTTGGTGATGGGTGTCCATGCTTTGGTGTTGCATGCAGGGCTTGGTGTTGGGATGGGTGGTTTGAGATAATGGGACATTTGTGAGGAGTTGGGGTGATGGGGTGAGGGCGACGGTGGGGGTATGTGATAGCATGCAGGTAGGGTGGGGGATATAATAGTAAAGCTTTGACTTACCAGAGTCCATTCCTCCACCTACTCCTGCGAGGCCCTCAGAATGCAGAATCGCCAAGACCTGCTCCTTCCATGTTGTTAGTTGTGGGGGAGGAGGTGGTGGTCCGCCGCGAGTCCGCTGAACCGCCAGGTGGTGTCTTGAGACCACGGAACGCACCTTCCCCCGTAGGTCGTTCCACCTTTTTCTAATGTCCTCCCAATTTCTTGGGTGTTGTCCCACTGCGTTGACCCTGTACATTATTCTTCGCCATAGCTCCATCTTCCTTGCAATTGAGGTGTGCTGCACCTGTGCTCCGAATAGCTGTGGCTCTACCCGTACGATTTCCTCCACCATGACCCTGAGCTCCTCCTCCGAGAAACTGGGGTGTCTTTGCCATGGGGTGGTGTAGGTGATGTGTGGGGTGGAGTGTGTCGTGATAAGTGTGGTGATATGTAGTGGTGTGTTGTGTGAGGTGCGTGGAAGTTGTGTGGGTGATGGTGTTATGTGCCTGTGGATGCTGTTGTACTTGCTGGTGGTGTCTCTCTCTGGCCTTCTTTCTGAATTTTTTGTTGTGGGGGTTTGTGGGTGATGTGGGTGTGTGTTTTATATTGTAATGGATGTGTGGGAGTGGTGTGTGTATGTGTCTCAGGTGTGTGTATTTTGAATCGTCCAATGTGGGGATGTTTTGTAGAAGTGTGTGTATTTTGAGCGCGGCGGTGTGTACCGCCAATGGAATACCGCGGTTGAAAGACCGCCGCGTGGATTCATGTGTCGTGATAGTGTGGGCGTATTTCTGTTGGCATGACGGTGGAGGTTTTGTTATCGCCAGTTTATCACTGACCTTTGGTGTGGCGGACTTGTGTGGGTGTCTGAATTTTGGCGGGTTCCGAGATGTGGGTCATAATAGCTGTGAATTCCGCGGCCGCGGCGGTGTGTTGGCGGTCTTCTGCATGGCGGTAAGCAGCTTTTACCGCCAATGTTGTAATGACCGCCTAAATCAGACTTTGAAAAATACCTACGTGCCTACGCTGAAAAGGCACTTCATTCTTGGACATCTATGCTCTGGTTAGCTGAGTTAGCTTACAATAACTCATTCCACACTTCTATTGGCGTTACACCCTTTTTTGGTTTATTTGGCTATCATCCTGACACCCTGCCCATCACAATTCCTCAAGAAAGTTCTCTTACTCCAGCTGTATCAGAAACCTTTCAGCATTTGCATCAAACCCAGAAACTGATTCAACAGCATTTAGAAAAAGCCAAACAAAAATACAAAAGGCATTATGACAAGAAACATTGTGAGGGACCGCAATATCAACCAGGTGACAAAGTGTGGCTTTCCACAAAACATATAGGGGGTCATTATGACCCTGGCGGAAGGCGGAGAAGCAGCGGTAAGACGCCAACAGGCTGGCGGTCTTTCCTCTGTGTATTATGACCATGGCAGTTACCGCCATGGTCATCCGCCGGTTCTTCGTTCCGCCCGCCAGGACGGAGACGACCGCCGGGCTGGAGACCAGTGTCTCCAGCCCAGCAGCCGTCACTATACCGCCGGCGGTATTTGGACCCGGCTGACCGCCATGGATTTCGTGCGGTTTGAAACCGCCATGAAATCCATGGCGGTAAGCACTATCAGTGCCAGGGAATTCCTTCCCTGGCACTGATAGGGGTCTCCCCCACCCCCACCCCCCCTGCCACACCCCAAAGGTGGCAGGACCCCCCTCCCCACCCCGACCCCCATCATAACATCACTCATACACACACGACACGCACGCAGGCACCACCAACACACATACACGCACACACACCGACATACATGCCAACATCCACACACACAGTCAGACACACACATCCACATTCAAACATACACGCACACATCCATACAGACATACCTACAGACATACACGCACTCATTCCCATACACACAATACCCCTGCAAGCATACACGCACTCACACACCCCCTCTACATACACCCACACACACACACCCATGCACGCACACAACACACAACACCCCCCCACCCACCTCCCCTCACGGACGATCGACTTGCCTGGTTCGACGATCCTCCGGGAGGGGACGGGAGCCATGGGGGCTGATCCGCCGACACCACACCACCAACAGAACACCGCCACGCCGAATCACAGGACGTGATTCGCTGGGCGGTGTTCTGTTGGCGTAGCGGTGGAGGTGGAGCAACCTCCACTTCCCAGCCACCCGCCAGTATGGCTGTTGGCGGCTCTCCGTCCGTAAAAGGACGGAGAGCTGCCAACGGTCATAATAGGTCGAGCGGCAAACCGCCACCACTGGCGGTCTTCCGCACGGCGGTCCCTCGGCGGTCTTGAAAAAAGACCGCCGAGGTCAAAAAGACCCCCATAGACTTCAAGAAGAAGCACATGTTTAATCCCAAATTTATAGGTCCTTCCACAGTCCTTCAGCAAATCAATCCGGTAACCTATAAACTACAATTGCCCAGATCCTTACGGATTCATCCAGTGTTCCACACTTTCCTATTGAAAAGGGCAGTCCAAAAGGTCCACCCTCATCCAGCTCCTGTTCTAGTACAGAGAGAAGAAGAATATGAAGTTAAGAAAGTGTTGGATTCTAAACTATGAGGGCGTAATCTATGGTACTTAATCTCATGTAAAGGTTATGGTCCTGAAAGTAACTCATGGGTTTCCGCATCTGATGTTCATGCTCCAGTACTTGTGAGACGCTTTCTTCATCTTAATCCAGGCAAACCAGGCCCTAGAGCGCGTCTGGGAGAGGGGAGTACTGTCAACACCAGGACAGTGAGCGCTCTATTGGCGACTAGAATGCAAAAACCCAGCACTCTCAAAACAACGTAATTTATGTATTGTGCTGATATGTTGTTGTTTAACCTTTTGCATTGCAGAGTTCAATCCTGAAGACTTATTTTTAACGTGCTTACAAATGCTGTTCATTTGCAATGTATTGCTGCAGCCTTTCAGAGTGTGTTAGGGTGTGGTCCCTTTCCAGAGCCTTCTAGAGACTTTCCCTGCAACATGCCTGGGTGTGGTTGTGGGCTGGGCCAAGACTCTATAAAAAGGAGCCAGCCCAGCTCCAAGTGCTCACTATTCAGAGGTCCCAGTGCAGAGCAGCAGCTACTTCCTGAGCTCCTGTCCCGGTGGCCTATTTGATCTTCCAGACATCTCACTTTAATTCTTCATTTGGAAATCCTTGTTCTGGGAGGTAAGACGGTGGTTGGGCTGGCCTCCCGACGCTGTTATCGAGAACTCTCATGTTCTTGGGCCTAATTCTTTTATGATTTGACAGAGTACTTTGCGCGTGTGAAATATGCACTTGAGTGTTTGTGACATTTGCAGGGTGACTTGCGAATCGGCAAGACGCGTGATTCGTTTCATGATAATTTAATCTTGTTAATTATTGCGCGCTACCATTTCTTGGCATTTACATCGTGGTTTACGAATCAGCAAGACGCATGATTCTCTCCTCGAGTTTAATTCATGTTGTTTATTGTATGCCACTATTCTAAGATATTTATCATGTAATATTCGAGTTGACAACTTATGTGATTTGTTTTTCCTGAATCCATATTGTGTTATTCATGGTGCACAATCCTTTTATGGTGTTTACTATATATATATATATAAATCTACAATATGCGCAATTTGTGTTGAAACATTTTAAGAGTACACAGAAGATCAGAGTGTCTAGATGCAATATTGTATGGTCCTAGTATGCATTCTCAAAAAAGGATTTATATGACTGGTTTAAAATTTAGTCAGAACGCTTTTCTGATTCTCATGTAAAGGAAAGTACTTGAATAAGAAAGTTTTCATTTAATCCATCTTGATTCCCTTACAGGTGTCCGGCCATCTTGAAACTTAGTCATTTTAAACTTAATTCTTAGATTGTTCATGTTTTCAGAATGACTATGCTTAGAATCATAGTCTAGATTTGATTTCAGGAGATATAATTTTCATATTGTGTGTTCTAACCTTTTTCTTGCTACAGGTCTCCTTCCCAGCTGTTTCCCTTCCTAATCCCCTCTTCCCTTCTTGAACTCTCTTAGCCTCTGTGATTTATCTATCAGAGTCTTGGAGCTGTTCAGTGGTGGACGTGTTGGGAACGTGCTCAGACCCCGAGGATCTGGTGACTCCGACACATACTGGATTGTTGGCCCAACAGAGATCGATCCAGGCTCCGGCCTCCTCTCTGATGGCAGCCATTGTCTCTGTTTCTACTGTCCTCCCTCCAACTTCCACTTCCCAGTCTCTTTCTCCTCAACCCCAACCCCAACCCATCCCAGGCACACATACAGACGAGCATGCACACAAGACAACACCCAAGAATGTCACATGCAAACACAAGCACCACACTTCATCCTACAGGCTCTCACACAAACACCATCCAGTTGCAGACACAACAACATCCACTGTCTCCACTGTTATCCCCTCATCCTCCTCCTCTGCCTCCCACCCAGTTACGTCCACACTCACACCTGCATGCACTACATCATCATACATTACCTGCATCATCACCACACCAAGCAGAACACACACGTCACTGGCAGACACCTCCACAACAGCCATGCACATGTCCCCTGTGTCCTCTCCCTCCGTGTCTGTCCCCCCTCCTAAAGTTCACAAATGCAAGCACTCAGACACCCAACAGCCATCCACCTCACAACAGCATACAACCCATGCACCTGCACCCAAATCCAGCAGACACACACCTCCAACAACCACTCCCTCATCCTCCACTCCCATTTCTCCTCCCTCTTTCCACCTTAATGTCCCTAAAAAGCTTTTCCTTTCTACCACTGACCTCTTCCCTACCCCTCCCCCGTCCTGCACGTATGGCCAGGGTACCAAGAACCCAGCCAAGCACCTCAGCCAAACAGTCCACGGGCCCAGTTCCATCAACAGATACTCGTGGTGGAAAGGATTCCAGGCCACAAATACTGAAGGAGAAGGAGCCTGCACCAGCCATCACAAATGGGAAGGAGCCTGCAGCAGCCATCACAAAGGGGAAGGAGCCTGAAGCAGTCAGAAGAAAGGGGAAGGAGCCTTCAGCAGCTGGCAGAAAGGGGAAGGAGCCTGCACCAACCATCACAAAGGGGAAGGAGCCTGAAGCAGCCAGAAGAAAGGGGAAGGAGCCTGCAGCAGCCAGAAGAAAGGGGAAGGAGCCTGCAGCAGCCGGCAGAAAGGGGAAGGAGCCTGCACCAGCCATCACAAAGGGGAAGGAGCCTGCACCAGCCATCACAAAGGGATAGGAGCCTGCACCAGCAGCTGTCACAGAGCCCCCACCGCCAGCCATGGTTGTGCAGCCAACAGTGAGTACAAGGGCTGAGCAGGAGCCTCCCACTACCACCATCACCACAGTGCAGCCAACAGTGAGTGCAGGGCCTGAGCAGGAGCCTCCTACTACCACCATCACCACAGTGCCGCCAACAGTGAGTGCAGGGGCTGAGCAGGAGCCTCCCACTACCACCACCACCACAGTGCAGCCGTCACTGCAGGCAGACGTCATGTAGTCCACCATCCAAGGGCTACTTTGTGGGCTGCCCACTTCAGAACCAGTGGGGTATTCACCCACTCAAGAGACTGTGGCCGTGCACTCCCCAGGACAGAGCACAGGGCATGTTGCCCCCTCCATAACCAGTGGGGATGACACCCACTCGAGAGACTGTGGCCTTGCACTCCCCAGGACAGAGCAATGGGCATGTTGCCCCCTCCAGAACCAGTGGGGATGGCACCCACTTGAGAGACTGTGGCCTTGCACTCCCCAGGACGGAGCACAGGGCATGTTGCCACCTCCAGAACCAGTGGGGATGACACCCAATCAAGAGACTGTGGCCTTGCACGCCCCAAAACAGACCAATGGGCATGCTGCCCCCTCTGGAACCAGTGGTCTTGTTTCCACATCCGGCTGAGGTGCCCCCCTCCGAGGTGCTTGCCTATTTGCAAACTGATGCCCATGCAGTGTTCTCTCCGTATTGGAACGAGTGGGGCCTTGGACTTTGCCCTGTGGCCATGTGGCCTCTGTGAACTGAGGACTGGGCAGTGTCCCTTTTTTGTACATTTGTACATATTTGTTGCATTGCCAAATCGATTTTTTATTTATGATGTTGATCTTATTACAATCACTTTAGTCTATTCCTGTTGTCTTTGCATTATTCATGCAATTTATGGGGATAAATTGTTTTTGTAATGCATCTGGTTGTGTGTATGATGTGTGTGTGTGTGGGGTGTGTGTGGTGCATGTGTGTGTCACTCTCTTTTTCCTCCCTCCCACCCTTGTGTGCTAGGCGGCTGTACTCAGCGTCGTCATCTTCTCCGGCGTTGATGTTCGTGATGGAGCATAACGTAGAATATAATCGGGAAGACTTGCAGTTCGGGTTCCGTGGTGGTGTGGTTCTTCCCTGTGTCTCCAATGGTGAGTCCTTTGACTTTTGTGCTCTGTTTCTGCCAGGCTTTTGATGGCGTTGGTACTGCTCCGGAAAAGGTGGCGGATTGTAGCATCATAATATGGTGGGCGGAAGTTTGTCTTACACTTGGCTGCAGGCCGCTACCGCCGTGGTGGCTGTTGTTTCCGCCCTGGCGGTCGGTGTGGTCCATTGGCTGTCTTTCGGATATATCACCGCTGTTAGACCTGACAGCCTTAGGGTGGTCACCCCTAACATTTTGCCTGCCTCCCTCCACTTTTTGGCCACTGTTTTTGCTGTTTTTTAGACTCTGCGCACTATACCACTGCTAACCACTGCTAAAGTGCATATGCTCTCTCCCTTTAAACATTGTAACATTGGATCATATCCAATTGGACTATTTAATTTACTTATAGGTCCCTAGCACTATATGTGCCCAGGGCCTGTAGATTAAATGCTACTAGTGGGCCTGCAGCACTGATTGTGCCACCCACTTAATTAGCCCCTTAACCTTGTCTCAGGCCTGCCATTGCAAGGCCTGTGTGTGAAGTTTCACTGCCAATTCGACTTGGCATTTAAAAGTACTTGCCAAGCCTAAAACTCCCCTTTTTCTACATATAAGATGCCCCCAAGGTAGGCCCTCAGTAACCCGTAGGGCAGGGTGCTGTGTAGGAAAAAGGCAGGACATGTACCTATGTAGTTTACATGAACTGGTAGTGTGAAACGCCCAAATTCGTTTTTACACTGCTGTGAGGCCTGCTCCCTTCATAGGCTAACATTGGGGCTGCCCTCATACATTGTTTGAGTGGTAGCTGCTGATCTGAAAAGAGTGTGAAGGTCATATTTAGTATGGCTAGAATGGTGATATAAAATCCTGCTGACTGGTGAAGTTGGATTTAATATTACTATTTTAGAAATGCCACTTTTAGAAAGTGAGCCTTTTTTCTGCACTTAAATCTTTCTGTGCCTTACAATCCACGTCTGGCTGGGTTTAGTTGACAGCTCCTTGTGCATTCACTCAGTCACACCCCAAACACAGGATACTCAGCCTCACTTTCATACATCTGCATTTTAAATGGGTCTTCCTAGGTTGGGAGGGTGGGGGGCCTGCTCTCACACAAAGGACTGCCACACCCCCTACTGGGACCCTGGCAGACAGGATTGAACTGAAAGGGGACCTGGTGCACTTCTAAGCCACTCTATGAAGTTTCCCCCACTTCAAAGGCACATTTGTGTAGATAAAAGGGGCCTCTGCCCCTTCCAACTCAGACACTTCATTGAGAAGAAACTTGTAACCAGAACCTGCATCCTGCCAAGAAGAACTGCCTGGCTGCCCAAAGGACTCACCCGACTTCTTTCTGTGAAGGACTGATGCCTTGCTGCTGCCCTGCTGCCTTGCTGGTTTCTGGCTGTGGTGAAGAAGGGCTCTCCAAGGGCTTTGATAGAGCTTGCCTCCTGTTCCCTGAAGTCTCAGGACCAAAAAGACTTCTCTCTTGCAACTGGACTCCTTGTGAAGCGAAAATTTGACACACAGCTTGCCAAAACCGACGCACAGCCTGACCTGCGGTGAGAAATTCACCGCACGCTGAACCGGAACGTGCAGCGTGACTTAGCAAGGAGAAGATCGAAGCGGCGCTTGCGTTGCAACCGGAACTTCGAAGCATGGCCCACCGGATCGACGCACAGCCGACCTGGGATGACACAGCCCAACGTCTAGAGGGGAATCGATGCAGCGCTTGTCGAGAGAAAATTCCATGCAACGCCCACCGGAACGACTCAGGGCTTGTGACTTCGTTCTGCAAGCCCAGGATTCCACTCACAGACCCCGGGGTGTCTGAAAACCCCGCAACCCGAAGAGGAGCCACAACCGAGTGCCGGAAATTGACGCACAGCCGTCCCTGCGTGGAAACTAAATGACGCATTGCTGTGTGCGGCCCTAGAATTCGACGCACACCCCTTTGTTTCCACGCTTCTCCTCCTCTGCGGCCCTTTGCGGAGATTTTTCACACGAACCAGGTACTTTGTGCTTGAAAGAGACTTTGTTTGCTTTAAAAAGACTTAAGACACTTTACATCACTTTCAGTGATATCCCTACATTTACTTACTGCATCTTTGATCGTTTTGACCTGCAAATATCCAGATAAATATTACATAGTTTTCTAAACACTGTGTGGTGTATTTTTATGCTGCTATATGGTGGTATTGTATGATTTATTGCACAAATACTTTACACATTGCCTTCTAAGTTAAGCCTGACTGCTCAGTGCCAAACTACCAGAGGGTGGGCGCAGGATAATTTGGATTGTGTGTGACTTACCCTGAATAGAGTGAGGGTCCTTGCTTGGAAAGGGAGAAACCTGACTGCCAACCAAAGACCCCATTTCTAACAACCGCCATAGTTATAATTTGGCGGTATTTACCGCCAGCTTATTGATGGTATTACTGCCACTTTATCACCGACCACCAGGGTCGTAATGAGGGCCTACATATGGTGTCACTTCTGCTGGATTGAGGACCACGTCTTCTGTTACACACTCGAGGAGCTATGTTCAGAAAGTGACATCAAGGGAGATCTCAGTACCACACAGAGCTGTGGTTGGAGCTGGTGAGTTTGCTTTTGCATTGCACATCTGCATTGAACACCTCAATGCTATGGTTTGACCTGTCACTTGTAGGTGTACACAAACCCGCTCACATGTGGAACATCCATTGATGGAAAGATCATTTTACTTACCTCTTGTGTTGCACCACATGATATTCTAAGGCAAATACTTAGCCCATTGCAACCTCTGAAATCAGGTGCTGAGGACAATGAGTAGCTTCTTGAAGAAGGACCATCCACCAGTGGCGTGTGACGGACAATCCAAGGGGATAACCCACTGCTCTTTCAAGCAGCCTTGTCAGCTACCAGTAATGCACAGGAGGAGGAGGAAGCAGAGGAGGAAGAAGTGGTAGTAGTGGAGGATGAAGGAGATCTGTCGCTGTTTGCAGAGGATGATGAAGCTGATCCCCTGCCCACCATTGCTGGTCCACTGGGCAAAATATCTAAGCCGACACCTGCTCCTGCCAACATAGTGCCTCCCACTCCACCCTGAGGATTGACCATACCCGGCAGTCAGCCAACCAGCCACAGCATTCACAAATCCCAACACAACCATCAACCCCTCCCAGCCCTCACGTCCAGGTCAGAAGTGTTGAAGCTGTATATACTTTATCAAAATGAGATTTAGGCCCTCATTTTGACATTGGCTGTAAAAACCACCAACCGCAGTGGCGATGGTAGACAAAAGACGCTTGCTGCGGTTACCAGCCATCTACCGTATTATGACCACAGCTGGATTTCCTCCACAAGTAGGGTGGAAATCCGGTTGTGGTCATGTCGGCGGATGGCGGTAAGGTGACTCTGCTGCCACAGCAGAGCCACGCCAGTAGACCGCCACCAGACGTATTATGAGAAATAATACGGCCTGGCGGTGTTCTGCTGGGGGGCGCTGCTGGCAGTAGCAGCGCCCCGTCCCATCTCCTGCCGGAGGACCCACTGACTACCGGTAAGTCGGGTCTCCAACAGGAGAGGAGGGGTGTTGTGTGTGAGTGTGGGTGTTTGTGAATGTTTGTGTGTGCATGGATGCGGGTGTGTGTTGCGTGTATGTGTGAAATTTGCGTGCGGATGTATGTGTGAATGGATGTATGAATGCATGGATGCATGTTGGAATGGGTGTGTGTATGCATGTGTGTGTATGAAGGGGGGTGAATGTAGGCGGGGTCGGGAGAGTTAGGTGGGCTTAAGGGGGTAACTGGAGTGGGAGGGGGGAGACCCCTACCAGTGACAGGGAAGGAATTCCCTGTCACTGATATGGCCTACTGCCATGGTTTTCGTGGTGTTACGAATGCCACGAAAACCATGGCGGTAGGTGGGGTCATAATCCCACAGGCGGAACAATGACGGCCGCCGGGCTGGAGATGGATATCTCCAGCCCGGCAGCTGTTACCGCCGTGGCGGTCAGAGTGGCACATTGGCGGGTTGGATTCAGCCAACCTGTCAATGTCATAATATGGCGGTAAGTACCACCAGCCTGTTGGCGGTACTTACTGCCATATAACCACCGACCACTGGGGTCGTAATGACCCCCATAGTGTGCCAGGGGTTCCCCAGGGGCTTAACAGAGGCTAAAGTAAATAATAATAATGCTCTCTTTTGTGGAAGTGTGGTCGAGCAGTTAGGCTTATCAGTGGGTAGTGCAAAGCATTTGTTATACACCCACAGTCAATAAAGGAAGCACACACTCAAAGCCTAACTCCAGGCCAATGGTTTTTATATAGCAAACATGTATTTTGTTACTTTATTTCTAGAACCACAAGATTCAAGTTGTAGGTAAGTATATTTCCAAGTGAATATCCAACATATGTATCAATACCACTTTGTTTCAATTTGGCAAGTTACATGGTTTTAGAATAAATAACAATAATCTGTTCTAAAAGTTGACACACTTCAATTTTCAACACGGTTCTATGGGAGAAGAAAAGTTAGCATGGTTTCAAGGTAAGTATAAGACTTAGGTGGTCATTACAATCCTGGCGGACGGTGTTAAAGCAGCGGTAACACCAGCAAGAGGCCAGCGGTAAACATTTTGCAATTACAACCGTGGCGGAAACCGCCAAAAAAGACAGCCACTATAACACTCCGACCGCCACGGCGGTACAAACAAACAGTGCGGCGGTGACCGCCAACAGACAGGCGGGAGACAATGTACCGCCCACACTATTACAACCCACAAATCCACCACCTTTCCCGGGGCGGATTCACCGCGGATAAAAACACGGCGGAAACAGGATTCCGAACGGAAAACGCTCACCTCTACACACCCCACGAGGAACACCATGGACCCGGAACTCCAAATTCTCTCTGCAATAGTCTTCCTGCTCCTCTACCAGGAGCACGAACGCCGGCGGCGAAGACCACGGTGAGTACTGCACCTACGACACAGGGGAGGGAAAAAACAGGGACACATACACGCAACACCCCCACCCTCACCCCCTACAACACACACACTAATGCATATTGATACATCACAGTTACACCACCCAAACCCCCCGGAAGAATGCAAAGACAATAGAGAATGAGTGTAACCATTGTAATATATGAAAATCAAGTAGGCAAAAATATATATATACACCATGTACAAAATATATACCAAGCATAGTAGTCCAGGTAGTGCGCCAATTAAGTCAGTGGAACACTGGGCCCACACGGTATGGGCGAGGCCCACACAAGATCCCCGACCATGACGGAGAGAACACTGCAGGGGCTTCAGAGAGCAACAAAACAGGTACCTCAGGGGGAGGGAAAGGGGGGGCACCTCAGCTGGTTGAGTGCACGACGCCAAATCCACGAGGAGGCCACATGCCCACTGTTCAATCCTTGGGAGTGCAAAGCCACAGTCTCTCAAGTCTATACAGTGGGTGGGTTGCCCACTGTTCCATCCTGGGGAGTGCAAAGACACAGCCCCTCAAGTCTCTACAGTGGGTGGGTTGCCCACTGTTCAATCCTGGGGAGTGCAAAGCTACAGTCTCTCAAGTCTCTACAGTGGGTGGGTTGCCCACTGTTCAATCCTGGGGAGTGCAAAGCCACAGTCTCTCAAGTCTATACAGTGGGTGGGTTGCCCACTGTTCAATCCTGGGGAGTGCGAAGCCACAGTCTCTCAAGTCTCTACAGTGGGTGGGTTACCCACTGTTCCATCCTGGGGAGTGCAAAGCCATAGTCTCTCAAGTGGATAACAGTCTCCACTGGTTCTGGAGGGGGCATGGTGCCCAGAGTGCTTCATCCTGCTAAGGCCAGAGGAAGTGGATGGATCTCTCTACTGGTTCTGGAGGGGGCATGGTGCCCAGAGTGCTTCATCCTGCTAAGGACAGAGGTAGTGGATGGATCTCTCCACTGGTTCTGGAGGGGGCATGGTGCCCAGAGTGCTTCATCCTGCTAAGGACAGAGTTAGTGGATGGATCTCTCCACTGGTTCTGGAGGGGGCATGGTGCCCAGAGTGCTTCATTCTGCCCATGACGGACTCAGTAGCATCAGTGCCCTTGGCGCTCATGGGCCAGCGGTGCTTGAGGCGGCGGTGCCCTGTTCAGCGGTTCTTGAGGCGGCAGTGCCCTGTTCAGCGGTTCTTGCGGCTGCGGTGCCCTTTTCAGCGGTTCTTGAGGCGGCGGTGCCCTGTTCAGCGGTTCTTGAGGCGGCGGTGCCCTGTTCAGTGGTGCTTGAGGCGGCGGTGCCCTGTTCAACGGTTCTTGAGGCGGCGGTGCCCTGTTCAGCGGTTCTTGAGGTGGCGGTGCCCTGTTCAGCGGTGCTTGAGGCGGCGGTGTCCTGTTCAGCGGTTCTTGAGACGGCGGTGCCCTGTTTAGCGATCCTTGAGGCGGCGGTGCCCTGTTCAGCGGTTCTTGAGGCGGCAGTGCCCTGTTCAGCGGTTCTTGAGGCGGCTATGCCCTGTTCAGCGGTGCTTGAGGCGGCGGTGCCCTGTTCAGCGGTTCTTGAGGCTGCGGTGCCCTGTTCAGCGGTTCTTGAGGCGTCGGTGCCCTGTTCAGCGGTTCTTGAGGCGGTGGTGCCCTGTTCAGCGGTTCTTGAGGCGGCGGTGCCCTGTTCAGCGGTGCATGAGACGGCGGTGCCCTGTTCAGCGGTGCTTGAGGCGGCGGTGCCCTGTTCAGCGGTGCTTGAGGCGGGAGTGCCCTGTTCAGCGGTTCTTGAGGCTGCGGTGCCCTGTTCAGCGGTTCTTGAGGCGGCGGTGCCCTGTTCAGCGGTTCTTGAGGGGGCGGTGCTTGAGGCGGTGGTGCCCTGTTCAGCGGTTCTTGAGGCGGCGGTGCCCTGTTCAGCGGTTCTTGAGACGGCAGTGCCCTGTTCAGCGGTGCTTGGAGCGGCGGTCTCCATTGCAGTGACTCAGCTGCTGGCGGTCCTTCATGGCCCAGCGGGGCTTTTGTTGGCGGTCCTTCACGGCCCAGCTGGGCTTTTGCTGGCGGTCCTTCACGGCCCAGTGGGGCTTTTGCTGGCGGTCCTTCATGGCCCAGCGGGGCTTTTGCTGGTGGTCCTTCATGGCCCAGCGGGGCTGGTGCTGGCGGGGGCCTCCTGGGCAGCTGGGCTTGTGCTGGCGGTGGCCTCCTGGGCAGCTGGGCTGGTGCTGGCGGTGGCCTCCTGGGCAGCTGGGCTGGTGCTGGCGGTGGCCTCCTGGGCAGCTGGGTTGGTGCTGGCGGTGGCCTCCTGGGCAGCTGGGCTTGTGCTGGCGGTGGCCTCCTGGGCAGCTGGGCTGGTGCTGGCGGTGCCATCCTGGGCAGCTGGGCTGGTGCTGGCGGTGGCCTCCTGGGCGGCTGGGCTAGTCTGGGCTGGTGCTGGCGGTGGCCTCCTGGGCAGCTGGGCTGGTGCTGGCGGTGGCCTCCTGGGCAGCTGGGCTGGTGCTGGCGGTGGCCTCCTGGGCAGCTGGGATGATGGCGGTCTTCTCCACCGTGCTGCTCTTCCCAGACTTGCTGACTTTCTTGTGCCCCTTCCCCACCTTGGAAGGTGTCGCAGCTGACTCCACACTCCCACCTGTACCCCTGGGAGTGGCTTTGGTGGCTGGAGTCTTCCCCCTCTCCCGCCAGGCACTGGCCAACTTCTGATGCTTCACAGGTGGGGGACTGTCTGTGCTGTGGCTCCGTGCCACACTAGCTGCCTTGGTGGCCGGTGCACTCCAGATTCCGGTGACTGCAGGCGCCACTGGTCCCGGAGATGTTGTGGCTGAGGTGCTAATTCGGGACCTAGGAGACGGACGGGGTGGGGGAGGTGTGGGAAAGAGGTCAAGGTTGGACAGGAAATGTTTTTTGGACACACTGGGACGGGTAACTGGAGGGGGTTTGGGAGTGGAGGAAGAGGTTGTGGTTGTAGGAGGTGTTCGTTTGCTGACTTTGGGTGAAGGTGCATGCGCTGGAGGCTGTCGTGAGGTGGATGGCTGTTGGGTAGGTGTGTGCCTGCATTTGTGTATCTTGGGAGGGGGCGTCACAGACACACTGGGAGAGGACACAGGGGACATGTGAATGGCAGTGGGGGTGGTGACTGCACGTGAGCGGGGTGTGGTGGTGGGTGTGCTGGTGATGGTAGTAGTAGCTGTAGAGGTAGTGCATGCAGGTGTGAGTGTAGACGAGACTGGGAGGGAGGAGGGAGACGAGGAGGAGGGGGACACAGTGGAGGCAGTGGAAGTTGGTGTATCTGCATGTGTGTGATGCTTGCGTGAGTGCTTGTGGGATGTGTGGTGCTTATGTTTGCCTGAGCTTCCCTTGTGTGTTGACGTGTGTGCATGCTGGTCTGTAGGTGTGCTTGGGATAGGCTGAGGTACAGGGGATTGGTTCTGGGTGGAGGAAGTTGGAGGGGGGAGGCTAGACACAGGGACAATGACTGCCATCAGTGCTGAGGCTTGAGTCTGAAAAGCTCGCTGAAGGGCCACCTGCCCAGAATGAATGCCCTCCAGGAATGCATTTGTTTGTTGCAACTGCCTTTCTACACCCTGGATGGCATTCAAAATGGTAGACTTCCCAACAGTGAGGGACCTGAGGAGGTCAATGGCCTCCTCTCTGAGGGCAGCAGGGGTGACTGGGGCAGGGCCTGAGGTGCCGGGGTGAAGGTGATGCCCACCCTCCTGGGTGAGCGGGCACGGGGCGAAGGCTTAGGGGCTGCTGGGAGGGCGGTGCTGGAAGGGGGGGCTGGCAGCTGTACCTGTAGATGCGGGGGCACAGATGTTGCTGCCACCACAAGGAAGCTCCCATCAGAGGACGAGTCCGTGTCACTGGTCTCAGCTCCTGTCCCCGCCGTGGAGCTCCCTTCGCCCTCCGTCCCACTGGTGAAGTCCGATTCCGTAGTGTGGCCCTCCATGGCCATGTGGGATGCAGCCCCTTCGTGCTCCGGTGCCAAAGCTCCTCCGCCTGATGATGCTAATGCACACAAGAACAGGGATACCACAAAAGGGGGGGGGACGACAGAAGAAAGACATGTTGAGTGCATGCATTACCGCTACCATTGGCGGACACAACAGACACAGAAGCCCCCTGCACTACGCCGCGCTCTTGGGCTCCACTGTTCAATTCCTGGGAAATGGCCTACTAGGCTATGGACGACATCTGCACACATGGATGACACAGGGACATGACTAGGTGTAGTTGGCACTCTACAGAGGTGCGGTGGGGTGCCAGATGGCCTGCCTTACGGAGGGACCTTGCCTACGGAACTGCCCTCGCCTAGGGAAACCCACAGCCCACCTCCCCCACCCAGACACCTCCACTGCACGCAAAATCAGCAGAATGTGAGTGTACTCACCCCCTTGTGGCTGCTGTGATGCCCTCAAGCTCCCATCCAACTCCGGGTACGCCACTGCCAGGATCCTGAACATCAGGGGGGTCATGGTGCGACGGGCACCCCTCCCAAATTGGGAGGCCATCCCCAGCTGAGCCTCCGCTGTCTTCTTGCTCTAGCGGTGAATGTCCTCCCATCTTTTCCGGCAGTGGGTGCTCCGTCTGTGGTAGACCCCCAGGGTCCGGACGTCCTTGGCGATGGCACGCCAAATATGTTTTTTCTGGTGGGTGCTGACCTACATGATTTGTACAGGGGAAGAGAAAGTTATTACCAACTGCACCATCAAAGTGATTGGCCTCCATCCCTACCCTTGCCATGTGGCACATTCACTCACCGTCGTTTCATGCACGCCGCACTCTCCCCCCTTCCTTCTTACATCCACCCCTCTCCACACAGGCATAGCCCATACAGCATGCTCCCAGTGTACTTACCTGTTTGTCTGGAGGACCATAGAGTAGCGTGTACTGGGGGAGGACCCATCCACGAGTTTCTCCAACTCCTCCGATGTGAAGGCAGGGGCCCTTTCCCCAGACACTCGAGCCATTGTCTCTTCCAGACCGAGGTCACAGCAGCACTTGCAGTGTAGGTCCTCTCCTGTCGAAGATCAGGTATCGAGTGATTGAACAAATAGAAAGTGGCAGTCAAGTCCGCGGCGGTGCGTACCGTCACCAGCGGCGAACATCGTCATTGGCTCCTGGGACCCATAGGGTCCAATGTTAACCAATGCAGCATTGCGCCTCGGTCTTTGACCGCCTACCACGACGGTGTACAACGCAGGCGCAGTTACCTCACATCCCATTGTCCCACTTTACAGGTCAGGCAGCCGCCATTTCAGGGGCCCACATGCCTACAATTTTAACTGCGTCACACATACCTAGGCCTAGACTCAACACACATACAGGCCACTTTTTAGATTATGAATGATGTTCTGTGTAAGCTGAGGGTACGTACCTCTGAGTTGTTTGACTCTGTGCTCGCTGTTGTCCTTCATAGGCACCATCCGCTGGGACATGTGAGGAGATGGCGGCATCCTCCGGTGTACCAACCGTTGGTGGACCTGTCGACAATGGAGGAAAGACATGTGATAATCACATACAGTCTTGACTGTGCCACAATCCAGGAACTGTGTACCCAGTTGGAGCCAGACCTGATGTCAGCTATCCGCCATCCCACAGGAATCCCCCCTCAAGTGCAGGTGCTGTCAGTGCTCCATTTCCTTGCAAGTGGGTCATTTCAAACAACAGTGGCCATAGCATCAGGGATGTCCCAGCCTATGTTTTCCAACGTGTTGTCCAGAGTGTTGTCTGCCCTGCTGAAACACATTCGGAGCGGACCGGTTTTCACTCAGGTGGAGGATTTGCCTACAGTGAAAGGTGATTTCTATGCCCTGGAACATATCCCCAACATCATAGGTGCCATTGATGGGACACATGTGGCTTTGGTACCCCCCCCCCACAGGAGTGAACAGGTGTACAGAAACCGGAAGAGTTATCATTCGATGAATGTACAAATGGTATGTTTGGCAGACCAGTACATCTCCCATGTGAATGCCATGTTCCCTGGCTCAGTGCATGACGCCTACATCCTGCGGAATAACAGCATCCCTTATGTGATGGGTCAACTCCAGAGGCACCGTGTGTGGCTATTAGGTGAGCACCTGGAAGCTAGTCAGTGGGAGTGGTTGTGGGGGTCTGGGGATATCCCTCCAGGTTAGTATGTGTCTAACAGTTGTCCCTCGCCATTTGCAGGTGACTCTGGTTACCCCAACCTGTCATGGCTACTGACCCCAGTGAGGAATCCCAGGACAAGGGCAGAGGAACGCTACAATGAGGCCCATGGGCGAACTAGGAGGGTGATCGAGCGGACCTTCGGCCTCCTGAAGGCCAGGTTCAAATGCCTCCATATGACAGGTGGATCCCTATTCTACTCACCAAAGAAGGTGTGCCAGATCATCGTGGCCTGCTGTATGCTTCACAACTTGGCTTTGCGACGACAGGTGCCTTTTCTGCAGGAGGATGGTCCAGATGGCAGTGTTGTGGCAGCTGTGGAGCCTGTGGACAGTAAAGACGAGGAAGCAGAGGAAGAAGACATGGACAACAGGGACTCAGTGATCCAGCAATATTTCCAGTGACACACAGGTAAGAATACAGACCTGCCTACTACATGTACTTAAACACTACTGCCTCTCTACTGTCTGTCATTTTCACCCAGTGTATGGTCACTGAGTTGTCACTTTCCCTTACGATTTCACAGATGTGTGTCCCACTGTGTGACATCTGCTTTGATTCCTCATGGACTAGAGCTGTGTGACATAGGTATGTTGACATTACCAATGAAAAAGCTTTTTGCCAGTTATTGCTAATACAGTGTTCCGAAATCACAGACAGACTCCAGATTGTTTTGTGCTTTAAGGGTGTTTATTTAAGTGCTCAATATTGGAGGGGGTTGTAAAATGGTGAGGGGTGATGGTGGAGGAATGTCCATGGCAGAGTCCAGTCTATTAGTCTCACAGGTGCATTGCCCATATGGGCTTAGGAAGTGGAGCTGGGGCAGTTTAAGGATGGACAGGGTGACAAATTGGGACAGTAGGATGACAATCAGGGTGGTCTCATTTCTTGGTGGGGGTCTTGGCATCGTTCTCTGCCTTTGTCCTGGATCTCAGGGACCGTTTGCGAGGTGGTTCTCCCTCTGCAGGGGGTGGGGTGCTGGTGTGATGGTCCTGTGCTGTGCCTCCTGTCCAATAGCGCCGGCGGAGGTGGTGGGCAGTTCATCGTCCAGGCTAGTGTCAGGGGCCCCTTGTAGTGCCACAGTGTCCCTCCTGGTGTTGAGTACTTCCTTCAGCACCCCTACAATGGTGCCCAGGGTGGAATTGATGGCTCTGAGTTCCTCCCTGAAGCCCATATACTGTTCTTCCTGCAGGCGCTGGGTCTTCTGAAACTTGGCCAGTACCGTTGCCATCGTCTCTTGGGAGTGGTGGTATGCTCCCATGATGGAGGAGAGGGCCTCGTGGAGAGTGGGTTCCCTGGGCCTGTCCGCCCCCTGTCGCACAGCAGCCCTCCCAGTTACCCTGTGTTCCTTGGCCTCCGTCCCCTGGACCGTGTGCCCACTACCACTGCCCCCAGGTCCCCGTTGTTGTTGGGATAGTGGGTTAGCCTGGGTTCCCTGTAGTGGTGGACACACAGCTGATTGACGTGTCATGGGGACGGAGGTATGGGCCTGCTGGGTGGGTGCTGTGCTGGTGTTTCCAGAGGGGGGAAGCTCTGTGGTGGCCTGTGACTGGGTGTGGGGAACCAACTGTCCCGAGGTCCCCGATGGGCCGGGCTGGTCATCTAGATCCAGTTGGACAGAGGTGCTGTCATCACTGTGGGCCTCTTCTGTTGATGGTGTGGACATGTGTGGGCCCTCCTGTCCAGTGACGTTGGGTAGGGGTCCTGCAGGGGTATAAAAAGATGGTTATTACATCTGTGTGTGTCATGGTGTGCAATGGGTGGGTGACCGTGTACCCCAGTGCTTGCATTCCTGTGTGGGACCTTGTGTGATGATGGTTTAGGGGGGTGTATGGGAATGTGCAGTGGGCATGCTTTGGTGATGGGTGTCCATGCTTTGTTATTGCATGCAGGGCTTGGTGCTAGAATGTGTGGTTTGTGATGTTGGGACATTTGTGAGGAGTTAGAGTGATGGGGGTGAGGGTGAGGGTGAGGGTGGGGGTGGGGGTGTGTGATGGCATGCAGGAGTAGAAAAGTACCATCTTGCCTGGCATGTTACCCCCATATTTCACTGTATATATGTTGTTTTAGTGTATGTGTCACTGGGACCCTGCCAGCCAGGGCCCCAGTGCTCATAAGTGTGCCCTGTATGTGTTCCCTGTGTGATGACTAACTGTCTCACTGAGGCTCTGCTAACCAGAACCTCAGTGGTTATGCTCTCTCTGCTTTCCAAATTGTCACTAACAGGCTAGTGACCAATTTCACCAATTCACATTGGCATACTGGAACACCCTTATAATTCTCTAGTAGATGGTACTGAGGTACCGAGGGTATTGGGGTTCCAGGAGATCCTTATGGGCTGCAGCATTTCTTTTGCCACCCATAGGGAGATCTGACAATTCTTACACAGGCCTGCCAGTGCAGCCAGAGTGAAATAACGTCCACATTATTTCACAGCCATTTACCACTACACTTAAGTAACTTATAAGTCACCTATATGTCTAACCTTCACCTGGTGAAGGTTAGGTGCAAAATTACTTAGTGTGTGGGCACCCTGGCACTAGCCAAGGTGCCCCCACATCATTCAGGGCAAATTCCCCGGACTTTGTGAGTGCGGGGACACCTTTACACGCGTGCACTGTACATAGGTCTCTACCTATGTACAGCGTCACAATGGTAACTCCGAACATGGCCATGTAATATGTCTAGGATCATGGAGTTGTCACCCCAATGCCATTCTGGCATTGGGGGGACAATTCCATGATCCCCTGGGTCTCTAGCACAGAATCCGGGTACTGCCAAACTGCCTTTCCCGGGGTTTCACTGCAGCTGCTGCTGCTGCCAACCCCTCAGACAGGTTTCTGCCCTCCTGGGTGTAGGAGGCTGGACTGGCTTGTAGTGAGTACCAAGGGGTACTTGCACCTTGCACCAGGCCCAGTTATCCCTTATTAGTGTATAGGGTGTCTAGCAGCTTAGGCTAATAGATAATGGTAGCTTAGCAGAGCAGCTTAGGCTGAACTAGGAGACGTGTGAAGCTACTACAGTACCACTTAGTGTCATATGCACAATATCATAAGAAAACACAATACACAGTTATACTAAAAATAAAGGTACTTTATTTTTATGACAATATGCCAAAGTATCTTAGAGTGTACCCTCAGTGAGAGGATAGGAAATATACACAAGATATATATACACAATAGCAAAAATATGCAGTATAGTCTTAGAAAACAGTGCAAACAATGTATAGTTACAATAGGATGCAATGGGGAAACATAGGGATAGGGGCAACACAAACCATATACTCCAAAAGTGGAATGTGAACCACGAATGGACCCCAAACCTATGTGACCTTGTAGAGGGTCGCTGGGACTATTAGAAAATAGTGAGAGTTAGAAAAATAACCCTCCCCAAGACCCTGAAAAGTGAGTGCAAAGTGCACTAAAGTTCCCCTAAGGACAAAATAGTCGTGTTAGAGGGAAAATGCAAGGAAAACACAAATCAGCAATGCAACAACGATGGATTCCTGACTGAGGGTACCTGTGGAACAAGGGGACCAAGTCCAAAAGTCACAAGCAGCTCGGAGATGGGCAGATGCCCAAGAAATGCCAGCGGTTGGTGCAAAGAAGCTCTTTCTAGGCTGAAGAGCTGTGAATACTGCAGGAACGACAAGGGCTAGAGACTTCCCCTTTGGAGGATGGATCCCCCACGCCTTGGAGAGTCGTGCAGAAGTGTTTTCCCGCCGGATGGACGCCAACAAGCCTTGCTACACGCAAATCGTGCGTTTGGCGTTTTTGGATGCTGCTGGGGCCCAGGAGGGACCAGAAGGTCGCAAATTGGACCTGCAGAGAGAGGGGACGTCGAGCAAGACAA
Source organism: Pleurodeles waltl (assembly GCF_031143425.1). Taxonomy (NCBI): domain Eukaryota; kingdom Metazoa; phylum Chordata; class Amphibia; order Caudata; family Salamandridae; genus Pleurodeles; species Pleurodeles waltl. The sequence continues at coordinate 1,304,383,898 of NC_090440.1, read as the reverse complement.
AGAGCCCTCACTGAAGCAGGTAGCACCCGGAGAAGTGCCAGAAACAGGCACTACGAGGATGCGTGAAACGGTGCTCGCCGAAGTTGCACAAAGGAGTCCCACGTCGCCGGAGACCAACTTAGAAAGTCGTGCAATGCAGGTTAGAGTGCCGTGGACCCAGGCTTGGCTGTGCACGAAGGATTTCCACCGGAAGTGCACAGGGCCCGGAGAAGCTTGCAAAGTCGCGGTTCCCAGCAATGCAGCCCAGCGAGGTGAGGCAAGGACTTACCTCCACCAAACTCGGGCTGAAGAGTCACTGGACTGTGGGAGTCACTTGGACGGTGTCGCTGGATTCGAGGGACCTCGCTCGTCGTGCTGAGAGGAGACCCAAGGGACCGGAGATGCAGCTTTTTGGTGCCTGCGGTTGCAGGGGGAATATTCCGTCGACCCACGGGAGATTTCTTCGGAGCTTCTGGTGCAGAGAGGAGGCAGACTACCCCCACAGCATGCACAAGCAGGAAAACAGTCGAGAAGGCGGCAGGATCAGCGTTACAGAGTTGCAGTAGTCGTCTTTGCTACTATGTTGCAGGTTTGCAGGCTTCCAGCGCGGTCAGCGGTCGATTCCTTATCAGAAGGTGAAGAGGGAGATGCAGAGGAACTCGGCTGAGCTCATGCATTCGTTATCTAAAGTTTCCCCAGAGACAGAGACCCTAAATAGCCAGAAAAGAGGGTTTGGCTACCTAGGAGAGAGGAAAGGCTACTAACACCTGAAGGAGCCTATCACAAGGAGTCTCTGACGTCACCTGGTGGCACTGGCCACTCAGAGCAGTCCAGTGTGCCAGCAGCACCTCTGTTTCCAAGATGGCAGAGGTCTGGAGCACACTGGAGGAGCTCTGGATACCTCCCAGGGGAGGTGCAGGTCAGGGGAGTGGTCACTCCCCTTTCCTTTGTCCAGTTTCGCGCCAGAGCAGGGGCTAAGGGGTCCCTGAACCGGTGTAGACTGGCTTATGCAGAATTGGGCACATCTGTGCCCAACAAAGCATTTCCAGAGGCTGGGGGAGGCTACTCCTCCCCTGCCTTCACACCATTTTCCAAAGGGAGAGGGTGTCACACCCTCTCTCAGAGGAAGTTCTTTGTTCTGCCATCCTGGGCCAGGCCTGGCTGGACCCCAGGAGGGCAGCTGCCTGTCTGAGGGGTTGGCAGCAGCAGCAGCTGCAGAGAAACCCCAGGAAGGGCAGTATGGCAGTACCAGGGTCTGTGCTACAGACCACTGGGATCATGGAATTGTACCAACAATGCCAGGATGGCATAGAGGGGGCGATTCCATGATCATAGACATGTTACATGGCCATATTCGGAGTTACCATGGTGAAGCTACATATAGGTAGTGACCTATATGTAGTGCACGCGTGTAATGGTGTCCCCGCACTCACAAAGTTCAGTGAATTGGCTCTGAACAATGTGGGGGCACCTTGGCTAGTGCCAGGGTGCCCTCACACTAAGTAACTTTGCACCTAACCTTTACCAGGTAAAGGTTAGACATATAGGTGACTTATAAGTTACTTAAGTGCAGTGTAAAATGGCTGTGAAATAACGTGGACGTTATTTCACTCAGGCTGCAGTGGCAGGCCTGTGTAAGAATTGTCAGAGCTCCCTATGGGTGGCAAAAGAAATGCTGCAGCCCATAGGGATCTCCTGGAACCCCAATACCCTGGGTACCTCAGTACCATATACTAGGGAATTATAAGGGTGTTCCAGTAAGCCAATGTAAATTGGTAAAAAATGGTCACTAGCCTGTTAGTGACAATTTGAAAGTAATGAGAGAGCATAACCACTGAGGTTCTGGTTAGCAGAGCCTCAGTGAGACAGTTAGGCACCACACAGGGAACATATACATGCACACCTATGAGCACTGGGGCCCTGTGTGACAGGGTCCCAGTGACACATACATATAGGCCACAAACCTATGAGCACTGGGGTCCTGACTAGCAGGATCCCAGTGACACATAACAACCATACTGAAAACATGGTGTTTTCACTATGAGCACTGAGGCCTGGCTATCAGGATCCCAGTGAGACAGTGAAAACAGTGACAAACACCCTGACATACACTCACAAACAGGCCAAAAGTGGGGGTAACAAGGCTAGAAAGAGGCTACCTTCTCACACAACCCCCCCCCAAACGAAGGACAATAAGGCTAACCTTGGCCAGTGGAGACTTTATTGTCTAAGTGGTGATAAGTAGAGAGTAGCTCTGCAATAGACTGGTTACTCCCTTTATCATCCACTAAATGGTTACTTCCCTGTGGGGATGTAAACCACCCTGTTTGAAGTTTTTTAGCTAAGCAACAATGTGAAGATGTATTTTCAGAGTTTCTATCAGTAAGTTTTAGTTTAGAGCAGTGGGAATTGTCCACTGAACCTATTTGTAGTGATGGAAATGCCAGACAGGGATGCTGTCTCAGAAAAGCCATAGCTGGGCAAAAACTTTGTCCATATGGCTGGAAGAGAGAACAGGGATGCTGTTTCTCTTGGGTTGGAGCAGGGCAGGGATGCTGTCCTATCAGCTCCACACTAGGGCAGGGATGCTGTCCTAAGTGTTGTGAGGTAGTGCAGGGTTTCTGCACTAAAGTTTCTCTGGGAGGGTTGGAGGGATGCTCCATGTTAACTAAAATGGTGCTGTTTTTCTCACCAATGTTAGTTATCCCACAGAGAGGTACTTCCACCTCAGGGAGTCCAGCTTTGCCAGCTGATGATTCCCTTGGAACAGGTGCCACCCCAGGAGAGGTTTCTCCCACCACAGGAATAGTATCCTGAATGGTAGGGTGGTTAGGGGATACTGTGATACCCTTTTTACCTGTTGATGGAGAGGGATCCTGAGTTTTCAGGCCTTCTCTCCTTTGCTTTTTCATTTCACTTGAAATGAGAGGGAACAATTCCTCAGGGATGCCCAGCATGGCTGCATGGGCATAAAACTCTACATCAGCCCAACCTGAGGCCTCTAGGTCATTACCTAAGAGACAGTCTACAGGTAAGCTAGGTGATACCACCACCTGCTTAGGGCCAGTAACTCCACCCCAACTAAACTGAATTATAGCTAAGGGAAGAAACTTAGTGGAGTTATGGACATCAATAATCTTATACTGTTGTCCAATGATGTGTTGTTCAGGAGGCACTAGGTTTTCAGTCACCAAAGTGAAACTGGCACCTGTGTCCCTGTAGGCCAAGGCCTCAACACCATTTATTGAAACTGTCTGCCTGTACTTATCCATTGTAAGGGGACAAGCAGCCAGTGTGGCAAGGCCAATGCCACTAGGTGTGACAGAAACTGTCTTGGGACTGATTACATCAGTTTCCACTATGGACCCATAAGTGAACCCAACTACACCCTTTGCTTGACTGTTGCCAGCAGTCCCACCACTAGTACCACTACTGCTAGGGGCACTAGAGCTTGATGTATTAGTGGTGGTAGGCTCAGGGGGTTTACCTGGACAGGACTTATCCCCTGGCCTATGGCCTCTGTTTTTACACACAAAGCACCAAGGCTTTTTAATGTGTGCAGGTTGGGAAGAAGAGGAAGAATTTGTTTTATCCCCACCCTCTGAAGAGTGTTTAAGATTTGAAGTGGGATCTTTGGTTTTACCCTTATCCCCATGCTTATCTTGAGATTTTTCACCATCTTTCTTCTTATTGCCATCTTTGTCACCCCCTGTATGAATTTTTCTGTTCACCCTTGTTCTGACCCATTTGTCTGCCTTCTTTCCCAATTCTTGGGGAGAGGTCAGATCAGAGTCTACCAGGTACTGGTGCAACAAATCAGACACACAATTATTAAGTATATGCTCTCTCAGGATTGTGTTATACAGGCTTTCATAATCAGTAACTTTACTGCCATGTAACCACCCCTCCAAGGCCTTCACTGCCTGGTCAATGAAATCAACCCAGTCTTGTGAAGACTCCTTTTTGGTCTCTCTGAACTTTATCCTGTACTGTTCAGTGGTTAAGCCATAACCATCCAGGAGTGCATTCTTAAGAACTTGGAAATTATTGGCATCATTTTCTTTCACTGTAAGGAGCCTATCCCTACCTTTTTCACTAAATGATAGCCATAGGATAGCAGCCCACTGCTTTTGAGGGACATCCTGTACAGCACAGGCCCTCTCAAGTGCAGCAAACCACTTGTTAATGTCATCCCCCTCCTTATAAGGGGGAACTATCTTGTGCAGATTCCTGGAATCATGCTCTTTTGCAGGATGACTATGGGGAATACTGCTGCTGCCACCATGGGTATCTAAACCCATTTTCTGTCTTTCCCTCTCTATTTCTAAAGACTGTCTATCCAAATCCAGCTGTTGCTTCTTGAGCTTCAGTCTGGTTTGTTCCACTCTCAATCTATTGAGCTCCCTTTCTAACAATCTGTCATCAGGGTGGGTGGGAGGGACATTTCTAGATACAGAGGTATGATGGGAATGAACAGAAGGAGACCTGTCCCTTACAGAGGGCACCCTAACAGCTTGGCTACCAGCATAATGTGAGAGCACACCATCAGTATGGTGTGATTCAACCTCTGTACCAACTATGCTAGACTGTCTAGTAATGGGCAGGCTGAGAAGTTTCTTTCCTGAACCTTTTCCTGGGGGAGTCCCTGGATCAGATTGAGAACCATTAGCTACTTTTTCTACAGATTGGGCACTTATGGCCTTATCCTGTACTCTAAGCATATTAATTAACAGTTCTAAGGAAGGATTCTTCCCTACACTCAAACCTCTCTCTATGCAGAGACTCCTTGCTCCTTTCCAGCTAAGGTGATCATATGCAAGTTTGGACAGTTCAACTTTTTGGCCTGTGCCAGACATTTTTAGAGAGAGTTAAAGTGATAGACAAAGAGAAAAAAGTTTTCAGAACTTTTTGGAAAGACAGAAAAAAAACTTTTTAAACTTTTAAGAACTTTTTGAAAGTTTAGAAGTACTTTTCAGCACTTAGAAAAGAGTGAAAAGAGGAAATGCAAAACTTTTTGGCTATGTGTATATACACTGACCTTGTTTTGTATATTTTTCTCTTATGAAAAGTACAATGACAAGAGTGGTAAGTAGTCTCAAAGCACTTATCCCACCGCTGCACAACCAATGTAGGAGGCTGGACTGGCTTGTAGTGAGTACCAAGGGGTACTTGCACCTTGCACCAGGCCCAGTTATCCCTTATTAGTGTATAGGGTGTCTAGCAGCTTAGGCTGATAGATAATGGTAGCTTAGCAGAGCAGCTTAGGCTGAACTAGGAGACGTGTGAAGCTACTACAGTACCACTTAGTGTCATATGCACAATATCATAAGAAAACACAATACACAGTTATACTAAAAATAAAGGTACTTTATTTTTATGACAATATGCCAAAGTATCTTAGAGTGTACCCTCAGTGAGAGGATAGGAAATATACACAAGATATATATACACAATAGCAAAAATATGCAGTATAGTCTTAGAAAACAGTGCAAACAATGTATAGTTACAATAGGATGCAATGGGGAAACATAGGGATAGGGGCAACACAAACCATATACTCCAAAAGTGGAATGTGAACCACGAATGGACCCCAAACCTATGTGACCTTGTAGAGGGTCGCTGGGACTATTAGAAAATAGTGAGAGTTAGAAAAATAACCCTCCCCAAGACCCTGAAAAGTGAGTGCAAAGTGCACTAAAGTTCCCCTAAGGACAAAATAGTCGTGTTAGAGGGAAAATGCAAGGAAAACACAAATCAGCAATGCAACAACGATGGATTCCTGACTGAGGGTACCTGTGGAACAAGGGGACCAAGTCCAAAAGTCACAAGCAGCTCGGAGATGGGCAGATGCCCAAGAAATGCCAGTGGTTGGTGCAAAGAAGCTCTTTCTAGGCTGAAGAGCTGTGAATACTGCAGGAACGACAAGGGCTAGAGACTTCCCCTTTGGAGGATGGATCCCCCACGCCTTGGAGAGTCGTGCAGAAGTGTTTTCCCGCCGGATGGACACCAACAAGCCTTGCAACACGCAAATCGTGCGTTTGGCGTTTTTGGATGCTGCTGGGGCCCATGAGGTACCAGAAGGTCGCAAATTGGACCTGCAGAGAGAGGGGACGTCGTGCAAGACAAAGAGCCCTCACTGAAGCAGGTAGCACCCGGAGAAGTGCCAGAAACAGGCACTACGAGGATGCGTGAAACGGTGCTCGCCGAAGTTGCACAAAGGAGTCCCACGTCGCCGGAGACCAACTTAGAAAGTCGTGCAATGCAGGTTAGAGTGCCGTGGACCCAGGCTTGGCTGTGCACGAAGGATTTCCGCCGGAAGTGCACAGGGGCCGGAGAAGCTTGCAAAGTCGCGGTTCCCAGCAATGCAGCCCAGCGAGGTGAGGCAAGGACTTACCTCCACCAAACTCGGGCTGAAGAGTCACTGGACTGTGGGAGTCACTTGGACGGTGTCGCTGGATTCGAGGGACCTCGCTCGTCGTGCTGAGAGGAGACCCAAGGGACCGGAGATGCAGCTTTTTGGTGCCTGCGGTTGCAGGGGGAAGATTCCGTCGACCCACGGGAGATTTCTTCGGAGCTTCTGGTGCAGAGAGGAGGCAGACTACCCCCACAGCATGCACAAGCAGGAAAACAGTCGAGAAGGCGGCAGGATCAGCGTTACAGAGTTGCAGTAGTCGTCTTTGCTACTATGTTGCAGGTTTGCAGGCTTCCAGCGCGGTCAGCGGTCGATTCCTTATCAGAAGGTGAAGAGGGAGATGCAGAGGAACTCGGCTGAGCTCATGCATTCGTTATCTAAAGTTTCCCCAGAGACAGAGACCCTAAATAGCCAGAAAAGAGGGTTTGGCTACCTAGGAGAGAGGAAAGGCTACTAACACCTGAAGGAGCCTATCACAAGGAGTCTCTGACGTCACCTGGTGGCACTGGCCACTCAGAGCAGTCCAGTGTGCCAGCAGCACCTCTGTTTCCAAGATGGCAGAGGTCTGGAGCACACTGGAGGAGCTCTGGACACCTCCCAGGGGATGTGCAGGTCAGGGGAGTGGTCACTCCCCTTTCCTTTGTCCAGTTTCGCGCCAGAGCAGGGGCTAAGGGGTCCCTGAACCGGTGTAGACTGGCTTATGCAGAATTGGGCACATCTGTGCCCAACAAAGCATTTCCAGAGGCTGGGGGAGGCTACTCCTCCCCTGCCTTCACACCATTTTCCAAAGGGAGAGGGTGTCACACCCTCTCTCAGAGGAAGTTCTTTGTTCTGCCATCCTGGGCCAGGCCTGGCTGGACCCCAGGAGGGCAGCTGCCTGTCTGAGGGGTTGGCAGCAGCAGCAGCTGCAGAGAAACCCCAGGAAGGGCAGTATGGCAGTACCAGGGTCTGTGCTACAGACCACTGGGATCATGGAATTGTACCAACAATGCCAGGATGGCATAGAGGGGGCGATTCCATGATCATAGACATGTTACATGGCCATATTCGGAGTTACCATGGTGAAGCTACATATAGGTAGTGACCTATATGTAGTGCACGCGTGTAATAGTGTCCCCGCACTCACAAAGTTCAGTGAATTGGCTCTGAACAATGTGGGGGCACCTTGGCTAGTGCCAGGGTGCCCTCACACTAAGTAACTTTGCACCTAACCTTTACCAGGTAAAGGTTAGACATATAGGTGACTTATAAGTTACTTAAGTGCAGTGTAAAATGGCTGTGAAATAACGTGGACGTTATTTCACTCAGGCTGCAGTGGCAGGCCTGTGTAAGAATTGTCAGAGCTCCCTATGGGTGGCAAAAGAAATGCTGCAGCCCATAGGGATCTCCTGGAACCCCAATACCCTGGGTACCTCAGTACCATATACTAGGGAATTATAAGGGTGTTCCAGTAAGCCAATGTAAATTGGTAAAAAATGGTCACTAGCCTGTTAGTGACAATTTGAAAGTAATGAGAGAGCATAACCACTGAGGTTCTGGTTAGCAGAGCCTCAGTGAGACAGTTAGGCACCACACAGGGAACATATACATGCACACCTATGAGCACTGGGGCCCTGTGTGACAGGGTCCCAGTGACACATACATATAGGCCACAAACCTATGAGCACTGGGGTCCTGACTAGCAGGATCCCAGTGACACATAACAACCATACTGAAAATATGGTGTTTTCACTATGAGCACTGAGGCCTGGCTATCAGGATCCCAGTGAGACAGTGAAAACAGTGACAAACACCCTGACATACACTCACAAACAGGCCAAAAGTGGGGGTAACAAGGCTAGAAAGAGGCTACCTTCTCACACTGGGGTCCAGCCAGGCCTGGCCCAGGAAGGCAGAACAAAGGACTTCCTCAGAGAGAGGGTGTTACACCCTCTCCCTTTGGAAATAGGTGTCAGGGCTGGTGAGGAGTAGCCTCCCCCAGCCTCTGGAAATGCTTTGATGGGCACAGATGGTGCCCATCTCTGCATAAGCCAGTCTACACTGGTTCAGGGATCCCCCAGCCCTGCTCTGGCGCGAAACTGGAGAAAGGAAAGGGGAGTGACCACTCCCCTGACCTGCACCTCCCAGGGGAGGTGCCCAGAGCTCCTCCAGCGTGCCCCAGACCTCTGCCATCTTGGATTCAGAGGTGTGCTGGCACACTGGACTGCTCATAGCCTTCTGATAGGCTCTTACCTTTCTTACTAGCCTATCCTCCTTCCTAGGTAGCCAAACCTCCTTTTCTGGCTATTTAGGGTCTCTGCTTTGGGGAATTCTTTAGATACCGAATGCAAGAGCTCCTCAGAGTTCCTCTGCATTTCCCTCTTCACCTTCTGCCAAAGAATTGACCGCTCACTGCTCAGGACGCCTGCAAAACCGCAACAAAGTAGCAAAGACGATTACTGCAATCTTGTATTGCTTCATCCTGCCGACTTTCTCGCCTGTTTCCTGGTGGTGCATGCTCTGGGGGTAGCCTGCCTCCTTCTTGCACCAGGAGCTCTGAAGAAATCTCCCATGGGTCGACGGAATCTTCCCCCTGCAACCGCAGGCAACAAAAGACTGCATCACCGGTCCTCTGGGTCCCTTCTCAGCACAAGGAGTGTGGTCCCTGGAACTCAGCAACTCTGTCCAAGTGACTCCCACAGTCCAGTGACTCTTCAGTCCAAGTTTGGTGGAGGTAAGTCCTTGCCTCCCCACGCTAGACTTCATTGCTGGGTACTGCGTGATTTGCAGCAGCTCTGGCTCCTGTGCACTCTTCCAGGATTTCCTTTGTGCACAGCCAAGCCGGGGTCCCCGACACTCTAACCTGCAATGCACAACCTTCTGAGTTGTCCTCCGGCGTCGTGGGACTCCCTTTTCTGACTTCGGGTGGACTCCAGTTCACTCCTCTTCCAAGTGCCTGTTCTGGTACTTCTGTGGGTGCTGCCTGCTTCTGTGAGGGCTCCCTGACTTGCTGGGCGCCCCCTCTGTCTCCTCATCCAAGTGGCGACATCCTGGTCCCTCCTGGGCCACAGCAGCATACAAAAACCGTGACCCTTGCAGCTTGCAAGGCTTGTTTGCGGTCTTTCTGTGTGCGAAAACCTCTGCAAGCTTCTTCACGACGTGGGACATCCATCCTCCAAAGGGGAAGTTCCTAGTCCTCTTCGTTCTTGCAGAACACCAAGCTTCTTCCGCCCAGTGGAAGCTTCCTTGCATCCTCAGCTGGCATTTCCTGGGCATCTGCCCACTCTCAACACTGTTGCGACTCTTGGACTTGGTCCCCTTGTCTTACAGGTACTCAGGTCCGGAAATCCACTGTTGCTGCTTTGCTGGTGTTGGTCTTCCCCGCAGAATCCCCCTATCACGACTTCTGTGCTCTATGGGGGTTGTAGGTGCACTTTACACCTACCTTTCAGGGTCTTGGGCTGGGCTATTTTTCTAACCCTCACTGTTTTCATACAGTCCCAACGACCCTCTACAAGCTCACATAGGTTTGGGGTCCATTCGTGGTTCGCATTCCACTTTTGGAGTATATGGTTTGTGTTGCCCCTATACCTATGTGCTCCTATTGCAATCTATTGGAACTTTACATTGCTTGCGTTACTTCCTTTTGCTATTACTGCATATTTTTGGTATTGCGTACATATATCTTGTGTATATTTGGCATCCTCATACTGAGGGTACTCACTGAGATACTTTTGGCATATTGTCATAAAAATAAAGTACCTTTATTTTTAGTATATCTGTGTATTGTGTTTTCTTGTGATATTGTGCATATGACACCAGTGGTATAGTAGGAGCTTTGCATGTCTCCTAGTTCAGCCTAAGCTGCTCTGCTATAGCTACCTTCTATCAGCCTAAGCTGCTAGAAACACCTCTTCTACACTAATAAGGGCTAACTGGACCTGGCACAGAGTGTAAGTACCCCTTGGTACTCACTACAAGCCAGGCCAGCCTCCTACAGCAGGTAGGGTGGGGGATGTAATAGTTAAGATTTGACTTACTAGAGTCTATACCTCCACCTACTCCTGCGAGGCCCTCAGCATGCAGAATCGCCAAGACCTGCTCCTCCCATGTTGTTAGTTGTGGGGGAGGAGGTGGGGGTCCGCCGCCAGTCCGCTGAACCGCCAGGTGGTGTCTTGAGACCACGGAACGCACCTTCCCCCGTAGGTCGTTCCACCTCTTCCTGATGTCATCCCGATTTCTTGGGTGCTGTCCCACTGTGTTGACCCTGTCGACTATTCTTCGTCATAGCTCCATCTTCCTTGCAATGGAGGTGTGCTGCACCTGTGCTCCGAATAGCTGTGGCTCTACCCGGACAATTTCCTCCACCATGACCCTGAGCTCCTCCTCAGAGAACCTGGGGTGTCTTTGCCTTGCCATGGGGTGGTGTAAGTGATGTGTGGGGTGGTGTTTGTGGTGATAAGTGTGCTGATATGTAGTGGTGTGTAATGTGCGGTGCGTGGAAGTTATGTGGGTGATGGTGTTGTGTGCCTGTGGATGCTAGTGTTGTTGATGGTGGTGTCTCTCTCTGGCCTTCGTTCGTGATTTGTTGTCATAAGGGTTTGTGGGTGATGTGGGTGTGTGTTTTATGTTGTATTGGGTATGTGGGAGAGGTGTGTGTATGTGTATCAGGTATGTGTATTTCGCAATTGTCCAATGTGGCTGTGTTTTGTATGTGTGTGTGTATTTTGAGCGCGGCGGTGTGTACCGCCAATGGAATACCACGGTTGAAAGACCACTGCATGGATTCGTGTGTCGTGATAGTGTGGGCGTATTTCTGTTGGCGTGACGGTGGAGGTTTTGTTTTCGTCAGTTCATCACTGACCTTTGGTGTGGCGGACTTGTGTGGGTGTCTGAATTTTGGCGGATTCCGAGCTGTGGGTCATAATAGCTGTGGCGGATTTCCGCGGGCGCAGTGGTGTGTTGCCGGTCTACTGCACGGCGGTACGCAGCTTTTACCGCCAATGTTGTAATGACTGCCTTACAGTTCTAGTCTACAGGGGTTAGGATGTCCACAGGTTGGGGTTCAAGTTAACCCCAAACACCTACCATCAGCAACACGGGCCGTCCAGGTGCAAATGTCAAAGTTGGGGTCGATTTAACATGGGCTCCCATGGAGACTTGGGGCACTTGGAATCAGACCTGCTTGCAGGTAAAAACCTGCATCTTCGGAAGGCAGACCTGGGGGTTTAGAGGAGCACCCGGGGTGGGCACAGCTCAGCACCAAACAAACACCCTCAGCAGTGCAGGGGCGGCCAGCTGCAGGGTGCAAACAGAGCATCGGGCTCCCAATACTTTTCAATAGGGTGACCACTGGGTCACAAAAGATGCTGCAGGCTAAGTCCAGGGGGTTGGCTCTGGAAAACCAAAGGCTGGACTAGGAGAAGGGCCACTTGCTGGACGTTGCTGGACCAGTGGTCGGATTACCCAATGCCAGGGGGCTGCCGGTGCAGTAGTACTTTTGGGCGTCAGATATCTTCATCCGGTTCTCTCGTGGTCAGGGGGGTCCTCCGGATTTAGGCTGCAGTCATTGTCGTGTTGGACAGGAGGGGTCAACTCAGGGTCGACAGTAGGTCAAAAAAGCCTGAGAACTAGCCCTAGTTGGTTGAGCCACCTGTACATAGGCCGTGGGCGTTGGGTGCAGAGTGGGCAGGACGTGCGGATCTGGGGTGGTTCTGGAGTCCTTTGCTGGAGTTTCTTTTTGGACAGGGCACTGTCCACATCAGATCATGGTCCTCTGGGGTAAGGCAGTCCTCTTGAGGGTTTAAGAGGTTGCTGATCCTGCAGAAAGCATCGCCTTTTGGTTGCAGGGCTTCTGAAGCTAGAGACAGGCCTGTAGAGCCGGGGCCAAGTCAGTTGGGGTCTTCAGTCTTCTCTCCTGGGGGTCGGCTTAGCAGTCCTTCTTCTTTTCTTCTTCCTTCTTCTTGAGGTTGCCAGGGGCCCTTAAATCCTGGATTTAGGGGTGTTACAGGGGTCAGAGGGCAGTAGCCAATGGCTACTGTCCCCGAGGGTGACTACACCCTTCTGGTGTCCACTCCCTTTCGGGAGGGGGACACAGACCCAACCCTACTGGTCCCTGACATCCAAACCAAGATAGAGGATTTTGCAAGTAGGGGGTCACTTCAGCTCTGGTCACCTTAGGGGTGGTCCCAACTGAAGTGGTCACTCCTCTTTGCTTTCCCTAATTTTCCCACCAGACTTGCTACCAAAAGTGGGGCTTTGTCCAGGGGCGGGCATCTTCACTAGCTGGAGTGCCCTGGGGCACTGTAACAAGAGGCATGAGCCTTTGAGGCTCACCACAAGGCGTTACAGTTCCTGCAGGAGGGAGGTGTGAACCACCTCCACCCAGTGAGGGCTTTGCTTCTGGCCACAGAGTGCACAAAGGCTCTCACCCCATGTGGTCAGAAACGTGTCTGGAAGTGGCAGGCTGGCACAGACCGGTCAGTCCTGAACGACATTTGGCTAAAATACATGGGGCATCCCTAAGATGCCCTCTGGGTGCATTTTCCAATAAATCAAACACTGGAATCAGTGTGAGTTTATTTTGCTGACACACTTCCCAGACTTCAGTGAAGCCATTATAGAGCTGTGGAGTTCGTAATGACAAACTCCCATCCCATATACTTTATATGGCCACACTGCACTTACAATGTCTAACAATGGACTTATCCACTGTAGGGGCATTTTGCTCATGCAGCTTTGCCCTCACCTGTGGTACAGTGCACCCTGCCTTAGGGCTGTAAGGCCTGCTAGAGGGGTGACTTACCTATGCTACAGGCAGTGGTTTGTGGGCATGGCACTCAGAGAGGGGTTCCATGTCGACTTTGTCTTTTTCTTCCCACCAGCACACACATGCTGCATAGGCAGCGTGCATGTGCTTGGCGAGGTTTCCCCCAGGGTGGCATAATACATGCCGCAGCCATTGGGGACCTTCCCTGGCCACAGGGCCCTTGGTACCTTGGGTACCATTTACAAGGGACTTAACTGTGTGCCAGGGGTGTGCCAATTGTGGAAACCATGGTACCGTTTTTTAGAAAGAACACCAGTGCTGGGGCCTGGTTAGCAGGATCCCAGCACACTCTCAATCAAGTCAGCATCAAGATCCGGCAAAAAGTGGGGGGTAACCATGCCAAAAGGGGCACTTTCCTACAGTCCCCCTAAGTACTCCTCCCATGACAGTGCTTCATAGGCCTTCTCTCCACCAACTGAGGGACCTACCACCCATGGGAGGAGCAGGTATCCCCTAGACACCAATCTCTGGCACACAGCCTCCCACCAGCCACCCTTCCCACTTCTGGTGAACCTGATAGCTGTATTCGAGGCTGTCCCATGAGGAGGTGGCTGGCAGATGTCATGGTGGCCTGTGGGAGGAGGATTGTTTCCAACAGCAGGTTCATGTGGGGTGGGACATTCATGCCATATGGGCTAATCTGTCTGAATTTTCAGACTCACTACAGGTCATGTGGCAATTTCCTCAGATGGTCAACAGACTGACCCAGGTCTTGGACAGGATGGATAAATCTTGGAAATACATGTCAAAGAAGATAAATTACATCATACTCATCTATGGGGAAGAGAGTGCAAAACACCATGCCCTGGCCATGAAGATGATAGAGGGCATGCTGAAACTGATCCAAAGTCTCCCTTCACGGCCAACACATGGAGGGGACCCAACACATCCACCTGCACCACAACACACCCAGCCACTGGAACCACAACTTGCACATGACCCCCCCGAATCTTCACAGACACACATACCCCCTGTCCAGGCACCTCCCTTGCTTGTACAGCCACCCTCACACCCTGTCCAGGCACTTCCACCTCCTGTTTAGACAGAGGCACTATACCCACTCACCCACCAGCACCAACAAGTTTCATGTGCTTACAGAGATCCTCACCACCACAATTGTGAAGTTGTAAGCGAGATCCCTTATGATCACTGTAATATGTGTTTTCTCTACACTTTGTAAATAAAATATGTCTTCCACGTTTCAGCGTTGAGTAAGAGATGATGGTGGTCAATTGGTTAATCTTGTTGTCAGCCATATATTTCTAGTTTATTAGTAGAATTATCTGTGTACTTAGGTATCATATTGAAAGCATAGCTAAACACCTACTGGTGTAACTTCAATAGTTGGAATACAGCACACATAACGAAATACTCAACACAGATATGTAGATTTTTTAAATGTTATCTGAGAACTGTCCATTGTAATCGGAGAAAGGAAATCAAAAATAGAATCTAAAGTCAGATTGGGAAAGGAGGCATGAAGAGGGGTAGGCAACTTAAATAAAACACGTCAGGAAACATCAGTGGAACCAGTCTATGTGCAAAGTCTCTAGTCCAAACAATTTTTAGTCATTGGCCATCCTCATTGTGCTCTGCTCCTGGGGACTTCTCTTGGCTGGCCAGTGCAGGACAAGACTCCCCATTATTTATAGCGCTAATCCTGCAAACTACCACAATAGCATCATAAAATATGACAACATTTTCCTAACTTTCGCCATATTGCCCCGTGTTGTAAATACGGCACTACAATGGTGTTGTTAGGTGCCAGTAGCGGGAGTGCAAGAAAAGTGGCGCATCACAGCTGATGCACCACTTTCTTGTAAATCTGGCCCTATGTGTATGGCTTACAGAGACGTCTCAGGATGGAATTTATTGGAAAAGTGTCAAATGTTCACCACTCATCATTGCCAACAGACTGTACAACCACATAAAGTATGTAACACAACTAGTGGCTCAGGAGAAAAAGTGTCAACCACTTGGTCATGCACATGCATACCCTGCCCACTGTTAGGTACAATGGCCCAGTTCCCTGGAGTAAGACCTAGGTGAGGGTTCAGAGATATGTGTAAGCCCTAACATACTGTTATGTGTAAGGCAAAACAGGCTACTATAATCTTGCACACAACTTTAGGGGAGTATAGCAGCATGTCCCCTGAATGGTCAAGGCACCTGAAACACAACTTTAGGAGTCCAAAGGTACACTTGATTATGACTTGTGTCTGTATGCATGGCCTATTGTACCTCTGCTGAGGTACAGTAATTGCACATCTGTATGGTGTGAGGAGATGAGGGGAGAGTGCTTATGCAGCATCACCTGAGGAAGGAAAAGTATAGATTTTGGTGCATGTCCCTGTTCCATTTATTACGTTATTAACATATTAAATGGTACATGCAGTGTCTGTTGGCATCATGTATGTGTAGCAAAAATAATTAAATTGCGATGGATGTGTATGAAAACAACTTTACACATGTGCAAATTTCTCTGTAGTCTGTGTACTTACACAGAAGCCACATGTTGCCAAATGCTCCTGCTGCCAGCTGCCGGGAGAGAAGTGACCTGCCAAATATGTAGCTGTCATGTGTACTACCAGGGAACACTGCATGCACATCCGTAGAGCAGCCACTGGCATCACACACAGCCTGCATATTGAGCGAGTGCCAGCAGTGAATGTTGCAGTTGATGTGGGCATTGTGGAAAGGTGGCTGGAGTGCCACATGAGTGCAATCGATTGCACCAACCACACGTGGGAAGCAGGATAAGATATACAAATCCCTGGCAACTCTTTGCCTTCATGCTAGTGCATGGGGCATATGTCTGTACTGCTATACTCTCCACCGGTCAGGTGCTGCAACGCAGTACCTGACACAAGCATCGGGACTGGCTTACCTGTGATATGCCCACAATGCCTCTGGACACCATCTGGAATGAGCCAGAGGCAACGAAACAGAGCTGCTAGGATCTTGACATAGGATGGGATGGCGTGCGAATGGCAAGTCACAGAGTCAAGGTCCTGCTTCCACTCCTAAACCATCTCCAAAATGACATTAGGGGAACAACAGAATTCTGAGCTGACATCTTGGTTGGACATCCCAAAGAGGTTTATTCTTTACTGAAGATCCTCTCTGCTCTCCTCCTCCTCCTTCTCCTCACATTATTCTGTCACATGACTAGGGGAAACCAACAAACACATTCAGGGACATGTTGAAAGGTATGAAAGGGTTTGTGTGTGGCAGTTCAGATTTTATGTCTGTAGTCAGACTGTGATTGGCTAAGGACTTCCAGCTGGGTGGGGTGATGGTAAGCACTGACACAGGGGTGTGTGTGGGGTGTTTGGAAAAAACGTAGGATTCTAATGTTTTTAGAATAGTATGCTACATTCACAAATTGGCTGTCTGTGGAAAACTTTACATGACCCATGATGGTGGGTTACATGTGAAACTATAGAGAAGTTTTTTTTGTCTTTCTGAAGTTTTTAAATTTTCTTGCAGTGTTATGTAGTTTTGAGGGAACATTTACCAGAGCAATACACACCCTTCACACCCACATATGTAATTGTCTGGTGCCTACATGTAGTTATTTTATATTGTCAGTAATGTGTGATATGCTATTTAGGTTGTACATCTTGATATTTTTGTTTTCCGGCCTGAGTGCCCATTTCTCCACCCCGAGTGCAGAGAATCTGCCTCGAGTGCAGAGAATTTGCTCTAGTGCAGATGTAAAGATACTACTCATAAATGCCCTTTGTGAATACCGAAAGTCTTAGACTTAGACCAAAAGTCTAAGTTTACCTTTGTGAATCAGGCCCATTGCATCTAATGTTATGTTGCACAGCTTTTACATAGATTTATTCAATTACTTTGCCTCTAGATGCTTAATCAGGCAGACTAAGGTGTGTGATTGTGGTATTTTCTGTCAGAAGGACTCTAAGGAGTAGGAAGTATATAAAAGTCTGTAGATTTTTGGATTTGTATGGATTCCACTGATAAATGTGGTGTAGTGTAATGATGGGATATGTAGGACAAGTTGTCATGTGGACTGGTGTGGGCTATTATGATTGTTGTGGTGACAAGGTATAGGGTTGGGTGGGATGAAGTCATAGCTGTAAGGAATTGGAGTATTGTTGAGAGGTGTAGTATGGTGTCCTGTTGGTGTTCAACATCCTGTGAGGACCAATAAGTTGTTGCTACTACTGCAGAGGTGTTGTCCAAGCATTGTGGATGAAAACCTAGAAATACAAAAAGTAGAACATCCACAACACACTGTACCTTCTGTTTCTGATAGACAAACCTATTTAAAGTAAGGAAGGAGGGAGTGCATTCTGGGCTTTTAAGAGCTGACCAGTTGGAGGAGACCCAGCCCTTAGAAGCAATTAGCATTGAGGGCAGACCCATGTAACTGCAGCACATTAAAGATGGCTACAACATGGATGGACTGTGCCTCCCTACAGGCTGTAAACAAGAATTGGAGACCTGAGGAGGGCAGCAAAATACTGGATTGAGATTGAAAGCCATGAAAACTGTTGGAGGTTATGAAACATGACCAGAGGCGTTTGAAATCCATCACAGGAAGCAAATATACCTTGAGTTAGCCCATGCTAACTCCTTGAGGAACTAAAGGTAGGCCCCGTCAAGACTGATAATGGGGGCAATGCCGAGAGAAAGGGCAGCTCCACAAGACTGAACACCAAACAGGGGCAACCTGGGGTGCCTCTGCATCTGCTGGTCCTTCCTAGGCAGGACTTGAAGATAGCATTCCTTGCCCTCCTAAAGAATAGCCACCAACAGGAGTCATAGAGAAGTTTCAATCAAAGAGATACTTGCTCATAAAGTTAGCAGAAAAGATAAACAAAAAAAGCACCAACCCCTGACATATGCTTTCCCAAGAGAACAGCAAATCCACGTTCAGAACGAAACATCTCACAGGAGTACAAGCAACAGTTCTCTAAAGAAATCATAAAGGAGGCCTGCACAATCAGAACTGACCTGAAGGATTACCGAAATTAGATGCGGCAAGATAAAACCGGGGTGGACACCAGAGACAATTACTTAGAAAACACCATGAATAGGATGACTTAGCCCTCAAGCTGGAAGACATTGAGAACAGATCAGGCATGACAATATCAGAATCTGTAGCCTGCCATGAGAAGCGGAGAGCTCAGACATACAAGTCGTTGCCTAAAGGCTACTCCACCACATTCAGAATCACTGAGACAATCCTCTCATTCACTTAAACTGTACCCACAGAATCCATATGGGAGTCCAATGCAGCGAGGTTCCATCCAACATACTAACTTGGAGTATTTTTTTTTTATTTTTTTTTACAAGAAGGAAGAAATATTAACCCTGGTGTGCTGCAGACTGCTTTACCATTGAGGGACACAAACTGACACTCTAGAATGACCTCCCAGCCCACACCACAATGCGGAAGCGAGATGCAGCAGACTTCAGACCACTTGTGCAAAAATACTTCCTACGAATTAAGCCATCCATTCAGGCTCATATTTGTTTGGAATGATTAGAAACACTACGTTAAGACTGCTAAGGTGCTAGGTGCATCCTAGGCCTTGCAAATTGTAGGAACTAAGGGCCATATGTACGAACACATTTTCCCATAGACATAGAATGGGTAAAACCCTTTGCTACATCTGGCCCTAAGAGCCCCCAAAAATATTAAGAATGCCACACAGGATGCAATCATGGAGGTTGAAGAGCTGTTAGAATTGGATCCTTCGGACAGTGTTAGAGTCATCCTGGACTCAGGACTATTGTGGAAGCAACAAGTCCAGGTTCTGAATAGTAAGTAAAATAAGCTTATCTGATGGATCTTGGGGGGACCACAGTGGAACTGGGAGGATGGTGGGGTCACTATGGCATGGACACCTGATCAAACATGGCTGATGCTATTGGGGAGGTTTCTGAAATAGACATAGCACCACACTGGTGGTCTTGTCACAAAGACTCCAGTTTAAAAGAGATTAAGGCACAGCACCTGCCTACACAGGGGTTGAAAACATCCTAACTTTCACCACTGCTCCACCCAAATCACATGAGGCTTCTAGTTTTGGTTGGGTTGATGCTTCTGGACAAATAATATAACTATCTTGAACTAAAGGTTGTTGAGGGTGGGGAGAAGGTGGACATAATTACATGGTAATCCCGGGGAAGATGAAGGCTTTGTACCTGTAACAATGGGCTTCAGAAGAGTGTCTAAAAATTGTACATTATTATGTCACAGCACCCACTACATCACAGGAATGATTAAAATAGCTAGCCTTATTGTCAAGGGATTACACTCACCAGCTGTGAGGTAGGCAGCCATGATTCTTTCAAAGACCTCAGGAGTAGACCTGTACTTATTGCAGGTGACTCACTTATTGATGAGAGATTCGACTAGAATTAAATCAAAGCATTTTACAATCCAATATTTTTCCTCAGTGGCTGCAAAGTAGGCAGGGGTGGTGACTTTTGGAGGAACTGTGAATGCAGTGTTTCTAAACAATGTGAGCAAAATGCTAGAGATGGCAGTTCATGTGGGCACAAAAGAGTATACCCTATTCAACTTGTGAGTCCCAACATTCACCACATACTGTTCCTTAAGGCGGTAATCTCCATAGCACTAATGTATGATCAGGGTGTCCTCACTTTGGGTGGAGACCTATATATGCTGATGGACCCATTAAAAGATAGGTGTCATCAGCGATTTGACAGTGGGGGTGCAATCTCAACCCGCTTTTGAGACTCCAAATTTTGTGGATTTCGCGTTTTACTCCTCAGCCCACCAGAACTATGCCCACCTCGATCACCTTTGATGAATACGGGGCTCAGAGGGAAAGTTATGAGCTCAGACATAGGCTGTAAAATCTTATCACACCTTGATCAATCTCACAGTTGACACGGCGGTGATTACCCAGAGACAGACATTATGGCAGCTAACTGAATTTCTCTTATGTGATCTGATGGTTAGAGAAGAGTTTGAGGAGGAAGTAGCGACACAGTTGAAAACCCCAACAAGCAAGTCTCGTTCCTCACTCTCTAGGACTCACAGAAAGCATATTCTAGTACATTTTCATTGCAGCAGTGGCTCAATGTAAGAAGACTCTGACTGAAGCTTGAACCTCAATGGAATCATCATTTGCAGAAGTAAAGAGAGAACACAAAAGGACCGCCCCAAACAAATTATGGTGTACAGTCCTGGCACTCACAGCTCAGTTTAAGGCCATAAATTGAGATATAGTGGAATACACATTTCTTAGAATACAACAAAAATATTACAGTGCTGGAACTATGGTGAGGAAGCTACTGGCCACCCGGTTGGAAGTGAAAAATAATGCAATAAGAGTCCAAAAGATAATTGATCACAAGGGCAATACAATGCTCAATGATGGGGCAATAGCAGAAACCTTTATGATCTTTTACCAACAGTTTTACTCCAAGGAAAAGGTCTCCTTAGAGGAGGTCTCAGTGCATCTGTACAAAAACTGGCACTATACACCTCCACAATAATGGAAGAATGCCATGGACGAGCCCATTACAAAGGAGGAAGCAATGGCAGATTTAAGTAAGCTTAAGGTTGGTAAAAATCCAGGCCCAGATGGCTTTACAGCCCCCTTTGACAAACTATTATGTTTTAAATTAGTGCTGAGCCTTACCAGATTATTTAATGATATAGAAGATGCAGGAATAGTATCCCACATAATGAGAGAAGCAGCATGGTGGTTATCTCTCAAGATATGTCTACTATAGTCCAATTTATCTCTTACACATTGACATAAAACTTCATACTATTATCCTGGCATCTAGATTGGGAACCCTTGTACCAGGAATCATCGACATGGACCAATTTAGATTGACCCCCACATTGCAATGCAGAGATAACATCAAGATCCTCACTGAGAACGTCAAAAGAAAATGGCAAAATATCCTTCTGGTCTTGTTGGACACCAAATAGGCATTCTACAGAGTAAACTGGACTTAGATGAGGAAGTTATTATTTGGGATGCGGGTGAGTATTTCCTTAGCTGGGTTATGGGTGGTTGTCAATCCCTTAGAACCTTTGTCATGGTTAAAGGTAAATTTTCACATCCTATTGGGGTCTAGCAAGGCACCGGACAAGGGTACCCCCTTGCAGCACTTATATTCCATTTAACTCGGACGTCATTTGCCAATGCTATGTGGTGTAGGAATGGCATCAATCAAAAGGTGCAGATTGGTAAAGATGTATTCAAACTATGCTTGCAGATGATGGAATACTCACTCTCACATAACCACTGCAATGCATGTCCCCAGTAGTAGAAGAGCTGGAGACTTCTTACTTTAAAATTAACATCACAATGTCTGAGGCCCTCCTGATCCACCTGCTACCATACTAAGCTGAGTATCACCATAAACTCACATCTATCTAGTGAAGCTAAAAAAAATATATATTGGGGTTCATATTGGACACACAACAGCACATGTGGTGACATTGCATTATACTACACTTATCAAAAGCATTCAAATGATTTTCAGTAATAGCACATGGTGCAATTCTCATTGCTAGGCAGGATGGCAGTAGTTAAAATGAAGATGTTTCCACATTCTAGCTACAATTTAGAAAATCATCGCTCTATCTCTAGCGCTCTGGTTGTCAAACAGTTCCAAGACTTGATTAACTCCTATATTTGGCAAGGCAAAGTCCCACGAATAGTCAATAGAGTACTTTGCAGAGCAGCGTCTTAAGGGGATTAGCAATTTCACATGTTATGGACTACTACCAGGCCACCTAATTGAGGTTTATGGTGGAGTCAGGGAACGCAGAAATAGCAAAGCAGTTGTACTTTATAGTCCACTTATTCACAGGAGTTCCCCTTTAGCAAATCCCACTGCTGAGAAAATCTCAGAGGAGTTGGGGTCTCTGGTCCTCACCTGTGACTAGAGCCACAGTGGCAATCTGGGATACAAATCTCTCAAAGGCTGAGATTTACACCTTTCAATGCACATTTACGCCCATTTAATTCAACTCAGCTTTGGGTAAAGATGTTCTGGCATTGAGAGACAGGAGGTGCATAATGGTAGGCACACTTTTCTTAAATGTGCACATCAAACCTTTCAAAGACCTTAAAAGGCAATATAACCTGATGGAGTTTGAGGAGTGGCTCAGGGATAGACTCCTCGGTACAAGCCTAATCTCTATACCACAATTTTTTCACTTTACTCAAGTCAGACACTAAGCTGCTTAGACAGATTGACGTTCCCCCCGCTAGTCTCTTGCACAGCCTACCATCCCAGGTAGGAAAGAAAGATTTTTTCCACCATCCCAGCTACTCGTCTGTGCCGTGTCCTTTGGTCCTTAATCCACCCAGACCAGTAGCGGCTTTATGGCTGCCAGGAGTGCGGGGCACTGTCTAAGATGATTCCACATGGTTTTAGCACACCAACATCTCTTTTCTCCCAAACTTGCATTACTCCTGATAGACTTTGAAAAAGCATTTGACACCGTCAACTGGGGTTACCTAACCCGAGTGCCGGAGAGAGGGGGGTTCGGTCCCAGATTTAGTTGTTTGATCAGGTCTTATATTTCATCCATCCTCACAGGTTCAAATTAACTGGGTGGTCTCCCCCCACTGGGAGGCTTCTGAGATCTGACATGCAAATAAGAGGATGGGAGTGACCCACTGGGTATGGAGACCACATGCACTGTATGAGGACAATGTTGTCCTATACTTCCAAATCCAGCCATTAGTGGTCCTCAATGGCTACAGCTCCTGGAATTCTTTGCAGAGGCCTCAGCTTTACCTTTAATCCTGCCAAATCGGCGCTGGGCCCACTGAGTCCCTCATGGGGCTGCATAGACTGGCAAACCACACTTCTGATTTTCTACCTCAGTTTTTGCTCTCTAGGCATCCGAGTGGCCCTGAACCCCACGCTGACTTGGTCCCTCAATGTTACACCCCTCACCCCCAAGATTAAAGAGGATTTCAAAAAGTGGCAGACACTCCCATTAAACGTCATGGAAAGGATAGCACTGTATAAAATGATGATATTGCCTCGATTTCTTTACTTTTACAAAATGTCCCACTAATGATTTCCAGACACTGGTTCAGAGAAATGGATTATGTGGCGATAAGGTTTTAATGGCATACCTCACAATGACGTTTATCATTCACGGCCTGTAAGCGAGCCCATTATGTTGGCAGCATTGTACTGTCCAATTTATACTTGTACTATCTGGCTTCACAACTTCTGGTAGTTAATGATTGGCTCAGTGGTGGGTGGACTGACCCAGCCTATCAATTGGAGCTCCTAATTCTAGGTTTTCCTTGCATTATGGCTAAATTCTATGGTGACTGTCGCCAATGCACTTCCTGAATTGACCTGGATGGTGTTTAGCAGGTCGAGGGCTGCACTTCGACAGACAGGATGGTGGTCTAAACTCACTGAACAAACCCCTTTATGGCATGGCACATGGTTGAGCTAAATGGCTACATTGAAGGGGTTTGGTCAGTGGGATGCCATCAGCATCACACTCCTGGGGACGTTTGGAGTGGCACGTATATGTCTTCATTTCAGGAGCTGGGAGACAGTGCAAACTGAAGCCTCCAATGTCCCAAATATCGCTGGTTGCTAAGAGTGACATCGCAGCTCACTGGAAAGTCTCCGAACCCCGATGTCCCAGTGGAAATGCGGGGTGGACTGGTGTGCCCAGCAGGAGAAGCCAGTCTACGAGGGTCAGGGGTATCCAGACAAACATGGTAAAAAATGGAACAAATGCTGTGGGGCCACGGGCATTGGCATGTTGTAGAAACATTGATGTAGTAATGCCATTGTCTCCACTGTATAGAATGTTGATGATTGTATTGATCGAACCTGTGAAAGTCCTGGCCGCGGACAGTGGCTTTTTGTCAGATCTTAATGCAACTTGCTTTGCCTTCAATAAAACAATAAATATGTGTTTATAAAAAAAAAGATGCCTAGACAAAGGTGGTGGGAAAGCAAATTCAAGGAAAGACTATCTCACAGAGAATAGGAGAGACTGTGACTCAGAGCGCTGATTTGCACAAAATACTCAGGCAAGGTAAACTTCAATATGAAAGCCCAATCCATTGGTATAGGACACCTGAAAAAAATTTAAACAAATTGGATAAATCTAGGCGTGACCTCTGCTGATAAAGATGTGGAACTACAGCTACACTGCTACACCTAATGTAGTTGTGTCCTAAATTAGGTAGGTGAGATGAAAGTCACACAAGAGATTAAGAAGGCCTTTGTAGTTCAAGCGCTGATGAATACAGACATAATCATCCTGGGATGGTCCTTTTCTTCTGCCAGATCACCCTCATCCTGGAAAGGGAAGAAATTAGCCATGACACAAGTTGCTGGAAAAACACTACATTCATGTTTGAGGCTTGGCTCTATAAGCAATGCGAAATATTAGCCATGGATAGGATTGCCATTTCAATAGACAATACTCTCAAAGCATATCAGATGGCTTGGGACCCTTTTATAAAGACCGTGGGTTATGAATACTGGGAATAGGTCTCCCCCATGTAACTCAAAGTGTTATGGCTCATTCCAAGGGACATTTCTTAAATGATATTGTGGTATAGCCAGGAGCAGCTGACGGTGCTAAAAAGGGGCAGGCGGCACACGTGTGGATGGGAGTGGGTGGGCCTGGGGGAAATTAATTTTTAAAAAACTACCGGAATCATCGCCGTCATCACCACTGCACTGCTCCTCTCCTGCACAGACAGGCTGCAGGCACAGGCTCCCATTCTGCCCTGCGGCCAATCGTGACGCTGCTCAGAGCAGCATTAGGATTGGCTGGGAGCACCCAGCCAGGGCGCTCCCAGGTAGACTGGGAGCCTGTGCCTGGTCTATCCAGCCCAGCAATAGAGTGCCGGTCTGGAGAGAGCCTACTGGGCATGTGTGTTTACCCGGCCCAAGACTGCCGGCCAAACATACATGTGAATTGCGGGGGAGTGCTGTGCTCGTCACAGTCTGTGGCCCTGCCCCTTTCACGAAAAAACATTAATAAATATAGTTTATTGTCATTTTTTGGTCAAAGGTTTGCAGCTGCTGCTGCTGCTGGCGGGAGGGGGGGTGACGCTCCTCTGCCCTAGCGGAAGAGCTGCTCATGGGTATAGCTCTTAGTCACCACCACAGCTATATCTGATCCCTTGAAGAATGTTGGACTGTATGTTTTTTACAGTAGGGCAACACCTGTAAATATATGCACTAGAGACCATGGTTTGAAGACTCACACAGCCACTATCCTGGCAGCCATTGGAGACACAAATTGACATGGTGGCCATGAATCTAGGGTTCATGCGGACAGACCCTAAGAAACTTGCAGAAAGAGAGTGGTCAAAATGAAGCGCATGGTGACCTGCCTGTAACCTAGGGGCTAAAAGTGTGATGTAATGATTCGTGCCCTACAGCAAACTGTCATCCACCTGTGGGGTAGGGTGGAGGGCACTGAAAGCCGCACCAGGCAGAGCAATGTCTGGCTGATGGGGGTTCCGGAGACATAAGAAGGCCCAAGTAGGGAGTTGTTCTTGGAGCATTGGCTCTTCACAGAAGTGTTAAGAGGCGAGTTATGAAAATTTTTCTTGGTCGAGAGGGCACATCCAGTGCCAGGTAGACACCCAGCACTGGTGGCCCCTCCCAGACCGATTGTAGCATGGCTGCTTAATTTCATTGACCAAGATCATATTTTACAAGTGACATGGGCACATGGCCCCTCGCTGATAGGCGGAGCTTAGGTGAACATCCACCCTGACTACACGTCTGCCATCCAGAGGCAGCGAGAAACATTCCAGCAAGTGAAAAGGCGCCTCCAGACATTGAATCTAAAATATGCTTCATTTATCCTGGCGAGGTTGAGCCGCAGTGAGGTGCACTGTTTCCACACGGCATCGGACGCATGGGACTGGCTGGAAGCGAAGGGGCACCCGCTCCCAGATTCCTGGGGATTGCCAGAGAAGCAAGAGTGGTAATGTCAGTGACTGAGAAGGAGGCGGCTTGGGGGCCCAACAGGGGCCCCAACCAGAACCCAGGTGGAGACTGAGAGGGCCAAAGTGGTGGCAGACATCCAGCTGCAGCGCTCCTTGAAGCCGTGCAACAAGTGGCATGCCCTAGCAAATGACTCAAAGGAAAATGTCAGTGATTCTGGAGGATCAGTAGCAGGTTCAGAGGATACCAACAGGCCAGTGGTCACCTTGATGACTGAGGACACAATGGAATGAGGACTGAAGCAGACTGCCACAGCTAGCAGGTGACTGGCAATCTGCCCACTGGGACCAAAAGATGGCCCAATGGCAGGAATGACATTGAAGTGACACATATGTTCAGGCCTGCTTCCCTTTCACCTCTTCCAGAAGAGAAGTGCAAAATTAGTTTATAATGTTGTTGTTGTTTGAGATGGGGCGACAGATGCCTCTGGCATTAGGATGGGGGTAGTTCAAGATCTGCAGCAGGAGGAGGTTGGGTATAGGGCGGGGAGAGGGCATTTCTAGAGGCACACCGAAACACCACTGAGAGGGTAAGTCAGCAGATTAAGCTAGGTACTAAAGACAATGGCTACAACTCAAGTAACACAACTGGGCCTCACCCTTAGGGCTCTATTCTGAAATATTAATGACCTGGGCAGCAAGCTGAAGAGGGAGGCAATGCAGTTATTAATCACAGTGATAGCTGCTGACCAATCGGGCTTTATGCCCTGCTGGGTGACAAGACACAACCTTCATAGTCCAGCTGGATGCCTGGCATGCTGTGACCAGATCGCCGAGCTGGCATTTCTCCTCACCCTGAATACCAAAAAGACCTTCAATTTACTGGAGTGGTCCGAACTGATGGCAATACAATGAAGATTGGGGATAGGAAGGCAGTTTATGTCCTGAGTGATCTTGCTATATATCCAGGGAGTTCCTCCTTGCCAAGGACTAGAGTTGGCACCACTTGGCAAGTCAGGACTCTCAGCAGAAGAATCCAGGCATGGCCAAATGAAGTCTTTGATGTCTCTGAGACTTCTTAACAGGAGGCAAGCTCAGTCAAAGCCCTTGGAGAATCTTTGGAAGCAGGATGTAGAAAGCCAAGTCTAGTCAGTTCACTCCCAGGACAAAAGCAGCAGGAAGCAGGCCAGCACAACAAAGCAACATGCAGAGTGGCAGTCCCTCCTACAGCACCCTACTCTTCTTCCTGGCAGAATGTCCCCAGTCCAGAAGGATTCTAACTCTGTGGTGTTAGAGGTCCAGTACCTATACCCATTGCTGTCTTTGAAGTAGCCAAACTTCAAAGAGAAGTCTTTGTAGTGCACAAGGCCCTGCCTTTCAATGCACTGACCCTAGACACACTCCAGGCCGTTGGAGACTACTTTGTGTGAGGACAGGCACAGCCCCATGTCAGCTGCTCTCACCACTCTAGCTCAGGAAGACCCATCAAAGAATGCAGGGCACACCTCAGCTAATTTTGTGAGACTGTCTAGAGTGAATTCACAAACAGCTCAACTGTCATCCTAACCTGAATGTGTATTTGACAGACAGGCAGAGGTACAGAATGGTTAAGCAGGAAAATGCCCACTTTCTAAAAGTGCCATTTTTAAACTTACAATTCAAAAACCAACCTCACCAAAAGTAGTATTTTAAAATTTTGAGTTCAGAGACCACAAACTCCATATTTCTGTCTGCTCACAATGGGAAATTACACATAAAAGATATTTCACAACAACCCCCATGTTACTCAATGGGAGCCATTGCAATAGTGAACATAGAAGTTAGCTGTTTTTCACTATCTGGACATGTAAAACACACCAGTACATGTCCTATCTTTTAAATACACTGCACCCCGCCCATGGGGCTGTCTTGGGCCTTCTGTAGGGGTGACCTACATGTAGTAAAGGGGAAGCTTAAAACTACACACACAAACACTGCAGTTATTAACCCATAGAGTAGGTTGGATTGGGTCTGGAGGATCGCCAAGGAGACTGTGTTATTATTAGTTTTAGAAGTGCACATGTGGTTTGCAGATTACTTTTTGGTTCTGTGAATGAGGAAGGTGGTAGCAATGGTACTACTTTATTGCCCTTAGGCTATTTTTATAAACCCAGCTTTTCCATTAGGCATGGCAGACCTTTGTTACAGAATACTTCTCCTGTTTCCACATCATTGTCTTTCCATTATGGCCAAGGATTCAACTCTGAGGGCTTGAATGTACAAGTTCATAATCGGTATTCGGCGCTCAAAAGGGTTGATTGACCAGGAATGTTGGGGGGTATGAGTTCCAAACTAGGCTTGAAGTAATTACCATTGTTTGCTGCTTAAATGAACTACTGCAGGGAGGGGGTGCATGCTCTTTGGAGAAAACGAGCCAGTGGGTGATCTTCTCCACTTTAAAGAGGAAGTAAGCCCACCCAGCTCAATTGGAAGACATACTGGGGAACCAAAGAAGTTGGACAACTCTATCGCTGAGTATTTTAACGCTTTTGATAGCATCTGTGATAGAGGAGGAGAGAACCGTGAGACATTATTACTCACCTATGCAGATTCACACCCCATCATAGGGTTAAGAACAAGGGAGGTGACTACTCTAGGGGCTGACAATGTTGAGTCACAATTGCCATTTAAGTTCCTTTCTTGGATTCTTGCAGGTCTGGGTTCTAAGCTTGATTGTTAAGATTGGGGGTATTTCTAAAGATACACTTGATCTCTGTCTTTTTCAAGAGACATGGCTTTTTAAGTCAGCTAGCTGTGTGGATTACGCCAATGTTGTCAAGTTTGCAACTTCTAAGGGTGGGCTATCAGGGGGACCTATGGCTTGGATTAGCTCTGCGCTCTGGTGCACAGCTGATGAAGTCATAATTTCCTCTAGTGACATTCTTTGTGTCACAGTTGTATTTTTCCCATCCATTATTGTGTATCTCTACAACGTTTATCTAAGGCCTGTGGGAAATAAAAGCGAATCCCCAACTATAGAAATATTGTCCTCCCATCTAACCTCCTTACCGAAAGTAGCATTAGAAATTGTAGGGGGGGATTTCATCTGTCAGCTTGAGGCCATTGACAAAAGCATTGCTAACCTCTCTGAGGGGGATAGAGTTTGGTCTATTCATGATCAAACATACCCCCCATTAAAAAAATGTTCTCCCTTAGACCTACAACTAAATGCTTTAGTCCTTAAACATTGCATTCATGCATGCAGTGGCAGAACCCCCTCCGACAGAGATGGGAACCATACCTATAACCGTGCTCTCCTTAGCAGTTTCATGGATTGCATACTGTTAGATGTAAGATTATGGGAACACCTTACTGACATGAAAGTCTCACCTAGTGTAGTCATGACAGTGATCATAATGCCCTAGTTGTTAGCTTGGATCTCCCAAAATGCAGGGGAACTTTCAGTCACACCGATCCTCTTGATGGTAGGCTGCAACTGTCCCTTAACCGTCATAGGGTTAAATGGTGTACTAAGGTGCATTCACAAGAGCTGCATGGCTCAGTATACAAGCTAGTGGAGGCAAATCTGGGGAATTTGCTTAGTCAGGATTTGGTTTCGGTGTTAGGAGTGCCCCACTTGTTGATAAGAGACTCCCTCAAGCTCCTGTTTGAAGGTTTGAGGAATCTTTTGACTGTGGAAGCCAAGCCTATGGTCGCAAGAAGAAAACCACCTACTTGGTTTAATCAACCTTGCAGATCAGCAAAGGTTGAATTTATCAATTCCATAAAACAGCAGGATAAAATGCAGATATCACTTAGGAGAGCAGCATTTAAGAAGGTTATTGCATAAGCAAAAATGGAATGGGATTGTGGGACATGAGATGACTTACTGGTTGCTGCAAAAAAGGGTGATCATCATACCTCCTTAAAGTTAGTAGCTACAGGGAGCAAGGAAGGTTATCGCCCTGCAGAGAACAATATTGCAGCTACCAATTGGATAGAGTACTTGTCTGGTTTATATTCAGTGGGAGAGGTAGTGGGTGATCGTTCCCCTGAACCAGTCAAGTTGGGAATTCCAGTATTTGGTTCAGAGAAGGCGGAAGCCAGCTATGATTTTCTGGTTATTATCATCCAGGTAGTATCTGCAGCGATCAATACGGTGGTGGTCAACAAAACGCAATAGTTTGACAAGATCCCTGGCAATCTGTTTCTCTCTGAGACTGATGTTTGGGGTCCTTATTTTATGCTATATTTAAAGCCATTATGGCAGGTACCCCTACTCCAGCATCTTGGGCAGGTGCTCCGATTATACCTATTTATAACAAGCATTTGCAAAGCAATGGGTCTTGCGTTTAATTGAGTTAAAGCTATTAGCTTGTAAACTCCTAACCGGAATTTTCTTGCCACATAAACTGAAAAGTAAAACAGTTTCACATAAGCGAGCCGACGGCCACCATCAGCACAAAGCAAACACACAAAAAGAAACAGAAGTCCACTCGCAGTGAAATTTATCAGCAAAAGTGCAATTATCCATGTAACCGCAAAAGTGCAATTATCCATGTTACCGGCAAAAGTGCAAATATCCATGTAACAGGGTTGATGTTATGGGAACACATTTTTAGTGTTCTACCAAAAAAAAGGCAGAGTGAAACAAAGCAGCATCTACTAAAATATCAAAGGGGCTGGTCCACCTAAAACTGATAGAATGCCTATGTACATGGACAAAGAACAGGGAAATACTCAATAAAAATCCTGAAATGCTGGATTTGTTACAGGGTACAAAATATTATTTTATGAAAATTAAAGCGTGCCTGGGCACAGAATGGTTTAACATAAGAATGGATGCAGGAAAATTAAGCGCTTGGTGTCCCTGCCACTTGAGAATGTTACAGTCATGTCTATGGGTGGGACTAATGGACAGGGCAGGCCCATGCATTGTAAAGACCAATAGGACCACCATGGGACAGAGTGGAAGAGTCCTGGTTCTCCCAAAAATTTACTGGTGAGCCCACTGCCCCCCCCCCCCGGCCCTATGTAACTACTGGGTTAAGGAGAGGGCACTGTATGGCTATAAAGATAGGGTGGTGGGTAGTTATAAAGTAAGGTTTCATTTTAAGGTGTAGGTTAACATAGGGAGGTACAATTACTCTTGAATCTATTTTACTCAATGTAGTGGTAATCTCCAAAGTGGTAATCTCAAGAGTGGGAATCCCTGCACTGGTAATCTCAGCTGTGTACTCCCTGCAGTGGTAATCTCGGATGGAATTAATGCCAGTAGTGGTAATCTCAGCAGTGGTAATCCCTGCAGTGATAATTTCAAAGGTGGTAATCTCAGCAGAGGTAATCCCTGCACTGGTAATCTTGGAGGTAGTAATCACAGTAGTGGTAACCTCAGCAGTGGTAACCCCAGCAGGAGTAATCTCAGAGGTATTAATCACAGTAAAAGTAATATCAGCAGTGGTAATCTCAGTGTTAGTAATCCTTGTAGTGGTACTCTCAGAGGTAGTAATCACAGTAGTGGTAATTCAGCAGTGGTAATCCCTGCAGTGGTAATCCTTGCAGTGGTAATCTCAGATGTAGTAATCTAAGTAGAGGTAATCTCTGCAGTGGTTTTCCCTACAGGGATAATTTCAGAGTTAGTAATCACAGCAGTGGTAATCTCAGCAGTGGTAATCCCTGCAGTGGTACTCTCAGAGGTAGCAATCGCAATAGTGGTTATTCAGCAATAGTAATCCCTGCAGTGGTAATCTCAGAAGGGCTCATTTCAATGAAGTACATTCTATGTAGCGGTATATGGACTCTGTTGTATTTTAGGTGGTGACATACAACCCTTTGTGCTAACTCACGCTGAGTGCTGGGTCCTCAGTCTGATATGTTCATTGCATTTGTGTGAACAACGCTGAAACATTTTCTGTTTTTAACGCGCATCCCTGAAGAACGTGTTTTAAACCACTTCCTCCTCAGCGAAAAAAGGACCTCTGAACTGAGTACAGCACAACGTCTTCCTCAGGGGCACCTTGCCACATAAACTGAAAAGTAAAACAGTTTCACATAAGCGAGCCAATGGCCGCCATGAGCGCAAAGCAAACACACAAAAGGAAACAGAAGTCCGCTCAAAGTGAAATCTATTGGCAAAAGTGCAATTATCCATGTAACCGCAAAAGTGCAATTATCCATGAAACCTGCAAAAGTGCAAATATCCATGTAACAGGGTCGATGTCATACAAAACACTCGACTACTGCCCAGCGAGATCGCGCTGCCTAGAAAATAAAGAGAAGAAATATTGCAGAAAACATATGGAAAACATGGAGCCTTGTAAGTTTTCAGCAGTTGGCCGGTGCGCTCCAGGCGGGCTAAACACCGGAAGAGGCATGACGTATGCATGCCTTTCACTAATGAAACCAAGCTAATTTTAAAAGGGAAGCAGACGAACCTACCAAACGGATTGGTTTGACATGGGTGTGGTTAAAAGCCCACAAAGAGATTACACCAGGGATGCAGCGCTTTGCGCACGACCCTAAAAAGGGCTCACCTCTTTTACCTGCTAATTAAAGGCCTATTATCAGTATTGACTACTTGCAAAAGCTGTTTTGCAGAATTATTTTAGATAGACTAAAAGACTGGATGGCAGCTAATGATGTACTCACCTCTTTGCAAGCTGACTTCCGTGATTGCACCTCAAGTGTTGGCTAGGTATTTAGGCTCCAGATGATATATTGGAAACATGCGGTCCTTAAGGGTGGCTGGCTATATATGGTGTTTGTGGTTCTGCGATCAGCTTTTGATCTGATCCCCAGGGCCACATTGTGGCAAGTGATAGCAAAGGTGGGGATTCCTGAATATCTTCTTGCAATGATTGTAAGGTTGCATGAGAAAAAGTATGCTCAGTTTAGGTGTGGCTGGCTGGGCAAAGTGACCGAGCCTGTGGCTGGCTTGGCAAAGTGACTGTGCCTTTCACCACTAATAGGGGATGAGGCAGGGTTGCATTCTCGCCCCTACCCTATTCATGCTGTATGTCAACGACCGACAGAACATCTGAGCTCATGCAATAGTGATGCCCCACGACTAGCCACCATGAAAGTGCCAGCACAAATGATCGGAGATGACACACTTCCGTCCAAGTCCAGAATAGGGCTACATAACATTTTAGACAGGTTTAGTAGTTTCTGTGAGAAAAGGGGCTTACGAGTTAGTGTATCAAAAATGAAATACATGGTGCTTAATCCCCGTCCGACAACTAAAACGACCCCATATTGACAGGAAACCCCCTTGAGAGACTCCACGGTACTGAATAGCTGTAGATTACCCTTACAGAGCAAATGGAATCAGCCTCTCATATCTCAAAGTGCAGACTAAAACTGGAACATCATATTAGAGGGCGACTAAAAGCCCAACAGGGCTCTTACTCAAGACCAGTCTCCCCAATGATACCAGTTTATAACCATCAAGCCCGGGGGGGTTGCCCTGCATGCTGCAGAGCTATGGGGCCATAAGGACACAAAAACTCAATCTCTGTGACAATTATTGAGTTTCCTTGTTAGTAGCCCACTGCTGCCGCTTAGGTTGGATATGGGGCTCCAATCAATTATCAATGGGGTGGTTATCAGACCGGTTTTATATTGGAGAAGGATCTGGGCCACCCCAGAATTAAAGTCCTATGATCAGGGTTGAGGAAATACTCAAGTGACATGGTTCAAGAAACCTACCTTGGATTAAGTATGTGGGTGAAACCCTGAGGGTGGTAGGAGTAGGTAACGATAGCCCATGGCAGGCCCTTGCAAGGTGTCTGCATCTATCGCAAAAATAATCCTTAAGAGAAATTATTCACAGTAGAAACTGAGTACTTTGTTAACTAGGACTACTCAGGGTTCCTCCACTGATATCTTTCTTCAGTCAAGTGATGTTTAGAAAAGAGAGGATTATCTTGATGAAATCGAGCCAGCACAGGCAAGGAAGCGGCATATACAGTATTGGTTTGGGAGCCTGCCAGTACATTCATTTACTACTGAGTTGGATGTACCACAACAAATACTCAGCTAACTTGCCTGCCTTGTGGAACATCACCAGAGACAGTGGTTCATGTCCTTTACTTTTGCCCTGCATATAAATCTGCGAGGGACAAATGGTTGATCCCTTTATGCCGCAGTCTAGGAACCAGGTGGCACCGGGAAGCCTTTAGGATCTTGCTGTCTGATACAAGTAGACCTCTAGTTTTGAAGTTCAAGATTTTTATTATGTATGTAGCAAATCAGGTGCAAATGTTGTTCTCTAACAGAAGAGGTAGCATTCATCTAACCTATTTGAGTACTAAGTAAAGTGTCACCAGGGTCCTTTTTGACCCTCCTAACTTCTTTTACTTACCAGGAATGGTACTAAAGCTTAGTATTTCTAGACAAATTGTAATTTCACCTTTTTTTGCGTTGACTTTCAGTATTTTATAATCAATTGCACTGAAGTTTTTACGTATTTATTGTATTATACTGTTTTACTGAAATCGGCTATTTTAAC
Organism: Pleurodeles waltl; assembly: GCF_031143425.1. NCBI lineage: Eukaryota > Metazoa > Chordata > Amphibia > Caudata > Salamandridae > Pleurodeles > Pleurodeles waltl. The sequence goes on along the minus strand of NC_090440.1, from coordinate 1,304,349,282 downwards.
CGCTTCTATGCCTTGGACAAGATGATCTCGTCCAAGGCTACAGTTCCCCTGTGCCTTGGACGAGATCATCTCGTCGTGCATCCCCCTCCCCCCCCAAGGCGGGGATGGGAGGGGAAGACCTTCCCCTTCCACCCCCCCCCACGGCAATCCGATGACGTCAGCGCGCGCACTGCGCGCTGACGTCATCTAGTGTTGCCGAGCGCGCTGGAAGCCATTTGCTTCCAGCGCGTCTTCGGGAAAGGACCTAAAAGGTGAGTCCTTTCCGTTGGTGGTGAAAACAGACACGGGGAAAGGAAAGGGTTTTTCCTTTCCCCCGTGCCTGTTTTCACAAGATTCCTGCTCCACGATCGCGGGGGCAATTTTTTTTTGTATTTCGCCCCCCCCTGGGGGCAGATCCGCCGATTTTTTGGCAGATCTGCCCCCAGGGGGGGGGGGGGACGAAAACCACTAGACACCAGGGATGTTATTTTTTGTGTGTATTTTGGGGGTGACCCCTTGGGCAAGGGTCGCCCCCCCCCCGGGCAATTTCTTTTTGTATTTCGCCCCCCCTTGGGGGCAGATCCGCCGTTTTTTCGGCGGATCTGCCCCCGGGGGGGGGCGAAAACCACTAGACACCAGGGATTTTATTTTTGGTGTGTATTTTGGGGGCGACCCCTTGGGCAAGGGTCGCCCCCCCAGGGGCAATTTTGTTTTGTATTTTGCCCCCCCCGGGGGCAGATCCGCTGATTTTTCGGCGGATCTGCCCCCGGGGGGGCGAAAACCACTAGAACCAGGGATTTTATTTTTGGTGTGTATTTTGGGGGCGACCCCTTGGGCAAGGGTGGCCCCCCTCTGGGGGGAATTTTTTGTAGTATTTCGCCCCCCCCTGGGGGCAGATCCGCCGATTTTTCAGTGGATCTGCCCCCGGGGGGGGCGAAAACCACTAGACACCAGGGATTTTATTTTTTGTGTGTATTTTGGGGGCGACCCCTTGGGCAAGGGTCGCCCTCCCGGGGGGCAATTTTGTTTTGTATTTCGCCCCCCCTGGGGGCAGATCCGACGATTTTTAGGCAGATCTGCCCCCGGGGGGGGGGCAAAAACCAATAGACACCAGGGATTTATTTTTATTGTAAAGTTTTTTGGGGGGGCGACCCCTTGGGCAAGGGGCGCCCCACTGGGGGGCTATATTTTTAGTATTTCGCCCCCCCCCCCGGGGGCAGATTGCCAATTTTTGGGCTGATCTGCCGCCAAGGGGGGGGGGGGGCGAAATCCACTAGACACCAGGGATTTTGTTGTTATTGTTTATTTTGGGGGCAACCCCTTGGGCAAGGGTCGCTCCCCTGGGGAGCTTTTTTTTCTGTTTCAGCCCCCCCCCGATGGCAGACCAGCCATTTTTTGGACGATCTGGCCCCCGGGGGGGTGGAAGCACATTAGGCGCCAGGGATTTTGTTTGTGTGTGGTGTGTGTTTGGGGGCCCCTCTTGGGCAACGGTCGCCCCTCTAAGGTGTGGAAAGTTCGTATTGGCCATCTCTGCCCCTAATTTTGTAGGCCCATCTGCCCCCAAGGAGGGCAGAAACCACCAATACGGCAGGGATTTTTTTGTTTTGTTTTGTGTTGTGCTGGGGGTGCCCCCTTTGGGAAGGGTCGCCCCCTAAAAAGGGGCACAGAGGTGTTGCCCATTTCTGCCCCCCTTGGGGGCAGATTGGCCAATTTTTTTACACCCATCTACCCCCGAGGGGGGCAGGATCCACTTAGGTACCAGGGACAACTTCTAAGTTCTTGGTGGTGTCTTGGTGGTGGGGTGTTTGTCAACTGGCAAAGTATTTGTATTTGTGATTATAACAATTTATTTCTTCTTTTTTTTCTAGTTCAACGCTTTTGCTTCCTTTGCTGTGGATCTTTGCGGTTTTGGCAGTAGTTGTCCTGCGGTTTGCATAGTTGCATGTTTTAGGTAAGTGAAAGCAATTTACTCCAAAGGAGTATTGTTGACATGCATGAATGACATGTTTGTAGGTGGTGTACTAAATGCAGTATTGTGTGTTTGACATTGTCCTTAGATTTGAGAACAGTGATGTTTGTGTTGTCATATGTCTAATTTTCTTTTTTCTTTTTTCTTTTTAGTGGGATATCATTGGTGATTACTGTGTCTGTGCAGAGTAGTTGCTTGGTGAGTAGCTATTTCAGGCAACTGAGTGGTATAGTTTTTTTGTAGTACATAACTCTTTGTGATAAAGCTACACTTTGTTTATTACTTATTTTAGTGCTAGTTGTTGTTGGCAATCCATTTGTTGTTAGGATCATGGCTTGCCGCAAAGTGACCGCTCAGCAGGTTGTTCGCATGCTCTTTGAGTCGTCTTCAGACCATGATTACGACACTGACTCTGCATCTGAGGCAGAGGAGGAAGCAGGAGATTCTGGAAGTGAGTTTTCTGTCAGAGAGTATTCTTCTGATGAGGAAGCTACTCTCAGTGCAGATGAAGGGCCTGTGTTAGAGGAGGACATTGATGTGCCAAGAGTGCAGCAGCCTGGGGCTGAAGGGTTTCCCATTAGAAGACCTGACACCTGGATTGCCCCAAACATGGAGCAGCCACAGTTACCTGCATTTACTGGTCTCCCAGGGTGTAGAGTTAATACGGAAAACTTTTTGCCTGTCCATTTCTTTCACTTGCTTATGGACGATGTATTTTTGGAAGAGATTGTGGAGCAGACAAATGTGTATGCAGAGCAATATTTGCAGGACAACGCTGCCAGACTTAAGCCTCAGTCTAGAGCTACTCATTGGGTTCCCACATATCTGGAAGAGGTGAAAAGGTTTTTAGGTTTGTCTTTTTTGATGGGGTTGATCAGGAAGCCGTCACTGGCTTCTTATTGGTCTACTAGTCCCTTGATGACAACTGCTATATTTCCTGCAACTATGACACGTAATCGGTATTTGCTTCTTCTTCGTATGCTGCATTTTGTAGACAATGCTTTAGCCTTGCCACGAGATCACCCTGATTGTGACCGCCTTTTTAAGATTAGGCCTGTCCTTGATCATTTTGTGGATCGGTTTTCAGAGGTCTATGTTCCAGGCAAAGAGATCAGTGTGGACGAGTCTTTGGTCCTTTTCAAGGGGCGTTTAGTTTTGGAGCAGTACATTCCTAGTAAGAGAGCACGGTATGGGATTAAATTGTATCTGCTGTCAGAAAGCAGTACAGGATATGTGTATAATTTCCGGGTCTACACTGGTAGGGATTCCAGTATTGACCCTCCTGGTTGTCCGGCCACTTTTGGAGTTAGCGAAAAAATTGTGTGGGAACTTGCTAGACGGCTGTTTAACAAAGGTCACCATTTGTACGTAGATAATTTCTACACTGAAGTGCAGTTGTTCAAGGAGTTGTTTAGGGTGGACACTGTTGCTTGTGGCACAATCCGTTCTAACCGGAAAGGCTATCCAAGGGAGCTTGTCTGTAAAAAACTTGAGAGGGGACAGTGCAGTGCCTTGCGGAATAATGAGCTGCTAGCTCTGAAATTTTCAGACAGGAGGGATGTGTACATGCTATCGACCATACATGATGAGAGTACTTCCCCTGTGGCTGTTTGGGGTCAGGTTGCGGAAGTGCGCAAACCTGCGTGCATTTTGGACTACAATAGGCACATGGGTGGTGTTGATAGAGTAGATCAGAGGTTGGAACCTTACACTGCTCTTCGTAAGTCTTATGTGTGGTATAAAAAGTTGGCCCTACATTTATTTCATTTGGCAACTTTTAATGCCTTTATTGTACAAGGATTGTTCACCTGAGTCAAGGATGACATTTGTTAAATTTCAGGAGTCGGTGATAGAAAGCCTTATTGTGGTGGAACCGGCAAGAGTTCCTAGAGTAGAAGTGGTGGAGGATGTGGCTAGATTGAAAGATCGGCACTTTCCAGATCACATTCCTCCCACTCCCAAAAAAGACATGCCCACAAAGAAATGTAGAGTATGTGCCTGGAGATTAATCCGGAGGGAGAGCCGGATGTACTGCCCCGAATGCCCTTCAAAGCCTGGGCTGTGTGTGCCCGGCTGTTACAGAAGTTACCATACAAAAAAAGAAATCTGGGAAATACCGTGAGCGTAAGATGTCTGTTTTATATTTTCATATGTTTCACGGTTGGCATCTCTGTCATGTATTTAGTTAGAGCTTTTGTGTTTGTAGTTTTGTGCTTATTTTATAATTAGTGGTTTCTTTGTTGTTTATAAACAAAAAAAGTGATGGTGGTGTGCTTGGGGTGGCGCTTGGCTGGCGGTGTGCGTGGGGTGGCGCTTGGCTGGCGGTGTGCGTGGGGTGGCGCTTGGCTGGCGGTGTGCTTGGGGTGGCGCTTGGCTGGCGGTGTGCTTGGGGTGGTGCTTGGCTGGCGGTGTGCTTGGGGTGGCGCTTGGCTGGCGGTGTGCGTGGGGTGGCGCTTGGCTGGCGGTGTGCGTGGGGTGGCGCTTGGCTGGCGGTGTGCTTGGGGTGGCGCTTGGCTGGCGGTGTGCGTGGGGTGGCGCTTGGCTGGCGGTGTGCTTGGGGTGGCGCTTGGCTGGCGGTGTGCTTGGGGTGGTGCTTGGCTGGCGGTGTGCTTGGGGTGGCGCTTGGCTGGCGGTGTGCGTGGGGTGGCGCTTGGCTGGCAGTGTGCGTGGGGTGGTGCTTGGCTGGCGGTGTGCTTGGGGTGGCGCTTGGCTGGCAGTGTGCGTGGGGTGGCACTTGGCTGGCGGTGCCAGCCAAACGGCAGTCCACACTCCCATCAGCTGGTGTGATTCTTGTATCAGGCATGTGGGCGTATGTAAGTGATGGGCCCTTGAGTGGCGCGGTCTGTCGATGTGAGTGTTGTAATGTGCTGGGCCCGTGGCTGGCGGTGTGAATGGTCTTGTGCGTGTCATGTATGAAAGGTGTGTGAATGGACTGTAAAGCGGTTGGTGCCTAGTCGCGGCTTTATTGCTCACGAGCTGTGAGTCATTGGTTCAGTTTTTTGCCTTTCAGTTATTAGCAGTGCATTTCATTTTTGGGAAATCTCTTGTTAATAAAATTTGATCCACTGAACCATCACTCACCCTCGTGCCAAATCCAACCAGTATGTGTGGTAAAAATGACAAAACCTGCTCCGCTGTAATCAGGCGTTGCAGCACACCTGTGACACGCTAGGTGCCTCGGTGGGACCCCGATGATGAAGCATGCCACCAACTTGGTTGGTGGGTGAGGGGTCTTCTTCACATAACCTAAGTGTGTTTCTTTTCACAATTTTAGTGTTTGGCACATCACGGACATATGTGCACACATCAATATGATATATTACAAAAATACCTGTTTTTGGGGGGGAGGGCCCACCTATGTTTTTGGTCCTGGGTGCGGCCTTCATCTAGGGAAACCTACAAAACCCAGACATTTTTTAAAACTAGACACCCCAAGGAGTCCAGGGAGGTGTGGCTTGCGTGGCTCCCCCAACATTATCTTACACAGACTCCTCTGTAAACCTCAAAATTTGCATAAAAAAGTATATTTTCCTGACTTTTCTTAGTAGGATCACCGCTCCAGCACAAAATTCCTACTCCCCAGTTTTCCCCTCAGTCTCCCAAGTAAAATGACACCTCACTTATGTGGGTCCCCAAAGCAGAGTCCGTCTAAAGATGTATAAAAGAATATGCCCTTATAAACTCGCTGTGCTATCCCTTCTATCTCTTCAAGTTTTGGGCCTTATTCTGTTGCAGGCACCTGGCCCACCCACACAAGTGAGGTATCATTTTTATCGGGAGACTTGGGGGAACGCAGGGTGGAAGGAGATTTGTGGCTCCTCTCAGATTCCAGAACTTTCTGTCACCGAAATGAGAGGAAAGGGTGTTTTTTTAGCCAAACTTTGAGGTTTGCAAAGGATTCTGGGTAACAGAACCTGGTCCGAGCCACACAAGTCACCCCATCTTGGATTCCCCTAGGTCTCTAGTTTTCAAACATGCACAGGGTTGGTAGGTTTCCCTAGGTGCCGGCTGAGCTAGAGGCCAAAATCTACAGGTAGGCACTTCGCAAAAAACACCTCTGTTTTCTTCCAAAAATTTGGATGTGTCCACGTTGCGCTTTGGGGCGTTTCCTGTCGCGGGCGCTAGGCCTACCCACACAAGTGAGGTATCATTTTTATCGGGAGACTTGGGGGAACGCTGGGTGGAAGGAAATTTGTGGCTCCTCTCAGATTCCAGAACTTTCTGCCAAAGAAATGTGAGGAACATGTGTTTTTTAGCCAAATTTTGAGGTTTGCAAAGGATTCTGGGTAACAGAACCTGGTCCGAGCCCCGCAAGTCACCCCTCCTTGGATTCCCCTAGGTCTCTAGTTTTCAGAAATGCACAGGTTTGGTAGGTTTCCCTAGGTGCCGGCTGAGCTAGAGGCCAAAATCTACAGGTAGGCACTTCGCAAAAAACACCTCTGTTTTCTTTCAAAAATTTGGATGTGTCCACGTTGCGCTTTGGGGCGTTTCCTGTCGCGGGCGCTAGGCCTACCCACACAAGTGAGGTATCATTTTTATCGGGAGACTTGGGGGAACATAGATTAGCAAAACAAGTGTTATTGCCCCTTGTCTTTCTCTACATTTGTTCCTTCCAAATATAGGAGAGTGTGTAAAAAAGCCATCTATTTGAGAAATGCCCTGTAATTCACATGCTAGTATGGTCACCCCGGAATTCAGAGATGTGCAAATAACCACAGCTCCTCAACACCTTATCTTGTGCCCTTTTTGGAAATACAAAGGTTTTCTTGATAGCAATTTTTTACTCTTTATATTTCAGCAAATGAATTGCTGTATACCCGGTATAGAATGAAAACGCACTGCAGGGTGCAGCTCATTTATTGGCTCTGGGTTCCTCGGGTTCTTGATGAAACTACAAGCCCTATATATCCCCGCAACCAGAGGAGTCCAGCAGACGTAACGGTATATTGCTTTCGATGATCTGACATTGCAGGGAAAAGTTACAGAGTAAAACGCAGAGAAAAATTGATGTTTTTTTCACCTCAATTTCAATATTTTTCTTTTTCAGTTGTTGTTTTCAGTAGGAAACCCTTGTAGGATCTACACAAATGACCCCTTGCTGAATTCAGCATTTTGTCTACTTTTCAGAAATGTTAAGGTTTCTGGGATCCAGCTGGTTTCATGCCCATTTCTGTCACTGACTGGAAGGAGGCTGAAAGCACAAAAAATTGCAAAAATGGGGTATGTCCCATTAAAATGCCAAAATTGTGTTGAAAACTTCTGTTTTCTGATTCAAGTCTGCCTGTTCCTGAAAGCTGGGAAGCTGCTGAGTTTAGCACCGCAAACCCTTTGTTGATGCCATTTTCAGGGGAAAAACCACAACCCTTCTTCTGCAGCCACTTTTTCCATTTTTTTTTAAAAAAAACGAAATTTTCACTGTATTTTGGCTAATTTCTTGGCCTCCTTCAGGGGAACCCACAAAGTCTGGGTACCTCTAGAATTCCTAGGATGTTGGAAAAAAAGGACGCAAATTTGGCTTGGTTAGCTTATGTGGACAAAAAGTTATGAGGGCCTAAACGCGAACTGCTCCAAATAGGCAAAAAAAGCCCTGGCACAGGAGGGGGAAAAGGCCTGGCAGCGAAGGGGTTAAACTGTTCGTTAATGGCAGGATTGCCAACATAAAGATTGTAAAGTGAAATGAAACAGTGCCTAGCTGGCGAGAAAGTTGCAGTGCAGCGGTTCTTAACATTTTTACTTTGCGTGGAACCCCACTGAATCAGTACTAAAAGCTGGGGACCCCCTGCATAAGATGTTTCTACTATTTTAACTCCAAAACTATAGACAAAAAAGCAGTAACAATTACACATAAAATACACAAATCAAAAAATATTAAATGTAATCAATAAACAGAAAAATGTGAGAATTGTAATTTGGATCAGGAAGTTTGGATCTTTTGAAAATGTAGTTTTACTTCTGAGAGACAAGTCAGTATGCTAAAATCTAGAATATGACTTTGTCTTTTTGCTTCTAATATATGCTCTTATTTTTTCAGCACATACCAGTGCTGCTTCTATTGAGCCCACCACTTATCCATACTAGATTCCGTTTGCTGCAATTGTGCTGCTGCCACAAGTCAAGAGAAGAAAACCAACTTAATTTATGCTTCCAATTTGAAAAATGTTGAAATTACAAAGAGTTAGATCCGTCATATTTTGACGTGTTTTCCCTAGCTTTTTGCCTTCTGACCTCTTTTAATTGTATGCTGGTGCTGTTTTGGCTGGCTTATTGTCTCTGCGCAACAATTAACTGATTGCAATTGCTGATCAGTGCTAAAGTGCAGGTGCTCCCTATGTAAATTGTCTTGGTGATTGAGCTATCCACGATTTGGCATATTTTATTTACAGGGTAAGTCCCTAGTAAAGTGCACCAGACGTGCCCAGGGCCTGTAAATCAAATGCTGCTAGTGGACCTGCAGCACTGATTGTGACACCCACATGAGTAGCCCTGTAACCATGTCTCAGACCTGCCACTGCAGTGTCTGTGGGTGCAGTCTTGCACTGCCAATTCGACATGGCAAGTGTACCCACTTGTCAGGCCCAAACCTTCCCTTTTACTACATGTAAGGCACCCCTAAGGTAGGGCCTAGCTAGCCCCATTGGTAAGGTGCAGTGTATTTAAAAGGTAGGACATGTTCTGGTGTGTTTTACATGTCCTGATAGTGAAATACTACCAAATTCGTTTTTCACAATTGCAAGTCCTATCACTCCCATAGGTTAACTTGGGGACTGCCTTTAAATATCTTTTAAGTGCAGTTCCACATTGAGAGCAGATAGAGATATAGAGTTTGTGGTCTCTGAACTCACAATTTAAAAATACATCTTTTGGTAAAGTTGGTTTTTAGATTGTCAGTTTGAAAATGTCACTTTTAGAAAGTGGGCATATTCTTGCTTAACCATTCTGTGCCTCTGTCTACTTGTGTATTCTGTGTCTGGATCAGACTGACAGTTGGGCTGTTGTGAATTCCCTTGAACAGTGACAAAAAGGGAGCTGGGGTATAGCCTGCATATCCGATTGAGTCTACTGGGCTAGAGTAGGGAGGGAGGAGCTGAAACTTACACCTGAAAGGGCTATGCCTGTCCTTGCACAATGCAATCTCCACCCCCCTGGTTTGTGTCTGGGCAAGGCAGGATCTTGTCAACAACAGAGACTTTCTTTTGAAGTTTGCCTACGTCGAAGGCAGAAAGGGTTACAAGTAGTGGACCCAAAATCCCAGAGTTTTAGAACACTTCTGGATCAAGCGGAACCTCTGTCAAGGAGAAGAGATGTAGAGCTGGAGGAGGAGTATTGCCCCTTTGCTTTGTGTGCTTTGCTGGGTTGGCCTGCAGTTGCAGCTTCTGCCTTAAAGAGGGCAAAGACTAGACTTTGCTGTATATCCCGCTAGTGAAGTTTCTCCCAGACCTTGGAGTAGAGCTTGGAAGTCTCAGGGATATCAAAGACTTCAGCTTCATCTACCTACAGCATTGGGAACTGTGTGTTTTGTGTTGCAACAGAAGAAAAAACACTGTGATGCCATCAACGATACCGCTGACTGCACCATGACCTGACAACGCCACACAGAGCCATGCCCCACATTGCACCGCAATCCTGGTCTCAATCACGCCACCACCTGACACGGTCACCAAGCCGCTGCTTGCACCGTGACCTGTGGGCCCCGTACTCTGCATCACCTTGCTCACACTGCGGCCTTGGCATTCCTGACAACGCCACTCCACGCTGACACCAATGCTGCTGCCTACACTATGGCCTGTGGACACCACTCATGAAATACACAAAACACCGTCACGTACCACACCGCAGCCCTGGTCCACTGACATAAGTGCCATTGATTCCCACGTCATCAACAGATGCCCCTGTCTGCACCGCGACCCGTGGATGGTGCACGGAGCTCGCCCTGCGTCGTTCCGCCACCCTGGGCCTACCGACAACAGTACTTCAGCAACAACGACAACACTGCCTGCACATGACCTGGAGACACAGCACGTCACACTGCCCCATTTCACACCGCAGCCCTGGTCTCACCGACGCTGCAGGATGGGTCACTGAGCCACTGCCTGTACCGAGACCTCTGGGCACCGTACGTTGCATCGTCCCGCTTCACACCACAGCCCCAACTTCATCCACACCAGCGCTCCTGACTTTGTCACCAGCCCTGAGTTTAATCTGCAGCGCGTGTGACTTCAAGGGCTTGACGACCCCCGCAGTGACCTTTGGAACCGATGCTGCACTCTGGATTTCATTGCAAGGATCACAACACCCGTCATTTCCATCGTACTGTTTGCGGGTCCTCCCGACACTGTAGCTGGCCCGCAATGCCACAGGTGGCCTGAACTGTTGGATTTGTTGTTCACAAAGCCGTGATAGCCCCAGATGCAGCTATCGACCGCAAGGAACTGTGGGGCAGATTTGAGAGCCCCTAGCACCACCTTAGTACCGCCATAGCGTCATTTTTTTATGCTAAGGCGGTACTAAAGTGGCATTTTCCGCACACCATATTTACAAAGTGGCTCAATGCATGCATTGCACCACTTTGTAAACCCTTGCACCACATAATGTCTGCGACAGGCATAATGTATACAAGGGAGCCTTCCTCCGTTAGGGGGGGTGAAAAAATGGCACAAGGAAATCTAAGAGATTTCCTTGCACTACTTTTAACAGCACTTTAAACACCTGCTCAGAGCAGGCATTAACAGGGGGCTTCCATTATTTATAATGGGCCCCTATGTACTCTGCAGGAAGAGCGCCAAAGTACATCAATAACGTCAAAACAAATGACGCTATTGTCCCCTACCCTGCGGCATGGTGTGCCATATTTTAAATATGGCGCACACATGGTGGCGGTAGGGGACGTTAAGGGGCGCAAGGAAAGTGTCCCTGAAGTAAGTGCAGCTCCACTTTTCTTAAATCTGCCCCTGTATTTTTAAGTTAATTCTTGCAAAACTCATATCTTCATTACAGTATGTTGGATTTTTTGCATTTTAGTCTTGTTTTTTTTACAGAAAAATATTGACTAGTTTTCTAAAACTGGTGTGGTGTCCTTTTGTAGTATTTTCACTGTATCACTGTGTGTTATGTGCAAATGCTCTACACATTGCTTGTGAGATAAACCTACATGCTCATGCCAAGCTACCAAGGGGGGTGAGCAGGGGTTATCTGAGCTGGGTATCTCCCTTATGTTGACTAGAATGAGAGTCCCAACTTGGACAGGGTGCAAACCGACTGCCAACTAGAGACCCCATTTCTAACACAGAGCATTATAAAACTTTTGTAGCAAGATGAAGGTATTATATAGTATGACTGGGTAGTCTTACCATGGAATACCAACACAGTACCCAGTAGTGGACCCTGGATTCACTCTAAGCAAACTCTAGCTCAGTCCTGGTAGTGTGACAAAGAGCAGCCAGGCTACTTAGAGGAACATGTGTAAAGCATTTCACATTACCAACTTGGACAATAAGTAAATTACATGACTTGACAGAAATCCGACACCAATTTAGAAAAATAGATTCGATTTTAATCTTAATTAAGACACCACAACTATCTTTGTAGCTTTTGTACAAATGGAGTTGTGATTTTGTTTGTCTTTGGAAAATACAATACTTTGTAGATTTAAAGGACTTCCGTTGAAGTCAATGGGGAAAATAGCAGTGTGCACTCAGGCACTTATAGGCTGATTTCTGACAGATCCACAGTAACTTAAGGTTCTGCGGGGACCTAGACCAAGATTCAACAGTCTTTTGCTACCTTGCCCAGGGAGTCCAGTTGCAGAGGTGACTTGGCTGTCCTTAGTGCTGAACGCTTCACAGTGGCTGGTGCGTTTTGCACTCCTTTGCAAAACAGGTCTTGGGAATGGACTCACACTCTACCCTTCGGGTGCAGAGGTCTTTGTGGGGCCAGGACCAGGAATCGACGCTTGAATTTTCACCAACTTGTCCAGTGGCTCTGGGTGCAGAGGATCTCCTAGCTGTCAATCACTGTGCTGGTTGTGCCGGAGATGCTTTGCTGCTCCAGTCGAAGTCACTTTCTTCAGGCTGCAAACCCACAGGAGGGGGTCACTGGTGACGTCGGTCCCTATGCTGGGGGGGGGGGTGCTCTGGAGTCAGTGAATGTCGTGTGGCCATCGGTTTCCAGGCAGGCGACAGAGAAGCCTTGGTAGCTGCAATGGTGTTTCACTGGCTTTCTGGAGGTTGGAGTTCATTTGGTGGGGAGTAGGGATTGAAACTTGGCACATGCCTCACTCCCACTCTTTGGATGCTGGACACTGAGTTTCTTTAGGCTCAGGCATTCACAGCACGTTGGCTCACAGTTCTTCTATCTTAGCCCTTCTTCTTCCTTCCCCTGACTAGTAGCATCTGGTGTCACCAGTCAGGGGAGTCTTCCTTGGAGTTTTGGTGTCCACAGGGGTCCCTCTGATCGGGACCAATGAGTCTTCACCTCCAGCACACATTGGGCACGTGGTTTCAGTACTGGTCCCCTTAAGTCACTCTGTGTCCTCTTCTTTGTGCTGGGGATGACGTTCGGGTCCTGTTGTTGGTGCAGACGTCTTTTTGTGCTTCTTTCCTCTTTTCCAGGTAAGATCTGAGATCTGGTGCCAGGGAAGCCCCTTAAATCCTGGTTTAGGAGCGTTCAAGGGTGTGAGGGATAGTGGCCAATGGGCTACGGTCCCTGTGGCTAGTGTACCCCTGCAGTGGCGACTTCCTGTGTGAGTATGTCACTTTTCTACCCATAATTCACTACTCTTAGGGTCTGCCAAGATGGCAGAACCCTTCTTTGGCTGTGTAGACCACCTAGCCCACCTCAAAGGTGTGGCTAGTTTGAGGGAGGTGCACTCCTCCTTCATAGCTAATTTCCCGCCTGCCTGGCCAGGTAGGACAAGTTGGTCCTTGTCCTCCACTGCGGGGCAGCTCTTGGCACATCAAAGGCAGTGGAAGCCTTTGAGGCTCTCCGCCCTGATTCTAAACTTTCTAGCCAGCCTGGGAGGGAGGAGGTGTGACCTCCTTCCTTCCCAGGCCCTTTGTCTTATGTCCTGCTACGGTGCTAGCACCACAGGGTCAAAGGATGTGTCATACTTTGCAGGTACCCATCTCTGGCAATTATCAACTGTTTTGAGTGTCAGTGCTAGAAACCGACCTAGTGTGACTGGGCCCATCCCCTAAAGTTGGCACACAGTGCCCACTGTCCACATATATGCAGCCAAATGTGTATGCAATGAACTCACATGAGTATACACAAATAGCAAATACATGGTAAGTACATGTTCTCACACATTCTTGCAGTGTAGCAACGTTGGTTGGTGTGTAGAGGTGTGCAGGAGTGTTTTTTACCAAATCAACAACTGACCATATGAACGCCCAATGTGCATGCAAGACAGTACAACAAGACATAGCAACATAGTGTACAGTATGAAAGCCAGTATCATAACTAAAGGTCAGAATTAGAGTTTGGCAGATAGGGTTACCCCATCACAAACGTGATGGATATCCCCTCTGCTGTACTGCAATGCCATAATATCCTAAGCGAATTGTAAAATGGGGGACGGGATCTCTGACACTGTTAATGGAGTAACCTGTCCACTAAACTCTAAATCAGGCGTTAATTCATGACCAGACACGCATCACCTGCACAGGAGCTGGGGGTTGAATGCTAACCACATTGAATACATGCACCATGGGGATTAGGTGTAATGTGCACAGTAATGGTGTCAATATGTCCAAACACAATCAGTATAGGCATCATGAAAAATAATTCTAATTACCGTGCAGATTTGGCCCAACCTTTATCATCCATGCAGGAATGGTAGACCCAGCTAGCTATGTAACTGTGTTGCAGTATTTATCATGACTCAAAAAGTCAGCCTTGTCACATAGTGTTTGTAACCAATGCAGAGATATGGCCATCTGAAAGGCTACTACAGTGCAACTTGGACTCAATACCTCCGTGCGACAGACATCCTGTGCATCAATGTTGTACTGAAAGTCATATAGTAGCAAGTCTGAGTGTCAGTCATTACTCATGTCAACATCTAACATAGCACACCGTTAACACATCTCTATCTTATTGCAGAGGATATACCTACACCTCCAGATCAGCACCTGTCTGGGATGAGGATCATGCTGAGGATGACAACCTGCCAACCCTTGACCAAAACACCCTCCAGCAAAATCCTCATTTGATATACCATCTCCGGTTGTGGAAAGGGTCAACAGTGGTGTGGGTTCTCAAGAGGATCCTCCCATCACCCAACAAATACCACATGACAGCGCACCTCCAGCCCTGGACTCCGAGGACCCGTAAGTTGAATTCCAATGTCGTGTAGTAGGAGTCCAGAAGGAGATGTTGGGTGTGGTGCAGGTGGTGATAGAGACTGTGTCGGGCACCCTACAGTCAGTTTGTAGGTGCCTCCAACCCAATAAGGGCACCTCAGCAGCAATAAAAGCCACCTATCCTTTGCTCTATGGCCTCAAATAGTTCCTGGCTGACATCACTGGTATCATGAGGCAAAGGCACCAACAACTGCCTTACCAAAGTGGCACCAGCGAATTTGCCAATCAGCTGGGTGTGATCCACAACATCCTGGAGCCCATGGAGAGGAAGCAGGACAGATACATATCAACAATGGGTGCCTACCACTGTGATGTTGGTCCTGTGCTGAGAAACCTGCAGGCCCTTAGTGTAGTGCTGCCTCACTGTTTGAAACAGAGAATTGCTGCTGTGGCCAGGGCATCCACATCTTTAGCCCCTGCTGTGTGTGTGCCTCCGTTGCCTCTGGCACCAACAACACTCCCCTCATGGGAAGCACCACACACATCAGAGGAGTGTTAGACTTTTCATCCTTGGCGTGGTCTCCCTTAACTTTTTGCCTGTTTCCCAGGTTGTTGATGTGTGCTGGACTCTGTGCTGTTTTTGCTACTCTGGGCACTTTACCACTGCTAACTAGTGCTAAAGTGCAAGTGCTCCTTCACAAAATCTGTATGTAATTGGCTTATCCATGATTGCCATAATTGATTTATTAGTAAGTCCCTAGAACAGTGCACTCGAGGTGCCCAGGGCCTGTAAATCAAAGACTACTAGGGGCCTGTAGCACTGGTTGTGCCATGTCTCAGACCTGCCACTGCAGTGTCTGTGTGTGAAGTTTTAACTGTAAATGTGACTTGGCAAGTGTACCCCCTTGCCTGGCCTAAAGCAGGCCTAAACCTTCCCTTTTCTTACATGTAAGGCACTCCTAAGGTAGACCCTAAGTGGCCCCAAGAGTAGTGTGCAGTGTATGGTTAAGGTAGGACAATTAGTTATGTGTTTTATATGTCCTGACAGTGAAATACTGCTAAATTCGTTTTTCACTGTTGCAAGGCCTGTCACTCTCATAGGTTAACATGGGGGCTACCTTTAAAAATAATTAAAGTGTAGATTCCCTTTTGGAGCAGATGGACATGTGGAGTTTGGGGTCTCTGAGCTCACAATTTAAAAAATACATCTTTTAATAAAGTTGATTTTAAGGTTCTGTGTTTGAAAATGCCACTTTTAGAAAGTGAGCATTTTCTTGCTTATACCATTTCTGAGACTCTGCCTGTTTATGGATTCCCTGTCTGGGTCAGTTTGGCAGTTGGGCTGGTTGCACCTCACACTAGACAGTGACACAAAGGGAGCTGGGGTGTAGTCTGCATTTCCTGATGAGCCATCTGTGTTAGGACGGAGGGGAGGAATCGTCACTCACACCTGAAAGGGCTGTGCCTGCCCTCACACAATGCAGTCTCCAACCCCCTGGTGAGTGTCTGGGGCCTGGCCTGGGCAAGGAAGGATTTCACATTCAAGAGAGACTTTGCTTTGAAGTAGGCCTACTTCAAAGGAGATAATGGGTATAAGAAGGGCACCAAAAACCAGAGACTTTAGAACACTTCTGGAAACAAGAGGAACCTCTGCCTGGAGAAGAGCCGAGGAAGAAAAGCTGCCCTGCCTGTGACTGTGCTTTGTAGAGCTATCCTGCAGTCGCTGCTTCTGCCAGAGTAAGAGGGCAAAGACTGGACTTTGTGTGCCTTCCTTCTTGTGAAGATCTCCAAGGGCTTGATTTAGAACTTGCCTCCTGTTGTTTGAAGTCTCAGGGACAGCAAAGACTTCTCTCTGCCAGCACCTGGAGTCTCTGTATGGACTCCTACCCAGCCAAGTGGTGCCCATGCAGTTCCTGGGACCCTGAAAGGTGAAGCTGGCAGCCTAAGAGGAAGAAATAGACGCATCGACCGTCGTGCTGGGAAAAGATCGACGCAACTCCGATCTGTGGCTGAAAAATCAACGCGCCGCCAGCTTTGCAGCTGCAAATCGACACTCGCCTGCAACTCAACCCAAAGATCGATGCCTTGGGCTGGAGAAACGACGCACAGCATCGCTGACGGAGGCTGGTGAGATCGCAACCTGCGCTGCGTGGTTTTCGGATCATCGTGCGGCTGGATTTCTGATGCAAACACCACTGGGTGGGTAAAAACGACGCAAGGCCTGCCCGGACCCAAAAGTGCTGACCGGATCAACGCATCGCTGCCCTGCGGAGAAAAGAAACGACGCACGCCGACCCGACTAAAGGAGAAACGACGCAAGGTCTCGCTCGTGTGTAATATCGACGCATCGCAAGCCCTTTTTGATGCACACTCACCTGAGCGGGGTTCTTTTTGAAGCGCTCAAGGTATATTTTCAAGCTAACAGTGTTAGTGTGTGTTTAAAATTACATGAAGACTCTTTTTGCATTTCAGTGATAACTTGTGTATTGTGGATTTTTGTCGTTTTGGTCTAGTTTTGTTTATATAAATATTTCCTATTTTTTTAAACCTATGTTGTGTCATTTTGCAGTGTTTTCGTTAAGTTACTGTGTGTGTTGGTACAAATACTTTACACCTAGCACTCTGAAGTTAAGCCTACTGCTCGTGCCAAGCTACCAAGGGGGTTAGCGGTGGTTAGCTGAGGGTGACTCTCTCTTACCCTGACTAGAGTGAGGGTCCTTGCTTGGACAAGGGATAACCTGACTGTCAACCAAAGACCTCATTTCTAACAAGGAGGATGTGAACTTCCCAATAGCATTTCTCTGTGCTAAATGGCCAGTTTCTCCTTTGCCCAGTACTGATGACCAGGCCAGTGTACATTCAAACTGGTACTATCATCAATTTGCTGTCCCACCTGTTGATCTCACCCATTTGTGCACTGTTGATGTGGCCTATCATCACTTTTTGCAATTTGCTCCTTCACTTCCTCACTGAAACCCTCCTCTCCTTCATGTGTAACATGAAATGTATCCCTCATGGACTCTGTCTGGAAATCCTATGTCTCACTAACAATGTTGTGTTTTTTGCTGCAAGGACTGCCACTTTCCCCTTGCTTCTTGGGTCACCTGCGAATAAAATCATTTACCAGAACCAGCAAGTTGTATGTCTGTTCATGATCGGACGTAGCAGATCATGGTGGATGTGCTGCCCCTAAAGACACATCCTATGATCAAAATGGAATGGTGTACGATGGACCCATGGCATATTCTGCACAGGCCAAGAGCAATAGTACATCTGAACTAGCAAGTAGTCCCCCAAGGTCACATGCATGAAGTGCAACAATGAGCATTCAGTCAATGGTAAGGGTGAATGTAGTCACAGCTCAGGTGGATCCTACCCCCACGGATTCCATCCAGCAAAAAACACTGATATGTCAAGAAAATGGTGCTAGGGGGATTGTGTTATGGGCTGGTATCTGTGTATGAACCAAAATATTCTTAATTGGTGGCAATGGTTTGACACAACTATCCCTCCAATGCATGTTGCATGACTTGCACACGCAGTGCAACAGTATGTGAATATCTGTTTTGGTCTGTGGATACATTCACAGCAAGAGTGCCACGTAAAATGCTCAACTATGTTTGAAGAGCCCTTAAGTGATTCCATACAAAACCTGGCAGGTTCCTCTTCATAGGTCTTTCACATAGTCACACAAGACTACATATACTGCTTGCAAATCCTACTGCATGTACTTAACACAACCTAAGCAAATCTGATAACTCCTACATCATGAAGTAGACTTGTACATATTAAAGATTGATATTTAATGTAGAAAAAATCTATTATCCCTAAAACTACCTAGACTATACTAACTTACTTATCTAACCTAAATTACAAAAACTCAACTATGCTACCTAAACTACACTACCTTAGCTTAAGTTATCTTACTCTACACATATAACACAACAGACATGTTAGACATCAATCCTCTTAATACACATCTTCACACAATAACAACATAAACTACACCTATACATAAACTACATAAACATAAAAAGCTAAAAAGATATATTTTTTGCATTTGATTAATTTTTTTGTTTTTTAAAACACATATCTTAAACATCAACCCCCACCCACTAACTAACCTACCCATCCACATGCCCAACTTAGAACAAATCCCACCTAAATGTTTAAAATTACTACAGCTAACCTAACCTATGCCTAAACTATGCTATAAAAATAGTCTAAGAAAAACACAGCTTAAAACATGGGGAAGTGCAGAAACTGTCCCTGTGGCTATATTTGCTGAGCTATGTGGTCCACAGACTGCTGCAGTGTTTGCATCAAATGGCTCAACATGTACACTTTGTGCTCTAGACCTGACACTCGGGGCTTCAGGTTGAGCAGGTCCTTCATGGCCAGCAGTTTAAATTGAATACCCAGTTCAGTGATTTGGGGCTAGGGCTGCGGTAGTCCTGTTGACTGACTGGTGGATTTACCCGGTAAAGCAAATGGTGCACCTCCATGGTTGGCACCGACATCCTGGTTGGTGCCTGGCTGTTCACAGCTTTGTGGCCCCTGTGGTATGAGTGTCCAAGTACTGGCTGTCCTCTCCTCAATGAATTTCTGTGTCTTTTGCCGGTATGCTTTTGCCACACTGTGGTGGTAATGCTCAAGCCGGATGATGTGGTTCTTCCGTTGCACAGGTGTCATGTTGTCTGTTGGAACAGAAGCAAAATATATCAGACAACGCTTAACTAGGACCTGTGACAATCATTATTATGCTTCATCTAGTTACAAACATCACATGTGGCATCTCTAAAACCCCAAAATAACATTGAGGTATAAATTGGCCCTCCATCAAACAAAACATTTACTTCTCCTAATGTAACAAGGCAAAAGTACGCAGGTGTTGCCAATGTTGGCAATTGCACTGTCTGGCCAAATCTAGGAAGAACCATGTTAATACTGTGTACAATTAGGAAGATTAGAACCATGTTAATACTGAGTACAATTAGGAACATTACTGTGTTGTACACATGGTATGGTACACATGTCCCTAGTAATTGATAAATTGGGTTCCTTCTGCAGTATGCAACGGGCTTGAGGCCATAGCCATTCACCTATATAAAATTAGCAATGTCTGGCAAGTACATGTATTGTGACTCAGCATTGCATTCCTGATATGACAAGGACACAACTCCACACACATTGCTACATAGACGTACTATATCCCTAGTATTTGAAACCTGAATGGAAGGTAGCTAGCTAACGCACAATAAATGGAGATGTTGTATACATCTCCTATATTGACTAATATAAATATCTGGAAGATCATTCCATGTTTCATTGTAGTTCAAGTAACATTTGTCCCTCTACATAGACTAGCGTCTGTCCATGTATGCCAGCAATTAATGTCACCTTGCTGCACATCGCCTCTCAGCATGTCCATGTGATGGGTGTGTGCATGCATGCTATTCATCTCATTTGCACAAGTATCTTGTGAAGTAACTAGCAAGTGTTACCCAAACTGTAATCCTGGGTGACATTTTTATTGCAAGCCGTTATGGGTAACACCACCAGAAAGTGGATTGTGTAATGGACTGTTGGATGACAACGCCTACAGACATGCCTTTGGTCAAACACACCTTGACATTTCAGGTAATAAGACAGAGCAAAGGTATGCCTATGTATCCAATATAGAAAATGGGGCATTAGATGGCATGAGTGAGACCTTTAACTGCATTACAATGTGTGGAATGCTGACATCTGGGCCAGCTATCATTACCTATTCTGTCTTCACTGAGGTAGGAATCCTCATATCCTGTCTAGACTTGCCATACAAAATGTACATAGAATGCAATATGGACAACTACAGTAGCAATGTGGATCTGACATGCATTTTGAGGTTGAATCATCCTAAGCCATGTTCTCCAATAATTCCTCTCCTATAAACTTCAACAGACTAAGGCATTTTCGTCATGGCGCCTCTGTCACTCCATCAATCATGTGTGCCTGCATAGATTAGCAATACATTCACATTGACTTTAGTCCTTATCTAGTGCACACGGAACTTTCTTTTATTTCATTTGAGGTGTACCATGTCTGGATCAATTGTTTTCATTGGAATTAGGATGCCTTTTGAGCATGTTATTGCAACCATTATCCAACATCACACACAGTCTTTGCACAACTCAGTAACCAGGTTCGGGTCCACCTACAAGACATAGCATGGTACATTGCACTATGAATGTAGAACACATACACTGTGGACAAAAGAACCACAGTACATTGAATTAGCAATGAGAAATGGTTAGATGTGCTTCAAACAGCCTGTCAAACATTTTGACCTAAATACATGTGAGTGGGTTCACATGTAACATACATAGAGTTTGGCACACACATTTGTGAGTCAGTAATAATCTGCAATGCCCAATGACAACGCTACCGACACAGTGCTGGTGGGGCAACATGCACCTCTGTGGTTGGCATGCACTACAGGGGCTGTGTGGGCTAATGCGAGCTCAGTGTTAACATGCCTCTTTTGCATGCTTTTTTAATCAACATAGTTAGCTGTAGAATGGCATTCTAACCCTAAAATATGGGTGACCCTTAGAGCTGTTGAAGCAATATCATATATTAGCAAAGGAGACTCAGCTATGAACTCACAACATTTGTGTACTTATAAACAGCTCCCCCACATCAATTGTGAGGTGATCAATGAGGTCAGCCTCCCGGCTGACCAAATCTGCCCAGTGATGCTTCAGCTGTCCAACTTTTAAATCCAGAGCATGTGCTGTGGCACCTTCTCCCACTTCATCTTCTGGTCCTGAGTTGGGTACCCTTAGATTACATGACCTCCCCTGGCAACAATGTTGGGCAGGTAGTGAGTCCTCATCACAGGAACCCAGCCAAACTCCTGGTCAGACATTTTGGAAGATCTGACCCTCCCAGACATATCCCTCCCCAAAAACAATACCCCTAAATAACAAGAAAACAACCTAAACACCCCCAACTACCCCTAACAGTACAAAACCAATAAAAGACAGACACCCAACACTACACTGACCAAAACAATACAAATTAGAAATACAATATACAAAACAGTCTTTTGGGACACAACAGGGACAGGACAAACACCAACAAGACCCATAAACAGCACCACATGCCATTGCATCGTTTCTTGGGCCGATGGATCACATTTTCACCAAATGCGTCCGTTTTTTTGTTTTTTTTTAAAGCAACCCTGGAAAAATAGGGAATGCATGATTTTCACACAGCACATTACAATGTCCAAATGCTTTATTTTTGATGCATTGGCTTGGGTGCGGGACATCCGGATGACGTGACATGTGCAATGCATTACGCAAATGCTTCTGTTTAAATTGACGCAATGGGCCAAATGTGTGTTTTACAATGTAATGTATTGCACAATGCATGTAAATAACTTGAGGGATCAGTGTATTGCCTGAGAATATATGAGGTGACAAACTTGATGTCTTGGAATGTGCTGCGTGTGTATGTTGACAGTGCACATGTGTGTGACATTGCATACTAGTGTGCATACTGGGGCACGCAAAGTGTCAATGTAATGTGTGGCATATTAAAAGGCATCTTAACTAAACTTTGACGCAATGCAGGGCAGCAAGCAGAGTTGCTGCTCTGAATTGCGTGAAAAGGAGAGGGCAGAAACACCCCATATTTACAAAGACAAGCAGCATTTATGCTCTCTCCTTGCACTGATGCACTTCGGGCAGCCTAGTGCCAGCACAGGCACCCTAGCATCAAGGAGAGTTGTTTTTGTGTAGAACAATATAACTTCCTGCAAAATAACAATTGCTCGAGGCAGAAAGAGGAGCTAATGAGAAAAAAATATTTTTCTTCTTGTTATGCCATCCTCTCGGAGATGTAGAGATTTCACACAATTCCAGGTCTACAAACCTTTGTATATTTGGCGTTGTGTTAAATTCATGGGTGGATGCATGGGAATGCCCGTGTTCCACCCAGGGAATGCCTTCCAGAATAAAATGCAATACAGTGCGTTACATTTTTTTTCCAAAATCACCTAAGATTGGGCAAATAACCCCTTGCATGCTTTTTATATATCTACTAGCATTTTTCTTCCTCGATGCACCACAAAAGTGGTGCAACCGTGACATGCACTGGTACAAAATATAGTCTTGAGAGATCTTGAAAGGTTTACTTTAGTGGGCTCATATACAAGGGTCTTGCCCCACAGGAGGGTCACTTTTCTAGATGTTCCAGTATTCCAGTGGTGCAGGACTCTCAGTCAGATTTATGATGCAATGCAAAGTCACTCTGCATGGCTTGACATAACCTCATACTTATTGAGTAAGGAAAGGCAGCGTAAAGCACTGTGTTGCTTTACTCTGCATCAAGGAAGTGTTGAATGGGTCCTGCAGTAGGTGTTCACATGCAACACCCATAGAGTTTGACACTGACCCAGATTATCAGACACATGTAAACCTGGTGCAGTACATAAAAAACGTACACCTCTCCAGAAAAGGCGTAACAAGCAGTATGTTTTTATTTTCTCCTTTCGTTTTCTGTTTTCAATGTGTGCTGCATTCTGCAACACACTTAGAACAAATGAAACACTCCAGGAATGGTGCAGGAAAAACTAAAACGTCACATAACGTCATATTGGGGGAAGGCATGAGAATTTTTCCTATGGCACCAGCTTTACATCCTTAAGTTAAACTGAGTCAGCCTGAATATCCATGGGTGTTGCTTTGCAATCTCCCACCAGCAAGACCCTTGCAACACCCCTATGACAAAGAGTAAACAAAGCCAGCTTATTGAGGTGCCTTGATTTACTCCATAGCTATGAGGCCATGATGAGCCACACAAAGTGGCATATTTAAGAGCCCCTAGCGCCACCAGAGCATCACTTTTTGTGACGCTCCGGTGGCGCTAAGCACTGCACCATATTTACAAGGAGGTGTAACACTACGTTTTTGTGGCGTTATGCCTTCTTGTAAGTACAGGCCCCTCCGAAGCAGTTTTCTCAGTCAGAGAGGCGTGCAATGGGTGTTGCAGTGGGCGTTCCACAGCAACACCCATTGCTTTGGACACTGCCTCAGATTTACGAGTTGTCATAAACCTGAGGCGGCGCCAAAAGCTAACACCATCCCAAGGGTGGCATTAGCATGACAAAATGAGGAGGAATGCTTTTATTCACTCAAGTTTTTTGCTTTCTCTATGTGTGTAGCAGTCTGCAGCACACATAGAAGAAGCAAAATGCCATAGATTATTGTTTGTATGCAGGAAGAGACACCTTCTATGTGTGCTGCATTTTGCAGCACACATAGAAGTGCCAAATAGCCTCTATAGTGTGTTTATGGACAGGAAGGGACACCTTCCTGCACATAAACAATCTGTCCCCTCAACGCAGACACTGCTTGGACTATGGTGCAAGGATACCTGCGTTGGTGTGAGGCAGCTTAATTCAGCACCAGTGCAGGGGGAAACGTATTCCTCTTAATATGACGCACCTCTGTGTTTCTGAAGCGGTGCTGCTATTTTTGGCACAGCACCGCGCTGCAACACTTTAACATAAATCTGGGCCAAAGCGACTTAGTGTGGCCTCATAGATATGATTGAGAGGCTTGTGCCCCCTGAGGTCCAAAAGTAGTGAGCCATCAGCTGCTCCAGCCCCTGGTAAATAGTCCCATGTATGGATACACTGCAATCCTACTATGCGTTATGGATGCATTACCCACTCAGTGAATGACATATGCTGACTTGTTCAGCCAGTCTACAGTGTTTTGGCATTCGGGGGACAGATCGACTGTCTATATATGTAATGGATGTGGCTAGGCATATATGACGTGTTGATATGTGCAAAACAACATTTGCCATGGAGTGATAACCAACAACCACCATATAATGTTGCAGTACACACACATCTGGTGTATGAGCTTGAGCCTGGAAGAATATGTGTGGCACGTGCACAGTGACAATGCACAATAGTGTTTGTCTCCATTCTTTGCCTATATATTGGTGATCACGAGGCCAGCCTAGGTAGCTAAAACACGTCTGATTTATTCCAAGGAGGTATATATTTGCTATTGGCATGTTTCACATTATGTTGTTATACTAAGGGGTTACTTGAACTTACGATGTGGGTATGAATTCACACAAGATGGTCACCTGGGCATTTAATTACACATTCTGCCACTATGACCAGGACTGCATCAGTGCATGGTACCTTGGCAGGATTTACCTTGAATGCAGTCATTGTTTCAGAGCAAATGTTTTATTATCTAACTCTTTGTGTCATGTTTTTACAAACACACACAGATGTAGCTGTAGGAGTCTAATCATTGTTTGTATCTGAGTGTAACGCACCAACATGGTGACATACATCCCTGTAGGTTCGAATTGCATCTTTGCCTAGTGGGGCAAGTGGGGCAGTATTGGTCCTAGGTAGCCAATCCTGCACAGATGAGAATTCTGCATGTATATGTGCTATGTGAGATGGCATGATGAATTTACCATGTGCTTGCAGACATTGATGTAGCATATGTAGTCTATATGGGTTGCACTGTGTTCCCGTGCACATCCTATGTGCCTCTGTTCACAGTAAGCAGAGTTCACTCTACTGTCCTCCACAAGTATGAGACTGTACAGATGGCTAGATGTACAACACACACATGCAGGCATTGCACATTATTTAAATTTGCACATCCTTTGGATTGTGGTAGGCTATCTGATGGTGAGTACACTGTACCAGCACACAAACTCACAACATGACAAAACTGTGCCAAATTGCTATCTTTGTGTGGTGTTGTCATCTAATCGACATGCAGTTGGCACAGGTTCTTGACATGCACACATTCTTTTCTACACAAGATGCTGTCCCGTATTGCTTGTTACACATTGCAACATACCTTTGTTATGGGCCAATCACATTTGGTGAGATGTGAGTGTTTTGATGTTTATGGCGACTGTGAAGTAGAATAGCTTACACATGGCAGTGCACTGTGTCCACTGTGTTGACAGAATCCAAGGGGAGAGATATATGGGCGTTTTGCGCTGCACAGTCCAACTGGTAAACTATCAACTGCACAGCCTCACTGAGTAAGGGAGGTGTAGGAAATATTTTGGAACATGCAGCAGTGTCCTGCTTTTACAGGCCGAACTGGCACACAATTTGTAGCATGGCACCAAGACATGCATATTAGCAAGATGGTGAATGTGTTGCTGCATTTCCTATCAGATGTACTTTGTACATTAGGACCTACCTTGCTGCACAGTCTTAACCTTTGGAGGATTGCTAAAGTAGGTCTGTGTGCCACAATATGGACCACATACAGGATGGCAAGAGTGTAAATGATGACTAATGTATATTTCCATGTGACACATGATTGGTAGAGGACAAAATATTTGACACTTTCCCAGTTTCACCTGTATTGGATATATGACATCCCTCATGACCATAGGAGTTACGTGTGGGGACTCAGGTAACAGACATGGAGGCCCTTCCTTGAACACAGTGTTAAAACACAACATTTTACATAGTGTTGCAGTGGTGAGGATCTCTTTACCATTTTGAGACACACACAGTGGCTTAGCAGGTCTTGACATGTGTGACTTGCAGGGTTGTACTGCACATTTGCCATGTTGTATGGTGTAAGTATGAGGCTGACAAGTCCTCCATATCCACTGTCTCAGTCGCCCAACACAAAGATGGCTATTTTATCATACATAATTTACTGTCATGAGGTTGGTCATGCTCTTCAGATGTATTTACCAACCAGTAGGCCTTTCTCATATCTCCCATTCTGGAAACCCTCATTGTTGATGCGGTGCGTGAAGATGTATGCATCACGAGCACTCCCAAGGTACATTGCCAGCACATTGATGAACATCCCCAGATGGTCTACTATTCCTTGCACGTTGCTGGAATATGTGTGCTCCCTCTTGCAGTACAGGTGGGACATAGCAGCAGGAGGCACAAGTTGGACTTGTGTGCAGTCCATTGTCACCAACACATGTGGGAATCCAGCAATGACAATGGCATAGAAGCCTTGCTTATTTTCCAGTTGTTTCTGCTGTGTGTTGGGGAACATGAGGGACTGGGGTGTGAGGCTTATGATGGCATCTAGGACAGAGGGTAGGAATGCTGAAAATGATGGCTGTGATACTCCTGCCACTCTGGCTGTGGTAGTTTGGAATGAGCCAGATGCCAGCATGTGGAGTACTGCCATCAGCTTGGTCTGCGGAAGGATGCTTGTGCACCTCTGGGATGTTGCCTGCATCCTTGGTGCAATCAGATTCAGGAGTTGGATGATGGAGTTCCTCCTGAGCCTACAGTAGGTGATGACCTCCTCCTCCCTGAGGTCAATGAGGGGAGTTCTCTGGCGGTAGACACACTCCCTTCTCCTGCTCTGCTTCTGTGGTGGAGGTGGAGGAAGTGGTGTTGGTGGTGGTCATCTTCTCTGTGCTCCTAGCTGCTGTATGAGTAGCTCCATGGCGCAGTTGAGCTTGCCTAAGTGCTTTGGGTATGTTCTGTTTAGGTACCAGTGCATCATCTTTACACCTGGGCTGCGGATGCACAGAAATTTTGATGCATTTTGGATTCTGCGCGTCATTTGCCAACGATGTGTCACTTTTTCCAAAAACTCATAAATATCGATGCGTTGGTTCTGCTGTGGATTTTACAGGGTAACACCTACAATGCATATGTTTAATGTTACCTGACGCAGCCGGTTGTAGCATAGGCAAAAAACAACACAGGACAGCAAAAAGTGACGCATTATGCCTAATGTGTCACTTTGCAACTATGGACCATGGAATGCGCTGCTGCTTCATCAACAAAAATGGCACAGCAGCCGTGCAAGATACTTGTAAATATGCCCCGTAGACTTCAAGAACCCAATAAGTTGTGTCCTGACACACAAGACGCAAAAGTTTGTAAATCAGCTTGCTGAACTGAATTATTCAGATTTGTATTACTCATGAGGGCAATTTATTGAATACATACCATTTCTACAAATGCTATGTGTTTGTCTACTTTCTCTTCACAGCTTTTTCCTCCTTTTCCAGTCCCTTGTTGTGTCGTGTAGTGGGTAATTCCATTCTCATCGCTCATTCATTTATAGTTCTCTTATTTCAATGATTTTACAGTTCCCAAAACCCCCAAAGTCCCTTCACCTTAAACTTTTCAAAATCTTCATGCCTAAACCTTGAAACCTCTCTACCTTCACTGATAAACATTTCATCCTGACCCATAACCCTAAAACCCATCACTGTTCATCCTTAAACCCTTTACGTTTAAAGCCCTCATTTCAAAATCCATCACCTTTCACTTCTAAATCCTTCGTCATTCACCTCTAAGCTCTTCAGCTTTCATTCTAAAAAACATTCGCTCTTAACTCTTTAAACATAAACCTTTCATCATTATAATCCTAAACCTTTCACATTTAATTCACTTGCCCTTAAATTATTAATCATTAACTCCTTCAATCTGAAACCCTTCACAACTCACCATTAACCCCTAAACCCTTCCCCTTCTGCCCCATGCCCCTCGCTTTTTCCCCCAATCAATTACATTTACCACTGAGCTCTTCACCCCTCATCATTCACCCTTAGCCATTCGAATCGAAACCCTAAAACCCTAAAACCCTTCACCTCTAAACATTTACTCTTCACCCATAAATGAATCAACCCTTTACTCTTAAATTATTCACCCCTTAAAACTTCACTCTAACCTAACCTAATGCAAAGACTGACAAAACCAATAGATGTGACATCGGTTTCCACCTTTTGGCCTTAACAGTATGTGTTTTGTTATGGTTTTTGCAATCTTTCTTGTCGAGGAAGCTGCTTGGCTCGTATCAATCTAAAAAAAAACATTGTCTGAAAGTAACAATACATGTTCTAAAAAAGGCACCCATTGCCATGTCATTCTTTGGCACTTAAGGGACCTATTTTGTGTGAAGAGGTGCTCTTTGTGAAAGAGCAGAATGCCATCACTCACAGTTAAAGTAGAAAATGCCAAAGTGGGCTGACCATTGCTTTGTGATGTACGCTGTAATGGGTGGAATTAAAATGCAAATGAAACAAGACCAGTGGATGAAGAGGGCTGGTGAAAGCTCCTAAAACTAAGTGTATTATATATGCCATTTTAGTAAATACTAAAGGTATTCACTAATTTCAGAACTCAAAATACTACCTGTATGTCATTACATTTATTTTGTTTCATGATATTATTTCCAGTGAAATGAGAAATGATGAGATTGTCAACATTTAAATTCCATTCCCCGAGCAAATGCCCATGAGGAAATAGCTTTACAACTAAATAGATGCAAATAAATATAATGTTCCCCATCTGCTATTACTCACAAGTTCAGCAAGGCACGTGCTTGCTGTCTTGGTCGGAATTTCAAAATGTGACCGATACTAAAATTGGGGGCCAGATTTACAAGGAAGTGGCACAGAGCAGTGCCAAAATTGGCTATGCTGCACTGCATCAGTTCGAAATGCAGGGATGCGCAGTATTTGCAAAAATACGGTGCACCCCTGTGTTTCCCTTAGTGCTGGCACCAAATTTAGCTGCCAGCACTAACACAGGCATCTTTGCACCAAAGTGCAAGGGTGTCTGCATTGAAGGGAATGATTGTTTATGTGCAGGAAGGTGTCCCTTCCTGCACATAATCTACAATGGAAATTTGGCAATTCTACGTGTGCTGGAGAATGCAGCACCCATAGAAGTAGCACATTGTCATTATTGAATGATTGTTTATGTGCAGGAAAGGACACATTCCTGCACATAAACAATCATTTATGGTGTTTTGCTCTTTCTATGTGTGCTGCAGAATGCAGCACACATGGAAAAAGCAAAAACGAGGAGAAATAAAAGTATTTCCCCTCGTTCCTCCATGCTAACGCCACCCCTGGGGTGGGATTAGTTTTTGGCGCTGCCTCAGATTTACGATTCCTTATAAATCTGCGGCAGCCTCAAAGCAATGGATGTTGCGGTGGAATTCCCACAGCAACACCCATTGCATGCCCCACTGCCGCAGAAAACTGTCTCAGAGGCGCTCACATTTATAAGGTGGTGTTAAGCCACAAAAAGTGGCTTAGCGCTGCCTTGTAAACATGGCACAACAGATCGCGCCACAGGAGAATCACAAAAAGTGACACTCCGGTGGTACTAAGGGTTTGTAAATATGCCCCTGTGTGTTGTAGGATATATTTTATTTTGAGGCTTCGCGTTGCATTAGGGAAGCATGCTTCATTATTGATGTCTGAGGGAATCCCCTTGTGGAAGATCACTGTGATTGGCAGCGAACAGTTCAAGGCTGACTAAAACATGTGACAGAGAGTTTTTGCACAGATAATTTTGCATCGTGAGAATCACCTGCTCTTTTTTGGATGTAGTGACTGGAGCTGAACCAGACTCCAACTCCACTAAACAGTTCCATGCACTCAGGAAGACAGAGAATTCTCTGGAAGGATCTGAGTGGAGGATGATATGCTGTTTGTTCACCATTCAGGTCAAACAGTGTACCTCAAATTCATTTTGAAATATGAGTCTATTTGAACTAATTGATTACTTATTTGGCATTTTAATGACTCACTTTATGGAGAAAGTAATCTGGACAGGAGACAATTGGATGAGATGGTTGGACAGGATAAGAGGAGTCTCAGGAACCAGAAGGTAGAATTATGACTGAAAACCAGATTTAAGTGAAGGACGTTTGTGATATATAGCAATATATGATAAGGAATGCGTTGAAAGAGGCACACTGGTAGAACTTCCTGGACCATCTGTAAGCCATTGGCGCTGATGTCAGTTCAAGCTACCCCTAAATCAAAAAGTAAATTAAGCCCAGATCAGAGTAACATGGATAGAACTTTAATTCTTCCTTTCGCTTTCCAATATCTCCAGCTTCGCTCGTTTTGCATCAGCTTAATGATGTGCCTTTCAATTACTGCCAACAGCTAGTTCGCTGTCTCAACAGCTTCCTTTCTTAGCCTGACCGAAATCTGCCATAATCTAGAACCTGTTGTGAAAACCAGCACTAACGTTTGGGAAGAGTGTTCTGATGAAGAGAAGCTGGCTCCCAATTCCCACTGTTGTCTACTTCAGCCCCGATAAACAGACACGGCAGCTGAGACGCGCAATGAGGTTATAGTGTAATTGGAAGATAAAGAAAGATAAATTCAGAGGGTCTTCTGTTGTCACTCTGAGTGTATATATGAGTCTTTATCCAAGGGTTGATCATGAGTGGACTGTCGTGTTCTTCTGCCACATAATCTAATTACCTCATAGTTGCAACATTTGTAGCAGCATACATGGCCTAGCACCTTTCAGTATACCTGAAGAGGCATGCACTGGAGTGGTGCGTACAAGGAACCTAGACAGCACAAACTTTAACTAGTACTGTATGTAAGAGTGATTCAAAGTGATGTTTGGTCCATGTTTACCCTGTGGTATCAAGGGCCATATGTACGAACACATTTTCCCATTGACACAGAATGGGAAAAACCCTTTGCTACATCTGGCCCTAGTTCTCTGGTTGGTGCTCCTAAACAGCTCATATATGCTTATAGTTCTTTCCATTCATTTTGCACCGCTGAACAATTATGGAGTGCCACTACAAGTCTACATTTGCCTCTCTAACTCAGTTGCAGCTGCAATTTAGATTCTCATACGTTACTGATCCTCCTAACAGAGACTGAACCATTGCAGAGTTTACCCGAAAAGATACTTGGGCAATATTTGCAATCTTTAGTATAATCTGTCTTTTGCATCTTGGCAGGCTGATTATGAATCGGTCATAAAAAGAAAGAAGATATAACTGTTGACGAGGTGTTCCAGGAATGGAAGAAACAGGAGAACTTTGCCAAAGTCAGGTGCAGATTAGAGCTGGATGAACAGTCCCAAGACAAGAGGGCTTTCCAGTATTAGGTGAGGTTTAAAAAGAAGATTGCACCCAAAGTGGCTTAACTGGAATTTTCGCAAGAGCACGAGTCTGGCCATTGACAAACCAGGCAACTTGCAGGCCATTCACGGTTCATATTAAAGTCACTAGGGTGGCCATGGAATGTGCAATAAACCCTGCAGGGTAGGAGAACATGTGTCAAATGAAGGGAAAGTATGAATGCAGGATGCCTGCTCCTATGTAAGTGAAACCTTTGGTGGGACTCTGTGTAGAGAAGACAATCTTAGTAGTGATATTCACATTCAGTGACTTGGTACACACCAAAATCTATAGAGGAAATTATTGCTTCAACGCGGTCCCCTCCAGACCTCCTCATCACCAACACGTTTGTCAAGGGTCCAAGACTGTCTGCCCTCATCCATCCACCACTCTGCAAGAAGATACCAGAGAGAGTCTCCAAACCTGCTAAAGGAAGAGCCCCTGATCCAGAGAGTGCAGCACGGATGAGGTGCAAGAATTCAGCCCCCTCCTCCTGCCAATTGCTGCAGCCTTCATACCACTGAGGGAGAAGCCTCCTAGCGACCTCATCTGTCTGTGGGTTTGGACAGCCCTTTTCATTGCATGTTTTTTTGATTTGTCCATCATTTAATTAGAACAGCCGAGTAGGCCAGAAGTCTACTTAATGAAGCTCACTGCCCATATCTGAAAAAAGAGTTCTATCAACGAAGACATTAATTGCCTTAAGGTTGTGGAACAGTACAAAGAGGCCCTTAGCCCCTCTTCATGCTGGCTATGCTCCCATGGGAACACTGACTCCCATGGAGGCATGAGTATGATTCCTGTTACTTTAAAATGGGAGGAGCAATAAGCTGATCTGCACCTGCATGGGCATTTTATCCCGGAATGTGACAACTGCACCAACCATGTTCTCATTGACAACCTGACTCTACCTTTGCCAAATAAGGAACTACTTGCACTTGGAAAAAAATCTATCTTCTTGCAGTGCAGTGAGGTGAATGCAAGTATACAAAGTGAACTGCTTCTATTCCTGTGCCAGTGTTTACCCAAGTTGAGACCACAACAACTACTTTTCGTTCAGGTGGACTGTTTACTAAACAGGTGTCTCACTTAAAATTGAGTTAGTATGTCTGTGGCAATCAGGCTTGTGTGGTCTGCATATGTTATGTCCGCAATATGTGACATTGCATGGGAGAGAGAAAAAACGTTTAGAGACTGTTCCGCTGTTTGACATCTTGATGCCTAGTCATGGATGGGTCATCCATCTACGAGATATGTTGAGTTGCTAAGGTACTGGAGGAGGTGGCTCGACTGCAAATGCCCTGGAGCTGATTTACACTTCATTGGTTGCTTAACAATAACGTTATTTGCTACAACAAAGTGCCTCTGCACTTTATTTTGGTTACCGAGGATTGCATGTGTATTCTAATTGAAGTGAAGAAGGTACCGCTATCCCTGATATTTCAGTATCCCTCATATTTCAGTACAAATTCATGAACAGATAGAGACTTAACGTGAAAGTAGGAAAGACTTGTACACTATAGTTAATGGCTTTGCATGATGAGACTTCTGGTTATAACTGCAATACATTTTTGGATAATGGGTATGAAAATACCAAAATGTATCTTCATCATTGTCATTCTCTTACTGATTTACAGTCTCAAGTGAGTCTTATCACCTCCATCTCACATCTAAATAGAGGATAGGATACATCCGCATCTTACCCTCTACCAGTCTATGATGATTATGACCTTAATTGAGACATTAAGGAAAACAGTGATGATGGAACATTGGGATGCAGTGAAGATATAGAAGGTGAATAAGTATTACGTCTAAACCCCGATCTGCAATGTATAGAGAAATCATAAAACTTGTTTTCTTTTTTAATGTAAATGAAGATGCATCTGCTGTATATTCTTGCTCATGCTAAACTCACTTAGCAGGATGTGTGCATTTCGGATCCTTGAATAAGTTGCGTCCTGCCCCATATTTATAATCAGTTTCGTCAGCTGAACTGTTTACATTGTTGTCACTCATGAATGCAATCCACTCATTCTCATGAGTTCAGCTAGCCACCTGCAAGATCTCCTTATGTGATTTATTTTCAGGTGACCAATACTTAAACTATGTGTGTAGTAAGGTATTGTCAATTGCTTGACACAGCAGTTGTACCATCTTCTCTCGTTGAGGGTGTAAGTAAGGGCAAATCCTTTCTGTAGTCAGTGGGTGCCTATCTCTTCAAAATTTAACATGAAAGCAGCAGGAAAAAGCCACATGGCAGAAAACCTCAAGGCAGACAGGAGAAATGCTAGTTAAAACCACACAGTAGTAAGGGAGCCTGGCACTCAAGCACACTGAGCAGGAGAAGGTGAGGACGGGATCCACCAGGAGCAGGATTCCAGGAGATGTAGCTGCATGGCTTCCTCCAAGAGTACCAGAGTCCTAAGAGCCACAAAAACACAGGAAATAATTTGCAGAGTAACCAGGAAGATGACACCAAATCGTGTTCGAACGAATTTTAAAGGAACTGGCTGTGAAAAAGAAACAGGAATTGACATACAGTAACTTGCCCTACCGCGATGGACTAGTTAACCAGCGTGTAAAGTGTAGCATGAGGAAAGCACGATGGATTAAGAATAACAATATATTAGGAGAAGGACTGAAAGCAGTTGGCTCAAGGAACGAGTTCACAGGCTTGGCCAGTGAAAATTTGTAGTCAAAGCAAAGATAAGGTGAAGACCTGCCCTCTTGAAAGATCTCACTTCTATTTCAATGCTCTGCCCAAGAAAGATTGCACCAGAGGAAACAGCTACTCATTTCCGGGGCATAATGCAGGGTTGAGAGTGACAGAATCTCATGACCCACAGAACAAGGATTGAGAACCCTTCAAACGCAGTCCCCGGAAGATATTTTGCACAAGCTCCTCAAGCTATAAGCAAGAAAGATCACAGCCCCACCGCGGACACCAACACTTCTGACTGTGAGGCCTAAGAGGTATGAACTGATAACGCGTCCAAACCTTGTTAATTTAACTTACAAGGGGACTTGTTTTAGGCCAATGAATCTTTTGACCACGTTTGGGGACTTTCCAGAACGAGATATCCATCTAGCATGTCAATCAATAGATCAATAACCTAATCAATATTCGCAATAACTAATCAATCAAACTAATCAATAACATATAATGAGAATGAATCACACCATGACCTTTCAGCCATGAAGAACCACACAAATCTAGTAAGATTCAGGATATTCATTCCCTATTAGTTACACTCTAGTATCATATTCATTAGTCGCAATATCAATAAGCACATCAATACTACTATTATTTGGCAACTCAAATAAGACTTTATCAAAGCATAGGTCATGAGCCTCAGAACAAAGCACGACGTCAACATGAATCAACTTTAGCAGAGTATCATTAGTACATTTATTCAACACAGCGAGGATTCAGTCATTTGTCTATTTTCACCCGAAATTAGTGAACTCCTTAACTAAGAGTACTTGGTACCAAGAAAGAAAAGGCAAACAGACAATTACAATTCATTAGATAGTTACCCATCCATATGGGGCAGCATGCAGGATCAGTCTTCGTCCTCAAGACATCAGTCGATTCGCCATCAGCCAGGATAGAACAGGTAAGTCTCAGTAGGGCATAGCAAGAAAACTCTTCCCTCATAAGAAGAAGTGCATATCAGGCAAAGGGGTAAGGTGAGGATGGTTTAAGTAAAAGACAAAGGGGGTTATTACAACTTTGGAGGAGGTGTTAATCCGTCCCAAAAGTGACGTAAAGTGACGGATATACCACCATCCGTATTACGAGTTCCATAGGATATAATGGACTCGTAATACGGCTGGTGGTATATCCGTCACTTTACCGTCACTTTTAGGACAGATTAACACCTCCTCCAAAGTTGTAATAACCCCCACAGTCTTTCAGAAGGCAAGGGATGGTAAAGTAATGGCAAGGCAGAATGTCCAGTAATGGCTGATTTCTCCTTGTGTCACGCCATTATATTAAAGTTGTCTAACAAGTCTCTAATTTCCCATTGGTCAATATTTGATGCATCGTTATCTTTGCCTAATAATCCGTCACACACCTTACAAGAATTTTCACCTAAGACAGTTCTCATGCAGTTTATTGGCTCCTGTAATTGACGTCTTCACCGGGTAGAATGACTTTTGATTATAAAAGTCACACTCCAACAATCCCTCCTCTGATGACTCTTGTCATCACACAAACCTTTCCTTCACAATTTATTCATCTTCTGAATTCCCTCATCTCAATTTGTTCCCCCATTTTTGTTGTGTCTATTTTTTCTCTGAACAATTTCTCCCTTTTCTTTTCTTCCCTCTTCAATTTAATTCTTTTACTAATTTTGCATGACAACCATAATCCAAATAAGCAAGCCAAAACAATCAGTATTCCCTGTATTATTTTACCCAATATCCCATGCCAAATTTTACTAAACCAACTTCCTACTTTAGCAAGTCCTTTTCCAACCTTTTCCCAAACACCTGGTTCTTTTAGTTCCTTCAAATCTGCACTATCTCTTGTTAGGCTAGTAAGCATACTTCTAATCTCATTACTGTTGTCAGGTGTATAGGCACAACAATGTCGCTCATTAAGCATCTTACAGACTCCGCCATTTGTCGCTAAAAGAATGTCTAAAGCAAGCCTGTTTTGAAGAGTCATAGCCCTCTCTGCAGCAAGTTCAGTATCCATCAGGAGTATAGCTCCTGTAAAATTTGTCAGCATGTTATCCACAATAGTAGACAACTTTCGAATCTTTATCGAATTCAAGATAACTCCCACTGAAGGAATTATCTCCCCAAATATGTCTCCTACTACACCAGCAGCAGTATCTCTCCTTTGTCTAGTACGATGTAATTCAGACAATTTCAGAAACTTCTTCAAGTCCTCTAACTGATATATCTTTGGGAAAACTATCCCCAAATAACATGTCCCATACCATCCCTTTGGAAGACGGTAATAAGCATTAAGTCCACATATATAATAGATCCCATGGATCGCTGGATCCTGTCCATTTAACATGAACGTCCATTTACTCTGGAACAAAAACACATGCTTACAGTCACTCGTACCCACAAACACATTGTCATAATATGACTTTTGTCGTGTTATGCAAAGCTTGCCTACGTGTAGTGCATCTAAAGCTAATTTCCCTTGTTCCCTAATTGCACTATAGCTCTCACTATTTACAAAAGCTCGCTGCTACAATCCTTTCTCCAATTTCCCCTTCAAAGCCCTTCTTCTATCTTCCGTGTGATCTATAAAGCTTTTCTCTACAGGTGTAAGCAAACATGTCATATTATTGCGGTGTGCATAAAATGTACTAATTGTTAATGTCGCTTCAAAGAACCCCTTAACTAATTTTATGTTATAGTATTTCGCTACACTGTTCAAATCCTCTATAATGGGCGCATAAGAAAACACAAGATCATTGTTAGAATAAAAGTACTGAATCAGCGGGGACGCGCTGAGAGTTTGCAAGGGGCAGGAGCCCTTTAAACATTGAATCCTTGAGTGCGGGAGCGCTCTGATTGGGGGGGAGGCCCTTTTTGAACAACGAAGCGCGCCCGCAGCCACGGGACGCGCTGAGAGTTTGCAAGGGGCAGGAGCCCTTTAAACATTGAATCCTTGAGTGTGGGAGCGCTCTGATTGGGCGGGAGGCCCTTTTTGAACAACGAAGCGCGCCCGCAGCCGCGAGACGCGCTGAGTGTTTGCAAGGGGCAGGAGCCCTTTAAACATTGAATCCTTGAGTGCGGGAGCGCTCTGATTGGGTGGGAGGCCCTTTTTGAACAACGAAGCGCGCCCGCAGCCGCGGGATGCGCTGAGAGTTTGCAAGGGGCAGGAGCCCTTTAAACATTGAATCCTTGAGTGCGGGAGCGCTCTGATTGGGTGGGAGGCCCTTTTTGAACAACGAAGCGTGCCCGCAGCCGTAGGACACGCGCTGGCGGCGCCTGGGCAAAGCCCGGGCCAAGGGCGGGCCCGTCCTTCACCCGTCATCGCCAGGAAGAGACTGGGCTGGGCCACCCCTCTTTAATCTTGGTATTTGCATTCCAGGGACCAATACCTCTTAACCCTGTGGTCTAAGGCTAAAGGGTAAAAGGACTGTAAGAAGCCTGACTCTTCCAGGGCTGACTAGGACCCCTCCCCCCCTGCCTAGCCTGCCCACCTTGATAGGGTGTGTGAGGCCCTGGGTTATTCTAAGTGACTTGAGCAAGAGAGGTCGTACCATTACATACGACAAATAGACCTTTCTGAGCAAGCTACGACTCTTGTGAATATCTGCTGAACTAGGGCAGCGCTGCGCAGTGATTTAAGGCTGGTTAATCTATCTGATTTCCCCCCTCTTTATTACCTAGACAGGAATCCTGTCACCAGATATAACAGGGGTAAAAGGAAGCACTTTAAATCAAATAATTCAGCAAACTTAAAAGATAGTACATCTATATTAAAATATATCTCAGGGGCGATGGGCATGATAGATAAACAAATTGCCACTGCCGAAGAGAAATTGTCGTGGTCTAAAGATCAATCCCACGAACCACCAGAAACCGCAGAACTACTTAATAATCCCCCACCTAGGGAACATGGGGACGAGTATACAGAAGCAAAATATACTAACGGATGTATCAGAGACATCTCTAATATAATTTAATCCCTGGATGAAATCTCTCCTGTTGCTAAACGACCAAGAAAACTGGAGGTGGGCCTGGAAGACAGGAATTCAAAGAAACCCCCAGTGATAGATATAACAACCACTTCGATTATAAAACATCCCAAGAAACCTCTCCGGAAGAAATCGTCAAATAGTGCAGGAGATACGACTAGATCACTCCTTATAAATCTCCACGAGTTAGTAAATACCCTGAAATCATCCATTGGGGTCACTCTTGACTCCATGCTGGAGCGTCTAAAGGGGGTGGAGAGTAACCTTGAGGCAGGCCTAGGATTAATAAAGGCTTTACACCGGGAAGATTCACACCCAGTAATAAAGGATCCTAATACATCATCACTGCTCCCAGAGCAAGAGAATAACATCCAACTTCCCCTGCAAAACAGGAGAAACGGTTCATACTTGAATGTAAACCCCCTGAGAAAGACATTAATACAACCATCAGTATTCAACTTGAATCAAACTTCCCGGCCTTCACCCTCCGTTGCTACAGCTCATAATTTTCCTCCCGAACAAACAGCCTCAAACCCTAGACTATTCAAGAGAGTAGGCATCAGCCCATCTAGGACAACGACCACTCAGTCTCATGTAAACTCTGGGAGGAACACCTTCAGTAGGACCAAATCCTCGAATTTACTACATCTGCCAAGTGACCTACTACATCTCCCCCAAAGGCTACACCTTACGTAGTGGTCTTGGCTAATGTCCCACCCCTAAACGATCAGCAGCAAGAATCATGGACGGCCCTGAGAAATAAGGCCCCAAACTGGATAGGAGTTCGTCTGGGTTCGGGAATGGTCGGGTCCCTTTTTGAAGACATAAAAATGGTCAGAAGAATTAAGTGGATAGGAAGCAGTAAGAAAATGCTGGAAGGAGATTGTGTGGTCCTCTTATTCAGTTCACCAAACTTAGTGGACAGAGTTATCTATGAACTAGGAGCCAGACAAGTCACTCCCCAAGGAATCTCGCTACTACCCTTAGGTTTCTTTTACCAAAGACCAGTGGGGTATAACCCTATAAATCCACAACTAGTAAGAGCATCTCTAAATACACTAGACCCCCTTACAGGGCGTAACAGATTCCACCCTCTTACGACTCTAGAAGATATAGATTGACTTGACAAGAATCAGACAGTTTCCTCAGACGAGATACTCCAGGTAGCATATAAATCAGGGCGGGTTTTAAATGAAGAACACACATCCCACACAACTGACCCTATAAGAAAGAGGATTCAATCCTACTTAAATCAGAGCAGCCCCCCTTGAAACATAATCCATCCACCCGACGGTGTTCTATGTCCCTGTTTATCAAAGAACCAGTACGGTATTCCTAAACAGAAAGCGGAGTTAGCTTTACTGTTTTGGAACATTGCAGGTCTAACCAACAAGATAGACAATGAGACCTGGGTGAACTTTATAGAAGAATATTCATGCATCTGTCTCCAAGAGACGTGGCTATTAAGTCCTCTCCATATTAATGGCTATAAAACATTTCACTTGCCAGCCGCTCAGTCCAGGTATGGTAGACCAAAAGGGGGTCTATGCATATATATTTCTAACAAGTTACGATTACAGAACCTAGAGATTAAATTTACGAGCTCGTTCTACCAAATGATAGAGGGTAACTTGGATCATAAGACCCATCTAGTCATTATTAATTTTTATAATAACGCAGCCCCTTGAGAGCTCTCCAATACTCTCATGGAGATGGGAGATAATCTAAAAAAAATAAGTGCAAATAATAACCGTGAGACCTTCATGATCTGGGGCGGCGACTTTAACGTCCACCCTTGTAAAGAAACCTCAGATAAGGTATGTGGCTGGGATCCTGAAGGTGTTGGTTTAAGACTTCATTTTGCTCATAACACCCAAGGAGATGCAATGAATTAACTGGCTCAAACCCATAACCTATCCTTTGTAAACGAATTATATTCTGATGAAACACAGTTTAAACCAACTTACAATGGAAGGGGTGCGAATACTGTGATTGATTATGTTTTAATGTTAACCCACTTTGCATACTACCTCATGAATTATACTTTGCACGACATCGCAATTAGCGACCATTATCCCCAGAGTCTGAACCTCTCATTAACTCCCCTTAAACCAGACAGGGATGACAGGGCCACTCTGGTAGATGACATCGAATTAGCAACGCGCAACGGATATACCCTGAAATGGTCTCAGACAGAATCC
This sequence comes from Pleurodeles waltl, assembly GCF_031143425.1. Classification (NCBI taxonomy): domain Eukaryota; kingdom Metazoa; phylum Chordata; class Amphibia; order Caudata; family Salamandridae; genus Pleurodeles; species Pleurodeles waltl. The sequence continues at coordinate 1,304,309,223 of NC_090440.1, read as the reverse complement.
AAGTCTCTGTTGAAACAGTTATTATGTGACTGCAAGCTCGCTTTTGCAGATTGTTTAAGTGAGAATTTAGATCCAGGGCGATGCTTAAGTGCTTTTACACTGATCATGCAAACCATAAAAGAAGCCCTTACTATCAGAGGTGGTAAGCCGGGACAAAAAAGGGCTCCTGGATGGTTCGACTATAGCTGCTCTCAAGCACATAGGAAACTGAAAATGGCTCTAACAGCCCCAAATAAATCTACAACAGACATATGCTGGTGCAGACAAGAATATAAAACAGCAATGAAGGAAAGGAAATTGACCCTAAAAAGATCTCTGTGGGAGACTCTACACAAAGCTAGCCGTACAAAAGATAACATCCTATTCTGGAAAACAATCAATTCTCCTGTGCTTGGGGACAGAGATTCCCCCAGGATGGAAATAGCGATTTCCGAAGAGGATTGGATTGCATATTTTTCTAAAATATATTCGCTGGATAGCGATTGGAGGCCTACAGTTCCTGTACACGATCAAGGTCTCCAGGAAGGTACACGTCTGACCATAACCCCGCAATTTAGCCTTGAGGAGGTGGAGGAAGCCATAACTCTAAGTAAATCAGGGAAAGCTCCGGGCTCCGATGGTGTTCCGATTGATTTATACAAGGCAAATATCCAGCTATGGGGGCCCGTATTGACGCAGACATTGAGGGCTATCTGCATACGAGGTCCCTTACCATCCTGGCCAGACTCCAACATCATTCCAATATATAAAAAAGGTGATCGCCTTAACCCAGTCTGTTACAGGTCAATCTCCTTGTTGGACACAACGGCTAAACTAGCAGAGAGAATCATCTTGAACAGGTTGCAAATATGGGCGGAAGAAAAGAGTGCTTTATCTTCTGTCCAGTATGGTTTCCGGAAAGGAATTGGGACGGTGGAGCAAAGCCTGAACTTAAGTATTATTATTGAAAAGTATACAAGGATTAGAGAAGGCAACCTGCATCTGGCTTTTATTGACCTAACATCGGCATTTGACTGTGTACTACATGATAAGTTATGGGATATCTTAAGCAGCATGGGGGTAGAACCAGCCATAACTAAGTTTATACGTGAAATGTACACAGGGTGTAGAGCAAGAGTGAGGTATGGGCTAAAAGGGGAATGTACTCGCCCTTTTGGCCTACATAGAGGCGTGCACCAAGGTTAGGTTCTTGCCCCGTTCTTGTTCTCAATGTACATAAATAATTTGGAAAAAGTATTGGCTAGTAACTGCAAAGATCTCCCCCAAATAGGTAATCGCGCTGTCCCGGTACTACTCTACGCAGATGACGCAGTTTTAATGGCCAGAACCCCGCTAGCTCTTCAAAAACTTTTAACTACTTGCATCACATTTATGTCACAATTGGGACTCACTGTCAATCGCTCAAAAACGTTTATTATGAATTGTGGCGGGAAACGAGGCAAGACTTATAATATTACTACCGCGGATGGGAGGGTAGAAACCGCGCAATCCTTCTCATATCTGGGCATAATGTTTGACAAACAGGGCTCCTGGGCTAATTGTAGAAAACTGAAAAAAGCCCAGCTTATCAAAACAACGGTGGCCTTAAGGCTTTTTTCTAAAAGGATAGGGGGGGTTACCCCGCCGAACATGATAAAAATTTACAAAGCCAAGTGCACCCCGGCTGTTATGTACGGGTCTAGAATTTGGGGATATACTAATTGTATCCGGTGCAGACGGTGAAAAATGATTTTATAAGACAGCTACTGATGGTACCAAACGGTACATCATCATACATTGTCCACTCTGAACTGGGGCTCCCCTTCATCACAGACTTGATAAAGATTCAACCATTACTGTTATGGCATAAAGTTTGGACCTCGGAATATACTGAACTAAATAAGGCCATCCTGACTGACTGCATGAAGTCCACATACGCAGCAAGGGTGCCTTGGTTAAGATATATTATGACCTTCTTTGAAAATATGGGAAACAAAGTTTTTTATACAAACCCAGCTTCGCTGGTGAAAATCTCTAGGAAGGACCTGAGTGCTCCGGTACTAAAATATCTAGAAGATTCACGATGGGAGGCTGAATCAAAAAAGCCCACCGTCATTTACAATCAAATAATTTTGTCGACGGAGGGCATACAGCCTTATTTGTCGAATGTGGTAAACACCCGCCACCGTTTTGTTCTCACCAGACTGAGGTTAGATATATTTAATCGTCTAGTAACCTTCCCTACTATGAACGATTGGAGTACCACGCTGAAGCCCTGTCCATGTGATGCAAAGTCACCTCAAACTACAATTCACGTGGTCTTGTTTTGTAAATTCTATGCCAAGCATAGAAAACGCCTAGTAGTACTCTCTTACGGATAATCAACTTGCCCCAGTGTCGTGCCGCGTATGCCAGCCTCCAGGTGCTATCCTCTATTGAGATGTGTGGAACCTTGGCTAACTTCTTATGCTCCGTACTAAATACCAGAAAGCGTATGGGGGTAGCAATGTAATTTTATATCTAGTTTATTATTGGACTGCAACTATGACATTTTTTAAAAGATATCTTAATTTCTCTGATTGTATGTATCCTTTTATTATTTTAATTTTAATTTTATCTTATTTATTGCATACTGAAATGTACAATATTTGATACTTTTATGACTTACTGAAAGTCGAATAAAGTTTTGTACTACTACTACTGAATCTCTTCTTGATTATAGAATCGTGTTAGTAACAAACTACAGCTTATCCCATACATTAAAGGCAAACTATGGTAAGTAACTCCTTCTTGCACTAAAACAGGAATTTGTGCACACACATAACAATCTTTCGCATCCATGGTGTCAACATACTCACTCAGCAAGCAATAGAAAACATTAGTAGATAGTTCTCCTTTGACATTAGTTCCCTCATGCAAATATCTTGTGTCCTGCTCGAACCTCTCCCAAGCTGTTAGTGTAGCGGTCTCAGGAATTGTAGCATTGTTAGTTTCACTCTTGTCCACCAAAGGCATTCCCACAATCAGAACTATAATGAATATCACACACACAACGCCCAGAGCAACCCCCAAACATTTACAGCGCCTACTTCCCTTATTATCATCTCTAGTGTTAGCCATGATCTGTAAAGAATCAGAAAGTAAAGTGCTATAAGTGCAAACAACGACCAACTGAGGATGGTCAACGCTTTTTCTTCTTCCTTTTTATTCCCAGCAAGTTAAAGCAAGCGAAAGTCTTTCTGCAGCAATTATTTACAGCTTCCACATTCCCTCCCAGGATTCTTGTCAATTCAGGTTAGCAGCTTGTCAAAACCAGTTCTCAAAAGTCAATTCAGGATAACAGTGTCACATCCGGTAATTTATCAGTCTCTTTTCTCAGTTCTCTTCACTCAATTTTTCACATTAGCACAGTCTCTTTTCTCTGACCAGACTCAGGTACCATAGTATTGGCCTGGGACTTCTCAATCAAAACAGAAGGCCAAGAATTCTTGCTGCCACTCAGCTGATGTTGCGTATGCCCATTCGGGACCTGCGTACCTTCTGTTTGCTCTTCTCTTTCTTTTCAACTTGCGATCACCTTGCAACTCTCCTTCACTCAGATCTTCTTTCCGTGTTGTATCAAGTTCTTCCTCTATTGCATCATCAACAACCACCTGTCCTTTTGTCACTTGCAATTCTGGCCACTTATCTCCTTTCAGCGTCTCTCTGGTCTTTGATTTTCCTTGTGGCAGCTTGTTGCCCTCTTGTGACTCAATGGTGTTTTCTCTTGATGGACCTGCAATTTGCTCAGGAGGAGTCCGGACACTTTGACTCTCTTCCGCCTCAACTCCTTCACCTTCTGGGTCTGTCAGGTACTTCAATACCGCATCCGTCTGCCTCAGGGGGAACCTCTCTCTGGGTCGGTCCTCCTGGGGCCTCAGTTGAGATAGGCCCCCCGTCACCCCTCTGGGTCTCGTCTCTTATTGGAGTGAGCAAGCCGTCCTCAACAGACTCTCCTTCTGTCTCAGTTCCCCTTTGATTTCTCTCCGGCCCTGAGACTTCCTTTTCTGTAGCTGTTATTTTCGACAATTCAATTTCCTCATCAGTTGGACACGTCACCTTTTTCGTGTGACTGGCATGGATCCACACTTCGCAGCAGTAGTAGTCGTTAGTATTACTTGATATGGCCCCTTCCAACGTGGCTCCAAACACGACTTCCTCACGTGTTTCTTGATGACAATCCAGTCACCAGCTTTCAGATTGTGACCTGGATCATTTATCCGTGGCAGTGTGGTAGCTTCCACCTGGTGAGAGAAAGAGCGGACCACGTCAGCCAGACTCTTGCAGTAGTCCAACACCATATCATCCGTGATATTCACAAGAGCATTTGCAGGCACTGCGGGCAGTCTCATAGCTCAGCCCATGAGAATTTCATGAGGAGACAATCCTGTATTCTTGTTAGGTGTATCTCTCATTGACATTAGCACTAAGGGCAACGCATCAGGCCACTTCAAATTTGTAGCTGCGCACATCTTTGCCATTCTCGACTTCAGGGTACCATTCTTCTGCTCCACTAATCCTGATGCTTCAGGACGGTAACAACAATGCAATTTCTGTTCAATGTTCAATGCTGCACAGAAGAGCTTAACCACCTCATTCTTGAAGTGACTTCCCCTATCTGATTCTAAAGAGATCGGAAACCCAAAACATGGAATCAATTCCCTAAGCAGCAGCTTCGCTACTGTGAGACTGTCATTTCTGCGTGTAGGATAACCTTCAATCCAGTGACTAAAGATACACACAATCACCAACACGTATCTCAGACCTCCACACACAGGCATTTCAATAAAATCCAATTGCATTCTGCTAAATGGACCTCCTGCTTTCCCAATGTGGCTCAAATTCACCACTGTCCCTTTCTCCGCATTCATCTGCTGACAGATGATACAACTGTGACAGATCACTTCTGCGGCTTGTCTGAACTTTGGGTTAAACCAATCAATTTTGAACAACCTGATCATGGCGTCTCTCCCAATATGTGCTTGCCCACGGTAAAACCTTGCAAACTGTGACAGAAGACTGTTCGGCAAAACCATTTTCCCCTCATCTGAAACCCACAAATCATCTGGTCTTTGTACACATTGCATCTTTAGCCAAGTGCGCTCCTCATCTCTGCTGGCACGTCCCTGCAACAATTTCAATTCCTCCAACGTGTCAACCACCCTTAAAGCGTAACCTGTGCATGTCTCATTTTCCGTTTCAGGTAACAATTCCCACTGATCCTTAAACGATATACAGTTCAATGCGCAAAACCTTGCGACTTGATCCGCATATCCATTTCCCATTGAAACAAAGTCTTGTGATTTCACATGAGCGCTGCATTTTACCACGGCAATTTCATGAGGTAACTGAATCGCGTGCAACATCTCTTTAATTCTTTCACCATTTTTCACTGGAGAACCAGAAGAGGTCAGGAAACCCCTCTGTGACCATAGTTGGCCAAAATCATGAACAATTCCAAATCCGTATCTTCTATCAGTATAGATAGTCACTTTCAATTGGGCAGCAGCATGGCAGGCTCTAGTAAGAGCAACCAGCTCAGCCACTTGAGCAGAATACACTCTCTCAAGCCAGGAAGCTTCCAGGATACCAGTGATCGTACACACAGCATATCCGGCTCTCAGCACTCCTACTGAGTCTCTCAAGCATGAGCCATCAACAAAGATAATGTGGTCATTTTCTTCCAATTGGGTATCTTTAATATCAGGTCTCGGTTTGGTGCACATTTCTGTTATCTCAAGACAATCATGTTCTACATCATCAGCATCTTCAACCTCTGTATTTTCATTTGGAAGCAAAGTTCTGGGTTCAGCACTGTACATCTTTCCAAAGTTACATTTGGTGATCCCCATTATGATCGTTTCATATTTTGTCAGTCTTGCATTTGTCATGTGCTGCGTTTTGGTACAGGTTAACTAAATCTCAACTGAGTGTGGGACCATAACTGTTAAAGGATGTCCCATCACTATGCCTTCACATTGTGTGAGGCTTTGACCAACTGCTGCTACTGCACGCAGACAACCTGGTAAAACTGCTGCGACTGGGTCCAAAGTAGCTGAAAAATATGCTACTGGTCGGTTTGCACCTCCGTGGACCTGTGCCAGGACCGACAAAGAACATGCATCACATTCATGACAAAACAGAACAAAAGGCTTCATGTAATCAGGCATACCTAAAGCTGGAGCCCTGCACATACATTCCCTTAGCTCAATGAATGCCCTTATCTCTTTCTCGGACATAGTTATGACATCCGGCCCATCCTTAACCTCCTTAACCCTCAGTCTTACCAATGGCTTGGAGATAATTGAGAAATTCGGGATCCACTGACGACAGTAGCCCACCATTCCCAGAAACATCCTAATGTCTCTCCGTGTCGTTGGAGGACTCATCTGCAATATGGCGGTCACTCTTTCCTTGGATATTTTCCTCGACCCTTTCTCAATTAGATGACCTAAGTATTTCACCTCTTTCTGACAATATTGCAGCTTCTTTGGGGACACCTTATGCCCATTCTTTCCCAAGTGGTTTAGTAAGGCAATGGTATCATACTTGCAATCATCTCTTGTTTTAGATGCAGTCAACAAGTCATCAATGTACTGCACTAGAGTCGATTGAAAAGGCAATTCCAATGACTCCAAATCTTTCCTCAGTATCTGATTTAAGATGGAAGGTGATTTAGAAAACCCTTGGGGAATTCGACACCAACTGTAAACCTTGTCCAAGAATTTGAAACTAAAGAGAAATTGTCTGTCCTCATGAAGAGGCATGGATAAGAACGCTTGGGACAAATCAACAACTGAGAACCATTCTGCATCACATGGAACCTGGAACATGATCACAGCTGGATTTGGCACTACTGGGCAACACTTCACCACTATGTCATTGATTTTCCTCAAGTCCTGCACAATTCGAACTTTCCCACAAGGCTTTCTCAGTCCCATTATTGGTGAATTACATGGACTGCTCATCACTTCTTTCAGGACCCCTTGCTTCACAAAGTCTGCAATTATCTGTGTTACCTGTATAAGGACATCTTGCGCCATGTGGTACTGCGGTACCTGGGGAAACACGGCATTTGGCTTCACACTGACCGTAACTCGTTGTACTCCTTTTCTCAGTCCCACTTTCTTTCCTGTCAAGTCCCGAACCTTCTCCTTTACTGTCCCCTGCAAATCTGCTGGCAGATCAGTCACTGTGAACATTGGTAAGAAACTTATCAGGGGGTACTCCTCATCTATCGTCTCTGTCTCAGGCTCTGAGATCTGTCCGTCATCCCCTTCATCGTCACTGTTTGACTGCACCTCAATCCCTTCATTGGAACAGGTAATAGAACACCTCGTCTTGCACAGTAAGGGCCTGATTCTAACTTTGGAGGACGGTGTTAAACCGTCCTAAAAGTGGCGGATATACCACCTACCGTATTACGAGTCCATTATATCCTATGGAACTCGTAATACGGTAAGTGGTATATCCGCCACTTTTGGGACGGTTTAACACCGTCCTCCAAAGTTAGAATCAGGCCCTAAGTCTCTTCCCAGTAGGGACACGGGACTTGAGTCGCAAACCACAAATCTGTGCAATCCCTGAAAGGTGCAAATCTTAACCTGAACCGGATTTGGGATCGGGTTAGTCAAAAGCTGGTTTGCTACTCCTATCACCTTTATTGTACGTCCCGAAAGGGGCAATTTCAGAACCTCTGCACTTCTGACTGTAGAGCGTGTAGCTCCTGTGTCAACCAAGAATGAAACTTTGTGACCCATCACTTTCGCTTGCACATAGAGCCCTCTCTGATCTACTTCTAGGGATGCTGCAAGTCTACACTCCTCACCATCTGAACTGTCATCCGACCATTCATCGTTTATTCCATTCTCACCACGCAATGGGAACTGTTGTACTGCATTGTTTTGACTCATTCCTTGACCTGTGACCCGTTGAGGAAGCATCACCTGTTGCTGTCCCATTGGTGCTAAGGGCAACTGCATTTGCTGTCTAGGTACCACGGGAATCTGCTGTTGCAATTGCTGCATCTGCTCTGGTTGTACACATGGCATCTGCACTTGTTACATGGGTTGAAGACCCTGCATCTGAACCATGTTATTCTGGAAGTTCGGATTTGGACCCCTCATTCTTGGTCCTTTAACATTTTGGAATGCATTGACATCATTGCTTTGCTGAGCAACACCCTCCTGCACCATCATTGGACACTCCCGCTTCCAGTGTCCGACGCCCTCGCAAGCATGACAAGGTAACACCTTCTTCATCCCCTGCACATCATTTTGAGCCACTACGGTATTCATGTCTGGACCACGGTTCACAAAACCTCCTCGACCTCTGCCTCTCACTTGCGTCTGAAACATCCTGTTTCCTTGCGGCTGTTGCACCATCTGCTGTAAACCATTTCCCTGCATCCCTGCTTGTGCTGCCTTAATTTGCATCACCATAACCTTCTCCTTCAACTTTCTCTGCTTCAACTCAATTTCGTCACTACAGTATTTCGCATACTGGAATACCTCATCAATCGGCTTCGCTTGTCAACAGATTAAATGATTCTTAATCATCTGGCTAATCTCCGGTCTCACTCCCTCAACAAACCTGAACATAAGGTGATTCATGTCCTTCGCCTCTATAACCTCTGTACCACCGTAGTGTTTGAACGCTTTCAACAACCTCTCATAGTAGGCATTTATCGACTCTTTGGCTTCCTGTGCAGTTCGATCAATCTTTTGCCAATCAATATTTTGCGGCAACACCTTCTGCTTCAAGAACTCAATCACCTTATAGTAGTACCTCATTACATCAGGAGACGGTGCTCCTGTAGCTCGGTCCCTTTCTGGTTCCGCTGTTGGCCAATCAACACTTCTCTTGCACTCAATCCACAAATCAGCTGGAACTATAATTTCAAACAGGGTATTCAGGTCTTACCAAAGACACTTTGCAAGCTTCACAAACTTGTCCGTCTGCTGATACCACTCTATTGGCTTTTCCCTCAGCCTGGGAAAGTCATTTGTGAATGACAGAATGTCACCTCTGGACCATGGTACATGAACAAGAACCCCTCCAGCTGTCTCTCTCATGGGTAGCATTTTTACTGTACCGGTATCAGGTACTGATTTTGCCTGCTGCTGCTCCGAGCAGTCACTTTTCCTTTTATTTCTCTTCTTTGCCCATCTGCCTTCCCACTTCTCTAATGCTCCCCATACTTGTGCGCTTTGCAGAATTTCTTTAAGGTGTGCCTTCATTCAAGTAGATCTCATGTGATCAAAATCTTTAGGCTCAAAGTCTAACCTGCAACTCCTCTTCAGGTGTTTAGTATTATCTAGGTCTATGTCGTATTTATCTGCCAGATTTGCCAACCTCTGGTGCACTTTGCTCAATTCTCTGGTTATCTTTGGGCACAGATACCTCAACTCTGCTTCAGTGTACGACTCTAGTCTGTTCACTTCCATGCTTCCCTCAACTAGCTCGGCTGCTTCAATGCCCAACCTCACAAAATTCAGATATTCCTCTCTTTCTGACCACTCTGCTGTGGCAGGAGTAGTCTGTGGTGAATTTAACTTGTCTAACCACTCAGTCAGTTGTTGCGCTGTTAAACCCTGCAATGAGATATTACCAGCCTGCACCATCGGTGTCTGCGGTACATTCGCATTCGAGATCTGCGGAGTCAGCAGTCCCAAACCTGAGTGTCTCATGGTATCTGGAGAAACCCCTATCGGACTTAAGTCTAACAAGGATCTAGACCTCTCTATTGTCTGTTCCACTGGAGTTATCCCTTGAGGGCTCCCCATGAACCCTCCTCTTGTCATCTCTTGGGTCATTACTCACTGATCGCATACACTAGACTTTGTCTGTGCATACAATGGTACTGGAGAACTGTAATCGGATATAGCGTCTGGCGACTGCCTGCTTCCCAGAGCCTGTGGAGCATTAGCTCCCATATTCTGGTTCATTGCAGGTGCTTTGGCTAACTGCGGTCCTGTAACTGAAGTATAGTTCGGAACTATCTGTTGCTGTGCCTGAGGCAGTAAAAGTGGAGTTGGCTCAATCGGCACTAATTTTGGTCTCGTATATGCTGGATCTGACGGCACCATCAAGTTCGTAGTAGTCTCCAATATTGGGATATCAGGATAGAGCCTCTGAACGGGTGGTGGCTGCGACTGTGTCGGCATCTCTGGAGCAGTAGACACACTGACACTATTCTGTAACTGTATTTACCTGTGCTGTATTTGTTGTTCCTGGTTCTGTGTCGAATTTATAGGACCCGCACTAGTACTTGGTCTATTATCATCTACGGCATATGGTGGTGGTCGATCATGTAACAACTGATTAAGGAACTCATCATCATCTGAGTCATCTGCCTCTGCCCAGGACTTTTTAGTCTTCTTTTCCTCGCTAGACCCTTTATCCGTCTTACAAGTGGCTTTTCTTCCTTGTGTTCCGACTTCTTGAGTTATTGCCGGAAGCATCCTAACTCCATCTATTATCTCCCTTCTCCACATCCTGTGCTCACTATCCCACCTAGCCTCCGCTAGCGTCTTTTCTGCTTTCCTCATTCTCCTCTCAAATTTCTGTTGCCCTTGTCGTATGGCCATCAATTCCCAAATTGCTAATGCCTCAAACTGTGCTGGCCTCGGAGGTGGCTTTTGCTCATTTAACGCCTTCCGCAAATTCTCCAAAATCATTATATTGAACGGTCTGTGTTCCGGAAACGCCAAACACCCATCTAAAACATCACTTGGCCTAAATTCTCACAAACCCTCACAATTCACCTGCAGTACGCATAAGCTGTGCCAGTGCAAAACCTACCTCATTCACACTATCACTAGAACACCGAGAACATACCCTACTCACTTCGGCAAGCTCCAAGATTCCGGGAAAGTCATTTGGGACTTAGGGGCACATCATCTTTCCAATTTGCATTATCTAAAAAAAAAAAAATTTCAAACAATGGTCCCTCGTCCTAGGGCCCCAAAGGGACGTACTCGTCCTCTGCTACCAGAACTGATAACGCGTCCAAACCTTGTTAATTTAACTTACAAGGGGACTCATTTTAGGCCAATGAATCTTTTGACCACGTTTGGGGACTTCCCAGAACGAGATATCTGTCTAGCATGTCAATCAATAGATCAATAACCTAATCAATATTCGCAATAACTAATCAATCAGACTAATCAATAACATATAATAAGAGTGAATCACACTATGACCTTTCAGGCAGGAAGAACCACACAAATCTAGTAAGATTCAGGATAGTAGTTACACTCTAGTATCATATTCATTGGTCGCAATATCAATAAGCACATCAATACTACTATTATTTGGCAACTCGAATAAGACTTTATCAAAGCATAGGTCATGAGCATCAGAACAAAGCACAACGTCAACATGAATCAACTTTAGCAGAGTATCATTAGTACATTTATTCAACAAAGCAAAGATTCAGTAATTTGTCTATTTGCACCCAATATTAGTGAACTCCTTAGCTAACCTCTAATTAGCATCAGCATGTTCGGCTTCATGCAAAACAATTTAGCAACATTAATTTGGAAAACATCTAACTATGGCCTCTATCAAAAGAGCAGTTGGTACCTAGAAAGAAAAGGTAAACAGACAATTACAATTCATTAGATAGTTACCCATCCACATGTGGCAGCATGCAGGATCAGTCTTCGTCCTCAGGACATCAGTTGATTTGCCATCAGCCAGGATAGAACAGGTAAGTCTCAGCAGGGTATAGCAAGAAAACTCTTCCCTCATAAGGAGGAGAACTGCATATCAGGCGGTAAGGGGTAAGGTGAGAATGGTTTAAGTAAAAGACAAAGGCGGTCATTACAACATTGGCGGTAAATGGCGCTTACCGCCGTGCAGAAGACCGCCAACACACCGCCGCGGCCGCGGAAATCCACCACAGCTATTATGACCCACAGCTCGGAATCTGCCAAAATTCAGACACCCACAGAAGTCCGCCACACCAAAGGTCAGTGACAAACTTGAGAAACCAAAACCTCCACCGTCACGCCAACAGAAATACGCCCACACCATCACGACACACGAATCCATGCGGCGGTCTTTCAACAGCGGTATTCCATTGGCGGTACATACCGCTGCGCTCATAATACACACACATTTACAAAACACATCCACATTGGACAATTCCAAATACACACACCTGATACACATACACACACCACTCCCACACACCCAATACAATATAAAACACACATCCATATCACCCACAAACCTCTACGACCAGAATCACCGAAAGAAGGCCAGAGAGAGACACCACAAACAACTACCAAGCATCCACAGGCACACAATACCATCACCCACAGAACTTCCACGCACCTCACACAACACACCACTAAATATCACCACACTTATCACTACACACACCAACCCACACATCACCCACACCACCCCATGGCAAAGACACCCCAGGTTCTCTGAGGAGGAGCTCAGGGTCATGGTGGAGGAAATCGTCCGGGTAGAGCAACAGCTATTCGGAGCACAGGTGCAGCACACCTCAATAGCTAGGAAGATGGGGCTATGGCGAAGAATAGTGGACAGGGTTAACGCAGCGGGACAGCACCCAAGAAATAGGGATGACATCAGGAAGAGGTGGAACGACCTACGGGGGAAGGTGCATTCCGTGGTCTCAAGACACCACCTTGCGGTTCAGCGGACTGGCGGCAGACCCCCACCTCCTCCCCCACAACTAACAACATGGGAGGAGCAAGTCTTGGCGATTCTGCATCCTGAGGGCCTCGCAGGAGTAGATGGAGGAATGGACTCTGGTAAGTCAAATCTTAACTATTACATCCCCTACCCTACCTGCATGCTATCACATACCCCCACCCTCGCCCTCACCCCCATCACTCCAACTCCTCACAAATGTCCCAATATCACAAACCACACATCCCAACACCAAGCCCTGCATGCAATAACAAAGCATGGACACCCATCACCAATGCATGGCCACTGCACATACCCATACACCCCTCTAACCCACCATCACACAAGGTCCCACACAGGAATGCAAGCACTGGGGTACACGGTCACCCACCTATTGCACACCATAGCACACACAGATGTAATAAACATCCCTTTATACCCATGCAGGACCCCTACCCAACGGCACCGGACAGGATGGTCCACACCACCAACAGAAGAGGCCCACAGTGATGACAACAGCTCTGTCCAACTGGATCTAGATGACCAGCCCGGCCCATCGGGGACATCGGGACAGTCGGTTCCCCTCACACAGTCACAGGCCACCACAGAGCTTCCCCCCTCTGAAAACACCAGCACAGCACCCACCCAGCGGGCCCATACCTCTTTCCCCAGGACACGTCAATCAGCAGTGTGTCCACCACTACAGGGAACCCAGGCTAACCCACCACCCAAACAACAACAAGGACCTGGGAGCAGTGGTAGTGGGCACACCGTTCAGGGGACAGAGGCCCAGTAACACAGGGGAACTGGGAGGGCTGCTGTGCGACAGGGGGAAGACAGGCCAAGGAACCCACTCTCCACGAGGCCCTCTCCAAAATAATGGGAGCCTACCACCACTCCCAGGAGACGATGGCAACGGTACTGGCCAAGTTTCAGGAGACCCAGCGCCTGCAGGAGTAACAGTATTTGGGCTTCAGAGAGGAACTCAGATCCATCAATACCACCCTGGGCACCATCGTAGGGGTGCTGAAGGAAGTACTCAACACCAGGAGGGACACTGTGGCACAACAAGGGGCCCCTGACACTAGCCTGTACGATGAACTGCCCACCACCTCCGCCGGCGCTAGTGGACAGGACGCCTCGCCACAGGACCATCACACCAGCACCCTACCCCCTGCAGAGGGCGAACCACCCCGCAAACGGTCCCTGAGATCCAGGACAAAGACAGAGAACAATGCAAAGACCCCCGCCAAGAAATGAGACCACCCTGAATGTCATCCTTCTGTCCCACTTTGTAACCCTGTCCTTCCTCAAACTGCCCCAGCTCCACTTCCTATGCCCATGTGGGAAATGCACCTGTGAGACTAATAGACTGGACTCTGCCATGGACATCACTCCACCATCACCCCTCACCATTTTACAACACCCTCCAATATTGAGCACTTAAATAAACACCCTTGAAGCACAAAACAATCTGGAGTCAGTCTGTGATTTCGATTTTGTGTATTAGCAATTACAGTGACAAAATGCTCTTTCAATTGTAATGTCAACATACCTATGTCACACAGCTCTAGTCCATGAGGAAACACAGCAGATGTCACACAGTGGGAGCCACATCTGTGAAATCGTAAGGGAAAGTGACAACTCAGTGACCATACACTGGGTGAAAACGACAGACAGGAGAGAGGTAGTAGTGTTAAAGTACATGTAGTAGGCAGGTTTGTATTCTTACCTGTGTCTCACTGGAAGTATTGCAGGATCACAGAGGTCCTGTTATTGAGGTCCTCTTCTTCTGCTTCATCATCCTCACTGCCCACAGGCTCCACAGCTGCAACAACACTGCCATCTGGACCATCCTCCTGCCGAAAAGGCACCTGTCGTCGCAAAGCTAAGTTGTGAAGCATACAGCAGGCTACAATGATCTGGCACACCTTCTTTGGTGAGTAGAATAGGGATCCACCTGTCATATGGAGGCACCTGAACCTGGCCTTCAGGAGGCCGAAGGTCCGCTCTATTATCTGCCGAGTTCGCCCATGGGACTCATTGTAGCATTCCTCTGCCCTTGTCCTGGGATTCCTCACTGGGGTCAGTAGCCATGACAGGTTGGGGTAACCAGAGTCACCTGCAAATGGCGAGGGACAACTGTTAGACACACACTAACCTGGAGGGATATCCCCAGACCCAGACAACCATTCCCACTGACTTGCTTCCAGGTGCTCACCTAATAGCCACACACAGTGCCTCTGGAGTTGACCCATCACATAAGGGATGCTGCTATTCCGCAGGATGTAAGCGTCATGCACTGAGCCAGGGAATTTGGCATTCACATGGGAGATGTACTGGTCTGCCAAACACACCATCTGCACATTCATGGAATGATAACTCTTCCGGTTTCTGTACACCTGTTCACTCATGCGAGGGGTGCCAAAGCCACATGTGTCCCATCAATGGCACCTATGATGTTGGGGATATGTCCCAGGGCATAGAAGTCACCTTTCACTGTAGGCAAATCCTTCAACTGAGGGAAAATGATGTAGCTCCGCATGTGTTTCAGCAGGGCAGACAACACTCAGGACAACACGTTGGAAAACATAGGCTGGGACATCCCTGATGCTATGGCCACTGTTGTTTGAAATGACCCACTTGCAAGGAAATGGAGTACTGACAGCACCTGCACTTGAGGGGGGATTCCTGTGGGATGGCTGATAGCTGACATCAGGGCTGGCTCCAGCTGGGCACACAGTTCCAGGATTGTGGCACAATCAAGCCTGTAAGTGATGATCACATGTCTTTCCTCCATTGGCGACAGGTCCACCAGCGGTCTGTACACCGGAGGATGCCGCCATCTCCTCACATGTCCCAGCAGACGGTGCCTATGAAGGACAACAGCGAGCACAGAGTCAACCAACTCAGAGGTATGTACCCACAGATTACACAGAACAAAAATCATAATCAGAAATTTGGCCTGTATGAGTGTTGAGGCAAGGTCTAGGTATGTGTGACGCAGTTAAAAATTAAGCCATGTGGGCCCATGAAATGGCGGATGCCTGACCTGTAAAGTGGGACAATGGGATGTGATGTAACTGCGCTGGCGTTGCACACCGTCGCAGTAGGCGGCCGAAGACCGCGGTGCAATTCTGCATTGGTTAACATTGGACCCTATGGGTCCCAGGAGCCAATGACGATGTACGCCGGCGGTGACGGTACACACCGCCCCGAACGTGACCGCCATTTTCTATCTGTTCAATCACTTGATACCTGATCTTCGACAGGAGAGGACCTACACTGCAAGTGCTGCTGTGACCTCAGTCTGGAAGAGACAATGGCTCATGCGTCTGGGGAAAGGGCCCCTGCCTTCACATCAGAGGAGTTGGAGAAACTCATGGATGGGGTTCTCCCCAGTACACGCTACTCTACGGTCCTCCAGACAAACAGGTAAGTAGACTGGGAGCATGCTGTATGGGCTTTGCCTGTGTGGAGTGGGGTGGATTAAAGATGGGGGGGGAGATTTAGGCGTGCATGAAATGACGGTGAGTGCATGTGCCACATGGCAAGGGTAGGGAGTGGGGCCAATGACTGTGACGGTGCAGTTGCTAATAACTTTTCTTTTCCCCTGTACAATTCATGTAGGTCAGCGCCCACCAGAAAAAGGATATTTGGCGTGCCATCGCCAAGGAAGTCCGGACCGTGGGGGTCCACCACAGACGGAGCACCCACTGCCGTAAAAGATGGGAGGACATTAGCCGCTGGAGCAAGAAGACGGCGGAGGCCCAGCTGGGGATGGTATCCCAACGTGGGAGGGGTGCCTGTCGCACCATGACCCCCCTGATGTTCAGGATCCTGGCGGTGGCGTACCCGGAGTTGGGTTGGGCACTTGAGGGCATCACAGCAGCCACAAGGGAGTGAGTACACTCTCATTCTGCTGATTTTGCATGCAGTGGAGGTGTCTGGGTGGGGGAGGTGGGCTGTGGGTTTCCCTATGCCAGGGCGAGTGTGCTAGTTAGGTCCCCTTGTTCTGGCAGACCCTGTGGCACCCCACCCCACCCCGCCTGTGTACAGTGCCAAGTTCACCTAGTCAGGCTCCTGTGTCATCCATGTGTGCAGATGTCGGCCATTGCCTTGTAGGCCATGTCCCAAGGTTTGAACAGTGGAGCCCAAGAGCGCAGCGTAGTGCAGGGGGCTTCTGTGTCTGTTGTGTCCGCCAACAGTAGCGGTAATGCATGCACTCAACATGTCTTTCTTCTGTCGTCCCCCCCTTTTTTGTGGTCTCCCTGTTCTTGTGTGCATTAGCATCATCAGGCGGAGGAGCAGTGGCACCGGAGCAGGAGGGAGCTGCATCCCACATGGCCCTGGAGGGCGACACTACGGACTCGGAGTTCACCAGTGGGACGGAGGGCGAGGGGAGCTCCACGGCGGGTACAGGAGTTGACACCAATGACACGGACTCGTCGTCTGATGGGAGCTCCCTTGTGGTAGCGGCAACATCTGTGCCCCCCATCTACAGGTACAGCCGCCACCCCCTCCCAGCACCGCCCTCCCAGCAGCCCCTCAGCCTTTGCCCCGTGCCCGCTCACCCAGAAGGGTGGGCATCACCTTCGCCCCAGGCACCTCAGGCCCTGCCCCAGTCACCCCTGCTGCCCTCAGTGAGGAGGCCATTGACCTCCTCAGGTCCCTCACTGTTGGGCAGTCTACCATTTTGAATGCCATCCAGGGTGTAGAAAGGCATTCATTCTGGTCAGGCGGCCCTTCAGCGAGCTTTTCAGACTCTGGCCTCAGCACTGATGGCAGCCATTGTCCCTGTCTCTAGCCTCCCCCCTCCAACTTCCTCCACCCAGACCCAATCCCCTCTACCTCAGCCTATCCCAAGCACACTTTCAGACCAGCATGCACACACTTCAACACACAAGGGAAGCTCAGGCAAACATAAGCACCACACATCCCACAGGCACTCACGCAACCATCACACACATGCAGACACACCAACACCCACTACCTCCACTGTGTCCCCCTCCTCTTCATCTCCCTCCTCCCTCCCTGTCTTGTCTCCACTCACATCTGCATGCACTACATCTACAGCCACTACTTCCATCACCAGCACACACACCACCACACCCCGCTCATGTGCAGTCACCACCCCCACTACCATTCACAAGTCCCCTGGGTCCTCTCCCAGTGTGTCTGTGACGCCCCCTCCCAAGCTACACAAATGCAGGCACACACCCACCCAACAGCCATCCACCTCACGACAGCCTCCAGCGCATGGACCTTCACCCAAAGTCACCAAACAAACACCTCCTACAACCACAACCTCTTCCTCCACTCCCAAACCCCCTCCAGCTACCCGTCCCAGTGTTCCCAAGAAACTTTTCCTGGCCAACCTTGATCTCTTTTTCCTCACTTCCCCACCCCGTCCGTCTCCTAGGGCCCGACTCTCCAGGTCCCAACCTAGCACCTCAGCCACAACATCTCCGGGACCAGTGGTGCCTGTAGTCACCGGAATCTGGAGTGCACCGGCCATCAGGGCACCCAGTGTGACACGGAGCCACAGGACGGACAGTCCCCCACCTGTCAAGCATCAAAAGTTGGCCAGTGCCCGGCGGGAGAGGGGGAAGACTCCAGCCACCAAAGCCGCTCCCAGGGGTACAGGTGGGAGTGTGGAGTCAGCTGCGACACCTTCCAAGGTGGGGAAGGCCCACAAGAAAGTCACCAAGTCTGGGAAGAGCAGCACGGTGGAGAAGACCGCCATCATCCCTGCTGCCCAGGAGGCCACTGCCATCATCCCCGCTGCCCAGGAGGCCACCGCCATTGTCCCCGCTGCCCAGGAGGCCACCGCCAGCACCATCCTTGCTGCCCAGGAGGCCACCGCCAGCACCAGCCCTGCTGCCCAGGAGGCCACTGCCAGCCCTGCTGCCCAGGAGGCCACCGCCAGCACCAGCCCCACTGCCCAGGAGGCCACCGCCAGAACCATCCCCGCTGCCCAGGAGGACACCGCCAGCACCAGCCCCGCTGCCCAGGAGGCCACAGCCAGCACCATCCCTGCTGCCCAGGAGGCCACCGCCAGCACCATCCCCGCTGCCCAGGAGGCCAGCACCAGCCCTGCTGCCCAGGACAGGACCGCCAGCACCAGCCCCGCTGGGCCAGACATGACCGCCAGAAGCTGAGTCACTGCAAAGGACCCCTCCACCACAAGCACCGCTGAACAGGGCACCGCAGCAACGCTGAACAGGGCACCGCCGCCACAAGCACCGCTGAACAGGGCACCGCCACCACAAGCACCACTAACAGGGCACTGCCGCCACAAGCACCGCTGCCAATGACACAGCCGCAACAAGCACCGCTGCCAATGACACCGCCGCAACAAGCACCGCTGGCCCATGAGCGCCAAGGGCACTGACGCTACTCAGTCCGTCACGAGCAGGATGAAGCACTCTGGGCACAAAGCCTCCTCCAGAACCAGTGGAGACAAACATCCACTACCTTAGTCCTTGGCAGGATGAAGCACTCTGGGCACAAAGCCCACTCCAGAACCAGTGGAGAATCACATCCACTACCTCTGTCCTTGGCAGGATGAAGCACTCTGGGCACAAAGCCCGCTCCAGAACCAGTGGAAACAAACATCCACTACCTCAGTCCTTGGCAGGATGAAGCACTCCGGGCACAAAGTCCCCTCCAGAACCAGTGGAGAATCACATCCACTACCTCTGTCCTTGGCAGGATGAAGCACTCTGGGCACATAGCCCCCTCCAGAACCAGTGGAGACTGTTATCCACTTGAGAAACTGTGGCTTTGCACTCCCCAGGATGGAACAGTGGGCAAACCACCCACTGCAGAGACTTGAGAGACTGTGGCTTTGCACTCCCCAGGATGGAACAGTGGGCAACCCATCCACTGTAGAGACTTGAGAGACTGTGGCTTTGCACTCCCCAGGATGGAACAGTGGGCATGTGGCCCCCTCGTGGATTTGGCGTCGTGCACTCAACCGGCTGAGGTGCCCCCCATTTCCCTTCCCCCTGAGGTGCCTGTTTTATTGCTATATGATGCCCCTGCAGTGTTCTCTCCGTCATTTCGGGGATTGGGTGTGGGCCTCACCCATACCGTGTGGGCCCAGTGTTCCACGGACTTCAATGGTGCACTACCTGGACTACTATTCTTGGTGTATATTTTGTTTATAGTGCATATATATATTTTTGCGTACTGTATTTTAACATATTCAAATGGTTACACTCATTTCCTTTTGTCCTTGCATTCTTCCCGGGGGGGTTCGGTGGTGTAACTGTAATATATCATTCTGTATTAGTGTGTGTGTTGTAGTGGGTGAGGGTCGGGGTGGGGGTGTTGCGTGTGTGTGTCACTGTTTCTTCCCTCCCCCCTCCCCTGTGTCATAGGTGCAGTACTCACCGTTGTCTTCGCCGCCGGCGTTCGTGCTCCTGGTAGAGGAGCAAGAAGATAAGGGCTGGCAAGATGTGCAGCTATGGTTCCATGGCGTCCTGGTTCCTCGTGGGGTGTGTAGAGGTGAGCGTTTTCCCTTCGAAGTCCTGTTTCCGGCGTATATTTGATCGCGGTGAATCTGCCCCGGAAAAGGTGGCGGATTGGTAGGTTGTGATACTGTGGGCGGTACATTGTCCTCTGCCTGTCTGTTGGTGGTGACCGCCAAGCTGTTTGTTTGTACCGCCGTGGCGATCGGAGTGTTAAAGTGGCTGTCTTTGTTGGCGGTTTCCGCCACGGTCGTGATTCCATTTTTTTTTCCACCGGCCTGTTGGCGGTCTTACCGCCGCTTTAACACCGACCGCCAGGGCTGTAATGACCAGCAAAGTCTTTCAGAAGGCAAGGGATGGCAAAGTAATGGCAAGGAAGAATGTCCAGTAATGGGTGATTTCTCCTTGTGTCACGCCTTTATATTAAAGTTGTCGAACAAGTCTCTAATTTCCCATTGGACAATATTTGATGCATCGTTATCTTTGTCCAATAATCCGTCACACACCTTACAAGAATTTTCACCTAAGACAGTTCTCATGCAGTTTATTGGCTCATGTGATTGACGTCTTCACCGGGTAGAATGTCAGGTAAGAAAAGTTACACTTGTCGCTCCAGTCAGTAGTTCCATTGTCTTCTCCTAGTTTAGGCGACCTTGCACCTGTTGCGAATTACACTGTTGCATTTGTCAAGAATGTCTCCTTGAGCAAGTCTGGTCCCATGAGAAAGAATTGACTATGGTTACACACACATATCTCTAGCTTCTGGAAAAGTACAGCGTGGTGTCCTTCAGGAAAGCAGCACATTGCACGTTAGAAAATGCAGTTAATATGAGACCAGGCAGCTAGGCCCAGACCCTTGCTAACTGAGGCCTAGTGAGTAATTTAGCAAAACCTTAATACATAACTCTTACTGCTAATACAAAATCATACATGAGTACATAATTAATTCATTATTAGTCAGTTTCATTAGTCATTGGATACATTGGTGGCCACACCCCATGGGCACATTTAAAACGTGTGCATTAGTATTACATTTATGTGGTTTCATTAGACATTACATTGCAAGCTTTTCATGTTAATATTGATTATAAAAGTCACACTCCAACATTAGTGAGGCTCAGCCTTAAGTAGGCGAGCCATTCGCATTTGCTGTTATAGGTTAGATCCTCTTGTCTGTAGTGTCTGTGATTCACAGGCTATTAGTGATTTGTCAATAAACACAGAGAATAGCTAACATACAGGTACTTTGGAGAGGGAAATGGCCGTACCACTGACATGTCGAAGAAGGGAACTTGTCAAAATCATCTGACATGCCATCAAATGATGATATTCCTTAGAAGAAGCAGGCTAGAGTTCCCAAATCGCCTAAGGTCACACAGTAAGTCCCCATGCAATGCCCAAAAGCATAAGTCAAAACCAACTGGGTAGGGTTTGTGGAACGATTGACACATTTCTTAATGACATAAGATTTATTCACTTACTTGGTGGTTAAGATTTGTTTTAGGCAAAGCCAATGTTTGCATGCTGTGAATATTGTGCTCTTAAGTTTATCCCGTTCAATAGTGGTATTAAAACTGTATATTTTGTGTGGAAATACTGAGGTTTGACGGCACGCAACCCCCAATGATAACTCATACACGTGCCGAACAAATTAGCTACTCATTACGACAGTAGATAAGAGCTGGGCTATATTGAAAAACTTCACACTAAAAAATCTGTTGTTATTATTGTAAAGACTGGTTTTAAAACTGTTTTTTTCTAAATGTGCAATGGCGTCAAAACGTAAGTGAAAGTACCAGAGGACATGGCGCATAGTCATAACACAGTCAAAATAGCACAAGGTTTAGACACGTATTTCCAGATTTTAACATCTGCCCAGAATGTCATAGATCTTCACAAACACTTCATCATGACATATAATGCAAAAAGTAAACTATACACCGTCTCTGGTAAAATTACCAGGTCTCCACAAGCTGTGATTATGTATAACAATACTTTTGAGAAGTGTCTTCAAATATATCAAGAGCGCATGCGTGTGATGCCATCTACCACATCTCCAATGTCACTCTTTACTACAGAAAAGGAGTCTGTAAAGTTTCACTGGTTCTACCTTCCCTGGCAACTATAGTAGGGTATTTACTTGCCAAAACACTAATTCGGGTTCCTTCTGCAAAGTATTCGTTATTGGGTGACCACTACCATCAGCCTAGCTGCTGTCAAAGAATTCGAAACTGCATTAGAAGTAAAACGTAGCTGCTTCTCCATCAATTCCAGGAGAGAGCCATAGACCTTGCCTTCCTCCAAAGCCACAGTAGGGCTTGAAAATCTTGAAGCATAGACTGGGCCGTGCAAACATCTCGGGCAACAGTTCTTAGTGAAAATAAGGCAGAAGAATACACGATCTTTCAGGCAGATTCAACTTTTTAATCACAATCAGGTACCTTGTCTGGTGCAGCAAACCTTGAAGGTAGCAGGTCATAATTCGGCAAAAACCCAGGAGTGGTGTGAGGGGGGAACAACAATTTTCAGACTCTAGAAAAAGTCAGATTATCCGGTTCTACTCGTTTTTCATGATCATTGAATGTATGCTTTATCCAGATGTGGGAAAGGCAATACACAGATGGGCTTACAGCTAGTCAGAGCATCATCAAAATGTTGCAAGGCGGCCTTGAAGTAAAGGACACAAGAGCATCCTTGGGTCCTGGCTTGTCATAACATGACCAGTCAATTTATGCCTTCACAGTGGCATTCATCAAGGATGGAATATGCAAAGAAGACATGAGGGCAAAAGGCTGATCCAAAGGAGGCCCAGTAGGGTCCAGATTGAGAGCCCTCCAGAAGGGGAGCAGAAGAGGATCTTAGAGGTGGCACGGATTTCAAGGACCAAGAGTTGTAGTCCATAAACAGTTTCTTTAGAGCGTCTGTGCCTGAACCTATCCCTCGGACATCTTTCAGAAGATACGTGTACATGTTTGGATTTAGAACGCTTCTTCGCATCCTTCATCAAACTGAACCTAAAATCAAATTCTTCAAAAAAAACCACATGCATTGCCCCAAAGAGGAGACCTATATCAGGAATGGCACGACTTTGAGGAAACAAGGGCACCACCATAGGAGAAGCAGCAGTAGAAAACCCAGGTATTCGGCGAGCACCCCAAGTGGCACCAGCAGCTTTTCAAAGAGTCTCACTAAACCCAATCACATCACTGAAGTAAAGGCTTGACACTTCAAACAAAGTATAAATGTGTGCTAAGGCACTCACCTATATAACCTCTATAAGTGACCTCAAAATAATGAAAATGCACTGACACCTACATTATAAGGGCCAAAACTGCATCATCAACTTGTTAAGTGTGAAAGTGATCCCCACTCCCAACTTCTTAAGCATTCGTCTCAAGTCTACCACATCTCTACTTCCTGAAAGTGGCCACTGCATTCTCTTAAAACTTTGACAGGATTTTGTTCTTAAATTTGCATAGTCTTGCAGAAAAAAACAAATGCCTGCTCCTCAAAGAGAAGCACCCGCCAGCATCCAAGTTATACTGACACTATCCCACACGGAGACTGGGTGGAGGACGACTCCTGAAGGGGGGCTGGTGTCCATCAGCTATTCACAGAGCCCGGCAGAGCACAGCACAGGTCATGGCCATGATCCAGTGACTCATTCACCACGTACAGTCAGCAAAGTATGGAGCAGCGAAAATGTAATCCATTGTAGAAGTTCTCCTTAATCCTGCAGTAATTAAAAAAAGACGAAATGTACGTTCTAGTTGCTCACAACTCCCCTTAGATTATATTTAAATGTAAGCCCCGCCCTTTCCTCCTCCTGTTTTTTTATGTTCCGCGTTTTTAGTTCTCTAAAGTGCTGCATTCAGGAACCTTCAGGCAAGCATTTTGGTAAGTAGAATTTAATGTTATTCAGAGATTGCAGTAACGAGTGAGACTTTGTGTTAGATAATCCATGGGCCCTTGAAGGTCAGCTTTCCGCCTATGAGCGGGTTTAGACCTTGACAATGAGTGACGTCGAGGCCCTGCTATAGCATGGTCACGAATGCCAGACAGTAGATCCCGCTAGGGTGACCACCTGGTAAGAAGGCAAATGCAGGATGGTGGCAGTATAAATTCAGGACAAAGGGTTGAAATTCAGCATAATAATTCAGGGCAAAAGGTAATTTTTACGGACACACTTGAAGATGTTTGATTATAAAATAGACAGCTGAACGAAGTACAAGTCAACATTTTTTTATGTTCTTTAGTTTGTTTTAAGCATTGAAGTGTTGAGCAAATATTTACACATAGCTGGACAGATTTAACGATGAGAAAATTAGCAAACATATCCACTCCAAACAGACTTTGCAGCCGACATAAGAGTCAGTTTTCACAATTCTACCCTGGTACAATGAATGACAATGCTAGAAGAAGCACTCTGTTGCCGACCACAGACTTAGACTTTATAGACAATAGCACTACTAGAAAGTGTGAAAAAGAGAGAACAATGATGGTGAGAAAGGAGGAAAGGGTTATATACTGGGAGGAAGAGACCGAACCTTTGAACAGTGAGAGTGAACAGTGGAAGAAGAGTAAAGCAAGTGAGGATCTGCACGATGACAGAAAGAGCAGATAGAGATAAGAGAAAAGAAGACAACAGAAGATGAGGAAGAGAAAGGAGCAAAAAACAGATACAGAAAAATGCTGAGGGTGACAGAGAAGGCTGAAAAGAGAGTAAAAGGTAGATGTGGCATATGCAAGGTAGAGGGAACTGAGAGCAAGCATGTGGGGGACTGTGAGAGTCAGAGACGAATGGCAAATCAAGAGAGAGGAGGGAACAGAGCGAGAAAAGCAAACTGAGCAATGAAGAGGTTGAATAGTGAATTAATAGAGAGATGATGTGAGGGTTGACATTGTAACTTGCATGTCAGACCTTTCAATCCCATTTACAATGCACCATATCTTTGAAAATATGGTGCTACTCTGCGATTTCATGCAACCAACACAGCAACTTCACTTGCTGTGCTGTGTTGTTTGAAATGTTAGTAAATATCTCCCTCAAAGATTTGACACAGGTGTCCAGATTTGTCTTAGACCTTGTAAAGTGCTCTGCTGCCTTTTGGCTAGGGTTCCGCTAAAGAAACAACATGTACATATAGACAGAAAGTCAACGTTTGCTAAAAAAAAAGGCTATTTTTCAAAGAATGAGGGAGAAATCAATCCAAGGTTCTAGCCACGCATTTGTCTGACAAGTTACAGTGTGGCACTAGAAAATTCTGGGACTAAAGTACTTTGGTTACGATTGTAGGCTTTTCCAATTGTGCCCTCCATTATCTATTAACTGCATATGTTTAAAAAAAAACTTTACTGAAACACAATCTGCTGGCAAACAGAATGACAATGTGCCAATTGCAGCCTGTGCAGGCCCTTGAGTTTCACAGGAGTGCGAGGTGGCCCCCTGTCCAGAATTATAGACAAAAGGAGTCTGTGAAAGGGCTCTTCATGGACAATGGACGTGAGGCCAAAATACAGACGGTCCAAGAAATTTATGGACAGGTGGTCACCCTAGATCCAGCAGCAGTGGATCATAGTCTGGGGAAAGCAGTGAATTAA
Organism: Pleurodeles waltl; assembly: GCF_031143425.1. Classification (NCBI taxonomy): domain Eukaryota; kingdom Metazoa; phylum Chordata; class Amphibia; order Caudata; family Salamandridae; genus Pleurodeles; species Pleurodeles waltl. The sequence goes on along the minus strand of NC_090440.1, from coordinate 1,304,283,460 downwards.
GATTTGGCAAAAAATGGGTGGCACTTACTGAGGGAGCGCACACAATCAGGACCTCTCTCCATGTGCCTAGTTGGAATAAGAGGACATGTTTCGGCTCAGCTTTTTGTAGTTGCCGAAAAACAAAGCTAAACCCGAGTTCTCATCTGGGACACTGCTTAGCAGCTACAGAAGCGGGATGTGAAACTGCACTGTTGCGACATGGTGGAGCCACGACAATCTATTGAGACAGCACATAATACATAGCCTGGACCTGCTGTTCCACACTCAATGGGCAGTGAGTTGCCAGAGGGAGAGGAGGAGGACATTAAGGGAAGATTTGTGAAGGGCAAGGGGTTAAAAGAAGTGCTCCAGCACATCAAAACAAATATGGCTTTTTCAGAAACTACTAATATGAAAAAATAGGATGATTTATTTTCTCTGTATCAGAACAGGGATCCAGAGTCACTTCCTCTACATGGCTTTATTAAAAAGGTTGTGGAAAATGAATGGAAGGTGTTAGAAATTGGCTCTTTGGTTGGCAGCCAAGGTACCCCCTGGCCAATCATGGACCCTCACTCTAGTCAGGGTAAAGGATAATCACATCACCCTTAGCTAACCCCCGCTCACCCCCTTTGGTAGCTTGGCACAAGCAGGCAGGCTTAACTTCAGAGTCTAGGTGTAAAGTATTTGTACCAACACACACAATCACTCAGTGAGAACATTACAAAATGACGCAACAAAGGTTTAGAAAAATAGAAAATATTTATCTAAACAAAGCAAGACCAAAACAACTAAAATCCACCATACACCAGTCAAGTTATGAATTAAAAAGCAAAAATGAGTCTTAAATCCTTGAGAAAACAGTAAAAACACTGTTAGCGTTGAAAAGTACCTGGGTAACGTCAAAATAACATGCACGGGCGAGTGTGCGTCGGAAAAGGCTAGCGATGCGTCAATTTCTCATCCGCAAGTGAGACCATGCGTTGTTTCTTCTCCTCCGGTCGCGTGCGTCATTTCTTTTCTGCGAAGGAGAGTGATGTGTCGTTTTTCCATGCCCAGCGATGTTGCATCGAAAATCCGGCCACGCGGTATCAGGAAAACCTAGCTGTGTGGGTTGCGGCGTTATCAGCTTCCGTCAGTGAGTGTCGTTTCTCCAGCTGCGTGCATCGATCTTCCAGCTGGGATGCAGGTCGAGCATCAATATCAGCCGCGAAGCCGGCGGGGTGTTGTTTCTCAGCCACGTCTCGGAAGGTGCGTCGAAATGTTCCCTGCACAGCAGTCTGTGCGTGGATTTTTAGTCTTGGTCTGCCAGCTTCACATTCCAAGGCCCCAGGAACTGGATAGGGCACCACCTGGCAGGGTAGGAGTCTCATCAGAGAGTCCAGGTGCTGGCAGGAGAAGCCTTTGATGGCCCAGAGACGTCAACAACAGAAGTCAAGCTCAGGACAAGCCCTTGGAGATTTCTTCACTAGCAGGAATGCACAACAAAGTCCAGTCTTTGTCCCCTTGCACAGGCAGAAGCAGCAACTGCAGGATAGCTCCACAAAGCACAGTCATAGGCAGGGCAGCACTTTTCCTCAGCTCTTCAGCTCTTCTCCAGGCAGAGGTTCCTCTTGATGTCCAGAAGTGATCTAATTTTCCAGGGGTCTGGGTGCTCTTCTTATACCCATTTTGGCCTTTGAAGTAGGCCTACTTCAAAGGAAAGTCTCTCTTGTTTGTGAAATTCTGCCTTGCCCAGGCCAGGCCCCAGACTCACACCAGGGGGTTGGAGACTGCATTGTGTAAGGGCAGGCACAGCCCTTTCAGGTGTAAGTGACCACTCCTCCCCTCCCTCCTAGCACAGATAGCTCATCGGGATATGCAGGCTACACCCCAGCTCCCTTTGTGTCACTGTCTAGAGAGAGGTGCAAACAGCCCAACTGTCAAACTAACCCAGACAGGGAATCCACAAACAGGCAGAGTCACAGAATGGTTTAAGCAAGAAAATGCCCACTTTCTAAAAGTGACATTTTCAAACACACAATCTCAAAACCAACTTCACTAAAATATGTATTTTTAAATTGTGAGCTCAGAGACCCCAAACTCCACATGTCTATCTGCTCCCAAATGGAATCTACGCTTTAATCATATTTAAATGTATCCCCTTTGTTAACCTATGAGAGAGGTAGGCCTTGCAACAGTGAAAAACACATTTGGCAGTATTTCACTGTCAGGACATATAAAAACACATTAGTATATGTCCTACCTTAAGAAAACACTGCACCCTGCCCATGGGGCTACCTAGGGCCTACCTTAGGGGTGTCTAGGAAAAAGGAAGGTTTAGGCCTGGCAAGTGGGTACACTTGCCAAGTCGAATTGGCAGTTAAAATCTGCACACACAGACACTGCAGTGGCAGGTCTGAGCCATGTTTACAGGGCTACTAATGTGGGTGGCACACCCAGTGCTGCAGGCCCACTAGTAGCATCTGATTTACAGGCCCTGGGCACCTCTAGTGTGCTGTACTAGGGACTTGCCAGTAAATCAAATATGCCAAACATGGAAATCCTATTAAACATGCATTTTACATAGGAGCACTTGCACTTTAGCACTGGATAGTAGTGGTAAAGTGCCCAGAGTAACAAGAACATCAAAAACAGAGTCCAGCACACATCAACAACCTGGGAAACAGAGGCAAAAGGTTAAGGGAGAACACGCCAAGGATGCCAAGTCTAACAGAAGGTAATTGACAAAGCCTTCATTCCTAGATATTTATGAACAATAAAGACCACTGCACACAGTGTAAACCACAATTATATGTGAATAGTAACATCCAAGGTATGTAGATTCCATTGAAGAAAAAGGCACGTGAGTATCCCACGTTCTCAAAAGAAAGTCTCTTTAATTGAAAACGCAGTTTGCTTCATTGAGAGAGAACGTCCATCAAACACAGCCAACACGTGTTTTTTCACGCAGGTGACTTTTTCAAGGCTGCAAAAAAAGACATATATACATACTAGTGTTTCATTCTGTTCATAATTGAACACCGTAGAAGCAACGCCGACAAACAAAGTATTAGAAGAAGTCTAAAACCAAGTTAAAGAGCCAGAAAAACGCAAACCCAATGTACGTAAAGGAAAAATCCGTGGACATGGCAGACCAGACAAAATTAAAATAGTGAGCAGACACCATGTAAGAACACCTAAGCGAAAAAAGACATTACAAGAACTTCCAAATCAAAGCCAACATATAGTGTGCTCATACCTTATTACAAGACACCCAAAGTGATTGTTACTAAAACTAATGAAAAGCATGCGTAAAATGGTCAGTTGAATGAAAAGTAAGTCGACTGAGCAGAAAAAATGCATGCTTAAGAGGAGGGAAGGAAATAATGACCTATACCCGTACCTAAAAAAAGGGTATAGTTGTAAAGAAATTAAATCACTCCAAGTTACAGTGTTGGTTTCACATCTGGAACTGGAAAATAAGTAAACGGAAGAATAAGTGTCAGTGAGATAACAAAAATGGGAATCGACAAAAGCGGTACCGAAAAATACTGGATGTAACAAATACTAGTTAGTAAACTACCTGTATTTGAGCTGGTAGTTTAAGCGTGTCCCGATGGAAAATGTCGATAGGATTGGGCAATAACTGAGATTAGGTACCTTGATAAGTCCAAAGACGCAGTCCTAAAAATAAATAAGTAAATAAAGGTCAGACGCGGCGAAGCCGCAGCCTATTTGAATAAAGCATGGTCGTTATAGTCGGAACCTGGACTAAGGTCTGACAACATAAGCAAGAAGGGGTAAGCGTGTTAAACAGTTCATAGAACAAATACCACCTAAAAAGGAGAGACTCACCATATGTGGTCATTTTCTTTTATTTTCTTTAATGTAAGTATTTTTCTTTCTTTCCCTCAACTATGCACATGGTGTCTTTCTTTAATTTTACTTGACCTACGCACTCAGCCCGACTTGTTTCTCTAGTGGCTAGGTAGAGGTACTGAGTTCTTGGCTTTGGTATCAGCTCATTTGTACCTATGATGGCGAGGAAGACAGGTGAGGGGATAATGACAGTTACTTAACCCCTTCGCTGCTAGGCCTTTTCCCCCTCAGGTACCAGGACTTTTTTGGGCTATTTGGGGCAGTTCGCGCTTAGGCCCTCATAACCTTCTGTCCACATAAGCTATCTATGCCAAATGTGCGTCCTTTTTTTCCAAAATCCTGGGTATTCTAGAGGTACCCAGAGTTTGTGGGTTCCCCTGAAAGAGACTAAGAAATTAGCCAAAATACAACGAAAATGTTGTTTAAAAAAAAAAAAATGGAAAAAGGTGCTGCAGAAGAAGGATTGTGGTTTTGTCTCTGAAAATGGCATCAACAAAGAGTTTGCGGTGCTAAAATCACCATCATCCTAGCTTTCAGGAACAGGCAGACTTGAATCAGAAAAACAAATTTTTCAACACAATTTTGGCATTTTACTGACACATACCCCATTTTTACAATTTTTTGTGTGCCTTCAGCCTCCTTCCAATTAGTGACAGAAATTGGTGTAAAATGGATCCCAGAAAGCTAAACATTTCTAAAAAGAAGACAAAATTCTGAATTTAGCAAGGGGTAATTTGTGTAGATTCTACAAGGTTTTCCTACAGAAAATAACAGCTGAAATAAAAAAATATTGAAATTGAGGTGAAAAAAAACAAAAAAACATCTCCACGTTTTACTCTGTAACTTTTTCCTGTCATGTCAGATTTTTTAAAGCAATATACCGTTACGTCTGCTGGACTTTTCTGGTTGCGGGGATATATAGTTTCATCAAGAACCCTAGGTACCCAGAGCCAATAAATGAGCTGCACCTTGCAATGGGTTTTCATTCTATACTGGGTATACAGCAATTCATTTGCAGAATTATAAACAGTGAAAAATAGGTATCAAGAATACCTTTGTATTTCTGAAATGGGGACAAGATAAGGTGTTGAGAAGCAGTGGTTATTTGCACATCTCTGAATTCCAGGGTGCCCAAACTAGCATGTGAATTACAGGTCATTTCTCAAATAGACGTCTTTTTTACACACTGTCTTATATTTGGAAGGAAAAAATACAGGGAAAGACAAGTGGCAATAACACTTGTTTTGCTATTCTGTGTTCTCCCAAGTCTCCCAATAAAAATGGCACCACACTTGCGTGGGTAGGTGACAGGAAACGCAACATGGACCCATCACATTTTTACATTGAAATCGGACATATTTTTTGCAAAGACCATAGCTGTAGATTTTGGCCTCTCGCTCATCCGGCACCTAGGGAAACCTACCAAACCTGTGCATTTTTTAAAACTAGACATGTAGGGGAATCCAGGATTGGGTGACTTGTGGGGCTCTCACCATGTTCTGTTACCCAGAATCCTTTGCAAACCTCAAAATGTGGCCAAAAAAACACTTTTTTCTCACATTTTGGTGACAGAAAGTTCTGGAATCTGAGAGGAGCCACAAATTTACCTTCCACTCAGTGTTCCCCCTAGTCTCCCGATAAAAATGGTGCCTCACTTGTGTGGGTAGACCTAGTGCCCATGACAGGAAATGCCCCAAAACATAACATGGGCACATCACATTTTCCCAAAGAAAACAGAGCTGTTTTTTGGAAAGTGCCTAGATCTGGGTTTTGGCCTCTAGCTTACCCACCACGTAAGGAAATCTACCAAACCTGTGCATTTTTTAAAACTAGACACCCAGGGGAACCCAAGATGGGGTAACTTGCGGGTCTCTCACCAGGTTCTGTTACCCAGAATCCTTTGCAAGCCTCACAATTTGGCCCAAAAAACACTTTTTCCTTACATTTTGGTGACAGAAAGTTCTGGAATATGAGAGGAGCCACACATTTCCTTCTACCCAGCATTGCCACAAGTCTCCCGATAAAAATGGTACCTCACTTGTGTGGGTAGGCCTAGCGCCCGCAACAAAAAATCTCCCAAAACACAACGTGGACCCATCACATTTTCCCAAAGAAAACAGAGCTGTTGTTTGGAAAGTGCCTAGCTGTGAATTTTGGCCTGTAGCTCAGCTGGCACCTAAGGGAACCTACCAAACCTGTGCATTTTTGAAAACTAGACACCTAGGGGAATCCAAGATGGGGTGACTTGTGGGGCTCTGACCAGGTTCTGTTACCCAGAATCCTTTGCAAACCTCAAAATGTGGCCAAAAAAACTCTTTTTCCTCACATTTTGGTGACAGAAAGTTCTGGAATCTAAGAGGAGCCACAAATTGTCTTCCACCCAGCGTTCCCCCAAGTCTCCCGTTAAAAATTGTACCTCACTTGTGTGGGTAGGCCTAGTGCCCCGAAAGTAAAAGCCCCAAAACACTATCTGGACACATCAAATTTATCAAATACAAAACTACCTGTTTTTGCGGGGGCACCTGCGTTTTTGGTCCTGGGCTTAGCAGCCATACAGGGAAATGAAGTGAAGAGGCAAAGTCAGCAGCTTACTTGCGAGCGGTGAAACCATTTATTCAAGAACGCTTCTCAAACTCGGTGCTCTCTCTCTCAGTCAGCAAGCAACTGCCAGGAGAGAGAACACTGGTTACACATTCTAGCACGTTCGGCTCGAGGCTAACACTACAGAGCAGCCTCGAGCCACATTACAACACATCCCTCTCTGTTAACAACACAGAAAGGAAAACAGTTTAAAATAAATCTAAATTCATTTCACAATAAAAAAATTAAAAAATTAAACATTATGGAAAACAAGTTAAAACAAGAACTCTCTAAAAAAACAAAACTTTTAATATCACATTAAAATAAAGATTTATACATCACGTTACAGAATCATTCAGAAACGTGGGTGGTCCCCTGAATCAAGGAGTCCTAGCATTCACACCACAAGGGGTTGCTCCCGTGGAACCCAAACGAACAGATGAGTCGACATCCCCACAACCCACATTAGCATCACCACTTCCCCTACTAGCCTGATCACTGTCACCACCACGAATCCCACGAGGACCTACAGCATCTTCATCCCTCATCAACATATAACCACTACAATTATTACGTCTCTCACCATTCCTCCCACTCCACTCAGAAGCAAATTTGGCAACACGCCTGAAATTCCAGCGTTGACCATTTGCAAGCAACACATACCACTTGTGAACTTCCTGAACCCTGAAAGGACCTAGAAACTTGCACAAACCTTTTTTAACTCTTCCTGATTTAATTTTCACCCAATCACCTGGCTTAGTTCTCATATTAATATGCACTGTTTCACTTACCAGATCCTCATTGAATACACCACATCTTCCCATCAATTTCTCCATCCATGACGGTTTGAGTTTACAAATGGGTTTCCTACCTCTCATAACCTCAAACAGTACCCTACCAGAAATTAGATTCTCTGTGGTTCGATACGCCCAAACCAATTTCTAAATCACTGATTCCACATCCAAACCATTAACCGTTGCTAACTGTAGCCCACCTTTGATCATACGATTAGCTCGTTCCACAGTTCCATTGGCACGAGGATTGTACAACGCCGTACGCACATGCTTTACACAACATGAGTCTAAAAAGACTTTCATATCATCAGATGTCAACTGCGTACTATTATCAGAAATCAGAACTATGGGAAACCCTTCCTCAGTAAAAAATATCTCTAAAGACGTTTATGGTCGCAGACGTCGTGACCTAAGACATAAATTTGACAATTAGCCATTTAAAATGTACATCTACCATGACCAGGGCAAAACTTCTACCTCTGCCTGTACCTGACAAAGGTCCGATTAAATCCAAGCAAACACTATGCCACGGCTTACCCGGATCAGTTATGCTACCCCCATCAGACTATCCTCCCACTTTTAAACGTTTCTCACTCTGTATACACACGGAACACCTCTCAACCCATCTCACAACATCATCATCCATGCCAGGCCACCAAAACTCCAGTCTCAGTCTTCTTTTGGTAATCGTCTATCCCAGGTGACCCTCATGGGCAATATCAAACAACCTTTTATGTACACCCACAGGTGGAACAATTTTTTCTCCACACAAAATCATCCTACCATCAATTTCTGATAGCTCATCCAAACCTTTGTTGTAAGGTCGTACAGAAACTGGAAGAGTGCTGTCTCTCCTCCACCCCTCCTTTATCAAATTTATAACCCTCTTTAAAACCTCATCATCTTTCATCGCCAAATCCCAGTCAGTTTCATTCACCACTCCTTTACTCCAATGCGTGACTTCACACACAGATGCTACTGCTCCCTCTGGTTCGCTCTCTAACACATTATCCTCATCTACCAATTGCCAATCAAGAGCCAGACGAGAAAGGCAATCAGCCTGTACATTCTTCCAACCAGGAATGAACTAAATTTTGTAATTAAATTCTTGTAGACGTGAAGCCAATCTGGCCAGTCTTGCTGACCCTTTGCCAGTCCCACCAGGTGAAAGGATTTTTAATAAAGGCTTATGATCAGTTTGCAGCATGATATTACTGCCCCAGATATACGTGAGAAAATATTCCACACCCCACGCTGTAGCTAAAGTCTCACGTTCAATGACTGCATAATGTCTCTCTGCAGTTGTCAAGGTCTGTGAAGCAAAGGCAACAGTTTTCTCCACAGCCCCATGCATCTGGGACATGACAGCTCCAATACCCATAGCACTTGCATCAACAGTTATAATTGTTTTTGCCCTTGTGTCAAAAGATACCATGATGTCAGCATTACACACTTCTTCTTTTATCAGTAGGAAACATTGTCGTTGTGCCTTTCCCCATACAAAATTTGCTCCTTTGCGTAAGAGTACCATTAGGCCTTCTGTTTTGCTGGCAAGGTTCTTCACAAATTTGGAGTAATATTTGATTAAGCCCAAAAAGGATTGCAGTTGGTCTTTGTCCTTAGGAGCAGGAGCAGACCTAATGGCATCTAACAAGTCTTTTTTTGGTTTTATACCATCCTGCGACAAGGAATGACCAAGATACTCTACTTCCTTCCTCAGGAACTGACATTTTTCCTGACGTAAAGTTAGTCCAGACTCCAACAATCTGTCCAACAACATTTTCAAGGTGACATTATGATTCTCAGTGGTATCACCAAAAACAAGAATATCGTCTTGAAAAAACAATATATTATCCAAACCCTTGAAACTATGGCTCATCATCCTCTGAAAAACGCTGGCAGCGGATGCCATGCCGAAAGGCATCCGGGTAAACTGATATGTGCCTTCCACAGAGATGAATACCGTGAGAGCTTTAGATGCCGGGTGAAGTTTTATTTGATGATATGCATGTTTAAGATCTAACTTTGAAAACTATTTAGCATCTTTAATAAGCAAGATTAACTTGTTAATATTTGGGAAAGGGAAATAGTCAGTTACAATATTTTGATTCAACCCCCCAAATCTACAAAAAAACTAAATTTCCCATCTTTATTCTTCGAAATAACAACAGGCAACAACCACTCTGAGGCCTCCACAGGTTTGATGACTCCACTGTCTAGCATTTCTTTGAGAAGTTGTTTGACTCCCCCCTGACCAACACTGGCACTTGCCTGACCTTGTGCTGAATGGGAAAAGCCCCCAGCTTCAATTTAATTTCATGCACATAGCCTTTCAAGTCACCCATTTCCTCCCTAAACACATCCTTAGCTCCATTCAAAACATCCGTTAGTGAAACATCATCAATAACTGCGACCTGACTAGAAACACACGGATTGATGACAATACAAAGATCGTATTGATGTTGCCAACCCAAAATAGGGGGACCAGATTCCGACCACATAAACTTTGCCTAACACCTTCCTTCCTTTAAATGCTTTCTCAGTGAGCATATAACCAAAAATGTCAATTTGTTCACCCTGATAACCCCCAGGATTGACGTCCTTTAGCAATAATCTAGTTGAAGGCCACTTCTGAAGGAACAAATCTTTAGGATCAATAGTGTATAAGGAGCCAGAATCTACCATTAGCTCCACTGGCATATTCTTTATAATACATTCTGCCTTAGGCCTCTGCATACTCCTCACTCGTACCACAGCATTATCAGACACCCATAAAACCCTCTCAATTCTGTCGCCCATGAACATGTCACCTACTGCGTCTACAACCATGGCCAATTTCCCTTTAACATGTTCTCTCTCCTTACAAACTCTTGCAAAATGCCCTTTGCGCCCACATCTCCAACACTCTTTTCCCAGTGCAAAACAATTCTTAGATTCAGAACTGTGATACCTACTACCACACTTGGTACACATCTTGCTGTTAACCCTACTACTGTTGAGAGAGGTATTAATGAATCTTCCCCACGATGATTTATTCATGACAGCTACATCACGCTCAATCAGTGATACGTCCTCGGAACCCTTAACCTCTCTCCTCTCCATTTGTTTCATACAAAATTCTGACTCCTCAACCACCTTTGCAATCTCTATAGAATCCTTCAACTTAGGGCCCTTCACTGCCCACAACCTTTTCTGCATTTTCTTACTCCTACACTGTACTATGAGTTGGTCTCTGATTAACTCCTCGGTAATCGCTCCGAACCTGCATTTAACAGAAAGCTCTCTTAAATGAGCAACAACTTCATCTACAGATTCACCCTCTCTCTTGGGTTGTGTGTGAAACTTAAACCTTTGCATGACCACATTCTCAGTCTTGGCAAACCTCAGTTCCAATCTCCGCCTAGCCTCTAAAAATACATCAATAGGCTGCCCAGCATGATCAACAGCCTTTGGCAAATACTTGAACACATGCTGACCTTCATTGCCTAAAGAACTAAGTAAAATGGCTTTTTTCCTATTGGAGGGGAAACCTAAGCCATCTAGAGCTTCAAGGTAGTTATCAAATATGTCTATCCACTCCTCCCATTGTATTGGTGGTCTCCCAGGTTGTACCAAAAAATGAGGTGGAGAATATACTGCAGTGGTCGCAATATCCATAGTTTACTATGATACAATTGATAAACAAACTTGTTGTTGTTTCTTTTTTTAAATGTACGAATGCATATATATATATATATTTATATATATAAATATTTCTCTCTTTGAACTACCAAGAAAGAAAAAAAAGGAGAGTAAGTTTATATATATACATTTCCAGTTTACATTCCATTATACAGAAGATAAGAAAAAAAAAAGAAAAAATGTTCCTCTTTTTTTTTGAAGTTCAGGTGTGCCTATCACCGCAGAAGGCACATTAATTAATATGCTCAGTTCAAACAGTCCATCACAAAATAGAAGAAAAGAAAAAAAACTAAAATTCTCCCTCTCGTTTTTTTTTAAAGTTTAGGTGTGCCTATCACCGCAGAAGGCACATTAATTAGTATGCTCAGTACGTACAGTCCATCAATACAGCTCGTTTATTTCCCACTCAAATGCCATGTTGCCAAATGAGAGTTTTCCCAACTCTCCAAAATGCCCCCTAAAGACGTGAACAAACGTGCGCCTGACTCACTAAGATGGCCGCCAAAATCCCAATAATGTGCGCCTGACGTCAGCACACCAACGCTTGGCATCAGCGTTGCTAGGAGATACAGCCAGGAGAGAAGCAGCGGCACAACAGCGCGCGCCAAGGAAACAGCTGATAACGAAATAACGAAGAACTCACAGCCGATCAAAGTCCAAATTAGACCAGGTAAGTGCAAATGTTTAAACAAATGTTTCTCAAGGTGCCGATCGCAGAACAGCACAATGCGTCTTATGCCGAAACAGGAAGCCGTGGATCCGAAGCATCCGTTTTGAGAGTGACATTACTTGCTGACGCTCGTCGCCAAAATGAATTGAAGAGGCAAAGTCAGCAGCTTACTTGTGAGCGGTGAAACCATTTATTCAAGAACGCTTCTCAAACGCGGTGCTCTCTCTCCCAGTCAGCAAGCAACTGCCAGGAGAGAGTTCACTGGTTACACACTCTAGCACGTTCCGCTCAAGGCTAACACTGCAGAGCAGCCTCGAGCCACATTACAAAAGGAAAGCTACCAAACCCAGACATTTCTGAAAACTAGACACCTGAGGGAGTCCAAGGAGGTGTGACTGCTTGGATCCCACAGTGTTTTCTTACCCAGAATCCTCAGCAAACCTCAAATTTAGCTGAAAAATCACATTTTTCCAACATTTCTGTGTGGGATCACCTCACCCAGACAAATTTCCTACCACCCAACGCTCCCCTCAATCTCACGGTAAAAATTATACCTCACTTGTGTAGGTGGGCCAAGTGCCTGTGACAGGGAAGAGCCAAAAACATGTCAAAATTGAGGGGGAACTAAAGCGGGTCCAAAATGGCATTTTGAAAAAAAACATTTTTAGGCTGACAAGTGGGTCAGAATTTTTATCGGTTAGATGAGACAATGCTGGGTGGTAGGAATTTTGTGGATTCCTGCAGATTCCGGAAGGTTATCACACATGACCAGTAGAAATTTGGCAGCTTCTCTAATTACTCTGGACAATAATTGGTAACGGTGCCTATTATGGCACTGGACATTTTCAACCACAGGATTTTAAAACTGGCGAGGACTGGTATTTAACATACGGCAATGAATTGCAGTTTTATACTAGTGAGCTCAAGATGTCACATGTCAGGTGAGAGTACTTTACCCAGTCCTAATTTTTGACTTATAATTAAACTCAAAACACAACTACAACTGGCACAGCACAAAGAAAAATCTGGAGTAGTCCTTCTACTCACACTTGAAAAGGAAGGTTGTCTAACAGAACCACACATGGCAGAACCACACATGGCCTAACAACAAGGTCGGAACCACAACGCGACTTAACCATGCATGCCTTTGCCATGCATGCCTTTTTAACGAATTTTGATGTAAAGGCATGCTTAGTAAAGGTATATTTGGAAACGTCATGCGTGGTTGTGTGATACAAATCACCCCAACCCCCTCGCCCCACCCTAAACACTACCCTGTCCTTAAAACTACCCCACCCTGTCCTAAAAACTACCCCCACCCTAAACACTAAAAGCTACAATGCCCTGTTCTAAAACATCCCCCATCAAGTCCTAAAAACTACCCGACCTCCTCCCCGCCCTAAACCCTACCCTGCCCTAACATTACTCCACCCTGTCCTAAAAACTACCATAATCCCCGACCCCTGCTCTGAACCCTAAAACCTACTCCGCCCTGTCCTAAAAACTAACCCGCCCCACCCTAAAACCTAAAAGCTACCCTTCCCTGTCCTAAAACCTACACTGCCCTGTCCTAAAAACTACTCGACCTCCGCCCTAAACCTTAAGACATACCCTGTCCTAAAAATAACCCCATCCTGTCCAGGAAACTACCTGACCCCCCACCCCTGCCCTAAATCCTACCTTGCCCTAAACCCTAGATGTTTCCCTGTCCTGTCCCAAAACTACCCCACCCTGTCCTTAAAACTACATGACCACCCATCCCCATCTAAAATCTTGCCCTGCCCTGCCCTGTCCTAAAAACGACCCCAACCCCTTCGCCCCACCCTAAAACCTGAAAGCTATCCTGCCCTGTCCTAAAACCTACCCCCTCCATCCTAAAAACTACCCGACCCCCGCCTTAAACCTTAAAACTTACCCTCTCCTAAAAACTACCCCACCCTGTCCTCAAAACAACCCAGACCCCCACCCTGAACCCCAAGACCAACCCTACCCTGTCCTGAAAACGACTCCAACCCCCAGGCCCTAAACCCTAATATCTACTCTGTCCTAAAAACTCCCCCACCCTATCCTAAAAACTATCCCAACCCAATGCCCCCACCCTGAGCCCTAAAACTTGCCCCACCCTGTCCTAAAAACAACCCGACCCACTGCCCTGAACCCTAAAACCTTCCCTGCCCTGTCCTAAAAACTACCCTGACACCCCACCCTAAAACCCACCCTGTCTAAAAACTCCCCCACTCTGTCGTAAAAACTACCCCAACTCCCTGCTCCAAACCCTAAAACCTACCCCACCCTGTCCTAAAAACTACCCAACCCCTACCCCTGCCCTGAACCCTAAAACCTACCCTGCCCGGTCCTAAAAACTACCATGACCCCTGACCTGAAAACTAAAACCTACCCCGCCCTAACCCCTAAAACCTACCCTTCCCTGTCCCAAAAACTACCCTGACCCCACACCCCACTCTAAACCGTAAAACCTAGCCTACTTTGTCCTAAAAACTATCCCGCCCTGTCCTAAAAACTACCTAGAGCCCTGAACCCTAAAACCTACCCCCCCCTGTCCTACACACTCCCCCACCCTGAACCCCAATAACTATCCAGCCTGTCCTAAAAGCTACCCTGAACCCCGCCCCTCCCTAAATCCTAAAAGCTGCCCTACCCTGTCTTAAAACCTACCCTAAAAACTGCCCCAACTCCCTACCCTAAAACCTATCCATCCTGTCCCTAAAACTACCCACCCCTCCACCCTTACCCTAAAACCTTCCATCTCCTAAAAACTACCCCACCCGGTCTTAAAACTACCCCGCCCCTGCCCTAAACCCTAAAACCTACCCTGCTGTGTCCCAAACACAATCCCACCCTGTCCTAATAACAACCAGGACCCCCACCCGGAACCCTAAAACCTACCCTACCCTGTCCTAAAAACTACCTGACCCCCTGCCCCACCGTAAACCCTAAAACCTACTCTGCCCGGTCCTAAAATCTACCTGACCCCGCCCTGTCCGAAACCCTAAAACCTACCCTGTCCTGTCCTAAAATCTACCCTGCTCAGTCACAAAAACTAACCTGAACCCCCTCTCCCTAAACCCTAAAACCTACCCTGTCCTATAAACGACATAGCTGCCAAATTTTCTAAGCGCATGAATGATGAGTTGCTCCAGTAGTTTTTTTTCTTTGAATTCTGGTACTTGTAGTCTTGATTTATACCAGCATTAACAAGACTACAAAACATAGCTTTCAAAGAAAAAACCTGGACTGGAGCACCACCCCACAAACGGACCTGGAAAACTTGGCACGAGTGAAAAAATAATTATGGCCATTCCTCGAAAAAAATTGATTTTCTCTATGCCCTCATCTGCCCCATTCCGAAGGCTAACTCAGTGCTCCACTTTCAGGCTGCGTCCAACAAAAATAAACGAGACTACTTTCAGTCCTGCCAGTTTCGCTGTTGCACCTTTATGCACAATTTACAATGCTGTGTGTAAGAATGCGATCTACAGGAATGGAGTGACGTACTTTTCATGCCATTCTCTGAGAATAGGGTGACTGGAAGACCCCATGCCATTGACACACCTCTTTTCCAGGGTTTTGATTTAACATATCAGTGCATTTTAAGAGTTGTAGTCTTGGTTCATTTTAATTGATGTGGAAAAGCAAAGTCCTCGAATGGGAAAGAGGTGACCTGATGACATGGAGCCTTATGATCACCATATCTGACAAAGCATGCTGTACCAATATACTGCTAAATAAATGCATTGTGTTCCATGGACAGGTCGGCTCACGTAAAGCGATTATGTCATATGCAACACTCCGGTGCTCTCAGAGATCCCAGGTCCTTCCATGAGTAGCTCATGTCAGTCACAATTGTTTTCTGTGCAATCTGGTATTTGTAGTCGTTAATTGATAAAGCCATCAATAAGACTACAACTATCAGAATTTAAAAAAAGAAATTTGGAATGGATGCGTCCCACTGGGAGGGACCTCGGAAACCTGCCTGCTCTCGGCCATTTCATATAAGGGTTTTGAGCTTATGTTCATTTTCAGAGTTAAACGTAAAACTAAAAGTCCGAGAAAGCTACCTGCTATTGGCTAAAAAGCTGACCGTGCACTTAACGAATGGAGGCTCTTAGTAGCTGTGAGACAGGGCCGAAAAGAACATGATATTGGCCTGGAAAAACATTTACTTCACTTTTAAGTTAATTTGATGGCATGTCCTAGTTGAGCAACCAAAGGCGCACCTTAAATGAAAAAATCCAATGTACCAGGTGGGATTACATCTGTGTTTATATGCCATCCAAAATCTATAAAAGGGAGGAGGGGAAGTCTGTTTTCCTTCTCGATGCTTAAAGGAACAAGTTCAGATGCAGTAAACGTTAACCGGATCCAGGAGCAAACTAACGCAATGGTATCAAAGGGCAGGCTGCTTGCCACTAAAGTTGGCTTGTTGCTTGTCACCTTGTTCTACTTGGTGAGGGTGTCTCTAACATTTTAATACGTTTTTTCACGTTGTGCTAGATGATTTTGTCGAAAGTTAATTTGCATTTTGGGCATGCATCAGCTAATGGTAGAATATAGCATTGTTTGCGAATTAAGCGGATGCTCAAAAGAGGAAAGTAGCGGAATTTCCCAGCTTATCGCCTTCTCCTCCCTCTAAAAAATAAACAGTTTAAAATGTGATCGCTTACGCTGGCGCTGAATGTTTTTTTTTAAATATTTTTGAAGTGGCGGGTGACTGCTACTGATATATTTCAAAGCAGAGCAGTGTTAAACGGTTATATTGTCCCACCCAGCTTGGTTATATGGTGTGTATGAAAGCGTCGCGCTACTCGTCCTTTCAGTTATCTTGGTGCTAACTTAACCATGCTGTTTAGGCGCTGGAAGTAGGGGTGTTGTGTGGGGGAAAGGGGGCTGCACCACCCTATGGACAATCATGCTGAAGTTCGGAAGGTGAATGAGCAATAAAGATTCCTTTAATCTTCGTTTTCCTCATGCCCCATGCCCTGCACCTTCAGAGACAGAGGTCAAACGAGTGGCTATGTCTTCTGACAAATTGCCAATTAGTCTTTTATCGTGGAGATTGGTATTTACTTTTCATTCTCTGACTTCTAAATTAGAGGACTTTGCAAATTGAACTATCTGACAGGGAAATTAAAAGGAAAGGCTGTAGATTTTTTTTTCTTCTAACGCATAACATTTAAATACCTGTAAATTAACTGAACAAATATTTCAGGGTATATCAGTAGTTAGGTGGGCACAAGTAAAGCACATTTTTGCTATTAGAAGTGTCATGCAGAGTTTTTAACCAGATTGAAACAAAGCTAGACACTTGCTGAAACCAGTTTTCACACATCTTTTGTGCGCCATATATTTTTAACAGTAAAATTGAATATCAGTTCATATTGTGTTGCTATTTCAATGGAAAATGAGTGGGCAGAAAATAGCAGTGCAATACCACAAGTTGTTACAAGTTGGCTCATTTGCTTTATTTGTTCTTTCTGCAACTTTTGGATTTTTCACAATCCCTATGATTTCAGTGATGTAACACTAGTGGCAGCATCCCCATGTGAAAATTGTTCCAGCACCAAAGTCATGCTGCCAAATAGAAAATCTCCAAACTTTGTAATAGATTAAATTTGCTCTTCTTTATTCAGTTCATTCTCATTTAAACCACCAAACGTGTTTCACTCTCACAGGAGGATCATCAGGACTCTCGGACTCATCAGTTTGCATACTCATTACACAGCCAATAGTCTGCTTGAAAAACTCCTCCTGGCTAAAGACCTTATTAACAAACACACTCTTTGTGTCAGTTACCAAATGGGCAGATCATGAAACCTCAGTGTCATGGCCTCCACTATGTACAGCATCCATTGCACCGAATACATTTCAAACTGCTGTTTAGTCTACAACATATTTCTCGCTGGCCTAACTTGCTGTGTTCTTCTAGCAGCTCGGTCACGGCAGGTCTGGTCTTTAAACATTTTTATGGTCCCAGTTTCAATTTCCAGTGGGTCCACACAGCCTTTTATCATTGTTTAGTTGATAAAAATGAGTACTAATAAACATGCTACTCCGAGACAAGATGTCTTCTGGGTGAATGTTCACTCCATGAATACAAGTTGTGATCATTCAGACCTTCAGCCAATTTTTTCGAAATTTGACTGAAATCGATGATGCAGCATGTGTTGTGAAGGTTTTGGTAGTCCTCCAAGTAGTCGTCTTCACTGCAGCACGACCACGCAGATGGGGAAACAGCTTCTCTGTCATAGTGTGAGGCTGTTTTCCGCTACAGAAGTCTCATTGCACTTGAGTGACCCCACGTACTGGGTGACACGGAGGACCTTTCACTAACGTCTGACAGTACAGACGGTCCTTTGAAAAGCATGGTCAGATGCAGTCCCCTTGATTCTGTGACCAGTCAAACAACGCTTTTCCATGATGTTTTAGATGATCCCATTAAGAGACACGTATGATCTGGACTCTTCTTAAGGACCTGCTTCCTTTCAAAGAGTTTGTTCTCATGTTACCACTAGAATGAACATGCTTACTTTGAGGACCAGCCAAGATAACAAAATCCTAATAAAAGGCAGAAGTGATGCGATAGTTAATGTGTGTCAATTCAGTAAATAACTTAACAAGTCACATTTTACCAATGGAATGGGACCTATAATAACAGTATACTGCGACTTCAGAAAAAGTAGCAATGGCTTTGCCTGATCAACCCACACTAAAATGTTTGACAAAATAAATCTCTGCCTAGAATTCCCTAGGGGTGTGGAGGCACCTTTTTCTTTGTATTTCAATTATTTATATTTTTATATTGGCATAAACCTTACATTCAGAGGAATGCTATACTATTAATCATGTGTACAAAACATGTTACGAATTTTTTAGATGGCATCAATTTCCGGAAAATGTATGAGCTTGCAAGATAAAATGCTGGAGAATCGTTAAAAAAAGATTCTCATCCCGACAAAGAATGTATGAAAATAGTTTAAGCTCCTAACAGCTAACCACATGCCTAAAAGACGAGTGCTGGTGACAGGCAAGATATACCAAAACTAATCTGGCTTTTATGAGATAATAGGGGCCACTGATATTCCAGGATCTTCTGGGTTTGGACCGATTTATTTTGTGAGGCTAGTTAAGGTCAACTCAGTAAATTAATGAAATCGGATTGTGGAGACCATGGGATGATAATGGGGAAGTGTGCTAAGCATCTGGTTTTAATGGACTATCAAAAGACTGGATTCACCCCACACCAACCCTTCGCCCACACAAATGACAAAAAAAAAATCAGTGAACAATGCTCATCCATATTCAAAATAGAGCATGTCAAAAGATAACTAAAGTGATAAACACAAGAGCTATGGTGTAGCTCTAATCATCTACCAGTGGCTGGTGTGGTAAAGAATGGGAGCCCAAAATAACACAAGATAACCAGAAGATGAAATTAAAAGTGGGTGGTATTAAGCCAGTTGTGTCTCACCTCCCCAAGTAAGTGAGTGAGCATCCACCTACAGGAAGACCACTGTGCTCTGTCTGCTCTTATTACTGGTGAGGTCGTGGTCCTCCTTAAGATGTTATTTGGGAACAGGAGAAAATGGGTAGGTCCTCTCCTTTCACCACCCCTCACTGCAATGTAGGTGGTGGCGTCTCCCGAAGCTGATTTTCTGTGTTGTATTGAAAATCTAACTGGCGATAGAATATTTGATATCCATTGTGTTGAGTCATCTATTCACCGCAAGGAAGGCGCGTCTTGCATATTATACCACAGATATGAAGTCGGGGAAAAGAGTAGGAAGTGTTCAGGTATTCACATTTGTCTTAGTTTCTTAACCAGATGTAGCACTGCCTCGATTGCTGTAAATATAAACTGAGCAATGATGGCTTTAGATGCTGTGGTGTGGGAGTCAGTAATGCACACGTTCTGCAACTGGAAGTTCAGGAAACTTCAACGTGCTGTATGGTTCTGACAACAGATTCTCAATGAATTGCTCACCTTTCCTCATATCATTAAGATGCTGCACCTGGAGCGTGTTTCAAGGTCTTTAGTATTGGCTTTCCTCGCAGCAAGAATCTTTTTCATACACAGCATAGCTTATGATTTTGTGGTCCCATGGATGTCCCAATTCTCGTCTTGTGGGAGAAGAGACCATATCACAGGTTCACAGCTGCTAAATCAGGGTGCCCGCCTTAGTGCTAGTGTGTATGGTCCGGCTCCCTGGGTGCATCAGAAATTGCAGTCTGCCCTGGTCCCACCAACACAGTTGGGGTGCCAGATAACCAGCTGCATCCTATTTGAGGAGAGCAGTAGCCCACCACTGAGAACTGGGAGAGGATGCATTCAATGGAGGGGGTGCCAATCAGTACACACAGGCTAGAGATGACAAGAGTCGGCATGTTGGCCACCCCTCAAATCAAGGGATTCAAGATAGCTGCAAATGGTGCACAGGGTCACAGAAGTTCTGCGGTCACAGCAGCAATCAGAAATGTGGCCAAACACGCCCCTGCTGAAGATCAGCCCTCACCTATGTGGTTCACACTTGGAATTAGCAGCCAGAAGGTCAAAAGACTGCAGTTCATGAAACTGCATTACTGCATTTGGTCAGGGCCTGCTTACCAGGTCAGATAGTAGCACCAGAGTTCTGGAGAATTTCCAGAAGTGAACACTGCTGCAGAGGCCCTCAATGTTGGCGAGATGTTGAAGGATTCCCAGCAGAGTTTAAGTGCTTAAGTGTCTAACTCTGTGTTTAAGTAGCCCTCTTGTTTGTCAAACACCGCACCCCTGTACCTTCTGATCTGTATGTTCCAAGCTTTGCCAATAATTAATAGTTTGCATGACTAGAGGCCCGGTTTCTTTAGCTGTACTGTTACCATTGAGTAGTATGTTTTTTTGTATTAACTTAAGCTTTTTGAATCGCCATTTATTAGGTAACTATTTGCATAGTTTTCAGAACATTTTCAAAAGAGTTAAGACACATGTTCTGTCTAGACATTCTCAACTTCATTTCAAATGTGAGAATTGTGTCCTCTATAGCTAGACTCTGTTTGCAACATCACTTTTAGAGTGATTGGCTACCAAAGACTGATCTCGATGGCCTGATTCTGTGGTGTTAACATCTTTTCTCCAAATAATTTGTTTTAAGATTCAAGTGAACATTCAACCATCTAACTTTGCAGTTGAGTTCAGTCTGTAAATCATTGCATTTGCGCTTCTACCTCATTGGATTAGGATTCTAACCATGGTAACATAGGGCAAAGAAAACCGAGACCCTATTGTTCACATGCCACGTTACCTCATTTGAACACTGCAAAGCAATACAAATGTTATCTGGTGGCTCATACTAGGCATTTCTATATAGCTGGTTCTCCCGTAGCCATGAGTTTAGATTATGATGCAACTAAGTATTTGGAGTTGCTGCTGAGTAATCTGGCTGGGTGAAGGACTCTTGCAAGCAGTCGAGCAAGAAAAGATCCAAGGAGGAGTCTGAATAAAGGTAAAGGTCCTTTGGAGCAAAGGTGCTGCTGCTTGCCTTTTACCAGTAAGTGCAGTTCACTTTAGTCCGCTCCACAGTACATATTCTACTGCAGCATGCTTGTGAAGAGGCTGTGTGAGAAAAATAACTCTAAAGACATGGACTTCTGAAGAAACCTTCAAGTCCATAGGAGTGACGGCACAGCATGCCCACCTCAAGGGACAAGCAAAAGAAAGATCAAGATACTTGGACCCTGGAACATCATAGTGAGAGAGGCTGGGCTCAGTCTGCACCAAGCCATCAAGTGCTTTTCGCTCTAAGGTGGTAAGTCTAGTCCTCCATGAACAGGTGATGAACATCTTTCTAAGATGGTGTGATTCATATCACAATTTCAAGATCTTCACATAAAATAGGTTTGCATACAATGACTCTAAAAGTTATTTTGCATGGACCCAGTCCATCTAGATGTTGGACCACCCTATTGAAGAAGTACATGATGACATCTTACACCAGATCATTTGTCTTGGGAAATTTCAGTCCTTCAGCTCACCAGCCATACTTTATTCCATCTAGGGGTTTAGAAAGGGGGTTAAAAAGTGAACCGCTCAAGACCAACTATTTTGAGATCTGGGCCCCTTTATCACCAACTCCTCACTATTACACCATCCTTTCATTTTATTGCAAGCAGACACTTGATCTATGGTTAAAGTATGCCAACCACAGTACAGGCTTCGACCAATCACCTTCACCAAGCTTCACCACATAGTTGTTGTTGTGTTAAGTGAATTTGTAGAGCGCAACTTATCATCCATGAGGATCAGGTGCTACAGCAGTGGTGTAGGCCCAGTGGAACTCCTAGTTGAACAGCATGTCAGTTTCTTTCAGAAGTGGAGTAGAGAGGTGGAGGTCCTGATGCATTGGGGACAGTCATTCCAGGTCTTGGCGATGATGTAGGAAAAGAATTGGCCTCCTGTTTTGCTTCTGCAAATGAGGGATACGTGTGAGGAAGAGAGGCTAAGTAGCGTTGTCTGGATAGTAGAAGAAAAGACAGTGGATGAGATAGGCAGGTCTGGCGTTGTGGCTGCTTTGTAAGTGTGGATGAGCAGGTTGGTTGGGTCCGAGGGTGAGAGTCCAGTTTGCTTCCTTTATCTTTTTCTAGCTGCGTCTGAAGTTGGTGTCTTGCTTTGATATTGTGGAAAGGGGTGTGTTGATGTGAAAGTGTAGAGTGGAGCTGTCAGTCCAGGTGAGCTGGGTTGAGGTGGCTGAAGGTAGCTTTGTTGCTAGCTGTAAAGATCGGGTCGAGGGTGTGGTCTGTGTTGTCTGGCCTTGGATGCATTGGGTGAGTTCGAGGAGTACGATGTCGGCGCTCTAGAAGGGTAGTGGAGTTGGGGTCTGTTGGGTTGTCGAGGTGAAAGTTGAGGTCACCGAGCAATAAGAAGTTTTTGAAGCAGATGGTGTTGGAGGCAATGAAGTTGGTGAAAAGGTTGCTGAAGGTGGTGTGCACGGTCATAGAGGTCAGTAGGCATGGGTGCCTTTGGTGGTGGTGCTGTACTGACTTGTAGTCAGAAGTGGATGTGCTCCATGAATGCCATGTGTTTGTCAGTAGAGGTGGTGCAGATGATTGCCTCTCTTTGGATGATGGTGAGGCCACCTCTGGCATTGTGGGACTTGTCCTGCCAGTCTTTCTGTAGCCCGACAGGGTGCCATGGTGATGGCTGAGGTGGATGAGGGCTTGAGTAAAATTTCTGTGAGAAAAACAATGTCGGGATTGCATGTCGATGAGGTCCCACACGTTGGTGGTGTTTTTGCAGAGAGATCTGGTGTTGAGTAGCATGCATGTAAGGCAGAATGAGGCGTGTGTGGTGAATGGTGTAGATGAGTTACTGGACAAGTGGCATTGAGCGCATGGGAATCATCCTGCCATGGAGTGAGGTTTGGTGCTATTTCTATTTAACGGAAATTGAGAGCAAGAACTGTGACTTGATGGACTAAGTTTTCTTTTGGGGTGTTGGAGTGACTTTAAGCTGAATCCTCAAGTGAATTATTTTTAATTATTTGTGAAATTTAGCTTCCTGTTGTGTTTAACATTGCCCATTATTTAGGAATGTACAATAGAAAACGGTATGGTAAAAGGCCACACTAGATTCTCCATCTGCACCACAGTTTTGAGCCACTCCTAAAAGTGTTTTGCCCTGCCCTATTTTTAGGTTTTGGGTGTATTTTCACCTGAATAAATGATCAATAATATGTATTCTCTTAAATGATTCATGCAGTGGCTGCTTAACGCTAATGTTTTTCTAACTGGAAGATTGTCTACAAAGATTTACTTTACATGTTTTGCTCTTAATTATATTCAACTTGTATCATGTGATCTAGGTGACTGGCATTGTGTTGATGGGTCTAGGAGTGGTCAGCCAAATTAAACTATTCGATATTAATATAGTCATGGATGATGGGTGGTCAGGGGCCCCTCTGGCCCTCTCTGCTGTGGGCTTCCTGATTTTCACGATGTCAACTTTCGGAGCAGTGGCCATTTTCAAAGAACATCAAGGAATGATACGGGCGGTAAGGTCAATATTTGTTTTCTTCTGCTATAATGAAGTGAGTCGTACATGTCTTTATTATTTTGCGCTTCAATTTGTAAATTCCAATTTCTGACTTGGAGTATATAGAGAGTCATCCAGAATTAAATGAAAATGTCCTTTCTAAGGGCGTACTGCAACTTGCTTTTGCCCATTTTAAAGGTAAATTCCGCCCCCCCCCCCCCCCCCAACCACTACATCGATGCCCCTACATCAATGTAACAACTACATTAGCAGCCATAATGGAGATTACTATTGACTTGGATGGGTAAAACTATCATTTTTTAGGGCAATTTGAGTTGAAATACTTTAATAACATTAAGACGGATGAGGTAAACAAATGTATAATGTTTAACAATTTTAAATTGGGTTACAGCATTTGGGTTGGGTTAAGGATAATTAAAATTCTATTAAAATTAGAAAACTGGCTAGCGTGTTGGTCACAGTAAGAAAAAATTATTTAAGATAAGATTTGGGGTTTCTAATATGATTGGGATAAAAAAAATCAATGCCAAGTAATGTGTTGTAGATATTGTTGGTATAAGAATAATGTTAAATATAACTAATTACATTTAACTTAATGGAGGGGCTATGGGTAGTATTAGAGATAGGTTAGGACAAATTCATGTAATTAACTTTACTAGGAATTAAGGATTTTGATTACTTTTAGACATAGGTTATATAATAGATATACATTTATCCAAAATTCTTTATTTCAAATATGTAGATGTTGTACACTGATTGTGGTGTGGTTGAGGCAGAAACTAAATACAGAAAAAACTTATATGTAGCAGCATTGATGTAGTTGTACCTTGCAATAGTAATAAGCCTGTTGCAGTCAGATTCATCTCAGTGGTGGATCTCGCCACAAATGAATACTGCTATTACAAATTATTTGGTTCAAATGAATAAAAATAAGATTTAATGCACATTGAGTTAGTGCCTTTCCCTTAATGATAAAAATAATTAAAAATGCATTGTTGAAGGAAATAACCTAATATTGCAGTACCTGGAGAATGAGATAACAGGACCATGTTATTTTTGTGGGGTAAAAATAACAGATTACTCTCTGGATGGAAAATGCTATTTGTATTTCGAAAATTAGATTTTGTACTCTAACCACTCCAATGAAGGCATTGTACACAAAGTATTCCCTCATGTGAAATAATATAAATCACATGTTGTGTTAAAAGCAGACTAGCACACCACTGGAATAAGATACTAAGGAATGCTGGACTTTATCAGCTTATGTATCCCATCACTGCTGCAATATTTACATTTTACCTGGATGGGCCTAAGTTAATTTACTTACTCATCCCTCGTATATGGTACCTGGAGTATCCAGTGCCTCTCAGTTATTATCCCTCATGGGCTGCAACACTTATTGTTCCACCCTGAGTGTGCCAAAGAAACCCGTCTCCCTACCTGCCATTGCACACTAGTGGATCAGGTTTAAACTACTAACTTGCAGTTTAAACTAATGACAGTCCAGACCTTCCCTTTTAATATGTTACCCCTACGGTAGGCCTGTTGAGCCCTAAAGTCGGATGCTCTATATTAAAAAGTATGATTTTTAGTTTTATGTCCTAATACTAAAAATAAAAACCAAATTGATTATACTGTAAAGACTAGTATACCTCTTGGTAAGTACAGGGTTAAACACAGACAACTCAGCTGTGCTAACGTCGCATTGGGATTACTAAAGTTGGTACTTATAGGTATCAAAAGAATTGTTACATAAAATGCGACTTTGAGGCCCAAGTCAAATTTAATATTTCTTTTGAGTATAAGAAACCTTTACAAAGTTGCCACTCTGTTGCCCCTGGTTTACAGTGGCCATTTACAGTTGCTGACCATGAGGCAGCCTCTTGTCCTCTTGGGAAGAGGTGTCGCCAACTCCAGGAAAGGACACAATAGAGGCCTGCCATCTGAAGAGGTGTCATTTCTCCCTTGCAGGAAACTGCACTGGATGTGAGCTCAAAAGGCAAGCATCAAAAGGGAAGCTGCCATTGAAGGGCATATGGTGGAGACACACGAGGGACTGAACTTTTTTTGTTCTGGTAGGCAGGTTAGCATTGGGGGCAGAGGAAAAAAAGTTGCCAAATCAGTTTTCCTCTAGACATGGAGCCCTCACCTAACCATACCTCTAGGGTGGGCTATCAAGCTCCAGATACCGAGAGAAGGGTTCTGCCATCTTGGGAGTGGGCAGAATATTGCACTTTGGGATGGGTAGATGCCTCACACTGCAGGAAGTTGTCATGAGGCAGAAGGGGACCTCGTAGCCGATTGGGTAGTTGATGCATCCCACAAGGGCTAGTTGTGGGCATGAAAGTGGTACCCCTGGAACCCAGTCCTCTGATCATGTCTGTCCTGGAAAGAGGACCTAAGCAGTTCCTTGCTGTTTCCCAGAACTGTCAAATGGAGGCTGCACCAAAGACCGTATTGCACCTGCTGCTCTCAGGCCACCAAAAGAGGACTCTGCAAGCTCAAACACTCAAAAATTGCACCAGAGTCTGCTGGACCCAGGAAAGTCATCAAAGTGCAGTTTGGTCACAGAAGATGGACACTAGCCACAGTCAAGGGAATCGCTGGTCTCCTGTGACAGGAGACCAGCAGACTAGTGGCAAGTGGCTTTTGGATGGAATTCACTGGAATTTGAGGGACATCGCCCTCTTTGGCCACAGTCACTCCACCATGTTTGTGGACCAAGGAGTGCCCCACAAAACCCCGTCAACCAGATCAGCACCCTCCGCATCCTTTTGATCAGGACCACTTGACTATGGTGGCTTACCCACAGACCTTGGAATTGGCCTGGAGATGGCTTTGGCTGCAAGATAACTGTCCTACTAAGCAATATTGGCCACCCCAGACTTGCTACCTATCGGAGTTGGTCACCCAAGGCGAGCTGGAGTAGTTGAACACATTTTTACAAAACTTTCAAAGTAACCGCTAACCAACTTAGTTGCCAATGTTCATTAGCATTTTGAGTTAAAAGCATTGCTTTAGTTTGCTTAATTTATACTATGAAATCCTCAAGTGGATTTTGTTAAGTTTAGTGTCTAAAAATTAAGAAAATAACTATTTTAATAAATTCGTTTTTAATATTCTATGCCACCTTTTTGGTACTTTTAAATGCATTCCATTTGTTCTTTTGTTCGAGCCTAAAAGCTCGAAGCCACAGTACCCCAGGAATGAGCTGAAATTTCACAACCACACCATATAATAAACCACTTTCCTCATAACCTCCATATGAGGAAATTGTGCTTTGTCATAGCAAAAACAATGACCAATAACAAAACTGTAGACATGATTTTATACATACTCCAAAATCCTAAATCATTTAAAATTATATTTAAAACAAGCAAATGCCTTATGGTACAGGTGTGCCCTATTAGATAGTTTCAGTATTAAAAAAATAAAATGCTGATCCAAATTAGCTTGTTATTCTACATGTAGCAGTTCGCTCCCAATATTAAGTAGAAATTGGCTGATGTGACTTTAGAGCTAAAGAATGATTAAATGTTGCTTAGGTTTATCTTGCATTTTTTTGCTTTACTGTTGTCTTTATCAAGTATTAATGTTTTTAACTATTACCAGAAATTAATTTTGTTTCTTTATACTAGTTCACTGTGATGCTGGCCATTGTTTTCTTGACTGAAATTCTTGTTGGTTTATCAGCCTTTGTTTTAAGAGATAAGGTAAGTACATTATGCCATGTATTTTTTGTTTTTTTAAACTGTCATTGTGCACTTTTCTGGGTGAGATGGCTACAATTTCATGAGTGGTGAACCTAGAGGGAGGGAGAAAGAAATGATTGTTAATTCACTCTACGGTAAAGGTTCAATATGTACCAGTTGTATGACTGTAGAACGATCTTGCTTTTTTTAGGTCAGTGGGAGACTGTTTGGTGTTTCGCTTGTGTGCCTGGATTAGGATCACAAGCATTCTTGATCTTCCTGTAGAAAGTTTTCTAGACTCTTAATTTTTCAATAATATTACTTAAGCTACCGCTGTTGTGTTCTGCGCAGCTGACTGTTTACTGCCCTGGCTTGGTGTCCTATTTCAGGCTGCACCATAATTACTGCTACAGATGAATAATGTTCCTTTTATCAAATATATCTGGAAAATGGTGCAGTAAAATAAATAATTGTGGCCACATTTTAAACAATAATACTCTGCGAGGAGTGTGGGAAAATCTTCCCAATTTGCAGAAGCAGCAGGCCTGTTTACTCAGTTTTTGTGCCATATGGTGCTGATATTAGAAAGGTTTCTAAGGCTGTCTTTACCTCCCAGTTTAGCCTGTGTGAAAGGCAAGGCATGGTTCCTAAACTGAAACATGTCAAGGGATTTGTTGTGGTTCGATATCTTAAATTCTTTTTACAATATTACCACAATCCACTACTGTGTCTAGAATTTAGGATGCTGGACGATAAATTCGATTGCCTCATTCTTTTCTTTTTACATACACCACTGTGTGACTCCTACCTTTGTGATAGCCATGCCTGTCGCCGAGGGAAGGTTGCTGGGTCTGTAGGATTAGTAGTGAGACTGTTGGATTGGCTCACTGAGTTGAAGGATTGGTGTTGAAATTAGGAATGGACTGCTGGTCTCAGAATTTAATCCTTGGGTCTGTGGTTGGCAGTAAGTTTGCACTCTGTCCAAGCAGGACTCACTCTAGTCAGGGCACGGCAGATACACACTTACATTAACCCCTGCTCGCCCCCTTGGTACCTTGGCACAAGCAGTCAGGTTTGTCTCAAAGGCAATATGTAAAGTATTTGCACCAAAACGCACACTGGAATACAGTTTAAATACTACAAAATGGACACCACACCAGTGTAGGAAAATAGCCAATATTTATCTAAATCGCACAGGAACAAAATGACAAAGATCATAGATACACAAGTCAAGTTATGAATTTTTAAAGTAAAAAGAGTCTTACTCCATAGAAAACAATGGCAGCGTTGTTACACAAAGTACCTGGTTCGCGTCAAAAATAAAGCTGCACAGGCGAGCAAGTGTTGGAAAAGTCGGCAATGCATTGACTTCTTACTCGCAAGTCAGGCCGTGCGTTCTTTCTTTGCCAGTTGGGTAGGCGATATGTCACTTTTCTCTCCCGCAAGAGAGTGATGCATTGATTTCCGGATGGGGCACCTCAGATCCGGGCAGGTTCACGATGATTCTGACCTCCAGCGATGATGCGTGTGAAAACCAGCTGCACAGTGATTGAAAAAATGTGCTACAAGGGGTTCTGTCATTTTTACCTCCGCATTGCAGGTGGTGTCTAAATGTTCCCTGCATGACTTCCTGTGCAAGGATTTCAGTCCTTTTTTCTACCAGCTTCACTGTTCAAGGGCCTAGGGACAGGATGGGGCACCACTTGGCAGGGCAGGAGCCTCAGCAGAGCGTCCAGATGCTGCCAGAGGAAGTCTTTGATGGCCCTGAGACTTCAAAACAGGAGGCAAGCTCAGTCTAAGCTTTTGGAGACACTTCACAAGCAGGAATTTACCACAAAATCCAGTCTTTGTCTGCTTTCAGGCAAAAGTAGCAACTGCAGGCTAACCCAGCAAAGCACACTCACCCGGGCAATACTCCTCCTCCAGCTCTTCTTCTTGGCAGAGGTTCCTCTTGGGTTCAGAAGTAATCTGAAAATCTGGGGGTTTGGGTCCATTACTTATACCCCTTCATGCCTTTTAAGTAGGCAAACTTCAAAGGAAAGTCTGTTGTTCACAAGATCTTGCCTTGCCCAAGCCTGGCTCCAGACTCACACCAGGGAGTTGGAGACTACATTGTGTGATGGCAGGCATAGGCGTAAGTGACCACTCCTCCCTCCTCTGTAGCCCAGATGGCCCCTCTAGACAGGATTTGTGTCACTGTCTAGATCAGTGGTCTTCAAACTTTTTAATGCCGCGCCCCCCC
Organism: Pleurodeles waltl; assembly: GCF_031143425.1. Classification (NCBI taxonomy): domain Eukaryota; kingdom Metazoa; phylum Chordata; class Amphibia; order Caudata; family Salamandridae; genus Pleurodeles; species Pleurodeles waltl. The sequence continues at coordinate 1,304,253,915 of NC_090440.1, read as the reverse complement.
AATTGAAAAATAAAAATCATTGGGCCCCCCCTCAGAATTTTTCACATTTATTTTAGAAAGATGGCAATGTTTAAATAGGTCTAAACCTACTTAAACATTGCAGTTAAGTATTGTTACCTTTTTAAAACTGCAATAACATGCTTTTGCTTAAAACAAAGGCATGTTATCTATATAATATTTCTTTTGGCCGGAGTTTGGCGCCCCCCCTGGGATCACTTGTGGCCCCCCAAAGGGGGCCCGCCCCCCAGTTTGAAGACGTCTGGTCTAGAGGGATTCGCAAACAGCCCGACTGTCAGACCCAGACAGGGAATACTCAAGCAGGCAGAGTCACAAAATAGTTTAAGCAAGAAAATGCCCACTTTCTAAAAGTGCCATTTTCAAACTGACAATCTAAAAACCAACTTTACCAAAAGATGTATTTTTAAATTGTGAGTTCAGAAACTACACTTAAAAGATATTTAAAGGCTGCCCTCATGTTAATCTGAGAGAGGTAGGCCTTGCAACAGTAAAAACTGAATTTGGCAGTATTTCACTGTTAAGACATGTAAAACACATCAGTACATGTCCCAACTTTAACATACAGTGCATCCTGCCCATGGGGCTACCTAGGGCCTACCTTAGGGATGCCTTACATGTATAAAAAGGGAAGGTTTAGGCTTGGAAAATGGGTACGCTTGCCAAGCTGAATTGACAGTTTAAAAACTGCACACACACACACTCTGCAGTGGCAGGTCTAAGCCATGTTTTCAGTGCTACCCCTGTGGGTTGCACAACCAGTGCTGAAGGCCCGCTAGTAGCATTTGGTTTACTGGCCCTGGGCACCTCTAGGGCACATAACTAGGGACTCACTAGTAAATCAGTTGTGCCAATCATGTAAAAGCCAATAACGCATACATTTTGCACAGGAAGCACTTGCACTGTAGCACTGGTCAGCAGTGGTAAAGTGCCCAGAGTAACAAAACCAGCAAAAACAGATTCCAGCACACAGTCAAAACATGGGCAGCAGAGGCAAAAAAGACAGGGAGACCACGCCAAGGATGCCAGGTCTAACACCTGCCCCCATCCCCCCCCAGCCGAAAGTTGAGAGAATTACCCAACCTCATGGGAGTTTTCATCACTAAGGCAGAATACTCTGGACAAACCATCAGCATTGGCATGTTCTGTTCCAGGGCAATGTTCTTCTGTAAAATCCATTCTCTGTAGGAAGATAGACCACCTCAACAGGTTTGGGTTCTCACCCCTCATCTGAATTAGCCATCTGAGGGGCCTGTGGTCTGTGTGAACCCAGAAGTGAGTCCCAAAAAAGTATGGCCTTAGCTTCTTCAGCACTAAGGCCACAGCAAAAGCTTCACCCTCAATTGCACTCCACCTATGTTCCTGGGGAAGTAACCTCCTACTAATGAAGGCTAAAGGCTGGTCTAGGCCCTCTTCATTTAGCTGTGCTAGTACTGCTCCCACACCATGCTCTGAAGAATCAGTCTGCATGACACATTCCTTAGAGAAGTCAGGTGCCTTCAGCATGGGTGCCATGCACATGCCTACCTTCAGGGCATCAAAAGCTGTTTGACAATCCTCAGTCCACATCACTTTCTTTCATGTTGCTTGGAAGTTAACTCAGTTAAGGGAGCATAGAGGTCTCACCTTGCAACTGCCCACCTGGTGTCCCAAAAAGACAACAGAACCCTGCCCTACTTGGCACTTGCTAGCCTTCAGAGTGAAGCCTGCCATCTGCTGGGCCTCTACCCCTTAATAGAGGTGCTGCAAGTGTTCCTCCCAAGTGGAGCTGAACACAAACGTGTCATCTGGATAGGCTGCACTGAAATTCTTCAATCCAGCCAACACTTGGTTAACCAGCCTCTGAAAGGTGGCAGGGGCATTTATCAGCCCAAAGGGCATCACCCTAAACTGGTGGTGCCCATCTGGAGTAGAAAACACACACCTCACCTTAACCCCCGCAGTCAGAGCAATCTGCCAATATCCACAGGTCCTATCAAAAGTACTTAGATATTTGGCAGCCCCTAACCGATCAATGAGCTCATCAGCTTGGGGGATGGGGGTACGCATCAGTATTCATGACTGCATTGAGTCCCCGGTAATCCACACAGAACCTGAGTTCTGGAGTGGCACCAGGAGCAGCAGCTTTTGGGACTAAAACCACAGGGCTACTGGAAAACTCAACCTCAAGAGCTAATATTTTGGATAACTCATGCTTAATGCTGGCTCTGTCAGTCACCCTGTAAATTTTATGCTTCACAGGTGGACTGTCCCCAGTGTCCACATCATTGGTGCACAGATGAGTGACCCCTGGGGTCAAGGAGAACAAGGAGGCAAACTATCCCAGCACCTGGCGACAGTTCCTCTGTTGCTCTGAGGTCAGTGAGTGGGAGAGGCTCACACCCTCTGTGGACCCATCCTTCTGGGAAGACAGGAGGTCAGGAAGCGTCTCACTCTCTTCCTCCACCCTCATCTGTTGCTAGGAGCATGGTCCACTGAGATGTCTCAAAGTGAGGCTTGAGACGGTTCATGTGCAGGACCCTTAAAGGGTTCCTTGGATTCTGCAAGCTCACCAGATAGGTGACATCACTCTTGCGCTCCACCATCTTAAAAGGCCCAGGCCACTTATCTTTCAGTGCGAGGCTCCACTGGGGCCATTACCCACACTTTCTGGCTAGGCTGAAACTCAGGCCTTAGTGGCATTCTGGCCATACCACGGGTTCATAACTCTGGCTTGCTTCCAGGTTCTCTTGAGCGAGCTTCCTGAAGCGGGCAGTCTGGTTCCTAAAAGCCAGCATGTAACTGAATATATCCTGGGGGTGCTTATTGGAGGCCTTCTCCAATCCTTCACTAAAATGACATAAATATAGCTGCACGGGTGAGTGTGCATTTTAAAAACTCAGCGATGGGTTGATTCCTCCAGTAGACTTGTTAAAGGGGATAACACTGAACTCAACTCTTTAAAATTGCACTCTCTCAACAGCTTCTCTTACTAGACATGGTGCATCTAGAAGAAAAGGCTGTTCTTCCTGGGTAGTCAAGATTGCTTTGCATTTTAAGAGCCATTCTGAGATTCTGATGGGCTACCAGTTAAGGTATAGCCTTATTCCACATGAAAATGTGTCATTTCTTAAGTGTTAAGAGCCAGAAGAACCATTTTGTGGGAAGCAGAAGATCTGACAATGTGTTACTTAGTCAATGCTGCATTTGTTTTCCAAACATTGCACAGTCCGGTGTATACTATAATACTGCAAGGCGTACTCTGTGTTAGACCTGGCATCCTTGGCTTTACACCTGATATCCTTGGCATGGTGTCCCCTGTCTTTTTTTTTTGTGCCTCTGCTTCCCATGTTTTGAATGTTTGTTACTCTGGGCACTTTACCACTGCTGACCAAATCTAAAGTGCAAGTGCTTCCTGTGTAAAATTTGTGTTATTGGCTTTTCCATGCTTGGCACATTTGATTTACCAGTAAGCCCCTATTACAGGGCACTATTTGTGCCCAGGACCTGTAAATCAAATGCTACTAGCAGGCCTGCAAAACTGATTGTGACACCCACATGAGGAGCCCTGTAAACATGTCTCAGACCTGCCACTGCAGTGTCTGTGTGGGCATTTTTAAACTGCCTCTTCGACCCGGCAAGTGTATCCACTTGCTAGGCCCAAAACCTCCCTTTTACTACATGTAAGGCATCCCTAAAGTAGGCCCAAGGCAGCCTCATGGGCAGGGTGCTGTGTTTATAAAAGGTAGGCCATGTACTGGGGTGTTTTACATGTCCTGATAGTGAAATATTGCTAAATTGATATATCTTTTTTTTTTTACTATTGCAAGGCAATCTGTCCCATAGGATAATATGGGGATTGCCTTGAAATATCTTAAGTGTAATTTTTCCATTGGGAGCAGATAGAGATTTGGAGGTTGGGGTCTCTGAACTTCTAATTTTAAAATATAAGCTTTAATGAGGTTGGTTTTTGAATTGTACGTTTGAAAATGCCACTTTTAGAAAGTGGCCATTTTCTTGCTTAACCATTCTGTGCCTCTGCCTGTCCTTAGAATACACATCTGGGTCAGGATGACAGTTGGGCTGTTTGGGAATTCACTTTAGTCTGTCACACAAGGAGCAGGGGTGTGCCCTGCATTCCCTGATGGGTCTTCCTGAGCTAGAGTGGTGGGAGGAGCTGACACTTGGACCTGACTAGGGCTGTGCCTGTCCTCACAAAGCAGTCCCCAACCCCCTGTAGTGTGTCTGGGGGTTATCCCAGGGAAAGGCAGGGTCTTGTGCTCTACAAGGACATCTCTCTGAAGTTTGCTTACTTCGATGACAGAAATAGGTATAAGTACTGGACCTCTGACTCCACAGTGTTAGAATCCTTCTGGACTGATGACATTCTGCCAGGAAGAACAGCTGGATGCTTAGGAGGGAATGCCACTCTGTCTGTTGCTTTGTTGTGCGGCTGCTGCTTTCTGCTTCTGTCCTGGGAGTGAACAGACTATACTTTGTTTTCTACATCCTACTTCCAAAGGTTCTCAAAGGGCTTGGACTGAGCATACCTCCTGTTAAGAAGTCTCAGGGACATCAGACTTCATCTGCCAGTGCCTGGACACTTCTGATGAGTCCTGACTTGCCAAGTGGTGCCAAATTAAGTGGGAAGTGGTTTCCTGAGGAAGAAAGTCTGCTCATTGGCTCGCCACGGCTGAAGAATCGACGCAGATCCTGCCTTGCGGTGGAAGGATTGATGCGGCGCCTGTAGTACCAATGCAGCGCCTGTTCCACTATGGCTCTATCACTCCTGTGCATCTGGATTTTCCCAGGCATTGTCCCTGGGCATAATTTTCGCATTAACTCTCCACTGCAGCAAGTAACAGAGGCTGCGTGACCGGAAACAGATGCATCACCTCTCCTGCTAATAAAGAACCGAAGCATCACCTCTTCTGCGAGGACAGAATCGACACATCACCAGTCCTGTGCATTAATGAACCGATGCATCACTTTGTTTTCCGATGCCTCACCTCTTCTGTGCCCTGCGTTGTCTTTGGCACTTCCCAGGTACTGTGTTAAAAAGCGGCAAACATTGATTCGCCTGGATTAAGACACTTTGCAGCTTTTCAAAAGTTATATCTTTGCTTGCGTATGTTGGATGTTTGTAAATTTGGTCTTCAGATAAATATTGGTTATTTTTCTAAAGTGGTGTGAAGTCCTTTTGTAGTGTTTTAACGGTTACTGTTTGTGTGTGTTCATACAAATACTTTACACATGCCTCTGAGATAAGCCGGACTGCTTGTGCCAAGCTACCAATGGGATGAGAAGGGTTTATCTTAGCTGTGTGGCTCCCTTATCCTGACTAGAGTGAGGGTCCCTACTTGGACCAGGTGCAAACCACTGCCAACCAGAGACCCCATTTCTAACAGTATATTTGTGTGTTTGAGTTGTTGTATGTTTGTTTACATGTGATTGAGCTACTTGTCTGCTGGAGTGGGTGCCTGCAAAGATGTGAGTGTGCTTGGGATTGGTGTGGGAGCTAGGATTTAGAATGCGGAAGGAACCTGAGGTAAGGCGGGAGAGTGGGCAGAATGAGAGGCTGGGGTGAGTGAGGAGGCTATTTTTGAGGGCGCTCTCTACATGCCAGCCATTGAACTGTGAATGGCATCTGGAAATTCAACCATTTGTTTCATTTGGCAGCTTAGCCCCTGGATGACATTCACTATCGCAGCCTGGCCTACAGAGATGCTGCGTAAGAGGTAAGTTGCCTCCTCACTATGTGCTGCAGGGGTGTAGGAAAGTACCATATTTCTTGGCATGTTACCCCCAGTTTCTACCTGTAAGTCAGTGTGGTTTTTACTGTCTCACTGGGATCCTGCTAGCCAGGTCCCTAGTGCTCAGTTTGTGGCCTATATGTGTTGTCAGTATGCTTGACTGTCACTGGAGTCCTGCTAACCAGAACTCCAGTGCTTATGCTCTCTCTGTGTACCAAATTTGTCACTATAGTTTAGTGACTTCATCTACCAATTCTAATTGGCACATTGGTCCCCCCTTATAAGTCCATAGTATATGGTACCTAGATGCACAGGGCATTGGGGTTCCAGGAGATCCTTATGGGCTGCAGAATTTCCTTGGCCACCTATAAGGAGCTCATAGAAACACTCCTTCGGGACTGCCAGTGCAGCCTGAGTGAAATAGTGCACAGACTATTTCACAGCCATTTTCACTGCACCAGGTAACTTATAAGTCATCTATATGTCTAACCTTTAGTTACTGAAGGCTAGGTGCAAAGTTACTGTGTGAGGGCACCCTTGTGCTAGCAAAGGTACCCCCACAGTGTCCCGGGCCAATTCCCCGGACTTTGTGAGTGCGGGGACACCATTATAAGCGGCACTACATATGTCAATACATATATGTAGCCTCACAATGGTAACTCTGAATATGGCCATGCGAGGTGTCTAAGAAGGTGAAATTGAACCCCCAATCCAAATCTGGTATTGGGGGGCCAATTCCGTGCACCCTGGGGGCTCCACTATGGACCCCCCGTACTGCCAAACCAGCTCTCTGAGGTTTCCACTGCTGCCTTCTCAGACAGGTTTCTGCCCTCCTGGGGATTGAGCAGCTCAACCCAGGAAGGCAGAACAATGCATTTCCTTTAGGAGAGGGGTGTTACACCCTCTCCCATTGGAAATAGGTGTTACAGGCATGGGAGGGGTATCCAGGGGTAACCTCCCAGAGCCTCTGGAAATGCTTTGAAGGGCACAAACTGAGCCCTCTTTGCATAATCCAGTCCACACTGGTTCAGGGACCCCCCCAGTCCCTGCTCTGACGCGACAAAGGAAAGGGGAGTGACCACTCCCCTGTCCATCACCACCCCAGGGGTGGGGCCCAGAGCCGCTCTAGAGTGTCCCTGGCATTGGCCATCTTGGATTCCAAGGTGTGGGGACCCTCTGGGAGCATCTGAGTGGCCAGTGCCAGCAGGTGATGTCAGAACCCTCCTGATAGGTGCATAACTTGGTAGGTAGCCAATCACCCCTCTCAGGGATATTTAGGGTCTCTCCTCTGGATGTTCCCTCAGATTTGGTTTGCAAGACTCCCCCAGGACTCCTCTGCATCCTCTGCTTCAGCTTCTGACCATGGGATCAACCGCAGACTGCTCCAGGAACCGCTGTAACTGCAATAAAGTATCCAGGAAGGCTACTGTGACCTGCAACTGCAACAGTTTCCAGGTTGTGCATGCTCTCATGACTGCCTGTCTTCACCCTGCACCAGAAGAACCGAAGGAATCTCCTGTGGAGTGACTGAGTCACTTCCCTGCTTCAGCAGGCACCTCTCTATGACACGCCCGGTACTCTGGAACTCCTCTCCTGTCGACGAGCGTGATCCCTAGAACACAGGTGGTAGACTGAAGTGATAGTGACTGTCCAAAGGTCCACCTGTCCTAATTTGGTGGAGGTAAGAGCTTGCTTCCCTGTGCCAGACAGTACCCCTGTGCATTGTGTCCTCTGCAGCTCCTTGGGCTTCTGTGCATTTCTTCCAAAAGTTCTTTGTGCACAGCATGGCCCAGGTCCCTAGCACTCTATCCTGTGACGCACAGCTCTGAGCTGTTCTCTGGCTGCGTGGGATCCTTCTGTGTATTGCTGCGATAACCACACTTTGCAACTCCTTTATCCCTGTGTCTTGGGACTCCCGTGGGTGCTACCTGGTTTTCGGAGGGCTCTCTGAAATGCTGAGAGCCCCTCTGTCTTCTCAATATGACTTGATACCCCCAGGTCCCTCCTGGGTTCGGGCAGCTCCTCTTTGACGCAAAACACATTCTTGTGTGAACCAAGGCTTGTTGGCGGCATCCAATGACTCGACGTGGGACATCTCTTGCACCAAGCAGGAACCCGCAGCTATCTTCTTTGGTGGATTTCTGTACTTTTCTTCCAACTGGAGAATCCACTTTTGCACTTTCTTCCAGGTGGGCAGGGGCTCCTGTTCTTCTTGGACTCTTCATCGACTTCTGGATTTGGTCTCCTCTCTCCACAGGTCTTCAGGTCCAGGAATCCATTGTTGGTTGCTTGCAGTCTTGCTTGGTTCTTGCATAATCCTTCATTACAACTTGTAGTGTGTTCTGAGGAAACTTGCTGTACTTTACTCCTGTTTTCCTGGGCTCTGGGATGGGGTACTTCACTTACCGGTGGTGTTTTTTTTTGTTGTTTTTTTTTTAAACACTCTGTGGCCCTCTACACACTACATATGCCTAGGGGGGAATCCGACTTTCACATTCCACTATTTTAGTATAAGGTTTGTGTTGCCCCTAGGCCCATTGCAATCTATTGTGTTTTTCACTGTTTGCACTATTCTAGGATTGTTTACTTACCTGATTTTGGTTGGTGTATATATTGTGTATAATACTTACATCCAGAAGGAGTATTACCTCGAAGATATTCTTGGCCTTGTGTCACCAAAATAAAGCACCTTTATTTTTGATTACACAGAGTATTGTCTTTTATTGTATATAAGTACTGTGTGACTATAGTGGTATTGCAAGAGCTTTGCATTTCTCCTAGTTCAGCCTTGGCTGCTCTGCTACAGCTACCTCTAGACAGCCTAAGCTGCTAGACAGTGCCTACATTTCACTAATATGGGATAACTGGACCTGGTATAAGATCTACGTACCTTAGGTACCCACTACAACCCAGGCCAGGCTCCTACAAGGGGTAACAGGGGGGTGGGGTTCCTGTGGCAAAAGAGACCCCAGCACTTTTAGGAGTCTGGGTTTGGCCATCTGGAGGGGGAGCAGGAGGAAGAGTGGAGATGTGTTTCTGGGTGGTGGACAAGGATAAGGCATCAACAGCTTCAGTAGGGTCCACCACCAATAGACACTGGTCACTTGCGGAGGCCTCTGATATTACAGCCTCCATTTCAGTCCCCTCACCCTCCATGCCACTGTGTCCATCGGTGTCCTATGTTTCTTCACCTGATACAAAGTGGCCAGCTGCTTCCCATTTTCAATTTAACTATATTTTTAACAATGTCAAAATGTAAAAATAATATTCTGGCTTTCAGGTTATTCAAATATTGGTACAACATTACAGTTAAACATAACTCACATTGATTCATATGAAATAAAAAATAATTTAAAAAAACCATAGTTTTTAAAGTTTTATCTTTGATGCATTTAAAATATTTTAAATGAGCACGTTTTTGTGACTTATTTTGATTTTTGAAGACTGGATATTCCAATATATATTTGATGGAATTTCCCTTCATCAAATTCCAAGTGCATAATAAAACATTGCCCCTGGAATAGATAAGACAAAATGTTTTGATTAACAGACCTTGCCATGTGCAAAAGTACCTTTAAGGAATCTTGTTGTTGTTGTTGGTGTTTTTTTTTTTTTGTTTTTTTTGTTTTTTTTCTTGTTTTTTTTTTTAATCTGGATGTAACAAAGGACATTAATGAGTTTTTGCATATGCCACCCTGTCACAAATGTGTTCACATTTCTATTTTTTTCTTTTTAAAAGTAATGCTTCTAGAATACATTTTTCTAAATGCACATTTGTGAATAAATAATACCTCATGCCAAATTGCCATATTCAACATAAATGTTTTTATTTTTTATTAACATTTTTAATATATTCAATTTTTTTTACTATTTCGTCTGATGTATTTGGTCATTTTGGCTCACATGTTTAATATTGATTGTTCAAAATACTAATTCACAATTGTGAAGTGAATTCGGACACATCCACTGTATCATGAATGCATTTTATGCTTTGTCACTTGTAATTTAGGGAACATAACCTTCACAACTGTGGCGAAATATCACACCTGACACAAAAAACCTTTGCCTTGTTTGGTACAACTGTGCCTTATAAAATGAAATAAAATTGTTACATTTATTTTAAGCAGACATGTTTTTGCTTAAAACAGTCATTTATAGGTGATCAAAAATATAATGATATCCTTATTAACTTCTTTTCAACTTTTTTAACATAATACACCTTCTGGAAAATGTATACCTTCAAGAACACTTGTGTGTTGGTCACATGTCACCCTTAATGTTAAAGCCAAATTGTGTTGCTGTTATCAAAATTAGTTATTTAGCATGAAAAATCGAAAGTACCCCCCTTCATATTGCGGTCTGTCCTTCAACTGCTAATCAAGGTGAGGATAGGCCACCCCAAGAATGTGAGCTATTTAGGGAGGAGGTGTGGCAGGGTGCGGTACACAAGCTTGGTATGTTGGGAGGACTGGCTGAGCTGGACTTCCGCTGACTTTTTGGTCCAGCGTTTTAGGTTTTCACATCGCTTCTGGCAGTGGATGGTTTGCCACTTGTGGACCCCCAGGGTCCGCACCATATTCCGATGGCCTTAGAGATCTCCTTCTGATGGGAGTTTACCTACACAGATACAAAAAAGGAAAGAACAAAACATTTGAGTGACATCTTTTTGGGATTTTGATGTAACACATTTTTGAGATCAGTCACATTTCTTAAACAATAAAACAGCATAGTTTTTTTTTCTCTTTCTTTTTAAAATGTTATTTCAATGTTACCAATTAAAAAAAGTAGTAGTAAAATGTGGTGTAACCTTATCTCTTATGTCTGCATTTTAAAAATCCAGGCCAGTGACATCTAAACTGTCATTTGTCAATTTTTTTATATTTTTTATCTGTTATGTCTGTCAAAATGCTCATTCATTATATTATAAATATATGTTTGTGTTTGAATCAACATTGTATTTGTTGGGAAATCAAAAATATTTTTTAAAGCTACAAAAATATATATTGAAATACACACTATAAAATATATAACTTCACAGCACATATTAATGTTGTGGCGTTGTATATATAAAATGTGTTTAAAAATACACTCCATGATTTCCTATCTAATTAAAAACAGACAAACTTCAATCGCTACACTTCATTCAGGAACTAAACTTTACATTCTGCCTGTATGTAAATAAATAAATAAAAGTTACTCATAATTAGCCATTTTAAACATGTACCTGTTCCTCTGGTGAGCCATACAGCTCACTGTACAGTGACAGGACCTCATCTCCAGCTCGTCTGGGAACAACTTTGGGGCCCTGTCTCCTGACTTACCAGGCATTGTAGCTGTCAGAGGCATTTAACAGCAGCAAAGTTGAGGTGGTGTTGGCATTGGCACTGCTAGGAAGCAAGTGTTTTTTTTTTTTGTTGTTTATGCTGTGTACATGTATACGATGAGTGAGACTGTCAATGGAAATACACATCCATTGGTGTTCATACATTGCTTTCATACACTTTAGCCTTGTCAGCCATGAAGTTTCACACCCACAACATGGTCAACTTCTCTTTACTTGCAAATGTCCTGACTGTGAGGTCAGGAGTCTGCCATTTTAGATTGTTAAATAGTGTAGTTGTGAATGTTAAGTGCGTCACCACCACTCAAAATGGTGGCTTTTTTTTTATAAATATACTTTTTGTTATTCCAAAAATGTAGTGTGTTACTGTGGTAAAATGTGATATTTGCGCAGTTTTTTTATACTTCCGTTGATGGAATTTTAGGTAAATAAATAATTTTATTATGGCTGAATATTTTTGAAATCTCTTTACATATTCTTTAAAAAAAATCAAAAATAGACGTGTAAAAAAATATAATCCCAAATGGTGTGTCAAATATTTTTAAAAAACACTCTTTGAAACCTACATTTTGTATTTTATTTAAAAAAGATGTCTTCTAAAATGTAAGCAATTTTCACCTTTTAAATGCAGACCTAGGAACCCAGGGAGAGTGAGAAGATTACTGCCTCAAGTCACGAGGCTGTTTCCACACCTTGTCACCATGGAAGAATGGGATATTATCTAAAGAATCAATCCGATTAAATAGGCAAACTATTGTTGATTTGTCATCAGCTGGAGCCACATCTTCTGCCTCACAATATGAATCCCACATCAATAACACCAATAGTGAATATAATAGCAGTACTTCATTTTTGGACTGGGTCATTCCAATACACTGTTACAGTATCTTGGGGGAGGAAATGTCCCAACCAACTTTCAGTGATGTGCTGCAAGCAATACTTCAACGATGAGACACATCAATGGCTTCATACAGTTTCCCCACAAATGAGGATTTTTGGCAATGTGAAGGGAGATTTTTATGCTTTGGGTTCACCTATCACATGTGACTGGAGCAATTGATGGCACATATTGCCTTGGTGCCGCCACACAACAGAGAAGCAGTTGAAAAAACTTCTGTTCAATGTGCAAGTTGCATGCTTACATGATTTGTACATCACTAGCGTTTGCGCATTTTCCAAGATCAACACATGATTAATTTTTTTATTTTTTTTTGTATTCTGGAACAGTGATATAGCTCTGCAAATGTCACAACTTGGACCTGAGAGGGCCTGGCTTGTTGGTAAGTACAGACTGTCAATATAATCTTTTCTTAAATTCAGGTTTAATGATCAACATTTCATTTTTGCCTCCTATTCTATTTTCTTCAAACAGGAGGCTCAGCGTACCCTAACCAACGGTGGTGGTTAGTGCTGTTGAGGAATCCAACAATGCCAGGGTTAGTCTGCTTCAATAAGGCCAATGGAAGAACACAGAGGCCAGTGGGGTGTGCTCCTAAAGGCCAGATTTTGATGTCTGGGTAAGACTGATGGAGCCCTCTGCTTACCCAAAGAGGTGGGCGCAGTGATTATGGCATGTTACATAACATAGCACTGCGACAGAACATCCCATACATTGAAGAGGAAGGAAACTATGATGAGCCACCAGGCAAGGGTGTTGTAGTGCCAATTGAAGACTATAGTGGTGAGGAGGAAGGAATAGACTTGCTTCAAGAGCTTATTGACAACTTCTTCACATGAGTGTAAGTATACATTTACAAATTACTTTCTATTTTAAAGCAACTTTTTATTATAATGAGCCTAAAATTGTGTTAGACATTTATCTAGAAAGGGTAAGTTAAGGAAGATCCAGTGCAAGTATGTTTGATGCAAGTTTTAACACATTGATTACTGTTTCTTTACATGGTTTTTTTTTGTGTTTATAAAATGTCTTTCAAATGTTTGATTTGTAATGTGTCTATTTTGTAATAAAATGTATATTTGTTATTAATCTTTTATAGGTTTCTCCACCGTGTCATCTTCATTTGGACATTATAAAGTTATGAAATTTCCAGTTACATGCTGCTGTTGAGAAGTACTAAGGGAACATGGTTTGAGCCTGGGAAAGAGACAGACCGACAGACACACACTGGATGTACATGTATTGTAAGAAGAACACATGCACACTGAATTGATTTTTTTAACATTACATTAAACTTGTTTTCTGTTGACTGTTGCCACTAAGAAAATATGTGCTGCTTAAAGTGCTCTGACCACATGTTAGGCAAGCCAACACATAAATCTCTTTTCACATATTGGCTACATTATCATGAGATGTCTCATCATTGAAGAAAAAACGTTTGTAAGACACCATTGAAAGTAGTGTGTGACATTCCACCAGATAGTGCAACAGTGTATTGAAATGATCCTGTGGCCACAAAATGGAGTTCTACTATTTTCACTATTGGTGTTATTGATGTGGGATCCTATTGTGAGGCATACGATCTGGCTCCAGATGATGACTTAACGCAATAATAGTTTGCCTGTTAAATCAGAGTTTCATTATATCCCATTTTCCATAGTGGCAAGGCAGGTAACTGTATAAGAAACTGTAGCCTGAAGTGTTGGATTATGCATGGTTTCTAATGTTTTTGAAAAAATGTAAAACCATTTCTTTATTCCAATTTAATAAGGTAATACGTTTTGATGTGTAGTTTTTGTATTTTTTAAAAACATGAGTAAAGCGTTACTTATGTGCAATTGATTTATACATAATCTTTGTAATTGTAACTTTTGGAAATGTATGAGGAAACATGCAAGTTGGAACTAAGAGCGATGTGAGAAGAATTACAATAGAGGTCTTTGAATGTGTAATGTTTTGCTTTTAATCAATAAAACAATATACAATAAAAAAAACGTACGGAAAAAAAGCAAACAAATTATGAAAATAAGTTCTACTGGAAGAAACGTATTGAATAGTCAACATTGTTTGAAGTCCAATATACAAAATACAACTGGCATCAAAAGGGTAAATGTGTCAGAAAATAGTCCAGAGTGAATGGGAGTCACACACTGGAGGACATTAAGTTCTACATCTGTTGGTGGTGGTGGTAGAGGTCTTGTCATCCTCTCCTGCTGGTCTAGATGAATGTCCCCTCCTGAGTGGGACTGGTGGATCTATAGTTGGGTGCAGGTGTTTACTGTTGTGGCAGGGCCTCCGTGTCTGTGGCTGAGGCAGATGTTGTCGGACGGCAGAGGGGGGAAGATGTTGCTGGAAAACCCTACACATATGGTCAAAACAATCCTGCAGCTCCCCAGTCAGGTAGCCCAATTTTGAGTTTAGATGTCCTATCTGGAAATTGTTCCCTCAAACTCATCTCCCAGACCTCTCTGAGGTCCTGGTTCATCTAGTCTTGGGACTGATTGATAACTCCCAAGAATTGGTCAGTGGTAGCCTGGGTGACAGTGAAACCAGTGGCCTCACTTTGCTGCCCCACAGATTCCCTCCCATGGACCATGCACCCACTACCCTGTGTCTTTGACCCAGTGTACCCCTCCCCATTAGGTCCTGGATGAACTGGAGGTGGTGGTGCTGTTGGATCAAGAGCAGCCCAGCCTTTGGGGGTTGGGGGGGGGGGGGGGGGACAAGTTTGGGTTGATCGGCACAGGTAGTGAGGGTACACATGGACTGGGGTGTTTGTAACAACTGGGTGGTGGTGTTGGGGGGCGGAGTGACACTCACTGGAGCTGTCGGCCCCGGCAGACCAGATGGACCAGGCTGCTTCTCATCATTCAGACTTGCAGGAGTGGGATCCTAACTGAAGGCTTGTTTCTGGTCTGGAGTGGAGGTATCCTCAGGTGTTGTGGCAGATGGTAGGCCATGTACTCTGGGTGTTGGACCTATGAGTAATTACAAAAACAAAAATCTTTAAAATTCTGAATTTTCAACACAACGTAATGTGATAATAAACCATTCAAATGCCAAGCAGGGTAATATTCGGAAATGTAAACACTTTTCAGGGATAATCAGCATTAGTCATCATATAAAAATAGCAAAGTACGTTTCTTTAAAAACAAAAACTTATATTCAGCATACAACATTATATACATTAAAAATCTTAAATTAACAAACTTTGATTTGTGAGGTAGATAACATCTAGTCGGTGAAATAAGAAAATAACAGACAAAATTAAACCTTTTTGATAAATACATAACAATAACATGTGAAAATATGTAAAATAAGAGTGCAGTATTTGAACAAAACTGAAATAAGGCATTATGGTAGTTGTAGTCAAGTCAATTAAACATTAACAATACTTGGCAAACTAAGTTACATACCTAGTAAAATTATGCAGTAGAAATAAACAGACTTTTAAAATATAGGACACATATTAGAAAATTATTAGGCATAGAAACACTTACATGCACCATAACATAATGTAAAATGTGATGGCAATTGAAACCTGTAATCTTTAACTCAACCGAATACACTCATACAAACAAGCAAGTGGACAAATAAATGTAAAACCTGGAGCAAAAATCCCATATTGACAAAACATTTTAACTATTAATTATAGGAGAGAAACCACAATAATGCTACAAATTCCCACTATAAAGCAGACCTTATTTATAGGTTTATGTGTATGGAAAAGGTGAAAAACCCATTATTAAAAGCAAAAATGACATTTAGGTTTACTGACCGATTCAAAAGTATAATTTACCAGTCTCCACCCTAGCACGGATTCCTATCAAGCCTCAGGATGTTCGATCTGCAAGACTGTCTCTTCCCAGGAATATAGTTAGAAAGGGGTGCTGGGAGAGCAACCATAAGTCCTCTGGACCTCCAGGTGATGCTTGAAGGCCAGGGAATGCACTCTCACTCGCAGGTCATTCCACTGCTTTCTAATTTCCTCCTCTGTGTGTAGGTTGTTTGCTACAGCATTCACTCTGTCAACTATTCTGGACAACATTTCCCTTTTCTGTGTTATGGTTGTATTTTGTACAATTGTGGCTCTACTCTATTAATTTCACCCACCCTGACTGACCGTTCTCCCTCAGTGAAACGGGGATTTCTCCTCCCTGCTATTGTAATTTATTTAATTAAATGTATTTGTATTAACCCACATTTAAAAGAAAGAAAAATGAACAATAAACAGAGGGAGCACATTTTGCCTGAATTCTGTCAAATCTTCTCCAGGAAAATGTTGTAACATGGTGGAATGGCAAAGGATCATGGTCTGAAATGCAGTGTGTGTTTTATAGTGTGGTATGCAGGTGAAAACAATGAGCCAAAACGCATCGGATGTGTGATGCTAGCATCCATCCAAAAACCACAGGCATAGTACAATGTTAAATGTGTATCGCAACGGAGTTCCGCTGTCTGGAATCTGCTGCTAGGACAATACCAGCACAAATACGAAATCTAAATATGCTCAGTGCAAACATGCCACCCCCACAGCAACAGAGTAATGTTAGGGAGCAAAGGAGTCTGCTACATGTTTGGTGGTAAGCCACTTACGTGAATGAAAACGCTCAGTCAATGCAGATGGAGGATCACCCGGCACACATCTGAAGTGGGTGGGTTTGAATCAGTCAGCTTGACGGAGTACTAATAAACTCTGACAAGGAGGGATAACAGGTCCCTAGGATCTTCATTTTTTTTTCTTGAGGCGTGAGGTCTGTGTTTTGTGTCCCCTAATGCTAGGCGCAACAAATAATTTTCTCTGAGGCCAGTCAATCCGAGCCTTTGGAAAAGCAGCCTCTACTTCTGGTCTGAATGTCCAAAACCAATAAAAGGAGAACAAATCTCCCACATCAATAAGATTGTAAACTGTTTCAAACTCACCTGGTACTTATTTTTTTTAAACCGGTTTTCTCAAACTTCTGTACAAATTCACAGCAAAATAACAAAGATACATATTTTAGGTAAATTTCTAATTTCCAGCAACTCTGGTGTAAACACTTTCAGCAGTTTTGACTAGGATTACCTCTTTTCTGACATACCTTAAATTTTTTCCCTGCGACAGACCTGCATAAAATGTGTACAGCAAGCAGTTAACTGACTATTCCATGTACGTCAAGTACACAACGAATATCCTACATTTCAAAAGAGATACCCGTGTTGGCAAAATAGTACCTGTGGCCGATAAGTAGTCTTCATTTTTTTTTTTAAAGGCCCTGGCACAAACCCCTAAAAGCATGTTTTATCATCTGGTCTGATCCTGGCCCTAATAAATCCAGGATGGGCTCAAACTTGACAGAGGCAGCACTTTGACATAATCCTAACGGGGTTTTGAAGGTTAAAAATACCCAAGGATCAAAGTTTTTCCATTAGTATGGTTTGCAAGCAATGTATGTGGATATTTATAGATATCACTGCCCATATATCCCAGAATAAAAAATAAGTTACGGCTACCTTTTCCCAGCACTGGGGTCTCATTTGGGTTGTGGGATATTTGTTGTGTATTTGATCTATTAAGGGAGAAAGTATCTTATACCCCTATTTAAAAACTCCTCCAAACACTTTTTTTTGGTTTTGAATGTTTAGTTTAAGTGGTTACTAAACATTTTGCTGATCTAGCTATATGAGCCTGTTCTAGGCAAATCAAAAATGCCTTTAATGAAAAAATTTAACCGAACCATAACTAAACAGTAGCCACTATTTTAAATGTTATCTATGTTCAGCTGTGCACAGTGTATTGGATCACTGTTACCATTGTTTGGTGTGGCGAAGAGGCCATGACACTCAAGAGGCAAATACCAATCGATACCAGGTTGCACTCTGCATATATGGTATATTCCATGGCATGTTTGTGTTTTTATTTTAGCAAAAGGTACAGCACCAGTAACCAATGGGTTAAATTAGTCCAATCGAACATTAGGAGAGCTGTTTACCCCTGTGAAACTGTTTTTCTAATGTCAATTTTGCTGTACTGTGATAGTAACCTCAAATTTTACCTTTGCATTCTAGAAATAATTGTGTGGATTAGTGTTTAATAGTACAGTTGGTCTAAATAAAGTGTTATTGGGCCACATTTACTTTCACTGGCATGGCATAACTTGCACACTGTGACGAAAATTGAAAATCAGTTGACGCAACTGGTGGTTTATAATTGTATGGCATGTTAATGCACTAATTGCTTTTTTCTTTCCTAATAGCTGCGCAAAAAAGTCTTGAAAAAATTCCAAAAGATAATCAACAATTATGGTGTTGATGAATATATAACTGAAGGAGTTGATGTTCTGCAGCAAAAGGTTGGTATGTTCATGATGGGTTTCTGTTTTCAAACTGGTTTGCCCCCATAAGAAAAGGTCTGCAAGTATTTGTTTTTCTTCATCATTTTAATAAGTAATTAAGTAAAAGTAAATTCGCCAAGGATGAGACCTTCAAAGTTAGTCTTTCAGGTGGCATAATTTTTGTTTTACCCTTTTTGGTTACACTTGGGTGTAATGTGTTGGTCCTTGCATATACCGTTATAAGATGTTTGTCAACATTAATAAAAGGAAACCCAAACCGGGAGTTTGAAATAAAACAATACTGTGTTTTCAATTAGAAAAACAGTTGCAGGGAGCCACTTAATATAATCGACCATTGGTAATTGCAAGTAAAGGTGAGGGTGCATCTTCAGACTCGTGTAATATGCAGTGTGTACGGACCAGGGTTGGTTGCATGCAAATGCTTCCAAGTAATAAATTGAGGTCGCAGTTGAGTTGGATATGAGACGGTGTGAGGAAGCGAGTACACCCACTGTTCGGAAGTCTGCAATCGACCACTTCCGTTTGCAATACACAGATGAAAGGTGCTCGATAGGGTTATTTCCAAACGAGGGGATGGGGGATAAGCAATAAAACCACTACCGTGGAATTCTCCGTTTTTGGTTGGAGTACAGCAGAGAATTAGCTCTTGAATATAATCCCAATCTAATAAACCAATTTAAATACTTAATATAACAACGAAAAGGCTTCCATTTGACTACAGAAACCCTTACCACTCTTTCTATTGTCCAATCTAGTTTCAGTGTTGTGGCGCCCAGAATTCTTCGGACTGGACTTCAAGCCCCTTTACAATGTCTAGTGGTTCTATTCCATCCAGCTGTTGCAAGAATAATCAGATCACCTGCGACACCACAGTGAAGGAAAATGGAGACTTTTCAAACATATACACACAGGTTTGTCCGTGCCAGCTATGGCTAAATGCAGTTATATTACGCTTAAGATGTAGACAGCATATACTATGAATTTGTTCTGGTTTGTGTGGTCTGATTTAGGACTGGGTGCTAATGGACATCCCCTGAACCTTTTTTACAACTGTTGAACCAAACATTTTATTCTGGTGTGCTTATCCTTCATTTCAGCAAAGCTTCGAAATTTGAAACAAGAGCTAGGATACATGTTTGAAAGTTGTCATGTGAAATAATACTGAATATCAACTACACCAATTCCTGCGACAAGCAGCATGAATGAGATGTTTTAGAGCCTCAAGTGAATAATGAAATGGGTAAATCTGATTTGTGGAGGAAATGCTAAATCTGGCAAAGAATCTACCAGTGGAATTCAGCCGTCATAGTCCTAGCATCCTGGAGAAAATTCCACTGGTAGCTTTGTCACCTCTGCCCCTCTTAGTTGATGACTGTAAACGTGTGTATGGGTCACGTGCTCCATCTGAGTCATCCACCACAAGGAATACAGACAAGCACTGCAGCCTCCACACAATGTATATGATCAGAAGTGACCGAAGCTAGATGCAGGGTAGGGTGACGGACCCTTTGCTGTTACCCTCTCGTGTGTGGCTCACGTAACAGAAAAATGGCAGCGTTCTGTTCTGGCTGGCACCTTTGTTAACGTGTCCCGACCTAGCTAAAGCTTACACGGGGACTAGTTTTAGGCCAATGAACCTTTTGACCCTGATTGGGGTCTCCTTAAGGCGAGATTGCTAATTGGCATTTCAATCAATAGATCATTCACTTCCTTAGTATTCACAATAACTAATCGATTCGCCTTACCAATACCCTCCAATAAGACTGAAACACCATGACCTTTCAGCCAATAAATGATCACGCAAAGCAAATAAAGGTTAAGATATTTATTCCCTAATAGTTACAATTCTAAGGTCATGTTTATCAGTCTCAATATTAATAAGCACATCAAAAGCATTATAATATGGCAACTTGAATAAGACTTTATCAAAGCAAAAATGAGGAACATCAGAACAAAGCACAATGTCAACATGAATCAACTTTAGCAGAGTATCATTAGTACAGTTTTCAACAAAGCAAAGATTCAGTCATTTGTCTATTTGCACCCAATATTAGTGAATTCCTCAACTAACCTCTAATTAGCATCAGCATGTTGGGCTTCATGCAAAACAATTTAGCAACACAAATTTAGAAAACATCTAAATATGGTCTCTGTCAAAAGAGCAGTTGGTACCTAGAAAGAAAAGGCAAACAGACAATTACAATTTATCATCAGATAGTTACCCCTCCAAATGGGTAGGCAGACAGTATCAGTCTTTGTCCTCAGGACAGCAGTCGATTCGACATCAGCCAGGATAGAACAGAAAATCTCGGCAAGTTACAAAAAAAAAACTCTTCCCTCATAAGGAGGAGAAGTGCTTTTTAGGGCAAGGAAAGGATGAGGATGGTTCAGGGTATCAGAACAACAAAGTCTTAAGGCAGAATATCAGAGTAACAGCAAGGGTGTCCCTATAATGGCTGATTTCTCCTCATGCCACATTGTTATATTGAATCTTGTCGGACAAGTCTCTAATTTCCAATTGGGCAATATTTGGTGCATCGTTATCTCTGTCCAATAATCCGTTGATCACCTTATTAGAATTTTCACCTAAGACGGTTCTCATGCAGTTTATTGGTTCCTGTGATTGACGTCTTCAGCGGGTAGAATGTCAGTTAAGGAAAAGTTACACTTGTCGCTCCAGTCAGTAGTTCCATTCTCTTTATCAGTTTAGGCGACATTGTACCTGTTGTGAATTACACTGTTGCATTCAGCAAGAATGTCTCCTTGAGCAAGTCGGGTCCTGTAGGAGGCTGGACTGGCTTGTAGTGAGTACCAAGGGGTACTTACACCTTGCACCAGGCCCAGGTATCCCTTATTAGTGTATAGGGGTGTCTAGCAGCTTAGGCTGATAGAAAAGGTAGCTTAGCAGGGCAGCTTAGGCTGAACTAGGAGACGAGTGAAGCTCCTACAGTACCACTAGTGTCATATGCACAATATCATAAGAAAACACAATACACAGATATACTAAAAATAAAGGTACTTTATTTTTATGACAATGTGCCAAAAGTATCTCAGTGAGTACCCTCAGTATGAGGATAGCAAATATACACAAGATATATGTACACAATACCAAAATATGCAGTAATAGCAATAGAAAACAGTGCAAACAATGTATAGTCACAATAGAATGCAATGGGGGCACATAGGGATAGGGGCAACACAAACCATATACTCTAGAAGTGGAATGCGAACCACGAATGGACCCCAAACCTATGTGACCTTGTAGAGGGTTGCTGGGACTGTAAGAAAACCGTGAGGGTTAGAAAAATAGCCCACCCCAAGACCCTGAAAAGTGGGTGCAAAGTGCACCTAAGTTCTCCAAAGAGCACAGAAGTCGTGATAGCGGAATTCTGCAGGAAAGACCAACACCAGCAATGCAACAACAATGGATTTCCAGACGAGGGTACCTGTGGAACAAGGGGACCAATTCCAAAAGTCAAGATCAAGTCGGGAGTGGGTAAATGCCCAGGAAATGCCAGCTGTGGCTGCAAAGAAGCTGCCTCCGGATGGTAGAAGCTGAGGATTCTGCATGAACGACAAGGGCTAGAAACTTCCCCTTTGGAGGATGGATGTCCCACATCGTAAAGAGTCGTACAGAAGTGTTTTCCCGCAGAAAGACCGCAAACAAGCCTTGCTAGCTGCAAGGGTCGCGGTTAGGGTTTTTGGATGCTGCTGTGGCCCAGGAGGGACCAGGATGTCACCAATTGCGTGAGGGGACAGAGGGGGCGTCCAGCAAGACAAAGAGCCCACTCAGAAGCAAGCAGCACCCGCAGAAGGGCCGGAACAGGCACTACGAAGTGGAGTGAATCGGTGCTCACCCGAAGTTGCACAAGAGTCCCACGCCGCCGGAGGACAACTCAGGAGGTCGTGCAATGCAGGTTAGAGTGCCGGGGACCCAGGCTTGGCTGTACATGAAGGAAATCCTCGGTGAGTGCACAGGAGCTGGAGTAGCTTCAAAACACGCAGTTCCCAGCAATGCAGTCTAGCGTGGGGAGGCAAGGACTTACCTCCACCAAACTTGGACTGAAGAGTCACTGGACTGTGGGAGTCACTTGGACAGAGTTGCTGAGTTCAAGGGACCTCGCTCGTCGTGCTGAGGAGACCCAGAGGACCGGTGATGCAGTTCTTTGGTGCCTGCGGTTGCAGGGGGAAGATTCCGTCGACCCACTGGAGATTTCTTCAGAGCTTCTAGTGCAGAGAGGAGGTAGACTACCCCCACAGCATGCACCACCAGGAAAACAGTCGAGAAGGCGGCAGGATCAGCGTTACAATGTTGCAGTAGTCGTCTTTGCTACTTTGTTGCAGTTTTGCAGGCTTCCAGCGCGGTCAGCAGTCGATTCCTTGGCAGAAGGTGAAGAGAGATGCAGAGGAACTCTGATGAGCTCTTGCATTCGTTATCTAAGGAATTCCCCAAAGCAGAGACCCTAAATAGCCAGAAAAGGAGGTTTGGCTACCTAGGAGAGAGGATAGGCTAGCAACACCTGAAGGAGCCTATCAGTAGGAGTCTCTGACGTCACCTGCTGGCCCTGGTCACTCAGAGCAGTCCAGTGTGCCAGCAGCACCTCTGTTTCCAAGATGGCAGAGGTCTGGAGCACACTGGAGGAGCTCTGGGCACCTCCCAGGGGATTTGCAGGTCAGGGGAGTGGTCACTCCCTTTTCCTTTGTCCAGTTTCGCGCCAGAGCAGGGCTGAGGGATCCCTGAACCGATGTAGACTGGCTTATGCAGAGATGGGCACCATCTGTGCCCATCAAAGCATTTCCAGAGGCTGGGGGAGGCTACTCCTCCCCAGCCCTGACACCTTATTCCAAAGGGAGAGGGTGTAACACCCTCTCTCTGAGGAAGTCCTTTGTTCTGCCTTCCTGGACCAAGCCTGGCTGGACCCCAGGAGGGCAGAAACCTGTCTGAGGGGTTGGCAGCAGCAGCAGCAGCAGCTGCAGTGAAACCCCGGGAAAGGCAGTTTGGCAGTATCCGGGTCTGTGCTACAGACCCGGGGAATCATGGGATTGTGTCCCCAATACCAGGATGGCATTGGTGGGGCAATTCCATGATCTTAGACATGTTACATGGCCATATTCGGAGTTACCATTGTGAAGCTATACATAGGTAGTGACCTATGTATAGTGCACGCGTGTAATGGTGTCCCCGCACTCACAAAGTCCGGGGAATTGGCCCTGAACAATGTGGGGGCACCTTGGCTAGTACCAGGGTGCCCACACACTAAGTAACTTAGCACCCAACCTTTACCAGGTAAAGGTTAGACATATAGGTGACTTATAAGTTACTTAAGTGCAGTGTAAAATGGCTGTGAAATAACGTGGACGTTATTTCACTCAGGCTGCAGTGGCAGGCCTGTGTAAGAATTGTCAGAGCTCCCTATGGGTGGCAAAAGAAATGCTGCAGCCCATAGGGATCTCCTGGAACCCCAGTACTCTGGGTACCGCAGTACCATATACTAGGGAATTATAAGGGTGTTCCAGTATGCCAATGTAAATTGGTAAAATTGGTCACTAGCCTGTTAGTGGCAATTTGGAAAGAAATGAGAGAGCATAACCACTGAGGTTCTGATTAGCACAGCCTCAGTGAGACAGTCATAACACAGGTAACACATACAGGGCACACTTATGAGCACTGGGGCCCTGGCTGGCAGGGTCCCTGTGACACATACAACTAAAACAACATATATACAGTGAAATATGGGGGTAACATGCCAGGCAAGATGGTACTTTCCTACAGGTCCCATGAGAAAGAATTTACTACGGTTAGACACACATCTCTAGCTTCTTGAAAAGTACAGTTTCACGTCCTTCAGGAAGACAGCACATTGCACGTTAGAAAAACACAGTTAATATGAGACCAGGCCGCTAGGCCGAGACCCTTGTAACTAAGGCCTAGTGATTAATTTAGCAAACCTTAATACAAAATTAATAGTGCTAATGCAGAATCATACAGGAGTACATTGTTAATTCATTATTAATCAGTTTCATTAATCATTGTATACATTGGTGGCCACTCCCTGTGACCACATTTCAAACGTGTACATTACACTAAAACATTTTCTATGCAGCTTCATTATACATTATTTGCAAGCTTTCCATGTTAATAATGATTACAAAAATTACACTCCCAACACCTTCTGACAGGTTTCCTGTGTGAGCATTCCTTTGCTGGATGCCTGCCACTTCGCCTGCTTCAGCCAATGCAGACTTGTTTATACTGTTAACGTTTATTTTTTAAGTGAGATTTTATTTTTAGAGCAACTTTACATTGCTGTCACCTTCAGGTGTCTGCTCTTCATTTAAAACGCCTTAGACTCTAAATGAGCTATTTAATAAACCACTCCTTTAGTCCCCCAAGCCTTTAACCCTTTTAGCGATTAGTTACATTTGTATGTCTAGAGCTTCTATATCCACCCTGTAATTTTTAGAGGTATTTTAGTTGATCAATTTTTACTATTTTGCATTCCTTTGGCTTGGACCGCAAATGGATTTATTACTGTACATCATGGAAGTGTGCTATTTGAATCGAGCATCTGTTTTAGGACTTGGTCTTGATTGGCCTCACCAAATGGTCAAGAATATCATGGAGAGCCCCAACAGGGTTTGTGATAGCTCAAACTGCTGAGTAACCCTAACTTATTTCTCTCCTCTCCAATTACTTTCTCGCAATGTTTGAATGTTTGTACTTTAATATGACATGCTGGTGAACACTTCATGTTTCTGATCAGAGAATGTGCCTCTATTAAATAAATTTAAAAGAAAACTAATCTTAACCAGTGACTGCTATTAGTATAATCCTGTGGAAATCTATGCTGAACGGAAGCCATGCTTGTAATGTCCTTGAATAATGCATTGTACTCAGTGTAAGATTAAACGCTGACCAATGATATTTATCTTCCAGGGATGTGTTAGCAAGCTGAAGTTCTGGATTGTACAGCACGTTGGCTTTGTTGGACCAACTGGGATTGGCATTGGGATAGTGCAGGTACTAGAGTTAAATTGTTTAAACTAATTCCATTCTATTGTTAAATTTTGGTGCATAGAGTTGCAGGCGCTAGGTGGCTTTGGGATAGGATAGGTTCATCATTGACAAATACTGTTTACAGCAATGTCAATCTGCCCCAGTGGCTGCCTACCTAAATGATGGCTCGAAGATTGTTACATATTTTGTGTTCAGACTGTCCCTATGAGGCACTGTTAGTAATGATGCCTCTACTACTTACCTGTAATTTTCACCACTCCTCATAAGTCCTAGTCTTCTCAGTTGAGGCATTACACACTGAAATTTACTTCACCCAACAAACAGGATTTACCTACCCTAGACTTTTTTTTTATATATATATTTTTTTTGTAATCCAAATAAATCTACTCACAGCTTTTAGTGTTTCACACCATGGTCCTACAAATAGATATCAGTCTTAAGGTGTCCTCTATCAACAACCAACATTGGTGCCCTGATGGCCATCCCATCGAAAGGTGGGAATCAAGGACATGGATTAGGAAAACTTTGACTTGAGTAATGAAGATAACTGGTATGTAATTGGGGCAATACCTTCTCTTCTAGCTTTCTTGTTCCAGGCCATATGGAATAAGAATGTACCAAAACAGAACAAGACTAACCACACATAGTTGACAGAAATTGGAGACACTTCAGAAGTAAACACATGGTAACAAGAGACAGTTGACAGGTCAAAACCAATCTACTACATACAGTAGGACATGAATGTGTGTGGTGATGTCCCTGGGACCGCTTTGGTTACATCCTTTACGAAGATACTCCAGGAGGTGAGCAAACTTATGTCAAGTTATTCAGTCCCCCAGAGATGAGTGGTCCCTGAGTCATGGTATGTCAGAAAGTGACAATTGGACATAGTGATGCAAAGTTGTCATGGAGGGACAGTCACCCTTCGCAACATCAAAGTGTCAAACGTCATTTGGCAGAAAACAAATGGCCATGCCCAGTGGGTGCTCTCATTCTCTACAGCTATGAAAGAGTCCTGATAGAAGAGCAGCAACATTAGCACAATGTGGAAACGGCCACAATTACCACAGGAAAGACATTGGGCCTCGATCTGGAAACCGGCAAAGTGCACACTACAACAATTTGCCTAATTCTCACAGCAGATGCCTTGAGGAAACTACCACCAAAACCCCTCCTTGGCCGACCACTTGAAGGCTATAGATACCAAAGGATCAAAATAATTCCCCACAATCATGTGACCAAAGGCAAGTCCCAGAAGCCAACATGTCCTACTCCACAGGAACCCATCATAAAGCTATCAGGTATTCAGATAGGAGGGAAACAGGTGGCAAGCACTCTCTTTGATGATCATCAGGACTTGAAGAACAGCAGCCCTTGAGATAGTATGAGACGCGACGTGTCCAGATTGATGAGTCTGTCCTTCGATAACCTTACAGATGTGATGCACATTCACATGGACAAACTTCAGTATACCCTGGTGTTGGAAATGGCCCTTTCTGCAGGGTCATCCCCAAACGTTTTGCCTTCCTTCCTTTGCTGAATTTGTTTTTGTTGGCCTTAGGACTTTGTGCACTTTAGCACTGCTAAGCAGTTCTAAAATGCATGTGCTCTCTACTTAAAACACAGTGGAATTGGTGTATACCCAATTGACTTAAGTAAATTAAATAAGTCCCTAGTAAAGTGCACTACATATGCCCAGGGTCTGTAAATTAAATGTTACTGGTAGACCTGCAGTACTGATTTTGGCACCCATTTAAGTAGCCCTTTAAACATGTCTCAGGCTTGCCATTGCAGAGCCTGTGTGCATTTTTAAACTGCCATTTCAACCTGGCATAACCCTTTTGCCAGGCCCAAACTTTCCTTTTTAGTATGTCACACCTAAGGTAGGCCATAGACCGCCCAGAGGGCAGGGTGCAATGTATATAAAAAGTAGGACATGTTTTTCTAAGGTATAAAAGTACTGGTAGAGGAAAACTGTTACATTCAGTTTCCACTACTGCAGGGACAGCCTCTCCCATCAGATAACATTGGAGTTGCCTTAATATATTTTAAAGTATAGCTTCCAAATGGGAAGAAGTAACTGATCCATGTTTGGTGTTTCTGGAATCCTAAATTGAAATCCTAAATTATGGTGAAGTCAAATTTTAAATTACATTTCTGAAAATGACACTTTCAGAAGTTTGGCATTTTCTTGCTTTAGCCATTTGGTGACTGCAGCTAGTATCTGTCACGTGACTGGGTGCATTTGGCAGTTGGGCTTTGGGTATTCCTTCTAGATAACCACACCTAAACTCGTACTGTGTGTGGCTTAATGGATCATTACTGACAGGATGGGAGGGAAGAGCTGGACCCAGCCTCCCTTATATGTGAAAAGGTGGTATCCTGTTTCCCTGCAAAGGGTGCATACCCCCTTTAGTTGGTCTGGAGCCAGGACAGGGGAGGCAGGGCATCTTTGCACCTGAAAGGCATGCTTCTAGATGTTCTCCCCACTTCAAAGGCACAAATATGTATAAAGGGACCTCAGACACCACCACTTCAGTACACATCTGGAGCTTTGGATACTCTGCCAGGAAGGACTGCTGTACTGCTGAAGGATTGGGACTTGGGTGGAATGCACTCTGCTGGACTCCTGCTTTGCTGTTCTGGCCTGTTGCCTACTGGCCTCTTGCCTGGTAATAGGAAGGACCTCACCTGTATCTCTTCAGGTCACAGTGACTCCAAGGGCTAGTTGGCTGGCCCCCTGATCTGAAGTCTCGGGACATAAGACTTCCAAACACTCGGCTTCTGCACCTGGACTCTGTGAGTCTGTCCTGCCAAGTAGTGACACCCCAGCCCTGAACCTTTGGAAGTGGGCCTAGGGTACTTACCAGTGGAACAGATGCATCTTCTTGGCTGAGCAATGCTTTGCCTAGCAGAACTGACCATCTCCTCTGCTGAATGGCACATCCTTGAACAGAACCAAAGTATCGACACTACTGCATGGATTGTGCCCAGCGCAATAAACTTGCATCTCTGCCCAATCTCACATCTTTTGTTGGAGGCAACACTTACCTGAAACAGGCCCTCGTACCTCATCGACAGCAGCCTAGATGATAATGCTGCATATCGCAGATTGACTCATCAGAACTGACCCATTGCCTTATCTGCACAACACATCCCTTCGCATTGCAAGCTCTGTCAACTGGATCCTCGTTGTTGATGCAACAGGACCTCGCACCTTAGCCTTGACGCATCCCAGAGCTTACCCATTGCATCAGTTGCGCAACACATCTTTGACTTGGATCCACGCAATGCTCTGAAACCATTAATTAAGGTACTTTGTTCTGCTGGCTTAACTGTCTCCCTTTCGCTGGCCCATGCTCCATCATGGTTGGCCTGAATATTTTACTTTGTCCTTCCTCGGTTGGCACTTTCTACTTTTAGGCACTATTCTACAGTTTATAATTCATAATTCAAGTTCTGCTGATTGGATTGTTGTTGTTTTGTTTTTGTTTTATTAGGCTAAGTTCTATTCTTCTAATGTGGCGTTGGTGTGGTGTTTTCACTGTTAGTTTGACGTGTTGCAGAAATACTTTACGAGTTAATTTGGGGTTTGCATGTGCCTTAACTTGACAAGATTTTTTGTTGTTGCTTGACCAGGACTCACACCCCAGTCAAGCAATAACCCAATTCCTCACACCCTGGAATGAGGTACTCAAAGATGCCAAAATCATAGATGAACCTGGGTGCCAAACAAACAGTCTATAAAATCCCAAAGAACCCTGTGAACTCCTGCAAGGGGATATGAATTGGTACATGCAGATATTCAGGAGATCCAGGAAGGCAAGGCAGTTCCCAGGGTTGATGAGTGGGAGGAACAATTACAAAAACACCAACATTAAAGCTACTGATAAAGTTGAAAAACAGGATGAGGCAAACCCCCCTGCAAACTCCACCCCCAATGCTTCTGTACTACAGGACGGAGTAACCACCCTACCTGTGGTCTGCTGCAGGCACTAAAAATCCTGCAGCCTTGCCCACCATGCCAGAGGCATGGTCATGCAAATTGTGTCCGGCAGCCTCACCCCACCAGTGCAGAACCCAAGCATCTTTGACGGGTAAATGCCTTAAGTGGAAAAAGGCGAGGAGATGGCCTCCTCACCCTAATTTATAATTCATTGCAGAACAGAATACTCTTGCAAAAGGTTTTAGACTAATATTCCTCTTTGCACCTTTCAAACTCCCACACCATTTGCCAGCCTATCCAGTGGTAATGGGATTCTTAAGGTGCAAAGAGTGTTAACGCTGAATTTTTACTAATGAATATTCATCTATTCTGAGTGTTGAATTTGGATAGAAAAGGAGTCAACATAGAGAAATAATGCACACGTTTGAAATTATCCCTACTGGAGTGGCCACCAATATTCACAAAGTGTACTTATTAATAGCTTAATGTAAAATGTTGAGCTTATGTTTGGATTAATGTAGTAGTATGTCATATTAAAGGTTATGTTTTAGCCTTATAAATAATAGGCCTTAACTTAGCAAGGTCTTGGGCCTAGCTGCATGACCTCATGTCAAGCTGCATTTCTTATGAGATTTATAAAATGGCTGCTTAGAGAATTAAATTGTGATTATTTTTTTTTCCACTGCATTGACCAGATGCTCGTAGCTGAATTTTTTTCCCCTGAGAACTGCTTGCTAGTATATGCTATGCTAATTAGGGGTACATTGTATAACTTAGTATGTGTAAAGGTGACCTTCCCAGGAGAAGACAGTGGATGCACTGACTGGAGTATAAGCTGATACAATATTGATACCTGACAAGCCCAACGACGGCAACAGGCGAATAGGAGCTAATCATCGGCATGTGAAACGTGGACTAGTAAAATTCTTAGATTTGGGGTTCTACTTTCATGGGACTAAATGTACACTACAATTCTTTGACCAATAGCAATGTGGGAATTAGTTTTAGGGAATCTAACTTAGCCAGACTGCACTGAGAAGAGATGCGCCATTATTTTCTTGACCATCCTGAGAGGAGACTTGCTTAATTTTCATTGACTTAGTTGCGTAGAAGCAATGCTCTATATGTCTATTCTTGAGACATTTCTTTCCTGAACTTAAATGCTGAATTCTGATGCCTTGCTGACCGCACTGATGTCCAATTGACAGAGGCTGTCACAGCTTGCTGAACCATATCGAGGCAAGGTATAAGACGATGTTACTGATTGTTATGGCTATTTGCTTTTGTCCCTAGGTACCAACTGCTAATTTTGATAGGGCCATAGCTAGATGTTTTTCCAATTTGTGTTGACTAAATTGTTTTGCATGAAGTCCAAACATGCTATTCTAATCTGAAGCTTCGTTAGGGTACTTACTGATAATGCTCGCTGCATGTAATAACAGTTGATGTCTTTTCTTTGCTGAATATAAATGTGTGCCATTTCTTTTGTGTAGTTATTCTTGCTATTGATTTGTACTGTAACCTTAGAATGTGTGGTGGTCCAGGCTTTGATTAAATTGTGGTTCTTTAGGAGATTTAGGAAGGCAGTATTTCTGTAAACTTACCATTTGATTTTGAGACTAGGGGCCAGATGTAGCAAAGGTTTTTTCCCATTCTGTGTCAATGGGAAAATGTGTTTGTACATATGGCCCTAAGTTACGTGATGTTAGCATTGTTAATATAGGGAAATAAACATTCTAGCTTTTACATAAAGGTGTGGTTATTCATGACAAAGGTCATGGTGTGTGGCAATTAATGACTCTTATGATTGTCGATGTTGTTGATTTGTATTGGTATGGGTCTCCTGATGGGAACTACTCTAAGCACTCTCCAGATTCATCGACCTGTAAAAGTGTCCCCTGATTAATGAATGCCAATTAACCAAATAAGTTCTGATGCGCTAACGAGAGATAGAGGGAGTAGTACTGTACTGGGGAATGTAACTGCTTCCCAGGACACGCTGCATGTAAAATAGTTTTAAGTAAAAGGTCTCTGAGGTGTACGGATAGAAAAGAGAAATGAGCAACCTGGAGCTGCTTTATAGATATTGCCCCAGGAGAACAGGGGTTTGCACC
Source organism: Pleurodeles waltl (assembly GCF_031143425.1). Taxonomy (NCBI): domain Eukaryota; kingdom Metazoa; phylum Chordata; class Amphibia; order Caudata; family Salamandridae; genus Pleurodeles; species Pleurodeles waltl. The sequence goes on along the minus strand of NC_090440.1, from coordinate 1,304,222,516 downwards.
TGCTTCTTCCATCCCCCAAAGGCACTTAGAAGTGCAACCCCTTCTATAATGTGCTCTGGCACACATTAGGCACCTGTGCCATTATATTGAGCCATTCTCTCATTTACATGGGACCTGGCCTCCTGCAAATGGGGGAACCTTTCGACCCGTGATTTATTACAGAAGCTGGCACAGAGGCAAATAATTTGACGATATGGATAACAGAGCAAAGCAGATGTTTTGCACCTTGGGGATTCTCAATGACTTGATACAAAACCCTAGCTTTGCTGTTGTCTGTTACTCAGAGCACCTCAGTTAAAATATCTCCATTAATGGCTACCCAGCTATAATTTTACATATTGAGGTATACAATACAGTAGGGGCATGGCATTGTTGCATGTGGTGACCTCACAACTAGAAACGCTTGTGCCCTAATAAGGCTTATTTAAGCCTTTTTAGTAAATACTCATAACGTCTCCTCCTTTTCAAAGTATTAGAAAATGATGTGGACAAAATTAATTTACCTTTAAGGTGATCTGTTTTATTTTTATTCCTTCAGATATTTGGAATCATTGGCGGCTGTTGTCTAGTAAAGTTACTGAAAGGAAATTATACTGTCATGTGACCTCAGACATCAACTTATAAATTACTGCGACGGGATCCAGCGTTGTGCTGCCTACAGCAAACAAATATTTACCTTATCGGTATCGCTGTAATATTTAACATCTCTGGAAGGCTCATGTTAATTTGCGAACTCGAGAGAAATAAAAGCAGTAAAATAAGAGCAAAAGTTCTCGTGTAGGTATTTAACTCAAATGCAGTTTGGTTCTATGCACGTGAAACCTTAATACGAGGTAAGCCTGGATAACGGAGGTGAATGTTGAAGCAAAACAATGTTTCAATATTTTCGTTATTAGTAAATTAACTAGTGGCATCTATTTGTGACACGCAAAAGTCCAGTGATTCGCTTATTTTGTGCTGGGAAATGTGGGTGAAAAGCCATTAAAGGTCTGCCAAGACAATCCTGCACAGCAGAACAAATTTGTGAAAATCTGCCGATCCCACACAGAATGCAGAATGTCTTGACTGGCAGATTCGAATTGCTTAATGAAATAATTTGCCCACCTTTGCTCTGAGCACCACAGGTGTGTAGAGGTAGCATCTGTTCCCTCCGATTCGCATTGGACTGCCTTCTTTCCCGGAAGACTCAAGTCATCAACAAGTGAGCTGCGCGAACTTTCTGTGGCTGCCTTTCTCAAACACCTTTATTTGTGTCATGTTGTACCACCCTTTGAGGCCCCGGACTATGTAAAAAAAAAAAAACGCTTATGGCCCTAAATTTCGCGCATAACCGCTTCAACAACTCTCCAATGAATAACCACGGTATCGGATATGAAAAGAAGCAAAGTAGCAATACTACTTGAGTTTTTTTTTTCTTTTTTACTGTTTACGAGCACATAAACATTGGTTCTAACGATCTACCGATGATTACTGCCTCTGATGTGGACCAGTCTGTACCAGAACCCATGGTTCAGACGATTGAATCCTTGTAGTTCGGAGACTGCATCTCAGTCCTTTCAAGCTCGACAGTGCAAGCCCATACAATCAGGAAGCCTTATATATGTAGCGGTTATAGTGGCTCTAAGCATAAATACATTTTTCAACTTAAAAACTTAAAAATCCATAAAAAAATTCAGTAACTGGTTCAAAGCCTGCCAATGTAGTTAAAATACGTAACTGCCGAAAACTGTGACAGGTGTATTTAACTAATGCATTCGAAAAAAAGAAAATATTTGTGAAGTCATATTACTATTAAGTTGGGTAAAAGGCTCTTGTTTAATCGCCACATATCTGTGCCTAATAATCACGTTGCACATCATATTGTGTTAGTATTTGAGTAGCGCTCAGACTACCCTGGAGGCGCCAAATCACTTCTTGCCAGATGGCTAGCACGCACATCAGTTCGTTTTGCTTGAACAGAAAAGTTAGGTTGTAAAATCTTGCTTAAGTGCCATATGTTTTTGTGCTGTGCAGGAGTACTGAAGGGTTCTCTTATCGGGTTGTGGTGAACCTGTTTTTACTCTTAAACGGCGTGTGGTGGCCCGAAGAGGTCTCAGATAGTTGCGTGCACTTACATACGCACCGTTGTGCTTCCTTAGTAGAATATTGGTTGATTGGATGACGTATGTCGGACGAGACCTTTTGGTGTGGTGCCCGAGGTCAGAAGTGGAACTCCTGTTGTGGTACAATTGTAGCCACTTTTATTGTGGAGTGATGCCAAGACAAAGTGAGAGTTAATCGCTTATGCACATACCCTATGTCATACTGTTTGTGATTATTAATGTTATCGTCTGGTCTGACACCAGTTTGGCAATTTGGCACTAAGTCGGGAGACGACCGGGTGCTATCTGTTAGGGCAGAGCTCGGCCTATACCGCCTTCCTTCCGGAATTCAAAGTGGTCCAATATTTCATATCTTTCCTTCCAATGAATTTCAGAGTTTGGTTGCCTGATTAGAGGAAGAAGTGTGACATGCGTGAAACCTATTTATTTCTTCCCCAAAGCATGCCTTGGGAGATCAGGAGAGGTGTAGTTCCTAGACCGACTTTGGTGCTCCCCACAGGACTCCACTCAATTTAATAAGTCAAAGCTGACAATTTCAAATCACAAATGTGTAGAACACATTTGGTCCCACAAGAATAACAGCCATGAAGTTTTAAACATAAATGTTTTATTTTTAGAATTGCAGGCATATAGGAGTTAATTCAGTAGAATCAAAATCAATTAGTCAATGAAGCAGAGTGAAAAGCTCAGTTAAATTCCAGAACTAGTCAAGAAATCAGTAACTATCAGATCAACAAAATAAAGGAAATAAGATGAAAAAGCAATCCACCATAGATTCGCCCTTTAAAATGAGTGGAAAGGGGCACTCTCCACAGCAAGAAACCCCTTTTTAGAGGGTTTTAAACAAAGGAGTTTGTGTATTCACTACAGTAGTTAGTTATCCATCTGTTCTCAACTGTTGGAAATGGCATTTTCTGCAGGTTCACCCCAAAACCTTTGCCTTCCTCCTCCCCTTTTTGCTGAATTCATTGTTGTTGGCTTTAGGACTCTGGGCAGTTTACCAATGCTAACCAGTGCTAAAGTGCATGCACTCTTTCCCTAAAATATGGTAACATTGGCTTACCCAAAATTGGCATATTTAATTTACTTTTAAATCCCTAGTAAAGTGCACTACATGTGGCCAGGGCCTGTAACATAAATGCTACTAGTGGGCCTGCAGCACTGATTGTGCCACCCACTTAAGTAGCCCTTTACACATGTCTCAGGCCTGCCACAGCAGATCCTCTATGTGCTGTTTCACTGCCATTCGACTTGTCATTTAAAGCCTCTTACCAAGCCTTAATTTAGCTCCAGTATGTATTTTCCTCACTGCAAAGCAATAATCTCAGCAAAAGGGCTATATCAAGTGCTGCCTTCTTTTCTTTTGAAGGCCACAACGATTGGGTGGGGAGACTTGGGATGCCAGTCTTGAGTGCAAATTGTTAATGTGTGTATCACTGAAGTATCACTTGAATAAAAGATGGTCTGGTGCTATGAATTAACCAGTGGACAAAGTAGAATGACTTGAAGGAGCATCTGCAGATGAATAACCAATGCTGTACTTATAAGACTGTGAGTTCTTGTAGGCATGGGTGTAGTCATTGTCTGCCTGCTCTATTCTTTGTAATTGCCATAACTGGCTGAGTGATGTTTCCGAGGTGAATTCTGATTTATTCTGCGTCTGACTGTATTAGGGAGATGATGACTTGGACCATTTGTGGAAATCCTTTGAGGGGAATATGCATCACAAGAGTCACAGGGGAAGAAGGTGTTTCTGGAAACAGTCTTCACTTGCAGTAAAAGGTTAGATTAGCTGATCCTTTCTGTCATTGACCGGGGTGGCTCCTCCATTACAGCTGAGTAGTGCTGTCCCACTTAAATGCCCCAGATATTAAAAGTAAAATGGTAAGGAAGTTAATTCATTGTCATTTTTTTCATCAACCCGCCCAGAACCGAGTGTTAGGATGGGGAGGGGCTTGCTGAATGGCAGCATTGGTGGGCTGCCTGTGCAATAGTTTATAGTGAGCATGTCACTTTGGCTGGCCTTCTTGCGATGGCCAGCCTGACAGGTGCACTATAATCCACTCAACCCAACTGTCCTAGACTGCTGGTTTAAGAGCCTGCACAGCCCTCGATTCTCCTCGAGACCAAAGAGAGGCTGCTCCCTCCAATCCTGGTGCTGCGCCCATGCTGGTTAACAGCATGAGAGCAGCACCAGGATTGGTTAAGTGAGTGTTAGACCTGACATGCTTTAGGGTGGTCACCCCTAACTTTTTTGCCTGCCTCCTTCCACTTTTTGGACTCTGTTTTGGCTGGCTCTTAGACTCTAGCACTGGTCAGCAGTGGTAAAGTGCGCAAAGTGCATTTGCTCTCTCCCTTTAAACATGGTAACCTTGGATCATACCTGATTGGACTATTTAATTTACTTATAAGTCCCTAGTAATGTGCACTGTATGTGCCTAGGGCCTGTAGATTAAATGCTACTAGTGGGCCTGCAGCACTGGTTGTGCCACCCACTTAAGTAGCCCCTTTACCTTGTCTCAGGCCTGCCATTGCAAGGCCTGTGTGTGCAGTTTCACTGTCACTTCGACTTGGCATTTAAAAGTACTTGCCAAGCCTAAACCTCCCCTTTCTCCACATATAAGTCACCTCTAATGTGTGCCCTAGGTAACCCCTAGAGAAGGGTGCTGTGTGAGTGAAAGGCAGGACATGTACCTGTGTAGTTTACATGTCCTGGTAGTGTAAAACTCCTAAATTCGTTTTTGCACTACTGTGAGACCTGCTCCCTTCATAGGCTAACATTGGGGCTGCCCTCATACAGTACTGAAGTGGTAGCTGCTGATCTGAAAGGAGTAGGAAGGTCATATTTAGTATGGCCAGAATGGTAATACCAAATCCTGCTGACTGATGAAGTTGGATTTAATATTACTATTCTAGAAATGCCACTTTTAGAAAGTGAGAATTTCTTTGCACTTAAATCTTTCGGTGCCTTACAATCCACGTCTGGCTTGGCTTGGTTGACAGCTCCTTGTGCATTCACTCAGGCACACCCCAAACACAGGGTACTCAGCCTCACTTGCATACATCTGCATTTTGAATGGGTCTTCATGGGCTGGGGGGGTGGAGGGCCTGCTCTCACACAAAGGATTGCCACGCCCCCTACTGGGACCCTGGCAGACAGGATTGAACTGAAAGGGGACCTGGTGCACTTCTTAGCCACTCTTTGAAGTCTCCCCCACTTCAAAGGCACATTTGGGTATAAAACAGGGCCTCTGCCCTACCTCAAGAGACACTTGCTGGAGAAGAAACCTGAACCAGAACCTGCATCCTGCCAAGAAGAACTGCCTGGCTGCCTAAAGGGCTCACCTGACTGCTTTCTACAAAGGACTGCTGCCTTGCTGTTGCCCTGCTGCCTTGCTGAACTCTTATCTGGCTGTAAAAGGGCTCTCCAAGGGCTTGGATAGAGCTTGCCTCCTGTTCCCTGAAGTCTCAGGACCAAAAAGACGTATCTTTTTCATTTGGACTCTTCGTGCGCCGAAAATTTCGATGCACAGCTTGCTCCGCAGCGAGAAAATCGCTGCACACCGACGCTGATCGACGCGACGCCTTCAGGGCGACGGGAACTTCGACGCACGGCCTCGCAAGGACAACACTGCCCGACTTCCAGTGGGGAAATCGACGCAACGCCTGCCGTAAGAGCGAAACTTCGATGCACAGCCCCGCGGAACGATGAGCAGCCGGAAAACAAGCAGGAGAATCCACGCACAGACCCCCGGGACATCTGGTAATCCCTCGACCCACAGAAAGAGACTGTCCGCGCGCCAGAAAAAGACGCACGACTTCCCAGCGTGAAAAATAACGACGCAAGTCAGTGTGTGCTGGGGAGAAATCGACGCACACACCATTTTTCCACGTATCTCTTCTTCTGCGGCCCTTTGCGGAGATTTTCCACTCCAAACCAGGTACTTTGTGCTTGAAAGAGACTTTGTTTGCTTTTTAAAGACTTAAGACACTTTATATCACTTTTCAGTGATATCTCTACAATTTCACATTGCATCTTTATTCGTTTTTACCTGCAATTATCCAGATAAATATTATATATTTTTCTAAACACTGTGTGGTGTATTTTTGTGGTGTTATATGGTGTTATTGTATGATTTATTGCACAAATACTTTACACATTGCCTTCTTAGTTAAGCCTGACTGCTCGTGCCAAGCTACCAGAGGGTGGGCACAGGATAATTTTGGATTGTGTGTGACTTACCCTGACTAGAGTGAGGGTTCTAGCTTGGACAGAGGGTAACCTGACTGCCAACCAAATACCCCATTTCTAACAGTGAGTTAGCTAGGACCCTGGACATGAAGTGTTGAGAACAGGAGGACGTCTCTGCAGCAAGCATTCTAAGTAACTTTTAATTTATTTAATAGATGTTTTTATTTTCTTTCTGTTATGTATTTATTTTATGCACCCACCCATTAGCCCACCCCTCCAATCGTCGTACTTGGTCGGCCGCCGCTGGTCATTAATATAATTAGGAGGTGGCCATGTTCTTGAGGCCAGATGAGCATAGGTTGGCAAGTCTCCACTTTCCACAGATGTCAGTTTTGGATAAGTTGAGTTTCTGGTGGTCAATTAGCATTTTTTGTACCACAGTTTAGAGGCAATTGTCTAAAGCAGAGGACTACATTTTGATGGTTTTCTAGCTTCAGGATGACAACCACGGTTTCCTAGATGTAGATGGTTACATTGAAGAGCTTGAGACTGTCCAATAACATGAGGTAAGGCATGGAGACGAGTGGGAGAAGACCGATCTTTGCAACACGTAAGAATTGATGTTGAAGAGAGCTGAACAGCATAGTGGGAGTGACAAGATCCTTGACCTAATAGTGGTAGGAGACCATTTGTCTAGAATGGTTCCTTTAATGCTCATTTTTAGGTCTCAGTAGTGAGGTGGTGGTGGACAATATGAAAGGTGGCAGACTGGCTCAGAATTAATATTGCACAGCTGCTGCACTACTGGCACAGTGTCCTTCACCAAGCTCAAATTCTGTTTGACCAGACTGGTGGAGATCTGAAATATGGTTCCTTTGGTCCTGTCCCAATATTTCCCCTTAATAATAAGACATATGGGGGGGGGGGGCTTTTGAAAAGAATGTCCCAGTACAATTCCAACCTCCAATGGACTTTGCCATTTTAGACAGCATAGAAGAGGTTACAGATCTCAGTACACATGGGAAAAGGTCACTAGCCCCCATCCTCACCACAGCTAAACTGCACATATCAAGAAATTGGAAGACAGTGACACCACCTTCTTTATGTGAAAGGCCTGGCAAAGTGATCACATTGGCATCATATGGAAAGATGCACTACAAGATTAATTAAAAGAATTCAACCTTATCGCTCTCTGGCACTTGCCTAAGGTGCCCACAAAATGAGTACTGTCATTGTATTGCTGAAGAGACTTAAACTACCAGAGGGAGTGGACAGTAATTGCAAAAGGGCATGCCATGGTAGTACTTTCTAATAAGCCGTATACAGCTATCTTCAGCCCATGGTCAATGGTAGAACACTGAAGTCAGAGAAACTGTCACATCTATACTACAACCAAACCCTATGCAGTGATGAATCACTGAACATAATATGCAATGACTTCTACTTCGATCCTAATATGATTACCTATCCTGTAAAAACTATCTTTGAAAGAAGAATCCAAGCGAGAGGAATCATTTCTGCCATCCATCTGCACAGAATGTGACATCACTGGATTCCCCATTATTCTACTGCACAGGAAGTGACATCAATGAATATCTTGATCATCCATTTCACTCCCCTCCCTTCCCAGGTCCTACTTAATAGTTGCCACAGTGTTGACATGGAGGCGATGCATGCAGTGGGCGTATTGCTGACATAAGATGGCACCAAATGAAAGCCTGTTTGTCCCGGTCCGAGTCTGGACTGCATCCAGTGACATAAACCCAGGTCATCTCCCCTCCTGCTGCAAACCCCTTTGCACCCTCAAACCTGGCTACTGATCCATACACTGCTGCCTCGTAGCACCACACAATACTGAATGAGCATTCTCCTACTCTCCCTTGCACTTACCCACACCCAACACCTCACTCTGACACTCATACAATCTGGCAACCACCCAACCGCACTCCACACTTGCTCCTTAACACCCGCTCACTCGCCAAACACCCCACAGAGATTTTGGGTCTGCTTTACAATAATGCCCCTGACCTACTTTTTCTCATGGAAACCTTGCTGAACCCTGCATCAACAACTGACAGCACTGCTGCCATACCCGCCTTGCTACAAGATTGCTAGGAAGGGCAGACTTCACAAACCCGAATGTAGAATCACCATCATCCACAAGGAAGCCATCAGCTGCACAACATCCATGGACAAGTCATCCTCCAACATGGATCACTTGTCGTTCAAGCTCCACATTAAAACCAGCTTCACCCCAAGTAGCACTCCTCTATAGACCACTGGGAATGTGCACCAACCTCACTGACACCATCACAAACTTTGTTGCACTACTTGCTCTTGATGCTAGCAATTACATCCTACTTGGAGATCTAAACTTCCACCTGGAAGACAACACAGACCCCCAACTCAAGAGCACTCATTTAAGACCCTGGATGCATGGAGCTTACCCAACAAGCAAAGGGACGTACCCACATCCTCAGTCACTTCCTGGACCCTATTTTCACCAACATCCAAGTTAATGAGCACAAACCAGTGCAGCATCTCAGTCCCAGTCCAACGCACATGCACCACCGCTAGACCAGCCCACCAAAACTGCAACACTGCTCTCAACACCCACCAACTCAAACACAGCTACAGCCTTCCCTAAGTAATCAATAATTTCAACAATTGGATCATCTCTACCAACTCTCTGGCCCCCCTCGAACACAACAATACAACAAGATCCAGACCCCAGGCTAGTTGGTACACAGAGGAACTCTGACTGGTGAAACACCACTGCATTCAACTGGAGCTCAAATGGAGAATGAGCCAGGTCAATGCAGACAGGAACACATTCAAGTCTGATCTGATATACTACCATCAAATGATCCAGACCACTAAACGTGCTGCCTTCGAGGGTGTCAGCACAAGCTGAAGTAAACATCTTTGCCATTTTGAAAGATTTCGCCTCCCCATTGGCCAGCTTGAATGTGATCACTCCCTCGCAGCATCTCTGCAACAACCTTTCAATTCTTAAACAACTAAATTGCCCCAATTTGCAGCAACATCAGCCCATAACCAGACCGCACCATCTGCCTCCGATCTTATCCAAAAACCAATGATAACTGCATGGCCTGTCATCATCCCAGAAGAAACTGCCTTCATCATGAAGCCCATCCACTCAGGGGCCCCATCGAACCCCTTTCCCATACCACACCTATTCCAGAGAACTGCAACCCATCAACTCCCTACTCACACCCATTCTGAATGCCTTCATCTCTTCTGCGACTTTCCCAGATGCTTGGAAACACTCAACTTTTCTCCCACTGCTGAAGGAACCCACTGCAGATTCTTCAATACTTGCCAACTACAGACCAATCTCTCGGCTACCAATCCCAGACAAGATGTTAGAGAAAATCATCAACAGGGACTTCAGAGAATACCTCAATGACCACCAACTCCTCAACATCACTCAGTGTGGTCTCAGGCCCAATCATGGCACAGATCTGCCCTCATTGCTGCCACAGATGACATCCACATCTCTCTTGATAGAGGACACAGTGGTCCTCATCCAACTGGAGCATTTGAGTTTCCCACCCCATCCTCATCCAATGTCTACAAAACATTGGAATCCAAGGACATGCATTCCGATGGATCTGCTCCTTCCTGTCTGAAAGGACCCAGTCAGTCAGTCTGGCACCATACACCTTGGACACTTGTGACCTCATCTGCGGAGTTCTACAAGGATCCTCCCTGAGCCGGAACCTCTTCAACACGTACATGATCCTTCTAGCCAGCATCATCAGCTCTCATGATATAAATGTCCTCTCCTACGCTGACTACATGCAACTCATTCCCTCCCTCATGAACAAGACACCTAGTACCCGGATCAAGTTCAGTGCCTGCATTAGTGAAATTGCCCACTGGATGAAGACCAACTGTCGAAAGCGTAATGCCGATACCTGAAGCTTTGAATTGTGATCATGCTCCGTGCCCAATGCGTGTTTTGTCTCAGTGGTTAAGATTCTTTGCTTTCTGATATAAGTCCAATGTGTAGGTATCACTACCATTGCTACTCTTGTACACTGAGCTTGAGATTTGAACAATAAAAAGATTTCTATTAACAGAAATAAAGCTAAAGAGACATGTCCGCAATCGTGATCTTTGGGAAAAACACATCACCTTGGGACTCGACCTGGTAGCCAACCGAGCTAGAAATGACACTCAGCCCTACCACCCATGCCAAGGACCTCAGGATCGTCATTCACTTCAAACTTGACATGACCACCCAAGTCAATGCTTTCATCACCTCATACTTCCATACCATGAAGATGCAGAGGAAGATTCTCATATACTTCCCAATCAGCACCTGCAAAACCATCACACACCACCTGGTCTCAAGCGTTTTGGACTATGCGAACACCCTCTATTACTGGGAACAACAAAAAACTCACCAGAAGGTTATAGACCATTCAGAATCAAACTCTCAACCTCCCAGGCCACACTTGCATCACACCACACCTGAGGAAGCTCCACTGGCTCACCTTTAACAAACTAGCACAGTTCAAACTTCTTACCCACACTGCATAACACTGGTCCAGCATACCTCAACAATCTCACCTGCTTTCACATAACTTCCAGATGCTTCCGCTCATCTGGACTCCTATTTGTGCAAATCCCACCCATACGGAAAACCAGATCCAGTGGGTGAGCCTTCTCCTACATTGCTCCTAAAGTGTGGAATGACCTGCCGCTACTCAGAAGCCTCCTTCCTTCTTGAATTCCATTAGAATAGTAGTAGTCCTACTAGGCACTTTGTGTACCTTGACTCGCACCTTCTCAGCACCAGGATACCCTCCCAGGTGATAGTGTACTCAATAGATCTGCATTAAAAAACAGTCAGCTTACTTGTATTACTAGTTTTATGGTGACTTTTGTAGCTATTTGCTATTATCCAATTTAGCAGTTGTATTCATAGCTATTTGCTATAATCCAATGTATACTTTCATAAATATTCTATATTCATGGTCATGTTGGAAGCCACAAATATCTTAAATCAAAAAAATATGTCACAACTGTTTTTGCTATCTGTGTTCTTCAGTTGAACCTAGACTGAGGTCATGGCACAGTCTGCCAGGATGGAATCCAGTTTGGTGATCAAAGAGTAGATTTTCCTTGAGGGAGCTAGACATTAGTAAATGCTGCATGGGTTTGCAGAGGAATTACCTATTGGTGAGTAGGAAATAGTTGGCCCAGTCTTTTGGATGAAGGTTTAGCTTCTTCATGATAGGCTTGATGCAGTGAATAGGGTGGCGGTGAATAGAATGTAATTGAATGTTTAAAGTGGGTAATTAGATCACAGTTTTTTTTTTATATACAAGTCAAATTGCAGATCAGAGCAGTTTAGCACTATATAGGAAACCATGACTAGCAGAGCATACCCCTGCAAGCTATATCATTTCAACAAATCTGAAATGATAAACAGCCGAACAGAGATTCAAAATCAATAGGTAATCAAAAAGATCCTGGAATCTGAGTTTTATGGCAAAGACAGAGTTCAGGATTAAAGGTGGAAGAATTCATACAAGGGATGGACCTAACAGGATGTCAATATTTCTCATTATTTATTAAACTTTGTAGCTCTTTCTGATCTAAATGCAGCTATTTTAGATCTGATGAACAATGGATGTTGGGCCTGGCATTGTATTCGTTTTATAAGCTTTTTTTCAGCCATCAGATGAGAATGCCTTGGTGTTTTAGGGTATGTCTGTCCATAATTTGGCTCTGCTTAAGCATTTGCGCATTAGAGCCGTAAATAGTCAAGTATTTACAGCTCATATACCCTATACCTGGGTACTAGGTGGGCGTTTGTTGCACCTATCATATGTTCATCCAAGTTAATATTTGGGTAGCAGCTATAATTGCAATATGCTTAATAAGTGTTAATAATTTTGTGATTAATTTGAACTCTAGTGTTGTGAAAATGCCACTTCCTGTGATATTATAGTGGGTCAATGGGTGCATGATGTTATTTTAGCTACCCTTGTACTTATATGAATGTGCTACCGCTCAGAAAGGCAGTTGATCATTGCAAAGGGTCAAAGGCACAGTGCATGACTTATTGGAAGGGTATCTGGGAACTGAGGGCAAAAGTGGAATGTTATGTTTTAGTGATATTATTCAAAACCTGGAGGAAAGCAGCTGTGGTGAGGGCTGAGCTGGTGTCTCACATTAATGCTCCCTTTGAAAAATGTGTGATTGCAAGGGCCATCACTTCCACCCCAGACTAGGGGCATGCTGCCTTTAAAGTTTAGGGTACCTCCATGTTTTGAATAATACTCAGGTAGGCCTTGAGTATGTTGTATATGAGCCTCTCACTAGTAAGATAGGATAGGTTCCACCTCACACAAGAATTGATAGGGATCCGAGGCCCTGAAGAATGCCCTTGACCAGTAATGGCTTAGCATGAGGGCAGAAACATGTTGGCCTTAATGATTATAGTAACGGAATGAGTCATTATACAAAATAAATCCATTTATTTCCTGTTTTAATTTTGCAAACAGATACCACTATTAAAGGTGTGATTTACACTTGTTATCTGTTAGGTAATTTTATTTAGATGATTGGATCCCTGTATTATCCAGAAAAAACATATTTAAGAACCCCCCTCTGGGCTTATTTAACCCTGAGGTTGAGTCCGCCCAGGTGGTACTGTCCTACCTGGGTGGGGATAGGTGGTCAGTTATGAAGCATGACACTATTATGTGTGTGAGACCACCTATTCCATAAGGAGGAACCCCCAGTAAAGGTTCTAAATTAACAATCTTCATGAACTATCCCAAAAGATACTAACGGGATCACAGTAAAAGAGGGTATAACCAAAGGTTGGTACGGTCTTTCATCCCCTCCATACTTTTTGTATTCATGGTTACGACTTTAAGAGGTTCTCTCTTTCTGTGCAAGATTTCATTCAAATGAACCCTGCCTTGCTAAACTAAGGTTGAATTGTATCACACTGGGGAAGGTGGCAATGCAAATTTGGCATGTGCTCTCGAACTACAGAAGGGCACATGCTTAAAAAAAAAAAAATGAATACCTATCTCGCCTAATTGGAATATTTGAAGTAAAAATGCTTCCACTTGTCAATAGTGACATAAATGCTAGTGTAATGGGAGTTTGAGAGGTGTTAGGTCCAGAATCTGAAAATGCCTTGTTGTACTGTTGTATGCCAGGTGTGACCTATGAAGTCAGTTGGGAGGACAGTGGGCATTTAAATGGGAGCACCTTTTGCGACATGGCCCAAATGCCAACTTTTACAGAGGCAGTGAAAATGAATGGAATAAGGAAGTTGTTATCAGACAAAATGGTGACAGGGGCATCCACAGTAAATATGATAAAAAATAAACAAAGTTAAAGGGTTGGCTGCAGAAGCTGATCACAGCTTCAATCTAGATCATTGCCTGCCTCTCATACCTTCTGAACAAGCTGCTCTTCCCTGAACACAGAAGACTTTGTAGGAAGAACTGCACTATTTAGGAAAAACGTACAGGGATTGATGGAGAAGAGCAGAGACTTCATCCTTGGGACATTCACAACTATAGAACATGTGTTAGTGATTTTAATTTGGTGATAGGTCCCAGGACCCGCTGATGTCCTGAGTTATGCTCATGATTGTTAGAACAATCATCTACACTTACTATTTTTTTCTGATCCTAATATCTCTAGCAAGGTCAGCTTCATACCTTTTGCAAAGGATCTGTCAGAGGAACTTTGATTAAAATGCAGCATCCTTTGAACCATGCTCCAAAAAAGAGTGCAGGAATCTTTGATTGTTTGACTTTGTCAGGGATGTGAACAGCAATATAAATGATACATAGGGAGGCACTACATTCTATTAAATTGAAAACTGCTTTCGGCCTCGTAAGGAGTTTGGAAAGTGGTACACAACCCTTTGGGAACTGATTGGCAACACCTCGCCCTGAAATTGTCATTCTGGAGGTGGGTCTCAAGAAGGATGAAGAAAAATGTGGGATTTAATCTAGCGAGCAGGGACATTTACAAAGACGAGAGAATTGGTAATAAACACCTACAGCATAAGAGAGAAGCATGATTCATTAACAAAACATAAAATGGCCAACGTCTTCCGCTAGAGGGGTACTCCTTAAAAAAAGATTTTAAGTTGTTCAGTGTTTGAGGGGAGTGGGTCACCAAAGTGCTGCAAGTATTTGATTTTTTTTTTTTTTTGGTTGGTGGGGGGACATATCGCTTTGCATTAGAGCTCTTGTAATGATGCTGTACCCAATATACTGGACTGTACTTGCCACTAACGAGAGTGGTGTGAACGCACAAGCTAGGACTGTTATAACTTGAGAGATCTGATCGAGGTCCTAGCATAAAAACAAAGGGGATATATGTGAGTTAATTTTAAACTTATATTGAATGTATGGAAACCAAAAAGTAAAAAAAAATATTAAACTAAGACTAGGTAACGTGGAATGCATGGATCCTGTACAGGGCATTAAATGTGCCCACTAATGAGCAGGAACTTGGCACCTGGTGGAGAAATGAACAACTAACTGTGCACCAATTATCCAGGGGCACACAGGTAACAACACATTCTAGGGACGAGATTAGTTTAGTGTGATGACAGAAATGACTGATAAAGAAACTCATGGCTCAGTTTGTGGGAACCACACCTCTGGAAACCATGCCAGAAAGGAGTGTGGACTTTTAATGGGGGGGGCATATTTTCACAGACACAAATGCTGCAACCTTGAAGTCACAAATTCCTTGAAATGATTGGTGCAGCTTCACTTGGTGCCACGGGTAAGTAAAAACAACCCCGAAGATTGATAACCATACTTGTTGGGGCCCTGAAAGTTCAGACTCCGGCAACAAGCCAAATCGCCTATTAACCCCTTCCCTCCATGGACGTAATGGTTACGTCCGGTGGCGTAGCGCTGAGGTGCCACGGACGTAACCATGACATTCTGGTATAGGCCCTCGGGGGAAGTGCTTGCACCCCCCTTGAGGGCCCCCACCCATCCCCCCTCCTTACCCCCAAGGTCAGGGCTGGAAGGGGAATTGCTTCCCCTTTCATGTCTCTCTGTGCATTCCTGAAGCACGATTGTATAGCGATTGTGCTGCAGGAATGCCAACTAGACACCAG
The DNA here is from genome assembly GCF_031143425.1 of Pleurodeles waltl. Classification (NCBI taxonomy): domain Eukaryota; kingdom Metazoa; phylum Chordata; class Amphibia; order Caudata; family Salamandridae; genus Pleurodeles; species Pleurodeles waltl. The sequence goes on along the minus strand of NC_090440.1, from coordinate 1,304,207,074 downwards.
GGAGTTTGTTTACTTTCGGTAAACAAAGAAGGGGAGTGGCCCAAGAGGGGCAATTATAAGGCAATTTCTGTCCCCCCCCCCCCCCCCACCCCCCCTGGGCAGATTGGCCTATATTAATTAGGCGGATCTGCCCCCGGGGGGAGAAACCATTAGGCACCAGGGATTTATCTTTCTGTTTCTATATTGATAAGGGGAGTGACCCCTTAGGCAAGGGTCACTCCCCGGGGGGCAATTTCTTTTATTAGGCCTTTTATTAATTAGGCCCATCTGCCCCCAGGGGGGCGGAAACCACTAGACACCAGGGTTTTAAAAAAAAAAGTATTTATATTGATAAGGGGAGCGACCCCTTAGGCAAGGGTCGTTCCCCCTGGAGGGGGATTGTTTTTAGGCCATTTCTGCCCCACTAATTTCTATTAGGCCGATCTGCCCCCGGGGGGGGGGGGCAGAAACCATTTAGGCATCAGGGATTAGTATGTGTATGTGTGTGTTTTGTTTGGCGGTGCAGCTCTTTGGGTAAGGGTTGCTCCCATGGGGGAACATTACTGTTGGCCATATCAGCCCCTTGGGGCAAAAAGGCCTATTTTTGGAAGGCCCATCTGCCCCAAGGGGGGCAGACACTCGACCAGGGAAGATTTGTTTTCTCAAAATAAGAGGGTGTTAAGGCCATACCCCCCACCCCAAATAAATGGGGCCAAAGTTGTCCTCCTGCCCACTAGTGGGCAGATGGGGCAATTACCCCCGATCCACACCTGGGGGGAGGGCGGGCAGAAAGTTTTTACTAGATGCCAGGGAATTAAAACAAAAAAAAGAAATAATGTGGTAGTGGCTACCAACCAGTATGGGCATGCTTATTCCCCCACCGCAACTGAAGAGGGTAACAGTCTTTCAGCTCTCCCCCCACACACTAAAACATATTATCCCATGGCAAGCAATAGGACATTTGATTATTTTGGGTTTTGGTTTTACATTTGGGCCATGAGAGCTTGGCTAACTCTCAAAATTGTCCCACTTAAAATGGTAAGGGCTGCACTTTTTGGGTCTTGGGACGCTGCCATGTAGAAAAATCCACAAGCCCTAGACACATCTGAAAACTAAACATCTGGGTGAGTCCAGGGTGGTGTGCTTCACATGCACCCATCACCATTTTCTTACCCACAATACCCTGCAAACCTCCAACTTTGCTGGAAATCACACATTTTTTTCCACATTTTAGTGATGGAACCTTCTGGAATCTACAGGAATCCACAAAATTCCTACCACCCAGCATTGTCTCATCTATACTGATAAAAACTCTGCCCCACTTGTAAGCCTAAAAATGTTTTTTTTCAAACTGCCCTTTTGGACCCGCTTTGGTTCCCCCTCAATTTCAACATGTTTTTGGCTCTTTCCTGTCACAGTGAGGTATCATTTTTACCGGGAGACAGAGAGGAACGTTGGTGGGTAGGAAGTTTGTCCCGGTGCAGTGATCCCACACAGAAATGTGGGGAAAATGTGATTTTTTTTAATTTTATTTTTTAGCTAAATTTGAGGTTTGATGAGGATTCTGGGCAAGAAAACATTGGGGGATCCATGCAGGTCACACCTCCCTGAATTCCCTCGGGTGTCTAGTTTTCAGAAATGTTTGGGTTTGGTAGGTTTTCCTATATGGCTGCTGAGCCGAGAACCAAAAACGCAGGTCCCCCCGCAAAAACAGGTATTTTAGTATTTGATAATTTTGATGTGTCTACACAGGGGGTCATTCTGACCCTGGCGGTCGGAGACCGCCAGGGTGAAAAAGACCAAAGCACCGCCAACAGGCTGGCGGTGGTTTCTTCTCCCATTCCAACCGCGGCGGTAAAGCCGCGGTCGGACCGCCGGGGCCGGTGGTTTTCCGCCATTTCTGCCCCGGCGCTGCCCTGGGGATTATGACCCCCTTACCGCCAGCCTGTTTCTGGCGGTTTTCACCACCAGGAAGAGGCTGGCGGTAAGAGGTGTCTTGGGGCCCCTGGGGGCCCCTGCACTGCCCATGCCACTGGCTTGGGCAGTGCAGGGGCCCCCTACCAGGGCCCCGGGCAGCTTTTCACTGCTGCCTAGCAGACAGTGAAAAGCGCGATGGGTACAACTGCACCCGTCGCACGGCCGCAACACCGCCGGCTCCATTTGGAGCCGGCTTCTGTGTTGCGCCCTCATTCCCGCCGGTCCAGTGGGAATGTTGGAATGGGGGCCGCGGAGTGCGGCTGCATTGGCGGCCGCATGGCGGTAGCCGCCCGCCAAGGTCGGAATGACCCCCATAGTGTTTTAGGGCATTTCCTTTTGCGGGCATAGGCCTACCCACACAAGTGAGTTACCAATTTTATCAGGAGACTTGAAGGAATGCTGGGTGGAAGGAAATTTGTGGCTCCTCTGTCACTGATATGTGAGGAAAAAGTGTTTTGTTGGCCACATTTTGAGGTTTGCAAAGGATTCTGGGTAACAGAATCTGGTGAGAGCCCCACAAGTCATCCCATCTTGGATTCCCCTAGGTGTCTAGTTTAAAAAAAAAGTACAGGTTTGGTAGGTTTCCCTAGGTGCCGGCTGAGCTAGAGGCCAAAATCCACAGCTTGGTACTTTGCAAAAAACAGCTCTGTGTTCTTTGGGAAAATGTGATGTGTCCACCCCTTTGGTAGCTTGACACGAGCATTCAGGCTTAACCTGGAGGCAATGTGTAAAGCGTTTGCACAGCACACACATTGCCTCCAGGTTAAGCCTGACTGCTCGTGCCAAGCTACCAAGGGGGTGAGCAGGGGTTGTCTTGGACGTCTAACTCCCTAGCCCTGACTAGAGTGGGTAAGTTCTGCCTGGCTGAGGTGCATACCATAGCCAACCAGAAACCCCATTTCTAACATTGGTTGTCAGCGGTGAGGATAGGACTTGCGCTTGCACAGTACCTTGTGACTCATTTTTGCACCGCAAATTGCACTTAGACCATTACATGTTTTAATTCTCTTTTCTTAAATTATTCTCCTGTTCTCTCAAGCTAGTCATTTTATTTTTACTCCTGTGTTGTATACTCGCACTTTTGACTCTTGTGTTTACGCTAGTGTTGTGCTCTTAACAAAATGGAGTCCACCTTTGATATGGATGATATGTTGTATTACACTCTGGAAGAGTTAAGGGGATTCTGCAGGGAGAGAGGAATACCTTTTATAGAGGCTGAAGCCCATGAAGGGATCATCAGGAGAGCCGAGTTTAATTTTGAGGAGGCAGACTACATAGCACAAAAAGAGGCCCAAGAGAGGGATGGTTCTGAGGGAGACCCTAGAGAGACCTACGGGAGTAGTGAGGACTCTGAGGAAGAGGGTCCCCAGTCCACACCCCAGGGGGATAGTGACCCCGAGGAGTTAGACACTGAAGGAGAAGATGACTGGCCAGGGATGCCATTAGAGAGAAAGGACCCCATAGATAGGGAGTCCCTTACTGGGTCCTTGCGTAGCAGCAGCGCCACCTCCCAGTCCCTGTCACCTGAGGAGCTCAAAGATAGGTGGGAAGAGAGGGACCTGAGGCTTCAGCTAGCTAGGCTGGCCGTAGAAGAGAGACAGGCTGAGGTTGAAAAAGCCTTAGTCCAAGAGAGGATGGCAGAGGCTGAAAGGGCTCGCTCTAGAGCGCAGTCTTACAAATCTGGACTCACCAGTAATGCAGGTGGAGTCCAGTGGTGGCAGCATTTGTAGTGTTAGGCACAGTCCTTACCTACCCACAGATTTGGTACCCGGGTTCAAGGAGGGAGATGACATACGTCAGTGGCTTAAGGGGTATGAAGAAGCTCTAGTTGCACGCAGGATTCCTGAGAAAGATTGGGGAACTGTCCTAGAGAGCTATGTTCCTGAGGTGGAAAGGGATGTCCTACTGGCCCCAGAAGGGAGTGACAGGCAGGGCTATCCCCACATCAGAAAGGCCCTGATAGAAAACTATTGTCTCACCCCTGAAGACTACAGGTTGAGGTTCAGAGGCAGCAGGAAGCAGTCTCACCAGTCTTGGGAGGATTTCATGGGGACTTGTCGCCAAGCACTAACAGGATGGGTGGAGGGTAGCAGAGCAACCACTTATGAAGGGCGGTTTAGTCTCATTGTAAGAGAACACATGTTCCGTTGCTGTTTTTCAGAGCTACGCCAACACCTGTCTTACTGTGAGTTCTCTGACCCCAGGGAACTTGCAAAGGAGGCTGACCTCTGGCTTAGTGCCAGGGGAGCTGACCAGACACCAAGGGCTGTTTTAGGTTCACCCCTGGAAGGGGTGGGGGAGGTTCTGGGTAATTCAGGCCAAATTCTGAACGTGGAGGGTGCAGGATCCAGAGGGACCTGTCTTCTTACGCATGTCTTGGAAGGCACCAGGAAGGGGCCCCAAGGCTGGAATTTAACTGTTCCCGGTAAAGTTTTAAGTGGGGAGGAAGTAGGATTGTTAAGGACCTGTCCTCTTACGTATGCCTTAGAGAGCTCCTTCCCGGTGCACCGAGGCGAGAATTTAACCAACCCCGACAATGTTCTGAACGGGAAGGGTGCAGGATCCACAGGGACCTGTCCTCCTCCGCAGGTCTTGGAAGGTACCCAAGAGGGGCCCCAAGGCGGGAAGGTAGTCGTTACCGAAGGCCAATCCTGTAAAAAGGATGCCCTAAAGTCTGAAGGAGAAGGGGGGACACCTGGGAACAGGGTTGCTCCAACTCTGGAGATCAGCAGCACCACCCTCAGAGAGGGGGGCAGGTGCTTCCTTTTGAGGGTTTGAGGGAGGGCACTCCCCTGACTCCTGTCCAGCAAAAGGGTATCGTCCCTAGGTTGGAAAACCAGATCATGGGCAACCCCCTGGATCTGAAAATAGAGACTGCTGTAACCAGCATCTCTACTGGTGCATTACCTAGGGATTCAGTTCCTACAAGGGGGGATTCACTGGAAAACACTTCCCTGACTCCTGTCCAGCAAAAGAGTAACGTCCCTAGGTTGGAAGATGCATGCCCTAGGGATTCAGTTCCTGTAAGGGAGAGTTTGAGGGAGAACGTTCCCCTGACTCGTGACCAGCCCAAGGGTACCGTCCCTAGGTTGGAGAACCAGGTCCAGGGTAGCTCCCTTGACCTGGAGGTGGAGAAGGCTATCCCCAGTCTCTCTACCATTACTTCTGGGAGTCTCACTCTTGATGGGAGGGTGCAGAACTCTAGAAGGAGGTGCAGGAGGAGGAAAGGCTCTTTCCTGACCCTAGCCAGAGGGGAAGGACCCTGGGTTGGGAGACCAGTTACAGGGGGGCTCCTCTGAACTGGTGGGTGAGCTGACCAGGACGACTGTAACAGTCCTGGCAGTTCTGGATTCTGGGGGTACAACTCCTCCTCGGAGGAGGTGGAACCCTAGAAAGAGGGGCAGGAGGAGAGATTCTCCCCTGGACCCTATTCAGGCTATGGGACCAGTCCCTAGGCTAGAAGACCAGTGACAGGGGGTAACTCCTGAACTGGTAGGAAGGAGAGTGGAAACAGGATGCTATGCGCCTGGGGCTCCCGCCCCCCACTCTGAGAGGCTTCAGAGGCCCCGGGCTGGCCTGGGACCTGGCTCTGGCCACAGACAACTAGGACGCCTCCATGGGTTAGCTTAGATTGTCTTGGGAGCATAGACAGAGGAATTCAACTGGGTTCAGATTGGCGTAGAACTGGATCATGTCCCTGCAGTTGCGGGCCAGGGTCCTGGTTCTATCGCCCTAATCAGGGAAGTCCATCAAGGTATTGATTGTTCTCCCCTGGCTTTGGGCTGGTAGGGGGTCATGTTGGACCTGGCCCTTTTACAGGGTCATTCCCCAGACATTTTTGCTTTTTGCCTCCTTATTTTTCTGACCTTTGTTGGCTGACGTTTTGACTCTGAGCACTTTTTCACTGCTAACCAGTGCTAAAGTGCATGTGCTCTCTCTTACAAATTTGGTATGATTGGATTATAACTGATTGGCATATTTAATTTACCTATAAGTCCCTTGTAAAGTGGTATCCCTATACCCAGGGCCTGTAAATTAAATGCTACTAGTGGGCCTGCAGCGCTGCTTGCGCCACCCACTGAAGTAGCCTGTCAAACCTATCTAAGGCCTGCTAGCGCAGAGCCTGTGTGCACAGTTTCCTGCCACAGGGACCTGGCATCTAAATTTACTTGCCAGGCCCAGAACTCTCCTTTTACTACATGTAAGTCACCCCTAAGGTACGCCCTAGCTAGCCCTTTGGGCAGGGTGCCATGCATGTAGAAGGAAGGACATGTGCCATGTTGCGTGGCCTGTCCTGGTAGTGACAAACAGCCTAACTTGGTGTCTCACTGCTGTGAGTGCTGACACTTCATAGGATTGCATTAGAAATGCCCTGCCTTATGTGTAAGGGGTATTGTCTGATTTATGAGGGGTAGCATAGGCATGTTTGGTATGGTTGTGATAGTGGTGAGAAATGCTGCTTACTGGTGTAGGTGTATTTTTTATTACTATCACAGAAATGCCACTTCTAGAAAGTGCGCATTTATCTGTGCTTATAACTTTGTTGTTTTGCAGCTTGCCTCCAATCAACATCTGGGCAGACTGACAGTTGGGGCTTTGTGCATACTTCTCAGACAGCCTGAATACAGGGAGGGTGGAGGTGACACAGAGGTGCATCTACATATTGTAAAGCCTTCCTGGGCTGAGAGAAGGGAGAGGCGGGGCACACCTCTATTTGTAAAGGCTGTGCCCTGGCCTCACACAATAGGGTCGTTAACCCCCCACTGATGTTTGGAGCCTGTGCTGAAAGGAGAGAGGGGGCACTCCCAGAACCAGGTGTAACTGGCTGGAACCTCCTCTCCCTACCATTGTAAAACACTGTAACAACTGACTATGTACAGGGGAATTTTCCCCACAATTTGAACATTCTTGGAACTTGAAACTGGACACAGAACGCTGATGAATGGACTCACCAGGAAACCACCTTGGACTGCTGCTGTTGTGTTGACCTGTGACCTGCCTGGTCACTAGGAGGAACTGCCACCATCTGCACCCCCTTGTGCTGGCCTGTAGCTGGGCCCACCAGCCCTGTGCTCCTCTTGTTCTGGTTGCTCCCAGGGGCAGGGTGCTGTGGCCCCTCACCCCTTCAAACCCTTCTACAACCTTTGCCCACAGCACCTTCCCAAGGGTGTGCTTGTTGTGGCTGAGGGAAAATCACAGCCGCAGCCCAGGCTGCAGAATTGACCGGCGCGCTGTGAAAAGTGCTTTATTTTTAGCCCAGATCACCGCCGCAGCCCAGGGTGCCGAAACGGTCTCCGCGCTGTGTACAGCGCTTTATTTAGAGCCCGGATCACCGCCGCAGCCGGGTCCTCCAACTAACATGGAGCGCGGGGATCGCACTCACCTCCGTGCCCCCAGGGCACCTACAAACTAACTGGAAGGAGCGAGCCGCTCCTACCGTGTCCCCGGGTGACGTGCCCTTTTCAGAGTGCCCCCGGGGCACACCTCGGTTCCCCTTCTGGAAAACTGCTTCAGTTCGGAGAGGGAAGGCAGACGCGCGGCTCGCGCACCGGATCGGGTGCGGCCGCCTGTGGAAAGCAGGTGCAGAGCCTCATCGGAGGCCCCTGCTTCTCCCGTTACTTCAGACGGGAGCCGCACCGTGGACAAGGGCGGCTGCCTCTCTACCAAGCAGGACGCGAGGGAGAAAGGGAGTTCCCTTTCCCCCGGTCACTGCACTAGGGGTGCGATCGCCCCGACTACACTAAACCTTTGGCTTTTGGGCCCCCCCCTTCGGAGAGGGCCATTAGAGGCCTGGGGGCCCCCCAAAGGTCACGGGACCCCAGAGGGGCCCGTTCTTTCTCACAAGGGAGAGGGCGCTGATCGCCCCTCTCCCCCACAGACACCGCATGGCCCCCGTGTTGCGCACAGGAGCGACGGGGGGGCCCCCCGTATTCATCTCTAGGCACTGGAAGTGTCGCTTCTACCAGAAACCAGGTACTGTTTGTATTAGGCTCCTAGAGCCTAGATTTCCTAGACTTGTGGATGTTTTCCATTTCCTACTTGGTTACTGTGCCTACATATATGTGCTTGTGTTCCTTTTATGGGCATGTCTAGCTGATATGTAATTATATGACTTGTGATATATTCTCTAATGGTTCTTTTATTTAGGGATTGTTCATGACAAGTGCATATATCTTTTACTCTAATTCCTGACTACTGCTTATGTTGCAGAATCCTGAGTACTTGCGTGTTCTAATGTGACAACTGCATATTCTTGCAGAGTATTAGTAACTTGTGTAACATTCTGACAACTGCTAAGGTAGCAGGGTATTACTTACGTGTAATGTTGGTCTAATTATGTTTTGTGCGATGCAGATTATTTTTACATAGCTCAGAGTTGTGTTTACTTTGTAGTGTACATTTTGCGTCACATGTGTGTTATGTGTGTTGTGCAAACGCTTTACACGGCCAGGTCCAACACCTACCCATGCAAGTGAGGTACCATTTTTATTGGGAACCTTGGGGGAACACAGTGTTATTGCCCCTTGTCTTTCTCTATATTTTTTCCTTCCAAATGTAAGACAGTGTGTTAATAAGTCATCTATTTGAGAAATGCCCTGTAATTCACATGCTAGTATGGGCACCCCAGAATTCAGAGATGTACAATTAACCACTCCTTCTTAACACCTTATCTTGTGCCCATTTTGGAAATACAAAGGTTTTCTTGATACCTATTTTTCATTCTTTATATTTCAGCAAATGAATTGCTGTATACCCGGTATAGAATGAAACCCATTGCAAGGTACAGCTCATTTATTGGTTCTGGGTACCTAGGGTTCTTGATGGGCCTACAAGCCCTATATATCCCCGCAACCAGAAGAGCCCAGCTGACGTAAGGGTATAATGCTTTAAAAAATCTGACATTGCAGGAAAAAGTTACAGAGTAAAACGTTGAGAAAAATGGCTGTTTTATTTCACCTCAATTTCAATATTTTTTTATTTCAGTTGTGATTTTCTGTAGGAAAACCTTGTAGGATCTACACAAATTACCCATTTGTCTACTTTTCAGAAATGTTTAGCATTCTGGGATCCAGCATTGTTTTCAAACCACAGGCCTTCTGCAGCCATTTTTTCCCATTTTTTTGAAAAATGAAATTTTCTCTGTATTGTGGCTAATTTCTTGGTCTCCTTCAGGGAAACCCACAAAGTCTGGATACCTCTAGAATCCCTAGGATGTTGGAAAAAAGGATGCAAATTTGACGTGGATATCTTATGTGGACAAAAAGTTATGAGGGCCTAAGCGCGAACTGCCCCAAATAGCCAAAAAAAGGCTTGGCGCCTGAGGGGGGAATAGGCCTGGCAGCGAAGGGGTTAATACGACACAAAATCTGGTACAGAAGGTGCTGCAAGAATAGTGATGCTGGGATGAGAGCACAGATATTCCAATATAAAGTAATGAACTAATGGGAAAGTAAAACAACTGAGCTGACAGGAGTGTGGCAATCTTTTTGTTATCTAAAGCTGGTGTATCAGAGTGCTGCTATGTAAGGTGTTGAACGACTTGGTTCAGATATAGGGAGAAAAGGGTTGGAGCGAATACACAACCCTGCTACCTTGATCGGATCAGTGAGGTCACCCTGGTTCCCCCAACAAACGTTTGCAAAGTTGGCTTCGTGTAGTCGAATAATTATGGTCAGAAGCCCTAGAAGCATTCCCATCTCATTGAGAACCTCCCAGAGTTTACCACTAGGGACCGGGTCAAAGGCAGTTTTGAGGTCTATAAAGGCTAAATAGAGACTCCCCTTCCCTAGCATCACAACCCTCCAATACAGGAGCAGGAACCAAAACACCTGTTCTATGGTGCTTGTTTTGCACCTAAAGCCAGCCTGGAATGGGGATAAGATGTTAATCTCAATAATCCAGTCTTGAATTTTTGATAGTAGTGCACAACAGAATACCTTTTGCAATGTGTCAATAAGGCTTATGGGCCTGTAGTTAGCAGGTAGAGACCTATCGCCTTCCTTATAGAATGGTATTACCTCAGCACCCCTCCATGACTCAGGAATGGGGGCTCCCCTAGTGATTGCATTGGATAGAAAAAGAATGTACTCAGCCCATTTGTCAATGTTATAAAGAAAGAGGACCCCGGGAATTCTGTTGGTGCCAGCAGCTTTTAGACGTTCTGTTATTTATTGGATCTCAAATGTCTCCCAGGTTAAACAGCCTGCCCCACTAAGTAGTATTTAGCTGGGGTGGGAGTGAAGGGACATGGGTGGTTGCGAGATGGCTTTTGACAGGGAGTTGAACGGTTGACACCAGTCTGAGGGCTGAATGTTATTGCCAATTGCGGGAGCCCCCTTTAGGTTTTTTTTGTTTACCATAAGCCAAAATGATTTGGAGCCCCTGTGTTCACAAGCAGCCTTCATGAGTCCCCATCTTTCGTCCTCTCAGTTCTTCCTAGCCTTGTACTGCATATGCTTATACACATTCCACAGAGTCCTAACTCGGGCAACGTCTTTTTTCTTGATTGCACTGATTAGATTTCTTCGGGCCAGCCGACAGTCTCGATTAAACTAGTGGTCTCCCTCGCAGGGTAGAGCGCTACCAGTATTATGGGCAACTGGCAAGGTTAGTAGCAGTTCTAATCTTTTGAAGAACCCAGTATGTACATCTAGTAGGGAGGAGCAGTTTCCCTCTTCCTCTTCCATTATGGTTATCAGTGCTACGCAGTATGTCAGATCTTGGTTGATAGTAGAGAGAATGTCATTTTGCAGGACGACCTTGCTCCATCTTAGATGCCATCTGCTGTGCTCAGCCTGAACCTCCTTAGTTATTTTGGCGGTGGTTGTCGCAGTAGGGGCCCTTCCCCAAGGGGGCTCTAAGCTAAGGCAGAGTGGATTGTGGTTGCTATCCATTTGGGACTGGAATACCATATTGTCTACCAAATGCCAGTGTCTAAGATCCATCAGAATATAGTCAATGCAACTCTTTCCCTGTGCGCCAATGAATTTATGTGCGGCATGCCTTTCGGATTTGGTTCTTCCATTGAATGCCATCAGGCCATGGCCAAGGGTCAGAGTGTTTAGTAGCAGGGCAGCCTGGTGCCACTTCTTGATAGGGTGGAGCTTGAGCCTAGGTATATGCCATAGGTTATCTTATTCCCTAAAATTGCCTATATTATCCAGACCAAGGGTTTCAGAGGTGATATTAAAGTCCCCCGCTACAATAAGGGCATGTTTAGGTGGTCTCTCAGTTGGTTCTCAAGGAACTGCAAGGTGACAGAGTGGTCAGGCCCCTTGTCCCCCTAGCATAGATGTTGAATATGTCTGTGGCAGTGGTCCCGGAACCCTTGAGACTAATAACAAGGATACCAGGGCTGCTAGTAAGTAACAATTTCACTACACACTGCAGTGCGATTCTTACCCATATTAGGAGGCCTCCCAATGGATGACCCACCTTACTAGGGACAGCCGATATATGGCAGGTTGCATAACCAGGTTTGTAGGCAGGTTCTGTTAGCCAGGCTTGTTGGAAAATACATATGTCATGTTGGTCAATAAAGGTATTCCAGTGAGGCAATAAAAGTTTGGATTTGATATCTGCCACGTTCCAAGAAACAATGTTTACTATCCACCCTGTGGTCATGGTATTAGGCAATGGGTAAGTATTTATCTGGAAATCTAGGGAACCTATGAGAGGTCGACAGGCTTCCTTGGTAGCTGGTGCAACATCTTTGGGTGGTACAATAGGGGCCTTCCTGTCTGTCTGGTCGGGCATGTCTGCTGGGTGACTAATAGTGCAGAGGCAGTTGTCGGGATTAGGTGTATCGTAAGAGGCCTGCGCCTCTGGCTCTAGGGGTTAATCTAGCTTGGAACAAACAGTACCATTGTGTAAAGCAGAGTGCAGGGGTGGCACATGAGGAGAAGTGGGTGGATCGAGTTCAAACTGTATAGAAGACCCTTCCGAAGGATTAGTTCTTTGATCTAGGGCCACTAGATGATAAGCTAGCTGCCCGTTTTCTAAAAGAAACTCAATACAGTGACGGTGAGCCCAAAGTCCTATGCCGTCTGGCCCTAAAGGTATCTTTCCTTAGGGCCCTGAATAACGGCAAACAACGCTGCCTTGATTGCTCCATCTGCAGGTTGGGGCTCAGGGGCCCCATGCCCCTCACCTACTGCTGCTGCCTCATTGACCCTACCAACGTCATCCTCATCCTTGCCTCACCTGACGTTTGGTTGTCGTGGCTCGTTTGAGCGGGCGAAGGCTTGAACCTGGGGGAAAACACGGAATCCGCAGCGAGGCGGGGAGTGTGTGCACAGGGGGATACGGGGTGCATAGAGTCTTAATCAGCCCTGTCTACCTTAGTAGGACTTTGCAGAGATTGGTACAATCTAACAATTTATTCAGCACTCTCCAAAGCAACCTCCAAGACATTTATTTATTTATTTATTTATAATTATAATTTCAATCATAATCTGCATGCTTGTGCCTGCCCCCCCAACCCCTGTTGGCAAGGGGGTCAACCAGGGAGGAGAGGCAGCGCAGGAGAGACTCAGAAGAGGTGGTAAATCAAGTACCCGTGGCCTTTTGGCATTATACTTAACATTATGCGCTGGTGTCAACATCTTTTGGGGGCCCTCAATCTCGACCTGAGGTGGGACTACGTCCCCCAGGCAACCTTTGCAGCAGAACTCGCACTCATAAGCGCCCCTTCACTCATGCAGTGCGGGACACTCTGGTGTCAACATCTTTTGGGGGCCCTGAATCTCAACCTGGTGTGGGACTACGTCTCCCAGGCACCCTTGCAGCAGAACTCGTGCTGTTAAGCGCCCCTCCACTCACGCAGCGTGGGACGCGCCCGTTTGTGTGCCAGGGCAAAGACCGGGCCAAGACGGGCCCATCTTCGCCCGTCATCGCCTGCTAGAGGCTGGGCTGGGCGTTATTATCCAAGAAGTAAGTTAGAAATTTATTATCTCTAAGACTGATTAACTCGGTTATATACTCTGCTGTTTATTATCGTGCAACTTTGAGATGGGGAAACAGAAGGCTGTGGATACTCGTATATATGCCAGCGGGCCAAAGAAATCTAGGAAACGGCTAACAATTAAAACAAGTCTTATACCCAACCAAGGAAGTCATTCCTTAGAAGACATAGACATTCTAATAGAAGAAGTGGAGGCTATTTTAAGAGAACTCTAACTCTGACTTTATGACAGAGTCCCCCGTTAAAAAAATACCAGACATATTTAAGAAAAAACAACAGCAGCCCAATTCTTCCAAGGAGACTGTACTAAAAAAGACTACTGAAACAACTGGGTTGGAATTATCCTGAATACCCTTTAGTGGTTTGGACATAGTGTCGAATATCACAGGTGGCCCTCCAGTAGGGGATGAGGCTCCCTGTCCACCCCTTAGCCCTGAGGTTGTGTTAATATCTATGATCCCATGCTCAAATCGGTATGGGCTTTTGGGGAACAATGAAGGACCTTGTAATGCTATTACACACAAACATATTGGGACATGTATGGATGGTGGTGTTGACATCAATCCACCCTTGGGCTCGGATAGATCACTGAGATTGCATGACAACCTTGACTTGGCCTCTGTCCATTATAAATTAGATGAAGTGAAGAATTTGGTGCTGTCACTGACTAAACTATTGAGGAGGGATTCCAGGTTGGCATGTGGTTGTAGCTGCTCTCGATCAAGATTGGATGTACCCTACTCCGTTACGAGGGGTACATCCACTATTGTAGCTGAATGTAATCCTCGATTTCAAGTAGATAATCAATACCTACAACCCGGTTCTACCCCCACCTCTATTCCATCAGCTCCACATACTGAAGGACGATGCTTCTCCTCGCGAGTTCATTCAGCATAAGCGTGTGATAGATATTAAAAATCAGAGTTGTACCAGGCTTGGTAGATCTGGTAAAATTACACCCATTGATCACATTAAGGATAAACTTGGGGCAACTGGCTCTCAGGTTCTGAGTGGAGCAGCCAACTCACCGCTCTGAGTCACCCGATGATGCTTTATATTCGATTGGAATGAGATGGGTTACACGTAAGAAGCAGGCCCAAGCTTCTGGGAACCAAGGGGAAACACTGTTTATGGTTGAAGTACCCAAATTGTCTCAAGGGGTCGTGGAAAACCAGAATTCCTTTTTAAATAAGGTTATATACTGGCTGAGAGTCCAGCAGAAATGCCTTTCTGTTATCCGTGCAAATATTGTGGAGGTGGGTCGACACTGTCAGCCCGGATCCAACTTTGACTTTATCTCCATTCGCTTTGTGGATAGATTGTTAATGAATAATCTTATTGACTTTGAACTGTGTACTTGCCATATCAGAGATTCTAGTGGAGTTGGTATTAGACTTAAATCCTCTCCTCCCTCCGCTGGCCTACCTACAAATTATGAAGATGCAAATGCAGGAAGGCTAATATTAGCTGTAGATGTGATCTGACCTTGACAGGAAATAACTTGCACTTACCACAGGGTATTGATTGACTACCCACTGATCCCAATTTAATAACTTCTACTTGGGGCCCGGTTGGTAGGCTAGGGGTGTCCAATAACTTTGTTTGTCTTGGGGAAGCTCAGTGTCTTGACTCTAATTTGGCAGCTTCTAGTTGGGGTTTGGCGGGTTGGACTGGGGTGTCTATCGAGTCTGATGACTATGGGGAAGTTCAAGCCCTTGAGCCTAGTGATATGGGAAATAAAACTGAACTTTCTATCATGTCTTGGAATCTGGCTGGGCTGGGTAGGAAATTGTTGGATCCTGACTGGACCAATTATATAAATAAACAGGATATATGTTTATTCCAGGAAACATGGGCTGCGGACCATGTTTGCTTGGATGGGTTTCTATCTTATCAAGTGATGGCCCTACCTGGGGATGGAAATACTGGTCGGGCCAAGGGAGGCTTACTGATATTCGTTAATAAGAGGTTACAGTGCAGTCATTCTATTGGATGTCAGGTTATGGCCAACGCTGGAGGATATGAAGGTGGAATTCCATTTTGATAGTGATCATAATCCTTTGCTTCTTGCCTCATGTAGCATTGATTTTAGGAGGTTTTTTAATATTCATCATACTGTTGTCCCTGAGCCACAACTGAATAATAGTCTTACCCGTGTCAGCTGGCCAAACGTTTTGTCTAACCCATATACGATCAGGGAGATCTATAAATTGTTCATTGGTGTTATGGCAGATTATGAGGGACATAAGGTTGCCGACCTTCCAATCCTTACCATCCATGAGATATTGATACATAAGCTGCAAAATTGATTTTATAAAAGAACTTCCACTAAGCCACTTGGTCACATATCAAAAAAATAAAGAATGTTTTAATAAGGATTGTTCAAAGGCCAAACACTTATAGAAACAAGCTATCGTGTCCCGCTCTCAGAGGGTGATTAGAACAGCCGGACTAGCCTACTATAAAGTTATAGCACAGGCAAAGAAAAGTCAGGATGATTTAACTTGACAGAACTTGTTGAATGCTGCAAGACTTAATAATATGTCCTTTTGGAAAGTACTATCCGATAGGCAGAGAGAGGGCAAGAATATAATTTGTACCCATATTTAACCCGAGAGCTGGGTTGACCATTTTTCTAATCTTTATGCCATGCCATTTGATTCTTCCCCTTGTAACCTCCACTCCAACAGCTTGCTGTAGTGAGCTCACCATTTGGTGTTCTGGGAACGGATGCATGCAAACAGGATGATTACATAGTTTTCACTTGGGAGGAAACATAAGCCGCAATTAATTCCTTGAAATCCTCCAAATCCCCAGGTCCAGATAAGATACCAGGGGACCTATATAAGTATGAGTCAGTGATCTGGTGTAGTTATATAAATATGATATGTAATGCAATAGCAGCGGGGGGCTCAATTCCCAGTACGTGGAAAGGGGCTGAAATAGCTCCTATTTATATAAAGGGAGTGCTGAGTTCCCCTGGCAAACTATAGACCTATTAGCCTTATTGATAATCTTCCAAAAAGTTTTGCTAAACAACTTTTGGGAAGGCTTTTAGATTGGGCTGATACCTGTTAGGAGATATCGCCACTTCAGACATGCTTTCGCCCCAAAATTAGCTCTATGGATCAGGTTTTTAGGTTGGCACTTTTACACCTGAAATATGAAACGCTTGCTAAACAAAAATTGTATGTTGCCTTCGTGGACCTTCAGTCCGCATTTGATATGGTCCCTAGAAGGAAATTATGGGATGTTTTATACAAAATAGGTACTCCAACAAACATAATTTACCTCTTACAAAGATTACATGAGGGTACATACATTCGGGTGAGGTGGGGTAATCAGGGCGAATTGACAGATCATATTGCTATTCAACAGGGGTTCATCAAGGGTGTGTTCTGGCACCTACCTTATGCACTTTATATATAAATGAGGTGGTACAAACTGTGTCTTTTTGCCAAAACGATGCTCCTTCACTGAATAAGCAGAAGATCCCTATACTGCTTTTTGCAAATGATTCCCTTCTTATCTCTAAGACCCCAATGGGTCTTCAGATCCTTGTGGATAAGTATACCACCTTTTGCACTGACCTTGGGCTGGAATTAAATGCTAGTAAAACCAAATTAATGTTACTTAGATCCCGTCCAGCCAAGAGATGTACTATTATTTTAGCTGGGGCTCCTTTGGGGGAAGTGAGCTCAATAGATTACCTGGGTGTGAGGATCTCTAATAAACTGCTCTGGGAAGAACAGATTAACCTGAGTGTGTCCCTTCTTCAACATAGATCTGGGGCTATTCTGCGCTTTTATAAGAGAATAACTACAAAAGCGGTTTCCCCGGCCATAAAGATTTATATAGCTAAAGCACATAATGCTGCTATTTATGGCGCTGAAGTCTGGGGCTCTTGCAAGACTTTTAAATTAGCAGTGGGTGAGAATAATTTTGCTAGAGCATTACTTGCGTGCCCAGGTAGTACCCCCTTGATCCCTACTTTTTTAGACCTTGGTTTTAATCATATCTCTGATATGATAGCCTTGAAACCATTACACTTTTGGGTAAGAATTTGGACGACCCCCAGCTTGTTAGTTATAGGGATTCTCTTCTTGATCTTTTAAAAATACCCAATGTAACATCAATTCCATGGTTCAGGCATGTTTTTAAGTGGTTTCGTACCTTGGGACCTATTGGGAGAATCCACAGGATTTAGAGAAGGCCCGTAAACTGTCCTTGGAAAAAAGCATATTGGTCCTATGTTAGGAACAATTACCTTCTTGGTTCATCACATGGTCGACTGACCAATACTTTTCTTGGTTTTAACCCCTTAGCTGCTGGGCCTTTTCCCCCCCAGTGCTGAGCCCTTTTTTGGCTATTTGGGGTAGTTCGCGCTTAGGGCTTCATAACTTTTTGTCCACATAAGCTAACCATGCCAAATTTGCGTCCTTTTTTTCCAACATCCTAGGGATTCTAATGGTACCCAGAGTTTGTGGTTTACCCTGGAGGAGACCAAGAAAATAGCCAAAATATAGTGAAAATTTCGTTTTTTCCACAAAAATGGGAAAAAAGGGCCGCCGAAGAAGGCTTGTGGTTTTTTCCCTGAAAATGCCATCAGCAAAGGGTTTCTGGTGCTGAAATCACTATCTTCCCACCTTTCAGGAACGGGCAGACTTGAATCAGAAAACCACATTTTCCAACACAAATTTGGTATTTTACTGGGACATACCCCATTTTTACTATTTTTGGTGCTTTCAACCTCCTTCCAGTTAGTGACAGGAATGGGTGTGAAACCAATGCTGGATCCCGGAAAGCTAAACATTTCTGAAAACTAGACAAAATTCTGAATTCTGCAAGGGGTCATTTGTGTAGATCCTATAAGGTTTTCCTACAGAAAATAACAGCTGAAATAAAAAAATATTGAAATTGAGCTGAAAACAACAGCCATTTTTCTTTGTTTTACTCTGTAACTTTTTCCTGCGATGTCAGATTTCTGAAAGCAATATACCGTTTTGTCTGCTGGACTCTTCTGGTTGCAGGGATATAAAGGGCTTGTAGGTTCATCAAGAACCCTAGGTACCCAGAGCCAATAAATGAGCTGCACCCTGCAGTTTGTTTTCATTCTATACTGGGTATACAGTAATTCATTTGCTGAAATATGAAGAGTGAAAAAGAGGTATCAAGAAAACCTTGCATTTCCAAAATGGGATCAAGATAAGGTTTTGAGGAGCAGTGGTTATTTGCACATCTCTGAATTCCGAGGTGCCCATACTAGCATGTGAATGGCAGGGCATTTCTCAAATAGACGTCTTTTTTACACACTCTCTTATATTTGGAAGGAAAAAATGTAGAGAAAGATAAGGGGCAATAACACTTGTTTTTCTATTCTATGTTCCCCCCAAGTCTCCCAATAAAAATGATACCTCACTTGTGTGGGTAGGCCTAGCGCCCGCGACAGGAAATGCCCCAAAACACAACGTGGACACATCCCATTTTTTGACAAAATACAGAGCTGTTTTTTGCAAAGTGCCTACCTGTAGATTTTGGCCTCTAGCTCAGCCGGCACATAGGGAAACCTACCAAACCTGTGCATTTTTGAAAACTAGAGACCTAGGGGAATCCAAGATGGGGTGACTCGTGGAGCTCTGACCAGGTTCTGTTACCCAGAATCCTTTGCAAACCTCAAAAAGTGGCTAAAAAAACAAGTTTTCCTCACATTTCGGTGACAGAAAGTTCTGGAATCTGAGAGGAGCCACAAATTTCCTTCCACCCAGCGTCCCCCCAAGTCTCCCGATAAAAATTATACCTCACTTGTGTGGGTAGGCCTAGCGCCCGCAACAGGAATGGATCACACAAGGGTCAATGGTAGTCCTTGCTTGAGGTCTACTGTTAACCCTGGAGTGATTCATTCCTGAAGCAGGCACTAGGTGCAGGCACACAAGTGGGGTTGTGTTTTTATCAGGACAAGTGGGGAAACACTGGGTGGTAGGAATTTTGAGGATCCCTGCAGATCCCTGGACTTCTGCTCATTTTTAAGCACATAATGTAATTTCAAGGGGATTCTGGGTGAAGGAAAACTGGTGAGAGCCATGCAAGTCCTGCACCCTTGGACTCCCCTGGTACTAGTTTGTTAAAGTTAACCCACCACTCACACTGGTTGGTTTTAGCACCTCCAGAAATTATGGTTTCAAAGCATGATTACTTATCAAAGTATCTGAATATTGAAACCAAGCCTTCTGAAGGTGGGCCATAAAGCCGAGTCCAGGCACCAACCTCTTTATGGTCCATTCACACGCCATTCACGCACAACAAACAACCCTTTCATATCGCCAGCCACGGGCCCAATCCAATCAATCACTCCACTCACATTAACTTACCTCTGCCAGACAAGGGCCCATCACATTCACACGCCACAGAACGGAATAAGTTTGACTACATTTTACCACCTGTCAAGTAACTGCCTCCTTCTTCCTTAACATTACCAAATGCATGCGTAACAAACCTTTACTAATGACTCCTGTGACAGCCACCTGAGGCTCAGGAAGACATGTTTTTCATGCGCCTTTAACGCACTCTCTGTGCTAAATCCAACTCCTTCCAGTTTGTGGATGCAAGTTGGTGGTGTCCGAGTATGCCGTACAAAGCGATTCCTCGAACTGAGTGAGCATGTCTACCTTTGAAACTAAGGGAGACATGCTGGGGATTTCTCATGCTGTTACCTAAAGAGAAGGTCATAGGCTACCTGCCTCCTTCTTCCTTAACATTACCAAATGCATGCGTAACAAACATTTACTAATGACTCCTGTGACAGCCACCTGAGGCTCAGGAAGACATGTTTTTCATGCGCCTTTAACGCACTCTCTGTGCTAAATCCAACTCCTTCCAGTTTGTGGATGCAAGTTGGGGGTGTCCGAGTATGCCGTACAAAGTGATTCCTCGAACTGAGTGAGCATATCTACCTTTGAAACTAAGGGAGACATGCTGGGGATTTCTCATGATGTTCCCTAAAGAGAAGGTCATAGGCTATGGAAAAGGGTAGTGTTTGGCACATAGGGGAGTCCATGAGAACGTAGCATATGTCCCAGCCAACATTATGTGCAGTGATGTGACTGTAATGCACTTATACAGCAAACTGAACATCTACTAAGTTCTGATGGAGGATGAACATGAAAAGCAGGTCAAACACTGACCTATACAAGTCATTCTCCTTCAGTGCTGAGATGGCACCAATGGGTTTGAATCCATAGGTGTAGATGATGTACATCTGTACTACCTTTACTATCTGCCTTCTACCTGTGCAATAACCCTGTGAAGGCACTCCTACCATAAGCTTTCCTTACCCATCCATGTCTCTGTTCTCATCAGGGTCCTGGCTAATCCTGTATAATAGCCAAGTGAACCTATACTAGTTTGTGGAAGCAAGTTGGGGGTTTCCAAGTATGCCCTACAAAGTGATTCCTCGAACTGAGAGAGCATATCTACCGTTGAAAGTAAGGTAGACATGCAGGTGAAGAAAGGGTACTCCGTGGCAATGTGGCATATGTCCTGTCCACTAATATATGCAGTAGGGGGAAGAAAATGCATGTTAATTGAACAGAACACCGACCACGCCAAAAGGAAGTCCATGATGAAGTAAAATTCTGTGGCTCCTTGCCTAACGAAGCAGTGGCCCATGGACGTTCGGTATCCATGCACTGCCACTGAAAGGATTACCCAACAGCAGCTCAACCTCAGTCGATTTCCCAGAACTTTGCTTTAGTATGATAAAACGTAAAGCAAGTAGGGATACAGAGGCCTGGTTGTGATGGACACTGGGGACAGTAATACCGACTCTCCTGCCGCTTTCCATGCTTTGAGCACACTTTACAGCGACGACATGGACGATCCTTTTTGGGTGTTTTAGGTATGCGATCAGCAAAGAGTCGCTCCTGCAGCCTTGCCACATCGTCCAGAACATATGAGGTGGAGGCTGCTGCTTCTTCTGTAACAGCAGTGAGGCTTTCAATTACAGACAACTGGAAGTCAAGGAAAGTCATGAGTCTTCCTGTTGTTGTCTGACGGTAAACAACATACGCATTATATGTTGCCATCTGAATCAGGTGGGTAAACAGTTTCTTGTACCAAGTGCGAGTTTTACGACACGCATTGTATGGTTGAAGAACCTGGTCGTTCTTGTCCACTCCACCCATGTACTTATTGTAATCGAGTATACAGATGGGCTTGTGGACTTCGGCCATCTGACCCCAAACCGTGATGGGAGAAGTGCTCTCATCATGAATTGGAGTGAGCACGTATACATCACGTCTATCTATGAACTTGACTGCGAGCAGTTCGTTAGAACGCAATGCAGTACTCTGTGATTTCTGGAGCTTCTTGCAAACAAGCTCCAGCGGGAATCCTTTGCGGTTACAACGAACTGTACCGCAGGCCACAGTGCCAGCTTTGTAGAGCTCACTGAACAGCTCTACTCCTGTATAGAAATTGTCCACATAAAGGTTATAACCTTTGTGAAGAAGTGGCTGGACAAGTTCCCATACAATCTTACCTGTGACCCCTAACGCGGGAGGGCAACCTACAGGGTTTAGGGTAGAATCCTTCCCTGTATACACTCTCAGGCTGTACACATAGCCAGTAGAGCTCACACACAGCATGTACAGCTTTATGCCATAGCGAGCTCTTTTGCTCGCAATGTACTGTCAGAAAAGCAGCCGTCCTTTGTACAGGATCAAGGACTCATCGACTGCTATATTCTTTCCAGGAGTATAGATCTCTGGAAACCTGGCAGACAAATGTTCCACGACAGGCCGAATTTTGAACAACCTGTCATGATCTGGATGGTCCCGGGGCAATGCAGCAGAATTGTCATTGAAATGCAGCATGTGCTGCAGTAGCAAAAAACGATCTCTGCTCATGTATGGTGCGAAAATCGGAGTTACCCAAACCGTGCGAGTCGTCCAGTAGGACTGCAAGGTGGGTTTCTGTACTAACCCCATTTTGAGCGTAAGGCCCAAAAATATCTTCAACTCCGCCAGCGAAGTGAGAGTCCACTGGCGTGCCCTAGAACGGGGCCCTAGAGTGCCTCCGCACTCCCTCAGAAATTGGTCTGCACGCAAATTTGTTTGCTGCACAACTTTCTGAAGAAAGTCAACATCCAAAAACAGATAGATGTAGTCGACTGGCAAAAAGTTAGCTGTATCGACTTTACATCCAGCGTCACCAGTAAAAGGTGGAATTTGGGGCTGAACCAAACAGGGGGGCTGCCAAGAGAGCAGTCTCTCTGTGCTTTCGGCAGCAAGCACGTGCTCTCTGGGTTCGGCTAACCCAATGTGGTCCCGCTTCCCAGAATGTGCTTGCGAAGGGACAGCACGGATGTCGTCATTGTCTCCTTCAGACTCACTGGAAGAGGTGTCGTCAGATGGGACTCCGCCGACTGAAAAATCACTCCCAGAATCTGCCCCATTGTCCTCTCCCTCAGATGCTGTCTCAGTGTCTGCTGTCTCAGTCTCTGAGCCTACATCAGAACTGTCCTCCATAACCCGAGCTAGGGCTTGATCAGCAGTCATCCAACGAGACGCCATCTCTGCAACTGGCTAAACTGTCCCTCTAAATTACAAGCCTACGTAGAAGGTAGATAGTCACAAAATTGCTTGTGGGTATGTTTGTTGTGTACAACAGGAAATGTCGTCACCTTACCTTCGCTTCTTCTCCAATTCTGCAGATTCTCTGAAAACACTGAAAAAAAACAAAAAAAGAAGGTATTACTTCACCTTACCACACACCCTGTGCAACAGTCATTTTTGGTGCTCTGCCTCCCATTACCTCCTCTTCTAATTCCCTCAGTACTACCCAGCAAAAGTGCCACTCATATCTCCATAGTCCCCCTGGCATTACATTTGTTTTAAAGCGCAGGTAACGCTTGCCTTTACTAATCCACTCAGCTACTTTATGGCAACTGCCACTACAGAAAAGACATTCATGCATGCATGCATGCATATATATGTGTGTGTGTATATATATATATATATATATATATATATATATATATATTGTGTGAACAAGATTCTCACCCCCCTCCACGAGGTTCAAATTGGCATCTTTTATTGCAAGCAACAGCCACGTACGCGTTTCGACTCTCCAGGATTCTTGATCACAGTAAATGAGTCCCTCTTTTCTTTCATTGTTTATACTTGCAATAAAACATGTCAATTTGAACCTCGTGGACTGCGGTGAGATTCTTGTTCACAAAATATTTTCGAGGTTGCTCTCCTCCATCACTGAGCACCGGCAGTGGAGTGCACTGCGCAACAATCTTTTTAACCAATTTGTGTTGCATGCATATATATATATATATATGCTTAGAAACAAAGTGGTTGAAGGGTTGCTGGGCGGCACACTCCACTGCCGGTGCCCAGTGACAGAGAAGACCAATCTAGAAATTATCTAATGCCGAAAAATTTCACCACACTCCACAAAGTACAAATAAAAGTGTATTTTATTGCAGTCAATAACCACCAACATGTTTCAACTCACCAAGGAGTCTTGATCACGGTCCTCGTGGAGTGCGGTGAAATTGTTCACCATTATAAAACAACACACACAAGAATAACAAGCATTTACAATGCAATGGGTCTCGCATCTGCTCGAGTTAGAGCTATTAGCGTTATAAACTCCTAACCCAACTTTTCTTGCAACATAAATTGATAATTGAAAGTTAAACTCTTTCACATAAGAGAGCCGATTCACATCGCCACGGCCACCATGAGCATCATGTGAAGAGTTACACAAAAGGAAAAGAAGTACGCTCGCAGTTAAACGTAACAGCAAAAGTGCAATTAGCCATGTACCAGGGGCGATGGCCAAGGCGGTAACAAAACCTCCCCAAGGAGGGACAAAGGTAAATCATTTTCCAATGTCATCAAAGGATTTTTGAAGGGCAAGCCCAGGAACGAGTGGTAGTGATGGGCGTGAGGTGGGCGTTGTTAGAAGCCCAGATACACACCAACAAGTCAGAAAAGCAGCACATGGACGCTGCAATGCTTGTCCTGAAAAAAAAAATATATATATCTATATCTATATATATATATATATATATATACATATATATATATATACACACACATATATATGAGAGAGAGAGAGAGATCGAAAGAAAACAAGACACTCATGTCACAAACCTTTTTTTTTTATTTTTATACATGTGTGCTTGCCCTTGGCAAAGCACACGTATAAAAAAAAAACAAATGGCCCCATTGATGGTCACCCTAAGGGCTGACCCCCAACAATGTTTTTTTTCTTTTTTACCCTGGGGGGGGGGGGCGATCGGCCCCCCCAGGCAAAACTCCATGTTTTTTTTTTCCCCCCTGGGGTCGGCCCGTGTTCCAAGGGCTGACCCGCCATATTTTTTTTTTTTTTTTTTTTTTATATTGTGGGGGGCGCGATCGCCCCCCAAAACTGTGTAAATTAATAAATATTGCCCACGGTGGGGGGCGGCCCTTTTACGAGGGGGCCGACCCCCCCCATAGAAGATCCCTGGTGCCTAGGGGCGTTTCCTGGCCGTGGATCGCAGCCGCGCTGCGATCCACGGCCAGGAAACGGTGCCAGGGAGGCATCGATGGAAAGGGGAGAGCCTCCCCTTTCCATCGATGCCTCCCTGGCATCTGGGGAGGCCGTTTTGGCCTTTTTTTCCCCACCGGAGAAAGAGAGAACGCTTACCTGCTTCTCTCCTTCTCCGGTGGGGAAAAACTGTGACATCAGCGCACCTCTCGGTGCGCTGACGTCATAAGGGGGCGGGAGGGGGGTGGGATGGAGACGCGGAAGCTCTTCCGCGTCTCCGGCGGTTAAAAAAATAAATAAATAAATCGCCAGTGGCCGACGCCCGCATCTAATAGGTTAAATGGTACCCTGAGTTTGAGCCTTTCTTAGACCTCATCCCTAATATTTTGGGGTAGAGTTTGTATGTGCGCTTTCGTTATGGGTGTTTACTGCTACTGGCTTTTGTTAACAGCCAAAGGCCATCGCCGGAAACCAGATTATGTCCATGTTGTAAAACTGCCTTGGAAACAGTTGAACATTTTATGTTCTTCTGTATAGCGTACACCCTTCCCCGTCGTAAGTGGATTCGCCCAGCTTGTCAGATGTTGGGCTTTAGGCAATTCGCTGTAGCCCTTAGGATATTAAAGAGCGATACTTCTGTTACTCTAATCCACACAGTAAGCAAGTTTCTCGAGGCTGCATGGTATATACGAATTCATTTTTTTAAAACTGCTGTAGCATATATTTAGGCACGTTCTGGGATATGTACTGCCAGATTTTATTGGTTTTATCGCTAATAATGAATGATGATTTTATTGCTTGTTATTTATTGCTTGTTATTTATTTTTTTCTATGGAATTTTATTGTATATGTAATTATATGAATAATGTGTTTTTCTTTCTTTTTTTTTGCTTTGATTGTTCACGACCGAATAAAGCTTGTGTTAAACTAATAAAAACTAATCTTTCCTGATTACTGAGAGACATCCTCAGCTATAACAAATCCAATGGGTAACTTTGTTAATCAGGGAATCTTCCCCTTCCCTCCCCCCCGAGGATTAAGTTTGGGTACATTGATCATAAACATTTTCCAAGGGGGGGTGGTGGTGGTGGTCAAGGCAACGTATGTTCCACTAGTGAGACAGCCCAACCCTAGTATAGGGTGTGTTGGGTTGGGCCCTTTGCTCTGGGGGTAGGTAAAGGACAATTCAATTGGCACGCCTGCAAGTGTGGAAGAACCCATAATGCGCGATCTGACTGATATCCTAGGGATGGTGTCCTCATGTGGGATGCCTGAATGGCCTCCAAGGTGTTTTGCCTGGGGGCGCATAATGGAAGCAGAGGGTGTCGGACGGGTGTGTTGGCCAAGACTGGGATGACGGCTCCTTTCCTGGGTGTTCTTCCCCTCTCTTCCATAAGACGCCCCACTGTGACTACAAGATCGCCTATCATAGACGGTAGGGGTACTATTTCTGACCTGAGTATTTGTATACAACCTGCCAGGTCTTCATTTGGGGAGTGGGAACATGGCTGGTTGTTTGAGAGGCCGCCTGCCCCAGCTTGTGCTGGCAAAGCTACACAATCCTGGATTATAGGTTGATCTGGGATGCATGTGAGGGGTAGGAAGCGGTTAGTTCAGGAATGGGAGAAGAGTGGGGGCACTATCGCTGTATCAGGAGAGGAGCCAGAACTGGGAACTAGATCTATTTTGTTTTGAGACGTTATGCTGGTATTATTCCTCATCCGTGCCATAGCTTTATTAAACATATTAGCTATACTTTCCTGTTTGATGGTCGGCGGTTGGATTGCCAGGCACAGTTTGGGGCTCGATTGCGTAGTCTATCAATCAACCAAGAGGTTATCTATGCGATCAAGCACTTCATTGCAGCCTGACTTTTTAAGATTTTTTTTTGGGCCTTTCCCCCCCTCACCCACACCACCTTCGGTCCCTTTTCTTTTGCCCATCTCTGTGGGAATAAGTTGGAACAAAACAGGAGCCTGGGATGATGCGTTGGGGGGGAACTAGGGGAAAGTAAAGCTAAACAGAGTGCCCAAAAAGAAGAAAAAGACAGGCTCAGGGGGGTGGCCCAGCCGAGCCTCGGTCGGCTGCGGACGGGCCTGTCCTTTGCTTGAGCACGTCCTGCGTGTGTCCTGCCATGCGGTGTGCCCCCTCGCTGTTGATAGAGCTCGTTGAAAATTGCGAATGGGAGCAGGTGATGCAGAAGATGGCTGCCTCCTGGGGCCGCAAAGCAGTATGGGATATGTAGTCCCTCTCTCGGTTAGCGCGTCCCGCGCTGCAGTGTGCCCCCTCGCGCTTTATAGCTCTCGTTGGAAATGGAAAGTGGGAGCAGGTGATGCAGAAGATGGCTGCCGCCTGGGGAGGCCACAAAGCAGTCTGGGATATGTAGTCCCTCTGTCTCGGTTAGCGTGTCTCCTACTGGCTAAACTATACCTCTAAAACCCTAGTTACGTAAAAGTTAGATATGTGGTCTGCAAAATTGCTGGTGGGTGTGGTTGTGTGTGAGTGTGTGTGATGTGTGCAACAATAAATGTCAGTCACCTAACCTTCGCTTCTTTCTTCCATCAGCAGGTTATCTAAAGACACTGATAAAAACAAAAAAGACACACTACTGTTTTACCTTGCCACATACCCGTCATCACAGCCTTTAGTGCTAGTGGCGCCCAGTGCGACAATCATTTTTGGCGCTCCCGTCCCATGGCAACCTCCTTGTATTCCCTCACTACCACCCAGCAAAAGTGCCCTTCATCTCTCCATAGCCCCTCTTGCACATACATTTAATTTCATTTCTTGCAGGTAACGGCTGGCTTTACTAATCGAATCAGCTATTCACATAAAATACAGATCTGTTCTTTGTAGCAAGTATATAAACCTTCTGTGCTACTTTATGGCATCAAAACTGTCCCTAGACAAAAGTCTGATCTCTTTCTGTAGCAGGAACATAATCACAAGAGTTATCTTGAGATTTTTATTGCTGCCTGAAAGCTACCTATGCCTGAAAGATATATATATATATATATATATATATATATATATATATATATATATATTTTTTTTTTGTTATGGGTATAGAGAGACTCTCTATATCACTTTTCTTTTTTATTTGTGTGGTTTCCCTGTGGGCCGATCGCTGCCCCCAGGAAAACCACACATTTATAAAACAAATATATATATATATATATATATATATATATATATATATATATATATATATATATAAATAGATATATAGAGAGAGATAGATAGATATATTCTTTCTCTCTCTCTTCCCCCCTGCCAATGGAAGTGCCCAACACCAGGGAAGGTGAGTGTGTCAGCCATTTCCCGACCCATGCACCTGAGGGGTTAAAATACAAACTACTCTCACCTGTAAAACAAATGCCCCAGCCATGAGAGAGCTAAAAAAGACACTGAATGGTGGGAGAGTTTACAATTCTGCACCCCTCCCAACCTAGGGCGGGCCCCAGATATGGCCTAGGCAGAATGTGTCATGTTGAACATTTTGATGGCGGTCCCATTGTCCTAGGACCACCATACAGTGAGTTATGGGAAAAATGTTTTGTAAAGGGAAGGACCTGCAAAGCATTATGGGGTGATTTTCCAAGTGCAGGGAAAATTATAGTGTCTTAATTGTAATGCTCAGAATAGGCCCCAGAGAAACAACGGCATGTCCAAAACAAGGAAGAAACTTCATACGTCCACGCAGCTTGAAGCAGCGAGGCTAAAGAAAAAAATAGTGTGCCACACCAAGGTAATTGGCCGATGGTGCAATAATCCATGTAACAGGGTCAGTCTGCAAGGTATAACAAAGCAGCCTCAAAACAGGACAAACATAAAAGCATTACCTATGAAATCAAAGGAATTTTGAAAAGCAGTAATGAATGAAAGTGATGGGCATAGTTAAAACCCACAGAGTAGATTTCAACTGGTCAAAGAGCAGCGCTTAAGCGCTGCTGAACAACCTCAATTGTTTTTTAGTTTTTTTTTTTTAACCACTTTTATGATATTCAGTTTACCAACTGGTAGAATGAAAGGCTGTATTGAATGTGCACATTTTGAATTTGTGACTTGCAAATACACCACCAATGAGTGTACCATTTGTCTGTTTAACTCACTGAGCTAGCTTTACTAATAGTCACCCAAACATTGACAAAGCCAATCAGTCTGCATTTAATTTGCTAACACCTGCACACAGTGTGTGTGCTGTGTCTCTGTGCAAGTTTAAATTTTCTGTTTGAGGTGCTGCACTTTTTATTCTCCGCCTAACAGCCCCTCACACACTGATACTGGCTGCTGTGCAGGCTTGGCAAGCATGTACTCATTCTACAGGTGGACACATTAGAATAGTTTACCCATTAACATTATCAGTGTACAATTTCAATACTGCCGACGTGTTGAGCAATGGGTTGGCTATATTGGTAGGTTAGCCAGTTTGCCCGGCTTTGTAACTATGTTGTGTGTGGTACAGTTCCAAGATGACCAGTGTGTTGTTTCAAAAGGTCTGTGTTAGAAATGGGGTCATTGGTTGGCAGTCAGGTTACCCGCTGTCCAAGCAAGGACCCTCACTCTAGTCAGTGTAATAGAGAATCACTCTCCGCTAACTCCTGCTTACCCCCTTGGTAGCTTGCCACAAACAGGAGGTTTAACTTCAGAGTGCTAGGTGTAAAGTATTTGTACTAACACGCACTGTAACTTAATAAAGACACTACAAAATGACACAACACGGGTTTAGAAAAATAGAAAATATTTATCTATACAAAACAAGACCAAAATGACAGAAATCCACTGTACATGAGTCAAGTTGTCACTAAAAATGCAATGAGAGTCTTCATGTAATTTTAAACACACACTAGCGCTTGTTAGCGTGAAAATGTACCTTGGGCGTGTCAAAAATAACCCAGCCCGGCCAGTGTGCGTCAAAAAGGGTGTGCGATGCGTCGGTTTCACTCACGAGTGAGACCCTGCATTGTTTCTCCTTTCATCGGGTTGGCGTGTGTTGTTTCTTCTCTCCGCAGGAGAGCAATGCATCGATCCGGTCAGCATTCCCTGCTCCGGGCAGGCCTTGCATCGTTTTTACACACCCAGTGGTGTTTGCATTGGAAATCCAGGCGCACGATGATCTGAAAACCATGCAGCGCGGGTTGCGATCTCACCAGCCTCCTTCAGCAATGCTGTGCGTCGTTTCTCCAGCCCCGGGTGTCGATCTTCCAGTCACATTGCAGGCGAGGGTCGATTTTCAGCCGTGAAGCCGGCGGCACATCGATATTTCAGCCACAGATCGGAGTTGCGTCGATCTTTTCCCTGCACGGCAGTCGGTGTGTGGATTTCTTACTCTTGGGCTGCCAGCTTCTCCTTTCAGGGTCCCAGGGACTGGATGGGCACCCCTTGGCAGAGTAGGAGTCTCTGGAGACACTCCAGGTTCTGGCAGAGAGAAGTCTTTGCTGTCCCTGAGACTTCAAACAACAATAGGCAAGCTCTAAATCAAGCCCTTGGAGAGTCCTTCACAAGATGGAAGGCACACAAAGTCCAGTCTTTGTCCTCTAGCGCAGGCAGAAACAGCGACTGCAAGATAGCTCCACAAAGCACAGTCACAGGCAGGGCAGCTCTTCTTCCTCTGCTCTTCTCCAGGAAGAGGTTCCTCTTGGTTTCCAGAAGTGTTCTAAAGTCTGTGGTTTTGGGTGTCCTTCTTATACCCATTTTGTCCTTTGAAGTAGGCCTACTTCAAAACAAAGCCCTTTCAGGTGTGAGTGACCACTCCTCCCCTCACTCCTAGCACAGATGGCTCATTAGGAAATGTAGACTACACCCCAGCTCCCTTTGTGTCACTGTCTAGTGTGAGGTGCAACCAGCTCAACTGTCAAACTGACCCAGACAGGGAATTCACAAACAGACAGAGTCACAGAAATGGTATAAGAAAGAAAAGGCTCACTTTCTAATAGTGGCATTTTTAAACACACAATCTTAAAATCAACTTCACTAAAAGATGTATTTTTAAATTGTGAGCTCTCAGACCCCAAACTCCACATGTCTATCCGCTCCCAAAGGGAATCTACACTTTAATCAGATTTAAAGGTAGCCCCCATGTTAACCTATTAGAGGGACAGGCCTTGCAACAGTGAAAAACTAATTTAGCAATATTTCACTGTCAGGACATATAAAACACATTACTATATGTCCTACCTTAACCATGCACCGCACCCTGCACTTGGGGCTACCTTAGGTGTGTCTTACATGTAAGAAAAAGGAAAGTTTAGGCCTGGCAAGTGGGTACACTTGCCAAGTCGAATTTACAGTTAAAACTGCACACACAGACCCTGCAGTGGCAGGTCTGAGACATGATTACAGAGCTACTTATGTGGGTGGCACAACCAGTGCTGCAGGCCCACTAGTATCATTTGATTTACAGTTCCTGGGCACCTCTAGTGCACTTCACTAGGGACTTACTAGTAAATCAAATATGCCAATCATGGATAAGCCAATTACATGCACATTTTGTATAGGAGCACTTGCAATTTAGCACTGGTTAGCAGTGGTAAAGTGCCCAGAGTAAAAAAAAAAAAAAGCAAAAACAGAGTTCCGCACACATCAACAACCTGGGAAACAGAGGCAAAAAGTTAACAGAGACCACGCCAAGGATGAAAAGTCTAACAGTCTGCATCTTGGAATTGTAAAGCAATAATAAAATGTGTCAAAAACCTTTAAAGGTGGCCGCATATGGACCCACAGGTGCCCATTTTGTAATAGGATTTGCCATGCTTTATCATTGGTTTAGTATTCCATGATGGGATACCTGTTGCTTTCAACATGTCAGCCAGCTTTGAACAGTAAACTAATAATAAGTATGGACAAAAAAACATTCTAACATGGCCACCCACACATTCACAAGCAAGGCAAATCCAAAAGGTCAGCGGGTGACCAAAATAGACTAGACCTATTAGTTTTGCCAATGCTTGTTTTGTTTTCGGGTTGCAGCACTATAAAGCGTTTAACAGTGAGTCTGCATCTTGGTTAGATGCTTGAATGGTGTACAATTTTGTAAGGTACATAGTTGTAGTTCAGGTTTTCCTTCCTTATGGCTGATTTCCAGAGAGGAAGTAATGGCAACATTTGCTGAAGCTCCTTAGGAGCAAAAGTGTATAAATACATCTGATTTTAGTAACTAAATATAGGAAAGTACCATCTTCCTTGGCATGTTACCCCAATTTTTACCTGTATGTCAGTATGTTTTTGCCTGTCTCACTGGGGTCCTGCTGGTCAGGACCCCAGTGCTGATAGTTTATGGCCTAATGTGTGTGTCTGTATAGTGCTTGACTGTGTCACTGAGGCTCTGCTAACCAGAACCTCAGTGCTTATGCTCTCTCTGGTTTTAAATTTGTCTCTGTAGGCTAGTGACTTAATTTACCAATTTCAATTGGCACACTGGGCCCCCCTTATAAGTCCCTAGTACATGGTACCTAGGTTCGTAGAGCATTGGGGTTCCAGGAGATCCCTATGGGCTGCAGCATTTCTTTTGCCACCCATAGGGTGCTCAGACAAATCCTTGCACAGGCCTGCCATTGCAGCCTGATTGAAATAATGCATGTTATTTCACAGCCATTTTCACTGCACTTAAGTAACTTATAAGTCAGCTATGTGTCTTACCTTCAATTGCTGAAGGTTAGGTGCAAAGTTACTAAGTGTGAGGGCACCCTTGCACTAGCAAAGGTGCCCAAACATAGTTCAGGGCCATTTCCCCAGACTTTGTGAGTGCGGGGATGCCATTACGCATGTGCACTACATGTAGGTCAATACCTATATGTAGCTTCACAATGGTAACTCCGAATATGGCCATGTAACATGTCTAAGATCATGGAATTGTCCCCCCATTCCAAATATGGTATTGGGGAGCCAATTCCATGCATCCTGGGGGCTCCACTATGGACCCCCAGTACTGCCAAACCAGCTCTTTGAGGCTTGCACTGCAGCTACAGTTCCTGCCACCTCACAGGCAGGATTCTGCCCTCCTGGGGTCTGGGCAGCCCAGTCCCAGGAAGGCAGACCAAAGCATTTCCTCTGAGAGCAGGGTGTTACACCCTCTCCCTTTGGAAATAGGTGTTACAGGTCGGGGAGGGGTAGCCTCCTCCAGCCTCTGGAAATGCTTTGAAGGGCACAGATGCTGCCCTCCTTGCATAAGCCAGTCTACACCGGTTAAGGGACTACTCCTCCCCTGCTCTGGTGTGAAACTGGACAAAGGAAAGGGGAGTGGCCACTCCCCTGTCCATCACCACCCTAGGGGTGGTGCCTAGAGCTCCTCCAGTGTGTCCCAGACTTCAGCGATCTTGCTTTGCAAGGTGTGGGGGCACTCTGGAAGGCTCTGAGTGACCAGTGCCAGCAGGTGACGTCAGAGACCCCTCCTGATAGGCCCATACCTGATAAGGTAGCCACTCCCCCTCTCAGGGCTATTTAGGGTCTCTCCTGTGGGTTCTCTTCAGATTCTGCTTGCAAGTTTCCTTCAGGAATCCTCTGCAGCAACTTCAGCCTCCTCTGACCTCGGATCAACCGCAGCCTGCTCCAAGAAACGCTGTAACTGCAACAAAGCATCCCCAAGAGATACTTTTCTTTAGCAACCTCAGCTCCAAGTCAGCAACTGCAACAGTTTCCATGGTGTGCATGCTCTGAGGACTCCCTGTCTTCATCCTGTACCAGAAGGACCGAAGAAATCTGTGGAGTGACGGAGTCACTCCCCTGCTCCAAGCAGGCACCTTTCAAGATGACGACCGGTACCCTTGGACTCCTCTCACAGCAACGAGCGTGCTCCTAAGGACATAGAGGGTGGACATCATCGACATAGACTGTCCTGAGGTCCTGCTGACTCAATTTGGAGGAGGTAAGACCTTGCCTTCCCCGAGAGCAACGGTACCCCCTGTGTACTGCGTCTTCTTCACCTCCTGAGGCCTCCATGCACTCTTTGCAAAATTCCTTTGTGCACAGCCTGGCCCAGGTCCCCAGCACTCTATCCTGTGACGCCCAACTCGCTGAGTTGTTCTCCGGCGGCGTGGGACCTTCCTTTGTTGTGCTGCATCAACCGCGTTTTGCACCTCCTTTCTCCCTGTGTCCTGGGACCTCCAGGAGTGCTGGCTGGCATCCTGAGGGCTCTCTAAAGTGCTGAGAGCACCTTCTTCCTCTTCACAAAGAGTTGAGGCCCCCTGGTCCCTCCTGGGTCCATCCAGCTCCATTTTGACGCAAAACGCACTTTTGTCGTAGCCAAGGCTTGTTGGCAACTTCCAACACGAAATCACATCTGCAACAATCTTCACTCCGTGGGCCATCTTTTGCATCATGCAGGAACCCGCTGGTATCTTCCTAGGGTGCATTCTTGCATGTCTCCGATTAACCAGGGACTCTTCTTCTGCACCCTCTTCTGGGTTGGCAGGGGCTCCTGTCCTTCCTGGAACTTCTTTCGACTTCTGGACTTGGTCCCTTTCCTTTGCAGGTGTTTAGGTCCAGGAATCCAGGAATCCAGCAGCTGTTCTTTGCAGACTTGGTTGGCTGCTGCAAAACGCCAAATCACGAGGTGTAGTGTTTCCTAAGGAAACTTGCAGTACTTTACTCCTTCTTTTTTGGGCTCTGTGGAGGGGTAATTTATTTACCTATACTGTATTCCTACTCTCCCAGTGATTCTGCACACACAACACTTGTCTAGGGGGGGATTTGTGATTCCACTTTCTTAGTATATGGTTTGTGTTGCCCCTAGACCTATTTTCTCCCATTGCATTCTATAGCAATTCCTGTTGTTTGCATTGTTCTATGACTATTTACTTGTCTAATTTTGGTGTCTAGTGTATATATTGTGTACAATACTTACCTCCAGAAGGAGTATTGTCTCTAAGATATTGTTGGTACTGTGTCACCCAAATAAATACCTTTATTTTTGGTAACACTGAGTATTGTCTTTACTTGTGTATAAGTACTGTGTAACTATACGTGGTATTGCAGGAGCTTTGCATGTCTCCTACTTCAGCCTAAGCTGCTCTGCTATAGCTACCTCTATCAGCCTAAGCTGGAGAACACTACTACATTTCACTAATCAGGGATAACTGGACCTGGTATAAGGAGTAAGTACCCAAGGTACCCACTACAAACCAGGCCAGCCTCCTACATGGAGTGACAGTCATTTCTCTGCTCCAGCAGGCACCTTCTAAGACGACGACCGGTTCTCTGTGACTCCTTTTCTGATGGCCAGAACTATTTAAGATCCTTGGGAACCTTTGGCGTCCTGTGGTGTCACTACACTATAACTTCTTGCACCGAGATTCACCTAGGGGTGCAAACTAAGGAAAGGCATTGAGCAGTTCAGAGGGGTATGTGCATAGGTTCAAACAGATTTCTAGAAATATACTATGATATTTAAAATGTGCTTTTGTTCCTTTCTACAGTCCTTGCTGGTAGTAATGTTGATCTAATTCTTATTATAGCTGCACTTTGTCTAAAGATTAAGGGACATATTTATCAAATTCTCACTCAACACAAAGCAGCAAGCTAACTTGCTTCGCTGCATGAAAGGGAGAGGACAGAAATGTGCCGTATTTAACATTACACAATGTATTCCTCCTCTCTGCCTAGAGAGCACAAACAGCTGCTTAGCGCTAGTGCAGGTGTCCTTTCACTATAATGCAAGGGTGGCTGCATTGCAAACAGGATTGTTTTTTTGCAGGAACGGACACCTGCAGAAAGCAGCACACTTACAAAGAGGAAACAACAAAGTGAAATAAAACAATTTCTCCTCGTCGAACCTCTGGTGGGGGGGAGCATAAAATTCTATTTCATTCCCAGGTCTGCAAATGTTGGTAAATCTGAAAATGTGTCAGAATCCATGGGTAGATGTGTGGGAACCCCCATGCTCTACCCGTAGCACGCCTTCCTGCTGCAGAGTAACACAAGGCAGGATTTGCACTGCTTCGCATTACTCTGTATTTATCAATCCACTCAGGGCCCTGCAAGGTGGTCTTATGTGGGTTGATAAATCTCATTTAGGTTTTGCATCGCCCTTATGTCCCCTTGTGTTGGGCAAGGGCGACGGAAAACCTTGATAAATGTGGGCCTAAATTTGTTTAAAGAAAGAGTTTTAAGCACAAAAAAGTCTTCGTTATTAATTACCTCTCCAAAACAAAGCAGGAGAGCTTAAATAAACAAATTACCCAACATACACTCTGTTTTTTTTAAATTTAGAAGAAGCCTCTATACTAATCTGCTCATATGAATAAAAACCAGAATTATGAAGGCTTTTTGTAATCGTAAAAGTTCTCATTCCCGAAATCGAGCCTTTTGCGACTGCGTAAAGGCCTTTAGGTACGAAAGAAACCCAAACTGCGATTTGGTAACATGTTATTGTTTGAAATTTGGGTTTGTGACTACATGTCAAAGCGATATTTGGAAGGGGCAAGTTTAGGGCATCTCTTTGAAATACTGATTCGCAGTGGGCTATATTAATGTTTTGCAACCAAAATCCATACGCAAAACAATGTTTTACCAACTACTGAAAGGTGATCGGAAGGATTTGCAAAAGGGAATGTTGACAAACATTTTGAAGAGGTCCCACAGTCCACTGTCTACTTTTACAGATTGTAAGCTAAACATTTTCCTTTTTGTAACGCACCTCATTTTTATTTAAGGATAACTTTTGCATGTTTTTAACGCCTTCACTGCCAGGCCTTTTCCCCCTCAGGTGCCAAGCCTTTTTTTTTTTTTTTACCTATTTGGGGAAGTTCGCACTTAGGTCCTGTTAAGATGCAGAAACTGGTAAGAGATAACTACAGCTTTATTCCTTTGTCACCAACCCAGGACAGAGCGGCTACACACGACGCTCACTCTGTCCAACTGCCACAGAACCTCCTTTGCTCATCTCTGACACATGGAACCCTGATGAAGTGAGGGTTCTCATATGTGCCTTAACATTCACAGATAATCATAACCAGGTAAACATAACACATCCCCCTTACCCACAATCAAACACTTAAAAAAAAGATAAAGAACAAATAGTAAAAGAAAGAAAAAAATATTAAATACATACTAGGAAGAAAAATACAACTTACTACATATTACTAAACAGGTTTTCACTATGATGTAATAATATGCAACACCTACTACATGCTACTATATAGATTTATACTATGCCGCAATTATATGCAAGGCACCACGTGTGTTAAGCACAGTACCAATACGTTTTAATGCACAAAGTCCTTTAACCATTTCGGTTCGGAGCGTAACCTGGAGGAAACACTGGTCTGAACCCCGGCCTTGGACTCATGGCAATTTTCCTTTCCTCTGTTCTCTGGAGAAGTGGAAACTTTCGTGGAAACTTTCCCATTCTCCTTTCCCCTGTTCTCTGGAGAAGTGGAATCCTTCACAATCCTAGACATACTCCATACATCTCCATTATCTAAAACAACAACATTTTCTTTTACTTCCTTAATACAGAAAGGATCCTTGAAACTTGTCCTTCCCTTTGTTACAAAGGTAGGATCCTTTACCAACACCATGTCACCAACCTTCCATTTAACATTGGAAACGCCCCATTTTGAGTCATAACGCAATTTATATTTACATTGATAGTTTCTCTTACGGTCATACGCCTTATTAAGCCTCTTATGGTCAAGATGATCAGTCTTCCAGCCCCAATTTGTTTTTCATCCAAGCTGGAAACATTTTGGTGCACCCTGACCTGCCTCTCATATACTCAAAAGGAGCAATCTTGGTGATACTATTAGGGGTATTCCGATGTGCCCACCACAAGTCTCTGAGAAGACCAGCCAGTGGAGCTCTGGTCACGACAGCCTCCTGTACACATGATTTAACCATCCTATTCATACGCTCTGCAAGACCGTTAGCCTGAGGTAAATATAGAGCTGTCCTTAAATGTACCACAGCCAAAGATTCCAAGAAAAGTTTCATTTCTTGAGATGTCAGCTGCACCCCATTGTCCGTGACCAAATGACTTGGCACACCTTCCTGAGAGAATTCTTCCCTCAGAAACTCTATAACCGTTCTGGTGTCTATTGAACACACACACTTCGTTACCACCCATTTCAACGCTTAATCAACCAACAACAATACATACCGTTCATTGGCAGGCAAAAGATGAAACGGTCCCATGAAATCCAGACCTAATTTCAACCAAGGCTTCTCAGGGGTTTCTACAGGGTACAGTGGAGCTTTCATTATAACCTTACTTTTGTCACTGCATGCACAGGATACACAATCCTTCACAACAGCCTCTGCATCGCGGTCTAGCCCAGGCCACCAGTACACAGCTCTCAGTCTAGATTTGGTCAAACTTCTGCCCAGGTGTCCTTCATGAGCTAAGTTAATTATTTTGCCTCTCAAAGCAACTGGAGGTATGGACTTAGTACCTCTAAATAATCCATCTTCACTCAAACTCAGCTCATCTCTTACATTCCAATATTTCCTCAAAGAATCAGAAATGTCTTTATACTCTGGCCAACCTTTCACAATGAACTCTACAAGAGATTTCCTGTCCGAATCCTGCTCTACTGCCAACTTCCACTCATCTTGGGTTATAGCCATTTCTCTCACCCAATTGATCATCATCGATACATCAGAAGAATCATCAATGGAATCATCATTACAGTTTACAGAAGCATGGGACAAAAAATCTGCTACCACATTCTTTGATCCTGGTACATATTCCACCAAAAAATTATATTCCATCAGCCCTTCCACCCATCTCCTCATCCTAGGTGTGAGGTCATCTCCATTTTTTGCAGAACAAATTTGGACAAGGGGGTCTATGATCTGATCTGACCACAAAAGGTAAACCCCATAAGTAAAATCTAAAATGTTTGATTGCCCACATGCACGCTAGAGCCTCTCTCTCTATAACCGAATAGTGCTGTTCCGCTTCTTTAGGAGAGCGAGACGCAAAGGCAATGACCTTATCTTCCTGGTCTATTCTTTGAATTAAAACAGCTCCTAAACCCTTGACACTTGCATCCGTGTACAAGAAAGTTTTTGCGAAAGCATTAAAATGCCCCAAAGTGGGCATTTTACTGATACTATCTTTGACAGATGTGAAAGCAGAAGTGCAATCAGCAGTCCAAATAAACTCACACCCTTTCTTCAGAAGATATCTTAAGGGTTGAGCTACACTAGAAAAGTTAGCAATGAACTTGGAGTAGTATTCTGCTATCCCCAAAAAGGATCTGACGCCATCCTTATCCTTGGGCTCAGGTGCTCGGATGATGGAATCAACTAATTCCAACTTGGGCTTTATTCCTTCACCCGATATAGTGTGACCAAGGTAAGCTACCGAAATTGTGACCCTGAATTTGCACTTCTCTTTTTTAACAGTGAGACCTGACTGGGCAAGCTTTCTTAACACTTTTCTGAGGATCTTGTCATGATCACTTATAGTCTTACCATGGACCAAAATGTTGTCTTGGAAAAATAAAATCCCAGAAATCCCTTCAAGGGTTTTCTTCATAACCCTCTGAAAACATGCAGCTGCTGAAGCCAACCCAAATGGCATTCTTAAGAATTGATATGCTCCCACTGGTGTCACAAAGGAGGTGAGATGCCTAGACTCGGGATGTAAGACAATCTGATGGTAAGCAGAGGATAAGTCTAATACACTGAAGATTTTCGTCCCACCCAACCCCGATAATTCTTCAGATATGTTCGGAAGAGGTTGACGATCTACCCATATATGCCTGTTTAGATCTCTAAAATCCACGCACATGCAGATCTGTTTTCCATTATCCTTGGGGGCCAAAACCACAGGGGCAAGCCATTCTGAAGATTCTATTTCCTCAATTATACCCGCGTCCAACAACTTATTCAATTCAGCCTTGAGAGGCTCCATCATCAGTCTTGGAACCCTCCTTGCCCTATGCACTGATGGAACTGCACCCCTTTTGAGTATTATTCTGTGCTCGAAATTGGTTAAACACCCTAACGTGTCACTGAAAACTTCAGGAAACTCTTTACAAATTTCTAGGTCAGAATTATCATCACTCACCACTAAAACTTGAGAATCCGAGTTGAGGTCCAAACTAATTCCCATGTCACGCTGGAGACGCCAACCCAGAAGATTATTCCCTCGCTTGGCTACATAGACTTTACCCATTGTGGATTTATTCTGAAACTGGATTTTCATAACTCTGTAACCAATTACATCTATTTTCGTACCACCATAACTGACGGGGTTAATGTCCGGTTCAATTAAAGAATTACAGTTCTCACCAAATACCGCTTGCCAATTCTTGTCGCCTACCATAGTGTACGGGGAACCTGAGTCTGCTAAAACT
Source organism: Pleurodeles waltl (assembly GCF_031143425.1). Lineage (NCBI taxonomy): Eukaryota > Metazoa > Chordata > Amphibia > Caudata > Salamandridae > Pleurodeles > Pleurodeles waltl. The sequence continues at coordinate 1,304,167,312 of NC_090440.1, read as the reverse complement.
TTAATAACCTTGTCATCGAGATGAATGGTGCATTCAGACAAAACAATGGGCCCATCATCAACCATACCAGTGCTAATTCCTACATGATTAATATCAGGCTCAACACACAGGATCATTTTGTTGACATTTTCAGCAACAGTATCCACAACACATTGTTTGTCACTATTACAAAGTCTCGCATAATGGCCCTTCTTTCCACATTTCCTACACGTTGAGTTGCGTGCAAAACAGTTTGGGCTATTCGCTGTGTGCCCAGCATTGCCACATCGATAACACCGTAGTCCTGAATATTTCTTCTTCTCATGCGACAGTACAGGGACTTTGTCATCAAAACCAACTCTCGAAATCTCCTCCTGAACGCGTGTCGTTTGTGCCAAGCACGAATTGTCTCCTTCATGGTTATTTATTTCTTTGATCCAGCTATTGGTGCTCTCCATACCTTCCACAATCGCAATGGCTTCTCGCAAATTAGGGTTCTTTGTTAAAAGCTTCTCTTGAACCCGTTTGCTGTTCGTACAGTGGACTAATTGGTCACGAATAAGAGAATCAGAGATGTCTCCAAAGTCACAGGTACGTGCTAGAGTACGTAAAGCAGCAACAAAATTCCCAACACTTTCCAATTTACCTTGAAATCTGGCAAAAAATGTGTGTCTCTCCAACACCACATTAATTTTGGACTCAAAATGAGCTGCCAACATAGTTATAGACATGTCATAAATATATCTTGGTTCACCTTCCGCCACTCCAATGGGTAATGTTTCAAGACTGTCATAGATGTTCCTCCCTTCAATGCCCAAATTGTGTAAAAGAACAGCTTGCTTCCTAGCTGCGGAATTTTTTTCCCCACCTATTGCTATTAAATACGAGTCAAAAAGATTTTTCCAATGCTTCCAGGGTAAAATGGGCTCACCTTTGTCAGAGAGAAAAGGAGGAGGTTGGGACATCGTGGTTGCAGTCATTATGTAACAGTCATTAAAATCCCCAACAAATTCCAATAAGAAAGAAGAACATCGGTCTATTCAGAGGTCAGCAGTCCAGTTTCTTCTTTCAGCTCCACAGTGCTTCCTGGTGGTTGCTAGGTAACGAGAATGCATTGGAGGAAAACGGACAGCTGAGTTGCGAGGCAATGATCAACAAAGGCCAGGAAACATCCCAAAAATGATTGTAAAACGTTTTGAGGAGACACGCCAACGCCACAGTGCATGAAAAGACGGAGACAAACAGGACCGCTGCAAACCGCGGCAAACGTACAGATGGGCCCACCGCGAACTGCGGCGGCAAACCGCAGCGGCGCCTCTCCTCGGTCGAGGGCAGCAGAAAAAGAAATGGATAGTCCAGCAGAGACAGACACGAACAGGAACGACGGCCCAACAGGAACCACTCAAAAGCGGCTGCAAACACAGGAACCAAACAAGGCAAATTCCAACGGTGGGTCCAGGGTTGGTGGCGGCGCCTGTGAAGACCAGGCCCCTCGTCGCCAGTGTTAAGATGCAGAAACTGGTAAGAGATAACTACAGCTTTATTCCTTTGCCACCAACCCAGGACAGAGCGGCTACACACGACGCTCACTCTGTCCAACTGCCACAGAACCTCCTTTGCTCATCTCTGACACATGAAACCCTGATGAAGTGAGGGTTCTCATATGTGCCTTGACATTCACAGATAATCATAACCAGGTAAACATAACAGGTCCTCATAACGTTTTGTCCACATAGGCTACCTACGCCTAATCTGCGTCCTTTTTTCCCAACATCATAGGGATTTTAGAGGTACCCAGAGTTTGTGGGTTCCCCTGAAGGAGAACAAGAAATTAGCCAAAATACAGCAAAAACCTCATTTTTTTTTAAATAGAATTTGAAAAAAGGGCTGAAGAAGAAGGCTTGTGTTTTTTCCCCTGATAATGGCATCAACAAAGGGTTTGCGGTGCTAAAATCACCATCTTCCCAGCTTTCAGGAACAGGCAAACTTGAATCAGAAAAACAAATTTTTCAACACAATTTTGGCATTTTACTGGGACATACCACATTTTTACTTTGTTTTGTGCTTTTAGCCTCGTTCCAGTAAGTGACAGAAATGGTTGTGAAACCAATGCTGGATCCCAGACAGCTAAACATTTCCGGAAAGTAGACAAAATTTTGAATTCAGCAAGGGGTCATTTGTGTAGATCCTACAAAGTTTTCCTACAAAAAATAACACCTGAAATAAAAAAAACTCTTGAAATTGAGGTGAAAAAAACAGCCATTTTTCTCCACGTTTTACTCTGTAACCTTTTCTTGCAATGTCAGATTTTCAAAAGCAATATACCGTTACATCTGTTGGACTCTTCTAAATGAGCTGCACCTTGTAATGGGTTTTCATTGTATACCGGGCATACAGCAATTCATTTGGTGAAATATAGAGAGTCAAAAATAGGTATCAAGGAAACCTTTGTATTTCCAAAATGGGCACAAGATAAGGTGTTGAGAAGCAGTGGTTATCTGCACACCTCTGAGTTCCCCATACTAGCACATGAATTACAGGGCATTTCTCAAAAAGATGTATTTTTTACACACTGTCTTACATTTGGAAGGAACAAATGTAGAGAAAGACCAGGAGCAATAACACTTGTTCTTCTATTCTGTGCATGGATTGGCCTAATGCCCCTGACAGGAAACGCAATATGGACACATCACATTTTAACATTGAAATCTGACGTGTTTTTGGGAAAGTGCCTAGCTGTGGATTTTGGCCTGTAGCTCAGCCGGCACCTAGGGAAACCTACCAAACCTGTGCATTTTACAAAACTGGACACCTAGGGAAATCCAGGATGGGGTGCCTTGTGGGGCTCTCACCAGGTTCTGTTACCCAGAATCCTTTGCAAACCTATAAAGTTGGCAAAAAAACACTTTTTTTCCTCACATTTTGGTGAAAGAAAGGCCTGTAATCTGAGAGGAGCCACAAATTTCCTTCCACCGAGTGTTCCCCAGAGTCTCCCAATTTAAATGGTACCTCTCTTGTGTGGGTAGGCCGATTGCCCGCGATGCCCCAAAATACAACATGGACCCATCATATTTTCCCAGAGAAAACTGACCTGTTTTTTTGCAAAGTGTCTAGCTGTTGATTTTGGCCTTTGGCTCAACCGGCACTGAGGGAAACATAGCAAACCTATATGTTTTTGAAAACTAGACTCCTAGGGGAATTCAGAATGGGGTGACTTGTAGGGCTCTGGCCAGGTTCTCTCACCAAGAATCCTTTGCAAACCTCAAAATCTGGCAAAGAAACTCTTTTTCATCTCATGTTGGTGATAGAAAGTTCTGGAATCTGAGAGGAGCCACAAATTTCCTTCCATCCAGCGTTCCTCCAAGTCTCCCGATAAAAATGGTACCTCACTTGTGTTGGTAGGCCTAGTGCCAGCGACAGGAAATGCCCCAAAACACAACATGGACACATCACATTTTCCCTAAGAAAACAGATCTATTTTTTGCAAAGTGCCTAGATGTGGATTTTGGCTTCTAACTCAGCCGGCACCTAGGGAAACCTACCAAATCTGTGCATTTGTTGAAAACTAGACACCTAGTGGCTTCCAAGATGGGGTGACTTGTGGGGCTCTCACCAGGTTCTGTTACGTAGAAGACTTTGCAAACCTCAAAATCAGGCAAAAAGGAAACCATTTTCCCTCACCTTTCGGTGATAGATAGTCCTCGAATCTGAGAGGAGCCATAAATTTCCTTCCACCCAAGTGTTCCTCCAAGTCTCCCGATAAAAAATGGTACCTCCCTTGTATGAGCGGCCCAGGTGCCTGCAATAGGAAAAGGCCAAAAAAGTGTAGAGATTGAGAGGATAGCACAGCAAGTTGATAAGCACAATTTTTTCTTTTATACATTTTTAGGCTGACTTTGCTTCGGGGACCCACACAAGTGAGGTATCATTTTACTTAGGAGACTGAGGGGAACACTGGGTGGTAGTGTGGTGATCCTACAAAGAAAAGTGTGACAAATATGCTTTTTTTAAGCAAATTGTGAGGTTTGGGTAAGAAAATGTTGGGGGATCCACGCAAGCCACAGCTCCCTGGACTCCTCCAGGTGTCTAGTTTTAAAAAATGTCTGGGTTTTGTGAGTTTCCATAGATGAAGTCCGCACACGTGACCAAAAACTCAGGTGCCCCTCCCCCCCCCCCGGAAACACAGGTTGTTTTGTAATAGATCATTTTGATTTGTCCACGTTCTTCTGTGGTGTTCCAAACACTAAAATTGTGAAAAGAAACGCACTTAGTTTATGTTAAAAAGACCCCTCACCCACCAACCAAGTTGGTGGTATGCTTCATCACTGGGGTCCCACCTGAAACACCTAGCATTTCACAGGTTTGCTGCGATGCCTGATGACAGCCGAGAAGGTTTTTTCATATTTACCACACATACTCGTTAAATTTGGCACGACGGTCAGTGATGGTTCAGTAGATCAAATTTTATTAACAAGAGATTTCACAAAAGTGAAATGCACTGTTAATGACTGAAAGGCCAAAAAACAGAACCAATGACTCGCAGCCCGTGAGCTGTAAAGCCACAACAAGGCACCAACCTCTTTACAGTCCATTTACACACCTTTCATACATGACATGCACAAAACCATTCATGTCGCCAGACACGGGCCCAGCACATTACAACACTCGCATTAACAGACAGCGCCATTTAAGGGTCCATCGCTTTTTTGCGCCCACATGCCTAACACAGCAATCACACCAGCTGATGGGAGTGTGTGGACTGGCGTCTGGTTAGCAGTGTGTTGCAGCAAGTCACTATTTACACCGCCAGCCAAGCACCACTCCACGCACACCACCAGCCAAGCGTCACTCCACACACACTGCCATCACTTTTTCAAAGAAACCACTAACTAATTAGAAATAACTACAAAACTACAAACACAAAAGCTCTAACTAAATACATGACAGTAATGCCAACCGTGAAACTGAACATATGAAAATTCAAAACAGGCAGTTTACGCTCACAGTAGTTTCCAATAATATTTTTGAGTGTGGTAACTCCTGAAACAGCCACCCACACACAGCCTAAGCTTTGAAGGACAATCAGGGCAGTATAGCCTAGTCTTCTTCCAGATACCTCTTTGAGCACGGACTCTACATCTCTTAGCAGGAAAGTCGTTTTTTGACGTGTGAGGAATGTGCTCATCAAATTGGTGATCCTTCAATCTAGCCACATCCTCCACCACTGCTTATCTAGGAGCTCTTGCCTGTTCCAGCACAACAAGGCTCGCTATGACAGACTCCTGAAATTTCACAAATGTCATCCTCGACTCTGGAGAACTATTCTTGAACACAACAAAAGCTTTAAAAGGTGAACCGCTAATTTCTTATACCAAACATAAGCCTTACGAGCAGCAGTGTAAGGTTCCAACCTCTGAGCTACTCTATCAACACCACTAATATGCTTATTGTAGTCTAAAATGCACACAGGTTTGCGCACTTCAGCAACTTGACCCCAGACAGCCACAGGTGAAGTACTCTCATCATGGATGGTAGTTAGCATGTAGACATCCCTCCTGTCTGCAAATTTCAGAGCTAGCAGCTCATCATTCCGCAAGGCACTGCACTGTCCCTTCTCAAGTTTTTTACAGACAAGCTCTCTTGGATAGCCTTTCCAGTTAGAGCGGATTGTGCTTCAAGCAACAGTGTCCACTCGGAACAATTCCTTGAACAACTGCACTCCAGTGTAGAAATTATCTATGTACAAATGGTGACCTTTGTTAAACAGTCGTCTACAAAGTTCCCACAAAATGTTCTCGCTAACTCCAAAAGTTGGTGGACAACCGGGGGGAGGGGGCAATACTGGAATCCCTAACAGCGTAGACCTGGAAATTATAAACATATCCTGTACTACTTTCAGACAGCATATACAATTTAATTCCATACCGTGCCCTCTTGCTAGCAATGTACTGCCTAAAAACCAAACGACCCTTTAACAGGACCAAAGCCTCATCTACAGATATTTATTTGCCTGGAACATAGACCTTTAAAAACAGATCTACAAAATTATCAAGGACAGGTCTAATCTTAAAAAGACGGTCAGAATCAGGGTGATCTTGTGGCAAGGCTAAAGCATTATCAACAAAATGAAGCATCTGAAGAAGACTCGGTTATGACTCATGGTTGCAGGAAATATAGCATTTGCCATCAAGCAACTACTAGACCAATATGAAGACAGTGATGGCTTCCTTATCAGCCCCAACAAAAAAGTTAAACCCAAGAACTTTTTCAACACTTCCAGATTTGTGTGAATCCACCGGTTAGCTCTATAGTGCGCCCTAAGTCTGTCAGCCTTGTCCCTCAAACACTGCCCGCATACAAATTAGTCTGCTCAACAATCTCTTCCACAAATACATTGTCCATAAACAACTGAAAGAAATTGACAGGCAAAAAGTTTTCCGTAATCGCTCTACACCCTGGGAGACCAGCAAAGGCAGGCAACTGTGGCTGCTTCATATTTGGGGAAACCCAGAGTACAGGTCTTCCAATGGGAAGCCTTTCAGCCGCTGGCTGCTGCACCATTGGCACATCAGTGTCCTACTCTAAAACAGCCACTTCATCAGCACTGAGAGTGGATTCATCATCAGACGATTCCTTTCTGACAGAAAATTAACTTCCAGAATCTTGCACTTCCTCCTCTGCCTCAGATGCAGAGTCAGTCTCATATTCATGGTCAGAAGATGACTCAAAAAGCACACCAACAACCTGCTGAGCGGTCATCCTACGGATAGCCATGATCCTTCCTATGAAAAGTAATTGGACAAATGCACCACCAACAACCAGCACAGTGTAAGATAAGTAATAAACAAAGTGTGGCTTTATTACTAAGAGTTATAAACTCAAAAACTATACCACTCACTTGCCTTAACAAGCTAGACTCACCAGCAACTATTCTGCACAACCACAGCAATCACCAATGATATCCTATTAAAAAGAAAAGAAAATTGCACATAAGACAACACAGATATCATTGTGCACCAATCTAATGACAATTTCACACACAATCCTGCATTTAGTACACCGCTTACAAAATGTCATTCATGTATGGCAACAATAGTAATTTGGAGTAAATTGTTTTTACTTACCTAAAACATGCAACTACGCAAACCGCAGGTCAACCACTGCCAAAACCGCAACAAACCACAGCAAAGGAAGCAAACCCTTTGAACTGGAACAAAAAGGAGAAATAAACTGTTATAATCACAAATGCAAACACTTCGTCAGTTGACAAACACCCTGCCACCAAACATTTAGAAAGTATCCCTGGTGTCTAGTGGTCTCTGCCCCCCTTGGGGGCAGATGGACCTAAAAAAACTAGGCTGATCTGCCCCCAAGGGGGGCAGAAAGGGCCACCAGTACTGTGCTGAATCCCTTGCCCAAGGGACCGACCCCCACACAAAAAAAAAAATCTCTGCGGCCTTAGTGGCTTCTGCCCTCCTTGGGGGCAGGTGGGCTTAAAAATAATAATAGGCCAGAAGTGGTATAAATAATATTGTCCCTCCCTTGGGGAGCCACCCTTGTCCTAGGGCCCCCCACACACAAAGTATGCACACACACACAGCCAAGATCCCTGGTGCTAAGTGGATTCTGCCCCCCTTGGGGGCAGATGTGCCTAAAGAAATAGGCTGATCTGTCCTTTGGGGCTGTATCTTCCCAACAGTGCTTTGCCCCCTTTGAAGGGTGACCCATGCCCAAGGGGATGCCCCCCCCACACACAAAAAAACACAAAAGCACTCATTGGCTTCCAGTGGCTTCTGCCCCCCTTGGGGGCAGATTGGCCTAAAAAAATAGGCTGATTTGCCTCTAAGGAAGGGCTGGAATTGCATAAAATACATTGCCCCCTTTGGTGGGGTGACCCCACAAAAAACACACACAATATTCCTGGCGCTAAGTGGCCTCTGCCCGACTTCGCAGAAGATGCGGCTAAAAAAATAGGCCGATCTGCCCCCATGGGGGGGCAGAACAGCCCAACAACGTTTTTCCCTTTTGGGGGGCGACCTTTGCCCAAGTGGCCACACCCCACACCAAGAAAGCACAAAAAACAATCCCCAGTTTCTACTGGCTTCTGCTCCCCTTGGGGACAGATCGGCCTAAAAATGAGAGGCTGATCTGCCCCCAAGTGGGACAGAAATGCCATAAAATGTATTTCCCCCTTTTGGAAGAACTGCCAAATAGTGCTTTGTCCCCTTTGGGGGGAGACCCCTGCCCAAGGGGCCGCTCCCCACAAAAAAGAACACAAAAAACAATCCCTGGTTTCTAGTGGCAGATTGGCCTCAATATAAGAGGCCGATCTGCCCCCAAGGGGGGCAGAAAATATTATGCCGCCTTATGGGAGCGAACCTTGCCCAAGTGGCCCCTCCCTGACACATAAACACACACACACAAAAACAATATCCCTGGTGCCTAGTGGGCATTCCTGCTGCCTTATCACATTGCGATTGGGCAGAAGGAATGCTAAAAGAGACATCGAGGGAAAGGAAAACCCTTTCCCTTCCCCTGAGGCCTCTTGTGCGGCAAACCCCCCAACACCTCCCCCGGACCGGAGTAGAAACTCACCTGTTTACTCCTCAACGCGCTGGAAGCAAATGGCTTCCAGGCCGTACAGCACCCTCTGATGATGTCAGTAGAGAGGGGTTGGGGATGGAAGGGGAAGCGATTCCTCTTCCATCGCTGCCCATGGGATGGGAGTGGGAGGCTCATGTGGGGAGCGATAGCGCTCCCCCCATGAGCCAGTCCATGGACGCAATGGTTACGTCCTTTGGCGCCGCAGCCAAGGACGTAACCGTTACATCCGTGGCGGGGAAGGAGTTAAAACAGATTGTTTGTAAATAAAGCAATCACAGACATGGTGGTCTGCTGACCCCATCTGGCCATCATTGCCTTGATGATAGCTAACTGTAGTGGGTTCATTAATATTCATGATGTAGGTCGAATTGCAACCCACTACAATAGTTTTTTTTGCAAAGTACATAGATTATTTTGGAAAATCAGAATGGAATCAGAGAAATCTGGTTATGCAGTTTGCGGTCACTTTACCTGCTCGATTCTTGGTACACCCAGCCCTAAACCCCTACGGAGGCTAATGAGAATCCAGAGATAAAAATATATATATTTTGGAGAATCTGGGTTTATTTCAACTCACTTCAGTAGGACATGTGGCGGCTAAAAGCCAACAACTGGTAGATAAAGAGTTGGTTTATTATAATGCCACCAACATAAAAGAATACAATAAAGCCAACAAAACGTCTGTGCCTTCACCGCTAATGCTCAGATAGGCACATAAACCAACACTTCAAGGAAGAATTATGACACTAAAAGAAACAAGAGCTAGATAGCAATCTTCCTGAGCTAAAGAAAAATATTTAAATTACCCTAGAGACAAACTACACTGAGAAACGGTGAGAGGTAAGAAAAAAAACATTGAAATCTAAAAAATTACCCTGGCAAGGCAAACGAGATGGCCTTCCGGAGTCTTCCCTATATACTTGGGGATAGAAATTAATAAACTCACTGAAAAAGAAAGTGGACTAACTCAATTTATCCTGGCTTTTCAAGGAGCATATGTTAAGGTTACATTTCAGATAGTTTGTTCATGACATAGTGTGTCCTATCCTTCTCTTGTGCCCTCTGTAAACTGGGTCTGGCACACAGGGCTCATGTTGTATTTCGTCTGTAGCACTGCATGGCCTCCTGTGAAACCAGGATAAACACCCCTTAATCCCCATGATCCCACTACATTTAACCCCTTAGCAGGCTCTTCCCAGACCATTAGAAGATTCTGGTCCCATTGCTCAATTCATTTTTCGGTTTGCACACTTTGGGATGAATGGGTGTTTCCTGTTTATTAGTTCCAACTGCCGTGACCTATTGACTCAACCTGCTAATGTTTATTGATTGCACCTGTTTGCATTAAAGGTCAAAACCATTAGGCTGACAGGTGTTCTCTCCCAGGGCCTGATGGAACCTTCCTGTCTCCCATATGAGCCACACCCATAGCGTTTTTAAACCACACCCGAAATTCGAGTTGGCGCTGGGCCTCGTTCCTGTCCTGAGCAAGTATCATTCCTGGACTTACCTCCTGAGTTGACCAGGTTCCTCCAACGCTCTAGTCTTCCTCAGGCCAAGCATCCCTGTAGCTCCTGTGATACTAACGCTGTCAACGCTTCCATTGTCTTCGCTTCCAGTGTGGTGATTCCTCTTTGGCTCACTGTGCTACAGTTACAAAGACTTCCTCTGGATTCTAACTTTAAGTAGGACAGACAAGGCTAAGTACTTGATCACAGGTTAGTGAGCACTAATCCTAACATTAAGCCTAACACTATCTACACGACTGAGCTCTGATTTGAGAAAGCTTGCTTTCTGGAAATCAGAGACTACCTTTGTTTCAATAGCTTTAGCCCTCTGAACTCCTTTACAGAGTGGTCACTCCAGACTTGAATTATATCAGAACTGAAATCTGCCCACCAGTAATTCCTGACAAATTGTTATAATAAGAATGAGAGAGGACTTATGAGAGCGCACTATAGATGTATACAAACTTGTACAGAGAACTGAATGTAAAATGATTATTAGGAGTGCCAGAAACTCCAGCCCTAAATCTTTATTTGTGCCTGCCATCATGCAATACTTGTGGTAAAGCCTGTAAGTGTACAATATTGTGAATAACTACATAATCTTTGTATGCTGAGAACTGTTGGTAAACTATTCTTATTTCCAGTGCACTACATCCACACCAACACAAAAGGTCCAGGGAGTGCAGAACCTCTTACGCAATGTTTTAAGGCAGCAGAGCAGGATCTGTGCCACAAGTCTATCTTTTCTTATTTTGTCCCAACCCCCTTCCACTCGAGGGCAGTGTAGGATTTAAGTGTTTAGGTATCCATGAACGTGGGCTGCCCTCTGGAGGGATGAGGTTCAGCATTCCCTCCACAGTCAGTACCAGATTAGTGCGTGACACATAGCAGAGAGGGCATTGGTTAGATGTAGATATTCCCCTAGATTATATGGAGGTAAATTAGCTACAGATGCACATGAGGAAGGCATCTTGCCGAAAAGGATTCCAGTGGAATTGTTGAGAAAATGATCAGGGAGACTACTCAAAGTATATTTCAGATATACAAAGAGTGTTATGATAAGGGACCACTTTCAAACAGCCAAAGAGGGGCATGGACTTCAGTGACTCCAGAAGCACGAAGGCTTACTGATGAATCTGCATCAATTTCACTAAGCTCCATGATCAAACTACTTGCTACAATATTGCTGGTGATGGAAAATATCAGTGCATCAAGATCAGAAACTCTTTATGTGCACTAGGTCAACAATAGGTAATTTTAGAAGCCTGCAGAACATCCTGAAGATGTCTGTGAGATTGAATGATGCATAGCCATTATAATGTTTGACAATGAAAATCACTGGAGTGAGGATACAAGTTTCATTAAAAAACACAAATTAAAGGCTTACATTCCTTCATTGGGCCAAAATATACAAGAAGAGGTGGAACAGGTTGGATAAAATATGGTCTCAATAAAAATCGTCCTTATTAACTGGAGTACGAGGTAAGGCATTCAGGTGGTCATTATGACATTGGCAGTGAATGATAAAGTGGCGGGAATACCGCCAACAGGCCAGCTGTAATTACCGCCAAACTATGACCATGGTGGTGAGAACTCCCATAGACAGCCAATATACCACACCATCCGCCAGGGAGCTAATACCACACACACCGGCAGTCGTCATCAACAGCTAGGCGGAAGACAAAGTACTGCCCACCATATCATGGCACAGCACACCGCAACGATTTCCGGGGCAGAACCAACGCCATCATAAGCCTGGCGGAAACACTGCACAGAAGAAGAAAGACTCACCATCAGGGGCGCAGAGAAGGACAACGCCGCCATGGAACCGGAACTGCAAGTCTTCCCGATGCTCTTCTCTGCCGTGCTCCACCTAGAACACCAACGCAGACAAAGACGATGACGGTGAGAAGAGATGTGTACAAATGTCCACAAAGGGCCAATGCCCAGTCCAAAGTACAAAGGGCGCACATGGCCACAGGGCACAGTCCAAGGCCCAACTTGTTTCCTGATATCATCCGCACAGAAATTAGTTTGCAAGTAGACAGGCACCTCAGCCGAATTCGGCAACTTGCGCACTGGGTCTGGAGGGGGCTCAATGCCCATTTCTCTGTGCCAGGGAGTGCAAGGTCACAGTCTCTTGGGTGGGAGACTTGCCCACTGGTTCTGGAGGGGGCTCCTTGTACAGCAGTCCCAGGAGAGTGGCCTACATGCCCTCTGCTGGAGGTGAGGGCTGCACTGTCTCATTTGGAGGTGAGGCCTGCACTGTGTCAGCAGGTGAAGGTGCCTCCTGGGAAGCCACTGCTGGAGGTGAGGGCTGCACTGTCTCAGCAGGTGTAGGAGGCTGGCTTGGTTTGTAGTGGGTGCCTCAGGTACTTACACCTTATACCAGGTCCAGTTATCCCTTATTAGTGAAATGTAGTAGTGTTCCAACAGCTTAGGTTGATAGAGGTAGCTGTAGCAGAGCAGCTTAGGCTGAACTAGGAGACATGCAAAGCTCCTACAATACCACTAAAGTAGTACGTATACACAATAAAAGACAATACTCAGTGTTACCAAAAATAAAGGTGACACAAGGCCAAAAATATCTTAGAGGCAATACTCCTTCTGGAGGTAAGTATTATACACAATATATACAATAGACACCAAAATCAGGTAAGTAAATAGTCATAGGATAGTGCAAACAATACAAAATACCATAGAATGCAATAAGAAGAAATAGGCCTAGGGGCAACACAAACCATATACTAAGAAAGTGGAATGAAAATCACGAAATCACCCCTAGGCAAGTGTAGTGTCTAGAGGGTCGCTGGAGTGTAAGAAAACCACAAAGGTGAGTAAAATACCCCAGCCCAGAGTCCATGTAAGCAGGAGTAAAGTACTACAGGTTTCCTCAGGACGCACTACAAGTCGTGATTAGAGTTATTACAAGAACCAAGCAAGACTGCAAGCAACAAATGTTGGATTCCTGGACCTGAAGACCTGTAAAGAGAGGAGACCAAGTCCAGAAGTCGCAGAAGATTCCAGGAAGGACAGAGCCCCTGCCAAACTAGAAGATGGTGCAAAAGAGGATTCTCCAGTTGGAAGAAGACTGCAGAAGAGCACCAAAGAAGATGGCTGTGGGTTCCTGCATGATGCAAAGGATGTCCCACGTGAAGATGTTGGTTGCAGGTGAGTTGCAGCGCTGGATTCGTCCAACAAGCCTTTGTTTAAGCAATGTTGCGGATTGCGTCAAAATGGTGCTGCCTTGACCCAGGAGGGACCTGGGGGCCTCAATCTGGACTGAGAAGGCAGAGGGGGCTCCCAACACTAGAGAGAACCCACAGATGACCAGGCAGCACCCACGGATGTCCCAGGACATGGGGACAAACAAGGTGCAAATTGCAGTTGCTGCAGCACTACAAAAGAAGGTCCCACGCCAACCGAGGACAACTCAGCGAGTTGTGTGTTGCAGGATAGAGTGCTGGGGGCCTGGGCCAGGCTGTGCCCAAAGGGGTCTTCCAAATATTGCACAGAGGCCTCAGGAGGTGAAGATGACGCGGTGCACAGCAGTACTGTCGCAAACGGGAAAGGCAAGCTCTTACCTCCTCCAAACTTTGGACAACTGGACCTCAGGACAGTCTGTGTCATAGTGGTCCACCACCTGTGTTCATGGGAGCATGCTCGTCATCAGAAAAGGAGTCCAGGAGAACTAGTTGGTGTCTTAGAAGGTTCCTGCTGGAGCAGGAAAATGACTCTGTCACTCCATGTAGGAGGCTGGCCTGGTTTGTAGTGGGTACCTTGGGTACTTGCCCCTTATAACAGGTCCAGTTATCCCTTATTAGTGAAGTAGTAGTGTTCTAGCAGCTTAGGCTGATAGAGGTCGTTATAGCAGAGCAGCTTAGGCTGAACTAGGAGACATGCAAAGCTGATGCAATACCACTTATAGTTACACAGTACTTATACACAAGTAAAGACAATACTCAGTGTTACCAAAAATGAAGGTAGTTTATTTGGGTCAAAGAAAATTGAGAGCACATAGGAAGCAAGTCATAGGATATGGGCGCTCACAGTGAGTCAATATAATAGCATTAACATTCCAATTTTAACATTCGAGATTAATTACCGATACAGAGGACGCCGCGGGGGGATTTCGACCGCGGTCGTTGCCTTTCTTGATGATGGCTACTTACGTATACGATAGGAAACGGTTCTTGAATACTTCCTTTGCATCCTAATGTTGGATATTATATATATTTTACTCAGACTCTGGACGGTTCTTAATGATACTGGTTATACATGTAGATATAATTTGAGTTAAGCCCTGATGAAGTCCGTGAGAGTACTGTTCTCATAGGACGAAACACGTGTTGGCTGTGGCTGTATGTGCTACATGGATACTGACTTCAATACTGTGTTTACTACATGAACATGGATGTCAAAGGACAATTCTGTGGTTACTATGATGAACTTTTCTGTTGAAGAATAAATTGAGCTTGAAACTGGCTGTGGCTGTATGTGCTACATGGATACTGACTTCAATACTGTGTTTACTACATGAACATGGATGTCAAAGGACAATTCTGTGGTTACTATGATGAACTTTTCTGTTGAAGAATAAATTGAGCTTGAAACTCTCCATGGTATTAATGCCATTATACATTACATATTGATACATTACTTACTTGGAATTATATATTCATGGGTGCCCTGACAGCTGTGGTTTTGTCATAGTTTATTTGGGTCACATAGTACCAAAAATATCTTAGAGGCAATACTCCTTCTGGAGGTAAGTATCATACACAATATATACACTAGAAACCAAAATAAGGTAAGTAATTAGACATAGGATAGTAAAACAATAGGAAATGTTATAGAATGCAATGGGAGAAAATAGGTCTAGGGGCAACACAAACCATATACTAAGAAAATGGAATGTGAATCCCAAATTCCCTCCTAGATAAGTGTAGTGTATGCAGAATCGCTGCGAGAGTAGGAATACAGTAAAGGTAAGTAAATTACCCCACCTCAGAGCCCAGAAAAGCAGGAGTAAAGTACTGCAAGTTTCCTTAGGCCAAACTACACCTCGTGATTGGGATTTTGCAGTAACCAACCAAGTCTGCAAACAACAACTGCTGGATTCCTGGACCTCAACCCCTGCAAAAGAAGGAGACCAAGTCCAGAAGTCGAAAGAAGTTCCAGGAAGGGCAGGAGCCCCTGCCAACCCAAAAGAGGGTGCAAAAGAAGAGTCCCCATTTGGACGAAGACTGCAGGAATGCACCCGAGGAAGATGCCAGCGGGTTCCTGCATGATGCAGAAGATGTCCCACGACATGAAGATGGATGCGAACGTGATTTCGTGTTGGAAGTCGCCAAGAAGCCTTGGTTACGACAAAAGTGTGTTTTGCATCAAAATGTCGCTTGCTGGTCACAGGAGAGACCTGAGGAGGAAGAGGGGGCTCTCAGCACTTTAGAGAGACCTCAGGATGCCAGGCAGCACCCACGGGAGTCCCAGGACATGGCGACAAAGTAGGTGTAAAATGTTGTTGGTGCAGCACAACAAAGGAAGGTCCCGCGCCACCAGAGAACAACTCAGCAAGTTGAGCATCACAGGATGGAGTGCTGGGGACATGGGCCAGGCTGTGCACAAAGGAATTTTGTAAATAGTGCACAGAGGCCTCAGGAAGTGAAGAAGATGCAGTACACATGGGTACTGTCACTCTCAGGGAAGGCAAGTTCTTACCTCCTCTAAATTGGGTCAGCAGGACCTTAGGACAGTCTATGTCGATGGGGTCCACCCTCTGTGTCCTTAGGAGCATGCTCCTCGCTGTGAGAGGAGTCCAAGGGTACCGGTCATCATCTTGGAAGGTGCCTGCGTGAGCAGAGGAGAGACTCCGTCACCCCACAGGAGATTTCTTAGGTCCTTCTGGTGCAGAATTAAGACAGGGAGTCCCCAGAGCGTGCACACAGTGGAAACTGTTGCAGTTGCTGCCTGAAGCTGAAGTTGCAGAGGAAAAGTATCCCTTGTGGATACTTTGTTGCTGTTACAGCGGTTCCTGGAGCAGGCTGCGGTTGATCCGAAGTCCGAGGATAAAGTAGTAGTTCCAGAGGATTCCTGAAGGAAATTTGCAAGCAGAATCTGAAGAGAACCCACAAGAGAGACCCTAATAGCCCTGAGAGGTGGATTGGCTACCTTATCAGGTAAGGACCTATCAGGAGGGGTTTCTGATGTCACCTGCTGGAACTGGCCACTCAGAGCCCTCCAGAGTGCCCCCACACTTTGCAAAGCAAGATGGCTGAAGCTGGGACACAATGGAGGAGATCTGGGCACCACCCCTAGGGTGGTGATGGACAGGGGAATGGTCATTACCTTTCCTTTGTTCAGTTTCGCTCTAGAGCAGGGGATAAAGGGTCCCTGAACCGGTGTAGACTGGTTTATGCAATGAGGGCACCATCTCTGCCCTTCAAAGCATTTCCAGAGGCTGGGGTAGACTACCCCTCCCCAGCCTGTAACACCTATTTCCAAAGGGAGAGGGTGTAACACCCTGCTCTCAGAGGAAATGCTTTGTTCTGCCTTTCTGGGACTGGGCTGCCCAGACCCCAGGAGGGCAGAACCCTGTCTGTGAGGTGGCAGCAGTTGTAGCTGCAGTGCAAGCCTCCGAGAGCTGGTTTGGCAGTACTGGGGGTCCATAGCGGAGCCCCCAGGATGCATGGAATTGGCTCCCCAATACCGGATTTGGAATGTGGGGGACAATTCTTAGACATGTTACATGGCCATATTCGGAGTTACCATTGTGAAGCTACATATAGGTATTGACTTATATGTAGCGCACACGTGAAATTGCGTCCCCGCACTCACAAAGTCCTGGGAAATGGCCCTGAACTATGTGGGGGCACCTTTGCTAGTGCAAGGGTGCCCTCACACTTAGGGGAATATTTATACTCTGTTTGCGCCGAATGTGTGTCAAACATTTTAACGCACATTCGGCGGAAACCTTGCCCCATATTTAAACTATGACGCCCGACCCCACGGACGTCAAAAAACCTCAGTGTGCGTAATTTTTTGGATGCGGGAAACCGCCTTGCGTAAATGACATGCAAAGTAGGCGTTCCTGCCCAAAAAATGACTTTAAGGCCTGTGCGCCTTATTTATACTCCTGTGTCATTTTGACGCACAGGAGGGGGCGGGCCTTAAAAAATTGCGCCATTTTTTAACGCCTGGGTGAGGGCAGGTGTTAAGGGACCTGTGGGCTCACTTCCATGGTCTCTGACCATGGAAGGAGTCCAGAGGTGCCTTTCCCTGTCCCCTGGGACACCCCCTGCCACCCTCACCCGGCCCTGGAGGACACCCATGGATGGGGGGACCCATCCCAGGTAAGTACAGGTAAGTTGAGGTAAGTATTTTATTTTTTTAAAGTGGCATAGGGGGGCCTAATTTGCGCCCCCCTACATGCCACTGTGCCCAATGACCATGCCCAGGGGACAGAAGTCCCCTGGGCATGGCCATTGGGCAAGGGGGCATAGCTCCTGTCTTTGCTAAGACAGGAGTCATTTCAATGGGGGTTTGTGCGTCAAAAAATGGCGCATGTCCAGTTTGAGGCATGATTTTTGCCTCAAACCTGACTTGCACCCTTTTTTGACTCACAACCCCCATTTTCTCCCACGCCGGCGCTGCCTGGTTTGAGTCTTTTTTTTTACTCTGACCAGTCCGCAGCTCTGGCTAACGTCATTCCTTAAATAAGGCGCCCGCATGGTGCGTAGGAATGGCGTTAGCCGGCGATAACATTTTTGACGCAAACCAGCGCCGTTGCTGGTTTGCGTCAAAAAGTATAAATATGGGCCTTAGTAACTTTGCACCTAACCTTCAGCAAGTGAAGGTTAGACATATAGGTAACTTATAAGTTACTTAAGTGCTGTGAAAATGGCTGTGAAATAGTGTGTGAACTATTTCACACAGGCTGCAGTGGCAGGCCTGTGGAAGGGTGTGTCTGAGCTACTTATGGGTGGCAAAAAAAATGGTGCAGCCGATATGAATCTTCTGGAACCCCAATGCCCTGGGTACCTAGGTACCATATACTAAGGACTTATAAGGGGGGTCCAGTGTGCCAATTGGAATTGGTAAATGAGGTCACTAAACTATAGTGACTAATTTGGAAGCAGAGAGAGCATAGGCACTGAAGTTCTGGTTAGCAGAACTTTAGTGACACAGTTAAGCACTATTGACAACACACACATTAGGTCAACAAACTATGAGCACTGGGGTCCTGGCGAGCAGGATCCCAGTGAGACAGGCAAAACACATTGACAAATAGGGTTTTAACTATGAGCACTGGGGTTCTGGCTAGCAGGATCCCAGTGAGACAGTAAAAACACACTGACACACACTCACAAACAGGCCAAAAGTGGGGGTAACCATGCTAGAAAGAGGCTACTTTCTCACAGTAGGTGAAGGTGCAGCCTCTGCAGGAGGAGTGGGCTGCACTGCCTCAGCTGGAGGTGAGGGCTCTGTGACCACTGGTGGTGTCACCCTGCTAGCCTTTGCCGGAGTCGAGGGCTTCTTCCTCTTCATGGCAGGAGTTGAGGGCTTCTTCCCCTTCATGGCAGGAGTCGGGGGCTTCTTCCCCTTCATGGTAGCAGGTGCGGGCTTCTTCCCCTTCGTGGCAGGAGTTGAGAGCTTCTTCCCCTTCATGGCAGGAGGTGCGGGCTCCTTCTCCTTCATGGCAGGAGTTAAGGGCTTCTTCCTCTTCATGGCAGGAGGTGTGGGATCCTTGCCCTTCCTGGCTGGTAGAGTGGGATCCTTCAGTGTATTGTCTCCATGACCAGGTGGTGCCTCCACTGTCTGGTTGGACTGGCTGATGTGCTGGGCCGGGCCGTTGGGACCCTGCTCTTACGGGCAGGACGGGTGGGGGTGGTGGAGGGAAGCGATCAAGTTTGGCAAGGAAAAGCTTCTTAGGACGGTGGGGTGGGCAGAGAGAGGAGGGATGGGAATGGAGGTTGAGGGAGTAGTTGTTGGAGGTGTAGGTCTGCTGGACTTGGGTGCAGGTGCATGGGCAGTGTGCATGTATGAGGTGGATGGCTGTTGGGTGTCTGAGTGCTTGCGTTTGTGTCCTTGAGGGAGACAGACAGGGTGGGAGAGGATCCAAGAGATGCGTGGATGGATGTTGTGGAGGTGTCTGCTAGTGAGGTGTGTGTGTGTGTTGCTTGGTGTGGTGATGGTGGTGGATGTTGATGCAGTGCATGCAGGTGTGAGTGTGGACGTGACTATGAGGAAGGAGGAGGGGGAGACAGTGGAGGCAGTGGATGTGGTTGTGCCTGTAACTGTCTGGTGTTTGCGTGAGTGCTTATGGGCTAAAGTGTGGTGCCTGTGTTTAACTGTGCCAGTCTTGTGTGATGTCTTGTGTGCATGCTCGTCTGTATGTGTGCAGGGGATGCATTGGGGTTCAGGAGACTAGGACTGGGAAGTGGTAGTTGGAGGGGAGATAGTAGGTACAGGGACTATGGCTGCCATTAGAGAGTAGGCCAGAGTCTGAATCGATCTCTGTTTGGCCTCCAATTCACTGTGGATGCTCTCCAGGAATGCATTGCATTGCTGCAGACAGAGATGGATCTCAGGAGGTCAATAGCCTCCTCACTCAGGGCAGCAGGGCTCACTAGGGCAGGGCCTGAAGTGCCAGGGATGAAGGAGATGCCCACTCTCCTGGGAGAGTGGGCACGGGCAACTCCTGGGACCCACTAAGCCCTGTCTGACATGGAATGCAACTTAGCTAGGTTACCTTGTTTTCCCTTTCAACCATTACCCTTGAACTAGATCACGCTGCAGTGTCTGGCCTGGCATTAAAAGGCACCCACTAACTGACACCCACCACCTGGAGCCCATGCCACCTACAAATTATTGTTGTAACGCCTCCTGTACTCACCCCCTTGTGGCTGCTGTGATGCCCTCAAGCGCCCATCCAGCTCTGGGTAGGCCACCGCCAGTATGTGGGCCATCGAGGGGTTCATGTTCCGATGGGCATCCCTTTCTCGTTGGGAGGCTGTCCCCAGCTGGGCCCCCGCAGTCTTCCATGCCCAGCATCTCAGGTCCTTCCACCATTTCCAACAGTGGGTGCTCCGCCTACCATAGACCCACAGGGTCTTCAGGTCCTTGGCAATGGCATGCCATAATCCCTTCATTTGGTGGGCGCTGACCTGCAGAGGTGATTCAGACAGGACGACACCATTACACATACAATCCAGACTGTAACACATATGGCCCACCAACCTATTTCCATCACCATTGGCCCACACATCACCCAGCACACACCATGTACACCACCACAAGACATCACCCCCGATAACACGATGCTTGCACACACATCTCTGTGCATCCTTCCCACATGCATCATGCCCAAGGTGTACTCACCTGTTGGTCTGGAGGTCCATACAGCAGTCCCTACTGGGGTAGGACCCCATCCACCAATCGCTTCAACTCCTGCGCAGTGAAGGCAGGAGCCATTTCCCCCTAGTCACATGGGCCATGGTAGGTTCCAAACACAGGTCACAGCAGAACACACAGTGTAGGTGTTCTCCTGTTGAAGGTCAGGAGACAAGTGAAGAATAAGATAGAAAATGGTGGCCACGTCCGCGGTGGTGTGCACCGTCACTGCCCACGCTGATCCCCATTGGCCACTGTACTCCATAGATCCTCAAATTATCCAATCATGAATTGCACGGCGGTGCAAGACCGCCTTCCGCTATGATGCCCAACGTCGGCGGAGTTACCTCACTTCCACTTGTCCCTACATACAGGACAGGCAGTCGTCATTTCATGGTGGTGGACAATGATCAGATTAACCTTAACTGTGTCACTGCCTAGATTTGCACATACCTTGCCATTCCCACTGTCCCATCACATAATGCACTATGTACCAGAGAAAAAGAAGAGTCCAGCCTGACGACTTCCTTAAAATGCCTGTTTTGTATTGCTGAATATATAAAACGAGATGTGGGAAATGCAGGAGGCCTGGACCCTAAGCCTCCCAAAAGTTGCAGTCCTGAATTAATGAAAAGGTGACTTCCCACATAGTAAATTTATGACAGATCATTGGCAGAATGCTTCAAAAATTATTTTATTTCATTGTAGGATAGAAATTCAGTTACAAAGAAATTTAGTTCAGAAAGCAAAGTTGAAAATGAGGAATGCTTCACTAATCAGTAAAATTAATAATCCAGTCCGGAGAGTTGGAAAAGAGGTCAGGTAGAGTTGTGCGGTGGTATAACAGCCAATTCAGTTACAAAGAAATTTAGTTCAGAAAGCGAAGTTGAAAATAAGGAATGCTTCACTAATCAGCAAATTTAATAATCCAGTCCAGAGAGTTGGAAAAGAGGTCAGGTAGAGTTGTGCGGTGGTATAACAGCCAACACGTGTTTCGCCCCTTGAGCGAGTAGGCGGGGGCTTTCTCAAGGCCAATTCAGAACAATATGCAAAACACTTCTGACATTAAATTGTTGCAGTTGAGGATACATCGTAGCACTGTAACTAAAATCCAGCCTCCCTGTGAGGGGAGACGCATAAAATACAGCAAAGCGGAATGAATTTTTACCTTGTTCGGTGTTTAAAGTTAAAGAAAATGTGCTGGCGTCCCGCGGTAAATCGCATTGGCTCCGACGGGCTGCTGAGCATGATTTACATAGGTGCGCGTCCCTTCTCTGCCTCGCAAAAGCGAAACAGAGAAGGGACACTCCATACAACAAGACAAGTGAGAAAGGGGGAATAATGGCGGCCATATTTGAACAGGTAGAAACCCTACCTGGTAATAGTAAGACTCAAAGAGAAAAAATACGAACTGCAGACCTAAACAATTCAATGGTGAAAAAATTTAACTAAAAGGAAACTCATTAGTAAAGAAAATTATCAATAGAAACGAGGAAATTGTAAAAAAGAAAAGAAAGGACAAATTAAGGAATTATAGTGTAAACCATCAGCTAGAACAGATGAAGAAGAAGACGTGGCTCGAATAGAGCGTTATGAACTGTCAGCCAACAAAAACTGTATTAACAGTACATCATTTACAATAACCAATAGTGCCATTCATGATCCTGGTTCCAACCATTGTTCACTGTATCATATTGAATAATCATCCTGCTTTCTTGTTGACGTAAACGTAAGTATAAGTTACCACCCCGTGGAGACGGAGTGATGCGGTCAATTCCAATAAATTTAAAGGAACGTGCATTATGATGAAAAGTTTTATAGTGCTCCACTAAAGGTGCCTTGGTCTCCAGTTTCAAAATGTTCCGGAAATGTTCTTGGATTCGAAGTTTAAGGGGGCGGATCGTGCTGCCAATATAAGCCTTTTGACATGGACAAAATATCAAATACACCACGTTTCTACTTTCACAATTAATAAAGTCCTTGATTAGAAGTTCTTGATCATTAATGTGCAATGAAGTGGTTCGATTGAGACCCAATTTACATATTGAACACTTTGTACAAGTAAAAAATCCCTTTGGTTTGGGAAAGTAAGGTTCCGAAACTGTTTGTTGAAAAAAGGAAGGACAGAGTTTGTCACGAAGGTTAGGGGCCCGTCGGAACCCTA
Organism: Pleurodeles waltl; assembly: GCF_031143425.1. Lineage (NCBI taxonomy): Eukaryota > Metazoa > Chordata > Amphibia > Caudata > Salamandridae > Pleurodeles > Pleurodeles waltl. The sequence goes on along the minus strand of NC_090440.1, from coordinate 1,304,144,665 downwards.
TTTGTGGATATTGAGTAATAAATGGTTGAATAGAGGGATTATTACTAATAAGATGCCAGTGTTTACGAAGGTGTTTTCGTATTAAATAATGTCCATTGTGAAATTGGGTGATAAATCGAATAGTGGTGTCTACTTGACGTCGTCGTGTTGAGTTGATCATCTTGTTACGATCCATTTTACCCATGTTGTTATGGGAAGTGGTCAATGAGAATTGTTTGTAGCCCCTAATCAAAAGTCTCTCAGTAATTTGTGAAGAGAACAGGTCATAGTCGCTGGGTTTTGAACAGTTAAGTTTGGCTCTTCTGTACTCGCCTTGTGGGATGTTTTTGATTATACTAGGGGGGTGACAGCTCAAAGCATGCAGAATAGAATTAGCAGCTGTGGATTTTCTGTAGAATTTAGTCTGTAATTTATAGTTTTCCACATAGATCAACAGGTCAAGATACTCTACCTGTGTATCTGAAATATTATATGTGATATCAATGTCCCATTTGTTTGGTACTAGGGACTGAAGAAACAGAGTTAGTAATGTTCTGTTTCCTTGCCAGATCAACAGGATATCATCGATATAGCGTCCCCAAAAAATGATATTGTGAGAAAACTCTTCATTGTGGTCACTCCACAGCCACTCCCGTTCTACCGCTCCCATGAGTATACAGGCATATGAAGGCGCAAATTTGGCCCCCATCGCCGTACCCTGAAGCTGTAAATAGAACTGTCCGTCAAAGAGAAAATAATTATTCTCCAGGCAAAATTGTAACATGTTCAATATCATACTATTATGAGTAGAGAAGGACACTGATTTGGTCGAGAGTGCTAATCTAACAGCCTCTAGACCATCCTGGTGTTTAATGGAGGTATAGAGGCTGACTATATCAATGGTCACTAAGAGATAATCAGGCTGCCAATCTATTTCTTGGAGTTTACGAATGATGTCTTTTGTATCCCTCACAAAGGAAGGTAGATTAGTCATTAGGGGCTGAAGTACTTGGTCAATTAGAGTCCCTAATTTGGAGCAGATAGAATTTACACCCGATATTATGGGCCTGCCTTTGGGAGGAAAATCTTTTTTATGAATTTTAGGAAGAGGATACAGTGTTGGCACGGTTGGATGAGAGAGAAATAAGGCAGTTCTTTCTTGATGTGAGATGACTTGCCGTGAAAACCAATAATCGAGAAGTTCTGAAAGTTGTTGTTGAATATGTGCTGTGGGATTAGAATCTAAGCGTTTATAGCATTTAGTGTTATGTAATTGACGATAAGCCTCCTTTAGGTAATCTGAGGTGTTTAGAATAACGATATTACCTCCCTTATCTGCTTCCTTGATGATAATATTGGGATTCATTCTTAGATTGGACAAAGCTAATCTTTGTTGACGAGTAACATTTGAGGGAAGAAATTTGCGTTTGTCACAGTAACGTTTATACTCCTTATCAAGGTCTTTTAAAACTGTGCAGGCGAAAAGATCGATAGAATTCCCTGCTGGAAGGGAAGGAGTAAAGGTAGATTTTGGTCTCATTCCCGAAGGATGATACTGGTTAGTATTAAGCTCGAGTTGTTCGGCTAATGTGCTAAGGGGGAGATCTGGTTCAGTAATATTTGCTAAATTGCAAAGAAGTCCAATGTCTTCCAGGTCCCGAACAGAAAGATCTTGGGAGGGTAATGAGAGCGAAGGCTGGGAGGGAGGAGAAGAAAATGTAGAGAAAAATGACTTTAGTTTAAGTTGACGTATAAATTTGAAAAAGTCAATTTTGGTTTGAGTTATATTCCACATGTTTGTAGGGCGGTAAGACAGACCTTTGTTTAGGATGTATAGTTCAGATGAAGAAAGAGAATAATCTGAAAGATTAACTACTAGTTGGTCATTGTATTTAGAGGCCGAAGATTCTTGCTGCGGGCCCGTGTTTGTATACCTGAGGTGCCCGGAGTGACCGTTGATGTATCTGGTAATTTTGTGCGAGTTTCTTGTAAAGATCCTAGGCGGAATCGCCGGGCTTCCTCTAAAAAATTTACCCTAGGCCTGGTGGAAGAATCCTTATCAGAGTTATCAGATGTTTCTACTTCAGAGGAGGGAATAGTGTCTGGACAGCTATGTGTATCTACAGGGGGATTAGAGTCCTGAACATGATCATATTTCTTACTGAAGGTGTATACTCTCCCCTGCTGATAATCACGAAGGTCTCGTCTGAATTTCCGGTTTTTACGCTGGATGATATCGGCCTCATAGTTATCTATGATGTTGTTAAGAATTGCATAATTTTTTGTTGAGATGTCACCCCAGTTAGCCTGATCAATTCTTTGGGTAAGTTGATCAACTTCTTGTTTATGATGCTCATACTGTTCCTGGGATATATCAATGAGTTGATGAATCATATTCATTGAAGCCATTTTTAAATTAGCTTCCGATTTCTGAAGGCTCTCTTGGGAGGTGGTATCTGTCGGTGGAAAGATCAAAATACGTAGCCCCCGAGGAATACGATCGTGTTCCAGATATTTCTTGAGAGAAGCCACCTCCCACCATTTGGCTGTTTCTTTTTTAAGTGCCTTTTCCAAGGCTAGAAAGATACTTCTTGCCGATGCCAAGTTGGTATTGCCCGAGTTGAGAGTGCCAGTATCCGATGTATTAAAGACTTGATCCAGTTTGACATTTCGTTGTTCCCTTCTATTAAGAGTGAAGGACATCATGAAGCAAGGCTTAAGCAGGAAGTCTGTACGTTACAACTAGTTGTACCAGAGAAAAAGAAAAGTCCAGCCTGACGACTTCCTTAAAATGCCTGTTTTGTATTGCTGAATATATAAAACGAGGTGTGGGAAATGCAGGAGGCCTGGACCCTAAGCCTCCCAAAAGTTGCAGTCCTGAATTAATGAAAAGGTGACTTCCCACATAGTAAATTTATGACAGATCATTGGCAGAATGCTTCAAAAATTATTTTATTTCATTGTAGGATAGAAATTCAGTTACAAAGAAATTTAGTTCAGAAAGCAAAGTTGAAAATGAGGAATGCTTCACTAATCAGTAAAATTAATAATCCAGTCCGGAGAGTTGGAAAAGAGGTCAGGTAGAGTTGTGCGGTGGTATAACAGCCAATTCAGTTACAAAGAAATTTAGTTCAGAAAGCGAAGTTGAAAATAAGGAATGCTTCACTAATCAGCAAATTTAATAATCCAGTCCGGAGAGTTGGAAAAGAGGTCAGGTAGAGTTGTGCGGTGGTATAACAGCCAACACGTGTTTCGCCCCTTGAGCGAGTAGGCGGGGGCTTTCTCAAGGCCAATTCAGAACAATATGCAAAACACTTCTGACATTAAATTGTCGCAGTTGAGGATACATCGTAGCACTGTAACTAAAATCCAGCCTCCCTGTGAGGGGAGACGCATAAAATACAGCAAAGCGGAATGAATTTTTACCTTGTTCGGTGTTTAAAGTTAAAGAAAATGTGCCGGCGTCCCGCGGTAAATCGCATTGGCTCCGACGGGCTGCTGAGCATGATTTACATAGGTGCGCGTCCCTTCTCTGCCTCGCAAAAGCGAAACAGAGAAGGGACACTCCATACAACAAGACAAGTGAGAAAGGGGGAATAATGGTAGCCATATTTGAACAGGTAGAAACCCTACCTGGTAATAGTAAGACTCAAAGAGAAAAAATACGAACTGCAGACCTAAACAATTCAATGGTGAAAAAATTTAACTAAAAGGAAACTCATTAGTAAAGAAAATTATCAATAGAAACGAGGAAATTGTAAAAAAGAAAAGAAAGGACAAATTAAGGAATTATAGTGTAAACCATCAGATAGAACAGATGAAGAAGAAGACGTGGCTCGAATAGAGCGTTATGAACTGTCAGCCAACAAAAACTGTATTAACAGTACATCATTTACAATAACCAATAGTGCCATTCATGATCCTCGTTCAAACCATTGTTCACTGTATCATATTGAATAATCATCCTGCTTTCTTGTTGACGTAAACGTAAGTATAAGTTACCACCCCGTGGAGACGGAGTGATGCGGTCAATTCCAATAAATTTAAAGGAACGTGCATTATGATGAAAAGTTTTATAGTGCTCCACTAAAGGTGCCTTGGTCTCCAGTTTCAAAATGTTCCGGAAATGTTCTTGGATTCGAAGTTTTAGGGGGCGGATCGTGCTGCCAATATAAGCCTTTTGACATGGACAAAATATCAAATACACCACGTTTCTACTTTCACAATTAATAAAGTCCTTGATTAGAAGTTCTTGATCATTAATGTGCAATGAAGTGGTTCGATTGAGACCCAATTTACATATTGAACACTTTGTACAAGTAAAAAATCCCTTTGGTTTGGGAAAGTAAGGTTCCGAAACTGTTTGTTGAAAAAAGGAAGGACAGAGTTTGTCACGAAGGTTAGGGGCCCGTCGGAACCCTATTTGTGGATATTGAGTAATAAATGGTTGAATAGAGGGATTATTACTAATAAGATGCCAGTGTTTACGAAGGTGTTTTCGTATTAAATAATGTCCATTGTGAAATTGGGTGATAAATCGAATAGTGGTGTCTACTTGACGTCGTCGTGTTGAGTTGATCATCTTGTTACGATCCATTTTACCCATGTTGTTATGGGAAGTGGTCAATGAGAATTGTTTGTAGCCCCTAATCAAAAGTCTCTCAGTAATTTGTGAAGAGAACAGGTCATAGTCGCTGGGTTTTGAACAGTTAAGTTTGGCTCTTCTGTACTCGCCTTGTGGGATGTTTTTGATTATACTAGGGGGGTGACAGCTCAAAGCATGCAGAATAGAATTAGCAGCTGTGGATTTTCTGTAGAATTTAGTCTGTAATTTATAGTTTTCCACATAGATCAACAGGTCAAGATACTCTACCTGTGTATCTGAAATATTATATGTGATATCAATGTCCCATTTGTTTGGTACTAGGGACTGAAGAAACAGAGTTAGTAATGTTCTGTTTCCTTGCCAGATCAACAGGATATCATCGATATAGCGTCCCCAAAAAATGATATTGTGAGAAAACTCTTCATTGTGGTCACTCCACAGCCACTCCCGTTCTACCGCTCCCATGAGTATACAGGCATATGAAGGCGCAAATTTGGCCCCCATCGCCGTACCCTGAAGCTGTAAATAGAACTGTCCGTCAAAGAGAAAATAATTATTCTCCAGGCAAAATTGTAACATGTTCAATATCATACTATTATGAGTAGAGAAGGACACTGATTTGGTCGAGAGTGCTAATCTAACAGCCTCTAGACCATCCTGGTGTTTAATGGAGGTATAGAGGCTGACTATATCAATGGTCACTAAGAGATAATCAGGCTGCCAATCTATTTCTTGGAGTTTACGAATGATGTCTTTTGTATCCCTCACAAAGGAAGGTAGATTAGTCATTAGGGGCTGAAGTACTTGGTCAATTAGAGTCCCTAATTTGGAGCAGATAGAATTTACACCCGATATTATGGGCCTGCCTTTGGGAGGAAAATCTTTTTTTATGAATTTTAGGAAGAAGATACAGTGTTGGCACGGTTGGATGAGAGAGAAATAAGGCAGTTCTTTCTTGATGTGAGATGACTTGCCGTGAAAACCAATAATCGAGAAGTTCTGAAAGTTGTTGTTGAATATGTGCTGTGGGATTAGAATCTAAGCGTTTATAGCACTTAGTGTTATGTAATTGACGATAAGCCTCCTTTAGGTAATCTGAGGTGTTTAGAATAACGATATTACCTCCCTTATCTGCTTCCTTGATGATAATATTGGGATTCATTCTTAGATTGGACAAAGCTAATCTTTGTTGACGAGTAACATTTGAGGGAAGAAATTTGCGTTTGTCACAGTAACGTTTATACTCCTTATCAAGGTCTTTTAAAACTGTGCAGGCGAAAAGATCGATAGAATTCCCTGCTGGAAGGGAAGGAGTAAAGGTAGATTTTGGTCTCATTCCCGAAGGATGATACTGGTTAGTATTAAGCTCGAGTTGTTCGGCTAATGTGCTAAGGGGGAGATCTGGTTCAGTAATATTTGCTAAATTGCAAAGAAGTCCATTGTCTTCCAGGTCCCGAACAGAAAGATCTTGGGAGGGTAATGAGAGCGAAGGCTGGGAGGGAGGAGAAGAAAATGTAGAGAAAAATGACTTTAGTTTAAGTTGACGTATAAATTTGAAAAAGTCAATTTTGGTTTGAGTTATATTCCACATGTTTGTAGGGCAGTAAGACAGACCTTTGTTTAGGATGTATAGTTCAGATGAAGAAAGAGAATAATCTGAAAGATTAACTACTAGTTGGTCATTGTATTTAGAGGCCGAAGATTCTTGCTGCGGGCCCGTGTTTGTATACCTGAGGTGCCCGGAGTGACCGTTGATGTATCTGGTAATTTTGTGCGAGTTTCTTGTAAAGATCCTAGGTGGAATCACCGGGCTTCCTCTAAAAAATTTACAAGTTTTGCATATTGTTCTGAATTGGCCTTGAGAAAGCCCCCGCCTACTCGCTCAAGGGGCGAAACACGTGTTGGCTGTTATACCACCGCACAACTCTACCTGACCTCTTTTCCAACTCTCCGGACTGGATTATTAAATTTGCTGATTAGTGAAGCATTCCTTATTTTCAACTTCGCTTTCTGAACTAAATTTCTTTGTAACTGAATTGGCTGTTATACCACCGCACAACTCTACCTGACCTCTTTTCCAACTCTCCGGACTGGATTATTAATTTTACTGATTAGTGAAGCATTCCTCATTTTCAACTTTGCTTTCTGAACTAAATTTCTTTGTAACTGAATTTCTATCCTACAATGAAATAAAATAATTTTTGAAGCATTCTGCCAATGATCTGTCATAAATTTACTATGTGGGAAGTCACCTAATGCACTATGTACACCTTGTTCAAATTGTGACAGCCTACTCACTCTTGTGTCCCTTAGATACCTACTGCTGTGGATGAATGGAAGGAGAAGACAAACCCTGTGTACAGACGCCTTGTGAACCTGGCAACACTGGAGGACAGGCACATTATACTGACTTATAGACTGGACAGGGCCACAATCACAGAGCTGTGTGCCCAATTGGAGCCTGACCTGATATCAGATATCTGTCATCCCATTCGGATCCCCCCTCTTATGCAAGTGCTATCAGTGCTACATTTCCTGGCAACTGGTTCTTTCCAAGTGACAGTGGCCTTGGCAGCAGGCATGTCACAGCCAATGTTTTAAATCGTTCTGGCAAGGGTTTTGTCTGCCCTGGTGAAACACATGTGCAGCTACATTGCTTTCACTCAGGTGGAAGATTAGGCCACTGTGAAGGCAGGATTCTATGCAATAGGGCATATCCCCAATATTATTGGGGTAATTGACGGTACACATATAGCGTTTGTCCACCCCTGAGCCAGAATGAACAGGTGTTCAGGAATCGTAAGAGCTTCCACTCTCTGAATGTGCAAATGGTGTGCCTGGCGGACCAGTACATCTCACACGTCACTGCCAAGTATCCTGGGTTGGTGCATGATTCTTTTGTCCTGAGGGATAGCAGGATCCCAAATGAGATGGCCCAACTAAAGAGACAAAGGGAGTGGCTAATAGGTGAGCCAGAGTCCCCACCCACTGTATGTCAGTGTATGACTTCAGGTGTTATCCCCGTACATTGTGAAAGGCTAAATGTTGTCCCTCAATACTTGCAGGTGACTCTGGCTACACAAACCTATCATGGCTCCAGACCCCTGGGAGGAATGCCAGAACAGGGGCTGAGGACCATTATAACGAGGCACATGGGTGAACCAGAAGAATAATCGAGAGGACATTCGGGCTCCTGAAGGCCAGATTCAGGTGCCTCCATCTGACAGGTGGATCCCTGTGCCACTCACCCAGAAAGGTCTGCCAGATAGTAATGGCATGCTGCATGTTGCACAACCTGGCCCTCAGATGACATGTGCCTTTTCTTCAGGAGGAGGAGACTGGAGACGCCCCTGTGGCAGCAGTGGACCCTGAGGTCAGTGAGGATGAGGAGGCAGAGGATGAGGACGAAGACAAGAGAACATCAGTTATACGTCAATACTTCCAATGACACACAGGTGAGACAGTGGAACTGACCATTACTCTGACTGTTGATGTTTTCTGTGTGACTGTAGCATTACGGCATTCACTTCCTTTGCATCTTAACTTAGTGTCACCTATGGGTTCTCATTTTCCAGATGTTGGTTATATGACAACAATGTCCTGATGTGATCACTACAGACAGTGTTACAGGTCATCAACACATAAAACAGTGTCACTCAAATTGTGTTCAAGGGTGTATATTATAGTGCAAATAAGTGACTGAAAAGTGCAATGGAATGGGGTGATGATGGAGGAAAGTCCAGGGTATTGTTCCAGTCTGTTTGTAGCACAGGTCCAGTGTCCCAGGGGCCATAGGAAGGGGAGCAAAGGCAGTTCAAAGTGGACAAGGTGCTGTTGCAGTGCCACTTTTCAATGTGTATGGTGATGTATTGTGGGATTGTTAGTTCCCCTATGCTGTGCATGCTTTAGTGATGGGTGTCCATGCAGGGCTGGGAAGGCTGTCCATGCATTTGTATGGTAGGCAGGGCTTGGCATTGGGGTTAGTCATCTGCGTTGGTGCAGTGTGTGGGATGGAGTTTAGTGATGGGAGTGAGGGTGAGGGTGTGAGATTGCATGCAGGTATGGGGGGTGATAAGTGGTAAATGTTGATTTACCAGTGTCCAGTCCTCTGGCTACTCCAGTGAGTCCCTCAGGATGCAGTAATGCCAAGACTTGCTCCTCCCATGCTGTGAGCTGTGGGGGAGGAGGTGGGGGTCCACCACCAGTCCTCTGTATGACGAGCTGGTGCCTTGCTGCCAAGGAACCTACCTTCCCCCGTAGGTCGTTCCACCTCTTCCTGATGTCGTCCCTTGTTCTTGGATGCTGTCCCACAGCGTTCACCCCGTCCACAGTTCTCCGCCATAGCTCCATCTTCTTGCAATGGATATCTGCTGTACCTGTGCTCCAAACAGCTGTGGCTCTACCCTGACTATTTCCTCCACTGTGACCCGCAACTCCTCATCTATGAAACAGGGGTGCCTTTGTGGGGCCATGGGTGTCGTGTGATGTGTGTAAGTGTGGGTGTTGGGTAGTGAGATTAGTTGTGCGTAGTGTAGCGCGTGAGGGATGTATGGGTTTGTGTGTGTAGTTGTCGCAGTGGTCTTGATGTCTGTCTGGTGGAAATGATTTGTATTCGTGAAGGTTTGTGGGTAATGTGGGTGTGTGGTTAATACTGGTGTGAGTGGGTAGGTGTGGTGTGTGTATGGGTTTCATGTGTGTTTTATTTTAATTGGCCAATGTTGTGTAGTTTAGTATTTAGGTGTCCATTCTGAGCGCGGCGGTGTGTGCCGCCAATGGTTTACCGCTGTTTAATGTCCGCCGTGGTGATTCGTGGGTCATGATGTGGTGGATGTTGTTTTGTTGGCGTAACGGTATGGGCGTTGGTACTGCCAATTTACCACTGACCTTTGGGCTGGCGGATTTGTGTATGTGGCTGTATTCTATCGGTTTGGTGAGTGTGTGTCATATTATGGTGCATAGATATCCGCCACTGCAGCGGTATGTTGGCGGCCATCACCGTGGCGGTAAGCAGGATTTACCGCCATTGTCATAATGAGGGCCTCAGTTCTGATCGTAGCATCAGTGGGAGAATGGATACGAAAAGATGCTATCTTGTATTGCAAATGCATTTTTATAACGCGTTCTAACCCTAATGAGGCATTGAAGCACTTTTTGCTAGTTAGCTACGTACCCCAGAATCCAAGGCTGGTGGTAGTTAATGATGCTTATCCTTGGTTATTGGGATTCTTTTTGTCTTCTCAGGAAACCGTTCCATGCATTTCCTCTAGTTTCGCTGTCATAGGTAGAATCAGAGAATGTTAGTTCTAATCATTACTGTGATTTCTTCCAAATGGAATACGAGATTAGAGGATAAGCTAAATAAAGTTATATGTTGTTATATTGCAAGGAAAGATTACAGAGAGGAAGAGGTGAGTGACGAGGAGAGATAAGGCCAGTTTGCAGAAGTATTGTCAAAGTAAGGCAGATTGGCATGCTACATAGTAGTCTGTACTTGGAGGTAGCACGGCAATTAGAGGAAGCAAGGTAAGTTGCCAAAATTCAAGTGCCCTTTGGGTAAAGTGGACTGAAGATACGTTTAGCATGATGTCACGGTGCTCTAGCAGAGAAATCTACAGTGGTGACTGCTAAGATTAATAAACCTATGTGTAGCACGTATTCTGACATTGGTATGGTGTTGTAATGCCTTTTGTGATGGATTTTATCAACAGGTAATTTGGCCTGAGAGTCAACTCGGAGGAACCAGTCTTTCTCATGCAGTGAAGAGATAAGGTGGATTGTGTAGACCACCGAGAATACAGCTACTGGTATCACTAAGCTTTATAAAATCAAGCAAGTTTAGGAGGAATGCTAGCCCTTCTAGTGAAGGCCCAAAGTCATTAATGGGGGAAAGGGACAGGTTTCAAGTTAAATGAGCCCCTTGGATTCTTCTATGTTGTACACAACAAACCTGTAAGCAAGGGTGTGGAATTTATTAAAATATCTACTTGTCCAGGGGACAGGTTGCTTCTCAAATCTACTTGTCCTGTAAAAAGATCTACTTGTCCCTTTGGTGCCATGTAGTGTGGCGACAAATTATGGCAGCAATTAATAGCCTCTCTGATTATGCCAGGGCTACTACCATAGTAGGGCTTGAATACTTGGAGTTTCTATCCCTACTGTAGCAATTTCCTTATTTTGCCACCTTTCTGCAGATCTGCATACTGGGGCTGGAGGAAGCAGTAAGCAATAGTTCCAGGGCTGGAATGCCTTTGAGTCTGCAAACCTACTAACCTGCATGTTTTAAAGATTTTTACCAGCTTCTCTCTAATATTTTCCCATAATAAGAAAGGTTGGACATTTACTCCTGACAATGGCAGAATTAGAACTTCTTCCAGGGTTGGGAAGAAAGTGGCTGGAGGGAAAATGAACTTGCAAATGCTCAATAGATTTTCACATGAGCAAATCTACACATCGTATTTACCCACGCTAAAATACAGTTCACAAATATTTTATAGGGGTACGACATATACCAAGGGTGCACTTTTGTGACTTTCTTTAAGAATTTCGGGCCACAAGTAGGTAGGTTCCGATTTGTGACCTGCAAATTGCGAGTCGCAAATCCGAATGTAGGATGGTGTCCTTGACACCATCTGTGATTCGCAAGGGCTTCGCAAATGCCCACATCATGAATAATCATGAGGTGGGTCGCAATTTGCGACCCCCTCACGAATGGTGGCCTGCTGGAGACAGCAGACCAACATGTCTGTGACTGCTTTTCAATAAAGCAGTTTTTTTTGTAATGCAGCCCGTTTTCCTTAAAGGAAAACGAGATGCATAACAAAAACGAAAAATGAAACGTTTTCGTTTCATTTTTTCAGAGCAGGCAGTGGTCCAGAGGACCACTGCCTGCTCTGAAAAAATGTTTACAGTGACATTCACAATGGGAAAGGGGTCCCATGGGGATCCCTTCCCTTTTGCGAAAGTGTTAGCACCCATTTGAAATGGGTGCAAACTGCGATTGGTTTGCGCCCGCGGTCACAAAACAATCCTACATTGCACTGCGAGTTGCAATTAGGAAGGGAACACCCCTTACTAATTGCGAATCGCAAACCCGTTTTGTGATTCGGTAACCAGGTTACTGAATCGCAAAACTGGGTTTGTGCATCGCAATGTGCTTTTTGCACGTCGCAAACAGCGAAAGTCGCTGTTTGCGACATGCAAAAAGCTACCTACATGTGGGTCTTGGTCCCTAATTAGGTCTGGTGTTAACAAAGACATTTTGTTTTTATTAAACTTCTATTTCTCTCTCTTTCGGCTGGCTTTACTGTGAGAGATCGCATTCTGCTCTTCCACAAGAAGCATATTGCCACACAAAGTAGTTTTGTTCAGTGTCAGGAACTACAGTGGCAATCAGTGACGTAACGAAACTGGAGGGTGCCCCTTTGCAAAGAACATGGAGGAGCCCCCTCTCCAGACTCACTCAGGGCAGGTGCTGTGCTGACGGGGCCCCCTGGAGGGCGGCTGCGGGGCCTTTAAGAGTTCGAAAACTTTTTGGGGGGGTTTTGCCAATGTTTGTTACAATGTTGAGGGCCTGGTAGCTCCCACAACAATAAAGTGTCACAAAAGCTATGTCAAAACAAGACACGCATTGATGAAACTAAAAGACTTATAAAAATATGTCAGATCAGTTGGCTTTGTCAGCGTTTGTTTATTTTCATGCTTCCCATAATCGTGTTGAAAATGGTTACACTGATTTTCCATTAGAAATATTTTTGGGAAATACTAGCATGCATCAACACATTTTACTAAATGACACTTCATTTGCATATAATCAGAGAGCATTCTGGGAGCATTATACTTAGCCTCTTAGCCTAAACTTTTCAAACATGTGTGTACACGTTTTTTTTTTTTGTACTGGAACCAATGTCAGTAGTGAAGTGTGACCTTAAAACATTTATTTACAGCACGCACCCTAATAATGAAGGCTTTCAAATAATGAACCATAAATACAAGTTCGAACAGCATTATCCTTTGGAAACACATTACCTCAACTGCAGAGAGTTCAACTCTCTGTAAACAGGCAGCCAAAGGGTTTGTGCTGCAGGGGGTTGGGCCTACTTGTCCCAAGGACAAAGTAAACATAAAAACTTGTTGCCCTTGACCCCAAACAAGATGTCCCGGGCGTCGGGCGATAGGAATTCCACATCCCTGTGTAAGTTTTCTCCAGAGGAAGCAGAAGTTTTTCTTCATAGGTTTTTCTTGAATGGTTATAACCCAGTTTAGCAGAGCCAAAACTACTATATCAGTATTTAAGGAGACTTTGAGTTGTTTTACATTTATGACCACTGTTAGAAATGGGGTCTTTGGTTGGCAGTCAGGTTACCCCCTGTCCAAGCAAGGACCCTCACTCTAGTCAGGGTAAAAGAGAATCACCCTCAGCTAACCCCTGCTTACCCCCTTGGTACCATGGAACGAGCAGTAGGCTTAACTTCAGAGTGTTAGGTGTAAAGTATTTGTACCAACACACACAGTAACTTAAGAAAAACACTACAAAATGACACAACCCAGGTTTAGAAAATTAGCGAATATTTATCTAAACAAAACAAGACCAAAATGACAAAAATCCACAATACACAAGTCAAGTTATCAATTAAAAAGCAAAGAGAATCTTCATGTAGTTTTAAACACACACTAACACTGTTAGCATGAAAATGTACCTTGGGTGTGTCAAAAATAACCCTGCACAGGTGAGTGTGTGTCAAAAAGGGCTTGCGATGCGTCGATTTCACTCACGAGGGAGACCTTGCGTTGTTTCTCTTTTCGTCGGGTAGGGCGCGTCGTTTCTTCTCTCCACAGGAGAGTGATGTGTTGATCCGGTCAGCACTCTCAGGTCCGGGCAGGCCTTGCGTTGTGTTTACACACCAAGCAGTGTTTGCGTCGGAAATCCAGCCGCACAATGATCCGAAAACCACACAGCGCGGGTTGCGATCTCCCAGCCTCCGTCAGCTATGCTGCGCCTCATTTCATCAGCTCCATGCGTCGATTCTTCGGTCGCGTTACAGGCGAGCGTCGATTTTCAGCCGTGAAGCTGGCGGTCTGTCGATTTCCCAGCCACAGATCGCAGTCACGTTGATCTTTTCCCCGCACGGCATTCTGTGCATGGATTTCTTCCTCTTAGGCTGCCAGCTTCTCCTTTCAGGGTCACAGGAACTGGAGGGGTACCACAGGTCAGAGTAGGAGTCTCTCCAGAGACTCCAGGTGCTGGCAGAGAGAAGTCTTTGCGGTCCCTGAGACTTCAAACAACAGGAGGCAAGCTCTAAATCAAGCTCTTGGAGATCTTCTCAAGATGGAAGGCACACAAGGTCCAGTCTTTGCCCCCTCACTTTGGCAGAAGCAGCAACTGCAGGATAGCTTCACAAAGCACAGTCACAGGCAGGACAGCTCTTCTTCCTCAGCTCTTCAGCTCTTCTCCAGGCAGAGGTTTCTCTTGGTTTCAACAAGTGTTCTAAAGTCTGTGGTCTTGGGTGCCCATCTCATACCCATTTTCTCCTTTGATGTAGGCCTACTTCAATGTAAAGTCTCTTTTGAATGTGAAATCCTGCCTTGCCCAGGCCAGGCCAGACACTCACCAGGGGGTTGGAGGCTGCATTGTGTGAGGGCAGGCACAGCCCTCTCAGGTATAAGTGACCACTCCTCCCCTCCCTCCTAGCACAGATGGCTCATCAGGATATGCAGGCTACACCCCATCTCCCTTTATGTCACTGTCTAGTGTGAGGTGCAACCAGCCCAACTGTCAAACTGATCCAGACAGGGAATCTACAAACAGACAGAGTCACAGAAATGGTTTAAGCAAGAAAATGCTCACTTTCTAAAAGTGCCATTTTCAAACACACAGTCTTAAAGTCAACTTTACTAAAAGATTTATTTTTAAATTGTGAGCTCAGAGACCCCAAACTCCACATGTCCATCCGCTCCCAAATGGAATCTACACTTTAATCAGGTTTAAAGGGAGCCCCCATGTTAACCTATGAGAGAGGCAGGCCTTGCAACAGTGAAAAACGAATTTAGTAATATTTCACTGTCAGGACATATAGAACACATTACTATATGTCCTACCTTCACCATACACTGCTCCCTGCCCTTGGGGCTACCTAAGGCCTACCTTAGGGGTGTCTGACATGTAAGAAAAGGGAAGGTTTAGGCCTGGCAAGTGAGTACACTAGCCAAGTCGAATGGGCAGTTAAAATCTGCTCACACAGACACTGCAGTGGCAGGTCTGAGCCATGTTTACAGGGCTACTAATGTGGGTGGCACAACCAGTGCTGCAGGCTCACTAGTAGCATTTGATTTACAGGCCGTGGGCACCTCTAGTGCACTGTACTAGGGACTTACCAGTAAATCAAATATGCCTATCATGGAAATCCCATTACACATACATTTTACATAAGTACCCTTGCACTGTAGCACTAGATAGCAGTGGTAAAGTGCCCAAAGTAACAAAAACAGAAAAAAGCAGAGACCAGCACACATCAACAACCTAAGAAACAGAGGCAAAACGTTAGAGGAGACCACACCAAGGATGCCAAGTCTAACATGTGTCCTCCCAGCTGAAAGTGGGGAGCAACTACCCAACCTCATGGGGGTTCTCATCACTAAGGCGGAAAGATCTGGACAGACATCAGCATTGGCGTGTTCTGTGCCACGGCAGTGTTCCACCGTGAAGCCCATCCCCTGTAGGGAAATGGACCACCTCAACAGTTTTGGATTCTCAACCCTCATCTACATTAACCATCTGAGGGGCCTGTGGTCGGTCTGAACCCGGAAGTGAGTCCCAAACAAGTAGGGTCTTAGCTTGTTCAGTGCCTAGACGCTCTATGGCACTCCACCTAAGTTCCCTGGGAAGTAACCTCCTGCTAATGAAGGCTACAGGTTGATCTAGGCCCTCTTCATTATGTTGTGAGAGTACTGCTCCAATACCATGCTCTGAGGCATCTGTTTGCACAACAAACTCCTTGGAATAGTCAGGTGCCTTCAGCACAAGTGCTGTGCACATGGCAGCCTTAAGGGCATCAAAAGCCATCTGACAAAAATCAGTCCATATCACATTTCTGGGCTGCTTTTTGGAAGTCAACTCAGTCAAGGGAGCAACAATTGTGCCATACCCCTTGACAAACCTCTTATAGTATCCAGTGAGACCTATAACAGCTTTCACTTCAGTCTGGGTCTTCGGAGGCTCCCAAGCCAGAATGGTATCAATCTTTGGCTGCAGGGGTGCGACCCGGCCACTTCCCGCCTGGTGTCCCAAGTACACCACATAACCCTGCCCTATTTGGCATTTGCTTGCCTTAATTATGAGGCCTGCCTTCTAAAAGGCCTCCAACACTTCTGCGGAGGTGTTGCAAATGTTCCTCCCATGTGGGTCTGAAGACAGCAGTGTCATCCAGGTAGGCGGCGCTGAACTCATCCAGCCCAGCCAACACCTGGTTGACCAACCTCTGAAAGGTAGCAGGGGCATTTTTCATCCTAAATGGCATCATCTTAAACTGAAAGTGCCCATCTGGGGTAAAAAAATGCAGACCTCTCCTTGGCCCCCTCAGTCAAGGCAATCTGTCATTACCCAGACGTTAAATCAAACGTGCTGAGGTATTGGCAGCTCCCAACCAATCTATGAGCTCATCAGCTTTGGGGATGGGGTGCGCTTCAGTTTTAGTGACTGCATTGAGACCCTGGTAGTCCACGCAGAACCTGAGTTCTGGGGTGGCACCAGGAGCAGCAGCCTTTGGGACCAAAACCACTGGGCTGGCCCAAAGACTGCTGGAATGTGCAATAGCCCCTAGGGTTCACATCTTGGATACTTCATCCTTGATGCTAGCCCTGACCTTGTCAGTCACCATGTAAACCTTTTGTTTAATGGGTGTACTGTCCCCAGTGTCCACATCATGTGTGCACAAGTGTGTGACCCCGGGAATCAAGGAGAACAGTGAGGTGAACTGTCCCAGCACCTGGGGACAGTCCCTCTGCTGCTCTGCAGTCAGGGAGGGGGAGATGTTCACTCCCTCCACAGACCCATCTTTCCCTCCTGCAGACAGGAGGTCAGGAAGAGGTTCACTCTCCTCCTCCACCCCGTCATCTGTCGCTAGGAGCATGGACAATTCAGTCTGCTCAAACGGTGGCTTGAGCCGGTTCACAAGCAAGACCCTCAAAGGGTTCCTTTGAGTCTGCAAGTCCACCAGGTAGGGGACTTCACTGTTGCGCTCCACCACCTCAAATGGCCCAGTCCACTTGTCCTGGAGCACTCTACGCTCCACTGGTGCCATCACCCACACTTTTTGACCAGGTTGAAACTTGACCAGAGTGGCATTCTGGTCATACCAGCATTTCATATCCTCCTGGCTTGCTTTTAGGTTCTCCTGTGTGAGATTCCTGAAGCGGGCAGTCTGGTTTCTCAAAGCCGACATGTAACTTAATACATCCTAGGGGGCGGGGGGTTGCTAGGAGCTTTTTCCAAAGCCTCCTTTACCAGACTTAAAGATCCCCTCACAGGGTGGCCATAGATCAGCTCAAAAGGTCTAAAGCCAAGTCCCTTTTGAGGCACCTCCCTGTAAACGAACAGAAGGCATGGCAAGAGGACATCCCACTTCTGCCTCAGGGGCTCTGACAGGCCCATAATCATGCCTTTCAAGGTGCGGTTGAATCTCTCAACCAGACTATTGCTTTGGGGGTGGTAAGGTATGGTGAACTTGTAGGTTACTCCACACATCTTTCACAGAGACTTCATATATGTTGATATGAAGTGGGTACCCCTATCGGACACCACTTCCTTGGGGAACCCCATGCGAGTAAAAACTCCCATCAAGACACGACCCACCACAGGGTCAGTGATTGATCTTAAAGGAATGGCTTCTGGGTACCGGGTGGCATGGTCCACCAAGACCAGGATAAACCTGTTGCCCATGGCTGTCTTGGGATCCAGAGGCCCCATGATGTCAATACCAACCCTTTCAAAGGGGGTACTAACAACAGGAAAAGGTTGGAGGGGAGTGTTATATTTCCCCCCACTCTTGCCAATTGCCTGACAAGTTGTGCAAGCCTTACAATAAGCATCCAAGTGCCTGCGCATTAGGGGCCAGTAAAAGTGGGTGACAAGCTGTTCAAAGGCCTTTTCTGCCTCAAATGTCCAGCTAAAGGCAGATCATGAGCCAGACCCAGTAGGAAGGCTCTGAAGCACTGGGGTGTCACCAGCACACTGGCTGACCCAGGTTCAGGAACCTTAAGCCCGCTATATAGGAGGCCATCCTCCCAGTAAATCAAATGTGAGCCAGGCTCCTTGCCAGATGCCTGGTCTGCAGCCTGCCGCCGCAAACCCTCCAGAGTACTGCATGTTTTCTGTGCCTCACAGAATGCTTCCTGTTAGAAATGGGGTTTTTGTTTGGCAGTCAGGTTACCCCCTGTCCAAGCAAAAGCCCTCACTCTAGTCAGGGTAAGTCACACACAATCCAAGATTATCCTGTGCCCACCCTCTGGTAGCTTGGCACGAGCAGTCAGGCTTAACTTAGAAGGCAATGTGTAAAGTATTTATGCAATAAATCATACAATACCACCATATAGCACCACAAAAATACACTACACAGTGTTTAGAAAAATATATAATATTTATCAGGATAATTGTAGGTCAAAAAGAATAAAGTTGCAATGGGAAATTGTAGAGATATCACTGAAAAGTGATATAAAGTGTCTTAAGTCTTTAGAATATAAACAAAGTCTCTTTCAAGCACAAGTACCTTGTTTAGAGTGGTAAAATCTCCTCAGAGGGCCACAGAGGAAGAGGTGCGTGGAAAAAGGGTGTGTGCGTCGATTTCTCGCCAGCACACGGGACTTGCGTCGTTATTTTCCACGCGGGGAAGTCGTGCGTCGTTTTCCAGCGCGCGGACAGTCTTTCTGTGGATCGCTGGGATTACCAGATGTCCCGGGTCTGTGCGTGGATTTTCCTGCTTGTTCTCTGGCTGCGCGTCGGTCTGCGGGGCTGCGCGTCGAAATTACGATCTCACGGCAGGCGTTGCGTCGATTTCTCCTCTAGACGTCGGTCAGTGGGGCTGCGCGTTGAAATTACGATCTCACGGCAGGCGTCGCGTCAATTTCTCCTCTAGAGGTCGGGCGGCGTTGTCCTTGCGAAGCCGTGCGTCAGATTTTCGGTCGTCCCAAGAGCGTCGCGTCGATCAGCGTCGGTGTGCGGCGTTTTTCTCCCCGTGGAACAAGTTGTGCGTCGAAATTTTCGGCGCACGGAGCGTCCAAGTGAAAAAGAGAAGTCTTTTTGGTCCTGAGACTTCAGGGAACAGGAGGCAAGCTCTATCCAAGCCCTTAGAGAGCACTTTCACAGCCAGACAAGAGTTCAGCAAGGCAGCAGGGCAACAGCAAGGCAGCAGTCCTTTGTAGAAAGCAGACAGGTGAGTCCTTTGAGCAGCCAGGCAGTTCTTCTTGGCAGGATGTAGTTTCTGGTTCAGGTTTCTTCTCCAGCAAGTGTCTGATGAGGTAGGGCAGAGGCCCTGTTTTATACCCAAATGTGCCTTTGAAGTGGGGGAGACTTCAAAGAGTGGCTAAGAAGTGCACCAGGTCCCCTTTCAGTTCAATCCTGTCTGCCAGGGTCCCAGTAGGGGGTGTGGCAGTCCTTTGTGTGAGAGCAGGCCCTCCACCCTCCCAGCCCAGGAAGACCCATTCAAAATGCAGATGTATGCAAGTGAGGCTGAGTACCCTGTGTTTGGGGTGTGTCTGAGTGAATGCACAAGGAGCTGTCAACCAAGCCCAGCCAGAAGTGGATTGTAAGGCACAGAAAGATTTAAGTGCAAAGAAATGCTCACTTTCTAAAAGTGGCATTTCTAGAATAGTAATATTAAATCCGACTTCACCAGTCAGCAGGATTTTGTATTACCATTCTGGCCATACTAAATATGACCTCCCTGCTCCTTTTCAGATCAGCAGCTGCCACTTCAACAGTGTATGAGGGCAGCCCCAATGTTAGCCTATGAAGGGAGCAGGCCTCACAGTAGTGTAAAAACGAATTTAGGAGCTTTACACTACCAGGACATATAACTACCCAGGTACATGTCCTGCCTTTTACCTACACCGCAGCCTGCCCTAGGGGTTACCTAGGGCACACATTAAGGGTGACTTATATGTAGAAAAAGGGGAGTTCTAGGCTTGGCAAGTACTTTTAAATGCCAAGTCGAGGTGGCAGTGAAACTGCATACACAGGCCTTGCAATGGCAAGCCTGAGACAAGGTTAAGGGGGCTACTTAAGTGGGTGGCACAACCAGTGCTGCAGGTCCACTAGTAGCATTTAATCTACAGGCCCTAGACACATGTAGTGCACATTACTAGGGACTTATAAGTAGATTAAATAGTCCAATCAGGTATGATCCAGAGTTACCATGTTTAAAAAGGAAGAGAGCATATGCACTTTAGCACTGGTTAGCAGTGGTAAAGTGCGCAGAGTCTAAAAGCCAGCAAAACAGGGTCCAAAAAGTGGAGGGAGGCAGGCAAAAAGTTAGGGGTGACCACCCCAAGGCATGTCAGGTCTAACACTTCCCTTGTGGGCCCCACTTCCTGCTGCCACTGTGACAGCTCAGGGACCTAACCCAGTTCAGCCACCTTTTCCCCTGTAGGCTCCAGGGCCTCCCCCTCAGGTTCAGCCTCCTCCTGGACCGTGGGAACTTCTGGGGACGGTTTTCCGTGCCCCTTGCCCTTCCTCCTTCTGGCAGACACCTGGGCCACTCTCTCAGGCTCCAGGTTCTCCTGATCACCCTCACGGCCTGCCATAGACTGGGTAGACACACAGGCCCACTCAGGCAGACCCAACATTTCCAAGTGTGGCCTGCATTCCACCTCCTGCCAAGGGGAATCCTCCAGGTCATTACCAAGCAAACAATCTACAGGCATGGCTGGATTCACAGCTACCTTCCAGGAACATGAGCCCCCCCCCATTCAAAGAGAACCTGCGCCACTCTGCACAGGCGCTCTGAGTTGTCCACTGCAACTACTTGGTGAAGTACACTGGGATCTATCTGCTCTTCAGGTACCAGCTGACTCCTCACTGTAGTCCCACTGGCTCATGTGTCTCTCAGAGCCTCCACCCTCTGTCCATTGATTGTCACCCACTGCGTGTACTTCTTAGTGTTCTGAGGCACTAGCGTTCTCTGGACCATCTCACTGTCCCCTAGTGAGACAAGGGTCATCTCAGCTGGCTCCCACCCACCTGGAGCCAACTACTCCCCAAGCGCAACACTAGCCAAACCCTGAGTCTGCGCACCAGTGGGTGTCGGTGTACTCTTGGGGCATTTGAGGTCCTCCCTCACATGACCCACTTGGTCACATGCATAGCACTTACGTGGGGGAGTCCCTGCCACAGGTTTCCCTTTGGAGAACCATGGCTTCTTTTCACTGGGGGGCTGGGAATCCTTACCCTGGGAATCAGATTGGGGCCCTTTAGAGAACTCCCCCTGTTTACCCTTAACCCCCCCCTTCTGAGAGGGACACTGCCCACCCTTGGCGTGGTCTTCCCCATACCTCTTCTGGACCCTGGTGCTCTCCCAGGGGTCCGCTTCCTGCGCAAGCTTCCTGGGGTCCGTCAGCTTGCTGTCAATCAGGTGCTGGTGCTGGTGCAGCTCTGGAAAACATAAACTGTACAAGTGCTCCCAAGCAATCAGTTTGTAAAGCCCCTCATACATTACCATATGTCACTTTACTGCCCTTCACCCAACCATCCAATGACCTGCAGAATGAATCAATACATTCCAACCAGGTTTTGGATTCCTTCTTCTTATGGGACCTAAACTTGTCCTTATACTGATCAGGGGTGAGACCATACCTAGTGATCAGGTCGTCCTTCATGATAGGGTAGGTCAGCCCCTGGGGAACCCATAAAGATGTCAGAGTATCTCTTCCCTCTACCTCAAAGTGCTTCCACAGACCCGCCCCCCCAATGAGCTTCAGGGACCAGATTCATCGGGAGAGCAGACTCTACCCCTTAAACCACAGCAGTATATCATCCTCCCTCTTGTAATCCTTCACAAGGTCCTTAGGAATGTGCACCCTCCTCTCAGGCTGCACTGTGATGTTGCTGCCACCATCCCTACTGGACTGGCTCCTCTGATCCAGCTCCCTCGAGCTGAGCTCATGAGTCAACAGTAACTTTTTCTCCTCTATTGCCATCCTCATTTTCTCCAACTCCAACTGGTGAGCCCTCACTGCCTGTCTGTCCTGCAACTCGTCAGGAGTCAGACCCTTAGATGAGACACTGCTACCTGCCCTGGAGACCCTCCCCCCGGACAGAACAGGGCCACCCACAATACCATTGTGAATACTCTGCTCCTCCTCCCCCTACTCACCCTCATCGTCATCTTCTATGTGCCCTTCAGCTTCCCTGGCTGCCACCCAGGCCCTCAGTGCCTTTTGCAGCTCTGCCTTCCTAGTGGAGCTCTTCATGGGGCAGGCAAGATCATCCTTACAGAACTGTTTCAATTGGGCCACTGTGTAACTCTCCAGTTTCCCTAAATCAAAAGCAGCTCCAGCTGATACATCTCCAGACTGAGACATGATGAAAAGTCAACAGAAGTGCTAAGTTCCAAAGGCAGAAAACAGGTTCCCAATGAAGTTCAAAAGTCAATCAAGGATTACCACAAAATGGAAGTAGGGAAAAATCCAAAAAAAGAGAAAAAGCAACAAAATCACGACAAGTAGTATGTGGTCACGTAGTGGTCTGCACTGAAAACAGTTAGTGTACACTTAATCACTGTATGTCAGGTACAAATACAAGTCCAATCCCAACCGCTGATCACCAGTGTTAGAAATGGGGTCTTTTGTTGGCAAGGACCCTCACTCTAGTCACGGTAAAAGAGATCCACCCTCAGTTAACCCACACTCACCTCCTCGGTAGCTTGGCACAAGCAGGCAGGCTTAACTTCAGAGTATAGGTGTAAAGTATTTGTACCAACACACACAGTAACTCAGTGAAAACACTACAAAATGACACAACACAGGTTCAGAAAAACAGGAAATATTTATCTAAACAAAACAAGACCAAAACGACAAAAATCCACCATACAAAAGTCAAGTTATGAATTAAAAAGCAAGAAAGAGTCTTAAATCCTTGAGAAAACAGTAAAAACACTGTTACTGCTGAAAAGTACCTGGGTAGCATCATAATAACACGCACTGGCGAGTGTGCGTTGGAAAAGGCTAGCGATGCGTCGATGTCTCACCCGCAAGCGAGACCGTGCGTCATTTCTCCTCCAGTCAGGTCGGCGGGTGTCGTTTTTCCTCTCCGCAGGAGAGCGATGCGTCGATCTGGGCAAGCACTCGGGCCAGGGCAGGCTTTGTGTCGTTTTTCCGCACCCAGCAAGGTTTGCGTCAAAAATCCTGCTGCACGGTATCAGCTAAACCGTGCTATGTGGGTTGCGACGTTATCAGCATCCGTCAGCGGGTGTTGCACGTCGTTTCTCCAGCTGTGTGCGCAGATCTTCCAGCTGCGATTAACATGGGGCGTCAATTTCAGCCACGAAGCCGGCGGCGCGTTGTTTCTCAGCCGCGTCTCGGAAGGTGCATCGCAGTTTTCCCCGCACGGCGTCTGTTTGTGGATTTTCAGGCTTGGCCTGACAGCTTCACCTTCCAAGGCCCCAGGAACTGCATAGGGCACCACTTGTCTCAGCAGGGAGTCCAGGGACTGGCAGGAGAAGTCTTTGATGGGCCTGAGACTTCAACACAGGAGGCAAGCTCAGTACAAGCCCTTGGAGATTTCTTCACAAGCAGGAATGCACAACAACGTCCAGTCTTTGTCCCCTTGCACAGGCAGAAGCAGCAACTGCAGGATAGCTCCACAAAACACAGGCAGGGCAGCACTTCTCCTCAGCTCTTCAGCTCTTCTCCAGGTAGAGGTTCCTTTTGATGTCCAGAAGTAATCTAAAGTCTCTGGTTTTGGGTGCCCTTCTTATACCCATTTAGGCCTTTGAAGTAGGCCTACTTCAAAGAAAAGTCCCTCTTGTTTGTGAAACCCTACCTGGCCCAGGACAGGCCCCAGACACACAACAGGGGGTTGGAGACTGCATTGTGTGAAGGCAGGCACAGCCCTTTCAGGTGTAAGTGACCACTCCTCCCATCCCTCCTAGCACAGATGGCTCATCAAGATATGCAGGCTACACCCCAGATCCCTTTGTGTCACTGTCTAGAGAGAGGTGCAAACAGCCCAACTGTCAAACTAACCCAGACAGGGAATCCACAAACAGACAGAATCACAGAATGGTTTAAGCAAGAAAATGCCCATTTTCTAAAAGTGGCATTTTCAAACATACAAGCTCAAAACCAACTTTACTAAAATATGTATTTTTAAATTGTGAGCTCAAAGACCCCAAACTCCACATGTCTGTCTGCTCCCAAAGGGAATCTACACTTTAATCATTTTTAAAGGCAGCCTCCATGTTAACCTATGAGAGAGATAGGCCTTGCAACAGTGAAAGACGAGTTTGGCAGTATTTCACTGTCAGGACAAATAAAACATATTAGTATATGTCCTACCTTAAACATACACTGCACCCTGCCCATGGGGCTACCTAGGGCTTACTTTAGCGGTGTCTTACATGTCAGAAAAGGGAAGGTTTAGGCCTGGAAAGTGGGTACACTTGCCAAGTCGAATTGGCAGTTAAAATCTGCACACACAGACACTGCAGTGTCAGGTCTGAGCCATGTTTACAGAGCTACTAATGTGGGTGGCACAGCCAGTGCTGCAGCCCCAATAGTAGCATTTGATTTACAGACCCTGGGCACCTCTAGTGCACTGTACTAGGGACTTACCAGTAAATCAAATATGCCAATCATGGAAATCCAATTACACATACGTTTTACATAGGAGCACGCGCACTTTGCCCAGAGTAACAAAAACAGAATCCAGCACACATCAACAACCTGGGAAACAGAGGCAAGAAGTTAGGGGAGACCACACGAAGGATGCCAAGTCTAACAGGTTATTAGTGTATATATTGTGTATAATACTTACCACCAGAAGGAGTATTGCCTCGAAGATATTTTTGGCCTTGTGTCACTAAAATAGAGTAACTTTATTTTTTGGTAACATTGAGTATTGTCTTTTATTGTGTATAAGTACTGTGTGACTATAGTGGTATTTCAAGAGCTTTGCATGTCTCCTAGTTCAGCCTTGGCTGCTCTGCTGCAGCTACCCCTAGATAGCCTAAGCTGCTAGACGCTGCCTACATTTCACTAATAAGGGATAACTGGACCTAGTAGAAGATGTAAGGACCTTAGGTACCCACTGCAAGCCAGGCCAGCCTCCTACAATTGTCAATACTATATTTTGTTCTGAGTACCTTCGCTGCTCCCACAAATCATTCTGAAGACACTAATTTAATTTTTATCCTCCAATTTCAAATTCATTGACATTCACAATACGTTTTAAAATTTTCAATTATTACATTTAGCCATTTTATTTATATACACTTTATTAATCTGTTAACATTAGTTAATTTTGTGGGCAGTCAAGGACCCCTTGAGGAGGCTTTGCAGACCCCCAGCGGTCCCTGGATCACAGGTTGGGAACCACTGGTGTAGAGTGTAATAGAGCAAAGTGGCATGGCGTAGAATGAAGAAGTAGCATAGTGTAGATTGTTTCAGGGTGGAGTGAAGTGGCGTAAAGTAGAGTGGTGCATGGTAGATTGCAGATATGTAGAGTAGATTGGTGTAGTACACAGTGGCAAAGAGTGCATTGGTTTTGAGTGCAGTGACGTAGAGTGCAGTCGCACAGAACACAGTGCTGTAGGGTAAAGAGGTGCAAAGTAGGGTGGTGTATAGTGGTGCAGTGAAGACTACAGTTGTGTGGCATGGTGCAGAGGTAAGTAGAGTGCAGTGTGCAGAATAGAATGGCGTAGAGTGTAGTGGCCTAGCGTTTATTGGCATAGAGTGGAATCGAGTTTGGTGGAGTAGAGCAGAGTGCATTGGCATAGAGTGACACAGAGTAGAGTGATGTAGAGAGCAGTGATGTAGAGTACAGTGATGCAGATTAGAATACAGTGGCATAGAGGGCAGTGACATAGAGAGCAATGGTGTAGAGTGCACTGGTTTTGAGCAAAGTGGCGTAGAGCACAGCGGCACAGAGTGGTGCAGAGTAGAGTGGGGCAGCATAGGTTTCAGTGGAGAACAGTGCAGTGGCATAGAGTGGTGCAGAGTGGAGTTAAGTGACATAGATTGCAATGGCATAGAGTGGTGTGGTGTAGAATAGATTGTTTCAGAGTAGAGTGAAGTGGTGTAGAGTGGAATGGTGCAGGGCAGGGTGCAGTGGAATAGAGTAGTGGCTTAGAGCAAAGTGGGTTAGAGTGAAGTGTTGCAGATTGGAGTGGCATAGAGTAGAGAAACATAGAATGCAGTGGTGCACAATAAATAGGCGGGTGGCATAGTGTTCAGTGGTAGAGTATGCGTTGTTGCAGAGCAGAGTGGTGCAGCGTGTAGTGGTGGAGCATGGCATAGTGTGCAGTCGTACAGAGTAGATTGGTGTAGAGTGCAGTGGTGTACAGTCTAATGACTGTGAGTAAAGTATTATAGAGTACAGTGGCATAGAGTGCAGCAGCGTACAGTGGTGCAGAGTTGAGTCAGGTGGCATTTTCAGGGTAGATTGCAGTGGAGTCGAGCAGGGTGGAATAGAGTGGGGTAGAGTGCAGTGGCACAGTGTAGATTGTTTCAGAGTAGAGTGAAGTGATGTAGAGTGCAGTAGATTAGGGTGGTTTGGAGTTGTGCAGCATACATTGCAGTGGCACTGAGTGGAGTGGTGTAGAGTAGACTGTTTCAGAGTAGTGTAAAGTGTGATAAAGTGGAGTGCTGCGTGGTAGAGTGCAGAGTAGATTAGAGTGGCATAGAGTGGATTGTCATTGACTGGTGTGGTGCAGAGTAGACTGCAGCATTGCAGAGTAGAGTGGAGAGGTCTAGACTGGAGTGGCGAAAAGTGCAGTGGTGCGTAGTGGAGGAGAGTAGTGTAAAGTATATAAGCATAGAGTAAAGTGGTGTAGAGTAGAGGCGTGAGTGCAATGGTGCAGACTACAGTGCAGTGGCACAGTGTTGAGTGATAGTGTGGAGTGGTGCAAAGTGCAGTGGCATGGAGTGGTGCAGAGTAGAGTGGGGTAAAATGAAGTATGCACAATGCGGAAGTGGACTACCATCACAGACAACATACCTTCAATTGAAATGACCATTAAATTTGCATCGACATACAGAGTTACTGAGAAATCTATACAGCGCACCAACGATAATGTGTGGAAATGTTATTGATTTGTTGTGATAGGAGGTTGATATTTGTTTCTGCCACACTTCAGAATTACCAAAATGTGCTTCATTTGTGCTTTCCTAAATCTGATATATTGTGAAATAACTGTACAGTTCGTAAACAGACATTTACATTTTGTTGTGTTCTAAAAAAACAATGTACAGCCTTCCTCCAGCACACCCCCAGCAGTCAGTTAGACAGTCAAAAGCCTTTATTCGGTTTTTAGGCCATTTAAGGATAATACACACAATTACAATAATAATACACGTACATAAATGATATTAAAAACACCGTAATAATAAATAACATCAGAGATAAAAAACATACGTGTGTGAATTAAAAAGGATGGATAACATTCTAAAACATAATTCATTCAGACATAGCTTTCAAAAATGAATCCGATAACATATAGATAAGACACTATTGTAAGGCAATTTGAGTTTCATCAGGGTTAGCAAGATACATCACTTTTCTAAGTTTAAAGGCATGCCAAACATTTTTTATGACACATGCACAACAATAGCCTATAGCTAAGATCTGAAGATACTGTAAACATTATTCATATGATCTTAGGCCAATGGGGCGCAATAAAGGACATACGTTTATTAGCCTTGACTGCTCATAGAATTTACAAAAGAACACAAAATATGCAGGAGATTGCTGAGAAATGTTGTCATGGGGACAGGGCGGTAAAGAGTGAAACTAAGCATCTTGATCGGGGAAGGCTGCCATAAAGTGCTGGGTGCTGAGTCTGAACCTACTCAGACAAACTTCTATGAACAGCATTCACAACCTATATTAGGTAGGGTTTTGGCCTTTCGACATGATTGAGCTCTAAATGACTGGAGACTGAACTCATACAGTATGTTTTGGAAACTCTGACTTGTTTATGTTATTTAAAGAGAGATCTCACTGAATGCTTGGTCTTGTTATGTAATTCTTTGGAGGAGTCGAAAAGATGTGGCAAGCCAATATCTAGAAAGCCCCTTTTCACATACGAGAGCCAAGGGATGGTAAAGGCTCGGTCTTGTTTTAGACACTTTTCCACAACCAGTCGTGAAAAGGAGGTGTGCTGCGCCCTGAGATCTTAATTGACTCGCCCTAAGATCTTAACAGACCAGTCTGAAAGGGAAAAGGTATGGTAACAAGAGGGTTGGCTTCTGTCTTCTTTTTCAATATAGGAACAATGGTAGACTCCTTCCAAGAGTCTGGAATCTAACCTCTAGTTGCCGAGCGGGAAACATTAGTTAGAAGAAATGCTCAGAAGTCAGGATTCAGCCTGTAAACATCCATGGTAAACCCATTCTGACCAGGGGCCTTACCAGCAGCGGAACATAGAATGGCTCTTGTAACATTATTGACTTCAATAGAATCAAGTGCTGTAATATCTGAGCTTGTGGCAATCAGAATCTCTATTGCCAACTTATGCGTTGGTTCCTGTGAAAAAATGTTCCTCAGGAGGGATATGACGTTCGATTTTAGGACGGGTATCCTCTGCAAAATATGGTCTATGAATCACTTCCCAAAAAGCCATCGAATCTCTGGTTTGCGTAGCTGCCTGCAGATCTTCCCAGGCTTGGACTCTGATGTCCTGTTTCACCGCTCTAAACACAAGTTTATGAGTGGACCTTCATTACTTAATGATTCCAGTAGTTCAAGGAGATGCCTTCAAGGACTCCTGAAGGGGCTGGAGTGCAGTGGTGCAAGCATGATCGAACCACTTATAGAGGTGTGGTTCTTTGCATTTTGGCTGTCTAATCAGCAAGCTTGAGGCCGAACAACAAAGGTGCTCAAAGCTGGTCAACACCGTGTTAGGTTGTGCCTCCTCTGATAAACAGGTCAAAATTTCT
The DNA here is from genome assembly GCF_031143425.1 of Pleurodeles waltl. Lineage (NCBI taxonomy): Eukaryota > Metazoa > Chordata > Amphibia > Caudata > Salamandridae > Pleurodeles > Pleurodeles waltl. The sequence goes on along the minus strand of NC_090440.1, from coordinate 1,304,115,939 downwards.
TTGTTTTTAACCAGAATAAGACTGTTAAAACTTCTCTTGGTCAACATTCTCCCATTTTAAATGAACTCCACTATTTTTTAAGAAACGTAAATCAGCTTGAGAGCAGTGTGTATGTGAGCAACCATACAGGCCTGTAATATTGAGTGCCTGCGAGATACGATCACTAAGCGTAGAAGGTAAGATATGCGAGCCCTGTATGAGTGGCACAAAATGTGGTGAAAACAAAACTAAATCAATGGTAGAACCTTTTCCGCTGCCTATAAATGTTGGTGGGGTTTCAATTTCATCCTTAAACAAATCAGTGTGATAAAGGAGACTGTGTCTCATTCATGATGCATTAGTTTAAAGAAGACCCATAATGAGAGTGGCTAAAGTGTGTTAAAGGTTCCTCATGCCAGGCTGTTATTCCACAAGCCCTATCTCCCAGAGGACAAATGGCAACATTAAAATCACCTGCCCATAAAATACCACCTCGATCCGGATATTCCTGGCAGTAATCCGAAATTATTTGATCAGCTTCAATTATCAAATCATTTGGATGATGGAAAAATAATTGAAATAAACATTAAACAAGAGAACATTAAAAAAGCCTGGTATGTTAATCGAAGGATTTGGGAACAAGGAGTACAAATAAGCTTCTCTACTTTCGGGGAAATCTTTTCTTAGTGAAATAAGCACCCTTAAAACTCCTTTGGGTCTACCAGAAGTTGAGGAAGAGCGGCTGTACAAAATGATTAAAACCCATCCACATAGAATTCTGCAAGGGCCCAAGTCTCCAACAAGCAATATCAAACTTATTAATTAACTATAACCAGTTTTTTTAATCCAACTTAGAGCTAATGCCGGCAATATTCCAGGACAGGAATTTTAAATGATTTGTTCCAGCACTATAGGAGTTCAAGGGTGTGGCCTGTAAGATTGTCATAGAAATCCGCTCACTTTGAAGTCAGAGAAAGAAAAGAAAATACCATGCTCCCTCAGAAGACAGAGACTGATATTTGACCTCTGTCTTCGAATGCACAGCAAATACGACTAGATAAGAAGAAGATTTAAAGGCCTGTTTACAGAAAGCGAGTACTGGTGGAAAAATGACAAGGGTGTGGGCCACGAAAGGGACAAACTAAAGCAGTACAGCATAAAACAAATAAAGCCAACAAATAGAAAGAAAGCAAATGTTCATTACAAACCATAAAGCCAATGGTAAGCAATAGGTTGGATACATTCACTGAAGATTTCTGAATGTCCCCAAGATGTTGTTAGCACCCAGTAGGCTTCGTTCTAAAAATGGAAAGGTCAATTGATGTCCCTGGAAGCAGCAAAAATTTTGTGGAACCTGGCAAAGATTAAAGCCAATATTTATACTTTTTGACACAAAACTGCACAAATGCAGTTTTGTGCCAAAAAGTATAGCGCTGGCTTGCGTCATTCCAGAGCACCAGCCGGGCACCAAATTTATGAAAGCCTGCAAGCCAGGGCAAAGGGTGGGCTCGTGTCTGGGAAAATGACGTTAGCCGGGTGGGGGTGGGAGTATGGGGGAAGAAGGTTTTTCATCAAAAAATGATGCTAGGCTGGCTATAGGCACAGAAAATGCCTTTAACCAGCCTAGCGTCATTTCCTGACGCAAAACTATCCATAGCACACATACATACCATACAGTCATGCCCACCACTCCAATAGCCAGCACAGGGGACAAGGGACCCCTGGGCATGGCCATTGCACCCAGTGCCATGTAGGGGGGCCCATTTCAGGGCCCCCTATGGCACTTTACAAAACAATTTAAAATACTTACCTCTACTTACCTTACTTAGCTTGGATGGGCTCCCCCTACCATCTGGTGCCCCTTTGGTGTAGGTGGGGGTGTTCCTGGGGCTTGAGGTGGGCACCTATGGGCTCTTTCCATTGTGTTTGACCATGGAAATGGGTCCTCAGGTCCCCTAACGCCTGCCCTGGCCTGCCCCTTAGCTCCATTATTTAGGCCCACCTCTCCCCCGTGCAAAATTTTTGCATGGGAAGATAAAGCGCTAGAGGCTTTGAGTCATTTTTTGGACGGGAACACCTACCTTACATCACATTGACGCAGGGTAGGTTCACGCATCCAAAAAATGACTTCAACTCCAATATTTTTGCGCTAGACAGATCTAGCGTCAAAATATAAATCTGGAGTTAAGTTTGCGCTGACAAAAATGACGCTAATTCAGCACAAAGAAAGTATAAACATGCCCCTAAATCCATATCTACTGAGAGAAAGGTAAAAGTTTCCTGCTTTGGAATGTAAATCCAAACTCAACAGAGCTCGGTGTAGATAAACCTAAAATATTGGGGCCAATATTCCAACGCATTCCGATTATTGTTGCATATTTTATCAATTAAATAGTAGTCTGCTGATTGAATGCTTTTCAATATCTTGTAAATTACATATATATTCCAGAGGTATTTAAAAAAAGACAATTAAATAGTTTACTTTTTTTTTTTTAAAGTGACTTCACGATTTCAAAATGGCACAGTAGAGTAGAAAAGTAGAAAGAGAAGTGAAGTGTAAAGGGACTTCTGCTATTAAGCGAGTTAGGACCTAGGGCAGTACGTCTGCTCCCGTCACACAGGCATTGCTGAAACGAAGCACTGCCTTGAGCCTTTATCTCTTAGACGTTTTATTTTTATTTCAAATACTCATGTGATTAGAGTAATCTCCTCTGGCCTTTGCTACATGGAATGCAGTGCGGACAAAAATACTTTTTCATTTTTCAAATGATGTCATCTTCAAATTCTGCACAACAGGAAGTCCAAACGTCAACCTTTCTGAGGAAGTTTGACCGAGAGTGGAACGGGCAGCGCTCTGCTTCGCCCTAGGCGTCGTTCACATTCTTCGCCAAATAGGGAAATGTGTGAGAGGAATGAAAACACGAGACCGCACAAACAACAATGCGTTGAATGTTTATTATGGCCTGTTTTATTGGATACCAACATCAAATAAAAAAGCGTCCTGTATTTAATCAGCAAAGCACAACATTCGCCTGATGAATGAGGCACGAGATTTCAAGCAGATAGTCAGAACATGCTCTTAGAAATGTGTTTTCTTAATGAGAGACTGAACTGCGTTTTAAATGTACTAAGGCGCTTCAGCCTGGTCCTGAACAGGAAGAACTGGGGAAAATAACTGGTAAAATGATGTATGAGTGAGCACCGTGTGCAGGGAGCATTGGCATGCAGATATGTTGCATTTAAATAGCGCAAACCTGATAAAAAGCAGCAAAACGCTAAAGAGGACCCAAAGCAAGAATGCAGTCAATAAATGATTGGGAGGAAACTGGATTCTGAGAGAGGTGGACTGTTACCTCCTCATAATGTAGTGTTTTTTTGACGCTAATGTGGTGTTAGAAGGCCACAAATGCCAACCATATTTACAAAGTGGCACAATGCATGCATTGTGCCACTTAGTAACCTTTGCGCTACATTACGCCTGCGTCAGGCTGAATGTAAGCGAAGGGGGTGTTCCGCCGTTTGGGGGGGGGGGGGGGCAGAAAAATGGCACAAGAAATCAAAGAGATTTTCCTGCACCATTTATTTCGGCACTTTTACCACCTGCTTACCAGGGCCCTAAGGTGCGCAAGAAAAGTGGCACTGCATTGTCTTAAATATGCCCTTATATCTTCGTCTCTTTCCTGAATTGGGACGTGGCTGGGATGGGCCTGATGGATGCATGTAGGTCGTTGCATGTCCTGGGGCTACATAGATTAAGAATGCAGTTGCCTTGATTTTTATTTTATTGGGCTGTCTCACCTTCAGTCTGATGGTGTCATGACTGTGGGTGTGCTAATAGGCACCGAAGATGGTGAGCTTGTCAGCCAGCTTTGCATGGGTAATGGTCATTATAGCTTTGTAGACGATGCAGCTCGTTTTTGAGGATGGTGCAGGCTAGCAAGGACAACCAATGGAGTTCAATTAAGGTCAGTGTAACTGGGGCATATTGCTGCAGGCCCAGGATAAGGCAAACAGTGGTATGTAGGATGTCCTTAAGGGTTGGGGGGCAGTGTGAAGTCTCAGTGGCTAAGAGGCCACTAAGGAAAGAATGCATAGGAATAATACAAGTCACAACACAAATCGAAAGTACAAAGATTTGAAAGATTGTTCGGAAGATACTTTCAATGGAGAAAGGTTTCACATTCTTTCTTTGGTAAACAGCTCTGGTACTAGACATTCTTACTTTTCTTAGCAATGTATTCTTTGAGGGTGAGGTGCATATACATATGCATAATCCTAATGATTTACAATTGCTTAAAAGTTGGGGTTCAAAGCTGTCCAGGTTCTTGTTGAGCCAGGTGTGAACTAGTTGTTGCTTGATGTTCCTTGTGAATAGGAGGGAGTAAGACTTGTTGAGTTATGCTTTTTGTAGGTGCTGGACAACAACGTTGAATGATGTGCAAGTAGTCTGTGAGGTACTGGGGAACATTCTGAAGCACAATTATGTGTTGTATGCAAGTGGGTGGATTTTGAAGCAGTCATCATTGAGCAGATTTCTAAAGGGCCATCTAGAGGTTTAAGATGGTGGCTGTCAGCGGGACAAGTGGAATCCTGAGGGGGCCTGCAGGTGATAGAAATCTTCTGTGAGATGGTGGTGCCCATGTGAACAAGAGGTCCAGCAATATCAGGAGGCAGATGTCACCTTTATACATGGTCAGGATCGCTTCAGCTATGATTTATATTGTAACGTTCTCCCCGCTGCAGTGGATCTGGAAACCAGATTTTATGTCAGGGCTCGAGGCTTCAGATTAAGTAGTCTCATCGTCACCTTTTATTCTCAGCAGTCAGCATTAAAATGTACATGGCAAAAGGTATCTATGATATGAAATTACAATACCCATGAACATAATGCATTTCCATCTTATGATAATGATGACAGGTCTTGGGGACCAATGTCAAAGAAACAAAAATAATTATTAGATGATTCATGGAGCGTTCTCCCCATACTGGGTGCCCACCAATGATTACCTGCACATGGAACTGAATATTACATGCCTTTACTCTCCTGTGTGTACCTGTGAACTCAACATTCTAAACCAAGCATTTATTATATTCCACTACTGAATACATCACACTGCGTTGGAGTCCGTTCAGGGCCAAAAATGTATCTCTTCATTCAACTTTTTTGGTGTTTGAATATTCAACCTGATCTGGTTGCTGGGAGCTGTTATCTTCAGTGTCAGAGATTTTCAAAGATGGTTAGTAGGTAATATAGGTCATTGAGTTATCGGGTTCTGTCTTTGCTTCACCATCTCGATTTGAAGATCGATAAGTCAATGGCCTAAAGTGAGAAAAGTCTCTGGTAATAGACTTCCCGGAGCGCTGGGAGGTCACCATTTGTCCCTTGCTAGAAAACACATGGAAAGCATCAGTATTATATTAAGCATCAGATATCCTTCTTAACATCTGTTGGGCGATCGCTTAATCTCCTCTCTTAAATGTGATGTTCTTTGCATGTCGCCTCTTATCTGCATACGTTTTCTGTTGTAAATAAGGGACAGATCCTTTGTAGGTTATATGATGTAGGTTTATTCTGCTTAGTTACTCAGGTATTGCTCCACCAGGTGAAGCATCCCTGCTGCTCAATCCACTCTCACCAACTGACTATTCACAGCAACCAGGCACTTATCAACATTCTGTGACCTCACACACACGCTGGCTGCGCAGCAGGGAACTGGGAACTAAGGAAAGAATGCATAGGAATAATACAAGTCACAACACACCTCCTAGGAGCAGCATCCCTGCTGCTCAGCCCACTCTCACCAACTGACCATTCCCACTAACAAGCACTTAACAACATTCCGTGACCTCACACATACACTGGCTGAACAACATGGAACTGGTAACTAAGGAGAGGATGCATAGCAACAATTCAAGTTACAACACATCTCTTCTTAGAGAAAACAAATTATGGAAATAGCATCATCCTTCAACATAAGGACAAATAGATGGTACATCAAATTCAAACTGAACAAATCAATAAATAAAAAGAACTGCAGATGGAAATAAATGATCAGATACAGTAATAATCACATAATGCAATTCAATTATTCTCACCTCCTTCTGCACACACTATAACAAGGAGGTGAAACATACTCAACAACACAACACCACACTCACCCCCTTCTGCAACACACTATAACAAGGGGTTCAACTACTCATTAACACACCACACATCAATGCAACACTAGGGTGCACAACTCTGCAACACAACACTAGGATACTCAACCCTGTAATGCAACATTTGGGTACTCAACCCTTCAACGCAACACTAGGGTACACAACCCGGCAATGCACACTAGGGTGCTCAACCCTGCAATGCACTTTAGGGTACACAAACGTGCAATACAACACTAGGGTACTAAACCTTGCAACACCAGGGTACACAGTCCTGCAAAGAAACATTAGGTTACACAACCCTGCAATGCAGCATTTGGGTACTGATCCCTGCAACCTAACACTAGGGTTCACAGACATGCAAAGCAACACTAGGGTACACGACCCTGCATCACAACGCTAGGGCACACAACCCTGCAATGCAACACTATGGTATACGACCCTACAGCACACACAAACAAAGACATAGTAAAGGGTTGCATTGGGACACATAGGCACTGAAACAAAACACACCATCCCCACCCAAGCCACACATGTACTGACGCTTTGGTTGTGCAATGTACTCCAACATATACACAACATGAACATAAGCCACTCACTATGGCTATACTCCACTATGTAAATATACAGCACATTGCCTGGAAGGGGCGTGCAAATAGCGTGGCTGTGGCTGTGCCACAAAAACACCCACTGAATTTTGTCAAAGCCCCTGTACCTACACAACTTACACATCAGAGATGAGGAATGACGTCAAGGGTGGAGTAACTGGCCAAAATGCTTCTCTTCCTTCTTGTCTCATTGCCCTTCTCTTGTGTGCTGCATCTTGCAGCACATACTGAAATGCCACCTTAGCAAAAAATAGCTTTGACATGTGCAGGAAGGGACACCTTCCTGCACATTAACAAATTATCCCCTCAAGGCAGGCATCCCTTCATCATGCTGCAACAATGACTGTGTTGATGTAGGGAGAACAACTCTGTGCAGGAACAGGGGGAATTGCAGGGGTGTACTATATGCCAATAAACATGGCACATCTCTGCGGATCTAAACTGGTGCAGTGTCGTGCAACACATATTGCTGCTGCACTGGGCTGTGCCGCTTGAGAAAAAATGAGCCCTAAAGCATGCAACATGTAGAACACAGCCTACACAGGGTGAACCCACAACTCAAAACACAACTCAATGCACCATATGGGAATGGCCAAAAAGAAAACACATTCAACACATGGAGCATGCTTGTGAACATCATGTGTGCAGCTGTACAAGTAGCTGCAAACTCACCATCTGACAAGATAGAGTGTCTTGTGTGGAAGGTTGATCTACTGCTTAATGGCACATTCAACATACGTGATAACTTGATAACTGGCACACGTGGCATCAATGTTGCACCACAGCCACAATGTCACTAACTTGTAATGCAACTGTATCATCATTTGAATAATAGCCCACATGGAACTAAGCTGCACATTCCCCAGTGCCACATCTACAAAGTCACAACATGAATGCAGTGATCCACATTCAACATCCTTACACCAACACATGCCTGTAGCTGATATCTTGTGTGCAAGGAAATGTCAAAAGGTTAGAGAGGGACAGTATAATGGGGAAGACAATTCATAATGGTTATACTGTCACCTCCTATTAGCACATGTGGTGCCTGCTACAGGCAGTTGAGAATGTAACAAAAGCATTGCATGCAATGGATCTAACTGAGCTATGCTGTACTAGCCCCATTATTCATGGTACCATTGCATCATTGCACCAAAAGAGTGACAGTGCACATTGCACTACTGTGGCAATGTCCACCATTGTGAATAGGAAGACTAATCACATGCCACTATTGTGTCAGTGGCAAGGACAAGGAGCCTGCAAGGAAGTAGGTGGTGTGGGATAATATCACAAAGGCCCAGATGTCATAGGAAATGATAGTGTTCCACGCTACCCCGAATGTGGCAGTGTTGCACACATTCATTTTCAAAACACACCGATGGCCAGTTGTCACTTGGGGCACCCCTGTGTCCCTGTCCCAGGGTTAAATTAGCTGACGTGGGCCAAAGCAGCAAGCCTTGCATCATAGTGAAATGGTGCCTGCGTTGAGAGGATAGATTGTTTATATGCCGAAAGGTGTCACTTACTGCATGTAAACAATCGTCCATGGTATTTTGCTTCTTCTATGTGTGCTGCAGAATGCAGCACACATGGAAAAAGCAAATAATGAGGAGGGATAAAATCATTCCTACTCGTTTTGCCATGCTAATGCCACCCATGGGGTGGGGTTTGTTTTTGGCGCTGCCTTAGGTATACGACAACTCGCAAAATCAATGTGTGTTGCGGTGGAATGCCCACCTCAACACCCATTGCGTGCCCCTCTGACGCAGAAAACTGTGTCGGAGGTGCCCATATTTACAAGGAGGTGGAACACCACAAAAAAAGTGCAGTTACACCTCCTTGTAAATAAGGAGCAGTGCTTAGTGTCACCAGAGCGTCAAGAAAAATTACACTCAGGTGGCGCTAGGGGCACCTACATTTGCCCCAAAATACCTTGTGAGCTTGACCCATGTGTAATGCACAATGCTACACATAATGCACAAATACAGTCTTGGGTCTGTAACATGTCACTGATAAATAAATGATGTGCCATGTCAACAGCCACAACAATCTAAGGTTGATTTTACACTATATCATTGCAGAGGATGATGTCTTACCTCTTGCCAACCTGCCTGTCCTGGATTTTACTGATGACATGGATGACCAGCTGCCGAACATCAATTAAGAGACTCTCCAGGATGTCCTCAAATCCCTCGAGACACCACTTCTTGTCACAGGGAGGACACACAGCGTTGCAGGGTCTCTACAAGAACCACCCAGCTACCAACACACACCACCAGCCAGTACTGACACAGCCCTGAACTCTGAGGACCCAGAGAGCATCTTTCAGAGGACAGTGGTAGGAAGCTGACCAAGCAGGTGTGGGCGGGGATGGTGACGATAGCAGGCAGCCTAGAGGGAGTGCAGAAGTACCTCAGTCCAATTAAGGACAACTCAGCTTCCATCAGAGGCACCCACTCCCTGTTACGTGGACTCCAGCAGTCCCTGGCCGACATAGCTGCTTTCATGAGGCAGAGACTACAACAATTGCCCTCCCAAACTCGCAGCAGCATGACAGACAACAGGCAGGGGGCTATGCAGAATACCCTGGAGTCCATACAGTGGGAAGTGGCCTCCTTCAGGGAAAACATAGCTGCCTACCACTGTGATGTTGCTGCAGTGTTGAAAGAACAGCAGTTCCTCCGTGCTGCAGGGATGCCTTATGTGTTCCCACAAATGGAAACTTTGTATTTTTTTTTTTTTTTTTTACATAAATACCCCAACATGACCCCCAGCCACCTCAATAAAAAAATAAGTACTAAAACCCACCCCAACTATACCTAATCTAATCTATGCCTACCCCATACTACTACACTAACCTAACACTACCCATCTAAAACCCAATCTAAATCTATTTACAACAGTAAAAGGGAGAAGTAAGTAACTGTGAGGTAGTGTCTGTGCCACATCACAATTTGTAAGATTTTGTTTGCAGTTCTTCAAAAGTCTGAGATTTTGAGTACTTTCCTTCTCTAGCCTGTCTAATCTGGCCATCATTGCGGCCATGTCCCTTCTCATGTCTCTTTCAAAGTTTGCACTCAAAACTGCAGCAGGTGACTGCACAGGTGCCTGGCTCATGACAGGAGCTGCAGATGGGGTTGGACCCGCCTAGGCCCCCTGGACTCCTGATGGTGTTGGCAATGTTTGCTGCTTATGTGGTGGCTGCTGCGGAGGTCCCCTGTGTGGGAATACACGCCATGCCTCTGTGGCCTTTTCCTTCTGGTACCGCCTTGCCATCAGCTGATACCTGCATCAACATCCATAATGTGGCGGTACCTGTCTGCCCTTTTGTGTAAAGTATGGCGTTGCTCAAGTGTCATATTGGCAGCTGAAAAATGAGGAGAATCAAGCTTTAACTAAAGCATTGGGTGGAGGTAGAACAGACATTTAAAAATGTACACTGCATCTGCAGATGACACATGCAGTCCACAACACATTCATCAACAGTGACTTACTCCTAATCCAATACTATTTCCTACCAGCCATCTACCCTGGTGCTACATCAGGGCTTGCCTAGGCATCATGCATGCAAGGTGGAGGACTTCAGATATGGCTTCTGGAAAGTTTCCACAAGCTAATGTAATGTTTTGTAAAGCTTCATTCAGGTGTCCTGGTTTAAGATCTGGTCTGAGCATACGTTACAAGGGGGCACACCATGGCTCATGATGTGCCCACATGTACAAATGATGCTATATCCCCATTAAGTTTGGCCAAAGCATAACCAACACAACAAAAGTGGCTACAATTTAAGTAACTTATGCCCCCTACTCTGTGCTATGTTGTGCTTAATGTGTAAAGTGGAAGACACATGGTGGCTGTATGGGTGCCCTTAGGGCCACAGTGAGTATGGCACTGCACTGGGTGCTGCTACAGTATTCTTATATACTGAACATCATGTGCACATTCATGACAAACATCATCAAAGGACCAGGTGCTCACTCAGCTTTCACATCATATGCACATGTGATGTGACCAAGATCACTCACAAATATCATGGTGGCAGCAGTATGTTGGTAATTCTGCTGAGATCTAGCTTGGGACAATCCATAGACTTTTCCCACAACCATCTGGAGCTGAGTTGTCTATGAATGTGATTATTACTGACTGTTGTCCAGCACAATATGGCTCCTTGCAGTATTGTGGCTTCAATTTATATCTGAAGGGTACTGAGGCACCTGTGGTACAAGTGTGTCCTACATAAGCCCCCTAGAAACCTCTACACATTTCCTTCTTCTGTATAGTTTTGTGAGTAAGTGTAAGCTATGTGTGGAATACAGTGTTGTCAATAGTGCTATGGCAAAGTTGTTTTCAACAGGCACGATAAATACACTAACAGCTTCTCTGACAGCTATTATGATAGACATCAATGAATATGTGGCCATGCATTCCATTTCCCAATACTCACAATTCCATACCACCACACATTGCCAGTTGTGCTACAATCAAGCCAATCTCAATGCTCAACATTCCAATAGACATGATGTCACCATCCTAACTTCAATGATATCAGAGCACTGGTCAGGCAAAACTATTATTCATATCATTGCACACATCAGACTGACTCGCACCAAACCCCGGATTGGCACACGACGGACAAGGTGACACTTATTGGCTGCATTGGGGTCTTCAACTCTGGCCAAATCTCCAACAGTGTGAGGTGGAGGTCCACCTACAATACATGAAAGGAAAGCATTGCTTTGTTATATTTGGACATTTCTGTTAAAGGACAACATTGTTTAATATTTACTTGGTAGGATGAGTGAGCAAGTCAACCTAGTGGTAGATCAGACCAACTATCAAACATCTATGATCAGTCAATCACACATAGGGGGTCATTATGAACACAGCGGTAACAACTGCTGTGTTCATGCTGGCGGCCAAAACACTGACCGCCAGCGACCCCGCTGGCCACATTATGAACATTTCTGTGGGCCGGCTGGGACATTGACGGAGGCTCCACATGGAGCCGCCATCAATGTCTCTGTGCGGCAGGTGCAGTTGCACCTGTCACACAGATCACTGCCCGAAAATCAGGCAGCGAGCTGCGCGACGGGGCTCTGCACCGGCGCCCCTGCACTGCCCATGGGCAGTGCAGGGGCACCCCCTCTGCCAGCCTTTCCCTGGCGGAATATCCCGCCAGCAAAATGCTGGCAAAAAATGAAACATTATCCGCAGGGTAGCGCAGCTACCCTGGCGGATAGTGTTTCAACTCACCGCCAGACTGCCTGATGGTGGGAGCCTGGCGGTGGGTGAGGGCGTGCCCTCACCATGTTCAGAATATGGCAGTTTGGCCCGCCAAGCCGGCTGGCGGCTTCAGCCGCAGATGCCGGCATGGCGGGCCAAACCGCCATGTTCGTAATGAGGGCCATAGTCTCAGATAATGGAGGCCCTGTGTTAGACTTCTCATCCTTGGCGTGGTCTCGCTTAACTTTTTGCCTCTGTTCCCCAGGTTGTTGATGTGTGCTGGACTCTGATATTTTTTTTTTTTCTCTGGGCACTTTACCACTGCTAACCAGTGTTAAAGTGAAGTGCTCCTTTACAAAATGTGTATGTGATTGGTTTATCCATGATTGGCATATTTGATTTAATAGTAAGTCCCTAGTACAGTGCACTAGAGGTGCCCAGGGCCTGTAAATCAAATGCTACTAGTGGGCCTGCAGCACTGGTTGTGCCACCCACATAAGTAACTCTGTAATCATGTCTTAGACCTGCCACTGCAGTGTCTGTGTGTGCAATTTTAACTGTAAATTCGACTTGGCAAGTGTACCCACTTACCAGGCCTAAACCTTCCCTTTTCTTACATATACGACACTCCTAAGGTAGGCCCTAGGTAGCCCCAAGGGCAGGGTGCAGTGTATGGTTAAGGTAGGACATATAGTAATGTGTTTTATATGTCCTGACAGTGAAATATTGCTAAATTCGTTTTTCACTGTTGCAAGGCCTGTCCCTCTCATAGGTTAACATGGGGGCTACCTTTAAATCTGATTAAAGTGTAGATTCCCCTTGGGAGGAGATGGACATGTGGAGTTTGGGGTCTCTGAGCTCACAATTTAAAAATACATATTTTAGTAAAGTTGATTTGAAGATTGTGTGTTTGAAAATGCCACTTTTAGAAAGTGAGCATTTTCTTGCTTATACCATTTCTGTGACTCTGCCTGTTTGTGGATTCCCAGTCTGGGTCAGTTTGACAGTTGGGCTGGTTGCACCTCACACTAGACAGTGACACAAAGGGAGCTGGGGTGTAGCCTGCATATCCTGATGAGCCATCTGTGCTAGGAGGGAGGGGAGGAGTGGTTATTCATGCCTGAAAGGCCTGTGCCTGCCCTCACACAATGCAGTCTCCAACCCCCTGGTGAGTGTCTGGGGCCTGGCCTGGGCTAGGCAGGATTTCACATTTCAAAGAGACTTTACTTTGAAGTATGCCTACTTCAAAGGAGAAATTGGGTATAAGAAGGGCACCCCAAAACCACAGACTTTAGAAACACTTCTGGAACCAAGAGGAACCTCTGCCTGGAGAAGAGCTGAATAGCTGAGGAAGAAGAGCTGCCCTGCCTGTGACTGTGCTTTGTGGAGCTATCCTGCAGTTCCTGCTTCTGCCAGAGTAAGAGGGCAAAGACTGGACTTTGTATACCTTCCATCTTGAGAAGAAATCTCCAAGGGCTTGATCTAGAGCTTGCCTTCTGTTGTTTGAAGTCTCAGGGACAGCAAAGACTTCTCTCTGCCAGCACCTGGAGTCTCTGGAGAGACTCCTCCTCTGCCCTGTGGTGCCTATCCAGTTCCTAGGACCCTGAAAGGAGAAGCTGGCAGCCTAAAGACAAGAAAATCCACACACAGAGCGCCGTGCGGGGAAAAGATTGACGCGGATCCGATCTGCGACTGAGAAAAACGACGCGCCGCCGGCTCCGCAGCTGAGAAACAATGCTCGCAGGAAACGCGACCGAAGAATTGACGCACGGAGCAGGAGAAACTAAGCGCACCATCGCTGACGGAGGATGGGAGATCACAACCTGCGCTGCAGGATTTTTGGATCATCGTGCGGCTGGATTTTTGACTCGCGTCAAAGTTATTTTTGACGCACACCCGCCTGTGCGGGGTTATTTTTGACGCACACCAGGTATATTTTCACTCTAGCAGCACTAGTGTGTATTTAAAACTACTTAAAGACTCTTTCTGATTTTTAATTGATAACTTGACTTGTGTATGGTGGATTTTTGTCGTTTTGGTCTTGTTTTGTTTAGATAAATATTTCCTATTTTTCTAAACCTGTGTTGTGTCATTTTGTAGTGTTTTCATTAAGTTACTGTGTGTGTTGGTACAAATACTTTACACCTAGCACTCTGAAGTTAAGCCTACTGCTCTGCCAAGCTACCAAGGGGGTAAGCAGGGGTTAGCTGAGGGTGAGTCTCTTTTACCCTGACTAGAGTGAGGGTCCTTGCTTGAACAGGGGGTAACCTGACTGTCAACCAAAGACCCCATTTCTAACATTGGTGATCAGCGGTTGGGATTTGGACTTGTATTTGTACTTGACATACAGTGATTAAGTGTACACTACTGTTGTGATCTCAGACCACTACGTGACCACATACTACTTGTTTGGTGATCTTTTGATTTTTCTCGTTGGGACTGTTTTAATTCTACTCCATTTTTTATTGCTGAGTCCTTGATTTTGGGAACTTGTTTTTCTGCCTTTGGAACCTTGCACTTGTTTTTGAATCTTCATCATGTCCCAAGCTGGAAATGCATCAGTTAGAGCTGACTTTGACCTTGATAAATTGGAGGGTTATACCAAGGCTCAGTTGAAGCAGTTCTGTAAAAGTTTTGACTGTCCCATTAAGAGCTCATCCAGGAAGGAGGAGCTGCTAAAGGCGCTGAGGGCCTGGGTGACAGCTAAGAGCACTGAAGGGCACACAGAGGATGAGGGAGATAAGGAGGAGGAGGAAGAGTGTTCAGTACACAATGGTTTTGTGTGTGGGCCTGTTTTGTCCAGGGAGAAGGTCTCCAGGGCAGGTAGCAGTGTCTCATCCAACGGTCTGACACCTGAAGAGTTGCAGGACAGACAGGCAGAAAGGGAGTACCAATTGGAGCAGAGAAGGCTAGCTCTTGAGGAGAGGAAGATACAGATGACTCATGAGCTTAGCTTGAAAGAGATGGATCATAGAAGCCCGTCCAGTAGAGATGGTGGCAGCGTTTACCGCTATCTAGGGAGAAAGCAAGATGGCGGTTGCGTGATTCAGGCGTGAACGTCTGCTCCGGCCAGAACCCCTTCAGTGTAGCGGAAGCAGCTCTCTCCACGGCCTAGGGGAAATCAGTCATCTCTGTGGCAGCGGCGTCCTCACGTTGGATACATTGTAGCGGTGTCTTCACCTCTAGCGGTCGGATACACTGGAAACATTGTAGCGGCGGGCTGCTACATTAAAAAAATATTGTGGATACTGTTGCTGTTGCCGAAGGATTACACGCCCCCTTCGAGGAATGTGCTCTGGCTCGCTCCCGTTTCTGCTTGAGGGCAACGGCTGTTTTGTGTTTATGGACGCTAATTTTGGAAAGCTTCAGGCGCGGATTCACAAAACGGTTAGAATCTTTTTCTATTACCGACGCTTGGCATTTGGTATTTACTGCAATAACGCATCTGTGCTTTGGAGAGCGAAGAAGGTAAAAATGCCGCCAAATGGGGTGAAAAATATGACTTTGACTGGACAGGGAAAACCATTAAGGGTTAGCACGTCGACTCGACAGGGGGCAACAGTGGATATAAAACATGGTTCAGGGGAGAAGATGTACCCTAAAATTAAGAATGCTTCGTTGGATAGGTTTCTTGAGAGAGGGAAGGATACACCGTTAGGGGGTATAGATGCCCTCTCTGCTGTGGTGGTGGCTGACCAATTAACCCCTTAGCTGCTGGGCCTTTCCCCCCCCAGTGCTGGGCCCTTTTTTGGCTATTTGGGGTAGTTCGCGCTTAGGGCTTCATAACTTTTTGTCCACATAAGCTAACCACGCCAAATTTGTGTCCTTTTTTTCCAACATCCTAGGGATTCTAATGGTACCCAGAGTTGGTGGTTTCCCCTGGAGGAGACCAAGAAAATAGCCAAAATACAGTGAAAATTTAGTTTTTTCCAAAAAAATGGGAAAAAAGGGCTGCCGAAGAAGGCTTGTGGTTTTTTCCCTGAAAATGCCATCAACAAAGGGTTTCTGGTGCTGAAATCCCTATCTTCCCACCTTTCAGGAACGGGCAGACTTGAATCAGAAAACCAAATATTTCAACACAAATTTGGCATTTTACTGGGACATACCCCATTTCTACTATATTTGGTGCTTTCAGCCTCCTTCCAGTTAGTGACAGGAATGGGTGTGAAACCAATGCTGGATCCCGGAATGCTAAACATTTCTGAAAACTAGACAAAATTCTGAATTCAGCAAGGGGTCATTTGTGTAGATCCTACAAGGTTTTCCTACAGAAAATAACAGCTGAAATAAAAAAATATTGAAATTGAGCTGAAAACAACAGCCATTTTTCTTTATGTTTTACTCTGTAACTTTTTCCTGCGATGTCAGATTTCTGAAAGCAATATACCGTTTTGTCTGCTGGACTCTTCTGGTTGCGGGGATATAAAGGGCTTGTAGGTTCATCAAGAACCCTAGGTACCCAGAGCCAATAAATGAGCTGCACCCTGCAGTTGGTTTTCATTCTATACTGGGTATACAGCAATTCATTTGCTGAAATATGAAGAGTGAAAAAGAGGTATCAAGAAAACCTTTGCATTTCCAAAATGGGATCAAGATAAGGTTTTGAGGAGCAGTGGTTATTTGCACATCGCTGAATTCCGAGGTGCCCATACTAGCATGTGAATTGCAGGGCATTTCTCAAATAGACGTCTTTTTTACACACTCTCTTATATTTGGAAGGAAAAAATGTAGAGAAAGATAAGGGGCAATAACACTTGTTTTGCTATTCTGTGTTCCCCCAAGTCTCCCGATAAAAATGATACCTCACTTGTGTGGGTAGGCCTAGTGCCCGCGACAGGAAATGCCCCAAAACACAACATGGACACATCCTATTTTTTTTATAGAAAACACAGCTGTTTTTTCCAAAGTGCCTACCTGTAGATTTTGGCCTCTAGCTCAGCCGGCACATAGGGAAACCTACCAAACCTGTGCATTTCTGAAAACTAGAGACCTAGGGGAATCCAAGGAGGGGTGACTTGCGGGGCTCGGACCAGGTTCTGTTACCCAGAATCCTTTGCAAACCTCAAAAAGTGGCTAAAAAAACAAGTTTTCCTCCCATTTCGGTGACAGAAAGTTCTGGAATCTGAGAGGAGCCACAAATTTCCTTCCACCCGGCGTTCCCCCAAGTCTCCCGATAAAAATGATACCTCACTTGTGTGGGTAGGCCTAGCGCCCGCGACAGGAAACGCCCCAAAGCGCAACGTGGACACATCCAAATTTTTGGAAGAAAACAGAGGTGTTTTTTGAGAAGTGCCTACCTGTAGATTTTGGCCTCTAGCTCAGCCGGCACCTAGGGAAACCTACCAAACCTGTGCATTTCTGAAAACTAGAGACCTAGGGCAATCCAAGGAGGGGTGACTCGCGGGGCTCGGACCAGGTTCTGTTACCCAGAATCCTTTGCAAACCTCAAAAAGTGGCTAAAAAAACAAGTTTTCCTCACATTTCGGTGACAGAAAGTTCTGGAATCTGAGAGGAGCCACAAATTTCCTTCCACCCGGCGTTCCTCCAAGTCTCCCGATAAAAATGATACCTCACTTGTGTGGGTAGGCCTAGCGCCCGCGACAGGAAACGCCCCAAAGCGCAACGTGGACACATCCAAATTTTTGGAAGAAAACAGAGGTGTTTTTTGAGAAGTGCCTACCTGTAGATTTTGGCCTCTAGCTCAGCCGGCACCTAGGGAAACCTACCAAACCTGTGCATTTCTGAAAACTAGAGACCTAGGGGAATCCAAGGAGGGGTGACTTGCAGGGCTCGGACAGGTTCTGTTACCCAGAATCCTTTGCAAACCTCAAAAAGTGACTAAAAAAACAAGTTTTCCTCACATTTCGGTGACAGAAAGTTCTGGAATCTGAGAGGAGCCACAAATTTCCTTCCACCCGGCGTTCCCCTAAGTCTCCCGATAAAAATGATACTTCACTTGTGTGGGTAGGCCTAGCGCCCGCGACAGGAAATGCCCCAAAACAGAACGTGGACACATCAAATTTTTTCATAGAAAACAGTGCCTACCTGTGGATTTTGGCCTCTAGCTCAGCCAGCACCTGGGGAAACCTAGCAAACCAGCACATTTTTGAAAACTAGAAACCCAGGGGAATCCAAGATGAGGTGACTTGTGGGGCTCGGACCAGGTTCTGTTACCCAGAATCCTTTGCAAACCTCAAAATGTGGCTAAAATACCACGTTTTCCTCACATTTCGGTGACAGAAAGTTCTGGAATCTGAGAGGAGCCACAAATTTCCTTACTCCCAGCGTTCCCTCAAGTCTCCCGATAAATATGATACCTCACTTGTGTGGTTAGGCCTGGTGCCTGCGACAGGAATAGATCACACAACGGTCAATGTTGGTCCTTACGTGAGGCAGCTGTTGACCCTGGGGTGATCCATTCCTGACACAGGCACTAGGTGTAGGCACTCAAGTGGGGTAGTGTTTTTATCAGGACAGGTGAGGAGTCACTGGGTGGTAGGAATGTTGTGGATCCCAGCATATTCCTGTAGTTTGTGTGACAGAAATGCGAGAAAAATAGAGTTTTTTTTCAACATTTCAGCTTTGCAGGGTATTCTGGGTAAGAAAACTTTGGGGAATCCACACAAGTCACACCTCTGTGGACTCCCCCGAATGTCTAGTTTCCAGAAATGTTTGGGTTTAGTGTGTTTCTCTATATGGCCGCCGAATCCAGGACCAAAAACACAGGTGCCTGCCTTACAAAACCAGTTTTTTTTTCCATAGACAATTTTGATGTCTCCACAATATGATTTGGGTGGTGGAATTTGGGGTGAACTAAATTGGTGAGCTCCCAAGAGAGCACTCTTTCTCTGCTTGCCGCCGCATTCACCTGCTCTCTGGGTTGGCCTAACCCACTATTACCCAGTTGCACGAACAGCTTGCGAAGGGACAGCAGGACTGTCCTCATCACCTCCCTCATAATGTACTGGAAGAGGAGTTTTCGAATGGGACTCCTCTGACTGAAAAATCACTCCCAGAGTCTGCGCCATTGTCCTATCCCTCAGATGCTGTCTCAGTATCTGATGTCTCAGTCTCTGATCCTATGTCAGAGCGGTCCTCTATAACCCGAGTGCAGGCAGCAGTCATCCATCAAGATGCCATCTCTGCTATTGGCTAAACTGTTGCTCTAAAACACTAGCCTACGTAGACAGTCACAAAATCGATGGTGTGTGTGAGATACGTGCAACAGTAGAGGCCACCTTACCTGCGCTTCTTCCCTCAATCAGCACGTACTTTCAAGACACTCAAAAAACACCTTGTCACATACCATTCGTCACAGTCTTTAGCACCTCCTGCGCCCAGTCCAACAATCATTATTGGTGCTCCCACTCCCTCCTCCTCGGATTCCCTCATTACCACCCAGCAAAAGTGCCCTTCATCTCTCCATAGACTTTACTAATGTACTCAGCTATTTACATAAAATACAGATGTGCTCTTTGCAGTAGGCATATAAACCTTCTGCGCTTCTTTATGGCACTAAAACTGCCACTAGACAAGTCGGACCCTTTTCCCCCCAGGGAAACCACACACATATTGACAAAAGTGATGTATATATGACAGCCAACCACCTGAAACTCAACTCAAGCAAAACCGAAATAATCCTCTTTGGCCCTCACCAAAAAAACCTGGGACCCCCCATGGTGGCCCACCACGCTAGGCCCTGCACCCACCCCCGCCAACTACGCACGCAACCTCAGCATCATCCTAGACTCCTCCCTCTCTATGACCCAACAAATCAACGCTCTTACCTCCTCATGCTTCAACAAACTCCGTATACTGAAAAACATTCAAATGGATCCCCACAGAGACCAGAAAAACTGTCACTCACGCACTCATCAGCAGCAGGCTTGATTACAGAAACGCCCTCTACGCCGGCACGCTCTAAAACTCAAGTGCAAACTACACGCATCCAGAACTCAGCAGCACGACTCATCCTCGACCTCCGCCGACACGAACACATCTCTCCACACCTCAAATCCCTCCACTGGCTCCCCATTGACAAAAGGATCACCTTCAAGATCCTCATCCTCGCACACAAATCACTCCACAACACAGGCCCTGCCTACCTCAACGAGAGTCACCTTCCACACCCCCACACGAAACGTCCGTTCAGCTGACCTCTCTCTCGCCTCTGTCCCCCGCATCAAACACACCACCACCGGGGGCAGATCCTTCTCCTACATTGCACCCAAAACATGGAACGCACTCACAACCCACATTCGCAAGACCCAAAACCTACTTCTTTTCAGGAAGGGCATCAAAACCTGGCTTTTTGAACAGTGAACCTCCTAGCCCCTTCCCTCCCTCCGTCCCCCCCAGCGCCTTGAGACCCTCACAGGTGAGTAGCGCGCTTTATAAATCTCTTTGATACAGATCTACCTATATATATATATATATATATATATATATATCTACATAGATATATCTATAGATATATCCATGTACCTAGATATATTTATCTACATAGATATATATATATAGATATATACATATATTTTTTTTTAGTTGTTGTATGGTTTCCTTGGGGGCCAAAATGGCCCCCAGGGAAACCCTACAACATCTAAAAAAAAAAAATTGCCCCCACAGGGGGTCACCCTTCCCACAGGCGACCCCCTGTCATTTCATTATTTTTTTATTTTTTTGAAAAAAAAAAATTCCCCTGGGGGCACCTACCTTTTTTTTTTTGGAAGAAAATTATGCCGGTGGGGGGGGGGGGCGGCCTGTTTTCCGGGGGGGGGCCGCCCCCCAAAAGTGAAATCCCTGGTGTCTAGTGGGGTTTCCTGGCCCCCGATCGCAGCTGTGCTGCGATCGGGGGCCAGGAAACCATTTCAGAAGGCCTCGTAAGAAAGGGGAGACTCTCCCCTTTCTTACGAGGCCTTCTGAAACTGTTTCTGGCCCCCGATCGCAGCACAGCTGCGATCGGGGGCCAGAAACAGTTTCAGAAGGCCTCGTAAGAAAGGGGAGAGTCTCCCCTTTCTTACGAGGCCTTTTCAAAATGTTTCCTGACCCCCCCTGCGACCGGGGGCCAGGAAACACTTTCAGGAAGGCCTCGTAAGAAAGGGGAGACACTCCCCTTTCTTACGAGGCCTTCCCGAACGTGTAAAAGGCCGTTTTCCCCATGAAAGCAGGAAGCGGCCGCAAGGCTGCTTCCTGCTTTCATGGGGAAAACACCTTTGCAACGTCAGCGCGCCTCGCGGCGCGCTGACGTCACACAGGGGCGGGTGGGGGGTGGGGGGTGGGGGGAGACACGGTATCTTCCGTGTCTCCCGGGGGGAGTAAAAAAATAAATAATAAATCCTCGGGTGCGACGCACCCGAGGATTTATTAATGCCCTTCCTGGTGTCGGCCACTGGTCGTGACCCGCACCAGGGAGGGTGTGTGGGCGTCGGCCAGTGGCCGACGCCTGCACTTAAGAGGTTAACAACTATTGAGAAAGTGGCTGAGGATGGGCTCCCCCCGCAGTAAGGGGGGGGGCAGGGTCACGCTTCAGACGTGGTGGCCTTAAAAAAGTATGCTGCTGGTAATCAGGTGGATCAGATGAATAACTCTCAAGATGATATGACATTGTCACAGGTAGAGGTGGTGGGTCAACAACAGCTACAACAAAACGTCTTTGGTAGTGACGGAGCTAACAGGATTGATGGCCCAGAAGAGGACTTGTTACAACTTGCTGGGACAAGTTCGTTAAAGCAGGGTCCTATGGTGTTATGAGACAATGCAAGGAGATAAGTTCTTCTCATTATCGGATCATTCAAGCTGGTCAAGCAATGATCAATCGGATTTAGAGGCTGATAAGACTTCTTCAGAGCTTGATTCTGAAGTGTCTTCATCGGTGCTGGGGAAGGAAATACATGAAAGTAGCAAGAATGCCACGGTTAGGAAGAAACAGAGGAAAATAAGTGAACAATTAGGGCCTAATAAGCATTCTACTAACTCCCTGGATACTAAGGGTCTTCAGTGGGATTATTCTAAGGATGACTTAACCCTATATGATAATACTGAAAAACAGCCTAATCCCGTGTCGCTGGAAACCATATATCAAAGTATTATGGAACATCGAGAAGAGTCCAAATCTGAGAGCCGCAGGACTCAATTAGCTTGCCAAAAGATTCAAATCCAAATTCGTCGGGTGGCTAAGACATGTTCGGAGTTTGCTACACGGATGGAAGAAGTGGAGACTCGTATTTCTCATCTGGAGGATGAGGCCGGATCCCAGCAAGTGACTCGAGAAGCTATAGAGAAACAACTTGAGGATACTCAGTGGAAATTGACAGATTTAGAGGACAGACTAAGGCGTAATAATTTGCGAGTACTGGGTATACCAGAGGGAGTTGAAGGATCTGATACACATAGCTTTATGGTTGCGCTCTTTAAGGAGGCCTTTCCTGACTTACAGCAATGGGATTGGGACAGAGAGATTCAAAGAGCCCACCGATTTCTTTTTAATAGAGCAGGGTGAAACTCAGTAGGAGTAAGTGGGAGACCAAGAGCGATGCTAATCTCTCTGCTTAATTTTCAGGCAAGACAGGCTGTATATGACCGTGCCCGACCCAATTCTAGAAGCAAGGCTAAAGGGTGTGAGTTTTTTGTGAGGCCAGATTTCTGTCACACTACTGTTGAAAAAAGATGGAGGCTCCGTCAGTTAATTCAACCACTTCAAAATAAGGGGGCACAGGCTTTTTTACTAAACCCTGCTAAATTGAAAGTAGTAATGGATAATAGGACCCAATATTTCACATCAGAGGTGAAAGCAAGAGCCTTTTTGGGTGGACTAAGTGGTCAGGGCTCTTGATGTAGGGTTTTTGATTAATGTGGGGGGTGGGGAAAGCAGATAGGGTAAGGTGTTGAGAGTTGGGAGGATGAGGTGGTGGTAAATAATCCTTTGTGCTTCTCCCCCCCCCCCCCACAGCTATTTTCTTTTTTTTTTCAACTATAAAATTTAGACACAGATAGTGCTCAGATAGATAGAGATAAAATGCGAAGGTTATGATACTATATGATAGTTTTGTGGCTCGGTATAAAAAGTTCAAAAAATACATTGGGTGGGACGGTCGGAGCAGTTGTGCTACCATCATTAGGGACAGTGGGGTCCCATACTTTCCATAAACTGGGTGTAAGGATAAGGGTAAGGGTACGGGGGTACAGGTGGGGGGGATGTGGTTGGTAGTAGGGTTGGGTGGCAAGGGGTGGGTGGGTGGAGGAGGGGTGGTGGGGGGTGGGGGAGCACTTATATAGGCAGTAATGTAAGAAATAAGCTAATGGAGACATGCCAGAAGAAGAGGATTACTAGGGCTCAAAACCAACAAGTAGATTTGTTCAGAGGGAGGAGCAGCGATGTGAGATCGGTACAACAAATTGAGCGATATGGCAAATAGACTAAGGATCTGCACGGTGAATATCTGTGGTCTTAATAGCCCTCAAAAAAGGAAAAGAGTGGCAGCTGGTCTTAAACTGATTAAATCAGATTTATATTGTTTATAAGAAACACATATTTCATGGAGCAGACGTGAGTTTCTGAGAGAGCTTGGGTTAACGCCTGTGGTTTATACCCGACAGGAGGTGTCGACACGTGGTGTGGCGATATTTGCTAGAATGGGTAATGTTCATGTTTGTCGATCTCTAGCAAGCAGTGATGGGCGCTGGGCTCTCGCAGAACTCTCTGTGAACACATTTAAATGTACTCTCTGTACTATATATGGGTCAGTTTTTGATGAGGCTGAGCTTCTGGATACGCTGAATGTAGAATTAACTGGATGGCCCTTACCATTAATTGTATGTGGTGATTTAAATATTCATTTAGAGGTAGGTAGTAACAGTATGGGTGCTCAGAGTCTATATCAGGGCCGAAAGCCTAAAGTATGGAAGGCTTTAAGAAGGTTAGTGATGGATCACGGGTTGGCGGATGTTTGGGAAAATATTAAAGCTCCAACACCAGGGTATACCTATTACCCTTTCCCTCACGCGAAATTAGTACGGCTGGATTATTTTTTTATTTCACAAAGTCTAATTCAAGGGGTTGGAATAGAATGTAAGCCCAGATTTTTATCAGATCATAATCCGCTAATCTTGTCTATAGCAGTAATGGGGCTACCTAGTCCACGGCATGTGTGGACATTTTGTTTCAGGTCCTGAGCTCGCCCCCCACGACCGCAGCACCAACCTGCTGCCTCCTGCCTCGGTCCCCTGACCACGCTGCTGTTTGCGTGTTCGAGGCCCTCCTCCACCCGCAGGCATCCTCCTGCGCCTCATCCCTGGGGTCTAGTGGGCTCTGACTAGCTTCACTTGACCCGTGTGCCGCTTTCCGCCGTCCCGTAAGTGTTTCTCGTTTTTCTCGCTTTTTTCAGCGCCTCGCCGCCGGCGCTTCTGCCCCCTTTGTGCCCCCCTGATTGCTGTCTCCCCGATCGTATATTGTGCCATTTTGTTTTTTCTGATTGTGTGCTTTTCTTATTGTAACTGCTGTTTTTTGCTCGTTTTCAGTGTTTTTGCCCCTTGTGCGCTCCCCGTTCCCTGCCGCTGCCTCCCTGCGGCCCCGCCCCCCTCGCGCCCCCATTTGCCGCTCCCTCCCGCCTCCCAGCTGCTCCTCCCTCCCCCCTCCCTTCTTAATGGCTGGCGCTGCGCGTCGCGAGTGAGCGACCTCTGACCTGTTTCAGGTCCTGAGCTCGCCCCCCACGACCGCAGCACCAACCTGCTGCCTCCTGCCTCGGTCCCCTGACCACGCTGCTGTTTGCGTGTTCGAGGCCCTCCTCCACCCGCAGGCATCCTCCTGCGCCTCATCCCTGGGGTCTAGTGGGCTCTGACTAGCTTCACTTGACCCGTGTGCCGCTTTCCGCCGTCCCGTAAGTGTTTCTCGTTTTTCTCGCTTTTTTCAGCGCCTCGCCGCTGGCGCTTCTGCCCCCTTTGTGCCCCCCTGATTGCTGTCTCCCTGATCGTATATTGTGCCATTTTGTTTTTTCTGATTGTGTGCTTTTCTTATTGTAACTGCTGTTTTTTGCTCGTTTTCATTGTTTTTGCCCCTTGTGCGCTCCCCGTTCCCTGCCGCTGCCTCCCTGCGGCCCCGCCCCCCTCGCGCCCCCATTTGCCGCTCCCTCCCGCCTCCCGCCTCCCAGCTGCTCCTCCCTCCCCCCTCCCTTCTTAATGGCTGGCGCTGCGCGTCTGCGCAGCGGGCGCGCCGCTGGCGCGCCGGAGGCGCGCCAGAGGCAAGCCCGTCTGCGCCCGTCCGCGCCTGGACCGCGCCCAGCGCCACACCCCTTGGCCCTTGCGCCCCCCGCATCCGCTACTCGATCAACGAACTCCGCGCCTTCAACCCCGGCCCCTCCACTGAATGCTACCGGGCATCCCCGAAGCACACTAAAGGACCTTTTTCCTGCCGTACCTGCAACTTCTCCTGCATCAGAACGACCATTCCAACTACGAAAACATCCAACCCCAACCACCTGAACTGCATCCTCATCAACACCCGCTCCGCACGGAAACACGCCATCGAGCTCTGGGATTTGCTCGACACCACTGCTCCTGACGTGGCTTTCCTGACCGAAACCTGGTGGAACGACTCCTCGTCTCCTGACATCGCCATCGCCATACCGGACGGATACAAAATCACCAGACGAGATCGAACCAACGGAATCGGCGGCGGAATAGCCATCGCTCACAAAGCTACCCTCAAAATCCACACCCACTCAGACGACACCCTCAGGACAGCCGAACACCTCCACTTCCAGATCCACACGGACCCCAACACGACCCTCAGAGGAACCCTCATTTACCGCCCTCCAGGACCAAGACCCCCCTTCAACGACACCATCGCCGACCTTGCAAGCACCCACGCCCTCGCTTCCCCGGATTACATCCTCCTGGGAGATCTGAACTACCATCTGGAAAATGCCAACGACGTCAACACCGCGTCACTGACCTCCAACCTCCTCAACCTCGGTCTCCGCCAGCTAGTCAACACACCTACCCACATCGCCGGACACACCCTTGACCCCCTCTTCACCTCTAGCAACCACATTTCCTTCAGCCACACCTCCGAACTCCACTGGACTGACCATCACTGTGTCCATTTCACCTATAAGAAAACCACAGAGCAACACCGCATCCAGCTTCCTCCCCACCGCCGCTGGGGCAAAATCACCCAAGAACAACTGACCAACACCCTCGTCAACAACCTTCCACCCGACGCAATCGACCCGAGCACAGCCGCCATCAACCTCCATCAATGGATCCTCGACTGCGCCAACACCCTTGCCCCTCTCAAGAAACCCACCACCACCCAAGGAAAGAGAAAACCAGCCTGGTTCACAGACGATCTCACCACCTCCAAAAGCAACTGCCAGAAACTCAAAAAGAAATGGATCCAAGAACGCACACCCGACAACCTCGCCGCCCTCAAAAACGCCAACCGCGAACACCACCAACGGATCCGCACCGCCAAGCGCGCCCACTTCACCGAACGCATCAACAACAACGCCCACGACTGCAAAGAACTCTTCGGCATCGTGAAGGAACTCTCCAACCCGAAAGCCAACTCCAACGACATCCCGCCCTCCCAGAAACTCTGCGACGACCTCTCCACCTTGTTCCACCAGAAAATCACCACCATCCACGACAGCTTCATCACCGGTCCACCGCCAGACCCCACCCCGACGTCTCCTCCCGCGACTGCCGCCTCACCGCCTGGACCCACGTGGACGAGGCAGAAACCATAGCAACCATGAACACCATCCACTCAGGCTCCCCCACGGACCCCTGCCCCCATCATGTTTTCAACTCAGCAAACGCCACCATCGCCCCCGAACTCCGCAAGATCATCAACCTCTCCTTCACTTCTGCCACCTTCCCGGACAGCTGGAAACACGCAGAAATCCAACCCCTCCTCAAAAAACCCAAGGCTGACCCCAACGACCTCAAAAACTTCCGTCCGATCTCTCTCCTCCCTTTTCCAGCGAAAGTCATCGAGAAGATCGTCAACACTCAGCTCACCCACTTCCTCGAAGACAATTCCATCCTGGACCCCTCACAATCCGGATTCAGACGAAACCACAGCACTGAGACCGCCCTCCTCGCCGCCACAGATGACATCAGACATCAAATGGACAACGGCGAAACCTCAGCCCTCATCCTCCTCGACCTATCAGCCGCTTTTGACACCGTCTGCCACCGCACCCTACTGACCCGCCTCCAGGAAGCCGGCATCCAAGATAAAGCCCTCCACTGGATCTCATCCTTCCTCTCCGACAGAACGCAGAGAGTCCGTCTCTCCCCTTTCCGCTCCAAAGCCACCAACCTCATCTGCGGCGTCCCCCAAGGATCCTCCCTCAGCCCCACGTTGTTCAACATCTACATGGCCCCCCTCGCTCAACTGGCCCGCCAACATCATCTCAGCATCATCTCCTACGCCGACGATACCCAGCTCGTCCTCTCCCTGACCAAAGACCCGCTCACCGCCAAAACAAACCTCCACGAGGGACTAAAATCCATCGCCGATTGGATGAACAACAGTCGCCTGAAACTCAACTCCGACAAGACGGAAGTCCTCATCCTCGGACGCACTCCCTCGGCCTGGAACGACTCATGGTGGCCCTCCGTCCTCGGACCCCCACCCACCCCTGCCAGCCACGCAAGAAACCTCGGCTTCATCCTGGACTCCGCCCTCACCATGTCCAAACAGGTCAGCGCCGTCTCCTCCTCCTGTTTCAACACCCTCCGAATGCTCCGCAGAATTTTCAAGTGGATTCCAACAGAAACCAGAAAGATGGTGACCCAGGCCCTCGTCAGCAGCAGACTTGACTACGGCAACGCACTCTACACAGGCATCCCAACCAAAGACATCAAACGCCTCCAACGTATCCAAAATGCCTCCGCCCGACTGATCCTCAACATACCCCGCCTAAGTCACATCTCCCCTCACCTAAAGGAACTCCACTGGCTCCCGGTAGACAAGAGGATCACCTTCAAACTCCTGACCCACGCTCACAAGGCACTTCACAACACCGGACCCTCCTACCTCAAAACCAGACTTCACTTCTACACCCCAACACGTCAACTCCGATCCGCCAACCTCGCCCTCGCCATCGTACCCCGAATCCAGCGCAAGACATCCGGCGGCAGATCCTTCTCCTTCCTCGCCGCCAAGACCTGGAACTCTCTCCCCACATCCCTTCGCCAGACCCAGGACCTCCTCGCATTCAGAAGGCTCCTCAAGACCTGGCTCTTCGACCGATAAACCAGCAGCGCTCCCCTCCCCCCCCCCCCCTCAGCGCCTCGAAACCCTGACGGGTACATAGCGCGCTTTATAAATACTATGATTGATTGATTGATTGACATTTAATAGGAAATTGTTGGTTGACCCAGGATATATATCTTATATGAGAGTGTGGATTCATCAATTCTTTGAAATTAATAGAAATACGGCAGATCCTGGAATGGTATGGGACTCATTTAAAGCCGCTGTAAGGGGTGAAACCCTCAGTTATAGTTTGGGAGTACAGGCAGCTAGGGGGAAAGAAATTGCAGAGCTTCAGCAAAGATTAATAACAAAAGAGAGGGAATTAGCTTTTAAAATTATTAGTAAGGAAGATTTTACTTTTATACAGACTCAGACGATGATCCTTAAGGCTAAAATAAATGCTCACTTGAACAACGCAGTTGCAGCTGATTATCAAAGTCATCGGTCTGAATATTATGAATATGGCGAAACAACAGGAAAAGTCTTAGCTAGGCGGGTAAGGCAAAAGGCTGTTAAGCAGAATATCTTAAATATCACTGATAGTAACGGGCAGAAACATGGAGAGCTAGAAGGTTTTTAAGGGCTACTATCAGGATCTGTACAGAGAAGATGTAAATCACTCTGAACAGCTTCCAAAAGAGGCCAGCGGACTTTTGGGTGAATTAAAAAGTACTAGGCTCTCACTTGAGAATAAAAGGTATATTAGATGCACCAATTCAAATTGAAGAAATAATTGAGGCCGTGAGCTCCCTGGCAACGGGGAAGGCGGCTGGGCCTGATGCCATACCACTTGAATTCTATAAGTTTTTTTTGGAAGACATAAAAAGGGACATGCATATTACTTTTTGTATAGCACAGGCAGGTCAAGCGCCCCCATCTTGGGAACACGCTAATATTATAGTGTTAAAAAAAAGGATAAACCAGCAGAGCTTCCCAGTTCATATAGACCTATTTCTTTGCTGAATGTAGATGGACAGATCTATGCAAAGGTTTTGGCTAGTAGATTGGCAAATGTAATAGTTAGTTTGGTAAGGAAACAACAACATGGATTTATTCCCGGTAGAGATACAGTCGATCATATAAGAAGAAGAATATCTATGTTTGATCTTGCAGAGCTGCATCGAACAACTCTTGGGCTATTACTATTAGATGCCGAGAAGGCATTTGACCGAGTATCATGGAAGTTTTTATGGGTAAGGTTTTCTGCCTTGGAAGAGTATAGGGAGTGGGTATATCACAGTCAAAAAAGCCTTATATGCAGCTCCTAAAGCTAGAATTTGTATCGCAGGTTTGGAGTCAGGTATTATTTCAATTTCAAGGGGGACCAGACAGGGGTGTCCCTGCTCCCCCTTGCTCTTTGCTTTATATATTGACCCTTTTTTATTAAGATTAGAAGAATGCAAAAATATCAAACCATTATTATATCATGGAGAAGCATATAAGGTGTTCGCTTATGCTGATGATGTAGCCATAGTGACAAGTAGTCCGGAGGATGCCATTAAGGCAGTAGAAATAAAGGCAAGAGAGTTTGGAAGATACTCCGGATACAAGTTGAATTCCGACAAGACGCAGATAGTATGTTCTGAGCATACCTCGCTAATACGTATGCGGTTGGTATCTGATGCGGTGTATTTGGGGGTCAAAATCACTTCTGCGGTAATCGATTGGTGGAAATTAATTTAGTTCCACTGTTAAGTAGAATAAAGAAGGATTTAGATAGAATGCATAACTTGCACTTATCATTGGAGGGTCATTGTAATGTTTTGAAAATGATGGTTCTTCCGAAAATATTATACTTATTTCGGGCTATTCCCCTCGAGGTTACCAAAAAGTGGCTTAAAAGATTGGAAAAAATGGGGAATAACTTCTTGTGGGGATACGCTAAAACTAGAAGGTCAATGAAGTATTTGACACTTCCTAAAGATCGTGGCAGCTGGTCAGTTCCTAATTTTACACTATATTATTATGCTTGTTGTCTCCATCACATGGACGAACCTATAAGGGGAAGTCCCAGAGGAGTTATAGAAGTAAATCAAACCTCTATCTATAATATGATGGCGGGTGGGGAGGCAAGTGGGTGGTTGTCGAAATTTGAGGAACCAAGTTATTTAAAAAAAGTAAGATTTAAGCCTTTCAAGGTTTGGACTCAGGTAAAACGGAGTATGGGATTGGGAAAGATTACAATTTATACGCCAATGAATTTTTTGGCTATTCCTAATTATATTTTTAAAGATCCTATACAAGCGTTTTGGCGTTCTAGAGGAATAAAGAAGGTTGGAGACATGTATTGTAAATCTGGATGTAAATCTTTTACGGAGTTGCAATCTCAATACGGCTTACCTAAGACCCACTTCTTTAAGTTTTTGCAAATAAGAATTTTTTTTTACTGTCAGAAGTATGACATGTCAGGAATGACGGCGATTCCTTTCATTGACGCTATTAAACGTGGTACAAAGATTGGCATATAGACTTTGCTAGCTGATTTACAATCAGATGATATAGCACATCAGAATGAGAGATGGACTGCACAGTTTGGTTTGGCTGGGGAATGGATGGATCAATCTTTAGCTATGGCTGATACAACACTTCTCTCAGCTAATCTGAAACCCCAGCATTATAAGACATTGGTGGACTTATATTATACACCTGCTAAGCTGAAAAAGTGGGAGAAATCCTCTGGGATTTGTACTCGTTGTGGGGAGGAGGAAGCTGAGATACTGCATATGTTTTATGTATGTCCAATGTTGCGGGGAATTTTGAATGAGATAGAGGTATTCCTCAAGAAGATTACGGGCTGTAATGTTCAGTTATCTGTTATGCTGGCAGTACTTGGGGTTATGGATTCATCTGAAAGTATGGAGCCTGCATTGTATAAAATAAGGCGATTTTTATTCTTTGTATTGCAACAGACTGGATCAGAAAAGAACCCCCTACGTTTGAGGAATGGCGATCTAGACTACTTGCCATCTATAATATTGAATTAAGCCTTTACAAACTAAAGGGCTATAAGAAGAGACATAGGGGGGAACGAATTTGGCCACCACTGACCAAATGGCTGGAAAATCAAGATATACCATAGAGGATGTTAGTTGCTTTGATATGTGATGTATATATTTGTCTCCTTCCAGGTCTTTTTTTTTGTGGATATATTACATCTTTCGTTTGTATAGTCCTCCTTTTCTGACATATTAATAAAAATAAAAAAAAATAAAAAAAATAAAAAAAGATGGTGGCAGCAACCCTACAGTGCAGCCTGAGAGGAGGGTGCACATTCCTAAAGACCTTGTGAAAGATTACAAGAGAGAGGATGACATATACTTGTGGTTCAAGGGGTATGAGTCTGCTCTCCACCTGAATCTGGTCCCTGAAGCTCATTGGAGGGCGGCTCTGTGGAAGCACTTTGAGGCAGAGGGGAGGGATACACTGACAGCCTTAGGGGATGCTCAGAATCTCACCTACTCTAAAATGAAGGATGCCTTGCTTACAAGGTATGGTCTTACCCCTGAGCAGTACGAGGATAAGTTTAGGTCCTACAAGAAGAAGGAATCCCAAACATGGTTGGAATGCGTTGATTCTTATTGCAGGTCACTGGATGGTTGGGTGAAGGGCAGTAAGGTAACTATGTATGAGGGGCTTTACAATGTTGTTGCTTGGGAGCACTTGTACAGTTTATGTTTTCCAGAGCTGCGCCAGCACCTCATTGACAGCAAGCTGACTGACCCCAGGAAGCTTGCGCAGGAAGCAGACGGCTGGGAGAGCACCAGGGCCCAAAAGAGGTATGGGGGAGACCACGCCAAGGGTGGGCAGGGTCCCTCTCAGAAGAAAGGGGGGGGTAAAGGTAAACAGGGGGAGTTCTCTAAAGGGCCCCAAACTGATTCCCAGGGTAAGGATTCCCAACCCCCCAGTGAAAAGAAGCCATGGTTCTCCAAAGGGAAGCCAGTGGCAGGTGGTCCCCCACGTAAGTGTTATGCATGTGACCAGGTGGATCATGTGAGGGGGGACCCCAAATGCCCCAAAAGTACACCAGCACCCACTGGTGCGCCGTCCCACGGTTTGGCCAGTGTAGCGCTTGGGGAGGACTTGGTTTCAGGTGGGTGGGAACCAGCTGAGATGACCCTTGTCTCACTAGGAGACAGTGAGATGGTCCAGAGAACCCTAATGCCTGAAAACACTAAGAAGTACAGGCAGTGGGTGGCCATTAATGGACAGAGGGTGGAGGCTCTGAGAGACACAGGAGCCAGTGTGACTACAGTGAGGAGTCAGCTGGTGTCTGAAGAGCAGATTGATCTCCGGGTACTTCACCAAGTAGTTGCAGTGGACAACTCAGAGCGCCTGTGCAGAGTGGCGCAGGTTCCATTTGAATGGGGGGGGGGGTCTCAGGTTCCTTGAAGGTAGCTGTGAGTCCAACCATGCCTGTTGATTGTTTGCTAGGCAATGACATGGAGGATTCCCCTTGGAAGGAGGTGGAACACAGGTCTCACTTGGAGATGTTGGGTCTGCCTGGTTGGGTATGCGTATCCACCCGGTCAATGGCAGCCTGTCAGGGTAATCAAAAGCCCCTGGAGCCTAAAACAGTGGCCCAGGGGACCGCCAAGAAGAGGAAGGGCAGGGGGCGTGGGAAACCGGCCCCAGAAGTTCCCACAGTCCGGGAGGAGGCGGAGCCTGAGGGTGACGCCCCGGAGCCTACAGGGGAACAGGTGGCTGAACTGGGGGAGGTCCCTGAGCTGTCGCAGTGGCAGCAGGAAGGGGGGCCCACCAGGGAAGCGTTCTGTGCAGCACAGAAGTCATGCCCTACTTTGGAGGGTTTGCGGCAGCAGGCGGCTGGCAAGGAGCCAGGATCACACCTGATTTATTGGGAGGATGACCCCCTGTATAGCGAGCCTAAGGTTCCTGAGCCTGGGTCAGCCCGTGTGCTGGTGGTACCCCAGTGCTTCAGGGCCTTCCTACTGGAGTTGGCTCATGATGTGCCTTTAGCTGGACATTTGGGGCAGGACAAGACTTTTGAGAGGCTTGTCACCCACTTTTACTGGCCCCTAATGTGCAGGCCCTCAGATGCACATTGCAGGTCTGGTCAGACTTGTCAGGCAAGTGGCAAGAGTGGGAAGAAATGTAAAGCTCCCCTCCAGACTTTGCCTGTTGTCAGTATTCCCTTTGAGAGGGTAGGCATTGACATTGTGGGGCCTCTGGATCCCAAGACAGCCATGGGCAACAGGTTTATCCTGGTCTTGGTGGACCACACCACCTGGTACCCAGAAGCCATTCCTTTGAGATCAATCACTTCCCCTGTGGTGGGTCGTGCATTGATGGGGGTTTTTACCCGCATGGGGTTCCCCAAGGAAGTAGTATCTGATAGGGGTACCAACTTCATATCCACGTATATGAAGTCTTTGTGGAAGGAGTGTGAGGTAACCTACAAGTTCACCACCCCTTACCACCCCCAAAGTAATGGTCTGATTGAGAGATTCAACCGCACCTTAAAAGGCATGATCATGGGCCTGTCAGAGCCCTTGAGGCGGAAGTGGGACGTCCTCTTGCCATGCCTTCTGTTCGCCTACAGGGAGGTGCCTCAAAAGGGACTTGGGTTTAGCCCCTTTGAGCTGATTTATGGCCACCCTGTGAGGGGACCTTTGAGTCTGGTTAAGGAAGCTTTGGAGAAAGCTCCTAGTAAACCCCCCCAGGATGTATTCAGTTACATGCTGGCTTTGAGAAACCAGACTGCCCGCTTCAGGAGTCTCGCTCAGGAGAACCTGTAAGCAAGCCAGGAGGATATGAAACAATGGTATGACCAGAATGCCACTCTGGTCGAGTTTCAACCTGGTCAAAAAGTGTGGGTGATGGCACCAGTGGAGCCTAGGGCGCTCCAGGATAAGTGGACTGGGCCATTTGAGATGATGGAGCGCAAGAGTGAAGTCACCTACCTGGTAGACTTGCAGTCTCCAAGGAACCCTTTAAGGGTTCTGCATGTCAACCGCCTCAAACCTCACTTTGAGCAGACTGAACTGTCCATGCTCCTTGCGACAGATGATGGGGTAGAGGAGGAGAGTGAGCCTCTTCCTGACCTCCTGTCTGCAGGAGAAAAAGATGGGTCAGTGGAGGGAGTGATCCTCTCCCCCTCCCTGACTGAGGAGCAGCAAGGTGACTGTCGCCACGTGTTGGGACAGTTTTCCTCACTGTTTTCCCTGATCCCAGGAGTCACACACTTGTGCACACATGATGTGGACACTGGGGACAGTACACCTATTAAACAGAAGGTTTACAGGGTGACTGACAGGATCAGGGCATGCATTAAGGATGAGGTATCCAACATGCTTACCCTAGGGGTTATTGAGCACTCCAGCAGTCCTTGGGACAGCCCAGTGGTATTGGTCCCAAAGGCTGCTGCACCTGGTGCCACCCCAGAACTCAGGTTCTGTGTGGACTACCGGGGACTCCATGTGGTCAGCAAGACTGATGCCCACCCCATCCCCGAGCTGATGAGCTAATTGACCGGTTAGGAGCTGCTAAGTACCTCAGTACGTTTGATTTAACATCTGGGTACTGGCAGATTGCCTTAACTGAGGGGGCCAAGGAGAGGTCAGCATTCTCTACACCAGATGGACACTTTCAATTTAAAGTGATGCCATTTGGGATGAAGAATGCCCCTGCCACCTTTCAGAGGTTGGTCAACCAGGTGTTGGCAGGACTGGATGAGTTCAGTGCTGCCTACCTGGATGACAGTGCTGTGTTTAGTTCCACATGGGAGGAACACCTGCAACACCTCTGGAGAGTGTTAGAGGCCCTGCAGAAGGCAGGCCTCACTATTAAGGCAAGCAAATGCCAAATAGGGCAGGGTTCTGTGGTGTACTTAGGACACCAGGTGGGGAGTGGCCAGGTGGCACCCCTACAGCCTAAGATTGACACGATTCTGGCTTGGGAGCCTCCCAAGACCCAGACTGAAGTGAGAGCCTTTTTAGGTCTCACAGGATATTACAGGAGGTGCGTTAAGGGATATGGTACCATTGTTACCCCCTTAACTGAGCTGACTTCTAAGAAGCAACCCAGGAAAGTGATCTGGACAGAGGCTTGCCAGAACGCTTTTGATGCCCTGAAGGCTGCCGTGTGCACAGCACCTGTGCTGAAGGCACCTGACTACTCCAAGGAGTTTGTTGGGCAAACAGACGCCTCAGAGCATGGTATTGGAGCAGTACTCTCACAGCTTAATGAAGAGGGCCTAGATCAACCCGTAGCCTTCATTAGCAGGAGGTTACTACCCAGGGAACGTAGGTGGAGTGCCATAGAACGTGAAGCGTTTGCTGTAGTCTGGGCACTGAAGAAGCTAAGACCCTACTTGTTTGGGACTCACTTCCGAGTTCAGACCGACCACAGGCCCCACAGATGGTTAATGCAGATGAGGGGTGAGAATCCAAAACTGTTGAGGTGGTCCATTTCCCTACAGGGGATGGACTTTATGGTGGAACACCGTCCTGGTCCAGAACACGCCAATGCTGATGGTCTGTCCAGGTTCTTCCGCCTTAGTGATGAGAACTCCCATGAGGTTGGGTAGTTGCTCCCCACTTTCAACTGGGGGGGACACGTGTTAGACTTTTCATCCTTGGCGTGGTCTCCCTTAACTTTTTGCCTCTGATCCCCAGGTTGTTGATGTGTGCTGGACTCTGATTTTACTGTTGTTTTTACTCTGGGCACTTTACCACTGCTAACCAGTGCTAAAGCGCAAGTGCTCCTTTACAAAATGTGTATGTGAATGGTTTATCCATGATTGGCATATTTGATTTATTAGTGAGTCCCTAGTACAGTGCACTAGAGGTGCCCAGGGCCTGTAAATCAAATGCTACTAGTGGGCCTGCAGCACTGGTTGTGTCACCCACATAAGTAGCTCTGTAATCATGTCTAAGACCTGGCACTGCAGTGTCTGTGTGTGCAATTTTAACTGTAAATTCGACTTGGCAAGTGTACCCACTTGCCAGGCCTAAACCCTCCCTTTTCTTACATGTAAGACACCCCTAAGGTAGGCCCTAGGTAGCCCCAAGGGCAGGGTGCAGTGTATGGTTAAGGTAGGACATATAGTAATGTGTTTTATGTGTCCTGACAGTGAAATATTGCTAAATTCGTTTTTCACTGTTGCAAGGCCTGTCCCTCTCATAGGTTAACATGGGGGCTACCTTTAAATCTGATTAAAGTGTAGATTCCCCTTGGAAGCGGATAGACATGGATGGACATGTGGAGTTTGGGGTCTCTGAGCTCACAATTTAAAAATACATCTTTTAGTAAAGTTGATTTGAAGATTGTATGTTTGAAAATGCCACTTTTAGAAAGTGAGCATTTTCTTGCTTATACCATTTCTGTGACTCTGCCTGTTTGTGGATTCCCAGTCTGGGTCAGTTTGACAGTTGGGCTGGTTGCACCTCACACTAGACAGTGACACAAAGGGAGCTGGGGTGTAGCCTGCATATCCTGATGAGCCATCTGTGCTAGGAGGGAGGGGAGGAGTGGTTATTCACACCTGAAAGGGCTGTGCCTGCCCTCACACAATGCAGTCTCCAACCCCCTGGTGGTCTGGGGCCTGGCCTGGGCAAGGCAGGATTTCACGTCCCAAAGAGACTTTACTTTGAAGTAGGCCTACTTCAAAGGAGAAATTGGGTAGAAGAAGGTCACCCAAAACCACAGACTTTAGAAACACTTCTGGAACCAATAGGAACCTCTGCCTGGAGAAGAGCTGAATAGCTGAGGAAGAAGAGCTGCCCTGCCTGTGACTGTGCTTTGTGGAGCTATCCTGCAGTTCCTGCTTCTGCCAGAGTAAGAGGGCAAAGACTCGACTTTGTGTGCCTTCCATCTTGAGAAGAAATCTCCAAGAGCTTGATCTAGAGCTTGCCTCCTGTTGTTTGAAGTCTCAGGGACAGCAAAGACTTCTCTCTGCCAGCACCTGGAGTCTCTGGAGAGACTCCTACTCTGCCCTGTGGTGCCCATCCGGTTCCTGGGACCCTGAAAGGAGAAGCTGGCAGCCTAAAGACAAGAAAATCCATGCACAGTGCGCCGTGCGGGGAAACGATTGACGCAAATCCGATCTGCAGCTGAGAAAAATGACGCGCCGCTGGCTCCGCAGCTGAGAAACAATGCTCGCAGGAAATGTGACCGAAGAATTGACGCACGGAGCAGGAGACTCTTTTTGATTTTTAATTGATAACTTCTTGACTTGTGTATGGTTGATTTTTGTCGTTTTGGTCTTGTTTTGTTTAGATAAATATTTCCTATTTTTCTAAACCTGTGTTGTGTCATTTTGTAGTGTTTTTATTAAGTTACTGTGTGTGTTGGGACAAATACTTTGCACCTAGCACTCTGAAGTTAAGCCTACTGCTCTGCCAAGCTACCAAGGGGGGTAAACAGGGGTTAGCTGAGGGTGATTCTCTTTTACCCTGACTAGAGTGAGGGTCCTTGCTTGAACAGGAGGTAACCTGACTGTCAACCAAAGACCCCATTTCCTACACCCTGCCACCTGCAAACCATCACTTTCCCAGACGCTCCTGTACTGCTTTTCAATGCACCATATATACATGGCATTGTCGTGCAGGTGGTTTTTAGCTTTACACCTCCATGACCATATGGGACTTCATGACACTGTATACTGCATCAGAGGGACATGCGATGGTTGTTGAGGTGACCATCCCATTGTGACATCCATAGCGTTTGAGGCTGCCCCACATGTTGAAGACATCTACCTCATTGTCATCGCAAACTGATGAAGAACTGCCCAGGGGTTTTGTGAGTATTCCAAAGTGTTGAGGAATGCTTTGATACATCCTTGTTTATAGTTACTAATATGTGTGTGCCATCACAAGGCATACACACAAGCAATAATGCCATGGGAGTTTACTTATGTTCATTTAGTTGTACCTACCTGCACATTGCTGATTGAAATTACAGATGTATTGACAATACTGTGTGGCCATCCATTGTATTTGTCCAGGAATACTGCCAATACTGTGTGGCCATCCAGTATTTGCCCAGGAAGGAATTAGAACATGCACATAGACATATGCCTTAATACAGACACACTAGCTCTGTGGTCCAAGGATGCATGTGTTGGTGCAGGCTTCTGAGTAATGTGTCTGTGATGGTGCAGATGCAGGGCAGACCCATACTGTCAGTAAGATGCGGCAAGCCTGTGACACTAAATCAGCATATGTGTGTGGGGTAATAGACAAAGTTAGGAGTGTATGTGATACACAATGTACAGTAAGAGGAAAGTGGTAGTAGTCTGGATCCAATGCATAGTCAATCTCCCTTACATAGCCTTGGCCAATGACACAAAGGGGCAGATTGAAGGAAAGTTGTGTTTTACCAAGTGTATTACTACAGTCCTTATGGCCCTCAGTGCACCCCTTTCCTCTGCCATGTGTGCGCCTAATGAGAAATAAGGCACAGCATGTTGCAGGTAGGGTCCAACTGTATCTATTTATATAGATGCAAATGATGTACTCAGCAGGAGTAGCAACAAAACCAATCATCACGACTTCTGCTGAGTACATAGGGGCCCGTCATATAATTTTATATGCCCCCTTATAACATCTGCTCTCAGCAGCCGTTCAAAGTGCATGAAAAATGTCTATAAGTTATTTCTCATATTTCCCAGAGGCTTGTACATTTTCCCCCACAAACAGTCTTTGGGCCTGCCTCCCATACATGATGCATGGTGCAGGCCTCACATTGTGCTGCTCAAAACAGAGTTGCGCTATGCATGCATCACAACACTTTGTTATTGTTGTGCAGGGAAGATGGCACTTCTGCCCTGCCTCTGCTTCATAAATGTATATTACAATGGCAGCCCTAAGGTGGCGCTGGGGTTTATAATACAGGCAGCATACAACATGTCCAGATCCTTAGACAAAAAATGCTGCACTCAACTGTATCAGTAGCTGTCATGCAAATAATGGTGCTGGCATGGAAATGGGATACTTACCAATCGCTCCACCAATCTCAATCTCCAGGTGATCCAGTAGATCTTGCTCACTTGCGATAAGGTCAGCCCAACAGTGTTTTAGTTAGTCGTCATTGCATCCTGTGCCAAATACTCGGGTCAGATGGTGGAGTACCTTGCCCCACCACAGCTTCCAGCCTCTGTGGGGTAGCCCTCCATTACATGGCCACCTAGTACAAGCATCATATGAAGGTAATGCTCGAAAAGCCAAATGAAGCCCCCAGCTCATCTGCCAACATCTTGACCACCCTCCCTTTCCCTGACATAATGCAGTGTAAAATATCTGCAAATGCAGTTGCAGGAAAAATAATTAAACCTAACAGTACCCCAACTACCCAAAAAAAGATCCTACCTCTAGACAGACACCCCACAGTACAGTGAGAAATGCAGAACAAATAAAATACAAAAGACTGGTTAAAAGACAAAAATATACAATAGCAACAGGACACTGCACAAAAACACGCCAATAACTCCAATTCACCAACAACACTAGCGCCACACACCCTCACACAGTCACAGACAATAAGACTCACTGT
This sequence comes from Pleurodeles waltl, assembly GCF_031143425.1. NCBI lineage: Eukaryota > Metazoa > Chordata > Amphibia > Caudata > Salamandridae > Pleurodeles > Pleurodeles waltl. Next base: position 1,304,076,201 of record NC_090440.1, on the reverse strand, counting down.
ATCACGTATGCAAGCAGGATGGCATGTTTCATCACTTCCTGGGCTGTGCGTCATGTTTTCAGTTATGCGTCTTTTTTTTTAACGCATGACGGTCATGTGTCGTAATTTTCCCATTGTGCGTGTGGACATGCGATAGATGCTCAGGAGCCAGGTGTCTTTTTGCTGAAGAGAAAAGTATGAAGTTTAGGCGTTAGCATCAAAATTTTTGATGCCTGATGGTCATGTCTCAATTTTGTCCCACTGTGCGTGAAAAGGCATGTGGACTTGCGATAGACGCTCAGGGACCAGGCGTCATTTTTCTGGCATTGCAGAGTATAGAGTTGGACCATTTGCTTCATAAATTTTGGACACATGACGGGAATGCGTGGAAATTTGTTATGTAGGCCTTGCGTGCACCCGGATTCACATACCGTGTCACATGGGCTATGAATAATGTCATTATTGGGTATGACTACATATGTATGACTATCCAGTCATACCTTTACTGTGACATTGGTATGTTCAACCTATATGTTTGTTTATGTGTCTGCTGCATGTGATCACTTATACCTTGTGCATATGTGCATGTGTAGCTACACTGTGTCCAAATACATGTTAGCACATGTGTACTATGAGTGTACATATGTGTTTGAACACTTATTTGTGGGTGAACCACATTGTTATGTGTGATATACAAATTTACACATACCAACAACACAATAGATAAGATGGCCTATGTCCAAAACATGGTAAAGCATGTGACAGCCATGACAATTTGTACGCAGAGGATGCAGTGGACTAGGACTGGGTTGACATCACGTAACCCCAGGCAATTTGCTTGTGCATGTGTGTGCACTCTGTGGTGTGTTATTGGTTTAGCCTTCATGATGCTCTGCTACACATGTGATATATAGTTTCCCATGCATCTTAGCTGCAGGAGATGGTATAAACACATGTGTCCGTAAAGGTTGCTACATGCCATGTGTGTGTAAAAATATGTGTAGTGTTATTTCTATAACATATGACCACAGTGGTTTGTTCATGGGATATGAAACCTCACCTATCTATCTTCCTGCATGGACACATGTTGGACTTCGACAAATGCCTGTATAGTCACATCAGTGCAGCCTATGTTTCCATATGTCGGACACATATGAGGGTCATTTATTTCTGTCAATGAACTTGTGTTACATATTCACTTGCATATGTGGTACGTTGCTGTTTGTTCAAACTCCAATACAAGTTACCCTGCCTGAGCCATTTCAGTGGTACATGTGTGCTGAGATATCTGGTATGTGTGTGCATGCCACCAACTAGGCACTCACATTCATCCACATCATGCTGTAGTCTGCCGTAGATGGCAGCCTACTCTTCATCACTACTGTGGGATTTTTTATGCAAACACAAACCCATGGTTACATGTGAAGGGGCAGGGTTATGGAGCTCCAGATTACTCATTCCACTGTGCACATGCATCAGGCCCCTGACAATCTCATCAGTTTATGTAGCTAGAGCAGTGGTGTTAGGGTGTTTTGAGCAGGGATCTAGCATCTTCATAATTGCTAATCAGCAGAGCCCTGCAGACAGACACATGCACAATTGTGGTCCAACGGACTGGGATATAATATTTTCCTCTACGGTACTTGATGTCAGTCTTCCCCTTTCATGTACAGAAGACTGGCTACTTGCACGTGTTGGACATGTCGCATCATTTGATGTCCTTAGTAATTTCCATGAGCAGCTTGGTTAAGGGTTGTATCTCTTTTGTGACTTCTATTTTGGGAACGTGCCAGGGGGCAGATGTTGTTATCTGTCACTGCCTCCTGTCATATGGGCATGTGGTGGGCAACTAGTAGGTTATGGTAGTGGCAAACATGAGTGGGTTATGTACTGACCTAGCCACCCTCTGTGTACATATGTTGGGTGTTCACATGTAGACATTGGTGTGTTCCACAATCTGTATTTGTACAGCAACATTGTCTGGTCACACATGGACAGGATGCAACATGCGACTTGTGTAAATTGTAGATGAACACATCTTCTACTACTGGCTACCTGATAGTTACTGCCACATTGCCGGTATTTGTGAGATGTAATGAGTGGCACACACACATGACATTACACCAGTCTCAGCACTAGTGTCACCTCAAAGTGACCTCTCCTGCTGTACTTCTAAGTATCTGTGGGAGTCTCTCAGCTGTCCTTCCACATCCTCCGTTGAACATAGGTATGCATTTATTCCTGCTTGCCACAACTTATGTAACTCTTACCATGTCTGAATGATGTTGATGTGTGAAACATTCTGTGCTGCTTGTTTCATTATCCAAATGCACCAGATATGGCTACTTCTACTTCCATTCATTTTTGGGATGGGTCTCTGACATTTCTGGACATTGCTGGACATAATGTTGCACTTCCTACACCTGACTGCCATGTTGGAGCCCAGATCGTTTTGGAAAAATTTGTAACTGTTAGTACCTTGCTCTTGGTCTGGCATGTGAGTGACAAAGAGTGTTGTGTATTGCTATGTGCTGTGTGATGTTATTATACAAAGCATACTAGGTAACCATGCTGACATATGTCAACCATTGTTGGTACGAGCAAACCCTTTCCTACCTAGCACATGCACCTGTACATCCGTCTTCACATGTATATCTGGAATTTCTTTAGGCATGTGTCAAGACAGAATATTTGTGTGACAAGTGTGCATCTTATGTACATAGGGAGTGAACACACTCTGCCCACATTCCACCCCCACAATAATTTGGTGGTGCATTGTCCCATTTTATTCTTTGATCCTGACAATGGGTCATATGTTTGGATAGTGAATCAGCACCCATTGCTCCTTCATTTGTGTGGCAACCCTTAGCGCACTCCACAGCCAACGAGTGTGTGCCATTACTGAGGTAGAGTCCAGCATGTGTCAGGGTTGTGCCCAATGGCAGTACCAGGACATAATTCCATGGATACACAGTGCAGGCTCTGCCTCTAACATTGGTTACAAACCCTGTACAGTTATTTAAGGTCGATAGTTACCAATGATGTCCCCCCCTTGTCACACATGCACAGTGCAGGTGAAGCAGCAATCCCCCTGAGATGTGACAGTGTTCAATGCCCACATTACTTAAACACTATTTGATCACAGCCCCTACCTTATGTATGCCCCCTTTGCATATATCCTGCATGCGTGGTAATGATGTGGGGATAGGGCACATTGCCCACTTGAAGGCACATTATATGTTGTGGTGCACGCATCTAGGCCTTCATGAGTCACATGCCCGTGAATTGGGTGTCACTGATACGTGAAATGGAGGCAGTAGACCCTCTTCCATCACAAACAATGCTGCTACCATACTTGTAACTATTGTGTTTCTTTCCTGCTCTCTTTGAGGTTTGTTACATTCCAATCGTATATGTAGTGGAAAACGAGTAGACCAAGGAAATTCAGGTGCAAAGTATTTTATTGGTGCTATTTACAATGTGATGATGATTGTACAGTCACTATGTGTAAAAGTTCTATACTATGTAGAGTCACCTGTGAACTTTTGCAGCAGTGTTATGACATTCCCTCTTCAACTGTGCTGCACCATTGTCATCATCATCATCATCATCCTCGTTGGGGACATCAACCAATTCATCCCAGGGAACATTTGTCCTTATATATTTATTCTGCAGGATTGCACACGCCAGTATGATTTTACATACCAGTGGTGGAGCATACAACAGGCTTCCTCCTGGCAGGGCCATGCACCTGAACCTTGACTTCAGAAGTCCAAATGTCCTCTCCACCACATTGCGTGTTCTTCTGTGCCCTTCATTATATGCACGCTATTCCACCGGTGTTGGATTTGCAAATGGAGTCATGACCCATGGCTGTATGCCGTAACCTTGATCGCATGCAAAGGAATGAGAGAAGACGCATTGGTAAAGCTTGATATTGGTTTGGAATATACCATAGCAGTTGTTAGTTGTAGATGAAGTGGTGACTCAGACTTGCTTCTGGTATAGTGTATGTTCCTGTTTTGTGAAATGTTTTAATTTTAATAGGTCTGTGTTGTTGGACCTGACAATCTTGGGTTGTGGCTCAGGGAACTGGGAATTGTCAAATTAAATTCAAACTTATGGTTAAACCATTGCAAAGATGTGTTGTGTAGTCCATATTTGAGACAGTGTCCTATTGTTGGATGGAACCTAACACCTCCTTGGTGTCATATGTAAAGCCAAACTCTGACCTCCATGTTACCATGTGGCACTACGCATGCAGTGCAACACTTTTGACCCTTTGTTTCAGATGATGGTTGTGCCAGCCATCAAGTGTATGAGGGTGTGAATCACACATTTGTAGGATGATCACATTTGGTGCAGTGGAATCTCCTAACTTCCAATATATGATTTATCACAGGCACTTTCAGCACATGCACAGTACAGGCTTTGGGAGGGGAACACCATTTTTACATGGGTACCTATGTACAGTGCATGAAGTGTCAGATATGTTTTCTATACTCCTACAGAGTCCTAGTATGGCAACTATTATCTTTACAGTTTGCACCATGGCGGACTGTTTCTTGTATATGGAACACACATGGGGGTGTTAGGGGGCGCTACGGGCGCATGTGAGGTGGCACTGGAGTAGATGCTGCACCATTTCTCATTATTCTACCCTATGGTCTTTCATGGCAGGTTAATTTGTATTCCTATGTGTGTGACACAATGCAGGAGACAGGTGAATGTGCACACTACAGGTATGTCAGGTATGTCAGGTATGTGTAGGTGATATGTAGTTGGTAATTGCACCAATTGAGTGGCATTTGATATTGGTACAGCCAGAGGCTTGCACACCATGATTAATGTAGGGCTGTGCCTATGTGTGACTTTCTTTACATGGTCATGCCCTATGCCATTCACATAGCTGAGCTATTCATTTTTTGGTATAATGTGTGTGGGATCTGAATTTAGTTGTCAACCAGTGGACACTTGTAGTGTTTTGTGGCCAGCTTCTGTATGCAAAGGGGATATAGCTCCACCTGTCATCACGTGGTGTGTCAGTCAGGTTATGGCTGTGTTATGTACATGTGGGTGTATGTGTGTGTGTGATGTGCAGTGATTGCGGTGTAGTGTGGCATGTTGCATACGTGTTGTTGTCTGTACATCTATGTTCCCCTGCCCATGTGTATTTAGTGTGGTGTATGTCTTGTTTGTCTTACATGGTTGGTATGTTGTGTGTACCGCTTGGTATGGTGGCTTACCTATGAGTAGCCCATTGCCATATTGCCCATCCTGGAACCGCTTGTTGATAGTGGAATGGCAGAATATGTAGGCATCATTGACACTGCCAGGATATTTGGCTATGATGTTAGTGAAGAGTCCACGGTGGTCCACAATTGCCTGCACAGTGATTGAATGGGTGTGCTTGTGGTTTCTGTACAGATGTACAGTTGCTGCAGGTGGCACCAGTTGGACATGGGTGCAGTCCATCACACCCAGCACATGCGGGAACCCAGCAATTAGATAGAATCCTTGGTTGGTCTCCTGCTGCAGTTACTGTGTGTTTGGGAAGCAGATGTAGTGGGATGTGGGGCGTATGATTGTTTCCAGGACCTTAGGAAGGAAGACCGAGAAAGATAGCTGGGAGATATGACCCACTTGTACGCCCCCTGTCTGAAAAGATCCAGATGCCAGCATATGGAGGAAAGTAAGGAGTTTGGTTATGGGTGGAATAGTTGGAGTTTCCATCCTTGCAGTGATGTCTAGAGCAATGTAGTGCAGCAGGTGTACAATGGACTCCCGGTTCATTCAGTACGACCTGATCACATCTTGTTCCCTGAGCCCAAGGATGGTCGTACGCTGTCTGAAGATTCTCTCCCACCTTCTGTCCTGCTTTTGTGGCTGCTGTGATGGTGTTTGGGGTTGCTGTGGTGGTGGTGGTGGAGGGACCTGCTATCTTTGCTGACGTCTGTGGCATGTGTCAAGCTGGAGCAGTACCACTTCCATGTTGTCCTGGAGGTTGCAAATGCTCCTTCTGTGTGTTTTCCTTAAGTGGTGGTGTGTCGGTCTCTTTTTAATGCCTGGTCAGACCAGGCATTACCATCTGACGCAAATCGGGCTGTGTATATTTTTTCGCATCCGCTTGCTTAGTATGCGTCTTTTTTGCATCTGGAGGTAGATATGGCGCTAGAGAGCTAGCGTAATTTTTTTAAAGGGAACGCTTACCTTGCATATCATTGTCTTAAAACGACCAAGAAGGGTTGGAACTTCCAGAAAATGAGGCAAACTCAGATATTTTGATGCTAGACGTGTCTATCATCCAAATATAAATAGAGTTAAGTTAGCTCCGCTTTAGCATAAAAAATAAAATGATGCTAAGGTGGTGCTAACTTTTCATAAATATGGGCCCAGATCTTACATTTTCAGCCAAAGACAAAGGTAGTTCAGTCGATCTGGATATTCTAGCTGGATGGGCTCAAAGGGCCATATGTCTTTTAGGCAGTGCAACTTGTGAAATTTCAACAGAATGAAGGAGGTCCACATTTTTATGAATAGACTATGTTATTTAGTCCCTAATGAGGCAGTTCATTCAGCTGATGGTCTCCTTTTCAGTGATTCTTTTGTCAAATAGGTGACTGAGGGCCAGATTTATACTTTTTGATGCACAAAATTTCTGACATTAACCATTGCACTTTGTCATAAGGTAAAATAACGTTAATGCCGGAAAATTGACTCTAACCTGTTTTACGATATGTAAACATGCTGCAAAACAGAAATGCATCATTTTAACCCGCTTCAGCGTCAAGTACAGATGCTAATGGAGAAACAGTGCAAAGGAGAGGCAAAATGGACCCAGAAAGCCAGGGGAGACCCTATCAACCAGGAACCAGTCAGGGGGACACAGACAAGACCCAGGGGAGGGAGAAGAAAAAGAGAAAGTGTTGTTTCAGTGCGGAGGATCATGAACTACTCGTGAGAGAAGTGACGGAGCATCAACATCAACTCTTTGTCACCTCCAAATTGCCAATTGGCAGGAGAGTGGCAATCTGGCAGCAGATAGTAGACAAGAGTAACTGTGTGGCAGAAGTGAGAAGAACCATAACTGAGTGCAAGAAACACTGGCATGATTGTAAGCGAAGGGCAAATGAAAAAATGACAAGGAACAGGAAAGTAGCACTGCAAACTGGAGGTGGTAGTCCAGCACTACAAGAGGACCTGGACGAGAGGGAGGAGATGGTTTCAGCAGTCATCCCGGAGGAACTGGTCACTGGAATCGCAGGATAGGACAGCGCAGACTACCAGGAAACACCATAAATGCAGCGTAAATTGCCGGGGGGAAATTAATGCTAAATTGTCAAGTGCAAGAAGGGGGAGGCACATGGGACTCACACAATGCCTGTCAAAGGAGTGCAGAGGGATGTATTGCACATGAAGCAAGTTGCACCATGCTGATGTAATCTACACATGTACTTATGTCTTGGTAGAGCCATGCACCACAACACTTACACAGCCTGGACATTTGTCAATCACCAGGGCTAAATATCTTCATGTACATATGTAGCACATTGGATAGATGGCATATCTAATGACTGTGCCTCTGGTTGTGTCATCACAACATCCCTCGCATATAGTCAAATTAACTCTACCAACATGACCAAGACTTCAGAGACTAGGTAGTCAGTCAATACCATTCCTTGGGTTATGTCATGGTGGTGTCCCTTGCAGTAACACCTTACAACTACCTTGCCTCATTGCCCAAACACATGTGTGCTGAATCTCACAGCACACAATTCATTTTAACCGTCCCAACAGTACCCAGACATGTGCCGGTAGCACCATCACCCGCACATTGACAACACATCCACATAAGGCAGCCACCACTCCATCATGCAGTGAGGATCCCCTTGTACAGGGAAAAATAATCTGAGCAGGTGCTGGAGGAATAGCAGGCTGGTCCTGTATCACTGAAAACATGCCACTACCCAGAGCAACTAACCTGGTGTAGTGCAGAACCATACATCTTGATGTTGATCAGAAATGTGCCACTAAAGAAAATATGTACCACAGATAGCAAACTGTAGGTCACAACAAATACAGGCTGAGCCCACAACTACTCTGACACAACCATGTGAGACACATAGGAATGGGGAAATAAACACAAACATACAACACATGGTGTATGACTATGAAAATAATGGTATATATTTCCATATTGATGAGCGGGGAGTGGTGCATGGGCAAGTCTGGTGTTGGTAAGACTGCCAGTGCAGTGTACCCTTTGCGTTTGTCAGTATGTGTCACATGTTGGGATGGCGGGTGAAAATCTGTCTGCTCATGGTAGCTCTGTGGGGCACTTAGCACAACAATGTTGATGGATCAAATAGAGTCAGTGCCAGTCTTGGGGTGCATTGGGTGTGACAAAACACGCTGCTCTTAGCCCTGTAAATCAGGCAGTGGTATGGGCAAAAGGGCAGGGCATGGGACCACCCCATTGACAACATGTGCCACTGCCACCTACACTGTTGGGTTGGTCATTTAGACAATGGCAGTCAGGTGGTCATAGGACTGCCACACTTATAATGAGGGACCAGTATGACTTCCTGCAAAATCACAATCAAACTAGCGTGAGGCCCTGACCTAAATTCAACTCCAGTTAACGGGCTATGTCCATGAACTAAGCTAGCATCAGGCACTGTCATATACAAAATGATGTGCACAGCAAAAACAATGATACCCATGCTGGCCATCCCTGGGTCTATCCCTGTGCCTGTGTCAATTTAGCTGCACTGCCAAAATGCTGCATCCCTTGCATCATAGTGCAAGGATGGCTGCATTAAGGGGGAGATCATAGTTGTGTAGGAAGGCACACCAAAATGGAAATCTGCTAGGTCCATGTGTGCTGTGCAATGTTTGCACACATACACATACATCAACATAAGGAGCTATTAAAGGAAACAACATCATAGTGTCCTGAGCTTCCCGTAATGGGGCAAAGGTCTGATAGACTGCCACCATGATGTACAGGAACAATGTTTGGGAATTAAGATGACAAGAAGCCTCTAATAGAAAGTCAGTGATGTGACATGTCAACTGCTACAACACAGAAAGATTGATTTTACACCACCTCATTGCAGAGGATGATGGTTCTCCTGCTAATCTGCCTGTGCTGGTGTTCCCAGATGACCTGGATGACCAGCTGACAACCATCAGCCAAGAGACCCTCCAAGAAGTCCTTGTATCCCTTCAGACACCACCTCCAGTCGCAAGGAGGACAAATAATATAGCAACCATTCCAGATGCCCCATTCAACACCCCAATAGAACGACCTGCCAGCACCAACACAGCTGAGGACACCGAGGACCCAGGGACCAGCTTTGAGAGGACAGCAGGAGCTGGCCAAAGAGATGCAGGTGGAATGGAGACTGTGACAGCCAGCCTAGAGGGTATGCACACGTGCCTCATCACGGCCAATGAACACACTGCAGCCAAACAAGGCACACACTCCCCACTGTATGGAGTCCAGCAGTGTCTGAGGGACATAGCTGCTGCCATGAGGGAGAGGGCACAACAAATGTCCTCCCAAACAGGCAGCAGCGTGCTTGAGAACAAGATGGACTCCATGCACCGGTAACTGGCCTCCCTTAGGGCAGACATGGCCGCCTACCACTGGGATGTTGCTGCTATCCTAAAAAAATCCTTGCTACAGTGATGCCATATGTAGTGCCACACATGGAAACTGCCAGGAATTCTGACTCCATATCTCCAACCACTGAAGTGTATGTGGCCCGCTCACCCTCCCCACCACCACCATCAAGGACAAAGGAGACACCACACACATTGGAGGATGAAGATGTGGAACAGATCATCTTCACTCATAAGAGTTCCTGATAGCACCATCTCATGCCACATGTGCAGTGTTTTTCTTTGTCCTGTGCTTGAGATCATGCCAGTGTTAGCATAGTTGGATATGTGCACTCTTCAAAGAAGCACTGCTGACCTGTCTGCTATGGACTGTCGTTGTCTCTAACTTACAAACTGGCAAATCATGTTCCTCCGCACTTAACGACACTTGAATCAAGCATGTCCCATGACATGTTCTCCAACCCTGGACTTGTGTTGTGTCACAATTGTATGGATTTCACAAATGGGGTCACTGACCTGGACATTGTAAATATTGTACTACAACACTTGTAAATAAACACCTCCTACACAAACAGCATGTCTTTGTGTATTGTGACACATCTACTATGCTTAGGAATTGTGCTGTGTGTAGCCATGTCATTAGTCACAGAGTGTCAGTACAAGAGTGCAGGAATATGGTGGAACATACCTACACACAAGGTTCCAACATGATAAATGTCAATGCTGGTCGCATCCCCTACAAGCAATTCACTGAGTATGTCAAAAATGAAGAACACATGTATGCTTCACTCACTACATATGGCAGAAATGGCTGTGAAACAGTTCTCGGGAAATAATGTCAGCTGGGAGTACAAGTAGAGCTCATTGGGGTGAAACAGAGATACCTAACCTCATAAGTGATTGCTACTGCTCACTTTTGTAGGATAGAGTTCAAATGTAGGCTGTTGTCAGATGTGCCACAGTCCCTAGCATTCCTACACCGGACCCCAACACTGACAGCTGAATTACCATACCTACCTGTCCAATACAAAGTTAACATAGTCACCTTGAATGGTGGGTACACTGGATGGCAGATGCATGGACAAGTAGATGTGTCGTTGCTGCCAATGTGACAGCTCATTTGTCAAAAGGTGATGTAATGTCAAGAGAGGTATTTGGAGGCAGGACGGAATCCCTAGCCCAACACACAATTTCAACTGTGCACTCATGGGAAGACCCTGAGACACTATCATTTAACACAAAATGTATAGGAGTACGCAAGAATATTTATTAAGTTTTAAACTGAACTAAAAAATTCACAAAACCTACCCTAACCGAAATTAACCTATTCTAACTATACTTAACCAACAACTAAAGCTAACTTAAGTTACAGGACACATGTAGGACAACATATGTTAATGCTACACATATACTAGGCCTAAACAAATATATATTTTTTGTATTTTTCTAAATATATATTTTTTTATTCAACACATAGACACCCCAACATGACCCCCCGACCCACCAAGTAAAAGGTAATAAGTAAACCCCCCCAATCTACTTAACCTAACTAAACTACATACCTACACTAACCTAACACTATCCTCCTAAAACCCACAATAAAACATAACTTAAAAGCAGAAGGGAGGGGACAGAACTTGGAGGTTGCAGTTCAGAAGTCACTCAGAGTTTGGCCTTCTTCAGTTTTTTTTTAATGAACTTCAGCAGCTTGGTGTTGGCGGCCACCTCCTTCTCCAAACTGTCCATATGTGTAAGGACTAGGGAAACGTCCCTCTTCAGATCCTGCAACAATTGCATGTCCATGGCAGCAGGTGGTGTGGGCTGTTGCACTGTTGTTGTCAAATTAGTTGCAGCCGGGGTTGTGGGAGTGGTGCCAGATGTGCCCCACTGCACTGCTGAGGAGCTCTGTGTCTGCAGTGCCTTCTTTGCCACTTTGGGGGCCCCTTGTGGGAATGCTGCATTGCCCTATTGCCTTCTCAGCACGGTAGCAGCGAGCCATGCTACAGAAAACCAGCTACCACTGCCAGGATATGGCGGTACCTCACTGCCCTCTTTTGAAAAGCGTGTATCTCATCATTCCTCATGTTGGCAGCTCTGAAATAGAGACAGGCACCCATCAGTGTCAGCATTGTGTGGAGTCTGTACAGATTAGTAGCTTATACTGCTACATCTAAATACACATGCACCCCAACTCACATTCCAGAAAAACAATGGCCCTGCGAAATGTAAGGACAACGCTGCCTTAGCATCATTTTATTGACACTTAAGCGACGAAAAAAGCGAAAATGAACTAAACATATGGAAGAATATATTATATTATATTATAAAGAATAATGCAAGGGCAGTGAAAACTTTTCATAAATCAGGCCCAAACTTCCCCATCACATGTGTCTATTTACAACCATACATCACCAGGAACTTGGACATGTTCATGAGAGGATGCTGTTGGTAACCATGAGGGGTCAGAGCTGATAGGTACACATGCAAGCCTGATCAATATGACTGTCACCTACACTGTAAGCATCACATCTACCTACACATTTGGTATTCAACTTCCCCTGAGCCTAAGGGGGGATGGCCATGCAATCCGTCATTTCAACTGTCCTGGTCATCCACCAAGGCATGTCCATTCATACATGGAGTCAAGGAGTGGGCCATATGTTAGGAGGGCTGACAACTAGGAAGCTGGCATCCATAAGACTAGCACATCTACATTCATGTGTCCAGGTGTGGACACCCAACAAAACCTAATCTGCCCCAACTATTCCTCACACACACATTTCCCTGTCAGTACCCGTTTGGCCTTGACCTGCATGCAAGCCAATTACATTCCACATAAGTGTAACATACATGGAGTGCGAAAGGTGGAGCGCCGTGTTGGGGGATGATTGCCAACCCAGTCCTCCATCTTCATGACAATACAGGGATGAACCAAATTAGGTTCAATGTGGTGCATCCCTGTGTTGTGAGAATGATGGAGTGCGCCACACCCAATATTCTCACAATGTTGCACTCTGTCATTCTCAGTCACAATTGGCCCTACATGTGGCTTGTGTACACGATGCTGGCCATTGTGCACCATGAGCTCCACAAGATGTGACCCTCTGCTGGTGCATGGGGATCCTTTGAATGGGCTATAATGTCAACATTCAGCCTACTTTGTTATCTGATCATTGGGCAGCTTATCACATCTGGCATTGTATTCAACACACAGGACGCACTCACATCAAACCCTGGATTACTTCAAAGGACACACATTATCACACTTACTGGATACATCTGGTTCCTCATATCACACCACTTCACTGATTGTGCAGGGGGCAGGTCCACCTGTAAGACGTGAATGGAAAACCATGCTTAGTGTCATATCACAGTCACTGTGAGTGGACAACAGATTTCACTGTGAACTAGTTGTGAAGAGTAAGCTAGTTATCCTACTGGAAAACAGTGAAACAGACACACCACTATGATCACACAATGACACAGACACTCAGGTGAGTAAGAGCCACACATCTCAACAATAACACTGGTCCAGGGACTCATGTGGTGCTACACCCTGCAACAACCATATGTGGGTCATCTATAGAAGACAGAACAACATGGTGTAAGGGGAAGTTGACAAAGTTGAGCTATACATGCATTGCCCAACTTTGTTGACATAATCCAGGAATAATATATTAGGTAGGCTGGTGGTTGTGAGAAAGTAGCCTCTTTCTAGCATGGTTACCCCCACTTTTGGCCTGTTTGTGAGTGTGTGTCAGTGTGTTTTTACTGTGTCACTGGGATCCTGCTAGCCAGGACCCCAGTGCTCGTAGATAAAAACCTATATGTCAGTGTGTTTTGCCTGTCTCACTGGGATCCTGCTAGCCAGGACCCCAGTGCTCATAGTTTGTGGCCTAATGTGTGTGTTGTCAGATGTGCTTAGCTGTGTCACTGAGGCTCTGCTAACCAGAACCTCAGTGCTTAAGCTCTCTCTGCATTTAAATTTGTCACTATAGGCTAGTGACTTCATTTACCAATTTCAATTGGCACACTGGACCCCCCTTATAAGTCCCTAGTGTATGGTACCTAGGTACCCAGGACATTGGGGTGCCAGGAGTTCCTAATGGGCTGCAGCATTTCTTTTGCCACCCATTCGGAGCTCCGACAAACCCTTCCACAGGCCTGCCATTGCAGCCTGCGTGAAATAGTGCATACTTTATTTCACAGCCATTTTCACTGCACGTAAGTAACTTATAAGTCACCTATATGTCTAACCTTCATTTAATGAAGGCTAGGTGCAAAGTTACTAAGTGTGAGGGCACCCTTGCACTAGCAAAGGTGCCCCACATAGTTCAAGGCCCATTCCCGGGAGTTTGTGAGTGCAGGGACGCCATTACATGCGTGCACTACATATAGGTCAATACCTATTTGTAGCTTCACAATGGTAACTGCGAATATGGCCATGTAAGGTGTCTAAGATTATGGAATTGTCCCCCTCATTCCAAATCTGGTATTGGGGAGCCAATTCCATGCATCCTGGGGACTCCACCATGGACCTCAAGTACTGCCAATCCAGCTCTCTGAGGCTTGCAATACAGCTGCTGCCACCTCACAGATATGGTTCTGCCCTCCTTGGGTCTGAGCAGCTCAGTCCCAGGAAGGCAGAACAAAGCATTTCCTTTGGGAGCAGGGTGTTACACCCTCTCCCTTTGGAAATAGGTGTTACAGGCTGGGGAGGGTTAGCCTCTGGAAATTCTTTGAAGGGCACAGATGGTGCCCTCCTTGCATAAGCCAGTCTACACCGGTTCAGGGGCCCGTTGTCCCTGCTCTGGCGCAAAACTGGACAAAGGAAAGGGGAGTGACCACTCCCCTGTCCATCACCACCCCAGATGGGGCCCAGAGCTCCTCCAGTGTATCCCAGACTTCAGCCATCTTGCTTTGCAAGGTGTGGGGACACTCTGGAGGGCTCTGAGTGGCCAGTGCCAGCAGGTGATGTCAGAGACCCCTCCTGATAGGTAGCCAATCCCCCTCTCAGGGCTATTTAGGATCTCTCCTCTGGGTTCTCTTCAGATTCTACTTGCAAGTTGCCAGCAGGAATCCTCTGCAACTACTACTTCATCCTCTGACCTCGGATCAACCGCAGCTTGCTCCAGGAATCACTATAACAGCAACAAAGTATCCAGAAGGGCTACTTTTCCTCTGCAACTTCAGCTCCAGGCAGCAACAGTTTCCACGGTGTGCACGCTCTGAGGACTCCCTGTCTTTACCCTGTACCAGGAGAACCGAATAAATCTCCTGTGAAGTAACAGAGTCACTTCCCTGCTCACGCAGGCACCTTCTAAGTCGATGACCGGGTCACTTGGACTCCTCTCCTGGCGACGAGCATGCTCCTTGAAACACAGAGGGTGGAACCCATCCATACAGCCTGTCCTGAGGTCCTACTGTCCCAATGTGGAGGAGCTAAGACCTTGCCTTACCTCTGAACAACAGTACCCTTGTGCACCATGTCTTCTTCACCTCCTGAGGCCTCTGTGCACTATTTGCAAAATTCCTTCGGGCACAGGCTGGCCCAGGTCCCCAGCACTCTATCCTGCGACACTCAATTCACTGAGGTGTTCTCTGGAGGTGTGGGCCCTTCCTTTGTAGTGCTGCATCAACTGCATTTTGCACCTCCTTTGTCCCCATTCCTGGGGACTATCTGGTGCTCTTAGGGCTCTCAAGTGCTGCAAGCTCCCTCTTCCTCCTCACACAGAGTTGAGGCCCCCAGGTCCATCCTGGGTCCAGATAGTACCTACTTGATGCAAAACGCAACTTTGCCGGAAAAAGGCTTGTTGGAGGAATTCAGTGCCAAAACTTGCCTGCATCCAACTTCACAAAGTGGGACATGCAGTGCATCATGCAGGAACCCGCTGGCATCTTCCTAGGGTGCATTTCTGCAGTCTTTGCCCATCTGGGGACTCTTCTTTTGCACCCTCTTCTGGGTTGGCAGGGGCTTCTATCCTTCCTGGAACTTCTTTCGACTTCTGGACTTGGTCTCCTTCCTTTGCAGGTCTTCAGGTCCAGGAATCCACCATTTGTTGTTTGCAGACTTGGTTGGTTCTTGCAATAACTGTAATCACGACTTGTAGTGTGTCCTAAGGAAACTTACAATACTTTACTCCTGCTTTTCTGGGGCCTGTGATCGGGTAATTTACTTATCTTTACTGTATTCTTACTCTCTCTCCAATTCTGTAAACACTACACTTGTCTAGGGGGGAATTTGTGATTTGCATTCCACTTTCTTAGTATATGGTTTGTGTTGCCCCTAGACCTGTTTTCTCCCATTGCATTCTATAGCATTTCCTATTGTTTGCACTATCCTATGTCTAATTACTTACCTTTTGTTGGTGTCTAGTGTATAAATTGTGTATAATACTTACCTCCAGAAGGAGTATTGTCTCTAAGATATTTTTGGCCTTGTGTCACCCAAATAAATAGCTTTAATCTTTGTAAAACTGAGTATTGTCTTTACTTGTGTGTAAGTACTGTGTGACTATAAGTGGTATTGCAGGAGCTTTACATGTCTCCTAGTTCAGCATAAGCTGCTCTGCTATAGCTACCTCTATCAGCCTAAGGCACTAGAACAATACTACATTTCACTAATAAGGATAACTGGACCTGGTGTAAGTACCCAAGCTACCCACTACAAACCAGGCCAGCCTCCGGTGTCTTGGCGTTTCATGCATGACACTCTGCCTGGGCACAGGTGTCGCCATGGCCTCTGAAATGTGTGCCTACGTGATGGTTGTGCAGGACTCACCAGACATCTGACCTGCACTGGTATCATGGTTGGACATGTGAACTCCAGGCCTAGACTGGCACAGATATACTTCATTCTGGATGCATTCAACCTGTCAGCAAGCATTGCATGCAGCATTCCAACTCATCTGCTACTGTCATTCAAGAGCAGTGAACAGTAAATAGTATGCCAATGGGAGACTCACCAACAGGTCCGCTGATCTCAACACCAAGGTGATCAAGCAGATCCTGCTCCCTGGCTACCAGATCTGCCCAGCAATGCTTGAGCTGGTGCTCATTCCTGCTGCTACTGTAGACTCTCTTCAGGTGGTGGAGCACTTTGCCCCACCACAGCTGCCTGTCCTCGATCCGGTATCCATGAATGACCCGGCCACCAATCTCCAGCATCATAGGTAGGAAGTGGCATACCAGCCACACAAATCCACCCAACTCATCCTCTGCCATCCTCGTCAGCCTCCCTCTACCAGACATGTTGAAAATGGTCAAGGTTGACCCCAAATACCAAGAAAAAATTTAAATAAATGGAAACTTAACCCCACTAACTAATCCCAACTATCCCAAATGCTTATCTACCCCAGACAGACACCCCACAGTACAAATACAAATGTAGACAAAAAACATACAAAACACAACTACTGGGACAAAATGCACACAAAATATGACAGGACCCCACAAACTTCAAAACACTACCAAGACACAACCACAGCTCCAATACACAACCACACAGTCAGAAAGACACAGACTATAAAGAGAAACTGAAACTACACCCACTGTACCATGCTAGTAGACAGGATTTCCTATTTCATCACTTCCTGTCCCTGTGCTTCATGTTTTTCAGTTATGTGTGTACTTACTTGCCGCATTTGACATGTGCGTAGGTTTTTTAAAGTTTTTAAGACGCATAATGCACATGTGTCGTTTATATAGACGCATGATGCTTATGCGTCAATTTCACTGAAGGCAGCATTGAGAGTAGTTCAAAGGTGGAATTCATGCTAAGGGCCCTTGTGTCATTTACTTTGGGTTTGCGGATGCTTTCGATGCATTTGCGTCATATTTGTTTACTCAATTCCTGATTGCGTGATTTTTTGCATTGTCCTTAGATGCACCCTGAATCAACATACATATGACCTGGGCTGTGCTGCAGTGTGACATTTTGAGTATGGCCACATGTGGTAGTTCATGCAACAATGTGACTAGGGTGTGATTGGTCTGTTCCACCAATGCGTGTGTTACAGAGTCAACAGCATGCCAATTGTTGCACGTTGTGCATATTTATGCATGTGTGGTAACAATGTATCCACATATGTACAAAATATGTAGTGGTCCATAGATTGTGTTCTTCTATTGTCACATACCAGTCATGAGGCTGTTAGTTGTGTGTGTCATGGTGGCAGTACAATCTTATGCATCACATATGATGTTGCAACAGTACTTGCCAGATTCCTATTTATAACATGATTCCTGACCTTTGACTCACATTCCTATGCTATGTGTTGTGGAGATTGAAAAGATCAAAGCCGGATTGGTTGTATTAGTGAAGTGTTTATTTACAAAATTGACAAGGTGAATTCAGTGGTTCATAGACTAAAAGTTGTGAACTGTGTGTTGTCTCCTGCGTACCCCAGCAGCTGTGTTATGCTGTTCCCTCTCCCTATCGTCACCGTCAACCTCCTCCTCCTCCTCAGGCAGGTCATCTACCTGGTCATACATCGGAACATTCATCTGCACACATATGCTGTGCAGGATAGCACGTCAGGGTGAATTTGCACACAATGTGTGGGGCACATAGAAGGCTGCCTCCTGTGAGGTCCAGGCACCTGAATCTTATTTTCAGTCCTTTCCAAAATATTGCTTGTCTTACGGTGTCCCTTATTGTATGCACGCTCTGCTGCTGTGCTTGGCTTTGCAAATGGGGTCATCATCCACGGCTGTATGCCATAGCCCTGATCCCTTGCAAATGATAAAAGGTGTAAGTTGTTGTTTAGGCTTGCAACAGGTTTGTCATGTAGCATGGCAGTTGTTATTTTGATTTGGTTGTGACTCATATGTGTTTGCGGTATGGAGTTCCTGGCCTTGTGCAAAGTTTTCTTAGCATTGTGTTGTTGAACATGACAATCGTGGGTATTGGCTCAAGGACACAGGCATATATTTTGGACTCCTAACTAATGCTCAGTATGTATGTACCATGTGTTGTGTAGTGCACCTTTGTATCAGTGTGCTATCACTGGAGGGAGCCTTGACATTCTAGACATTTGGACATGTGTCATCACACATGAAGTGTAATACTTAGGCTCATTTTAATAAGAAAGTGACAATGCACAACACAACTCCAACATTGGCAGCACTGTGCTGCAACATTTTGACTGTGCTGGAATGCACCATGTGTGACATGTTACTAGGCAATCTTTTGTTGCCCCTGCGCTGGCACCTAATATGCAGCCGTGCACCAAGACTACCAACCTTGAGCCAGGATGCTTGGCTAGCTAGCCTGTGGAGGTGGATGTATCTATGCAGGAAGGGACACCTTCCTATTCATATACAATTTTGATGGGTAATTGGCTGTTACTCTCTGTGCAGTAGTATGCAGCATGCATAGGTGGCACATTCATATGAGGTAAAATCACAGTCTATTTCATTATTGCAACCTGTAAACAGCACCCCTGGCGTGGTGTTTGATATTGGTGATACCTCAGGCCTTAGGTGACACCTACATCTGTGTCAGCATCATAATGCTATGTATCTTGTGGTGACAGACCTGCAGCTACACACATTGCATCCACCTTCCACGCTAAGTGCTTCGTGGGACGGTGGCCGATTTCTAATGTGGCTTCAAGTCACAATAGAGGGGTCATCCACAAACTTGTACATAAAGTGAAGGCTATGACAACGGCACTGGGGGCTCTTAGATAGGCCTCTTAGTGATCTTAAGTGGCAGCTGATGTGTGTGCCAGGCATCAGGCGTCCAAGGGTGTGTATCTCATTCTTTCAGGATGATCAACATCACTGCCGGTGTCTCTCCTAAATTCCAAAACATGATTAAGCATTTGCACTCTCAACACATGCACAGTGCAGGCCATGGGATGAGCCTAGCTGCTTAGCAAATGTGTCCCTTAGCACAGTGCATGTAAGGTCAGTGATGTCCTCTATACTCTTACAGGGTCCCACTATGGCATCCATGATCTGCACTGCCTAGCAGTGGCTCTGCCTCATGGTGGGCCATTTATTGTTTACGATACAGGCATGATGGTGTTGTGGGTCAGTAAGTGGTGCATGGGAGGTGGCACTACAGTAGGTGTTGTGCCACGTAGTGCCACCTCCCACAAATGTGGCACATGGTATGTGATGGCCATTAATTTTGTATTCCTATGTGTGTGACCTAATGCATCAGGCAGATATATATTCACACTGCATGTACGTCAGGTATGTGTTGATGAGATGTAGTTGGTATTGACACCACTTTTCTGCCATCATATGTTTGTTCTGGGAGAGATTTGCACAGCATGATTTGAGTGATCTGGGCCTATGTGTGACTTGCGCTACATGAGCATGGTGTATGCCATTGACATTGCTGTGCTATTCTTTGTTTGGTGAACTGTGTGTGTGAAATGTATGTAGTAGGCAACCTGTGGGCACTTGTAGTGGTTTGTGTGCATCTTCTGTTTGCAAAGAGTACATACCTGCACCTGTCCTTCACGTGGTGTATGTGTTTGTGATGTGCACTGATTGTGCTGTACTGCAGCATGGTACATATGTGTTGTTACCTGCACATCGGTGTTACCCAGGGCATGTGTTTTTGGAGTTGTGTATGTCTTGTGTGTCCTACAGGGTTGGTGTGTTGTGTGTAAATTGCTAGGTTTGTTGACTTGCCCACAAGTAGGCCATTTCCATATTGTCCATCCTGGAAGTGTTAGTTGATCCTGCTGTTCGTGAATATGTAGGCATCATAGTCACACCCAGGACACTTGGCCAAAATGTTTGTGGATAGTCCCCGGTGTCCCACTATGGCCAGCACATTTATGGAATGCATGTGTTTGTGATTCTGGTATAAATGCTCTGTTGCTGCAGGTGTAACAAATCGGACATGGGTGCAGTCAATTGCACTGAGCACATGAAGGAAGCCATAAAATTGGTAGAACCCCTATTTTATCTCCAGCTGCATTTGTTGGGTGTAGAGAAAGCAGATGTGGCGGGTGTCAGAGAGATAATTGCATCTAAAACCTTTTGCAGGAACACCGAGAATGACGGCTGTGACACACCAGCAACCAGGGCACCCGTTGTTTGAACTGAGACACTTGCCAGCATGTGCAGGACAGCTAGCAGCTTTGTAACAGGTGGTATATCATGTTGGGTCTGCAGGCTGGCTGTGACCTGTGTCTCATTTTGGTGCAGTAGGTTGAGTATGGCTTGCTGGTTGAGTCTGTATGTTCTTATAATGTCTTGTTCCCTGAGGCCAAGGAGGGTTGTCCTGCCTTCTGCGTTGCCTTTGTGGACCCCGTTGTGTTGGAAGTGGTTGCAGTTGTTGTTGCTGTCCTCTGCTTCGTCTCGCAAGCTGGAGCAGTAGCACTTCCATGTTGTGCTGTGGGTTGGTAATATTGCTTCTGTGTGTTTTCCTTAAGTAGTGATGTGTTTGCCTCATTTAACACCTGGTCTGACCCAGGTGTTAGAATTTTACACAAATCGGAGTTTACGTCATTTTTTGGTTTTGCCTCCCACCAGTATCATTTTTGCCTGGGTGGATAAATATGGCACTAGGGGCTTAGAGTCATTTTTAGGGACGGGAACGCTGTGAGAAAGTAGCCTCTTTCTAGCCTTGTTACTCCCACTTTTGGCCTGTTTGTGAGTGTATGTCAGGGTGTTTTCACTGTCTCACTGGGATCCTGCCAGCCAGGGCCCAGTGCTCATAGTGAAAACCCTATGTTTTCACTATGTTTGTTATGTGTCACTGGGACCCTGCTAGCCAGGACCCCAGTGCTCATATGTTTGTGACCTATATGTATGTGTTCCCTATGTGATGCCTAACTGTCTCACTGAGGCTCTGCTAACCAGAACCTCAGTGGTTATGCTCTCTCTTTGCTTTCCAAATTGTCACTAACAGGCTAGTGACCAAATTCACCAATTCACATTGGCATACTGGAACACTCTTATAATCCCCTAGTATATGGTACTGAGGTACCCAGGGTATTGGGGTTCCAGGAGATTCCTATGGGCTGCAGCATTTCTTTTGCCACCCATAGGGAGCTCTGACAATTCTTACACAGGCCTGCCACTGCAGCCTGAGTGATATAACGTCCACGTTATTTCACAGCCATTTACCACTGCACTTAAGTAACTTATAAGTCACCTATATGTCTAACCTTTACCTGGTAAAGGTTGGGTGCTAAGTTACTTAGTGTGTGGGCACCCTGGCACTAGCCAAGGTGCCCCCACATCGTTCAGGGCAAATTCCCCGGACTTTGTGAGTGCGGGGACACCATTACACGTGTGCACTATACATAAGTCACAATGGTAACTCCAAACATGGCCATGTAACATGTCTTAGATCATGGAATTGTTACCCAAATGCCATTCTGGCATTGGGGAGACAATTCCATGATCCCCCGAGTCTCTATCACAGACCCGGGTACTGCCAAACTACCTTTCCCGGGGTTTCACTGCAGCTGCTGCTGCCAACCCCTCAGACAGGTTTCTGCCCTCCTGGGGTCCAGCCAGGCTTGGCCCAGGAAGGCAGAACAAAGGACTTCCTCAGAGAGAGGGGTTACACCCTCTCCCTTTGGAAAAAGGTATCAGGGCTGGGAGGAGTAGCCTCCCCCAGCCTCTGGAAATGCTTTGAAGGGCACAGATGGTGCCCATCTCTGCATAAGCCAGTCTACACCGGTTCAGGGATCCCCCAGCCCTGCTCTGGCGCGAAACTGGACAAAGGAAAGGGGAGTGACCACTCCCCTGACCTGCACCTCCCCTGGGAGGTGCCCAAGCTCCTCCAGTGTGCTCCAGACCTCTGCCATCTTGGAAACAGAGGTGCTGCTGGCACACTGGACTGCTCTGAGTGGCCAGTGCCAGCAGGTGACGTCAGAGACTCCTTCTGATAGGCTCTTACCTGTGTTGCTAGCCTATCCTCCTTCCTAGGTAGCCAAACCTCCTCTTCTGGCTATTTAGGGTCTCTGCTTTGGGGAATTCTTTAGATAACGAATGCAAGAGCTCATCAGAGTTCCTCTGCATCTCTCTCTTCACCTTCTGCCAAGGAATCGACCGCTGACTGCTCTGGACGCCTGCAAAACCGCAACAAAGTAGCAAAGAAGACTACTGCAACCTTGTATCGCTGATCCGGCCGCCTTCTCTACTGTTTTCCTGGTGGTGCATGCTGTGGGGGTAGTCTGCCTCCTCTCTGCACTAGAAGCTCCGAAGAAATCTCCCGTGGGTCGACGGAATCTTCCCCCTGCAACCGCAGGCACCAAAAGACTGCATCACCGGTCCTCTTGGTCCCCTCTCAGCACGACGAGCGTGGTCCCTGGAACTCAGCAACTCTGTCCAAGTGACTCCCACAGTCCAGTGACTCTTCAGTCCAAGTTTGGTGGAGGTAAGTCCTTGCCTTCCCACGCTAGACTGCATTGCTGGGTAACGCGTGATTTGCAGCTGCTCCGGATCCTGTGCACTCTTCCAGGATTTCCTTTGTGCACAGCCAAGCCTGGGTCCCGACACTCTAACCTGCAGTGCACAACCTCCTGAGATGTCCTCCGGTGTCGTGGGATCTTCTTTTGTGACTTTGGGTGAGCTCCAGTTCACTCCTCTTCCTAGTGCTTGTTCCGGCACTTCTGCGGGTGCTGCCTGCTTCTGAGAGGGCTCCTTGTCTTGCTGGGCGCCCCCTCTGTCTCCTCACGCAATTGGCGACATCCTAGTCCCTCCTGGGCCACAGCAGCATCCAAAAACCCTAACCGTGACCCTTGCAGCTAGCAAGGCTTGCTTGCGGTCTTTCTGCGTGGGAACACCTCTGCAAGCTTCTTCACGACGTGGGACATCCATCCTCCAAAGGGGAAGTTCCTAGTCCTCTTCGTTCTTGCAGAATCCACAGCTTCTACCATCCGTGGCAGCTTCTTTGCATCCTCAGCTGGCATTTCCTGGGCATCTGCCCAATCTCGACTTTGTCGTGACACTTGGACTTGATCCCCTTGTTCCACAGGTACTCTCGGCTGGAAATCCACCTTTGTTGCATTGCTGGTGTTGGTCTTCCTTGCAGAATTCCCCTATCACGACTTCTGTGCTCTCTGGGGAACTTAGGTGCACTTTACACCTACTTTTCAGGGTCTTGGGGTGGGCTATTTTTCTAACCCTCACTGTTTTCTTACAGTCCCAGCGACCCTCTACAAGCTCACATAGGTTTGGGGTCCATTCGTGGTTCGCATTCCACTTTTGGAGTATATGGTTTGTGTTGCCCCTATACCTATGTGCTCTCATTGCAATCTATTGTGACTGTACATTGCTTTCATTGCTTTCTATTGCTATTACTGCATATTTTTGGTATTGTGTACATATATCTTGTGTATATTTGCTATCCTCATGCTGAGGGTACTCACTGAGATACTTTTGGCATCTTGTCATAAAAATAAAGTACCTTTATTTTTAGTATATCTGTGTATTGTGTTTTCTTATGATATTGTGCATATGACACCAGTGGTATAATGGGAGCTTTGCATGTCTCCTAGTTCAGCCTAAGCTGCTCTGCTAAGCTACCTTTTCTATCAGCCTAAGCTGCTAGAACACCTCTTCTACACTAATAAGGGGTACCTGGACCTGGTGCAGAGTGTAAGTACCCCTTGGTACTCACTACAAACGAGGCCAGCCTCCTACAAACGCCTACCTTGCATCTCATTGGTGCAAGGTGGTTTCACGCAACAAAAAAATGATGTTAACTCCAGGATTTTGACGATAGACGGGTCTAGCTTCAAAATATAAATATATGGAGTTAAGTATGCGCTGAATAAAAGTAAAAAAATAATTATAATTCAGCGCAAAGCAAGTAGAAATCTGGGCCTCAATTTGTGAATACTTTGACATCTCTTGACAAAGCACAATCAGCTTTAAAGAAAGTTTTTCAGGTATGGGCTGTGGTCTAATGCAGATGGAGTAGGCAGCTGAACCACCAAGTTCCTGGTGAAGCCTTTACAACCGGTACCTTCCTGACTGAGATTGGTGAACTGGATCCCACCCCCCACCTGTGGGGGTCCAGGCACATTATATTCCTAGCTGTATTCCTTTGAGAGCAGCTGGCGGCACAACTTGGGTATCAGTGGTGAGGGAATTGCACTGTCAACTGGAGATGACGGGCATGCACTGGAATTCTCAGGGCATCTTGTGGGCTCCTGTTCACCTTGGACTGGCTGAGGAGGCCCTGGGGCAGCCCCTCTTGCCTTCCTCGGGTGCAGTTGTGACATCGGCCAGGAAGCGAGTAGCGCTTTCCCAGTGCGGGATGGGGCACTGTGATGGACATTGGCCCTAGCCTGGTGGACAGCCAAGCTCCCTGACGGAGACTCTGGCTAGCCCCTCAAAGCATGGCTTGCGGCCACAGGAGTGGGCCCCCCAGATCGACTAGGATGAGGTAGGACAAAATTCTCTTTAGACAGAGCCGAGCACCTGCCAGCGCCTCAACACCTTCCTCATCTGCACAGACATAGCTGCCACTCCTGGGGTTGCCATCTGTCAGGCAGAAGACCGGGCCAGACCGGAGCACTGATTTAGAGTAACCAGGACTGCTGAGGAGGAGGCGATTTCCCAGCCGAGTTCCCAGTGATACAAGCTGCACGGAAGCACTGGAGAGCTAACCAGGGGAAGAACAGTGACTGCTGACCCTGGGGTGCCAGGAGCTATGAGTTGAGCCTTGGGGAGTGGACAGCTGTGTGGCCAGAGAAGAGAGGAAAGGACTCCCCTTCACCTGCACTGGCACACCCTACACTCTCCCGCCATCCTTTGCAGAGAATTCCCCTGGGTTCTTGGATTCAGGGGTCTACAGGTGCAAGCAGCAGCCACTGTCTGCAGTATTAGGGATGTTGGGCAGGTTCCCGCTCCCCCCTTACCATCAGCCTTTCCTAGGCAGACATTGATTTGGGTGAAGCCTAGGGCACCATTTTAGATCCTCTACAAGAAAATAGAAGAGTAAAGGTGACACACCATACTTAGTGGCCGTTTGGAGGGCAGGGACATCTCTATTGTGAATGTCTATGCCCCAACTCAGACCCGGGAACTTTCCTCAACACCATCTCTTGCAATAGCCCCATGCACATCCCAAACGGTCGTTACTGAAGAGGATTTTAATTCAACTTTCCATAGAGTTTTGTCAAGAGTTGCAATTGTGGCTCGATCAAATGGAAGCTTGGAATGGTAGAGCCATTGTCTGTCTCATTCCGTACATGGTGATTGAATCGGGCACCAGTAATTTCGTCTGGGGTGAAAGATGCAGAGATTTCACTATGGACGGCAGAGGGTCCTTTCAGGAGTCTTTTCTTCACATAAATTATTTAGATCTCCTGGCAGGATCTTTTGCAATTCATTCTTTTGTGCCTCACAGATCCTATTATGTACATTTTGAAAATGGACGTTTCTGCGGTTCAATATGTAAACCACCTTGGAGGAACAAAATCGCACTTATTAGCTGAAATAGCCAAGAACTTTTTTAATTACTGCCTCTCTCACACGGCCATATTTATACTTTTTGATGCAAAACTGCGCCGCCGCCGTTTTGCGTCAAAAAATTTACCACCGGCTAACGCCATTTCGTAGCGCCGTGCGGGCGTCAAATTTATACTTTGACACACAGTGGTACAATCAACAGGTGGGAGTCATTATTTTTGACGCACATCGCGGCGTCAAGTCGTAAAGGAAAACGACGTTAACGCGGCGGAAATGACTGTGGGTCGATTTACGACACCGCAACCCGGATATGCGCCGTTTTTTGACGCAATAGCGTAAAAAAAAAACGCGAACACTGCAAGTGCACCAGAGGAGAGGCAAAATGGATCCCAGATGCCACTACAGACCTCAGGAAGATGACAGCAGACCAGGAACCAGCCAGGACGATCCATACAAGAACCAGGACATTTATAGAAAGAAAAGAAAGTGTCGCTTCAGTGCAGAGGAGCAGGAAATCCTGGTTAAAGAGGTGACGGAACACCAGCACCAACTGTTTATCACCTCAAAGTTGCCAATCAGTAGGAGAGAGGCCATATGGCAACAAATTGTTGACAAGATTAACAGTGTGGGTGAAGTACGCAAGACAGTCACCGAGTGTAAGAAAGGCTGGCATGACTGCAAACGCAGGACAAAGGAAAAAATGGCCAGGAACAGGAAGGCAGCACTGCAGACTGGAGGTGGGAGTCCAGCACACCAGGAGGCCCTGGACCACATGGAGGAGATGGTCGCAGCCGTCATCCCTGAGGAGATTGTCACAGGGATTCAGGGACAGGACAGCGCAGACTACCAGGAGACAACGCACATGCAGGGTAAGTCGCATGGGGAATTATAATGCAATATTGTCGACTGTGAGCAGGGGGGAATAACTACTACACATTGCATGTAAGTCATCATATACATCGAGTGGCATGAGTAAAGGGGCACGGCAGGGGGGCATGACCTGCACAGACAGAAGCTGGGGCACAACATTACACTACACCAACAACAGTCCCATGGGGGCATGCTGTCATGCCAACCATGGAGCAAAGGGAAAGCCTCGACAGGAGGGAAGGCCACTACGTCAAACTTACATCCTGGCACTCGTCAGCCAACATATCTCCTACATTAACTAGGGCCCTATTAGCAATCCTCTAGCCAAAACGACAACTGCAATGTAACTGCCACAACAGTTGACACTACCACCTCTGATCTGTGTGCAGCTATAGTAGCCAATGGCAGTAACCTCCCCATGGAAAATACATACCTAAATTAGGGGGTGAGGATGACATCTGCAACAATCTCCTGAAACAAGACAAAGGCCCCAGTACACGCAAATGTCAATGCCCATAGGTGTCACAAACATCAGCCAATGTAAACAACAATAGGAGTGACACAGCACTAAGGACACACCCATGCTGCATATGTCAGGGTCCTTCCCGTGCCTGGCAAACAAGGCAACATCACAAAAGTCATAATGCTCAGACAAAAGCATTGAGGAGGGGACACATGGAACTGGTCACTGAAATACACCTGCACAGTCAGAGGGGGAAATAGGACACTGATACGACTATCAGGGCAATCGAATGTAACACACATTACTCAACATCAGCAGGACACATTAACAATATCAACATCCATATCACATCATAACATTGCCATGCATAGGATATGCTATATGTCAATTACAATTAAGTCAATGTGAACGATCAGGGATTGGGGCAGGTCCTGAGAGTCAAGTGTGCTGCCAGGACCATCAGAACACCCACAGCCAGTGAAAGGTCTCACCATGAGAATGGATACACACGGAGGGTTGAGTAGGACAAAAAGGTGGCTATTCTCTATTTGGCATAAAGCAACACCTAGAGGGGATGAGGCTGACAAGTCTGATAACTCAATAACATACATGTGACACACAGGTGGGCCATAGGCCTATAACAATGCCCATCTGAAGGACAGCAGATATCAATACAAAACAAGATCACAAAGTGAATTCATCAAAAGGCAGGCACGTCACGTCAAAATTGTCACAACACAGACACACTAATTGTACCCTGTTTCATTGCAGAAGAAGATGGATCTCCCGCCGATATGCCTGTCCCAGATTTCCATGATGACATGGATGACGAGCTGATAAACATTCCCCAGGAGACCATCCAAAAGATCCTTGAAACCCTCCAGACCCCACCTTCAGTTACAAGGAGGAGCACAGAAAAAGCAGCCAGTGCAGAGGAACCACCCACCACCCCAATTGCAAGACCTGCCAGCTCCAATACAGCTGAGGACTCTGACGACACTGGCACCAGCTTTGAAAGAACTGTAGTTGGAGTACAGCGGGAGCTGGCCAAGGAGGTGCGGGTGGGGATGCAAACTTTGGCAGCCAGCCTTGAGGGGGTGCGCTCGTGCATGATGTCATCTGCAGATCAGGCAGCAGCTATGCAAGCCCTAACATTCATACTGCAAGGACTACAAGAAACTGTCAAGGAATTCACCACTGCAGTAAGGGAGTTGCCACAACACCTCGCACCCCAAACATTCCACTGCATGCACGAATGCAATCATGACTCCCTCAGGGCTGACCTGGCTGCCTACCATCGTGATGTAGCTGCTATTCTCAAAAACCAGCAGACCCTCCTTGCTGCAGTACTGCCCTTAAGACCTTCACAAGGAGCAGCGACCGGGATGTCTGACTCCACGTCTTCTAACACTGAGGTGTGTGTTGCCCCTTCACAACCAATAACAACAAAGACGAAGCAGGCAACATACACATCAGAAGAAGAAGACATGGAACAGATCACATTCACACGGAAGAGTACCCGGAAGCACTAGTCCCTGCACCATGGCCTACTTTGACCAAGGTCCTACGTTTTGTCAAATGCCAGTCTTACAACAACTATACTCAATGACTGTTCTGCTAACCACTGTATAACTTGTCAGCATTGCCAGTGAATGTCTCTCTCCTACTAATCGGCACATCCCGTCCCTCTGCACTGTCTGTAACATCACCCCAGCATGTCAGGAGCATTATCCACACCCCTTCTGTAGGATCACCATGTAAGATTGCACTAGAACGGACTCAGCAAACATGGACAATGTACATATTGCACTACAGCACCTATCAATAATTGCACTTGCACACCAAATATGTCTCTGTGTAATTTGACACATCAACTGTGCAGTAGATAACACAAATGTGCCTGTGTGACAATCATGTTGCTTGTCAATACAACTGTCCTGACATCATGTAGTCAGATACATCTGTGCAGTGGCCAGGATTGCATCATAGCCTGCCCATCCTGAGGAGAATAACTGATGAAGGGAGAAACCACACACCATCATGCTGTGTTGTACAGAAAAATGCTTCATCAAGAGAAATCAAAGTCAACTAATAGTGGCTGATAAATGTTGTCACCATGCAATACTAACACATTGAACTATGCAGTCTAATCTAAGCAAACACTACAAAACACAGCATCAATCAACCTTCCTGAGTAAACATCCAAATAGGTAATCATGCTGAAATTTAGCACAAATGATCAATGTCAGTTATGAAGACAAGAAGACAAGAATGTTAACAAGACCTCATCTTCAAAGATGTCCCTGAACATCACACTGCAGTCCGACCTAAAAATGTCCCCACAATACCAAGTCTGGAAGCACACTTTGTGACGTAGAAAACATACTCATCAACACAAATCCTTTGTGATCCATGTCAACTCCGATTGGTGGTTCTAACAAATGGTGGATACTTACCAAGGTAGCACAGGGGTAGCTGCCATTTTACACCTCAATTTGTTTTTGTTTGTAGCATAGGACACAAATGTCATAGAACAACAATCATCTACACTGATGGCAAGGCCATGATCAAGTAGCAGTTAACACATAATGCAAAGGGTTATCTATATATTTATTCATAACTAATCACACCAGAGGCAACTAAGGGAAAAGTCATACCTACACTAATCTAACCTGACTACTCATTACCCACAACTGTCCCTAACTAACCTAAGATAAACTTACTCTTCACATATAAAGAATCGATCTAAACATCAACCCCCCACCCACCATTATGAGACAGGACACATGCAGGACAACACATACTAACCTACACACATACTATACTATCCTAAACAATCATATTTTTTTTTGTTATTTAAAAAAAAAAAAATCTATATATATATTTTTTTTTTTAAACACACAGGAACCCCAACATTGACCCCCACCCACACACTTAATAAGGAAAAGTAGAAAGAATCAGGACCCCCCACACTCCTCCCTAACACTAACTAAGCTAACAACCTATACTAACCTAACACTAATCCCCCAAGCCCACTAATCATGATAACAAGGAAAGAGGAGGGAGGGGAGGGAATCATGTCCATTGAATATATCAGTCCTAGAGGTTGGCCCTCCGGAGGGTCCGCCTGATAGACCTGACCCGCTTCTTGATGTAGGCCACATCCTGGCTAAGCTTGTCCACCTTCCTTATAAATTTGTCCATTTTGCGTTCCAAAGCCTGGAATGCCGCAGGGTTGATTGGAGATGCTGCTGCTGTTTGGGTCCCGGCAGAGGTGCTCTGTGTGCGTGTTGAGCCTAGCCCACTGGACTGTCCTGCAACTGTCACACTGCTGGGGCCTGGGTGTGCTGCAGAGGCAGGGACAACTGTCCCCGCTGTGGCTGGGGCCACTTGGGGAGAACCGGTGGTTGTGGTGGTGGTGGCTGTAGTGGGCAACCTTGGGCCACCCTGTGGTGAAGCCCACCATGCTCCGGAGGCCCGATCTGACTGGTATTTATGGGCCATCCGTCGGAACCCCGACTGCACCTGCAGGATGTCTCGGTACCTCATGGCCCGCCTCTCAAATTCATGCCTCTGTGCGGCACTCATGTTTGCAGCTGTGAAGACAAAGGGCAACTATTTACCATAGGAACTGCATTGTGTGGAATAGCACAAGTGGTCAATCTGACAATACATTTGCTGTACTTGTAACAGCTCATATCACCATACAGATCATTGAAAGTCTCAGAGGAAGTACATGGGAAGCCTGCATACAAAGGTCATCTCACACATGGCATATACAATAATCTACATGATGGGTAACAACTGGCAATAACTTGTCATCAAAGTACTTACAGTTGCAGCTAACAATCATGCTGCACCTCCTCCGCCTATTGCATGGACTACATATGTCAGTGTATGTGATAACAATCACAAACTTCAAGGTCTGCAATTTGTAATGGGATTTGCTAGTATAGAACTCATGTGCCATAACTGAGTGTGTACACTAGGTTCAAAACCATATTTCATATAATCACAATTATGTGTAACATACTGGTTGCTTCAGTCCTAGGTACCCTATTCACAAAACCATGCCTGTCTTTGAGGGGGGGGGGGGTGGGAAGAACAACAAACAATCCCAAAATAGATGCACACCCAGGAGTGTATAGAAAGCTCAACATGTTTTTGCCTCCACACACACACCACAAGTAAGGGCTATCAACAAATTGGAGTCAGCTAAACCTTGTCCTATCCAAGGTCCACACATGTCAAAATGTACTGACCTAGGCCAACATCACATACTTCCAGTGAGGCATATTTTTCAACAGACACAGAGGAGCAAGAACACCCATGATCATGAATAGCATGCACACCTAGGCCGTTGCACTCTAGTCCCACACACTTCTAGTACAACTTGTGGAAGTACATGCTCCCGGAAGATCCAACCTACAGTGTACTCAGTACATCGGTTAATAGGGAAGCAGCAGTTTTCAGACAAGCCATTTGCAGAAGCTATCTGGGAGAATGTCAGTCTGACATGCAGACTCAGTCCGAGACGAGTCCCAATGCAACTCTTAATGTAACTAGTGTATTCCACATGACTCACCCCATTTCCCATAGCGGGCCCTACAGGAATGGCCTACAGACCCAAGATCAGACAAATGGATAAGCATTGGTCAACTCAAAATAAAGTGATAACTGAAACCCCACTAATGGAACAAGACTAATGATTGGGCAGCGCATCACACCTTGCAATCTTTTCAACACACAGTAGTCCATAACACATCACCAGCAAACACAAAACATACCACACATGTCAACACTCACTGTAGGTGTCGGGGTCCTCAAAACGAGCCACCTCTCCCACTGTGTACGGTGCAGGTCCACCTGTAAAGCATGGAAGGAAGAATATGCTCAGAATCCGTGCACTGACAAACAATTTCAAATACAAACACAATGTGATAATCTGACATGAGTAATGAAACACTTTCAGACATGCTCATACTGCATGGAATAATTCCTGTGCAACATTTACATAGGATGG
Source organism: Pleurodeles waltl (assembly GCF_031143425.1). Classification (NCBI taxonomy): domain Eukaryota; kingdom Metazoa; phylum Chordata; class Amphibia; order Caudata; family Salamandridae; genus Pleurodeles; species Pleurodeles waltl. Next base: position 1,304,043,838 of record NC_090440.1, on the reverse strand, counting down.
GTCTCCTGCTACAGTTACACACACTTCTACACACATGCAGTGGCCCGGACTGTCATGTGGTGGCAAACATGCACCTCCATTAGTGTGCAGCAACAATATAGGTGTGTATTCATCTCATCATGTGCATCCAAGAGAGACATCCAAAAGCTGGTTAATTGAGGACTGCATGACCTATCAAGCAGCCTATGTGGTCATGACACATTTGTGACAGTTAGGTACATGGTACAGAGGGCCAGGTACTTTGGCAATACCTCATGTTGTTACAGTTTCCTAAATTGATGTGTCCAAACAATGGTGATTGGCACCAAACATAGATGTTTGTACACTCGTCCATACCTTTGGACTGCCATCCCTAATCGGATTTTGGCACAAGTGACAATAAATACCTGTCTAATATGTTAGCTGAGGGCACCTGAGTCCTTTACAAATATGGTTCATGTTCAGATCTGGCATGTATCAATAAAATGTGAAGCAGCACATTTATCCCGAACAGGGATGGCACTTCCGTGAACACTTTCCCTACACACTAACCAGACACACATCAGACATATGTCTGGGCCACATTGCTATCATCAATTGACGTGAAGGCAGCACTCATTTTCTACATCATGTAGGGTTTCCAATGTCAGTCTAGCTATAGCGTCAACATATGTAGGTATGATGTTACTACATCCATACTTCACTGGTAATTGTGACCTGTAGAGTCCTGATTGCGTCATTAATGTGTCGCTTGTCTGACACAAAGGCGGCACTACATTACATTCTGCTACAAGCAACCTGTATGTGTGGAAAACATGAGCTGCCTGCTAGCATTTGTCATCCTTCACATAGTGCATCAATTACCCTGTATGTTTCCCTAGCATTACACACAGTCAGCTACTTAGCTGGCAGATTGGGTACCAATCATCTCATGTCACTACACAGCTTTAAATTGTGCACATTTACATGATCTGTACTCACCAACATGGCCACCAATCATGATTCCCAGGTGGTCCAGAAGATCTTGCTCCCTGGAGATCAGGTCAGCCCAGCATTCCGTAGGCTCCCATACAGACTCACCAAGTGATGGCGCACCTTCCCCCACCGGACTTTTCGGGCCTCCGTGTGATACCCCTATATCACCCTACCCCCAGCCTCCAGCATCAGTGGGAGGAAATGGCAAACCAGCCATATGAACCCCCCAAATTCCTCCTCACCCACCCTGGAAAGCTGTGGCCTACCAGACATTTAAGCACAGAAAAAGGGGAAAAAGTAGTAGAAAAAAAGAAAAGGGGGAAATGGGGAAAGTTAGAGTGAGGAAATACAAAGAAAACTTAACAAATAGAAGAGCCCAACTATCCCCTATATAACAGTACCCACAACAGACTCCCACAGACAATAAATACAACACTGGACTGGACAAATTTATACAACACACGCTCAGACAGTATTCTACAACAATATATTGATGACAAAACAACAAGTAAGATGGCACTCTGGACATAAAAGCACTAATACACAGGACAACACTTTGCACACAGCCATACAGTCTAGAATAATCAGAGACTGCAAAGTGAAAGTGAAAGTACACCCACTGTACAGAATCTGTAAACAGGATATCCTATTACATCTCATCCTGCATAACATGGCCGCCGTTTTTTTCCATTATGCGTCATATTTTCACGCATACAGGTTGTGCGTCATATTGTTTGACGCACAGGAGTGCAGATAATGCAGAGTCAAAATATTTTTCATAATTGGTAATTAATATTTGTTTGCGGCATAATTTACAGTTCTAGAGGTGAAAATTAAGCCGCAGCCAAATATGATATCTATTTATGAAAAATATTTTTGACTCTGCATTATTTGCACTCCTGTGCGTCAAAAATTATGACGCACAAGCTGTATGCGTGAAAATATGACGCATTATGACAAATATGTATTTCATTTGTCCAAATGAGTAATGGAATTTTGCATGACCAAACGGTGCTAAGTGATAAACTTTGGGGTTAGCTATAGCAAATGTCCCTTATAGGATGTATAGAAGGTATTCACAGTGAAATAGTAATGATTGGCCAGAATGGATATTACTCATAATTGCGCACATATGTAGGTAATTGCTGATTGCAAATTTCAAAATATGAAAGAGATACCATGATGTATTCCTTAGCAAATTTGTAAGCACATGTATCAAGCTATTCCAAATAGCATAAAGGCCAATTAGGTAATGCAATTGTCACCTAAACCTTTTTTGGGGGTAACCATGTGCTAATTACGAGTTAATGTAGCTAAAATATGTTTCACTATTGACATGTAGGGCACACATGCCCCTTATGCATGTGTGTGCTTCACATGTGCATTACAAATGTATATTTGGGGTGCAGCAGAGGGGGACTTAGGCCCCCAGCACCCTGGGGTTTGCTGTTCCTGACATGCAACTTTATCCAAGGTTTTCCCAAATTCAGTAATGCTATACCATTGGCAGCAGGCCCATAGATGCAAATTGAGTATGATTCTCTGTTTGCTAATCTGTAATCCCATTTGCCCATTTGACGTTTGCCCTATTAATTCTTTGGAGACTTCTGACATACCATTTAGCATTGATTTAATAGCAAATTCTCAACGTTCCTTATGTCATGATAGCAAATAGGTTGTTGATGTATGTGGCCCTTTATGCATTACCTGGTTTAGTGGCATGTTTCATTCTTCCTGCTAGGTTACAACTGGGACACTACTGTGATAGGCTGCTTGCAACCATTTTGTTGATTGGATGGTACATGTACATGTGTGTGGTCCAATGTTGATCCAGTATCAACTGTTAAGGTGTATGTTGTCACTGTAACGTCCAGGTCTCATCATGAGTTATTGGCAGCTAATCGTGTATCTAATGAGTATCGTTTGTAGCTAAATGTGACTAAAGTCATTGAGGACATGGTAACCTACACGTGGATGGTCCCACCCTGTCACTGAAGACCTGTAATGAGACTTTCAACTGGGCAACCGTGGTGTGCTGAGTGAGAGAATGTCTCAGGTGTCTGGATCTGGCATGTGTCATTGCAACATTTGTACTCAAGTTGGCCTCTGTGGATGGAAATGCATCAGGAAACATCATAGCCTCTGTGCAGAAGTAAATGGCTGGTATTCAGCACACACGAGCCATCTCTATTATTTGAACAATGTTACTCAGCGTGTGAACTGTCAGGGTCCTCATATGTGTTGACTTTTCATGGACATTATCTGAGGTTGCTGGTTCTGCTGGAGGCCACGTACACCATCAAAGGCTATGGGCCAGGTACACTGTCACACTTTGTAGTTTAGGCATTAATGAGGCCCAGACAACGGATGGGCCATGATTTAGCTATTCAAGGGCACTGTCACAAATATGATACAAAGAAAAGTCAGATGATGCAATACAATGTATTTGAGTATACATTGATGAGGCAAATGACAAATTAGCCTCTGAGGAAAGAGAGGTTTTGGACAGCAAGTGTGGTCCATAGGTGGCCACCGGGTATCTTTAGGGTGACCCACGGACAGGTGCCAGTCAGGCTGACAGGATGCTGGGTCAATCAGGAGCCAGCTCTTTCACAAATTACATGATCAGTGGTCTGACTAGGACTGGTCAGAGGGAGGAGTAGACAGTTGACATGTCACACTGTGTATGTCCTGTGTTGTTTTGAAGGTGACACATGAACCCTGATAAAGTGTTACACGGCAACATTAGTAGCAATGCTTAATGGTGTAATTGCCCAAATGTCTACATCTATGCTGTAGGAGGCATCAGCAGGGACGGGGCATGTAAATGTGGGTGGTGTGCATGGAGGGGATCACTGGAGTGGCCTCCATCAGTGTCTCACTAGTCCTGTTGGATGAGATTTGCTTTAAAATGTCCTACAGTACCTTTCAACCGAGAATCAATCTACATGTGATACCAGGCCTTAAAAACTCCAAGCCAGTGTATTATATGAGCTGAGTTCCATGCAGTGAGATGGTACTATGACAATGGTAGGCATAGGAAAGGGTGTGGCACACTGGATGACTCTTGTGAGTGTGTGTATGTAGATGAGGGAATCTCAGGGTACACATATCAGCATTCCAGAGACCTCTTCAGACAGGTGGGGTCTGACCAGGCGCATGGGTGTGTAAGGTTTTTAGAAAAGGGCTGACATGTAGATGGGATGTGATGTGCTGGATGCTTGTCATATGTGTGGCACTTGTGCTGTGTATGTTCTGCTTATGTGTAACTCTAGTGACAGATAGTCATTGCAAAGATTGTACGTAGTTGGAATTACTGCTGCCAAGAGTCTGGTAATACATTCCTGTTCCTGAAGCAAAAGCATGTCAACTGCCTGATGTATGAGGCCTTTTTCCCCTAGTTGAGTGATAGTGTTTTAGTTGTGTGCCATCTGCTGCGATGAACCATGTTTCCTACATTTATGTGTGTAATAGGTGTGGTCCTCAGCTATTGCCCTTCAAAGGTGAACTATACAGGATGTCAGTCATTTACATTGTGTGTGTATGTGACCGTTGTATGATAGGCATTACATTTGTAGTGTATTTTTCTGTGTCCTGATTGTTATATCATTAAGGCTCCATGAGACGACATTCTTCTTCTGATATTTAGAGCTAAAGGTGGGCAGAAATGAATAGCCAGCCCATGATGTGGTGTTTCTTATCAGTGTTTATTTACAATAGTTCATTAAGTGGTGATGGTGATAATAATTAAAAGAAATTGTTCACAATGTGTTGGCGCCTACGCACTCCAGCAGCCGTGTTTGGTTGTTCCCCCTCCTGTTGCAGGGCAGCATCCTCCTCTTCCTCGTCTTCAGGGATGTATGGGTCTGGTTCAAGGAGGGGAATGTTCCTTTTGACACAAATGTTGTGCAATATTGCACATGTGAGGATGATCCTACAGACCATCTCAGGGGAATATAGTAGGCTACCACCAGTGATGTCGAGGCAGCGGAACCTTGACTTGAGGATGCCGAAGGTCCGCTCGACAATGCTGCGTGTCCTCTTATGGGCCTCGTTGTATGCCCGCTCTGCAGCAGTACTCGGGTTGCCAAATGGTGTCATTATCCATGGCTGGATGCCATACCCCTGATCAGCTGAAAGAGAAAAAGAATGGGATCATGTTGATGTAGCTGGCACTATTGAAAAGACCTTTAATGGCAGTAGTTGTCTTGTGTTGTCTGTGACTCTTTTGTGTACTGATGTGACATCCTATACTTGTAGGCTATACCATCTGCATTGTGTTGTTTCCTTGGCTGAGCAAGTGTTTGTCTGCTAACCGTTTGTCAGCAGTATGTTTTGGGATTTTCAGTGCAGTGTGTCCTCCCTAGCATTGTGACTTGTGATACAGGTGTCCTTGTGTCTTCACTTGGGGTGAGTAGATAGTTCAATGTAGAGTTTAATTTCTAAGTGTTGTTAGCACGTTCATATGAAAGTACCCTGGACATCCCATACCTTTAGACTGAGGCAGTGTATTAATGTAAAGGTCATTGGGACACTTACAATTTGCAAGATGACATTTCGGCTACCACACTCATTAATGTCTTCACATTAGGCTGTACACTTATTTCAGATGTGTGACAGGTTCAATGTTGACTTAAGAAACATGGCTAGTGATGTCAGGACCTCAGTGTGTTCCTGTCTAGATGTTGCTGTTGTGGTGTATGTGTTGTGTGTCCTAGAGGGTTGTTGTGCAGTGTGTAAATAAGTAGGTTTTTGTACTTACCAACAAGTAGTCCATTGCCATACCGTCCATCCTGGAAGTGTTGGTTGATGGTGCAGTGACAGAAGATATATGAGTCATGGACACTCCCAGGATATTTAGCCACGATGTTGGTGAGCAATCCCTGGTGATCGACTATGGCCTGCACGTTGATTGAATGTGTGTGCTTCCTGTTGCAGTAGAGGTGTTCAGTTGCAGCAGGTGGCACAAGGCATACATGTGTGCAGTCGATTTCACCAAAGACGTGTGGGAAGCCACTGATTGCGTAGAACCCCTGTTTAGTTTCCTGCTGCTTCTGCAGTGTGTTAGGGAAGCAGCTGTGGCGGGGTGTCAGGCGAATGATGGCATCCAGCACTTTGGGCAGAAATGCGGAGAATGATGGTTGTGATATTCCGCCTACCAGGGCACCAGTTGTTTGAAAAGAGCCACTTGCCAGCATGTGGAGTACGGCAAGCAGCTTTGTTTCTGTTGGTATGGTGTGGGGTGTCACTAAAGTGGGGGCCAACTGCTGTTCAATGTTGCGAGGTAGCTGCTGAATGGCCTGCCAGTTCAACCGGTACCTCTGTATGATGTCGTGTTCCCTGAGGCCCTGAAGGGTGGTTCTTGGGCGGAATATCCTCTCCTGCCTCCTGCGCTGCCTTTGGGGTCCCTGCTGGTGTTGTTGTAGCTGCTGTTGTTGCTGCTGGGCTCTGCGTCTGCGTGCACACTGGATTAGAATCACCTCCATGGCTCCCTGTTGCTGCTGCTCTGCTGTTTGTTCTGTGTGTTCTGATTAAATACAGGTGTGTTTGCCCCATTTTAACGCCTGCCCTGACCCAGGCGTTAAATTTTGATGCAAATCGGGCTGTGCGTCATTTTCTCGCTCCGCCTCCCGGCCGTGCGTAATTTTTGCCCGAAAGCATAAATACGACGCACGCCCGTTTAAGTCATTTTTTGGATGGGAACGCCTACCCTGCATATCATTAACGCAGGGCGGGTTGCCGCATCCAAAAAATGACGCACACGGCGGAATTTTGTCGTCCGTGGGCTCGGGCGTCAAAGTTTAAATACGGGGCAACGTTTGCGCTGATTGTACGTCAAAATTTTTGAGGCACAATCGGCGCAATCGGAGTATAAATATGCCCCACTTAATCTCCATTCTGGCAGACTATCTTCCAGGAAAAATGAACAAAGTTGCTGATTGGAATTCTAGACCCATCAAGATTCCAGCGAATGGAAATTGAATTCTACATTATTTGCTAAGATAATACAAAAATGGGCTCCTTGTCAAATAGATCTTTTTGCCACCCATCTATCTTTTCAAATCCCTATATTTTTCAGCTGGAGGCCAGATCCCTTAGCTCATGCAACGGATGATTTTCTTAAAAAATGGAAGGAATTGAATTAGGCTTTCCCTCCATTCTCTGACTCTGAGAGTTGCTTTACAAATCAGGAAACAGAAATGTAATCTAATATTAATAGCACAGTTATGGAGAACAGAACGTTGAGTTCCCATTCTTCTGCAACTGTCTTGCCAACCTCCTTGCATTCTTCAAACATTTCGATCTCTTCTCCTGGATCAACTGAATCAACCCCATCTATTAGTCATTAAACATCTTCTGTGTTTGGTAGCTTGGAGATTTTCTGGAGAAGTTGACAAGTGCCAGGATTTCATTACCAAAGCCTGGTCAGATTCAACACATAAAAGGTATCGATCAGCATGGATTAGATGGTCTAGCTGGTGCTGGGAATGGAGTTTGACTCCCATGGCAGGGGATGTCATCTCAGTAGTTTATATTTTGGCTTCTTTAACTTCAGAAGAACATTCAAATAGGACAATAAATTCTTCTTGTTCTGCCACATAAGCAGATCATATTCCAGTTGCTGATCATCCTTCAGGTGAACATCCTCTTATTTCTAAACTTTTAAGAGGTAAAAGATTTTCTTCTTTTCCTTGTCCCAAATATTATTCATTATGGGATGTTTCTATCATTTTAAGATTCCTTCAGAATTGGTCGGATAATGTTAGAAATGGGGTCTTTGGCTGACAGTCAGGACTCTCACTCTAGTCAGGGTAAAAGAGAATCACCCTCAGGTAACCCCTGCTTACCCACTTGGTAGCTTGGCAGAGCAGTAGGCTTAACTTCAGAGTGCTAGGTGTAAAGTATTTGTACCAACACACACAGTAACTTAATGAAAACACTACAAAATGACACAACACCAGTTTAGAACAATAGGAAATATTTATCTAAACAAAACAAGGCCAAAACGACATAAATCCGACATACACAAGTCAAGTTATGACTTTTTAAAGATTAAACTCAAAAATAGCGCTTAGAAACACAAAAATGCTTCGATGAGGTTTTAACACGGCGTCGTGACGCAGTCCGACACCAGCGGCGCCAGACACGGAGTCGCGTAGACCCCCAAGTACAGTACCTTTGGTGAAGAAGATCACGGAGTCGGGTGCAGGCGGCGTCACCGGATTCAGCCGCGGCATCGGTCCGAAGTCGTCCAAAGTCAATTTTCTTTCAAGGGCCCAGAGACTGGATAGGGCACCACTTGTCAGAGCAGGAGTCTCTCCAGAGACTCCAGGTGCTGGCAGAGAGAAGTCTTTGCTGTCCCTGAGACTTCAAACAACAGGAGGCAAGCTCTAAATCAAGCCCTTGGAGATTTCTTCACAAGATGGAAGGCACACAAAGTCCAGTCTTTGCCCTCTTACTCTGGCAGAAGCAGCAACTGCAGGATAGCTCCACAAAGCACAGTCACAGACAGGGCAGCACTTCTCCTCAGCTCTTCAGCTCTTCTCCAGGCAGACGTTCCTCTTGTTTCCAGAAGTGTTCTAAAGTCTGTGGTTTTGGGTGCCCTTCTTATACCCAATTTCTCCTTTGAAGTAGGCATACTTCAAAGTAAAGTCTCTTTTGAAGGTGAAATCCTGCCTTGCCCAGGCCAGGCCCCAGACACTCACCAGGGGGTCAGAGACTGCATTGTGTGAGGACAGGCACTGCCCTTTCAGGTGTAAGTAACCACTCCTCTTCTCCCTCCTAGCACAGATGGCTCACCAGGAAATGCAGACTACACCCCAGCTCCCTTTGTGTCACTGTCTAGTGTGAGGTGCGACTAGCCCAACTGTCAAACTGACCCAGACAGGGAATCCACAAACAGGCAGAGTCACAGAAATGGTATAAGCAAGAAAATGCTGACTTTCTAAAAGTGGCATTTTCAAACACACAATCTTAAAATCAACTTTACTAAAAGATGTATTTTTAAATTGTGAGCTCAGAGACCCCAAACTCCACATGTCCATCCGCTCCCAAAGGGAATGTACACTTTAATCAGATTTAAAGGTAGCCCCCATGTTAACCTATGAGAGGGACAGGCCTTGCAACAGTGAAAAACGAATTTAGCAATATTCACTGTCAGGACATATAAAACGCATTACTATGGGGTCATTCTAACCCTGGCGGGCGGCGGAGGCCGCCCGCCAGAGTTCCCCCCTCCAGAATACAGCACCGCGGTCGGAAGACCGCTGCGGTTATTCTGGGTTTCCCACTGGGCTGGCGGGCGACCGCCAAAAGGCCGCCCGCCAGCCCAGTGGGAAACACCCTTCCCATGAGGAAGCCGGCTCCGAATGGAGCCGGCGGAGTGGGAAGGTGCGACGGGTGCAGTTGCACCCGTCGCGAATTTCAGTGTCTGCAAAGCAGACACTGAAATTCTTTGCGGGGCCCCCAGGGGCCCCACGACACCCCATACCGCCATCCTGTTCCTGGCGGGCGAACCGCCAGGAACAGGATGGCGGTATGGGGTGTCTGAATCCCCATGGCGGCGCAGCAAGCTGCGCCGCCATGGAGGATTCATGTGGGCAGCGGAAAACCGGCGGGAGACCGCCGGTTTTCCTCTTCTGACCGCGGCCAAACCGCCGCGGTCAGAATGCCCTGCGGGGCACCGCCAGCTTGTTGGCGGTGCTCCCGCCGCCGACTGCCGGGGTCAGAATGACCCCCTATATGTCCTACCTTAACCATACACTGCACCCGGCCCTTGGGGCTACATAGGGCCTACCTTAGGGGTGTCTGCCATGTAGGAAAAGGGAAGGTTTAGGCCTGGCAAGTGGGTACACTTGCCAAGTCAAATTTACAGTTAAAACTGCACACAATGGCAGGTCTGAGACATGATTACAGAGCTACTTATGTGGGTGGCACAACCAGTGCTACAGGCCCAGTAGTAGCATTTGGTTTACAGGCCCTGGCACCTCTTGTGCACTTTACTAGGGACTTACTAGTAAATCAAATATGCCAATCATGGATAAACCAATTACCTAAAATTTACACAGAGAGCATATGCACTTTAGCACTGGTTAGCAGTGGTAAAGTGCTCAGAGTTCAAAAGCCAAGAGCAACAGGTCAGAAAAAATACGAGGCAGGAGGCAAAAAGATTGGGGATGACCCTGCATAAGAAAAAAAAGTCCAACAGATAATAAATATATTTTCAATAAACTGTTATCTGCAAAGCTATATGGCTTATATTTATACTTCAGTTGCCCTGAAATTGCGCCATTTTGTTTACGCAAATTCGGCACAAACATAACTCCGTATTTATATTTTGTTATTAGTCAAGTCTAGGGTCAAAATATAGGAGATTGCACCATTTTTTGGATGCATGCACCTACCTTGCGTCAATGAGATGCAAGGCAGGCATTCCCATCTAAAAAATGGTGCTATCCCCATATTTTTCCCCAGTGCTAAAATGACGGGAGGAGGGGCTAATTCCCATTATTTAACGCCTGGGTCAGACCAGGCGTTAGGGGACCTGTGGACCAATTTCCATGGTTAAACACCTTGGAATGGGTCCACAGGTACCCTCCCCAAGCCCCTGGGTCAGACCAGGCGTTAGGGGACCTGTGGACCAATTTCCATGGTTAAACACCTTGGAATGGGTCCACAGATGCCCTCCCCAAGCCCCAGGAACACCCCCACCCACACCAGAGGGACACCAGGGGATGGGGGACCCAATCCCAGGTGAGTAGGGTAAGTATAGGTAAGTATTATTATTTTTTTTTTAATGTGCCATCGGCCCAAACTTGGGACCCCCTGCATGGCACAGGGTGCAATGGCCATGCCCAGGCGACACTTGTCCCCTGTGCTGGGCATTGGGGTGGTGGGCATGAGTCATGTTTTTAGTGGGTGTGCATCAGAAAATGGCACTAGTCTGGTTAGAGGCATTTTTTTGGCTCTAACCAGACTAGCGTCATTTTTTTACGCACATCACCCTCCTTCCCAACGCCACCCCCAACCGGCTAGCGTCTTCTTTTAGACGCTAGCCCACGTTTAGCACTGTCTTGCGCCATTCCTTTAATATGGTGCCCAGCTGGCGCTCTGGAATGGCGCAAGCCGGCGCTATACTTTTTGCAGCAAAACTGCATTTGCGCAATAGAAATTTCAATTATTTTAAGGACACAGAGGCAAAGTTTATACCACCCGTATTTTCCTCTATGTTTGAATGTTATCCTTGAACAACTGCAAATGAAAAACTTTTTGTTAACCTTCTCTATTGTAAGATGAATAATACATATTTGTTCTTTTTGCTTAACATTATGTATTTTTTAGTTTCAGACCAAAAACAAAAATAAGTCTGGTGTCTTGAATTTTCGGATGTCTCTGCAACCTTGCAGAAAGAAGAGGATGATTTCTATTGGACATCATATGTCTACTATGTTCAATGCTGATTGGCTGTATGTTGGTGCACTGTTGGAACCTGTAGTTATTTGTACTGATGGATATTGTAGCTTTACACCATGAATATTTTTCTTATACACATTTTAATGTTGGCTGCTGAGAATAAAAAGTGAAGAGAAAACTGCTTAGAACTCAAATCTGTGTCCTTAGTAGAATTCAAAAATCTTGCATAAAAATTATATAAAATGTTTGATTTGCTGTTACTCAGGAGATTGTTGGCATTTATTTGATCTTGCGATTAGTAGTGTATGGACTGCTTTCTCATTGATCTTTCAGATGAAGGGTATATGAGTGAAGAGCCAGTAGATGGTGAGGTCATCAGCGTACAGTGTGTGTCTCTTCAATAGTGGCAAAGCCAGCAGATCTTGCTTTAATGTGCTGGTGTACGCAAACAGAGGTATACACAAATGCACATAGATTATTTGTATGTGGCTTTTAGTGTCCTGTACATTTGTGACCTTTTTTAATTCTCAAGCTTTAGGTGTTGTTCTGTATTTCTTAAGTCTGCCGTGCTGATGACATGAAATACCCAAGAGACGTCAACTGAAGAGAGACTAGTCCACAGCCCAAACATCCCTCACTATAAAGAATGTTTTTCTGGTAATTTAACACTTTTCTGTACGGGCTGTGTGTATCTCTGCACAACTCCTTAATTTTATTCCTGAACTGTACACAAAGACGAGACTGAAGGCCCTTCCAAAAAACTTGTTCTTAAACCACTTATATACTGTTATATTTTAACCAAACGTAATTCCAAATGCCTCTGAGGGACTCGTATGCAAATTCTAGGGATATCCCCCCCTACCGGTCAACCGCAACAAACAATGAATAAGATACAACAATAAAAACTTGCTGTCCTGTGTTCTAATTCTTAAATTATACCTCAGCAAAGAAATATTTATGGCTAAAAGTATATGATGATGCCCCATGTTGGCACGGGGGCTTTGACAAGGTTTTCCAAGCAGGATTCGCAAGAGGCTCTAGGGGAGTAACTATTCTATTACACCGTTCACTACCCATAGTGGTTACCGCCACACAATCAGACCCACAAGGTAGGTTTGTAACGGTGACCGGCACGCTGCAGGGATCACCGTTTAATCTTGTGTGTGCCTATGCACCACCAGCGGGCTTTGACACCTTTTTACTCGCTCTCCGCCGGGTACTGGCAGGCCTCCCCCAGGGAATTACACTAATTGGGGTGGACTTCAATTCTGTCCTGGACCCAAAACTCGATGTGTCTGGGCCTATATCCGTCACTCGCTCTGGGAGGGCATCAAGCTTGAACGGGTGGGCTACGGGTCTGGGCCTCTGCGAAGTGTGGAGGACCTGGCACCCCAGATCGAGACAATACACACACACCTCGGCTGCCCACCACTCACAGGCCAGGATCGATCTCGTGTTTATGCCCGCGCTGGATATTTCTAGGGTCACCGGCGCAGAGATATTACCTTGCGGTGTCTCAGACCACTCCCCAGTACGAATCCGGTTGGATGACGTTGACCCGACCCAACGCCCAACGCATGAACGCGTGGTACTTGCAAGACAATGACTATACCCTCGAGATAAGGGACCATCTTACCCAATATTTTGAGCAGAACTTAGGGTCCGTGAAGTCCCCGGGCATGATATGGGCGGCCTGTAAGGCCACAGTTAGAGGCTACGCTAAACACCGTGTGCGTGCCCGGGAACGTGCGCGCAACTCACAGGTGGCAGATCTCGAAGCCAAGGCATCAGACCTTGATTGACTGGAAACCTCCTCCGCCTCAGCATCAGTCCTGAGACGCCTTACCATGGTTAGCGAGGAAATAAAACAACTGGTACTAGATTCCGCAAAACATGCCTGGAGAGCATCAGCAGCTCACGTGTACAGCTGGGGAAACAAGAACGGCAAACTCTTGCATTGGTTAGCCTCACGCCCACTAGCCGACAGAGTTATCCCTGAGGTTGTGGACGAGATGGGCTCACTCGCAAAGACTCCCACCGAAATCGCTCAGAGTTTTGCCTCCTACTACGCACAATTATACGCAGAACTTCCTGGGCCTCCGGCTGAGAAGGAGTCCTGTGAGAAGGTAGCCTCTTTCTAGCCTTGTTACCCCCACTTTTGGCCTGTTTGTGAGTGTATGTCAGGGTGTTTGTCACTGTTTTCACTGTCTCACTGGGATCCTGATAGCCAGGCCTCAGTGCTCATAGTGAAAACACTATGTTTTCAGTATGTTTGTTATGTGTCACTGGGATCCTGCTGGTCAGGACCCCAGTGCTCATAGGTTTGTGGCCTATATGTATGTGTCACTGGGACCCTGTCACACAGGGCCCCAGTGCTCATAGGTGTGCATGTATATGTTCCCTGTGTGGTGCCTAACTGTCTCACTGAGGCTCTGCTAACCAGAACCTCAGTGGTTATGCTCTCTCATTTCTTTCCAAATTGTCACTGACAGGCTAGTGACCATTCTTACCAATTTACATTGGCTTACTGGAACACCCTTATAATTCCCTAGTATATGGTACTGAGGTACCCAGGGTATTGGGGTTCCAGGAGATCCCTATGGGCTGCAGCATTTCTTTTGCCACCCATAGGGAGCTCTGACAATTCTTACACAGGCCTGCCACTGCAGCCTGAGTGAAATAACGTCCACGTTATTTCACAGCCATTTTACACTGCACTTAAGTAACTTATAAGTCACCTATATGTCTAACCTTTACCTGGTAAAGGTTAGGTGCAAAGTTACTTAGTGTGAGGGCACCCTGGCACTAGCCAAGGTGCCCCCACATTGTTCAGAGCCAATTCCCTGAACTTTGTGAGTGCGGGGACACCATTACACGCGTGCACTACATATAGGTCACTACCTATATGTAGCTTCACCATGGTAACTCCGAATATGGCCATGTAACATGTCTATGATCATGGAATTGCCCCCTCTATGCCATCCTGGCATTGTTGGTACAATTCCATGATCCCAGTGGTCTGTAGCACAGACCCTGGTACTGCCAAACTGCCCTTCCTGGGGTTTCACTGCAGCTGCTGCTGCTGCCAACCCCTCAGACAGGCATCTGCCCTCCTGGGGTCCAGCCAGGCCTGGCCCAGGATGGCAGAACAAAGAACTTCCTCTGAGAGAGGGTGTGACACCCTCTCCCTTTGGAAAATGGTGTGAAGGCAGGGGAGGAGTAGCCTCCCCCAGCCTCTGGAAATGCTTTCTTGGGCACAGATGTGCCCAATTCTGCATAAGCCAGTCTACACCGGTTCAGGGACCCCTTAGCCCCTGCTCTGGCGCGAAACTGGACAAAGGAAAGGGGAGTGACCACTCCCCTGACCTGCACCTCCCCTGGGAGGTGTCCAGAGCTCCTCCAGTGTGCTCCAGACCTCTGCCATCTTGGAAACAGAGGTGCTGCTGGCACACTGGACTGCTCTGAGTGGCCAGTGCCACCAGGTGACGTCAGAGACTCCTGCTGATAGGCTCCTTCAGGTGTTAGTAGCCTATCCTCTCTCCTAGGTAGCCAAACCCTCTTTTCTGGCTATTTAGGGTCTCTGTCTCTGGGGAAACTTTAGATAACGAATGCAAGAGCTCATGCGAGTTCCTCTGCATCTCCCTCTTCACCTTCTGATAAGGAATCGACTGCTGACCGCGCTGGAAGCCTGCAAACCTGCAACATAGTAGCAAAGACGACTACTGCAACTCTGTAACGCTGATCCTGCCGCCTTCTCGACTGTTTTCCTGCTTGTGCATGCTGTGGGGGTAGCCTGCCTCCTCTCTGCACCAGAAGCTCCGAAGAAATCTCCCGTGGGTCGACGGAATCTTCCCCCTGCAACCGCAGGCACCAAAAAGCTGCATTACCGGTCCCTTGGGTCTCCTCTCAGCACGACGAGCGAGGTCCCTCGAATCCAGCGACTCTGTCCAAGTGACCCCCACAGTCCAGTGACTCTTCAGTCCAAGTTTGGTGGAGGTAAGTCCTTGCCTCACCTCGCTGGGCTGCATTGCTGGGAACCGCGACTTTGCAGCTACTCCGGCCCCTGTGCACTTCCGGCAGAAATCCTTTGTGCACAGCCAAGCCTGGGTCCACGGCACTCTAACCTGCATTGCACGACTTTCTAAGTTGGTCTACGGCGACGTGGGACTCCTTTGTGCAACTTCGGCGAGCACTGTTTCACGCATCCTTGTAGTGCCTGTTTCTGGCACTTCTCCGGGTGCTATCTGCTTCAGTGAGGGCTCTTTGTCTTGCTCGACGTCCCTTCTCTCTTCAGGTCCAATTTGCGACCTCCTGGTCCCTCCTGGGCCCCAGCAGCGTCCAAAAACGCCAAACGCATGATTTGCGCCTAGCAAGGCTTGTTGGCGTTCTTTCGGCGGGAAAACACTTCTGCACGACTCTCCAAGGCAAGAGGGATCCGTCCACCAAAGGGGAAGTCTCTAGCCCTTTTCGTTCCTGCAGAAACCTCAGCTTCTTCTGTCCAGTCGAAGCTTCTTTGCACCCGCAGCTGGCATTTCCTGGGCATCTGCCCATCTCCGACTTGCTTGTGACTTTTGGACTTGGTCCCCTTGTTCCACAGGTACCCTAGATTGGAAATCCACAGTTGTTGCATTGCTGGTTTGTGTCTTTCCTGCATTATTCCTCTAACACGACTACTTTGTCCTTAGGGGAATTTTAGTGCACTTTGCACTCACTTTTCAGGGTCTTGGGGAGGGTTATTTTGCTAACTCTCACTATTTTCTAATAGTCCCAGCGACCCTCTACAAGGTCACATAGATTTGGGGTCCATTTGTGGTTCGCATTCCACTTTTGGAGTATATGGTTTGTGTTGCCCCTATCCCTATGTTTCCCCATTGCATCCTATTGTAACTATACATTGTTTGCACTGTTTTCTAAGACTATACTGCATATTTTTGCTATTGTGTATATATATCTTGTGTATATTTCCTATCCTCTCACTGAGGGTACACTCTAAGATACTTTGGCATATTGTCATAAAAATAAAGTACCTTTATTTTTAGTATAACTGTGTATTGTGTTTTCTTATGATATTGTGCATATGACACTAAGTGGTACTGTAGTAGCTTCACACGTCTCCTAGTTCAGCCTAAGCTGCTCTGCTAAGCTACCATTATCTATCAGCCTAAGCTGCTAGACACCCTATACACTAATAAGGGATAACTGGACCTGGTGCAAGGTGCAAGTACCCCTTGGTACTCACTACAAGCCAGTCCAGCCTCCTACATTGGTTGTGCAGTGGTGGGATAAGTGCTTGAGACTACTTACCACTCTTGTCATTGTACTTTTCATAAGAGAAAAATATACAAAACAAGGTCAGTGTATATACACATAGCCAAACAGTTTTGCATTTCCTCTTTTCACTCTTTTCTAAGTGCTGAAAAGTACTCCTAAACTTTCAAAAAGTTCTTAAAAGTTTAAAAAGTTTTTTTCTGTCTTTCCAAAAAGTTCTGAAAACTTTTTTCTCTTTTCCTATCACTTTAACTCTCTCTAAAAAAATGTCTGGCACAGGCCAAAGTGTTGATCTGTCCAAACTTGCATATGACAACCTTAGCTGGAAAAGAGCAAGGAGTCTCTGTATAGAGAGAGGTTTGAGTGTAGGGAAAAATCCTTCCTTGGAACTGTTACTTAACATGCTTAGAGAACAGGATAAGGCCATAGGTGCCCCATCTGTTGAAAAAGTACCTAATAGTTCCCAATCTGATTCAGGGACTCCCCCAGGAAAAGATTCAGGAAAGAAACTTCCTAGCCTGCCCATTACTAGACAATCTAGCATAGATGGTAATGATGATGAGCCACACCAAATAAATAGTGTTGTCTCACATCATAGCAAAAGCATTTATTCTCACCATACTGGTAGTAATGTTTCTGTAAACCAAGCTGTTAGGGTGGCTTCTGTAAGGGACAGGTCTCCTTCTGTTCATTCCCATCATAGCTCTGTTTCTAGAAATGTCCCTCCCACCAACCCTGATGACAGAATGTTAGAGAGGGAACTCAATAAGTTGAGGGTGGAACAAACCAGACTGAAGCTTAAAAAGCAACAGCTGGATTTGGATAGACAGTCTTTTGAATTAGAGAAGGAAAGACAGAAGTTGGGTTTAGATACCCATGGTGGCAGCAGCAGTATTCCCCATAGTCATCCTGCAAAAGAGCATGATTCCAGGAATCTGCACAAGATAGTTCCCCCTTATAAGGAGGGGGATAACATTAACAAGTGGTTTGCTGCACTTGAGAGGGCCTGTGTTGTACAGGATGTCCCTCAAAGGCAGTGGGCTGCTATCCTATGGCTATCATTTAGTGGAAAAGGTAGGGATAGGCTCCTTACTGTGAAAGAAAATGATGCTAATAATTTCCAAGTTCTTAAGAATGCACTCCTGGATGGTTATGGCTTAACCACTGAACAGTACAGGATAAAGTTCAGAGAGACCAAAAAGGAGTCTTCACAAGACTGGGTTGATTTCATTGACCATTCAGTGAAGGCCTTGGAGGGGTGGTTACATGGCAGTAAAGTTACTGATTATGAAAGCCTGTATAACACAATCCTGAGAGAGCATATACTTAATAATTGTGTGTCTGATTTGTTGCACCAGTACCTGGTAGACTCTGATCTGACCTCTCCCCAAGAATTGGGAAAGAAGGCAGACAAATGGGTCAGAACAAGGGTGAACAGAAAAGTTCATACAGGGGGTGACAAAGATGGCAATAAGAAGAAAGATGGTGAAAAATCTCAAGATAAGCATGGGGATAAGGGTAAAACCAAAGATCCCACCTCAAATCTTAAACACTCTTCAGAGGGTGGGGATAAAACAAATTCTTCCTCTTCTTCCCAACCTGCACACATTAAAAAGCCTTGGGCCCATATTTATACTTTTTGACGCAAAACTGCGCTAACGCAGTTTTGCGTCAAAAAATTTTGCGCTGTCTAACGCCATTTGGATGCGCCGTGCGGGCGTCAAATTTATACTTTGACGTACGGCGGCGCAACCAACAGGTGGGCGTCAGGATATTGTGACGCACACAGCGGCGTCAAGTCGTAAGGAAAAACCACGTAAAGGCGACGCACATCACCGTGGCCCGATTTACGACAGCGCAATCGTGAAAGCGCTGGTTTTTCTCACGCAATTGCGTCAAATTCTAGCGCGAAAACTGCAGTGTTACCAGAGAGCCAACATGGATCCCAGTGGACACAACAGAGCCCAGGATGATGACAGCAGACCAGGAACCAGCCAAGAGGTCCCACAAACAAACCAGGATAACCAAAAAAAGAAAAGAAAGTGTCGCTTCAGTGAAGAGGAGCAGGAAATCCTGGTGAGAGAGGTGACGGAACACCAGCACCAACTTTTCATTACATCCAAATTGCCACTCAGTAGGAGAGAGGCCATATGGAAGCAAATAGTGGACAAGATCAACAGTGTGGCTGAAGAACGCCGCACAGTCACTGAGTGTAAGAAACGCTGGCATGACTGTAAACGCAGGACCAAAGAGAAAATGGCCAGGAACAGGAAGGCAGCAATGCAGACT